>NC_092378.1:65903166-67179837 GCF_030028105.1 Mobula birostris | reverse complement strand
TTATTTGAGTCAGTCACCTTCCTGTGATTTTGGACCTGTCTGATCATTTTTGTCAGACCTCTCATTTACAAAGTGTTTCCACCCACAGAACTGCTGCTCACTGATGTTTGGTCTGAACAACAATTGAATCTCTTGACCATGTCTGCATGCTTTGATGCATTGAGTTCTGCCACGTGATTGGCTGATTAGATATTTACAATAATGAGCATGTGTACAGGTGTAGCTCATAAAGTGGCCCTGAATGTATATATGTGACCTCCTTCAGAAAAGGAGGTATGGAAAACATCTGAATATTGCATGTTAAATAGAACACAGAACAATACAGTACAGGCTCTTCGGCCCATGATGTTGTGCCATCCCTTTAACCTAGTCAGTGTTTCTGGTTGTGCCTTCTTCTGGACTTTTCAACTAATCCATCTAATTCCTCTCTACTAATTCCCTCTGACTGGCAGAACCTATTCCTACACTGAATAGCTTTGATTCCTCCATCTTTCTAGGGCCATGGGCACTGAACTGAGTCCAAATTTTGCTTACGTTTTCATTGACTATGTAGAGCAGTCTCATTCCAAACTTACTCTGGCACCACTCTCCTAATCTAGCCCTGCAAGTGTCCAAGGTAAGGGTCTCACTGACTGTCTATTCCACCTTCCCCACAAATTATGCCTGAACTGCCAAGTTTCTGCAGCAGTTTATTTTTGTCTCAGATTCTAGCACCTGTGGTCTCTTGGGTCTCCATATTCCATCTTTATTTTGGGATGACCAAGAACCTAGCTTGGAGAATGTCTGAGGGTGGAAAGGTTGAGGAAAGATGGTAGGAGCTTGCTAAAACAGGTGAGACAGGATGAGCTGAGGCAGGCTTAGAGATTGAAGAGTAACTCAATGCAAAGATTGATGGAAGGAAGGAATGACGTTATTTTGAGTGGGCAAGGTATTTGATAACGAAGTTTTTGAACAAAAGTTGAAAAGAGAGAAGGTGCATGGAAGAGGTCAGGATGCTCAAAGAATAAGTGTGAAACCATGGAGAGGACCACAACATGCAAATCTTGGTGGGACATTTGATAAATAGCTGGGAGGTTGATCATGATAAGAGATATGATTGTTATTTGTTTGTTTATTGAGATACAGCATTGAAGTGGCCCTTGAGCCTTTAGAGCCGTGCCACCCAGCAACCCCTAACTTTATCCCAGCCCAATTACAGGACAATTTACAATGACCAATTAACCTACCAACCGGTACATCTTTGGACTGTGGGAAGAAGCACAAGCACAAGCACCCGGAGGAGCCCAACATGGTCATGGGGAGAATGTACAAACTCCTTACAACAACAGCGGGAATTGCACACCAGTTGCTGGTAACCCCCCCCCAGTTTCCTTATCAGGACAGTGTCGAGCAGTGAGAGTTTTTTTTGTAAGAATAGTAATTATCATCTATGTCATGACAAAGCAAATTGTAGTTTGTTTGCAAATGAGATCCTTGTTTGGAGGGTTGGTGACGATTCTTGATCTGAACATGGGACCACTGCAACTCTTGGAAGCAGGAACCTGGGGTTCCTCTCCAAGGTTGTCCCATGTAATATGGCACCGAAAGCCACTGTATTTGGTCATAGGTAGTTTACTTTGAGCCAGGTGCATGAAGCTGTCAGATGTTTGTCCGCTCAGGTTTTATAAAAATCATTTTTAATAATCCTATTTGAAGCTGAATCCCACCATTTAGAGAACACAGAACAGTACCGCACAGTACGGGCCCTTCAGCCCACAATGTTGTGCTGACCCTTTAACCTGCTCCAAGATCAATCAACCTTTCCGTCCCACATACCCCTTCAGTTTTCTTTCATTCACGTGCCTATCTAAGAATTTCCTAAATGTCCTTGGCAGTGCGTTCCATGCACCTACCACTCTGTGTTTAAAAAAAAACAAAAATACCTACCTCTGATATCCCATTTATACTTTTCTCCTAAAACCTTAAAATTATGCCCACTGGTATTAGCTATTTCTGACCTGGGAAAAATCTCTGACCGTTCACTCGATCTATGCTCCTTATCATCTTGTACAAGTCATCTCTCATCCTCCTTCACTCCAAAGACAAAAGTCCTCACTTGCTCAACCTATCCTCATAAGACAAGCGTTTACAATTCAGTTGTACATTTCAGTGATTGAAAACTCTTCCTAGGATAGATTTTTTTTTTCCATTCTGTTTCATGAGAAAGAAACACAAGCAAATATATAGGTTTAAATTTCCACTTTCATGCATTCAGGGTGTGTCTTTACCTTGGCACAGTGTAATTATTGACATTGAACTGAGTGTATCATACTCACGCGACTGCTGATCCAGAGATGCCCAAATTCGATTAATTGGCATTGATGTGTGTGAATTATGGATGGTTTCTGTGCACGACAGACTTGTGCCTTGGCTTACTTTTAACTCGGTGAAGGTGTAAGATGCCAAGATATCTGGTGCTTCACATAGATTTTCTCTGTATTGGAGGCTCTTTATTTCCATGCTATCCAATGGCTGTTTGATTTTTGTTTTGCACAGTTTAAAGTGGCCGTGATTCAGTGCATTGACAATGGTCAACATCTTTAGATTGTGGAGTACAGGTTCTCCGCAGTTGCGCAAGGGTTCCATTCCTGAGAACTGTTCGTAACTTGGACAGTTGGCGAGTTGGCAAACATTAGCTTGCACATAAAGGCTGTACCCAGTCAGGCATTCATAAGCTGGGCAGGACCTATATGCTGAAAATGACCTTGAAAGTTATTTTACAAAGACCATGTAATGCAATTTTGATTCTATTTAATCTACATAATTCAGGAAAAACATACTTACGCAATAGATACAGAAAATACTGGGAACATTCAGCAGGTTGTGAAGTATCTGTGGAAAAAGAAACAGCACATTTCACGTCAGAGACATTAGAACTGGGAGAGAGAGAAAATGAGTCTAACACCCACAAAATGCTGAAGAGGAACTCAGCAGGACAGACAGCGTCTCTGGAAATGAATAAACATTTGGTGTTTTAGGCTGAGACCCGTCTTCACGACTGGAAAAGAAGGGGGTAGAAACTGGAATAAGAAGGGGGGCGAGGGGGGATGAAGTAAGAAGCTGGTGTTGAACTGCCTTTCTATCAGAGGCTTTAGGTTCAGACCCAGGGAATAATTGTCAAAACACAGTTTACTGAAAATTACATACTGTTTATCAGCAAGCTTGCGTTGCTCAGTTGAACTACAGCGCCCTGCTCACAGAGCTTGCGAGAACCTGCAGATCAAGTGAGCGCTCGAGTACTGTCTGGGGCTGCTGTTAAACAATTTGTTATCACATACATACTCTGATAAGGGTGCACAGCAGCTTTCTCTTGCAACAAACACCTCTTTGTTCATACATTATTCTCACAGCTGCCTATTCTGGTATCTGTCCCCTACTTTTCCTTCGCTACATCGACGACTGCATTGGCGCTGCTTCCTGCACACATGCTGAGCTTGTTGACTTTATTAACTTTGCCTCCAACTTTCACTCTGCCCTCAAGTTTACCTGGTCCATTTCCGACACCTCCCTCCCCTTTCTAGATCTTTCTGTCTCTGTCTCTGGAGACAGCTTATCCACTGATGTCTACTATAAGCCTACTGACTCTCACAGCTATCTGGACTATTCCTCTTCTCACCCTGTCTCTTGCAAAAACGCCATCCCCTTCTCGCAATTCCTCCGTCTCCGCCGTATCTGCTCTCAGGATGAGGCTTTTCATTCTAGGACGAGGGAGATGTCTTCCTTTTTTAAAAAAAGGGGCTTCCCTTCCTCCACTATCAACTCTACTCTTAAACGCATCTCCCCCATTTCACGTACATCTGCTCTCACTCCATCCTCCCGCCACCCCACTAGGTCCCCCTGGTCCTCACCTACCACCCCACCAGCCTCCGGGTCCAACATATTATTCTCCGTAACATCCGCCACCTCCAATGGGATCCCACCACTAAACACATCTTTCCCTCCCCCCCCCCGGCATTCCGCAGGGATCGCTCCCTACGCGACTCCCTTGTCCATTCGTCCCCCCCATCCCTCCCCACTGATCTCCCTCCTGGCATTTATCCGTGTAAGCGGAACAAGTGCTACACATGCCCTTACACTTCCTCCCTTACCACCATTCAGGCCCCAAACAGTCCTTTCAGGTGAGGCAACACTTCACCTGTTAGTCGGCTGGGGTGATATACTGCGTCCGGTGCTCCCGATGTGGCCTTTTATATATTGGTGAGACCGACGCAGACTGGGAGACCGCTTTGCTGAACACCTACGCTCTGTCCGCCAAGAAAGCAGGATCTCCCAGTGGCCACACATTTTAATTCCACATCCCATTCCCATTCTGACATGTCTATCCACAGCTTCTCTACTGTAAAGATGAAGCCACACTCAGGTTGGAGGAACAACACCTTATATTCCGTCTGGGTAGCCTCCAACCTGATGGCATGAACATCGACTTCTCTAACTCTGCTAATGCCCCACCTCCCCTTCGTACCCCATCTGTTACTTATTTTTATACACACGTTCTTTCTCTCACTCTCATTTGGATCTCCCCCTCCCCCTCCAACTTTCAAATCCCTTACTCACTCTTCCTTCAGTTAGTCCTGACGAAGGGTCTCGGCCTGAAACGTCGACTGCACCTCTTCCTACAGATGCTGCCTGGCCTGCTGCGTTCACCGGCAACTTTGATGTGTGTTGCTTGAATTTCCAGCATCTGCAGAATTCCTGTTGTTTGCCTCTTTGTTCATACATTATTCTCACAGCTGCCCAATTAAACAAAGCCAGTTAGGTTTTAGCCCTTTTACTTCTGCATATAATTCCTCATTGGGAGGTGATAGGTGGAAAACGTAAAAAGGCTGAAGAAGGCATCTGATAGAGGAGAGTGGACCATGGGAGGAAGGGAAGAAGGAGGGGTGGCAGGGGGTGAGGAGACAAGAAGAGGCAAGAGAAGAGTCAGAGTGAGGAATAGAAGAAGAGGGAAGGGGGAGGCAGAAAAATTAGCAGGGGTTGGAGAAACACACATCAAGTTGCTGGTGAATGCAGCAGGCCAGGCAGCATCTGTAGGAAGAGGTACAGTCGACGTTTTGGGCCGAAACCACTTTGTCAGGACCAACTGAAAGAAGAGCTGGCAAGAGATTTGAAAGTGGGAGGGGGAGGGGGAGATCCAAAATGATAGGAGAAGACAGGAGGGGGAGGGATGGAGCCAAGAGCTGGACAGGTGATTGGCAAAAGGTATATGAGAGGATCATGGGACAGGAGGCCCAGGGAGAAAGAAAAGGGGGAGGGGGGAATACCCAGAGGATGAGCAAGGGGTATAGTCAGAGGGACAGAGGGAGAAAAAGGAGAGAGAGAGAAAGAATGTATATAAATAAATAACGGATGGGGTACGAGGGGGAGGTGGGGCATTAGCGGAAATTTGAGGTCAATGTTCATGCCATCAGGTTGGAGGCTACCCAGACAGAATATAAGGTGTTGTTCCTCCAGCCTGAGTGTGGCTTCATCTTTACAGTAGAGGAGGCCGTGGATAGACATATTAGAATGGGAATGGGACGTGGAATTAAAATGTGTGGCCACTGTAAAGATGAAGCCACTCTCAGGTTGGAGGAATAACACCTTATATTCCGTCTGGGTAGCCTCAACCTGATGGCATGAACATTGACTTCTCAAACTTCCGCTAATGCCCATCTCCCCCTCATACCCCATCCATTATTTATTTATATGCACACATTCTCCCTCTCCCTCTCCCTCTCCCTCTCCTCCCTCTCCCTCTCCCTCTCCCTCTCCCTCTCCCTCTCCCTCTCCCTCTCTCTCCTTTTTCTCCCTCTGTCCCTCTCACTATACCCCTCGCCCATCCTCTGGGTTTTTTCCCCCTCCCCTTTTTCTTTCTCCCTGGGCCTCCTGTCCCATTATCCTCTCATATACCTTTTGCCAATCACCTGTCCAGCTCTTGGCTCCATCCCTCCCCCTCCTGTCTTCTCCTATCATTTTGGATCTCCCCTTCCCCCTCCCACTTTCAAATCTCTTGCCAGCTCTTCTTTCAGTTGGTCCTGACGAAGGGTCTCGGCCTGAAACGTCGACTGTACCTCTTCCTATAGATGCTGCCTGGCCTGCTGTGTTCACCAGCAACTTTGATGTGTGTTGCTTGAAATTCCAGCATCTGCAGAATTCGTCATGTAGAGGTTGGAGAAGTCGATATTCATGCCACCAGTTTGAAGGCTACCCAGGTGGAAATGAGGTGTTGCTCCTCCAACCTGAGAGTGGCGTCATTATGGAGCACAGGAGGCCATGATTTGACATGTTGGAATGGGAATGGGAATTAGAATCAAAATGGTGGGTCACCGGGAAATCCTGCTCAAATCAGTTTTAAGTTACAATGAGGGTAGGGGAGGGGGTGGATAGGACAAACAGAATAGCTTTGATGGGAAGAAGTCAGGATTGAGTGGGGCTTCTTGGAGGCAAATGACAAAATAGGCCAAAGTCAGCCATGGTTTCCTCAAGGGAAGATCTTGCCTGACAAATCTGTTGAATTCTTTGAGGAAATAACAAGCAGGATAGACAAAGGAGAGTCAGTGGGTGTTGTGTCCTTGAATTTTCAGAAGGCCGTTGACAAGGTGCCACACATGAGGTGCTAAACAAGCTAAAAGTCCATGGTATTACAGGGAAGATATCAGCATGGATAGAGCATTGGCTGATTAGCAGGAGGCAGAGAGTGGCTTCCGGTGACTAGTGGTGTTCCACAGGGGTCTGTGTTGGGACTGCTTCTTTTACATTGAATGTCAATGATTTGGATAATGAAATTGATGGCTTTGTGGCTAGGTTTGTGGATGATACAAAGACAGGTGGAGGGGAAGGTAGTGTTGAGGAAGCAAGGAGGCTTCAGAAAGGCTTAGACTGGGAGAATGGGCATTAGGTGGCAGATGGAATATAGTATTAGGAAGTGTATGGTCATGCACTTTGGTAGAAGGACTAAAAGCATAGACTTTTTTCTAAACGGAAAGAAAATTCAAAATTCAAGTTGCAAAGGGATTTGGGATTCCTTGTGCAGGATTCCCTAAAGGTTAATTACAGGTTGAATCAGTGGTGGGGTTAGCATTCATTTCAAGAGGACTAGAATATAAAAGCGAGGATGTAATGCTGAATGAGGGTGGGGGTGGTGTAATCTCATTGAAGCCTATTGAATGTTAAAGGGCCTAGATAGAGTGGTGGATTGTATGAGCGTGTATGTTTACCTTTCCTTGGTGTGGGAGTTTAGGACCAGAGGGCGCAGCCTTAAAATAGAGAAACTTCCATTTAGAACAGAGGTGTGGAGGAATTTCTAGAGTCAGAGTGGTAAATCTGTGGAATTTGTTGCCACAGGTAGCTGTGGAGGCCAGGTCAAATTTAAGGCAGAGGTTGATAGGGTCTTGATTAGTCAAGGTATGAAAGGTTATGGTGAGAAGACAGGAGAATGGGGTTAGAAGGGGCATGGATCAACCATGATGAAATGGCAGAGCAAACTCGATGGGCTGAATGTTTTATGGTCTTATGAATAAGCTGCAGATGAAGGCAGAGAGAGAGAGTGAATATGAACCAAGGAACATAAAAGTGATTAAATGAAGTCAGTTTGGAGAGAGAAGATAAAGATATGTAAGATCTGGGTAGATGGTAGCGCAACGGTTAATATAATGCCATTACAGCTCCAGTGACCTGAGTTCAATTATGCCGCTGTCTGTAACACGGGGAGTGTTCTCCCCATGAGCGCGTGGGTTTCCTCTGGGGGCTCTGGTTTCCTCCCACATTGTAAATATGTACGGTTTAGTAGGTTAATTGGTCAAATGATGTAATTGGGTGGTGTGGGCTCATTCGATTGTAACAACCTGTTACTGTGCTGTATCTCTAAATAAAAAATATAACAATTGCCCTTTATACAGGATGTGACTAAACGCTAAATTACAAGAAGCTGCAAAATGTAAAGTTGTTGGAAATGTCCAGCAGGTCAGAGCTGGCAAATGGATAGAGGAAAAACTGGCCAATATCATTGATGGAAGATCTGCAACAATGTGACTGTTGTTTTGTGTTTGGTGCTGGATGATTAAGCAGTTAATAAACAGGCTTCCCGTACATGCCTATCATCGTGTGAGTACTAAAGGCAAGGATGAAATACTTGTGATAATGTTTAGCCAGAAAAGCCAACTTCTTTCTGACATCACTGCCATCGTAAGAACCAGTCTGCAGCCAAAATGACGAAGGGTCTCAGCCTGAAACGTCGACTGTACCTCTTCCTAGAGATGCTGCCTGGCCTGCTGCGTTCACCAGCAACTTTGATGTGTGTTCCAGCCAGAATGAATTGGTCAACCTTCAGTCATCAGGAATGTGTTGTCAACAGTACGCTGAAGCAGCAAATATTTCCACTCTACTGGCTAAAGAGGCTTGCATAACAATTTATAGCGCAAATGATTGGGGTTCAATTTGGGCTGCTGTCAATGAGGAGTTTGTACGTTCTCCCTGTGACCCTGAGGGTTTCCTTCCACATTCCAAACATATGTACGGGGTCTTTCTTTTGTTACATTTAAAATGGCGATTTTTGTTATGTTAATCTGTGGAATGCGGCTTTGTTGTGTTTTAACGCTGCAGAGAGTTTGCGCTACAAGTGGGGGCTCGTCCGGGATTTGGATTTTTTTTCGGGAAAGTTGTACTTGTGGTTGCGGTAAGTGGTGTGAAGATGGAGCGAGATAAGATTGTAAGTTGGTGTGAAATGGAGGAGGTACCGGTGAATCATGCGTGTGTGGTAAGCGGGGTCGATTATCGCATTCCGGCAGAGGTACTGGTGCGAGGGTTGAGTTTGATAAAGGTATCGGGCAGGTAGAACTTGTAGCTAGAAGGGGTGGGAAGAACTGGAGGCTTGCTGGATGTTGGTGCGGGCGAGTGCCGACGTCATGGCTTTAGAATTACCAGCGACAGTCCATGTCCAGGGGGAGGCGGGGCCGTGGGGTCTCCATACTCGAGGACGCAAGTGAGGAGGTGCCGGAGGAGCTAGTTGAGGCCCCCGGCCGGGTGCCCGTAGCAAGAGGTAGAGGTGCGGAGTGGGAAGGTTTGGCCAGGCCTCGCCCCCATGGGCTTGAGGAGACTGCCGAGTTAACGGCAGTCATTTAAGCAGAGCTCCCCTCCATCATTCGGACGGCTGATCCGAGAGGTACGGGCCGAGGACCAAAACTGAAGCAGGTGCTGGGCGGGATTTCCCCTAGACATACACGAGCCAAAATAACGGAACGTTACACATATAAGGGTCAATAAGTTGTTGTCATGCTATGTTGGTGTTGGAAGCCTTACACTTGCAGGCTGTCTTTGACTCGTGCAGGCTGTGGTTTTTAACACAAATGACACATTTCACTGTATGTTTCAATGTACATGTGACAAATAAAGCTAATCTTTTTTATCTCTTTGAATGTGGCTCCAGACATCAACACTGTCTTGGCCTAATGATGGAGAGCTGAATACCAAAGCTGATGTGACAGTAACTACATAAATAGTTTTTGAAGTCAAATTTATTATTACAGATTTATATGATGTGAAATTTGTCATTTTGCGGCAGCGGTGTAGTGCAGACATAAAAAAAATCACTATACAGTTGGCCCTCCGTATCCGCAGGGGATTGGTTCCGGGACCCCCACGGATACCAAAATTCACGGATGCTCAAGTCCCTTATATAAAATGACGTATTTTTTGCATATAACCTACGCACATCCTCCCGTATACTTTAAATCATCTCTAGATTACTTATAATACCTAATACAATGTAAATGCTATGTAAAATAGTTGTTATACTGCATTGTTTAGGGAATAATGACAAGAATAAAAGTCTGTACATGTTCAGTACAGATGCAACCATCGTAGCTCTTCTGGGAACGCTAATGCTGCCTCAGCAAAAATGGCGTTCAGCGTTTGTTTTGCCGCAAGCTGTTATAGAGGCAGCGAGCACCCTGTGCAGCAAGAGTGGCGAAAAGCGAAAATGGCATTCAGCGTTTGTCTTGCAGCGAGCTGTTATAGAGGCAGCGCGCACTCCATAGCTTTGAACTGCGTGAGATTTTCGCTGCGATTGACAGTGCTGCAATGATGGCAGAAAAGTATGACTTTAATTTTGAAAGGGCACATAGGTTTAGGGCAGGTTTGCAGGATGTTTTGAGTCCTTACAAAGAACTGTATGATAGAAAAATGCGTGAACCTTCCAGTCTGCTCGCTGTCTTCCTTATTCTGGTAAGTGGTATTAGTTCTAATTTATATAGGCTGTATGTTTATCATATCATTCCTGCTTTTACTATATGCTAGTGTTATTTTAGGTTTTATGTGTTATTTGGTATGATTTGGTAGATTATAGTTTGCGTCTGGGAATGCTCAAAAAATTTTCCCATATAAATTAATGGTAATTGCTTCTTTGCTTTACGCCATTTCCGCTCTACTTTCGGATTGCAGGAGAAACTCATACGGTATTTTCGATCCGCGGTTGATTGAATCCGCGGATGCAGAACCTGCGGATACGGAGGGTCGACTGTAAATTACAAAAACAAAGCACGATTAAGAATAGAATGACAAGATAGTGTTCATGGACCAAAGTCTAATAATTAAAAAGCAAACTGCTGGAAGAACTCAGCGGGTTGAGCAGCACTTATGGAGAAGGACTGGTTGGGTCGAGACCCTTTGGTAGTTTTATTTTTTTGCTCCAGATTCTAGCATCTTCAATCTCTTGTGTCTCCATTGTCTGACAATAATGTTTTCAGCATAAAGTGTCCAGGCAATGGCCATCTTCGATGAGAGACATTCAGACCATTTAGCCCACACGGTCACTGGCAGTGACATCACCATATCCGCCAGCAACAACATCCTGGGAGTTACTGTTTCAAGACTGTTTAATGTCATTTCAGGTACACAGGTGTAAAGGAGAACAATATAATTGTTATTTCAGATCCGATAAAGTGCAAAAAAAAACTAAGACAGCGAACACAATAATAAAAAAACACAATAACCATAAATACATAAGATAGCTTGTATTCATAGATTGATTGTATGTCCATAAGGTGACAATAGGTACAGGAGTGTCTCTACATGAGGTGACTCTGATAGGAAATGATAAAGTAGTAGTGGTTGGGGGCGTGGAGAAGTGGGTTAGTTGGTGGAGGTGTTGATCAGCCTTACTGTTGGGGAAAGTAGTCTGGTGGTTTGAGGCTGGTGGTCCTGGCATGAATGCTACATAGCCTCCCTGATGAGAGTGGAACGAACAGTGCATGAGCAGTGTGGCTGGGATCTTGATATTACTGACCCTTTTCTGGCACCTTTCTGAGTTTCTGCTGACCAGAAGCTCAGTTGGATCAGTCACATTCTGTGATCACAGAATAGAGTTGGCTTTCTGTAGCACTGACTAAAGACATCCAAGGTACAAGTTCAGAGTTGGTTTGGAATACTCTCCTTGTTCTTCCTTGTTCACAAAGGAAGGAAGACAAGAAGGCAGAAACTAGATTGTGCCCATTGCTGCAATATTTTGAGTTAGTACTCTAGTGAAAGAAAATGTTGTCATGGTAGCACTACCTTGAGTATTTTTCTGCAGTTAGCTTTAGCTGAAGGGGCAGTGTGGTAACGTAGCAGCTACCATAATGCTTTACAGCGACTGTTGTAAGGATGTGGTCCAATCCTTGCTGCTGTCTGTAAGGAGTTTGTATGCTCTCCTCTCCTTATGACTGCTTTGGTTTCCTCCAGGTGCACTGGGTTCCTTCCAACATTCCTAATAGCTAGGGATTAGAAAGGGTTCATAAATTGTGGGCATGTAATATTGGCATCGGAAGCATAAGCCCCCAGCATATCTTAGGACTGTGATCGTTGGCGCAAATGATGCATTTCACTGTATGTTTAGATGTTTTGATGTACATGTGACAAATAAAGCTAACCTTTTGTGGCTACAAATGGCTGATGTGCTTCCCACCATGGGTTTTGCTGGTGGATGGAAAATAAATCATTTTCTGGGAGCATACACTGACTAACACTTTACTGGGCCATCTCTCTCTGTTAGTCACAAACACTTTCACACACATAATCCTGTACCTGAAGATGCTGAGGTCAAGTCAAAGATGCTACATCTTTGAATAAATATTAATCTTTGTATATCATGGGCATTTCTTATTGTCAGCAACCATTGCCAGCACAGAACTCATCAAAGTTGCTGGTGAACGCAGCAGGCCAGGCAGCATCTCTAGGAAGAGGTACAGTCGCTGTTTCAGGCCGAGACCCTTCGTCAGGACTAACTGCAGGAAGAGTTAGTAAGAGATTTGAAAGTGGGAGGGGGAAGGGGGAGATCCAAAATGATAGGAGAAGACAGGAGGGGGAGGGATGGAGCCAAGAGCTGGACAGGTGATTGACAAAAGGGATACGAGAGGATCATGGGACAGGAGGTCCGGGAAGAAAGATGGGGCGGGGGGGGGGACCCAGAGGATGGGCAAGGGGTATAGTCAGAGGGACAGAGGGAGAAAAAGGAGAGTGAGAGAAAGAATGTGTGTATAAAAATAAATAACAGATGGGGTACGAGGGAGAGGTGGGGCATTAATGGAAGTTAGAGAAGTCGATATTCATGCCATCAGGTTGGAGGCTACCTAGACGGAATATAAGGTGTTGTTCCTCCAACCTGAGTGTGGCTTCATCTTTACAGTAGAGGAGGCCGTGGATAGACATGTCAGAATGGGAATGGGATGTGGAATTAAAATGTGTGGCCACCTGGAGATCCTGCTTTCTCTGGCGGACAGAGCGTAGGTGTTCAGCAAAGTGGTCTCCCAGTCTGCGTCGGGTCTCGCCAATATATAGAAGGCCACATCGGGATCACCGGACACAGTATATCACCCCAGCCGACTCACAGGTGAAGTGTTGCCTCACCTGGAAGGACTGTTTGGGGCCCTGAATGGTGGTAAGGGAGGAAGTGTAAGGGCATGTGTAGCACTTGTTCCGCTTACAAGGATAAGTGCCAGGAGGGAGATCAGTGGGGAGGGATGGGGGGGACGAATGGACAAGGGAGTCGCGTAGGGAGCGATCCCTGCGGAAAGCAGAGAGAGAGGGGGAGGGAAAGATGTGCTTAGTGGTGGGATCCTGTTGGAGGTGGTGGAAGTTACGGAGAATAATATGTTGGACCCGGAGGCTGGTGGGGTGGTAGGTGAGGACCAGGGGGACCTAGTGGGGTGGCGGGAGGATGGAGTGAGAGCAGATGTACGTGAAATGGGGGTGATGCGTTTGAGAGCAGAGTTGATAGTGGAGGAAGGGAAGCCCCTTTCTTTAAAAAAGGAAGACATCTCCCTCGTCCTAGAATGAAAAGCCTCATCCTGAGAGCAGATGCGACGGAGACGGAGGAATTGCGAGAAGGGGATGGCGTTTTTGCAAGAGACAGGGTGAGAAGAGGAATAGTCCAGATAGCTGTGAGAGTCAGTAGGCTTATAGTAGACATCAGTGGATAAGCTGTCTCCAGAGACAGAGACAGAAAGATCTAGAAAGGGGAGGGAGGTGTCGGAAATGGACCAGGTAAACTTGAGGGCAGAGTGAAAGTTGGAGGCAAAGTTAATGAAGTCAATGAGCTCAGCATGCGTGCAGGAAGCAGCGCTAATGCAGTCGTCGATGTAGGGAAGGAAAAGTGGGGGACAGATACCAGAATAGGCATGGAACATAGATTGTTCCACAAAGCCAACAAAAAGGCAGGCATAGCTAGGACCCATACGGGTGCCCATAGCTACACCTTTAGTTTGGAGGAAGTGGGAGGAGCCAAAGGAGAAATTATTAAGAGTAAGGACTAATTCCGCTAGACGGAGCAGAGTGATGGTAGAGGGGAACTGATTAGGTCTGGAATCCAAAAAGAAGTGGAGAGCTTTAAGACCTTCCTGATAGGGGATGGAAGTATATAGGGACTGGACATCCATGGTGAAAATAAAGCAGCACAGAACTCCATTGTTTCAGATGGTTGTTGTGGAATAGATGTCTAGTTTATGGAACAGATGTATGAGGGTGGTTTGCTCCGTAGTCTGATCTGTAGCATAAAGACAGCCATTGAAATGGTATCTGGGTGCTTTCACTGCTGGCTGCTTTTCAATCTCACAAACATAGGGAAAGAAAGAATTATTAAAATCCATCATTTGTCAAACATGCTCTGAAGTTTCTTTTTAGATTAATAGCTTTGATGTGGGCAAAATTTGTCGTGGGGATATGTTGTTGAAACAGGCTTACACTACCTTGTTTTAATGCCTCATTTTGAAGTTGACAGTTGGGCACTGTATTAAAATTGTAGAAGTTATGCTTTCAACTTGTGTAGTTACACATGAAGGCACAACCTTCTGACTTGAAGTCAAGAATGTTGCCATTCAAGTAACACTGGAAAAACAAAGTTCCACCAGAGGTTATTATTTGCCTCCCCGATGCGAGTGAAATAAATCAGCCATGATGGAATGGGAGAGCAGACTGTGGGCCAAATGGCCTAATTCTGCTCCTATGTCCTATGGTCTTGTATTTCACATCCTGTGTTACGCTGTTGACTTCAGTAGAAAATAATGTGAAAGGCCATGTGGTAAGTATTATCCTTAAGCTCTAGTGTGGAGTTACTTGAATTTGTAGCGCAGAAACAGGCTATCCAGCCGAACTGTTCAGTGCTGATTTTTTGTTCTCCTCAGGATTCCCCCTTTACTTGATTCACCACCATCCATCAATGTGTTCTTTTATTCCTTTCGCAAGGACTTTTTTCCGTTTCACGAAGCTTGCTTTCATTTTTCTAACCACAGTTCCTCTACATGGTAGCAAGTTGCGCAATATAGCACTGTAACGTCACAGTTATTGTAAAGCTTTACAGTGCTAGCAATCGGAAGATCAGGGTTCATTTTCCACCACTGTCTGTAAGGAGTTTGCACGTTCTTTCCATGACTGCGTGGGATTCCTCTGGGTGCTCTGGTTTCCTCCCACATTCCAAAGATGTATGGGTTAGGGTTAGTAAGTTCTGGGCACATTATGTTGGCACTAGAATCTTGGCGACACTTGCAGGATGACACAATTATCCTTGCAGATTCGATTTGACACATACAAAGCATTTCACTCTACATTTCAATGTACATGTGACAAATAAAGCTCATCCTTAAAACATAACAATTATCTTAGTAAAGAGGTTTAATTGATGATTGACTGTTATGTTTATAGCTGAATGGATCATCCTTATATCCACCTTATATTATGTTTTTATTCTTAAAAAAGTCTTTCATTAGGTCACCATTTTCTTTTCCAGTGAGCCCCATTCTGTTCATTCACCTTGATCGTGGTGCCTTTTAAATTTTGATGCCCTAATAGAACTCCTTTGTACTTTCTCAAATGTTTTGCTATGTGTTATATTAGACTGAGACTACTCAAGAATGTCTGAGGTGTGTTTACTTGTTTAGTTAGACTGAGGTTTTGTTGTAGAAATGTCTGATCTAAATATTTTTAGCACATCATAAATGGTTTGTAGGCTAAAAAGAATAAATTCAAATATACGAGCTATTTATGTATACTAAAGATATGCAACTAAATAGTGAGCACACCATAATGCCATCGCAGATTAGTATGAAATGATTATGTCATTGCTTCAACCCTTTGCTCCACCTTCTTTGTTGCACCTCACCTCTGATAAGTTTCCACCTAAATGGTTGCTAATAAAGGACTCCAGGACTGTTCGACTTTTGTTGACTCCATTCCGCAACCAATACTGTATCATCCCAGACTTAGTCATTGAACTCCTGAAAACAGAGATCAGCCTGTTGGAGGAATGATGTCTACTATACATCAAACTTGCTTGCATATGAGCACACCTGGAGAACAAGCTTCAGGTCACTCCCTCATGGAATTTTCTCAAAGGATCAGCCTTGCTCTGAACACTTGAAAGACAAGGGTTCTCTTCTGCAAAACATTGCTCCTGCTTTAGATGTCCAAAGTCGGTGGTGATGCTGTAAATCATGGATCATTTTCCACCTCTGAACGAAGGCAGAGACAGATGACAGAATTCATCGCTTCCTTTAGTACACTAGAGCAAATTTCAACTGAGAGAGAATGTGTTTTCTCAGACTAAGACTAAGACCATAACCAAGGTCATGGTATACCTTTTTAAAAGTCAAAGTTGAGTTTATTTTTTAAAAAAGTCTACTGCATTGTAAACTAGTCATGGTATTGCCATACTGAGGTAGTGACCGAGTTGTGCAGGCTTGTTCGGGTTGAAGGGAAGTAGCTGTTCTTGAACCTGGTGGTCTGGGACTTCAAGCTTCTGTACCTCTTGGTGCTGCAAGAAGATAGCATGGCCTGGATGGCTGACCCATTGATTGGTAACATTGGGATTTTAGATAGTGGGTCTTCAAATGAGCAACTCAAATGAAGTTAGCGTGAATGTCAGTGTAAAAGTTCCTCTCCATGTTGTGTGTTGTTTGTTTTTTTTTCACATTTCTGATGTTAATCATTACCTTAGAGGATGCAGAACAGGTTCTGTGATGGTCTTCCTGTGACTACTTGGGTTTTCCCTGGGTGCTTCAGTTTCCTCCCACATCCTAAAGATGTGCCGGTAGTTCAGTCAACTGGCTACTGTCTATTTATTTATTTATTTATTTATTTATTTAATGAGATGCAGTGTAGAATAGGCCCTTCTGGCCCTTCGAGCTGCGCCGCCCAGCAATACCCCGATTTAATCCTAGCCTAATCACAGGACAATTTACAATGACCAATTAACCTACCAACTGATACGTCCTCGGACTGTGGGAGGAAACAGGAGCACCTGGAGGAAACCCACACAGTCATGGGGAGAACGTACAAACTTCTTACAGCAGGAACCTACCATAAATTGTTCCTATGGTAGATGGCTGCAGGGAAAATTGGAAAAGAAATAATGAGCATGAGTGACAATTGGTTACAGAAGATTAATGGAAATTGAAGAGATACCTATGAGGGCAGCATTGATGGTGAAGGAAAGGAAACCCCCTTCTTTGAAGAAGCAAACAACAGGAATTCTGCAGATGCTGGAAATTCAAGCAACACACATAAAAGTTGCTGGTGAACGCAGCAGGCCAGGCAGCATCTCTAGGAAGAGGTGCAGTTGACGTTTCAGGCCGAGACCCTTCGTCAGGACTGAAGAAGCCCTGAAGAAGCTTTGGAATGAAAAGCCTCATCCTGAGAGCAGATGCGGCAGAGACGGGAGCTGAGAGAAGGGGTTAGCATTTTTACAAGTGACATGGTGGGAAGAGGTATAGTCCAGGTAGCTGTGAGAATCCATGGGTTTATAAAAGATAGCAGTAGATAAACTGTCTCAAGTGATAGAGAGCAACACTCACAACACGCTGGAGGAACTCAGCAGGTCGGGCAGCATCCGTGGAAACGATCAGTCAACGTTTCGGGCCGGAACCCTTCGTCAGGACTGTAGGGGGAAGGGGCAGAGGCCCTATAAAGAAGGTGGGGGGAGGGTGGGAAGGAGAAGGCTGGTAGGTTCCAGGTGAAAAACCAGTAAGGGGAAAGATAAAGGGGTGGGGGAGGGGAAGCAGGGAGGTGATAGGCAGGAAAGGTGAAAAAGGAATAGGGGAAAACACAATAGGTAGTAGAAGGAGGCAGGACCATGAGGAAGATGGTAGGCAGCTGGGGGAGGGGGCAGAGTGAAATAGGGATAGGGAAAGGGAGGGGGAGGGAATTACTGGAAGTTGGAGAATTCTATGTTCATACCAAGGGGCTGGAGACTACCTAGACGGTATATGAGGTGTTGCTCCTCCAACCTGAGTTTAGCCTCATCATGGCAGTAGAGGAGGCCATGTATGGACATATCTGAAAGGGAGTGGGAAGCAGAGTTGAAGTGGGTGGCTACTGGGAGATCCTGTCTGTTTTGGCGGATGGAGTGGAGGTGCTCGACGAAGTGGTCCCCCAATCTGCGTCGGGTTTCACCGATGTAGAGGAGGCTGCACCGGAAGCACCGGATGCAATAGATGACCCCAACAGACTCACAAGTGAAGTGTTGCCTCACCTGGAAGGACTGTTTTGGGCCCTGAATGGTGGCAAGAGAGGAGGTGTAGGAACAGGTGTAGCACTTAAGCTTACAGGGATAAGTGTCAGGTGGAAGATCCGTGGGGAGGGACGTGTGGATCAGGGAGTCGCGGAGGGACCGATCCCTGCGGAAAGCAGAGAGGGTTAGGGAGGGAAAGATGTGCTTAGTGGTGGGGTCCTGTTGAAGGTGGCGGAAGTTGTGGAGGATAATGTGTTGGATCTGGAGGCTAGTGGGGTGGTAGGTGAGGACAAGGGGAACTCTGTCCTTGTTGTGGTGGCGGGAGGATGGGGTGAGAGCCGAAGTGCGGGAAATGGAGGAAATGTGGGTGAGGGCATCATTGATGACAGCAGAAGGGGAACCACGATCCTTAAAGAAAGAGGACATTTGAGATTCCTGGAATGGAAAACCTCATCCTCGGAGCAGATGCGGTGGAGACGGAGGAACTGGGAATAGGGAATGGCATTTTTGCATGTGGTGGGGTGGGAAGAGGTATAGTTTAGGTAGTTATGAGAGTCAGTGGGCTTGTAGAAGATATCAGTGGACAGTCTGTCTCCAGAGATGGAGACCGAGAGATCGAGAAAGGGGAGAGAAGTGACCGAGATAGACCAGGTGAATTTGAGGGCTGGGTGGAAGTTAGAAGTAAAGTTGATGAAATTGACGAGCTCAGCATGGGTGCAGGAAGCAGCACCAATGTAGTCGTCAATGTACCGAAGGAAAAGTTGGGGAGCAGTACTAGAATAGGTTTGGAGCACAGACTGTTCCACATAACCAACAAAGAGGCAGGCATAGCTAGGGCCCATGCGAGTTCCCATAGCTACACCCTTGGTCTGGAGAAAGTGGGAAAAGCCAAAAGAGAAGTTATTGAGTGTGAGAACCAGTTCCCTTTGACCCCAGCTGTTATGAGTGTTGCTTTGACCCCAGCATCTGCAGATCACTTTGTGTCAAGTGATAGAGACAAAGGGATCAAGAAAGGGGAGGGAGGTGTCGGATACGAACTGGGAAATGGACCAGGTGAATTTGAGGGCAGGTTGGAAGCTGGAGACAAAGTTGGTGAAGTCGACATGCTTAGCATGGGTGCAGGAAACAGTACCAATGTAGTTGTTGCTGTAGCATGGGACGCATTGGGGAGCGATACCGTTGTAGGCTTGGAACATAAACTGTTCCACGTAGCTGATGAAAAGGCAGGCATAGCTAGTACCCATGGCTACACCTTTTGTTTGAAGGAAATGGAAGGAGACAAAGGAGAAATTATTGAGGTTCTGCCAGATGGAGGATAGTGGTGGTGGAGGAGAAAACTGATCTCCCTCCTGTACTTACCCTTGCAAGGAGAAAAAATGCCACACCTGCTCTTATACATCCTCCATCACTACCGTTTGGGGTCTCAAACAGTCCTTCCTGATGAGGCGACGTTTTACCTGAGAGTCTGTTGAGGGTCATCCGCTGTATCCGGTGCACCTGGTGTAGCCTCCTGTGTATCAGTGAGACCTGACAGAGATTGGGAGACTGCTTTGTTGAGCACCTACGTCAGAAAAAGCGGGATCTCCCAGTTGCCACACATTTCAATTCTGCTTCTCATTCCAACATGTCAATCAATGGCCTCCTCTGTAGCCATGAAGAGGCCACACTCTGTGGAGGAGTAGCAGTTTATATTTTATCTGGGTAGCCTCCAACGTGATAATATGAACTTTAATTTCTCGAATTTTCAGTAATTGCCCCCCCTTCACCATTCCCCATTCCTGTTTTCCTGCAGCACTTTGTGTGTGTTCCACAGGTGATATGTCGGTGATAGTTGTTCAGAGACTTCTTCAGGCTGGCCTCTGGGTGAAAATATTGCCCCTCAAGTTCTTCATTAACCTCTTCCCCCTAACTTAAACCTATGCCCTCTAATTCTTGATTCCTCAAACCTCAGAAAAACATTGGGTGCATTCACCTTGTCTATGCCACTCATGATTTTGTACTCCTTTAAAAAAAAGTCACCCCTTATGCACCACCGACTGCAGATTCCCTTCAAGTTACCTACTATTCTGAGTTGGAAAAATAGTTGGCATTACCTATTCATCACTGCATATAAATGTAACTATGCCTTTCCTAGTAGCACTGTGAGGGCACCTTCACCAGATGGAGTGCAACAGTTCAAGAAGATAGTTCCCTGGACTCTTAGCAAGGGCAATTTAGACTAGTATTACAGCGACAATCCACACACAGAAACAAATTATAACAAGTCATCCCTGTTTACAGAAGGAAGAAATATTAAGATAAAAGGTCTTTGTGAGAGAGGTGTGGGGAACTATGAAAATGGTAGAGGTAAAAATAGTCAGCAGAAATACTTCTCATCTTTAAAAAATGAGAATACGCTCAGTGGCCACTTCATTAGGTGCAGGAGTGCAACCGGATGTGGTTTTCTGCTGTGGCCCATCCGCTTTAAGGTTCGACATGTTGGGTATTCAGAGATGGTCTTCTACAAACACCTGCTGTAACGTGTGGTAATTTGATTTACTGTTGCCCTCTTGTCAGCTTGAACCAGTCCGGTCATTCTCCCCTGATCTCTCTCATTAATAAGGCATTTTCCCCTACAGGGTGTTTTTTGTTTTTTTTATAGACTGTTGTGAGTGAAAATCCCAGAAGATCAGTTTCTGAGATACTGGCACCAGCAATCATTCCATGGTCAAGGTCACTCAGATCACATTTCTTCCCCATTCCAATGTTTGGTCTGAACAACAACTGAACTTCTTGACCATGTCTGCATGCTTTTATGCATTGAGTTGCTGCCACATGATTGGCTGACTAGATATTTGCATTATCAAGCTGGTGTGCATGTGTACCTTATAAAGTGGCCACTCAAGGAAGATGTTGGAATGGAATTTGTATTTGGAAATGGTATTTTACTGTAGTTTGAAAGTAATGAGTATTTTAAAATAGCAGCTTTCCCTAAGTAGGTGATTAGAACTGATTGAACAAATCACATTTAATTTATTCACTCATATAGTTTTTTCATGCTGTATAGTATGGTATTTAATTAGTAATCATTTTAACCATGATTTATGTGATGAATTAGCAATGAGTGGAAAATTTATGCCAGCTCTTTCACATTCCTAGCCTATATCTAAGCAGTTTTTTATGCATCTAACCTCCACTGAAAATCTAGAGCATGCTTTTCCCTGTACTTCACAAGTAATGTAGAATTTTCTGTACTCTTCACCACCAGAAGAAAGCTGGAACTCTCAACTGCAAAATCCTTTTAGCAATAAGTGAAACTCAGAAATAGGGAGTTCCTTTCCTTGTTATTAGAATTCGGGAGGTTAATCCTCAGAGTCAACACACTATTTTTGAATAGGGAATTCCTTTTCCTATTATCTCATTAGAATTCCAGAGGTTCCTCCTCAGCGGTCTGGATAAACAGTGGTCAATTTGTGCCTAACAAGCTTTCAGAATGTCACTGTGGCTAGTACACAGAACACACATTAAGAAATTGCTGTTTTGCCCAATCGATCCATGTTGACATCAATGCTTCACTCAAGCCTCTTATAACCTTCCTTATAAAAAAATATATAATTCTCTATTTTTCCACTGTTGTGCTTATGCAATTTCCCTTAAACGCTTATCCCTTCGGTGACTCCCTTCAGTTAGCCAAGTTCTATGTTTTTAAACAGTCTCGGTAAAGGAAATTGCTTTCCTGAATTCCGTCTTGGTGATGATCTGGTTTTGTGGTCTTCCACTTCAGCTTTTCCTGTTCCACAGAACACAGTCTCTGCAAAGCCTTTAATAATTTTGAAGGACTCTCTGAGGCACCACTCAACTTTCAGATTTGAAGAACAGCGTGCCAGCTGGTTCATACATAGAAACATAGAAAAACATACAGCACAATACAGGCCCTTTGGCCCACAAAGCTGTGCCGAACATGTCCCTACCTTAGAACTACCTAGGCTTTACCCATAGCCCTCTATTTTTCTAAGCTCCATGTAGCCATCCAGGAGTGTCTTAAAAGACCCTATTGCTGGCTCACCACTCTCTGCGTAAAAAACTTATCCCTGACATCTCCTCTGTACCTACTTTCCAGCATTCTTTCCCTTCAGTTCTAACCAGAACCTGACTACATGACCCAAGTTTGATAGGACCTCACTGTGTGTGCCAGCATCGGTTTGTTTGTATTTTCTGATGAAATATTTGAGCTCAGGTCAGATTGTGCTGTGCCAGTCATACTCAAGCGGGGCACGGTAGTATAGCAGTTAGCACATTGCTTTACAGTGCCAGTGACCTGGGTTCAGTTCCCGCCACCACCGGTAAGGAGTCTACATGTGGATTTCCTCTGGGTGCTCCAGTTTCCTCCCACATCCCAAAGGCATATGGGTAGGTAGGTTAACTGGTCATGTGGAAGTAATTGGGTGGTGTGGGCTCATTGGGCCAGAAGGGCCTGTTGCCGTGCTGTATCTCAAAATCTAAAAAAAAGTAAATACTTTATCCAGGCAGGTTTGACACATTACTGGCCAATGACATCTGGTCAAACTGGGAGTGGTCAAAGTTGAGTTTATTGTCATTTGCACAGGTACATGTGTGCACAGTTGCAATAGAAAAACTTACCTGCAGCTGCATCAGAGGTATACACATAGCATCTAAACCGCAAACATAAATACAATTTCTTTAAGAAAGTACACAGTTAGTCCATTTTAGTGCAAAGTAATTAAAGTGTCACTGAGCTTAACTGATTAGAGTTGTGTCAGTTGGTTGAAGAACCGGATAGTTGAGGGGAAGTAGCTGTTCCTGAACTTGATGGTGTGGGACTTCAGACTTCCGTACCTCTTGTCCGATAGTGGCTGCAAGGAGATGGCATGGCGCAGATGGTGGGGTTCTTTGATGGTGAATGTTGCCATAGAACATAGAACATAAAACAGGACAGCACAATACGGGCCCTTTGGCCCATGATGTTTTGCAGATCTTTTCTAAGACCAATCTAATTCTTCACTCCCTCATAGCCCTCCATTTTTCCTTACTTCCATATGCCTTTTAATAGCCTCATAAATGTCTCTGTTGTATACACCTCTACGACCGGCCCTGGTGGTGTGTTCCATGCAGCTACCATTCTCTGGGGAAAAAACAAAAACCTACCTCTGACATCCTCCCCCCCCCCATGCTTTCTTCTAATCACCTTAAAATTATCCCCCCTTATAATACTTCCAACAGTGCATTTGTGGAAGTTTGTTCATTTGTTCAGTGGCAAGCTGAAGAAACTCCTAAGAAAGCAAAGATACTTGAGCCAGGATGGGATGGTGAGCTGCAAGTGTAAATTTCATGATTGACTCAGTGTTCTTTGAAGAGTGTGACAAGGGATTGGAGGGATAATATTACCCCGTGCCTGGGAGGTGTTTCTTGATTGCTGGTTAGTCTTGGTGTTGCAATCGGCTAAATACAAGGCTTTCATCCAGGTCAGAGGAGACTTTTCTGGGTCTGGTGTCAATTTTGACTTGCAGAAGGGATATGATATTGCTCAAATGCTGTCAGGGAAAAAAGCGAGTAAGTTAGGCGCTGGTCTTTATAATTAAAAAAAACTGAGAAAGCCTCCAGTTGTGAAGTCATCTTTGTAAATTTTCTTATTTTATGCTTTATATTCTTCTTGTTGTGGTCAGTTGAGTTTTAATATAGAATTAGTAAAGCATATCGATATTTCAATTCTCCTTCTCCAGAAGAAAACTTCAGAGCTCAGTTTGAATTAATTGTGGCCTTGGTGACCTGCATCAACAACTTTCACAGGTTTGTATATGTACATTCCCAGTTTCCTTGGCTCCTCCAGACTGTTAGATTCTTAATGAACAACTGATACTTTACCATAGGCTCAAGGATAGCTGGTACCCTGCTGTTATTAGACTTTTGAATGGATTTCTTGTACAATAAGATGGACTCTTGGCCTCACAATCTACCTCATTATGACCTTGCACTTTATCGTTTACCTTAACTACACTTTCTCCGTAGTTTTTCATTCTGTATTGTTATTGTTTTACCTCTTTCTAGCTCAATGTACTGTGAAATAATTTGATCTGTATGAACAGTATGCAGGACAAGCTTTTACTGTAACTTGGTGCAATAATAAACCAATACCAATATGACATACTTATATTGAAACTCATTAAATGTTACTTGTCTGTGCTTCAAGTTTCCAATGCATACATAATCTGTTCTTGTGAACATAAGAATCTAAATTAAAAGCAGGTGTAGGATATTCAACTTGTGGTGCCTGTTGTACCATTCAGTGAACATGACTGATCTTTCTCATCAACTCCACTCATCTCCCCAATCCTTTGATTCTCTTGGTATCTAAAGATTTATCAAATTGTTGTGACAGAATGCAATAGCACAGAAAGAGGCCCTGAGGCTCATCTAGTCCATACCAAACTGTTATTTTGCCTAGTCACATCGAGCAGCAGCAGGACCATAGTTCTCTAAACCCCTCCCATCCATGTACCTATACAAAACTCTCTGAAAGTGTAATGAATTGGCATTGACTACTTCTGCTGGCATCTCATTTCACACTCCTACCACCCTCTGAGTAAAGAAATTCCCCCTCAGTCTCACCTCAAATATTTCACCTTTCACCCTTAACCTATGGCTTCTAATTCTAGTGTCACCCAATATCAGTGGAAAAAGCTTACCTATACCGCTCATAATTTTCTACGCCTCTATCATTCTCCGATGCTCCAGGGAATAAAATCCTAATTTATACAAACCTTTCCTTCTAATTCAAGTCCTCAAGTCCCAGCATCATGCTTGTTAATATTCTCTGTACTCTTTCAATCTTACTGATACCTTGGTGGTGAAGAGATAAAATTAGCTAGGATACCAACATCCTTTACATCTTCCTTACAGGGCAGTAGGGGCTTAGCACCTTATCTGAAACTGCTCCTGATTGCGCAGCCCTTTCTCAATATTAGTCTTGGAGAGTCACCCACATTTTATGCTCCTCTCTGGTGGCTGTGGAGAACCTAAAATCCATTTCAATGCTAGCTAACAAATCACAAAAGGAAGTTTACGTTCCTCATGGTTTTCTTTGAACAAGTTTCTGCTCTAACCTATAAATGGACTTGAGATGATTGTACTAAGATAAAGGATGGGATGTTTCCTGAACATTGATTTTGAAAAATTACCAAGCTGATTGCTACTTGTCTAAACATACAAATGTAAAAAATGCATTTGCTCAAAAGCATTTCAAATATGACAGATTTTTACATTTATGACCGATGGTGTCATTGTTATAATTTGGATGACATTCTATAATTCTCTGCAGAAAACATTGTGAAAACTCTTAATTTTTTACTCTTTCCCATTTTCTCCTCTCTCATCTTGCAGGTACTGATTGGCATTGAGAATAATTCCATGGATGTTAATCATTCTGCAGTAATTCGCCCAAGTGGCCATTCATCATGTGTAAGCCTGGATGGTGAGTGAGTTTTGGCAGACAATTTTAGATGATTTCAGATTCAGATTCATTTATTTATCACGTACATTGAAATGTGTAGTTACTTCGTTTGCGTGAACAACCAACTTAGGATGTCTGTAAGTGTCGCCATACATTCTGGTGCTAGCTTTTGGTGGGGGAGGGCACAATAATATGACCTAATCCTGTTCTTAATCAGGAATGAAAGATATTTGAGGTAAATTAGATTAGCTCTGATATCCAATGTAGAGTGAACCCCATTATAGGAATAATATGGTAAATTGCTGCTTGTTTCTTGAAGTCTGATAATGTACACTGTTTTAATTTGTATTCAGCTGTAATCCAAATGCACTTATTTATTTAGTGATCTAACACAGAGTAGATTCTCTTTGCACTTCAAGTCACGTGCCCTCGGCAACCAACGACAACCTGGATTAACCCCAACCTAATCAAGGGACAATTTACAATGATTAATTAACCTATCTGGTATGTCTTCGGACTGTGGGAAGAAACCAGAGCACCCGGGGAAAACCCACACGTTCCTTGGGGAGGACGTACAGAGACTCCTCATTGACTCTCTGAGAGGGCTCGTTTCCACTTTTGTAGCAATGGGTTTGTTTGCTGCTGAACCCTTCTTCCAGATGTTTATTATATTTAAACTAATCCCATTGTATATTTACTCTCTGAAATTTCTGGTACTAAATCAATGCAAGATGGGTTTAGGCAATGCCTTAATGCTTAGGACATAAAACATATCACAGCAGAGACCTTTTGGCCATCAATGATATGCTGACCTTTTAACCTACTCTAAAATCAATCTAACCCTTTCTTTCCCTAGAGCCCTTTTTTTATCTATGTGCCTGTCTAAGATTCTCTTAAATGTCTCTAATGGATCTGCCTTTACCACAACCCTTGGCAGTGTGTTTCATGTATCTACCACTGTCTTTGGTTTAAAAAAAACTACCTTTGACATCTCCCCTCTCCAATAACTTAAAATTATGCCTTCTCGTATTTGCTATTTTCACCCTGAGGGAAAAAAATCTCTGGCTGTTCACTCTATCTATGCCTCTTATCATCTTGTACCCCTCTATCAAGTCACCTCTCATCCTTCTTCACTCCAAAGAGGAAAACCCCAGCTCACTCAACCAATCCTCATAAGACATGCTTTATAATCCAGGCAGTATGCTGGTGAATCTCCTCTGCACTTTCTCTAAAGCTTCCAAACCCTTTTTATACTGAGATGACCAGAACTGAACGCAGTGGTCTAACCAGAGTTTTATAAAGCTGCAAAATAACCTCATGACTCTTGAGCTCATTCACCTGACTAATGAAGGCCAACACTCCATAGTCCTTGTTTTGTTGGGTGTTTTGTTTTGGAAAACATCCTTCAGAAATTCACTGGATAAAACATTGCGTTTAATTGGAAGATATTTACTCTCGTGTCAGATTTTTATGCTTTCAAGAAGGCAAGTTGTTGTGCGTTGCTCACTTTCTTTTGTTTTATTTTTGGGATCTAGGCGTTGTGATAAAGATAGCATTTATTGTTCATTTTTGATTGCCCCTCAGAGAGAGGGGTGGTGAGCTGTTTTCTTGAACTGCTGCTGTACTGGTGAAGGTACTTCTCAGTGCTGTTTAGACCTAGCATCGATGAAAGACTGCAGTATATTTCTCAGCCAGGATGTTGTGCGACTTTGACAAGAACTTGCAGGTGTGGTGTTCCCCTGTACCTGTGGTCTTTGTCCATCTTGATGGTTTGGAAGGTGCTGTTGAAGTGAACCTTGAACAGGAGGCTGGTTTCCATGGTGTACTTCATGTTGTAGGCAGTGTGAATGTCCTTTTTCCTTTTTTTTTGGTTAACTTCTTGAAATCAAGAAACAGATTGTGCCAGCAATTAATCACGTAGTAAAAGGAGTTGTATTTTCTATGCTTTAAAGCTGGTTACACCCCGGCCATTTGGGTCAAATGATGCCTTGAGGTCACATGCCTCATCTCTAAAACCAAAGATTAATACTTTGTTCCATAGCAGCTTCATAGTGGCATTAAAAATGAGTCATTCACTATGAAATTCTTTGCCAAATTCTAAATCCAGTTTCAAAAGGTTATTAAAGATTAAGATTAAAGGTTACCTTTATTTGTCACATATACATTGAAACACCAAAACATTCTATGAAATGTGTCATTTGCGTCAAAGACCGACACAGTCTGAGGATCTGCAGGGGGATATCCGTAAGTGTTGCCATGCTTCCGGTGCCAACATAGAGTACCCACAATTACTAACCTTTACTAATTCGTATGGCTTGGTAATATGGGGGGGAGTTGGAGCACCCGGAGGAAGCCCATGCAGTCTCAGGCAGAACATACAAATTACTTCCATACAAGGTTGGAATTAAAGCCATGTACTGGCGCTAAAATAGCATTGCCCTAACAGCTGTGCCACCCCACTGTTCCAAGGTTACGGTAGTATGAACTCTTTTTCTGAGTTAGGTTGTTCCTAAAAACCAGAAAAAAAGTATTAAATGTTTCTGTGAGCTTCTGCCTAAGTTGACGATATATTTTTGACTGCAGTAGATGTTCATAATGGTTTGTAAATGGAGACTAGTGAATTAAGTATTTTGCCATGATCAGTTAGAACACTAGAAGGAATGCTACCAGTTATATAATTGTTTTTGATATGCTAGCAAAAAAAAAAGGTTAATTTTGGACTTAATAGCAATTGAATAGTGTAAAAATCCTCCTTAAACAAAAGATCATTGACGTCGTAGCTTTCTATTATGTTTATCCTAGGTAGAGCTTGGAACAATTATTGTCTAGGTATATTTCCAATTCTCTATTTTTTTTTTGCTGAGGCTATTTTAAATCGTTTAGTTCTAAGTACAGTCTTCTGTTTTTGTGGAAAGATGGATTTATGTTTTCTCTAATGTATAGATAATCTTCAAAAGCAGACTAGAGATGTAGTCACACTGAAAATTACAATCTTTGTAAAAATGGGAAGGAGCTCCCTTCAAAAATAAGACCTATTTGCCTTGTAACCTTTAATAAGGAAAATGACCTTGTAATAAATTGAGAAATACGTTCATATTAACGCTTTTTGTTTTCTTTTCAAAAGATCACTCAGGATAATTAAAATTACTGTGAATCTTCGCTGCTTTTCTGCCAATCTGCTTAACCTCTTCAATAATTCCGTATTAATTTCCTGTTTTCCCTGTTTGGCATGCTGTCTCCTTGCATTTAATTTCCTTCATTGTGCTACTGATTTCTATCTTAAATTGACTTTACTCATATAAAATTGGATAACAAAGCCTGATTCTCCAAAGCCTTTGTCTCGTCTGCCAAGACAAACGTTCTTTTACTAAATTTGTAAAATGCAGCTTTGCTTAAGACAAGTACTTGTTTCTCATGAAGACACAAGACATTTTGCGGATGCTGGAAATCTGGAGCACCAGACACAAAATGCTGGAGGAGCTCCAGGTCAGGCAGCATCTAGGAGGGAAATGAACAGGTGACATTTTGCAACAGCTGAAGACCTGTTGAGCGGTCTTAACCTGAAATGACTGTCCATTTCCCTCTGTAGTGTCTGCCCTGTTGTGTTCCTCCAGTCGTCTGTGTTTTGTTTTTTTTGTAACTTTACCCAAGTTAATTGTCAGCTTAACATACTAGGAGCATTTGAGAGCTCTGGGACTGTACTCACTGGAGGTTAGAAGAATGGGGGGGGGGGCGCGGGATTCTCATTATAACCTCTTGAACATTGAAAGGCCTGGATGGAGTGGGCGTGAAGAAGATGCTTCCATTAGTGGGGGAGTCTAGGGCCAGTGAGCACAGCCTCAGAGTACAAGGATATCCCTTTAGAACAAAAATCAGAAATTTCTTTAGCTAGACGGTGGTGAATCTGATGCACTGCCACAGATGTAATAGGTTCTTGATTAGTGAGGGCATCAAAGGTAACTGGGAGAAGGCAGTTGGAAAGTAAAATAAATCAACCATGATTGAATGGCAGAACAGATTCAATGGGCTGAATGGCCTAATTCTGCTGCTATGTTTTATGATCTAGTTTATGCAATTTTAAAACTGGTGTCCTGCTTAGAGCATTTATCTTGTACTTCTGTTCTATACAAAATATACCCGTACTTTTATGTTCTTAATATTGATGAAGATTACAACCAAGAGCACAATTGGATTTGCAGCCAATAGCACTCAATAGGATAGGGTAACTAATGAGACAGTACTCCAACGTGCCCATTAAAAGAAGATCTTTAATGAGAACATTAAATGAGAGAAAACATAAATTCCTGGGCCATGTCATCAGAAAGGGAGAAATAGAATGCCTTACGTTACAAGGCCGTTTGCCTGGGAAACGCAGTAGAGGAAGGCAAAGAAGAAAATATATGGACACTGTGAAAGAACTAACAGATCTAAGTGTGCAAGATATCATCGACGCTGCAAGGGATCGTTCGATATGGAGAGCCACGATTGCCTAAGCGTGTAACGCGCAAGGCACATGAAGAAGAAGAAGAAGAAGAAGCAGCACTTGATATGGTGCAAGAGACCTACAGATGTCTTGCATGGTTAATGATATTATCTGCTACTGGTAAGGTTTGGATTGAGGATGTTGCTCTGAGTTCATGTGCTTGTTTCCCTAAGTAACTGGTGTGTTGGTTATGGTGACCTTGTGTTCCGAGCATTTTGCTGGAAATGTTTGTCTCTTTGGTACTCTGGCCATGGAATTGCTTTAGGCTGGAGTAGAATTTATATTTGACCTTGCTTCCAAGGTTGAAGCTATGTGTTGATGACTTTGGCTGGCTGGTTTAACCTCAGAAGGAGCTGGTGACTCATGAAGCAATTGGTTATCCCACAGATGGAGTCATTAAGTAGTCATGCTAGCTCATTGTTGAAGGCAAAATGTACGTACACCTTGGAGATGTGTTCATTTTACTCTTCTGTTTTTACCTTCCAGAAGAAATGTACCAGCTACCCAAGTTACTTGATTTGATTTCCTTCTGCTTGTTGTATCTAGTTTTGGGCAAATTCTCTAACCATGAGAGATATGTCACCATTCAAGTTATTCTTGAGGGCTCTTAATGGTGGCAGCCACAGGAAATTCAATATTGAAGGACTTAGAAACCCCACCAAAAATGTTCTGCTACAGTCTGCATTAGGCATCAAGATGATGAGCACTCCAAGGACCTGTCATACGCAATAGAATGAGTACACAATGTCCCAAGGTAAATCATCACCTGATTACTCACCCCACCTGAAGCAGAGATTTTGTATATGTCACAGAAGATTCTTCAGCTACCTTTGAGCCCACAGATCAGTAGTGGATGTAAGTCACTTTAGACCCCAAGGACTTGTCAATGGAGAGGACTTCCATTTGAGTAATTTCTCCTCAATTTTCTTTCTAAGACAATTTTCTATTTTAAACATTCTCCACTCTACAGAATGTGGTTTAGCACACGTATGATTAAAACCCAATCAATCTCTGTACTTCAAGTACTACCTAATTAACGAGCTCAGGGCAATTATCCTCTTCTGCTATGCACCATCACACATTGTACATTTGTGTCTTGTAATCACTTAACTGTAAAGTATTTCAACTATTTCAGCTATCATTCCTTTCATTATGGCACTTCTAAAGTTCTGCATTCATCATAGTATCACCAGGGATCATTTAGTTTAACTATACATTTCTTACCCCAATCTTTATGATCTCTTGATTTGATTTCAGTAACAGACTTCTGTCTTGCCTTATTATTTGATATCTGAGACCGCAAAAATTGCCTTTAGTAATTTAAAAATGACCCACCCGCTCTGGACATGTCCTCTTCTCATTACTACCATCAGATAGGAGGGACAGGAGCCTCGAGATAGAACATAGAATAGTACAGCACAGTACAGGCCCTTCGGCCCACAATGTTGTGTCGACTCTCAAAGCCTGCCTCCCATATAAGCCCCCACCTTAGATTCCTCCATATACCTGTTTAGTAGTCTCTTAAACTTCACTAGTGTATCTGCCTCCACCACTGACTCAAGCTGTGCATTCCACGCTCCAACCACTCTCTGAGTAAAAAACCTTCCTCTAATATCCCCCTTGAACTTCCCACCCCTTACCTTAAAGCCATGTCCTCTTGAATTGAGCAGTGGTGCCCTGGGGAAGAGGCGCTGGCTATCCACTCTATCTATTCCTTTTATTATCTTGTACACCTCTATCATGTCTCCTCTCATCCTCCTTCTCTCCAAAGAGTAAAGCCCTAGCTCCCTTAATCTCTGATCATAATCCATACTTTCTAAACCAGGCAACATCCTGGTAAATCTCCTCTGTACCCTTTCCTATGCTTCCACATCCTTCCTATAGTGAGGTGACCAGAACTGGACACTCAATATCTTAGGAACAATGTCTTCCCCTTCATCATCAGAACTCTCAATGGAGAATGAACCCATGAATATTACCTCATTAGTTTGGTCTTTTTTTTTGTACAACTTAATGTTTTTATTGTGATTTATAGTATTGTACTGTATTGCACTGTATGCAGCCTCAAAACAATGAATTTCATGACATATATCAGTGATAATAAACCTGATTCTGAAATACCATTGATGCTGGAAATCAGAAAATAAAGGAAACACTGGAAACACTCATCTGTGGAGGTGAAATTGCATTACTATTTCAATCAATAACCTTCCTTCAGAACAAGAAATTAAATTGATTCTACAATGCAGAGAGAGGGGACATGAGCACACAAGGGCAGGTTTGTGAGAATCTGGAAGTGGGAGAGGTTAGATGACAGGGTTGAAATAATTTTTTAAATCAAAATGCTGTATGTCACCACATCCTATCCTGTGATTTGTTTTCTTCCAGGCATTCACAGTAGAACAAATAAATACAATAGAATCAGTGAAAAACTACAACCAAAGAAGGCAAACTGTACAGATACAAAAATAAATAAATTCATCAATAAACAGTACTGAGAACGAGTTGTAGAGTCCTTGAAAGTATTTGGACTTGGTTGTGAAAGCTGTTCAGTGTTATGGTGATTGAAGTTTCCACACTGGTTCAGAAGTCTGATGGTTGCAGGTTAATAACTTTTCCTAATTATGGTGGTGAGGGAATGAGGCTCCTGTACCTCCTCCCTGCTGGCAGCAGTGAGAAGAGAGCATCGCCTGGATGGTGGAGGTCCTTGATCATGGATGCTGCTTTCTTGTGGTTGTGCTTCTTCTAGATGTGCTCATTGGTGGGGAGAGCTTTGCCTGTGTTGGACTGGGCTGCATTCACTACTTTTGTAGGCTTTTCTGTTCTTGGGCATTGATGCAACCAGTCAGGACACTCTCTATAGAAGTTTGTCAAAGTTGTAGGTGACATGCTGAATCTGCACAAATTTCTAAGAAAGTAGAGGTGTCGCTGTGCCTCCTTGGTAAGTGCATGGTGAAAGAGGTGGAAAAAGGACAAGAAGAGAAGCAGATAGTTCAGGTTTAACAATCCTGACTGGTAAAACAAAACTTTTACAGAAACAGCAATGAAGAATCTTTCTACATCTGAGTGTGATGGTATCCTAAGTCTCCACCCAGGACTTGCATGACTGAAAACCAAGAGGAAGCTACTGACATGATGAAGGAAGTCCTGAACTCCTCCAAAGATGGAGGACCTTCATAGCTGCCCCAAATGCCAGCCACATAATGGGCAGTTTTTTATGTAAAGTTGAAGGTGCTATTCCTCAACTCTATCCTGCCCCTAGAAGGGAGGCAAAGCAGTGTAGGAAATTTAACAGATGATCCAGGGCTCCTGGCAGCTCTGGTGGAGAAGCATCCTCAGTTGAAGAAAAGGGAAGGTACAGGTGAAGCATTGTTCTTGCTTTAGAATGATTGCAATAGAGGCCTATAAATTGGTAGAATGGAGTGTTTATGGGTTAGAAGTATAGGCAGGGTATTCAGTTGTACTTCTTTTGCCATAAGCTCTCAGTGGCCACACTATTAGATACAGGAGTGGAACCTAGTGTGATCTGCTGCTCATCTACTTCAACGTTCACTGTGCTGTGCATTCAAAGATGCTTTTCTACACAATACTGTTGTAACACATGATAATTTGAGTTACTGTCGCCTCCCTGTCAGCTTAAACCTGTTTGGCTATTCTCCTCTGACCTCTGTCATTAACAAGGTGTTTTCACCCACAGAACTGCTGCTCACTTTATGTTTGTTTACACACCATTCTCTGTAAGACTGCTGTGTGTAAAAATCCCAGGGGATCAGTAATTTCTGAGATACTCAAGCCACTCCATTTGGCACTAACAATCATTCCATGGCCGGTCACTTAAATCACATTTCTTTCCCGTTCTGATGCTTGGTCTAAACAACAATTGAACCTCTTGACCACGTCTGCATGCTTTTATGCATTGAGTTGCTGCTGTGAGATTGGCTAATGAGATATTTACAATAACGAGCAGGTGTACCTAATAAAGTGGCCACTGAGAGTATTTAACCGAATCATCATTGCCCTAATTCAGAATTGGCTTGCCTGCAGAAGGCAGAGAGGGTGGTGGTGGAGGGAGTACATTCAGATTGGAGGATTGTGACTAGTGGTGTCCTACAAGGATCTGTTCTGGGACCTCTACTTTTCGTGATTTTTATTAACGACCTGGATGTGGGGGTAGAAGGGTGGGTTGGCAAGTTTGCAGACGACACAAAGGTTGGTGGTGTTGTAGATAGTGTAGAGGATTGTCAAAGATTGCAGAGAGACATTGATAGGATGCAGAAGTGGGCTGAGAAGTGGCAGATGGAGTTCAACCCGGAGAAGTGTGAGGTGGTACACTTTGGAAGGACAAACTCCAAGGCAGAGTACAAAGTAAATGGCAGGATACTTGGTAGTGTGGAGGAGCAGAGGGATCTCGAGGTACATGTCCACAGATCCCTGAAAGTTGCCTCACAGGTGGATAGGGTAGTTAAGAAAGCTTATGGGGTGTTAGCTTTCATAAGTCGAGGGATAGAGTTTAAGAGTCGCGATGTAATGATGCAGCTCTATAAAACTCTGGTTAGGCCACACTTGGAGTTTTGTGTCCAGTTTTGGTCACCTCACTATAGGAAGGATGTGGAAGCATTGGAAAGGGTACAGAGGAGATTTACCAGGATGCTGCCTGGTTTAGAGAGTATGCATTGTGATCAGAGATTAAGGGAGCTAGGGCTTTACTCTTTGGAGAGAAGGAGGATGAGAGGAGACATGATAGAGGTGTACAAGATAATAAGAGGAATGGATAGAGTGGATAGCCAGCGCCTCTTCCCCAGGGCACCACTGCTCAATTCAAGAGGACATGGCTTTAAGGTAAGTGGTGGGAAGTTCAAGGGGGATATTAGAGGAAGGTTTTTTACTCAGAGAGTGGTTGGTGCGTGGAATGCACTGCCTGAGTCAGTGGTGGAGGCAGATACACTAGTGAAGTTTAAGAGACTACTAGACAGGTATATGGAGGAATCTAAGGTGGGGGCTTATCTGGGAGGCAGGGTTTGAGGGTCGGCACAACATTGTGGGCCGAAGGGCCTGCACTGTGCTGTACTATTCTATGTTCTAATGTAGGCAATGGAGTTTGTGTAGATCAGCATGAGCGTGGTGGCTGAGGCACAGCTTTCTGTGCTGTAAAGCTCTATGAAGAAACGACTTAGGAAATAGTCCAAGATTTGCTTCACAGATACACTCTTCAAGGGAATTTTCTGCACATAAACAAGACCATGGAAAAAGAATGAATTTTAATAAAGTTTTGTTCTTAAGAAAATTAATGAATAAGTGCTGCAATTTGGGAGTACAATTGCGGAGCTCATGAACGACAGCAGGAAAAGGACATACAAGGAAATTAGAGGAAGCCACTTGGGCCCTCTAGTCAAAGTTCAACGTACAAAGTAAATTTATTATCAAGGGTACATATAAGTCATCAGAATCAGTTTTACTATCACTGACATATGTCATGAAATTGGTTGTTTTGTGGCAGCGGTACAGAACAATCAATAAAACGGTAAATTACAATAAGAAATATATAAATTTTTTAAATAAATAAGTAGTGCAAAAAGAGAACAAAGATAATGAGTTCTGGTGTTCATGGAATGGTTCATTGTCCATTCAAAAATCTGATGGCGGAGGGAGTGAAGATGTTCTGAAAACTTTGAATGACCATATACTGTACTACCTTGAGATCCTGTTCTGCCCTGCCATTCAGTATAATCATGTTCTTCAAGTTGCAAAGGGGTTGAAGACAGTAGTGAGCATTTTCGATGGAAACGGGTGCGGCATAGGAAAAACACCTTCGACCCACTGTAATTTGTCTACCACCAAAATAGGTCAATAGCAGATGCCATCTCCCTGGACCTACACTCATCTCTGGAGCAGCTGGACAGTAAAGACACCTATATCTGACCATTGATTATTGACTAAGTTCTGCCTTAAATACTATTATTCCAAGCAAACTGTTACGTAACCGGCAACAATGAATATCAATCGAGTCAGGTTATATAAAAACAACCAAACATTTATTAAACACGTATAAACAATAAAAACAAATGAAAACCTTAACCAGAAGTTAACTGCTATGCGTTCAACAAACTGTCACTCGGTACTGATTCTTAAAGCGATAAATGCGAAAACAGTTCTTAAAGCGGTAAAGTCAATTACGGTTCTTAAAATGGTAAATTCGAAAGTCCAACAGATTTATACATTCAATTGGGAGAGACTTCTCTGGAGAAGGATTTCTTCATAGACGCGACTTCCCTGCTGGTTCTGTCCAAAGAATTCACGATGGAGGAAATAAATGGCTTAAAACAACTGACCTTAATTTCTAGAGAGCACCTTGCATGAACTACCTTGCTGTTTCGGCAGGAGTTATCTTCGATGCAGGTTGCTACTTCTTCAACGAATACTCAATAAGGTTGATCCTTTATTAAATTGCCGAACATTCCCGACTTCTCTTAATCTTTCATATCCTGTACTTCGATAAAGTCTTCACTCTCCAATACTACAGAAAATCAATGAATCTGGCAGAAAGGGTAAACTGCCAATCCAGCACTATTGTACCTTACAATAGAATGTAAAACTCCATTTTAAAAATGAAACTGCGTCATAAAACAAATACGCAACGGGAACAGAGACACTGACGAACATTCTAGCTGGAAAACTAAAAACTAACTGCGTCACCTGAGGTCTTCCCTTTTATACCCGTGGTGAACATGTCATCATGTGACCTCACATCGGTGGGAAAATTACATCAGGTGACCTCCAAAAGACCATTACATCATTCTCACAAGAAAGTCACAAGATCCCCTTGAGGTATGTAACAAAACTCAATGCCAAACTCCAGACCTTGGGGGTTAATGACCCCCTCTGCAGCTTGTTCTTTGATTTTACACCAACAGACCACAATCAGTAAGCACGGCAGCACCACCTTCGCAATGGTTATTCTAAACACTGGACCTCTATAAGTTTGTGTCCTTATCCCCCTACTCTGCTCCCTGTACACTCATGACTACGTGGCCAGATTCTGTTCTAACTCCATCTACGAGTTTGTAGGTGATACCACTGTGGGTGTTAATCCTAATAACGATGAGTTGGAGTTCAGGAAAAAGACGGAGAGCCTAGAGACATGGTGTCATGATAACATCCTTTCTCACTATGTCAACAAAACAAAAGAGCTGGTTATTGACTTCAGAAATAAGGACGGTGCACACGATCCTGTCTATATCAATGGTGTTGAGGTTGAGAGCTTCAAGTTCCCAGGAGTGAATATCAGCAGTAGCTTGCCCTGGACCAATCATGCTGATGTCACAGTCAAGAAGGCTCACTGTACCTCTACTTCCTCAGGAGGCTAAAGAAATTTTACATGTCCCTGTTGACCCTTACCAAATTTTGTTGATGCATCATAGATAGCATCCTATTTGGATGCATAATGGCTTAGTTTACAACTGCTCAGCATGTGATTGCAAGAAACTGCAGAGAGTTGTGGACACAGCCTAGTATATTGCAGGAACCAGCCTCCCCTCTGTACTTCTCACTGCTTTAGTAAAGCAGCCAGCATAATCAAAGATCCCACCTGCCCCAGACATTCTCTCTTCTGCCCTCTCCCCTGGGCAGAAGATACAAAAGCCTGAAAGTATATACCACCAGGCTCAAAACAACTTCTATCCCACTGTTATGAGACTCTTGAATAATAAGATAGATATTGACCTCATAGTCTACCTCATTATGATCTTGCACTTTATCATTTACCTGCATTACACATTTTTGGTAGCTTTATATTCTGCATTGTTATTGTTTCACCTTATTCTAGCTCAATGCACTGTGTAATGATCTGATCTGTATAAATAGTATGCAAGACAAGCTTTTCAATGTACCTTGGTACATGTGACAATAATAAGCCAATACCGATTCCATTAGGGTGGATGAAAACATTAGAGTAAACTTTCAAGTGGACAAAGTAATTGTGAAGTGTACTTAAATTAATTTCAAGGTCTGATGCTCAATCTTGGCCAGCCAAATCTGATAATGAATGGTTAATCCAGTTTCTTCCAAAGGTATTCAAATCCACCTCTTTTGATTGTAAGAGAACAAAGATGGAGGGTGTACTGTGGGGTCTTACTGAGAGCTAATAATGATATTAGAGTTGTACGAATGTGTAAGAATATCTGTGCTTTGAGCAGGTGCAAGAAACAATGGCCTATGTTGCCTTCTGTTTTTTATGTCATCTGTTAATGTTGCCTTATCAGTGTGTCTGTGTAATATCAAACCAAGATTTGTTTTGGGAATTGGAAATTTAAACAAATTAAAGGGAAAATTGGTTGAGGCAAGTGGCTTGGGAAAACAATGGTAAAACAAGCTTAGATTAACCAGCACAGTGCTTGTGTGTGTGTGTGTGTCTGGACTTCATATGTACACACTTATTTAACAACATGAGAGAATCTGCAGAGCAACACGCATAAAACATTGAAAGAACTCAGCAAGTCAGGCAGCACCTATGGTGGGGAATAAACAGATGTTTTGGGTTAATCTCCTCTGTTCTGTAATACTTTAGCATTATGTCATCAAACCAACCCTAAAAAGAGTCTCCCATGAGATGTCTGACATTTTCTTAATGTATTGTACTGTGTCTGAGGTAGATGTACCATTGAGGTAGGCTTTTTCTTTATCCCTACTCATACTGCATTGAACTGAGACTTCAAATTCTGCTAGGACAGCAGAGGAAAGAATTTCACCCCATTGTACAAGTTTGTAAACACAAAATACTGTGCAGATGCTGGGGTCAAAGCAACACTCACAACACGCTGGAGGAACTCAGCAGGTTGGGCGGGATCCGTGGAAACGATCAGTCAATGTTTTGGGCTGGAATCCTTTGTCAGGACTGAAGAAGGAGGGGACAGAGGCCCTATAAAGAAGGTGGGGGGAGGTCGGGAAGGAGAGGGCTGGTAGGTTCTAGGTGAAAAACCAGTAAGGGGAAAGATAAAGGGCTGGGGGAGGGGAAGCAGGGAGAGGATAGTCAGGAAAGGTGAAGGAGGAATAGGGGAAAACACAATGGGTAGTAGAAGGAAGCGGAGCCATGAGGGAGGTGATAGGCAGCTGGGGGAGGGGGCAGAGTGAAATAGAGATATGAAAAGGGAGGGGAGGGAATTACTGGAAGTTGGAGAATTCTATGTTCAAACCAAGGGGCTGGAGACTACCTAGATGGTATATGAGGTGTTGCTCCTCCAACCTGAGTTTAGCCTCATCATGGGAGTAGAGGAGGCCATGTATGGACATATCCGAATGGGAATGGGAAGCAGAGTTGAAGTGTGTGGCAACTGGGAGATCCTGTCTGTTGTGGCGGACGGAGCGGAGGTGCTCAACGAAGCAGTCCCCCAATCTGTGTCGGGTTTCACCGATGTAGAGTCATAGTCATAGTTTATTGATCCAGGGGGAAATTGGTTTTCGTTACAGTTGCACTATAAATGATAAATAGTAATAGAACCATAAATAGTTAAATAGTAATATGTAAATTATGCCAGTAAATTATGAAATAAGTCCAGGACCAGCCTATTGGCTCAGGGTGTCTGACCCTCCAAGGGAGGAGTTGTAAAGTTTGATGGCCACAGGCAGGAATGACTTCCTATGACACTCTGTGCTGCATCTCGGTGGAATGGGTCTCTGGCTGAATGTACTCCTGTGCCCACCCAGTACATTATGTAGTGGATGGGAAACATTGACCAAGATGGCATGCAACTGAGACAGCATCCTCTTTTCAGACACCACCGTGAGAGAGTCCAGTTCCATCCCCACAACATCACCGCCCTTAAGGATGAGTTTGTTGATTCTGTTGGTGTCTGCTACCCTCAGCCTGCTGCCCCAGCACACAACAGCAAACATGATAGCTCTGACCACCACGGACTCGTAGACTCGTAGACCGCAAGAGGAGGCTGCACCGGGAGCACCGGATGCAATAGATGACCCCAACAGACTCACAAGTGAAGTGTTGCCTCACTTAGAAGGACTGTTTGGGGCCCTGAATGGTAGCAAGAGAGGAGGTGTAGGGACAAATGTAGCGCTTACGCTTACAGGGATAAGTGCCGGGTGGGAGATCCGTGGGGAGTGATGTATGGACCAGGGAGTCGTGAGGGGAACGATCCCTGCGGAAAGCGGAGAGGGGTGGAGAGGGAAAGATGTGCTTAGTGATGGGGTCCTGTTGAAGGTGGCGGAAGTTGCAGAGGATAATATGCTGGATCCGGAGGCTGGTGGGGTAGTAGGTGAGGACAAGGGGAACTCTGTCCCTGTTGTGGTGGCGGGAGGATGAGGTGAGGGCTGAAGTGCAGGAAATGGAGGAGATGCGGGTGAGGGCATCATTGATGATGGCAGAACGGAAACCACGATCCTTAAAGAAAAAGGACATTTGAGATGTCCTGGAATGGAAAGCCTCATCCTGGGAGAATATGCGGTGGAGATGGAGGAACTGGGAATAGGGAATGGCATTTTTGCATGTGGCAGGGTGGGAAGAGGTATAGTTGAGTCCTCTCCCCCACCCCTTTATCTTTCCCCTTACTGGTTTTTCACCTGGAACCTACCAGCCTTCTCCTTCCCACCATCCCCCCACCTTCTTTATAGGGCCTCTTCCCCTTCCCTCTTCAGTCCTGACGAAGGGTTCCGGCCCGAAACGTTGACTGATTGTTTCCACGGATGCTGCCGGACCTGCTGAGTTCCTCCAGCGTGTTGTGAGTGTTGCATTGTACAAGTTTGATTGTGTACCCTAACCCTAACCCTAATGAAACAAGAAAACGTAGGTAAAACATTATTCACCAGTTTTTCTTTACCAAATCATACCATCTGATTCCTTTGCCATTTTATATGGTGCTACCATGCATATCTTAATTCAACTTGTGAAAAAATCACAAATGGTACTTCACTGAGGATTTTGGTACCATGGAAAGCATCCTATTTCATATGTCACCACAGACTCTAGTAAATTTCTATAGATGTATCGTGGGGATCATCCTGACTGGTTGCATTACCGTCTGGCATGGAGGCGCCAATGATTGTAAGAGGCTTCGGAGGGTTGTAGTCTCAGCCAGCTCCACCACAGGCACAAGCCTCCCCACCACCGAGAACATCTTCCAAAGGTGTGACTCAAGAAGGCAGCATTATCATTAAGGAGCCTCACCATCAGGGACATGTCCTCTTCTCATTATTACCGTCATTATTACCAACAAAGAGGAAGAACAGGAGCCTGAAGACATACACTCAACATTTTAGCAATGGTTTCTTCCTCTCTACCATCAGATTTGTGTAAGTATATGAATATTACCTTGCTACTTCTCCTTTGCACTAGGTATTGATTTCTTTTCATTGTAACACTAATTTGTTATATCTGCACCGTACAGCTGCCACTAAACAACAAATTTCACAACCTCTGTCAGTGATAGCAAACCTGATTCTGATTCTATGCAGATGCATTACAGCTTGGTATGGCAACTGCTCTGCCTGTGATCACAAGGAACTGCAGAAAGCTGTGGACATAGCTCAGCGTATGACAGAAATCAGCCCTCCCATGCACTCTCTCTGTACTTCTTGCTGCCTCAATCAAGCAGTCAGCATTATCAAAGACCCCATTCATCCCAGATATACTCTCTTCTCAGAGAATACAAAAGCCTGAAAGCACGTACACCAGCTCAAGGAGAGCTTCTGCCCCTCTGTTATAAAATATTGAACAGTCCCCTAGTAAGATGAGATGTACTCTTGACCTCACAAACTACCTGGTTATGACCTTGCACATTGTTGGCTTCTTTCACTGCACTTCCTCTGTAACCCTACATTCTGTTACTTTCTCTTGCACTGTTGCAGTGAATTCATCTGTATGCAAGGTAAGAGGATGTGTTTTTCACTGTACCTTAGTACATGGGCCAATAATAAACTAATTTTCCAATTCAAAATAAAGAAGGCGAACTATTTGATGAGCCTGAACTTCGAGCAACCATTGATAAGGTGCTTAATAAGTATTTATCAAGCTAAATTAGAGTGCGCAGTACTACTATGAACTGAGATTTGCTTAAAGTATGGAAGTGAAGAGTAGGAATAAAGATATTATTTTGGATTAGGAGGCTGTGATTTGCAGGTGTCCCAGTGATCAGTGCTGCAGGCCCAACTGTTGACTATGGTGGAACCAAGTTTGCTTTGAACACATACAAAATCCTGGAGAAAATCAGCAAGTCAGGCAGCATCCATGGAAGGGATTAAACAGAATTTTTAAATTAACAGTTAGCTTTGTGTGTCACATGTGCCTCAAAGCACGAAGTGAAATGCAATGTTTTACATCAACAACCAACAGTGTGAGAGTGAGCTGAGGGCAGGCTACAAATGTTGTCATGCTTCTGGCGCCAACATAGCATGCCCACAATTCACTAATCCTAACCTTAACCATATATCTTTGGAATGTGGGAGGAAACCGGAGCACCCAGACAATCTTTTCCCATGATGGTGGCACACAGAGATGCAACGGCTTCTCCTGCTCCCAATAATGGTGCTAGCTTTAAATTCTTAGAGTTTGAAAGTTTCTAATCAGGGATTTCAGATGTCCAAAGTTCAGTGAATGCAGCACTGTGGAACTCTTAAACAAGCTTGCATTTAATCTTGCAAACACGAGAAAATCTGCAGTTGCTGGAAATTCAAGCAACACACACAAAATGCTGGTGGAATGCAACAGGCCAGGCAGCATCTCTAGGAAGAAGTACAGTCGACGTTTCGGGCCAAGAGCCTTCGTCAGGACTAACTGAAAGAAGAGATAGTAAGAGATTTGAAAGTGGGAGGGGGAGGGGGGAGATCTGAAATGATAGGAGAAGACAGGAGGGGAGGGGTGGAGCCAAGAGCTGGAAAGTTGATTGGCAAAAGGGATACAGAGTTGGAGAAGGGGGAGGATCATGGGACGGGAGGCCTAGGGAGAAAAAAAGGGGAAGGGGAGCCCAGGGGAAGATAGAGAGCAGGCAAGGAGTGATTGTGAGATGGACAGAGAGAGAAGAAAAGAAAGGGGGAAAATAAAAATAAATGAGGGATGGGATAAGAAGGGGAGGAGGGGCATTAACAGAAGTTAGAGAAGTCAATGTTCATGCCGTCAGGTTGGAGGCTACCCAGACGGAATATAAGGTGTTGTTCCTCCAACCTGAGTGTGGCTTCATCTTGACAGCAGAGGAGGTCGTGGATTGACATATCAGAATGGGAATGGGATGTGGAATTAAAATGTATGGCCACTGGGAGATCCTGCTTTCTCTGGCGGACAGAGCGTAGGTGTTCAGTGAAATGGTCTCCCAGTCTGTGTCGGGTCTCACCAATATATAGAAGGCCACACTGGGAGCACTGGACACAGTATATCACCCCAGCCGACTCACAGGTGAAGTGTCGCCTCACCTGGAAGGACTGTCTGGGACCCTGATGGTGGTGAGGGAGGAAGTGTAAGGGCAGGTGTAGCACTTGTTCCGCTTACAAGGATAAGTGCCAAGAGGGAGATCGGTAGGGAGGGATGGGGGTGACGAATGGACAAGGGTGTTGCGTAGGGAGTGATCCCTGCGGAAAGCTGGGGGGGGGGGGAGGGAAAGATGTGCTTAGTGGTGGGATCCCGTTGGAGGTGGTGGAAGTTACGGAGAATTATATTTTGGGGTGGTAGGTGAGGACAAGGGGAACCCTATCCCTAGTGGGGTGGTGGGAGCATGGGGTGAGAGCAAATGTGTGTGAGATGGGAGAGATGCGTTTGAGAGCAGAGTTGAAGGTGGAGGAAGGGAAGCCCCTTTCTTTAAAGAAGGAAGACATCTCCTTCATCCTGGAATGTAAAGCCTCATCCTGAGAGCAGATGTGGCAGAGACGGAGGAATTGTGAGAAGGGAGTGGCATTTTTGCAAAAGACAGGGTGGGAAGAGGAATAGTCCAAGTTGCTGTGAGAGTCTGTAGGCTTATAGTAGACATCAGTAGATAAGCTGTCTCCAGAGAAAGAGACTGAAAGATCAAGAAAGGGGAGGGAGGGAAACAGTAATGGGGAATGGTGAAGGAGGGGAGAGACAATTACCCGAAATTTGAGAAATTGATGTTTATACTATCAGGTTGGAGGCTACCCAGACGGAATATAAGGTTTTGCTCCACCAGCCTGAGTGTGGCTTCATCACGACAGTGGAGGCAGCCATGGTCTTCTGCCAGAAAAAGCATGATCTCCCGATGGCCACCCATTTCAATTCCACTTCCCATTCTCATTCCAACATGTCGGGCAGTAACTGCAGTTGATGTGAGAAGAACTGTGCAGAGTTAACCAATGTAAGGGTGCCACGCCAGACAACATCCTAGGCCAAATACTCAGGGAGTGTGCACAGCAGCTGACTGACATCTCCAACACTTCACTCATCCGGGCTGTTGTCCCCACATGCTTCATATCAGCCACCGTTATCCCTGTACCAAAGAACTCTACACCTTCAGAACTAAACGACTAATGCCCCGTGGTACTGACACTGATCAACATGAAATGCTTTGATGGCTGATAATGGCACATAACACAAACTTCATTTCTGCCATATTGGTCAGTCACCAAAATACTAACTGATAGAACACCCTACAACAGATGCCACAGCATCTCTCGTGCACCTGACCCTGACACACCAAGACAACAAGGGACACTGATGTCAGAATGCTGATTCTGCATTTCATTTTGGCATTCAGCACTATTGTGTCAGTGACCTTGGTGAACAAACTCCTGCCCCTCTGTCTAAGTACTTCACTGTGCAACTGGGTATTGGACTTCCTAATGAACAGACCTCAGTCAGGATCACAACTGCTCCTCCCTCCCCATCATCCTCAACACGGGTCCCCACCAGGGCTGTGTGCGGAGCCCACAGCAATCACATCACCTTGTTTGCTGATGATACAACAGTGGTGGGGTTCATCACCAACAACGAAGAGACAGTTTACAGGAGGTGGAAGAGCTTGAGGTCTGGTGCCAGGCAAATGACCTCTTTCTTAATGTTAACAAGCAAGGGAAATGGTTATTAACTTCAGAAGAACTCGCACCACTCAACTCCCCCTCCCCGCCCCTTTACATTGGTTGCAAGCAGTTTCCAGCTCCTGGGATTACTCATCTCGCACAACCTCTCATGGTCCCAAGACACATCCTACACAGTCAAGAAAGCTCACCAGTGCCTCTGCTTTGAGGAGGCTGAAGCAAGGTGGACCTTGTACATCCACACTCACGTCATTCTACAGATGCACAGTAGAGAGCATCCTGACATGCTGCATAACTGCTTGGTACAGAAACTGCACTACGGCAGGCAGGAAGGCTCTACAACTTCCTCAAAACTGCACCAGCCTGCTCGCCATAAAGGACATATATAGAAGAAGGTGCCAGAAAAGGGCCAGTAACATCATGAACAATCCCACCCACCCTGCTCATGGACTGGTTTTCCAACTCCCATCAGGGAGGAGGCTACATAATCCACGCTAGGATAACCAGATTCAAAAATAGCTACTTTCCCCAAGAAGTGAGGCTGATCAGCACCTCCACCCACTAAAGCCCAACTACTTTATTATTTCCCGTCAGTCACCTTATACACAGCCGAGCATCACTGTATGTACAGACAATCAATCTTATGTATTTATATTGTTTTATTATTGAGTTCTTTATCTTTTGTGCTTTTTTTTGTGCTGCATCGGATCTGGAGAAACAACTATTTTGTTCTCCTTTACACTTATGTACTGGAAATGAATGACATTTAAACCACCTTGAATCCTGAAACCCATGCGGTGATGGGGAAAATATACAAATTTCTTACAGACAGCGGCAGGAATTGAACTTTGATTAGTCATTGCTGGCGCTGTAAACTGTTGTGCTAATTTCTATGCTATTATGCCATCCCCATATTGAAGAATTGAAAGAAGTTGGTGTTCGAAGAACCTCTGTCTCTGTCCATTAATTATGCATCCCCATAGCATGATTCTAACTTCACCATACTTTACAGTAAGGATGGTGTTACCTGGCTGATGTATAGTATTAGATTTACATCATACATACTGCTAAACAGCAAGCATATCCTTGCCTGTAAAGATTTTGCAAATGTCACTTAGAAAATACTGTAAAGATGTGGAATTAAGTCTTGTGGTCAGATGAGACTAAAATGGAACTTTATGGCCTCAGCATTATATGGTACGTGTGGCGTAAATCTAATACTGTGCATCAAGCAGATAACACCATCCCTATTGTAAAGTATGGTGGAGGTGGATCATGCTATGTGGGTGCTTTTCAGCAGCGGGGACTGAAAATTTGGTTAGGATTGATGAGAAGATTGATGAGAAGATGAATGCTGCTAAATACAGAGAGATCCTGGATAAAAACCCACTCGCCTCTGCCAGAAAGCTTAAACTAGGGAGGAAGTTTGACTTTCAGCAGGACAACGACCCAAAGCACACTGCCAGAGTAACCGTGGAGTGGTTTCAAATGAAGAAAATTGATATCCTTGAGTGGCCCAGTCAGAGTCCTGACATTAACCTGATTGAGCATCTCTGGCAAGACCTCAAGATTGGTGTCCACTGCCACTGTCTAACTAACCTGGCACAGCTTGAGCAATTTTGCAAGGAGAAATGGGCAAATGTTGCTCCATCACATTGGACAAAGCTAATAGAGACTTCTCCAAAAGGACTTTTAAGAGACTTTTAGATAGGTACATGGAGCTTAGTAAAATAGAGGGCTATAGGTAAGTCTAGTAATTTCTAAGGTAGGGACATGTTCGCCACAACTCTATGGGCCGAAGGGCCTGTATTGTGCTGTAGGTTTTCTATGTTTCTATGACTACTGGTTGTAATAGCTACAAGAGGTGGTTCAACTAAGTACTGAGCATTTTGAAGTGCTGGCATTTCAGGTTTTGATTTTTTTAGTTTTTTGTGCTCTATGATTTTCTCTGTTTTTGGAGCTCTACTGTGGAAAAAAAGAAGCATGTAATTCAAAAATAAAAATTCTCAGATCAAAATTGCTGGTTGTAACACTTATGTGAATGAAGGGTTTGGAGTTGAATACAAGGTACTGTAGAAAGCTTGCAAAATCATATAAAGGTCAAAATGGGCAGGGCTATCACATTATCACAGAGTTAGCTCACTTACTTATTTTCTCCTTTAAGTTGAACGCAACATACTTTGTTATGCAATGTCTGGTGATTTGATCATCCAGTTTCAAAATGAAGACAGAATTGTTTTATGTTGCACATCACCATTACTTTATAATTGACATCTTTTGTTGTATGATTTAATATTCTGTTAAGTCTTTCAACATTTAAATAAAAAAGGTTATTAATCTTGTGCTTTGTTGGCATAATATAGATTTACGTCCCCTGCATTGGCTGACGTTGCCATTCATTTATATTGAATGTTTTAAAAATATTTGCTGATATTTCTTTGTTATAATAAATGGTCTTGGCTACAAACACAGTTGGCACCTAAGTTTACCTTTAAACGTTGTTAACAAATGATACAGCGGTCTGGTATATTCCCCGCCTTTTTTTGAGTGAGCTAGTGCTTAAGTGGTTGCAATGATTCTACCTGATTATTTCCTCATTCCATTTTACCGTTGACTCTTGTGGGACAGGAGAGATTGAGAAAGGGATGTGAATGCAGTAGATTACTGTTTGCCACTTCATGAAGTCTGTTGCTTGACTAAAAACATTTGTAATCTGAAGTATCTACCACTAAAGTCCAGTGTAAGTATTGATCTTTATTCCGTACTGAAATGGGGCAAACTTGTTTGATATCAACTGTAGAATATTAATAGTATTGCCATATATCAAGTTTACTGTTAGATTGTTGAATAGTATTGGAAATGGTACAAGACTACATTTAACATTGAACACATGATGACTTTCTTCTCTCTATCTAAAGTTGAGATCCTGGTGTAATTGTCAATCTTTTGTTGTGCTTAAGTTTAATTGGTTCATTCTGTATAAAAAGTCTTTTCATGTTATATTATGTATCTTATGTTTACATGAAGGCTTTAAGTTAATTGGAGATAACGTGATTGATAAACAGAAGACAAATAAAAACCTGAATTTTCTCTGTTTGTCAGAATCAGGTTTAATATCACCGGCACATGTCATGAAATTTGCTGTCTTGAGGCAGCAGTACATTGCAATACATAATAAAACTATAAATTACAATAATAAATATTTATAAATTAGTACTGCATAAAGAGAGCAAGAAAAGAAAAAAGGTATTGAGTTTGTGTACATGGGTTCATTGTCTATTCAGAAGTCTGATGGCGGAGGGGAAGAAGCAGTTCCTAAAACATTGAGAGTGCGTTTTCAGCCTCCTGTACCACCTCCTCGATGTAGCAATGAGAAGAGAGCATGTCCTGGGAGATGGACTCCTTAATGATGGATATTGCCTTTTGAAGACGTCCTCGATGCTGGAGAAGCTAGTGCTCATAATGTAGCTGGTTGAGTTTGCAATGTTCCACAGCCTTTTCTGATCCTGTGTAGTGGCTTTTCCATACCAGACATTGATTGTTCTCCATGGTACATCTGTAAAAATTTACGAGTCTTGGTGACCTATCAATTCTCCTCAAACTCCTAATGAAATATACCCGCTCTCACGCCTTCTTTGTAATTGCATCAATATGTTGGGCCCAGGAGGGATCCTGAGAGATGTCAGCACCCAGGAATTTGACTGTGCTCACCCTTTTCACTTCTGACCCCTCGATGAGGACTAGAGTGTGTTCCTTCGACTTCCCCTTCCTGAAGTCCACAATCAGTTCCTTGGTTTTGCTGTGTTGAGTGCAAGGTTGTTGTTGTAAACGCCACTCAGGGTTAACAGAAAATATTAAAACTTTGCCATGAATTTCTGATTGCTTGCCTAATTATCTGGTGTGCATCCTTTTGCAAAAACCTTCCCCCAACATTCCCCATCCCCTCCCGATCCCATATGTCAGCTGCAAGGTTATACTGATGTCACTCCATCAAGGAAGGATGTCAAATGGCAAGGATTGCAAAAGCCTGGAAAAACTACACCTGAAAACTGCCGCAGAATTTTTGACAAACGAGCTGTCAAACCCATAAAGAAACACAATATTTCTGAATGAGAAGCATCCAGTCACTTAGAAAATGAATAAAATAATTGAAAATAAAAACATAAACACCTTTAAAAAAAAGGTCAGCATAAGTCATTAATGCAAGAGATTTTGCAGATGCTGGAAATCCGGTGTAACACACAGAAGGTGCTGGAGCAACTCAGGACAGCATCTATGGAGAAGAATAAGCAGTCGATATTTTGGGCTGAGTCTTCGTAAACTATTGATATCTTATTCAGTAGTGTGAGTTTAAACTGCTGTTATCTACTTTTTATTACATGGTTAATTGATTTTTAAAGGAATTACTGTCTGCATTAAACAATTTGGCTTTGAACTTTAGGACCATAAGCAGATAATGAATCGACTGAAATTAGCTCAAGAAAGCCTAAGAAACAACCAAAATTAAAATTCTGTTTTCAATATTCAAATCTTGGCTAAGGTAACAAAGTGCCAACTGGAATGACCCTTATATGAAGTTATAATGTTTATCAAAAAATAATGTAATGACATTAAAATGCATTGATAGTATACACCTGCATACTTGATATGCTTGGCTGATTAAGCATAAATGACACCTGAAACACCCTTTGGTCCCTTGGCTTTTATCGATTCTGTCACTGTTTAATTAGTGGAAATAGAAGGAGATTGTTCTCGTGAATTAAGGATCAGGGACCACTGATTTAAAAGACAGTGGATTCTGGTTATTTGGGACACACTGGGACTTGTACATTTTGGCACAAGTAAGCAGCTGCCTCAATAAGCAGAAGTTTCATGGTAATAGATAAAAACATTTAACAGAGTAACAAATTATGCATTTAAGTGAAATACAGAACAAATTAGAACACCATCAATCCTATTTTAGTTCTACAGAGCTGTGTATTAGTTCCTAATAGTTATCAATGGAGGAATTCATTTTCTGTGTAGTTATGATTGACTGTAAATGAACAAAATCAGTGCAGACACCTAATGCAGATAATGGACTGCCTTCATTGCTTTCCTGTGTGAAGTAATGTTATAATCAAACAATAAATTTCCTGGCACAAAATGATCAAAAATCACTGCTTTTTGAATCAGTGTCTTTCGGCCCAAATAGCTAACACAAACACACACAACTGACACTATTTAAAAACTGATCGCTCAAAGCATAGTGTAGTTTTTAATGGACACACAAGTGCACACGACTGACACTAATTAGAAACAGCTTGGCACCAGTCTCCTGTCCCAATTAAGCAGCCCAGTATCCTAAATAAACGAATGGAATCCCAGCTATTTTCACAATTAGTTTTCTGTACTTTAAGAGTTGTCTCAAATAACAGCTGCCTTGATTAACCGATGGTCTAATTAACCAGAATCCACTATATTGGGAAAATGCTCCAAGGAGAAATCCTTACTTTTTGTAATGAGGGTGATGATGATCTGGAGCGCACTGTGAGCTTGGTAGAAAGAGAAGCAATGCCTGGTTTGTTCTACTTCACGTGCTCAGATTCAGCTTGGAAAGGGGATCTCGGATCAACTTTATTCATCACACACATTTACATGTATTAGGAATTTGCTGTGGTGTGTTGTTCATGGTGCGACATGCAACAAAAAAACAACATTCAACCATTACAAGGAATAGAATATTATATAAGAAATAAAGTTAGAGGTTAAAGTATGGATATGGAATAAAATATGCATAAATACCAACATGTATTTACAATGTAAACAACATTATAAAATGGTTTAAAAGTGTTTATTAAAATTGGTTACAGAGACAAGGGTTTAAGTTGTCATACAACCACACACATGAGTACAGCTGAACCAAACAGCGTTCCTGTGGGTCTAAGGTGCAAAACACAGTACATACAGTCATGCATAGCACACGTAATTAAGATAGCACATAACATCACAAAAATTATATCAGCACGAGTTCCAGGGTGGCATGGTCTGAAGATTGATGGTGCGTGGGCTGTTGTCTGGGAGCCACATTTCTACAAAAACAAGCATGCAACATTTCTTCATCTCACACTGGGTCAGCCGCAGATGAACACAACTCTGCCTGTCTTCTAGGGAGCGAACAGTGGAGTGCAGCACTGATAGGAGAGCTGGCCTTCAGGGGCCAACCCCCAACCTGCCACAGACTCTGTGCCTCTGTTCTTTTCCACACTGCCACCAGCGCCTCTTCCCTGGGTAGCTGTAACAGACGACGCCATAGCATGAGGGCCTGGGCCGTGCAACAACCAAGGCCACTCATCTCCTCTGCTGTTGGTCTTGCCAATTACCCAATGAACTGGCCTCACAGTATGTTGTATTACCAATGTCCATCAGGGTCTTATGATCACAAGAAAAATGTTCAAGGTACACATTTGTTGGACCCAAAGAGGCTGCTGCAACCAATCATGCTGCCGCCTTACTGGAATAGATAGAAGTGGGGTGGGGTGGCCTCACTAGAATGGTTGATCAGATTAACTGCCTGGGGGAAGAAACTTTTAAGATGGCATGAAGCTTTTGTTTTAGTAGCCCTATAGCACTTTCCAGAAGGGAGCTTTTGGAAAAGGTATTTTGCTGGATAAGTAGTATCAGCAATGATTTTTCCTGCCTGCTTCTTTGTCCTGGACAAGTACAAGTCCTGCAGTGATGGTAGAATGCAGCCATTTATTTTTTCTGCTGATCTAATAGTTCACTGTAGTTTTCATTTATTGCGAGAGGATGCTGCTTCAAACCAGACAGTACTGGGTGATGTGAGGATGCTCTCTATGATGGCAGTGTAGAGTTGCCCCAGTAGATTCTGGGGAGGATGGAATTTTACCCACTGCCACAAGAAGTACATATATCCTCTGATGAGCATTTGGTGCTGCTGCCTCAGTATTTTATAATTTGAATTTGGTTGGACAGTCCATTTTCCCCAACTGCAGTTTTTTTGAATAACTAAGTGCTGAGAAAGGAAATAAAGTAAACAAAGCCCCTCGTACAAAATTGTGAGGGGTATAGACAGGGTAAATGCATGCAGGCTTCTCCCTGACAAGTTCAGTGAGACTAGAACTAGAAGTCATAGGATAAGGCTGAAGGGTGAAATATTTAAAGGGAACCTGAGGGGGAACTTCTTCACTCAGAAAGTGGTGTGAGTGTGGAATGAGTTGCCAGCAGAAGTGGTGGATGAGGGTTTGATTTCAAAACTTAAGAGAACTTTGGATAGGTACATGGACGGGAGGGGTATGGAGGGCTATGGTCCTGGTGCAGGTCGACGGGAGTAGGGAGAGGTTCAAATGGCATGGACTAGATGAGCAAAAGGTCTGTTTCTGTGCTGTAGACTATACGTCTCCAATGCCCAAGAATGCAAAAAGTGATGGATACAGCACAGTCACAATCCATCACAGGAAAAATCTTCCTCGCTATTGTGCACATCTGCAAGGAGTGCTGTCACGAGAAAGCAGTATCCATTATCAAGGCCATGATCTGTTTTTGCTGCTGCTTTTGAGAAGGAATTACAGGAGCCTTAGATCCCACATTATCTGGTTCAGGAACAGTTATTACCCTTCAACCATTAGGCTCTTGAACTAACATGGATAACTTCACTCACGTCAACTCTGAACTGATTCCATGTCCTATGGACTCACTCTCAAGGACTCTACAACTCATGTTTTCAGTATTATTTATTTTTTATTTGTGCAATTTGTCTTCACTTACACATTGATTGTCTATCTTCGTGTGTAGCTTTTCATTGATTCTTTTGTATTTCTTTGTTCATTTTGACAAGATGCCACTCATGAGGCTGCTTAATAAGTTACAGGAAAGATACTAACATGCATAGAGCATTGGCTGATTGGCGGAAGGCAGAGTGGGAATAAAGGGACACTTTTCTAGTTAGCTTCTGGTGACTAGTGGTGTTCCACAGGATTCTGTGTTGGGATCACTTCTTTTTATGTGATATGTCAATGATTTGGATGATAGAATTGATGGCTTTGTGGCCAAGTTTGCGGACTATTAGATTAGATAAGATTCGACTTTATTGTCATTGTGCCGAGTACAGATACAAAGCCAATGAAACGCATTTAGCATCTCACCTGAAATGCAAAGAATAGTGTTACAAAATAACTACGAATTTAAAAAAGCGCTACAGCACACAAATATAAAAGTACTGAGACAGTACAATACGGATGTAATACTGCTTAGCGCTGTGATGAGAGGTTCAGCAGTGTCACAGCCTCAGGGAAGAAGCTGTTCCTGTGCCTGCTGGTGCGGGAGCGGAGGCTCCTGTAGTGCCTATCGGATGGGAGGAGAGTAAAAAATCCATGGTTAGGGTGAGATGCATCCCTGATAATGCTTTTCGTCCTGCCCAGGCGGCGCTTATGAGGATAGGTGGAGGGGCAGGTGGTTTTGAGGAAGTGGAGAAGCTACAGAAGGACTTGATTAGGAGAATGGACAAAGAAGTGGCAGATGGAATGTAGTGTCAGAAAGTGTATGGTCATGCACCTTAGTAGAAGAAATAAAAGCATGGACTATTTTTTAAATGGAGAGAAAATTCAAAAATCTGAGGTGGAAAGGGACTTGGGAGTCCTTGTGCAGGATTCACTAAAGGTTAATTTGTAGGGGTTGAGTCAGTGGTGAGGAAGACAAATGCGATGTTAGCATTCATTTCAAGAGGATGAGAATATTAAAGCAAGGATGTAATGTTGAGACTTTATAAAGCACTGGTGAGATCTCACTAGGAGTATTGTGAGCAGTTTGGGGCCCCTTATCTAAGACATTGGAGAGGGTTCAAAGGAAGTTCACGCAAGTGATTCCACAATTAAAAGGCTTGTCATATGAGGTGCATTTGATGACCCTAGGCCTCTACTGACTGGAATTCAGAAGAATGAAGGGTAACCTCATTGAAACCTATCAAATGTTGAAAGACCTTGATAGAGTGGATGTGGAGAGGATGTTTGCAATGGTGAGGGAATCTAAGACCAGAGGACAGAGCCTCAGAATAGAGGGTGTCCTTTTAGAACGGAGATGAGGAGGAATTTCTTTAGTCAGAGAGTGGTGAATCTGTGGAATTTTTTGCCACAGGCTGTTGTGGAGGCCAAGTCATTGGGTACGTTTAGGTCAGAGGTTGATAGATTCTTGATTAGTCAGGGCATAAATGGATACAGGGAGAAGACAGGAGATTGGGGTTGAGAGGGATAATGGATCAGCCATGATAAAATGGCGAAGCAGGCTTGATGGGCCAAATGGCCTAATACTGCTCCTGTATCTTATGGTCTCATTGTGAATGCCTGCAAAAAATGAATCTCAAGGTAGTATATGATAACATGTACATACTTTGATAATAAGTTTGCTTTGAACTCTGAATTTTGATGATGACCATGGTTTTAAAATTCAAAGCCTGTTTTACACATTAATGGCTAGACATCATTTTGTATACTGTTAAGTTTATGTCTCTTTTCTTGTTACAATATTTTCTTGTCTTGAGGAGGTAGGCAGATAAATCTTATTATTAAAATGACTTTGGTTGATCGCCAGATAGTTAAATGAGTCACCTTGAGCATAGACTGATTGAGCAAGCTTAATTCTTTTGAATCAAAGCAGCTAAGTTGCTGCGCTCATTGCCAGCATAAAATCAACCCATGAAATGCAAATCCCTTTTACATTTGAGTATTGGACAGCAGAGTGTTCGCTGAGTACTTTGTACTTAGATGCCTAGCTTTAATGCAGCTAACTATAGCTGCAACTTTTCTGAAAAGGTACTTGGAAACAAAAAGAATTAAAACCTAATTTCTGAATTTCCCCTTTTATTTTAGTAAAAATAAACTTGCAATTCTTAAGAACAATGTTATTTTGGGTAAAAGGGGAAATTATAGAATGTGCATTCTCTAAATGAATAGAATTCTCTGAATAAAAGTGAAATATACATTTTCTGAAAACAAATGTATGAAGTTCTTTTTGTTGAAGTGTAGCTTGATTGACTGAAAACACCTCTCACAGAACACTGCCTGCAGCTTATTCGGGGATGGTCTGTATCATTCAGTTTGGCATGTTGATACTTGCTGTTCGGTTTTAACTCTTATGTGTCCTAAAGCCAGGAGAAATCTGATGAATAATCTGGAACAAAACCAATAATGATTCAGAATCAGATTTATTAATACTGACTTAGATGCTGGGAACTTTGTTGTTTTGCGGCAACAGTACAGTGCAAAGACATAAAAATTACTCTGAATTAATGGGTTTTTGGACCATTCATAAATCTGATGGCAGAGGGGAAGAAGCTGCTTCTAAATCACTGAGCGTGTGTACCTCCTCCCTTATGGTAGGAATGAAGAGGGCATGTCTGAGATGGTAAGGGCCCTTGGTGATGGGTGCCCCACCCCATCATAGATAATGGGTTAGGATTCTGCATGTTTAAAATTAGACTTCTTATTGTTATGTGTAGTAATGTTTTATGTATTGCACTGTACTGCTGTCATATTTCACAATAAATGCTGGTGATAAGAAACCTGATTCTGATTTGGAATACTGGGATTTGAGGAGAAGGCATTTGATACTTACATGAGTATGATTATAATAAATCGAGTTACAAATGTTCTTGTGCATATGGGTAAAATGATGTTGTAAGTTTTCTAAATTCCATCTTTAACTCCACAAACTCACCACTTGGGCTTGGTGATTGTACCAATACGCGTTTATTTTTGTTGGTGGGGGGAGGGGGGAGCTGGGGGGGACTTTGAGGTTCTCACATTTAACTGTCGTTCATTCTTTGGGACACTTCTCTGTTTTCGTGGATGTTTTGCGACGGAAAAGCATTTCAGGGTGTATATTGTATACATTTCTCTAACATTAAACTTGACCTTTGAACCTTTGAACAATATTATTTAGTTATGTGCACGTCTGTCATTTGACAAGAATCATAGATTCAAACAGGCCAATTAGCTCACTGTGTCTGTGAAAAAAATATATTCTGGCGTAATTCTCTAGCTCTCAAGGTTATGACTCTTCAGGAGCTCCTCCAGATCACTTTCTAGATTTGGTGATAGCTTCCATCTCCACCACTCTATGGTTTTGAGTCCCAGACCATCACTTTTTCATCCCATTCAGGCTTCTTTGAGGTACAACAAAAAGTATGCATTTACTATTAAATGACTGGAAACATAAATTAAAAATAAGTTTCCATCTGATGCTGATGGACTTTTTTTATTTGTCAAGTCTGTTGAAACTTGAAACATCAAAATATGCAATGAAATAAATGTGTTGTTTGCCTCAACAGCAGTCGGAGGTGTGCTGGGAGCAGCCTGCAAATGTCTGCATGCTTCCAGCGTAAACGTAGCATGACCATAACTTATTAACCCGAACTTGTATGTCTTTGGAATGTGTGAGAAAAACTGGAGCACCCGGAGGAAACCCACGCGATCACAGGGGGAATGTGCAAACTCTTTGCAGACAGCAGCAGGAATTGAACCTCAACCTTACAGCTGGCTCTGTAAAGCGTTATGCTAATCACTATGTTAACGTACTGCCCTAGTATTTGATAGCGTAGCTTATTTTATTTTGGTGACAATTTCTATTCTCTCAATAGGCTCACAGGGACACAGGCTTGGAAAACACCAGGACGAAACAAGAGGACCACATTACAACATGGAAGCTGTTGGGGCAGAAGGAGAAAATGAAAAAATTCTGGTAACTTTGTTTTCTGATGTCAATGGGATGCAGTATTACTATGGAAATTAATAGCATTCAGTTGTATAACAGATATAAGATATAAATAAAATCAGAGTATATTGAGTTGGCAATTACAAAATAAGTGTTGGTTATGTTTTAAAGTAATTTTATTGACAGTATTGCATAGAATGATTATATTCAATCAGGACTGATTATTATTGTTACCAAAACCGCACACAATGAACATGTTTTATTTCTGCTTCACTGTCTACACTGCTTCTCTGTTTTATTTTCCAATTTAGTTTGTGAGCCAGTACCCCAAATTTGGGCCATCAGTACCATCTGGGGGGCAATAATTCTTATAGTGATTTTTGGCAAGGTATTCACCCCTAGTGCTAGAAAATATGTGATAGCATTGCAGTGGCCGTAGCTTTCATACATTGACATGGTACTTGGGCTTCTGCATGCCTCTCGTGAAGGGGACTGGGAGTTACACCTCCATGCTATAAGAACCATGATGCCATGGTGCTTTGCCTATGATAAGATGAATTATGCCAGGTACCCGTCCCCTTACTTTGCTCAGATGATGAACCTCCCAGAGAACAATCCTTCTGTGTATGAGGCCTTCAAGGCAGGCCAATTCTCAGTGAAGCTGTCAAGTAACAACCCCTTTGGGCAGATCCCTGTGGACCAGGCTATTGAAGCCACAGTGAACAAAGACACACAGACTCCTGGAGGCACATCACGGTTCAGCCTGAATGCTGGAGCTATCAAGCGATACTACATAACAGCTGAGCACTGCAGTGCATTCCTGGGACAGATAAGGGAGATGATGCAAGGCAACAAATCAGAGCTTTGCCATGCAGAGCTACAGTGGCCAAGAATCCAGAAAGATGAGGAAGCAGTTTCAGCAGTGGTTAGCCTCATACATGAATAGGTCAACCTATTTGCAGAGAAGCGAGACCTCATTAGCATCTCTACGGCAAAGGCAGCCCCCAAGGACATTGCCTCCGACCTGATGAAGGCATATGAGATTGGTGACCAATGCTATGCAACCTTCAAAGATGAGACACTAGGGGAAGACCCACCAGCAAAGAAATTCCATGACCCAATGAAAACCAACAAGCTGAAAACATTCAGTGATATGTGTAAGAAGAGAGAAGTGAAATCAAATTGGAGTGCGATCATCTTGAAAGCAGACAGGTCTTTGTTTGGACGCATCATAGTGATGGCAAAAGGGTGCAGTCTACATATGGAGGATATCCTTTCTCATCCCCTTGGACCATTACCCTGGGCCCTGTCCACATCAGAAGGATTGCTGAGAAAGACAAATAAAGCTACTTTAGCCACAACCTTGAAAAAATGTAGCAGTAGAAGAGCAACTCCCAGGAAACTCTGCTACAGTGGTTGATGGAATGAACTTGGTCCAAAGAGTGAAAGGTGATCAAGTTACTTCCAGAGATGCTGCCACAACAATTCTGGGTATGGCTCTGAGGGAAGGCAGTCAGAGTAGCAGAATAGATGTTGTGTTCGACACATACAACGAGAACTCTATCAAGAATAGTAAAAGATCTCTACCGGGTGAAGAGACTGGTCATGAGTTGCAAGGTATCACAGGCACACAGCTGGTGAGGCAGTGGAAGAGCTTCCTAACCAAAGTCAGTCACAAAAATAGTCTCATTAGCTTTATAGTCCATGAATGGAGGAAGGTGGAGTACAGAGCAAAGCTGCAGGAGAAGATTCTGTATGCAACTGTGAATGACAAATGTTACAGAATCACATCTCAAGACACTGAGGAGGTGTCAGCTGTTCAGTGTCAACAAGAAGAAGCTGCCCATGCTGCCCATGCCACAAGAGAGGGATACCAATCTGTAGTGATCTGCTCAGAAGATTCAGATGTCTTTATCATGTCTTTAGCATTTTGTGACAAGATTGAGGCCCCACTGTTCCAGAAGTGTGGCACTAGAACCTGTACAAGGCTTGTAGACATCAGGAAAGTTGCTGCCACTGTTGGCATAGAGGTTTGTAGGGCTCTCATCGGGCTGCACGCATATACAGGATGTGACACTGTGAGTGCTTTTGCAGGCAAAGGGAAGACAAGTGCCCTAAAACTTCTGACCAGCAACAGAGAAAGTTAGAGTTCAGGAATGGGACCTCCCCCCAAAACTGATGGACAAACTGGAGGCATTTACATATCTCCTGTATGCCCCAAAAGCATCGACCACCAAGGTCAATGAGCTCAGGTATCACCTTTTCTGTGCCAAAAAAGGTGAAATGGAAAGTCATCAACTCCCACCATGCAAGGACTGCTTAACAAAACATACACAGCGAGCCAACTACCAGGCTGGTATATGGAAAGGATGTTTGGAGAAGGACCCACAAGTGCCAAGCCCTATTGGCAGAGGATGGAAGATGGAGAGAGAGAGAAGAAGAAGCTGAACAGTTGGTAGTGCACTGGATGGAAGGCCAGCTAGCACCCGATGCCGTCCTGGATCTACTGGCCTGTAACTGTCCAAAAAAATGTTCACTCCCAAGATGTATGTGTGTTGCAAATGGCCTCAGGTGTACTGGCAGGCTGTGAGAACCAGGCATCCACCTCAGAGAGTGTGGAAAGTTCAGATGAAGATGTGGAAGACTTGGAAAATTATTATGATTATTAATAGGTTCTGAAAGTATGGAAAGCAGTCTTCAATTAAATATATTCATTGTACAACCAAATGGGGCCAAGGTTATGGCCGTGTTGAATTATTGTACTGTAATTCTATATGCCATGACAAAACTTAAGATTGTTTTGATTTGATACAACAATATCGAAAATATCATGACATTGATAAAACTCCAGAAATCTCTCCAAATGAGGTTTTTTTTACCTCTTGGGGTGAGGTAACATTTTCTGCTGTACTGATGTTAATATGGAATATATACAAAAAGTGATTGCTTATTTGAAGTAATAAGGCTGCCACTGGTGCAATGCTATCACATATTTTCTAACTCTAGAGATGTATACCTTGCCAAAAATCACTATGAGCATTATTCCCCTCAGATGGTACCGACCAACCCTACTGGCTCACGGGCTAATTAGGAAAATATAATGCCAAGATGAGGGCTTTAATGCAGATGTTCTAGTTTAATGCAGTAGCCAGTCTCATTGCACTACCTCTTCCATTATTTAGTTTCCCTGTTTTTTTTAATTAACTTTATTTATCACATTAACATCAAAACGTACAATGAAATGCACTATATCTGTCAACAACCAACACAGTCTGAGGATTGTGCTGGGGCAGCTAGTAGTGGTGCCATGCTTCCAGCAAATCACAGCGTGCCTGCAACATGCTAACCCTAAGCTGTACTGTATGTCTTTGGAATGTGGGAGAAAGTTAGAGAACGTGGAGAAAAACCCATAAGGTCACTCCTTATGACAACAGCTGGAATTGAACCATGATCTTTAAATTGCTGAAGCTGTAAAGCGTTGTGGTTAACCATTACACTACTGTTTGTTCATTTGTTATGTGCCGTGTCTTATGACATGGGTGAGCACGGTCTTTCCATGACCATGATTGTTCTTGGCAAATTTTTCTCCAGAACTGGTTTGCCATTTCCTTCTGGGCAGTGTCTTTACAAGATGGGGACCCCAGCCATTATCAGTACTCTTCAGAGATTGTCTACCTGGTGTCAGTGGTCACATAACCAGGACCTGTGATATGCACCAGCTGCTCATTTGACCATCCACAACCTGCTCCCGTGGCTTCACCTGACTCAGATCGGGGGAGGTTGAAGCTAAGCCGGTATTACACCTTGCCCAATGGTGACTAGTGGAGGAAAGGTATGCCCTATACCTCCTTCTGTAGAGACATATCTCCACCCTGCCACCCATACATTGCTATGCTATCCTTAAATTGAAATTTCCTGTTCAATTGCAAGTCAGATTTTAGAACTCAGTGTATCTTTCCCAGCAATTGTATCTTTGAAGTATTTTACTGTTGTTGTGGCAGCATTAAGTATTAAAATTAACTCAACTTGTCTTTTTAAGTATTAGTAAGTCCAAGATACCCCATTAAGACTTTATAAATCTAGTTTGCCATTGGAATTTAGCTCCATAGGGTGTTGACAGAAGTTGCATGAGCCTATTATCTACACTAGTTTATACAGCACTGGTTACAAAATCTAAGCAAATGCTTCCCTAGATTTAGATGAAAGCTTTTGACTTCCAGTAAGACGGTGGTGCACTCGGATGCAGCAGCTTCTATAGGGCCAACCAAAGGGGTTATTGTCTTTTTTAAACATTTTTTTTTCCAATTGCAAGACCCTACTGGGCATTAAGAACTTAAAGTACTACAGGTCTTACCCACCAGTGAGTTCTTGGTTGGCAGAGAAACTGAAGGAACTGGACTTGGTGTGGACTGTGCTGTTGCCTGTTACAGAGAGGCGATTGAGTCGCTGGACAAAAGCAATGTGTAGTCAGACAGTGAGTGATTCTCTTGGTCTCTTCTCTTGTGATTGCAAGACCCTATTGGACATTGATAAAGTGGAATGCTGCAAGTCCGGTTCACTGCAGTATTGGCAGACGGATCATAGTGAGGACTAAGCCAGGTGTCTCCTGTTGCAATGTCCAGGAGATGGGTGCCGAAGGCATCAGTGCTGTTCTCCAGTGTTCGCCTGGCAGAAGACATCTGTATTGTGTTCAACTGCAGACTCAGGGACTTAGACAGTATTTTTTTTCTTTGACTGTTATTTACCATTATCTTACATACGTTATATGTGCCTTGTGCTGTGTATGACTGTTGGTACTGTGTTTTGCACCTTGGCCCCAAAGGAACACTGTTTTCTATTCCTGGGTATTCATGGATGGTTAAATGACAATTAAACTTGAACTTAAATTTAAATATAACTTAAACAATATGGTGGAAACCTGCTGTTGAAGGTTGTAATAAATATGCATTGTTTAAAAAGGAATAAAGGATGGTCTGTTTAAACTCTCCATTAAAATGTCCCATTGTGATGAAGTGTAAAGCATATCAGGAGATGATACAGGCTGATGTGAGAGGCTTTTCTCTTGTGTGACTCCAGCTTTTCATGTTTGGTTATCAGAATTTACAGAAGAAATCAAGCCCATGATAATGAGCATATAATAGCGAGAGTGGGCAAAAGATGGATATAGTGGAAGTCTTTGGTGAAAATAGAATGCTTAAAGTGATCCAATCACAAACCAAGAGAAAATCTGCAGATGCTGGAAATCCAAGCAACACACACAAAATGCTGGAGGAACTCAGCAGACCAGGCAGCATCTATGGAAATGTACAGTTAACATATCGAGCCGAGACCCTTTGGCATGACTCTGCCTGATAGGTCGACTGTACTTTTTTCTGTAGATGCTGCCTGGCCTGTTCAGTTCCTCCAACATTTTGTGTGTGACGCTTAAAGTGAATGAGACTTAAGGATTCTCAACATATTTGAATTTTTTTTTCAGATCTGAATCAGATCCAGGTTTATTATCACTGATATATGTTGTGAATTTGGTTGTTTTGTGACAGCAGTACAGCAAGACATACGAATTATTATTAGTTACAATACGAAGTGTAGTAAGATTTGCAGGCAAACACAAAGTACTGACGTAATGTTCATGGACCATTCAGAAAAACCTGTTCCTAAAATGTTGAGTGTGTTTCTTTGGGCTTCTGTACCTCCTCCCTGATGGTAGTCATGAGAAGATGACATGTTGTGGATGGTGAGGTCTTTAATGATGGATTGCTTTTTGAAGATGTCATTAATGGTGGAGTGGATCATGCCTATGATGGATCAGGTTGAGCCTACAACCCACTGCATTGAAACCTCCATAATGGACAGTGACACAAGGAATTCTGCAGATGCTGGAAATTCAAGTAACAGACATCAAAGTTGCTGGTGAACGCAGCAGGCCAGACAGCATCTCTAGGAAGAGATACAGTCAACGTTTCAGGCCAAGACCCTTTGTCAGGACTAACTGAAGAAAGAGCTAGTAAGAGATAAGACATTGACTTCTCTAACTTCCGCTAATGCCCCACCTCCTCCTCGTACCCATCCGTTATTTATTTATATACACACATTCTTTCTCTCTCTCTCCTTTTTCTCCCTCTGTCCCTCTGACTATACCCCTCGCCCATCCTCTGGGTTCTGCCCCCTCCCCCTTTCCCTTCTCCCTGGGCCTCCTGTCCTACGATCCTCTCATATCCCTTTTGCCAATCACCTGTCCAGCTCTTGGCTCCATCCCTCCCCCTCCTGTCTTCTCCTATCATTTTGGATCTCCCCCGCCCACTTTCAAATCTCTTACTAGCTCTTCCTTCGGTTACTCCTGACGAAGGGTCTCGGCCCGAAACGTCGACTGTACCTCTTCCTAGAGATGCTGCCTGGCCTGCTGCATTCACCAGCAACTTTGATGTGTGTTAATGGACGGTGATACAGCCAGTCAGAATACCCACCACCATACATCTGCAGAAATCTGCTAGAGTCTTTGGTAACATACAAAATCTCCTCAAACTCCTAATGACATATAGCCCAGGATACACACACAGTCATGAGTGTGGAGACAGTAGTAGAGCAATGGGCTGTGCACGTGTCCTTGAAGTGTGCCTGTATGATTGTCAGCAAGGTGTAGATGGTACTTCTGATCCACACTGCCTGTTGTCTCACTGTCAAGGCCAGCATTTAATGTGTATCCCTTGCTGTTCCTGAGAAGATGGTAGTGAGTACCCTTCATTTGTCCTTCTGGCCCTTGTACTGTTGGGAAATTACGAGTTTTAGAGTGAGTAGCAATGAGGGACCGATAATATATTTCCAAGTCGGGACACTCTGAAACTTGGAAGAGAGCTTGCAGAGGATATCCACCCATGTACCTGCTGCGCTTATCCTTCAGAGTACAACAGGCTGCAGGTCTGGGAAAACGAAAAGCTTGGATGATTACTTGCATTTTATAAATGCTGCACACTGCATTGGTGTGAAAGGAATCGATTTATTGGGAGATTGATGGGGCACCCATCAAGCAGGCTACTTTTTCCCTGGGTGGTATTGACTTTCTTGAGAGTTGTTGGCAAGCAGAGAATATTCCATCACACTCCTAACTTATGACTTACTGATGGTGGAAAGTCCATGGGCTATCAGAGGGTGAGACACTCACTGCAGGATGCCTAGTGGCTGACCAGTTGTCATAGCCAAAGTATGTATGTCCAGATCTCCCTCCTGGCACTTATCCTTGTAAGCAGAACAAGTGCTACACATGCCCTTACACTTTCTCCCTCACCACCATTCAGGGCCCCAGACAGTCCTTCCAGGTGAGGCGACACTTCACCTGTGAGTCAGCTGGGGTGATATACTGCGTCCATTGCTCCCGATGTGGCCTTCTATATATTGGCGAGACCCAACGCAGACTGGGAGATCATTTCGCTGAACATCTACACTCTGTCCGCCAGAGAAAGCAGGATCTCCCATTGGCCACACATTTTAATTCCACGTCCCATTCCCATTCTGATATGTCTATCCACGGCCTCCTCTACTGTAAAGATGAAGCCACACTCAGGTTGGAGGAACAACACCTTATATTCCGTCTGGGTAGCCTCCAACCTGATGGCATGAACATCGACTCCTCTAGCTTCTGCTAATGCCCCACCTCCCCCTCGTACCCCATCTGTTATTTATTTTTATACACACATTCTTTCTCTCACTCTCCTTTTTCTCCCTCTGTCCCTCTCACTATACCCCTTGCCCATCCTCTGGGTTTTCCCCCCTCCCCCTTTTCTTTCTCCCTGGGCCTCCTGTCCCATGATCCTCTCATATCCCCTTTGCCAATCACCTGTCCAGCTCTTGGCTCCATCCCTCCCCCTCCTGTCTTCTCCTATCATTTCAGATCTCCCCCTCCCCCTCCCACTTTCAAATCTCTTACTAACTCTTCTTTCAGTTAGTCCTGACGAAGGGTCTCGGCCTGAAACGTCGACTGTACCTCTTCCTAGAGATGCTGCCTGGCCTGCTGCGTTCACCAGCAACTTTTATGTGTGTTGCTTGAAATTCCAGCATCTGCAGATTTCCTCGTGTTTATGTCCAGATGAGTTTGTGATCAGTGTGATCCCAGGATATTGATGTGAGAGATCTGGCAATGGTATTGCTATTGAATGGCAATGAATAGATTCACTTGATGGTGATGGTCATTTCTGTCTGTTCTGTAGTGTGAATGTTACTTGCCACTTATCAGCCTCTGCTTTAATATTAATAAGGGACTTGGGAAATGGTACTTTTTTGCCAATTATTACCTTCAGAAAAGAGGCACAGTATCTAGCTTCATGTATTTAACTGCCAAAAATGACCTGGTACACTGAAGACTTAGTGGCTGCTTTATTAAGTACACCTGTATACCTGCTCATTACTGCAATTATCTAATCAGCCAATCATGTGGTAGCAACTCAGTGAATAAAAGTATGCAGACAAGGTCAATAGGTTTAGTTCTAATTCAGACCAGACATCAGAATGGGGGAGAAATGTGATCCTAGTGACTTTGACTGTGGAGTGATTGCTGGTGCCAGATGGGATGGCTTGAGTATCTCAGAAACTGCTAATCTCCTGGGATATTCACACACAACAGTTTCTAGAGTTTACAGAGAATGGTGTGAAAAACAAAAAAATATAACAGCAGCAGTTCTGTGGGCAAAATCACCTTGTTAATGAGAGAGAGAGTGATAGGAGAATAGGCAGACTAGTTCAAGCTGACAGGAAGGCGACAGTAGTTCAGATAACCACGCATTAGAACAGTGGTGTGCAGAACAGCATCTCTGAATGCACAACACATTGAACTTTGAAGTGGGTGGGCTACAACAGAAGAAGACCATGAACATACACCCAGTGGCCACTATATTTCGTACAAGAGTTACCTGTTTGCTGTTTCACTTTCAGTTAGTTATTCTTTATTGGTATTAGATAAGAGACAATCTCATCTTGAGTTTGATGTGAGAGATGGACTGTGTGGTATAACGTTTCAAGACTGAAGGTTATGTTTTATGTCCTGAGCCTGGGGTAAAGTTGTCAACAGAGAGATTCACCACCACCATCAAGTATTTATTTTTGAAATAGAGGTGAAGTACTTCTCTGAGATGGAACATTTGTAAACAATCGATTTTGGTTTGTACTTCAGTAGTTCCTTGATATATATATGCACTGTGCCAACTTTAGTCACACAGCTAATTAGTCAAAGTATAGGGCAATCAGAAGAAAATGATCTTCTTCCACCTTGTCTCACTCTCCTGCTGACATTGAATAAAGATTACAGGGTATTTTTTAAACAGTACCGAATTTGGCAAGCATTTGTATATTATTTTAATTTCTTACGTTCTTCCCCTTGGAGAACAGTGTGGGATTGCATCAAAATTGAAATGCACATTAACAAACCTGTGGCCGATATTTGAAGACACCTTCCTTAGCTGTACCCTCCCTTGTGCCTCTGGGGTATCAGTCCTCATACACAGGAAATAATTTATGAGAACCCATAATGTATTCAATAGAAGGGTCACAAATCAAGATATCAATCCAAAATTCAGCTTTATATCTGTAAACACTTTCAGTATGGAATGTGGGAATGGAGTTGGAAGAACTTGAGGTATGCTTCACATTTAATTTGAGGTTAGAAATGGGATATGCTGGCCAGTTCCTAATAGGCAGTTGCCCAAGTGAACCTCTGCTCCCTACAGCACTTGAACATGATTTAATAATTGCCAGCATGGTTGATTTTTGCACTCCAGAGCAGGGCTGACTCTGAGATCCTTTAACTTCTTACCATTTATTAAATGTTTGTCATCTCATCTATGGATTTCAGAGATTCAATAATATCAGGAAAGCTCTTCAAATTGATAGAGACTGGTTTGAATATTGATTGCATGTGTTGTGTGTGCCAGCATCCTGCCTGTCTAGTTACTGCCCTCAGAATTGTTTCTCAACGTTTTTGTTATTCTTTGCCTTTTTGTCTTTCTTCTTTTTCCTGTTTGTCATTTGGTGAATTCAGTCACCAAGTAATTTTTGTCTTCCCTTAAAATAGTTTTGTTAAATTGTTAGTATATATTATCACACTTACAGACCTTCAGTCTTGGAAATTGTCTAGGATCAAGGAATATTCTTTCAAATTAAATGATGTGGGAATTATTGTTCAGTTGTCAGCAGCAGTAATTTTATAAAAGGAGTTAATTACAGAAGCCACTTAGCAGCTTCATTTCCTCTGAAAATCATCCAGCAGCGAGTTTTCAGTGTGCATTTACTTGTCTGCGAAGGGTGTGTGCTTTTTTTTTGTGAAGGAAGTGCATATCAGACGAGTCAGCTGCACTGCTCTTGTTGACCTTGTGACCGGTTTTGAACAGTTTCACCAGAACCTTGAAATTTCAGGGGTTGGAAGAGACAATTACTCCACAAGGAGAAATCGTTGGAAGACCAAAGCAATTTTTTTGTTTGAGGTCAAACCAAAATAATTTATATTTAGGGAAATCTCACGCCTGAAGAAAATGGCTTCACTGCACGGTGGAAAGTATGTGTCATTGCTTAACTTCTAATCCATTTGTGTAATTGTTAAACAAGCATGTGGTTTGATGTGCAAATATGTTTTGACTTTGAGTTGACATGTATTGTTTATTTCTGTGGATTAGACAGAACAACATGATAACTCAGATTATGAGAATAAGCAGATATGAGTAACTGTTGCCTATGTTTAGAGCTGATTGTTAAACATGCGAATTTTGAATTGAGAATGCAGTTTTGTTTTTTGTGTTTTAGCAATTTTGGGTTGTGGCAGATATGAAAGAGTGGGGTGATTTTCAATTTCCTGCTAACAACCTTACTTATTTGTCTTCTCTGCAACTTGGGGTTTGTAAAGTTGAGAACTCGTTTTCAGTGTGACAATGCATTTTATACTTAATAGACTCTACTGCTCTTTAGAGTTGTTTATTAACGTTCCTGTTATTTATAGGTTCTGCTATCTTTTCTGCTCTTGACTGTTAATGTGAGACGTGGGTTCACATTCAGAGACTGTAAACTATCTTTTTGCATACACCCAGTTTGTTCCTTTTTTGTTCAGACTTGGAAAGTACTTAAATTTCATGAAAATGTTCACAAGATTATAAATTTTGATGGTGATGTTTGAATTTATTTGGTTTCATTTCTCAGCCTCCTGACTCTAATGTTCTGTCATCTTTCCTCGAAATTAATTAGTACAGGAATTTTTTTTATTTAGCTTAATTATTTTGTATATCTTGAATAGATGACATTTCAAGGTAAACTGAAGGTAATATAAACTGAATCTGTGCAAATTCTTGCAAAAGACCTTCCTTGAGACTTGGTTACTGAAACTGTGGGCAAACCACCAGAATGGCTCAGCTAACGTTCGGTACATTTTTTTTGAATACCAGTATCTATGAGACACAGATCAAAGTGTCATTGGCTTTTCTGAACATTTTTTTCCATTGAGAGACTTGTTTTCATGATTTATACAGAAAATGCTTAAATGCTGTTGCCATCCCTTTACCCCTCAGTCCTTGAGCAGATACTTTTATTTTTTTTTAATGTATCCAGTATGGTTGAGTTCTCTCTTCCTGGCAGTGAAAACTCCTACAAATTTTAATCTCCTCCTGCCTTCTACGCATTCCTCCCCTCCCTTCTATTTGTTGTGTTTTCAGTGTTGGATGTACAATGTTCCTATTCCTTCATTAAAGGCATTAGATAATATGCTGAAAAGCTGGTTGCAGATCCATGCTGAATACTTTTCGTCTCTTGCCAAGAATTAGAGAAAGATCCTTTTATCTCTCTTTAATCCATTTGACCATGAGCTTTGTGCTGGATTTGAGATGCTGGTCCTCAAGCACTCCTTTCCTCAGGCAGACATAGACCATGTTGGTGGTGGTAGTGAATCTGCTTTTGCTCGAAGGTAATTTACAAGAGGTGGAAAGTAATTTAGAATTTCTTGGATCTTTATTGACAGTCTGGTGAGCAACAACAAATAGAAAGAGGACATGTGGAACATAGGACATTTACAACATTTATGGGCTCTTTGACCCATGACGTTATACTGACTTCTTAACCTACCTTAAAGATCAATTTTAAGCTTCTCTCCTTCATAACCCTCCACTTTTCTATCATCCATGTTCCTAAATAAGGGTCTCTTAAATGTCCCTAATGTATCCGCCTGTATTGCCAACCCAGGAGGGCATTCCACACTCCAAGCATTTTCTATTTAAATAAATTTGCCTCTGAAATCCCCCCTATTTTTTCCTCCAATCACATTCGAATTATGCCTCCTTGTATCAGCCATTTCTGCTCTGGGAAAAAATCTCTGGCTATCCACTGTATCAATTCTATAGATTCTGAAGATTCGAAGTACATTTGTTATCAAAGTATGTATGCAGTATACAACCCTGAAATTCATTTTCCCCACAGACAGCCTAGAAACAAAGAAGAACCATGGAACCCGTTCAAAAAAACCATCAATCCACCCCCATGCACAAAAAAAACACATAGTGCAAATGGCAACAAAAAAAAACAGAAATATAAAACATAAAATCGAAAGAGTCCAGGATATTTCAGTTATATTTTCAGTTCAGTTCAGTGTTCAATATCTGCAGGGCACCCTGTTTCAAAATCACCCAAAAAAGCAACCAAAAAAAGGGTGACCAGGAACTAAAGACACATCGTTACGTGAACTGTGAAGTCCAATCCACAAACCATGTCAATTAAACCTTGCTCCAGCACCATCCTCCCACAGCATCGAGGAAGAGAGAGAACATTTGAACACAAGGACCTTCCCTTGTGAGCAGCGGGTGAATTGGAGAGAAAGACCATCACGTGCAGACACCTTGCTCTGGCAGCAGTGAATGAGAGGCTGGTAGATGGCACTGAACACTCATTTGTGTTCTGCACTCGCCTCGATGATTTTAATCTTCTTTGGCACTGTAATTGGTGAAATTGGTGAGAAATTGAATCGATCATGGGCTCGTGTCCCGTTTCCAGGCTTCTTGGCCTTCAGGCAGAACACTTTGTTTAAAGCCTCATAGAACCCTCTCGGAGACAGCAAAGCGGCAGATCGCTTGATCAGCCCGAAACCACACTAGCAGAATGTAGGTCACGGGCACTGAACAGTAGATCAAAGGCTCCAACAGTAGCAGGACCACATTTGAAAGAAAAAAAAGACGTAAAAGAAGTGAAAAAGTAGCTTTGTGAACCTCCTGAATGATGCTGCCCTTGGTCATTTGTCTCAACTATGCCTGGTGTAAGGTTCGTTTTCTCATGCTCGTCATTGAATGAGTCAGTAATGGCTTGCAGATTGTCCTCTCAGTCTGCATATGTGCAGACTTTTTCAGCATACTGGAACTTGGTGACTGAGGTCAGGAGTCTGCATATGTGCAGACTTTGGATGTTGGAGCTTAGTGACTGGGGTTAGACTGAGATGGTAAACATGACCTCTTCACAAATGTGGGAAAAGAATTGAAAGAAGGGGGCACATGAGTAGGCTAACTGTCTGCTTGAGCCTGCTCTGTAATTTATTAACTTACTTACTCTGTCCTGGTCCAGTTTTTCAAGTTGTCCCCAGGTGTCTTGCAGGTGAAGAACCTTCCTCTCCCAGGAACGAGGTCTCTGAAGCTTCTGCTGGCATTTTACCCTGGGTTTTTACAGGATGTAGTTGAGAGTCCAGTGCCCAACCCTCCTTTTGAAGCCAGGCTTGGGGACCATCCATGGCAAGGGTTTGCTATTTATTAAGATTATGAGTAATCTTTTCTCACTATTTTCCTGCACTTGTCTGTATATCCCTTGATCCTCATCAAAACTAGAAATCTATTGAACTATATCCTGAATGAGCTTAGTGGTTTAGATTTACCACTGTCTGGATGAAGAAGTTTCTCTTCATCTCAACCCAAAATGGTAAACTGGAGATCAGTCTGGAAAAGTGTGAAATATTTTAGAAGTTTGAATTTGAAAACAGGGTACAAGTTTAATGGCAGGATTTTTAGCAGTGTGGAGGAACAGAGTTGCTGCATGAATTGATAGGATGTTTAAGAAGGCAATTGATGTGTTGGCCTTCATTAGTTGGCGGATTGAGTTCAAGAGCCGTGAGGTAATTAATGATGCAGCTCTATAAAAGTCTGGTTAGACCTCACTTGGGGTATTGTGTTCAGTATTGATAGCCTCATTATAGGAAAGATGTAGAAGCTTTAGAGAGGGTACAGAGGAGATTTACCAGGATGCTTCCTGGATTAGAGTGCTTGTATTATGAGCAACTGTTGAGCAAGATAGAGCTTTTCTCTTTAGAGCAAAGGAGAATGAGAGGTGACTTACTAGCAGTGTATAAGATAATAAGAGACATAGATGGAGTAGACAACCAGCACCTTTCTCAGAGGACAGCAATGACTAATACAAGGGGGCATAGTTTTCAGATGATTGGAGAAAAGTAGAGGGGGGATGTCAGAGGTAGGATTTTTCTACTGAGAGTGTTAAGTGCATGGAACACATGTCCATGGGTGGTGGTAGACATGGATACATGAGAGACTTTTTAGAGACGCCTAGGCACATATAGTAGTTGGAAGGAAAATGAGGGACTATGTGGGAGGGAAGCTTTGGATTGATCTTGGTGTAGCTTAAAATGTGAGCACAACATTTTGGGTCAAATGGTGCATATTCTGCTGCACTGTACTATGATAGTCTGTTATTGTCAATTGTCTTGGAAAATTTGTCAAAGATATGTGCTTGAGGCATAACATTTTGAATAAAATCTTTGAATACAGGAGTAAGAAGCAGTTGGTCACTATCATACTATAGATTGATAAACAATGGAACAAAGATAGGGTGAATGTTATTTATTTAATGAGATGCAATGCAGAATAACCCCTTTCGGTCCTTCGAGCCGCACTGCCCAGCAAACCCCAATTTAACCCTAGCCTAATCACAGGACAGTTTACAATGACCAATTAACCTACCAACCGGCATGTCTTTGGACTGTGGGAGGAAACAGGAGCACCCTGAGGAAACCCACACAGGCAGTGATGGGAAGTTGGATCAGTGATTGTGTATTGAACAACATGCATCAATCATATTTTAACAATTTTATCACATTTTAATCTTGTACATTTTTTTAAACTTTCTGCTATATAATTGCATTTGTAGTTAAATGTAATAAAGTAAAATACCCCGTATGCTTCAGATACAGAATGCTGGAGAAACTCAGCAGGTCAGGCAAAGAATAAAGGATCAATGTTTCAGGCAGAGACCCTTCATCAGGACCCATCCAAGATATCGACTGCTTATTCCTTTCTATAAATGCTGCCTGACAAACTGAGTTCTTCCAGCATTTTATATTTGTTACTCGGACTTCTAGCACCTGCAGAACCCCTTGTGCTTCAGAGGTATATTTCTCAACAAAGTATTGCAAGAATCCTGATTGAACAGGGCCCTGAATCAAGTATACAGGTTTAATGGCAGAAATTTTTTTAAGAGTCAAAAATAAGTCACTAAGGTTTTGGACACATTGGTTTCATAAAATTTATAACATTAAAATGATTTTTTAAACTTTTGGTTACTGAAAGTGAACTGAAAATATGAGAGGAAGGGTAAAGTTTTTTGTAGTATCTTCCTGTGGTTTTTTACCGTTGTTATTTTAGTGCAGCAGAGGATGGAAGAAACCAGTGGTTGATCTGGTTTAGTGTAATGAGACTCCTTAAATGGGTACTGATCTTATGAATGTAAAACTTCATCTAAAATATAATAAGGTCATTGTAAGAACAGAAATGGACTATTGGGTGCTTGACAGAGGGCAGGAAGCAAATTACAAGGATATAGTACAGGACTTAGCCTAGATACAAAAGATTAAAAAAATGAATATAGTCTGTCAGAGTGGGAAATGCTGAGGCTGTGTGAAGTTTGACATTTAACTACAAATGTAATTATGCAGCAAGAGGTTAAATACTTGGACAAAAATGTATTACAGGAATGTTAACAATCATTGAGTTTGAGAGGAATATACAACAGCAAGTTTCATTTCTGAAGAGAACATAAATGTGAGGCAGAGGTATTAAGCATTATGGTGGTTTTTAGAACATAAATGTGAGGCAGAGGTGTTAAGCATTATGGTGGTTTTTAGATAAGAGATGTGCTTTTGTCTAGCATTGTTGATCATGTTGGAATTTATACAAGAACTTGCCCTGCATCTTATTGTGAGCGTAGTTTCCTGCAGCGATTTAGAAATGATTTTACTGGCTGTGAGGAAGATAAAACTGCTTATTTAGTGCAGAAAAAATTGAAGTACAGTACTGCTGATGTTGGAAATAAAAATTGTAAGAATTGGTCATTTTGAAAAGACTGCTGTTTGAAATATTTGAAAGCCTGGAGGAAATTGATCATTTTTGTACATTGTAAGCTAAATTAGAATATGTAGCAAAAAAGTCAATTGAAAAGAATTGAGAGGGAGTAAATTAGCAAAAAGAAACAAATTGCTAGAGGAACATAATGGGTCAGGCAGCATTATGGAGGGAAGTGGATAGTCGATATTTTGGGTGAAGACCCTTCATCTAGATCTACGATTGTACACTTAATTATAGGAAACAGCAATTCCTACTTCTGGTTTTGGGCAAATAGAACGATAGATCATTTTGTTTTCTCAGATGAAGCATCTTAACTTGAAGCCTCAATTGTTCATCTCCCTGCACAGATGTTGCCTGACCTGCCGAGTTCCTTCAGCACTTTACTATTTACTCCAGATTCTAGTCTCTTAAAAAGGTAGAGCAGAGAAAGAAAACATTTTTGCACCACTGTGCCCACACCGGTCAAAATTAAATCTGTTTTGGGATACTTAGGGGTACATATTATACGTAACAGAGAAACAGACCAATACACACAAAATGCTGGAGGAATTCGGCAGACCAGGCGGCATCTATGGAAAAAAGTATAGTCAACATTTCGGGCCGGAATTCTTTGGCATGACTGGAGCAAAAAAGCTGAGGAGTAGATTTGAAAGGTGGGGGGAGGGGAGAGAGAAATGCCAGGCGATAGGTGAAACTTGGACGGGGAGGGATGAAGCAAAGAACTAGGAAGTTGATTGGTGAAAGAGACAGAAGGCCTTGGAAGAAAGAAGGGGTGGGGGAGGAGCACCAGAGGGAGGCGATGGGCAGGCAAGAAGCTCACATGAGAGAGGGACAAGGGGTTGGGAAATGGTGAAGATGGGAAGGGGGTGGTGGAATTACTGAAAGTTTGAGAAATCGATGTTCATGCCATCAGGTTGGAGGCTACCCAAACGGAATATAAGGTGCTGTTTCTCCAACCTAAGAGTGGCCTCATCCCAACAGTGGAGGATGCCGTGGATGGACATATCGGAATCCGACAGTGGAGGAGACCATTTGGCCCAAACAATCCATGTCAGTGTGAATCCTCCACACAAGTCTCCCAGTGTTTATCTTCATACAATTTTTTCAACATTACTTTCTACACAATTCTCCCTTAATTGCTTGCCCAGCCTCATCTTGACTAAATTTGTACCATTAGACTAGAACTGGAGGTCATGCATCTAGGGTGAAAGGTGAAATACTTAAGGGGAAATAGAGGGGGATCTTCTTCACTCAGTGTGTGGTGCGTGTGTGGAATAAACTGCCAGCAGAAGTGGTGGATGGAGTTTTGATTGCAGCATGTAAGAGAAGTTTGGATAAGTACGTGGATGAGAGCCATATGGAAGGCTATGTTCCAGGTAGCTTAATAGCTCAGCACAGACTAGATGGACTGAAGGGCCTGTTTCTGTACTGTAGTGCTCTATTTGCTTCAACTGCTCATGGTGGTGGTAAGTTGTGCATTCTTGTGCTGATGGATATACTCAACATCTCTCTGGAACAATCCATTGTCCCCTCTGTTTTCAAGGTGGCAACTATCATTCCAGTGCCAAAGAAACTTGCCCGAATGACTATTGTCCAGTGGCATTAACATCAACCATTATGAAATGCTTTGAGAGGCTGGTTGTGGAGCACATTAAAGCCTTTCTCCCAGCTACATTGAACCCTTTCCAGTTCACTTATCACTCAAATCGATCCACTGATGATGCAATAGCCTCTGCCATCCACTCTGTCCTGTCCCACCTGGAAAATGGTGACTCATATGCTTGACTGCTCTTTATAGACTTCAGTTCAGTGTTCAATATCATCATACTCCAGAAACTGGTGGGGAACCTGTCCTCGCTGGGTTTCAGCCCCTCCCTCTGCAATTGGGTACTGGACTTCTTAACAGTAAGGCCACAGTCAGTCCATGTGGGCAGCAACATCCCTCATCCCATTACACTGAGCACTGGAGCTCCCCAAAGCTGTGTGCTCAGTCCATTGCTGTTCACACTGCTGACGTGTGACTCTGTCACAGGATCCAGCTGAAACCGTGCCATCAAGATTGTGGATGACACAACAGTGGTTCGCTTTATCGAGAACGATGATGAGGCAGAGTATAGAGAGGAAGTGGAGTGGCTGGTGAATTGGTGTGAAATGAACAACCTAATCCTGAATGTGGAGAAGACAAAGGAAGTCATTGTGGACTTCAGGAAGGTACAGACAAACCATCCCCCTTCTGCGAATGCACGGCTCCTCCATAGAGAGAGTTAAGTGCACCAAGTTCCTGGGAGTTCACATCATGGATGATCTCACCTGGTCTTTTAATATCAGCTTCCTGAACAAGAAGACAGAGCAGCGCCTCTACTTCCTAAGGAGATTGAGGTAAGCAAGGCCCTCCCCCATCTTAATAGTGTTTTGCAGGAGCACCTTTGAGAGCATCCTGAGTTGCATCCCCATCTGGTATGGGAGCAGTTGAGCGTCAGACCAGAAGTCCCTACAAAGAACTGAGAGCAGCTGAAAGGATCACTGGGGACATTTACCAGGAGCACTGCATATGCAGGGCCTTTAGTATTATTATTAAGTATCCCATCCATCCATCCAGCATCCTGTTTGACTTTCTACCATCAGGCAGGGGACAATGATGCATAAAAACAAGAGCAGTCAGGATGAGAAACAGTTTCTTCCCCAGGCCATTAGGCTTCTGAACACCCTGCCACATCTTATTCAAAATGTCACTGGTTAATCTATTCCATACCTCAGAATATTTAAAGTTAATGCACTTTAGTTTGTTATTTATATGTGATTCATCTATGGATTTTATCTTTACCTTCATAAGTTATCGTGTGTTATGTGTACTACTGTGCTTTTCACCCTGGTGCTATATGCATTATATGGTTATATACATTATATACATGCATATAGCTAAATGACAGCAGACTTGACTTGTCATATTATTGGATTTCTTGATAACTACCTTTTATGATACTCTGTAGTGACAGTCTTCACACGAGTGGAAACATTGCAGATCTTTATTAAATCAGCTATTAGATGACTTATCTCAGGAGAATAAAGACCGAGTCTGCTCATTGTTTGAAAGCCATGCTGTCTGTTCGTTATACACAAACAAAATGTGCCCAGACCCTTCCGAAACATCAATTGTACTCTTTTTCATAGATGCTGCCTGGCCTGCTGAGTTCCTCCAACATTTTATGTGTTTGAATATTCATTATTATACTTTTTGTTTCTTGATGTTTTTCTGTTCCCTCTTTCAATAGGAATCCACTATTTTTCTCCCACTACATATCACATGTTAAGCTGGCTGGTCTATGCTTGGATATTTTCTCTTTTGTTGTCTTAAATATTGCCAGCGGGCAGTCTTACGATGCTGTGACTTTTGTAATTGAATTATTCATTATGTATAGTGATATTGGTTATCTCTTCCCCATACTCTTTTAACATTTATAGAAGAAATCCATCCAGCTGACAGGTGAATGGGTGAGAGAGGGCTTGTAGCCTTATCCTCTGTATATGGCTGGTTGATTTAAAATATCTCTCTTTTCTATTTTAAATGAGATGATTTCATTACTCACCTCATGACCATTGTCACATTCATCTTCCCTGATGGAACACTTCCCACTTCCCAATTCTCAGTACAATGTTCCATAGGTTATGGACAGTCACCCTACCTTTAAACTACCCATGCACCACCCGTTGAAACGGAGTGTTCCAGACTCTTACTACCTTAGTGTGAAAACATTTTTTCATCAACTAATCCCACCATCAATTAACTTAATTTAAATCTCTTTTCTAGTTATCAAAGTTTCTGTTTATCTTATTCAGACTTCTCATAATTTGCATGCCTCAGTTCAATTATACCTTCACCTTTAAATCAGCACGGTCAATCATGCTCATGTGTGCAACTAACTCCCCTGGTAACATCCTCATAGTTCACTTCTGCATCCTGTCTTGTACTGTCGTACCCTCCACATAGAACTGCAGCACTGATCTTCAGGATGCTTTACACAGTTTTTGTGTGCCTTTCTTATTCCTTTGTTTTGTGTTTCAGTTAAGTAAAGAGTGTCAATTATTTCTTCTTATCACCCTTTCCACATTACCCACGACTGTGATAGATCGGTGAACAAGCATTCCAAGAACCATCTGTTCACATACATCCACATGCATTTATGGAGAAGGTTAGTTCCTCGTTATAGCTTCTCCAGATACCTGGGACTTCCCCAAATTAAATTCTGTTTTCAGTGTTGTGCCTATCCTTGTATATTTTTCTACACCCTTTAACTTCCTCCCTCACTGGTAATTGTGACTTTAAGGCTTCTACATTTAGATTGAAGTCATTGATGTTCTTTCGGACCTTGGTACTGAGCATTTTTAAAAAATCTGTCTATGCTGGAAATTTAAAAACAAAAAGAGAAAATTGTGACTTGGACAGTGTCTGTGAAATACAAACATTTCAAGGCAAAGATTATCTCAGATTATTTTAAAGATTAAATAATATCTTTATTTTGTTATATGTATGTCAAAACATACAGCAGAATACGTTGCTTGCATGAAATCAGCAAGGATTGTGCTGTGCAGCCTGCAAATGTTGCCATGCTTCCAGTGCCAACATAGCATGCCCGCAACTCACTAACTCTAATTGTATGTCTTTGGAAGCCAGGTTGTCCGGGGGAACCTCTCATGATCACGGGGAGAACGTACAAACTCCTTACAAGTGGTGGTGAGAATTGAATCCCAGTCTTACAGCTGGTACTGCAATAGTGTTACACTAACCACTACGCTACTGTGTGGCCCAAAGTCAAGAACGTTTCATCCCTCCTGGAGAACCCCACTCCACTCTGCGCTACAGACATGGAAGCTCACATTTTCTGTTATCCTTTGCTTTCTCCCTCTGAGCTAATTTTTCATCCAGTTTAAGATATAAAGAGAATCCAGGGATTATGGGGTTCATTCAGAAAATTAGCTCTGAGATAAATGACTTTTTAATTGAATAGAATAGAGCATAAAGCATTGGAACAGGCCCTTTGGTCCACAATATCTGTGCCGAACACAATGCTGAATTAAACAACACACACAAAATGCTGGAGGAACTCAACAGGCCAGGCAGCATCTATGGAAAAAAGTACAGCCGATGTTTCGGGTCGAAACCCTTTGGCAGGACTGGAGAAAAAGGAGCTGAGGAGTAGATTTGAAAGGTGGGGGGAGGGGGAGAGAAATGCAGGGCAATAGGTGAAACTTGGAGGGGGAGAGATGAAGCAAAGAGCTAGGAAGTTGATTGGTGAAAGATGCAGAAGGCCTTGGAAAAAAGAAGGGGGTGAGAGGAGCACCAGAGGGAGGCTATGGGCAGGCATGAAGATCACATGAGAGAGGAACAAGAGGATGGGAAATGGTGAAGATGAAGAGGGAGTTGTGGAGGCATTATTGGAAGTTTGAGAAATCAATATTCATACCATCAGGTTGGAGGCTACCCCCAACCTAAGGGTGGCCTTATCCCAACAGTGGAGGAGGTCATAGATTGACCTATCAGAATGGGAATGGGAAGTGGAATTATAATGGGTGGCCACTGGGAGATCCTGCTTGTTTTGGCGGATGGAGCGTAGATCCTTGGCGAAGCGGTCTCCCAATCTACGTCAGGTCTCACCAATATACAAGAGGCCACACCGGGAGCACTGAACACAGTATATGACCCCAACAGACTCACAGGTGAAGTGTCGCCTCACCTGGAAGGATTGTTTAGGGCCCTAAATGGTAATGAGGGAGGAGGTGTAGGGGCAGGTGAAGCATTTGTTCCACTTGCAAGTGTAAGTGCCAGGAAGGAGATCAGTGGGAAGGGATGAATGGACAAGAGAGTCGCATAGGGAGTGATCCCTGTGGAAAGCAGAAAATGGGGGGGAGGGAAAGAGTGTTTGCTGGTGGGATCCAGTTGGAGGTAGCGGAAGTTTTGGGAATTATGTGCTGGATGTGGAGGCTGGTGGGATGGTAGGTAAGGACAAGAGGAACACTATCCCTAGTAGTGTGGCGGGAGGATGGGATAAGAGCAGATGTGCGTGAAATGAAAGAGATGCAGTTGAGGGCAGCATTGATGGTGGAGGAAGGAAAGCCCCTTTCTTTGAAAAAGGAGGACTTCTCCTTCGTTCAAGAATGAAAAGCCTCATCTTGAGAGCAGATGCAGCAGAGATCAGAGGATTTGAGGCGTTTTTATAAGGAGCAGGGTCGGACGAGGTATAGTCCAGGTAGCTATGAGAGTCCGTTGGTTTATAATAGACATCGGTGGATAAGCTGAGTCTCGAGATAGAGACAGTAAGATCGAGAAAGGGAAGGGAAGTGTCAGAAATGGACCATGTGAATTTGAGGGCTGGGTGGAAGTTGGAGGCAAAGTGTGAATTAAGTCAAGGCTGAATTAAAATCCTTCTCTTCTGCCTGAACCTGATCCATCAAAGTTTAAAGTAAATGTATAATTAAAGTACATGTATGTCACCATGTACTGTACAAGCTGAAATTTGTTTTCTCGCAGGCATACACAGTAAATCCAAGAAATATAATGGAGTCAATGAAAAGTTGCACTCAACGGGACGTACTAAGAACCAATGTACAAAAAACAACAAACTGTGCAAATACAAAAGAAAAAGATGGAAATAATAACAAACAAATAAATAAATAAGCAATAAATATTGAGAAAATGAGATGAAAAGTTCTTGAAAGTGAGTCCGTAGATGTGAGTCCAGTTCAGTGATAGAACAGAGAAAAGGCTATAGAAAGTGGTGGATACGGCCCAGTCCTTCACAGGCAAAGCCTTCCCCATCATTGAATACATTTACATGGAGCGCTGTCACAGGAGAGCAGCATCTAGGCCGTGCTCTCTTCTGACTACTACCATCAGGCAGGAGGTACAGACGCCTTGGGTGCCACACCACCAGGTTGAGGTACAGCCATCAGGCTCATGAACCATCGTGATTCTATTGCCTACAGATTAATTTTAAAGGACTTCTTACAAATCAAGTTCTCAGTATTTTGTTTTTGCAGTTTGCCTCCTCATCTCTGCTCTAAAGGGAAGTCCTTCTATTTTAAGGGGTGCCCTCTGGTTCCAGACACTCCCACTATCCAAAACATTCTCTCCATGTCCACTCTATTTAGGCCTTTCAATATTCAGTCGGTTTTAATGAGATTTAATTGATTGAATAATGGAGCAGGTTTGAGGGCCCCATGATGCACTCCTCCCTGTCTTTTGTTCTTGACTTTCTGTATGAGTCAACTAGTTAACAAAATCCAAGAATATAGAATATTAAATTGCAATAATCTTAATATCAAAAATTTTCCATTGGGACTGTGATAAGTAATCAGCATAAGTGTTAGTTCAAAAGTAATATTAATTAGTATAGTCTGATAAATAGCAATCATTTTTATAAAAAATTACTACGACTACACATTGCTCAAATTAAAATACTTATTAAATGGGAATATAGTGAAGCCTCTGTGATAAATTCAGTGTTTCTATTTCTATGATTAATTGCGTATTTTTAAAAAGTATTTTCAAACCTTTGAAAAATATTCTGAATACTTGTACACTGAAAGATAATTCCTTTGTGATTGTTCCCTAGTCTTACATTTTGTTAATCTTTTAGATGAAGCTAAAAAAGCAAGTGGCAGATTTCCAATGCAATTTACAGAGTGCTGAGGTAAGGAGGTTGGTCATTAAGAATTGTTTTAAGTCCATATCTTGATATTGATCAGGCTTGAAAGTGTTCAAGGAAATTGTAAGATGTCTGTTTGATCTGATTATGTAATCTTGATAAAATCGAGGTCAGTTGATCAAGGGGTTTGTTGGTGAAGAGTCCGAAAACTGAGGAGAAAGCTTTAGCTGTTTGTAACCAATATTGCAAGTCATCATTTTAAAACAAAAAGAGGATATAAATGTGCAGAGTAATAATGAGGCACTCGGTTTGAAGAATGCAAGGAGCTGTGGAGAATATCACTGGTAAGCAGAAGTTATTTAAAATGTTAGTGATTTTTGGCACAGCATTAATGTGAAACATTCAAGCTTTTTTATTAAAGTATTGTTAGTCATTACTCTTCGAGCAGATGATTGAAGACATGTCCTCAAAATCTTGTTGGATTTTCTCTTTTATACATCGTAGCCTCATTAAGGTAACACAGAATTAGTACCGAGCTTTAAGACCATAGCTGAAGATTTTGAATGATTGTGTAAGAGTACCTTTGCAATTGTGAAAGTTGCCCAGGCTTGTTAGAATCATGATTTAGTCACTATGTTAAAATAAATAGAACCAGCCTGTATGGCCATAAAATCAACAACTTATTTGCTAAGTTCTCCATTTCTTGTATGAACAAATCCATTGGGCTGAATTTTCTCCGCACGAGATTGTGTAGAATTATGGAAGTGTATGACAAACAAATTGGCTCTTTGGTTCATTTTGTCCATGTTGGCAAAAAAGGGCTGTTTAGTGTCCCTTTCGTCTACTAATTCCTTGAGATCAATGTAGCATTATGTTAAACAGAATACCGTATGTTATTACTATGATTCTGTTCATGCCCTTAAAAATCCATTTAGTCCCAGAAATAAACCATACATCTTACAAAGAATCTAGGAATTACCCAGTATATGACCCCAGCACTTACATTTAATACAACAGGGCAATCCATTGATTACCACAAACTCTATCTTATCTCTGACTGATTAGGTGAATAATGCTCCTTCAAGTCAAACTTTGTTGACTCCATCGCTAATCCAGGGTTTGAAAACATAATTTAGGCTGACACTTTAGTACTTTCATCAAGTAAACTTTGGTAAAGAAGATTGGCCAAAAATAAAAGATGTTTAATTGTACAGACTGTGTACATATGGTTGGGCAGTTTGTTGTATCACAATATATAAATATATGATAGATCTTACTTGAAGGGGACATCAGAGGAATTTCAATGTGGACTAATCACAATTAATTTTGTATTCTGTACTGCACTATTTTGTATTTCATCTTCTGGAATTTGGTATTTTTCCTGCTGATTTTCTAATTTCCACTACAGAGCACGGCTACATAGCCAAACATCAGTTATCCAGCACTAGGATCTTGCTGGAACTTGAGGACCTGAGTTATAAGATTGGTTGAATAGATTAGTACTTTTATTCCTTGAAGTGTAGGAGAATGAGGGGAGATCCAAAAGATGTATATAAAATTATGAAGATTTCAGATGAAGGTGGGTGAAATGAGAACTAGAGGCCATAGTTTAGAAGTAAAGGGTGAAGTACTTAAAGGGGAACTTCCTCGCTCAAAGTATGGTGTGAATGTGGAATGATTTGCCAGCAGAAGTGGTAGATGTGGGTTTGATCTCAACACTTAAGAGAAGAATGGATAAGTATATGGATGGGAAGAGGTATGGAGGGCTCTGGTCCAGTTATGTGTCGATAGGACTAGGCAGAATAATAGTTTGGTATTGACTGGATAGGCTGAAGGCCTCTGTGCTATAGTGCTCTATGACTACATTGTCTTGCTGCCAACTAATCAGTGAGAACTGGCAAGACTTTTGTCTCTGTAGATTCCATTCATCTTCTCAATCTCTGCCCACAAGTATTTCTTTCACATCCATAACTCTGACTGGTTCTCTCTGTCCTCGAGCCATGGCAGCTTGAAGTAAGTTGTAATTGTTTTTCCTCCACCCTGACTGACACAGCAGAATCTGTGATTGCACTGGGGCAGTATTTAGCTGCAAGCAATGTTAAGACAATAATACAATCCTCATGAATCATCATGACATTCTGAGATTTGCTATGTTGGTATCTAAATGAACAAGAAGGGCTGCTTTGCATTCTAGCAGCACATACCTCACACAATATAGAGTGACGCTAAGAGGAAGCATGGAGCAAGAGTTGGAAATTTGCAGGGTGGCACTGGTCTAGAAGTGAACTGAAGAAGAGAGAGAGGTGGCAGGAATCGAGCTGAAGGCATTGTTCAGGAGCATGAAAATCATCTGAAGAATGTAAACGCCGCATGTGAATTGGTGAATAATGAACAAGGGCCAAAGGTGGATGTGAAATATCGAATTGAGGAATGTAAGTGATAGATTCAGCACTTGTATGGAATTCTAATATCCATGTGCCTGGCTGCATTTAGCCATTAGGAGTACTCTGTAAAGAACAACTTGGCAGCAGCGTGTTTATTGATTTGCACTTTATTGCGGTGTGCAGAGCCTGGTAAGAAATATTGGAGAGTGGGAATTTAATTTAGGACTTGATGTTGGTGGAGGAAAGGTAGTGATGTACATGGGCTAGCTTTTCAAATTAAATGGTGTTTATATTGATTTGGAAAGGGACAGAAGGGGATCAAAATCCAGATGGCATAGATTTAGGGTGAGAGGGGAAAGACTTAAAAGGTATCTGAGGGGCAGTGTCTTCACCCGTAGGGTGGTACATATATGGAATGAACTAGCTGAAATGATTGAGGTAGGTACAATAACAACATTTAAAAGACATTTGGACAGGTACATGGGTAGGAAAGTTTTAGAGGGATGAGGGACTAGCTTAGATGGGCATCTTTGTCAACATGAATGAGTTGGCTTGAAGGGTCTGTTTCCATTCTGGATAACTCTAAGAAACCATGATCACCTTGGTTAGCTGTGCCCAGAGATGCCACTCTTCAGTGTCAGCAGCAAGTTTAGCTTGGGTATTAGATTAGATTATGAGGACACTCAGTCCTCGTTTATTGTCATTTAGTAATGCATGCATTAAGAAATGATACAATGTTCCTCCAGTACGATATCACAGAAACACCAGACAGACCAAGACTAAAACTGACAAAAACCACATAATTATAACATATAGTTACAACAGTGCAAAGCAATACTGTAATTTGATAAAGAGCAGACCATGGGCACGGTAAAAAAAAAGTCTCAAAGTCCCAATAGCCCCATCATCTCACGCAGACGGTAGCAGGAAGAAAAACTCTCCGATGCAGCACCCTGGATCGGGTACTGGGCTGACCCAAGGTATGTGTCCCAGAATTTGGGATGGAAGAAAATAATTGCTCCACTCTCTTGTTTGGATGTGCACCGTGAGTCCAAACTCCATGATCTCTGCATTAGAAAATTAAAAACACAAGCAATACTGTTGAAAACTCAATTATCGATGTGGTATAATTCTTAGAAGTACACATTTTTACATTAGAAAGAATTCCTATTACTGATCCAAAAAGGATACATCAACAAATCAAGAATATCACTGGTAAAAAGCTCCTCTGTTCTTCAGGTGGATATTTGTAAGCAAAGGACAGTACCATTATCATGAAAAAAGATGAGATTATGAACAGATGGACTGAGTATATTCAGGAATTGTTTGAAGACGATCGAGGTGAAAAACCAGAAATTAAGAAGAACATTGAAGGTCCAAGTATTTTAAAATCTGAAGTTTGTGATGCAATAAATAAGATGAAGAAAGGAAAGGCAGCAGGTCCTGATGAATTAGTAATAGAACAAATTATCGCCCTTGAAGATTATGGAATTGAAAAACTTACTGAGTTAATCAATGACATTTATGAGACTGGAATAATACCAGAAGAGATGAAAAAATCAATATTTATCACTCTTCCTAAGAAACCTGGAGCAATAGGATGTGAATTACATAGGACCATAAGTTAAATGAGTCATATCACTAAAATACTTATAAGAATTTTGATAATAAGAGCTAAAAGTAAGATACAAGCTGAAATAGGTAAAGAACAATGTGGTTTTGTGAAAGACAAAGGTACAAGAAACGCGATATTGATGTTAAGGATACTATCAGAACGAGCTATTCAAGTGCAAAAAGATTTGTTTGTTTTATCGACTACACTAAAGCATTTGTTAAAGTGAAGCACAATAAGTTATTTGAAATATTACAGGAAACTAGATCTAGATTCAAAAGACCTCTGCCTAATCAGAAATCTGTACTGGGAACAAACTGCCACTGTAAGAATAGATGGAGAAGTGAGTCAGTTTATGAAAATCAGGAGAGGTGTAAGAGAAGGGTGTGCTTCCTCCCCTGATTTGTTTAATGTGTACAGTGAAACAATATTACAAAAAATAAGAGACATCTTGGGAATCAAAGTTGGCGGTGAAAACATCAATAATTTCAGATATGCAGATGACACTGTGTTAATTGCAAGTACGGAGGAAGAACTACAAAACTTAATTGATATAGTTGTTGAAAGTGCAAAAATGGGTCTATCTATCAATTGCAAAAAGACAGAATGTATGGTGATATCCAAAAAGAAGGAGAATCCTATCTGCAGGCTGAGAATAAACGGGGAAGACATAAAACAAGTACAGAACTTTTGCTACTTAGGAAGGTGGGTGACATCAGATGGCAGGTGCGACATTGACATCAAAAGAAGTATAGGGATGGCAAAAGACACCTTTACGAGAATGAAGAGTATACTGACCAATACTAAACTAGGCACAACAAGCTCCCTCAGAGTACTGAAATGTTACATTTATCCAGTTATGTTGTGAGGATCAGAATGTTGGACAATATCTAGTAACATGAGGAAATGAATTGAAGCAGCAGAGATGTGGTTTTTGAGGAGGATGCAAAGAATATCATGGACGAAATGAATATCTAACAAGGATGTCATGAACAGAGCAAGCACAAAAAGAGAAATAATGTATGAGATCATGAAAAGGCAACGTAGCTTCATTGAACATGTGATTAGAAAAGAGGAGTTGGAATGCACAGTAATTATGGGTAAGATTGAAGGGAAGAAAGCAAGAGGAAGACAAAGACAAATGATGATGGAGACAGCAGCCAGAGAACCGGAAATGAATACCAATGAATTGATCCACTTGACCCGAAACAGGAGTGTGTGGGCCATGGCAGTCAAAGCTCAAACTGGGCACGGCACCTGATGATGATGATGACGACACATTTTTAAAGATTATGGTGACCTCTGCTATATTGTTGCTGATATTGAGGACATGTTCCCCTCAATATACTAACTTCAAATGTCTTCATTATTTGGTATGGCTGTATATAATTCTACATGCTTATAACCTCCAGGTCAGAGTTGAAACCTGTACCTTTTGCTATTTCACTCTGTTCATTGTATTTTTCTTTCTCACTCCTTCGTGTAATTGATGACATTACACAGTGGGTAGAAGGATGTGCTTTCTTGCTCTATGACTTGCTGTGTACAGTTTTGGTCACCCTGTTATAGGAAATACATTGTCAAGCTGGAGAGATTTATGAGGATGCTACGTGGCCTGAAGGTCTGAGTCATAGGGAGAGATTAGCTACATTGAATCTTTATTCTTTGGAGCACTGGAGAATGAAATGTGACCTCACAGAAACTGATAAAATCATGAGAGGTGTGGAGCAGGTGGGCGGTCAATGCCTTTTCACCAGGGTTAGAGAGTCCAAAGCTAGAGAGCACTGATACAGGTGTTCCCCGCTTTACGAAAGTTCGCTTTACGCCACTTCGCTTTTACGAAAGACCTACATTAGTACCTGTTCTCGCTAACCGAAAGAAATCGGAAGAGGATTTTCGCTTTTATGAAAAAAGGCGCCTGCTTTAAACTTGTGTCTACCCCGAGAAAGACTACCATGACCGTGAAGCCTTGTGCGGGCAGGTGCGTGCGCATGCATGTACATGCCGATTTTTTTTCTACATATCAGTTTTTTGGCTAAATCTTCCGGATTCTGATAAGTGAAACTACACTGTACATACATTATTTCTACTTTATGTAGGCCATGTATTTATCATATAATTCCTGCTTTTACTATATGTTAGTGTTATTTTAGGTGGCTGGTTTGGATCAGTTGGGCTGAAGGGCCTGATTCCATGCTGTATTACTCTATGACACTGAGCTTGTACCAACTATCAAACATTAAACCTGTGCTGATCCCTCTTTATTCCCACTTAACCTCTTCCCCAGAGTCTATCACTCACCTAAAAATTAGGGCCAGTTAGCTCATCAGTTCATACGTTTTTGGGACATGGAGGAAATTGGAGCACATGGAGTAAACATATGTGATCACAGGCAGAATGTGAAAAGTCTACATTAAAATCAGAATCAGGTTTATTATCACTGATGTGAAATTTGTTGTTTTGTGGCAGCAGTGCCATGCAAAAACATAAAACTATTATAAATTACAAAATAAGTAAGTAGTTCAGGATAAGGAATAATTATGTAGTGATTATGGATTAATGGACCATTCAAGGATCTGATGACGGAGGGGAAGAAGCTATTCTTAAGTTGTTAACTGTGAGTGTTTGGGTGCTTATACCTCTCTCCCCCACCCCCCCACCACCCACTCCACACCCGATGGTAGAGTAACTCGAAGGGGGCACGTCCCAGATGATGAGTGCCCTTGTAATGGATGCTGCCTTTTTGACGCACTGTCTCTTGAAGAAGTCTTTGATTGAGACAGGGTTGTCCTGATGATAGAGTAATAAAAAGGGGGCACGTCCCAGATGGTGAGTGCCCTTAGTAATGGATGCTGCCTTCTTGAGCCACTGCCTCGTGATCGTGAGAGGCTTGTGCCCGTGATGATACTGGCTGGATATTCGACCCTCTGCAGCCACTTGCGGTCATGTGCAGACAGAGCAACGATCTGCATTGAACCTGGGTTCCTGGTGCTTTGAGACTGCATCTCGACTGGCTGTGCCATTGCTCCAGCTAATAAAACATCTTTTCTGTAGTTCTAATCCCTTTAAAATTCACAATTTCCAAACATTTCCTTTGGTGCCTCTCCAATTCTTGCTTAACTGTGACGGCCAATCTTCACAGAAGCAGATGTTACATTTCCCTTTGGTGTTCTTTTAAATTTAACTTCTTATGTAGTCTGTTTTCACCAGAGATTATTGCAAGTTTAAGATTTGTACATTGTATTATTTTAATAGAGGAAACATTATTTAGCACTATGATACAATATAATTTATTGCCCAGGCTTATAAAACTTCTACCAATAAAACATGGCCCTAAAAAGTTAAAGTAAATTTATTAGCAATGCACTGTATGTATTATCATATACTACCTTGAGATTCATCTTCAAGCAAGCATTTACAGGAAAATAAGATTTAGAATAGAATTTATGAAAACTGTACATAAAAACTGACAACAAATAAACAAAAGAAGACAAATTGTTTAAATAAATAAATAATGCCGAGAGCATGAGTGTAGAGTTCTAGAAAGGAAGGCTGTAGGTTTCACAATCAGTTCAGAGTTGAGGTGATGTAGGTCTTCACACTGGTTCAGGAGCCTGATGGTTGAAGGGCAATAACTGTTCTTGAAGCTGGTGGTGTGGGACCTAACGCTCCTGTACCTCCTGCCCTATGGTAGTAGTGAGAGTAGTGAGAGGAGAGCATGGCCTTGGATGGTGGGATGGTGAGGGGTTCTTGATGATTGATGCTGCTTTCTTGTGGCAGTGCTCCATGTAGCTGTGCTGAATGGTGGACAGGGCTTCTCCTGTGATGGACTGAGTTATATCTATCACTTCTTGTAGCCATTTTAATTCTTGGTTATTTGTGTTTCCATACCAGACTGTGATAAAACTGGTTAGGGTGCGCTCCACTGTGCAGCTATAGAAGTTTGGCAAAGTTTTAGATTAATTAGAAAAAGGCTGTATGTTCCTATGTTGTTTAATTTTAGAGCAGGTTTTGTGTTATGGTGGTACTTATCTTTAGCAAGTTTGAGTTGCGGTTAAGGGTTGCTTGCAGTGAGAAAGGAACAGTTTTGTCCTTGGCCTGTCACCAAGTGATTAGCCAAAGAATCAGTCTGGTTTTAGAGATAAAATTTTGTTATGTAGCCTAGGTTTAATTTTAGAAGAACTGCTCATATTTAATCCATCATGAAATTATGCCATGTGCATGTAGTGCAGACTTCCTGGTAACAGGACGAGTTTCTGTTGATATATAACGAACTTGATGTTATCCTGACTCCTCATAACATTAGAGCCCAGTGCTAACTATCAGCTGATAGAAGAATGGTAACTATTTTGGAGGAAGTTGTGTTCTCACAAGAAAGAAGCACTCTGATGTTTATTAGTTTTCATGGAGGAATTGATGTTCAAAATTAAAAATTACATCTGAAGTACAAATATGTATTGGTATTATATTATTGTCACATGTACTGAGATAAAACAGAAAAACTTGTTTCTGTGCCATGCAGACAGATTATTCCAGATATGCACATTGAGAAAATAAAAAGGAAAACAAAATGAAGAATATCGAAAACACGAGAAAATCTGCAGATGTTGGAAATTCAAGCAACACACACAAAGTGCTGGTGGAACACAGTAGGCCAGGCAGCATCTATAGGAAGAAGTACAGTCGACGTTTCGGGTCAAGACACTTCATCAGGACTAACAGAAAAAAGAGATAGTAAGAGATTTGAAAGTGGGAAGGGGAGGGGGAGACCCAAAATGATAAGAGAAGACAGGAGGGGGAGGGATGAAGCCAAGAGCTGGTAAGTTGATTGGCAAAATGGATACAAGGCTGGAGAAGGGGGAGTATCATAGGACGGAAGGCCTTGGAAGAAAGAAAGGGGAAGGGGAGCACCAGAGGAAGACGGAGAATAGGCAAGGAGTTATTGTGAGAGGGAAAGAGAGGAGAAAAAAAAAATAATTAGGGATGGGGTAAGAAGAGGAGGAGGGGCATTAACGAAAGTTACAGAAATCAGTCTTCATACCATCAGGTTGGAGGCTACCCAGATGGAATATAAGGTGTTGTCCCTCCAACCTGAGCGTGGCTTCACTTCGACGGTAGAGGAGGCCATGGATAGACATATCAGAATGGGAATGGGACATGGAATTAAAATGTGTGGAAACTGGGAGATCCTGCTTCCTCTGGCGGACAGAGCGTAGGTGTTCAGCGAAGTGGTCTCCCAATCTGCGTCGGGTCTCACCAATATATAGAAGGCCGTACTGGGAGCACTGGACACAGTATATCACACCAGCAGACTCACAGGTGAGGTGTCGCCTCACCTGAAAGGACTATCTGGGGCCCTGAATGGTGGTAAGAAAGGAAGTGTAAGGGCAAGTGTAGCACTTGTTCCTCTTACAAGGATAAGTGCCAGGAGGGAGATCAGTGGGGAGGAATGGGGGGAATGAATGGACAAGGGAGTTGCGTAGGGAGCGATCCCTGCAGAAAGCAGGAAGTGGGGGAGGGGAGGGAAAGATGTGCTTGGTGGTGGGATCCCGTTGGAGATGGCAGAAGTTACGGAGAATTACATGTTGGACATGGAGGCTGGTGGGGTGGTAGGTGAGAACAAGAGAAACCCTATCCCTAACCCATCCCTTTCCACCGATCTCCCTCCTGGCACTTATCCTTGTAAGCGGAACAAGTGCTACATCTGCCCTTACACTTCCTCCCTCATCACCATTCAGGGCCCCAGACAGTCCTTCCAGGTGAGGTGATCCTTCATCTGTGAGTCTGCTGGTGTGATATACTGCGTCCAGTGCTCCCGATGTGGCCTTCCTATATCTTGGTGAGACCCGATGCAGATTGGGAGACCGCTTCGTTGAACACCTACGCTCTGTCCGCCAGAGGAAGCATAATCTCCCAGTGGCCACACATTTTAATTCCACATCCCATTCCCATTCCGATATGTCAATCCATAGCCTCCTCTACTGTCAAGATGAAGCCACACTCAGGTTGGAGGAACAACACCATGTATTCCATCTGGGTAGCCTCCAACCTGACGGCATGAACATTGACTTCTCTAACTTCCGTTAATGCCCCTCCTCCCCCTCTTACCCCATCCCTAATTTTTATTTTATTTTATTTATTGTTTTTCTTCTCTCTTTCCCTCTCACAATAACTCCTTGCCTGTTCTCCATCTTCCTCTGGTGCTTCCCTCCCACTTTCCTCCTTCCAAGGCCTTCCGTCCTGTGATACTCCCCCTTCTCCAGCCTTGTATCCCTTTTACCAATCAACTTCCAGCTCTTGGCTCCATCCCTCCCCCTCCTGTCTTCTCCTATCATTTCGGGTCTCTCCCTCCCCCTCCCACTTTCAAATCTCTTACTATCTCTTTTTTCCGTTAGTCCTGACGAAGGGTCTTGACCTGAAATGTCGACTGTACCTCTTTCTATAGATGCTGCCTGGCCTGCAGTGTTCCACCAGCATTTTGTGTGTGTTGCATGAAGAATATTGAGTTGTGGTTACAGAGAAAGTGCAGTGCAGGGAGACCATATAAGTATAAAGCCTGGACCATATAAATGTTATCCTAAAGTACTTGGAAGAAAAACAATTGAAGGGAATGATGAATATTTACAACTGGAATACCTTTTGGTACTTTCCTTAATTACATAAAATGTACGTCTACTTTAAGGAATTTTGCTATTTCTTTGTAGTACCACGTGTAATTAAAGAGAGGGTGATTAGCTTTATTTGTCACATATACGTCAGAACATATAGTGAAATGCACAGTTTGTGCCAACAACCAACACACTCTAAGGATTGCTGTGAGTCAGCTTTTCATGAGTGTCGCAGGGAGCTGCCGTACATTCCCTGAATGTTCTCATATTTGCCTTCACCACTGCGCCTGACAGTGCATTCCAGGCACCCACAATTCTCTTTTAAAAGCTTGATCTGCATACCTCCTTTAAATGCATGCCCAATAGTATCTGACACTTCCACCTCGAAGCTAAGATACAGGCTGTCAGCTCTATCTAGGCCCCTCATAACTTGATAAACTTCCAACAGGTCTCCCTTCAATTTCCAATTGTTCCAGAGTAAACATTTGTCCAGCCTCTCGTTATAGCATCTGCCCCCTAATCCAGGATGAATCCTGGTAAACCCCTTCTTCTCCACTCTCTCCAAAGCCAGGAGGTTCACCAAGATGTTACCTGAATTTGAGGGCATGTGCTATAAGGAAGGGTTGGACAAACATGGGTTGTTTTCTGTTCGGTGGGGGAGATCTGATGGAGTTTTATAAGATTATGAGAGGCATAGATAGAGTAAACAGCTGATACATTTTTTTGCTTGCTTGATACGTCTTAGTACCAGAAGGTATGCATTTAAGGTGAAAGGAGATACGTTCGAAGGGAATGAGCAGGGTGCATTTTTTTTTACTCAGAATGGTAGGTGCCTAGAATACACTGCCAAGGGTAGAGACAAATACAATAGAAGCTTTCAAGAGTCTCTTAGATAGACCATAGGACACAAAAGCAGAATTAGTCTATTTGGCTCATCGAGTCCACTTGCCATTCGATAAACGCTGATTTATTATCCCTCTCAATCCTATTCTCCTGCCTTCTCCTAATGCCATTCTCCTATCTTTGATGCACTTGCTATTCAAGAACCTAGCAACCTCTGCTTTGAATATACCCATCCATCTATGGCAGTGAGTTCCTCTGGCTAAAGAAATTCCTTCTCATCTCTGTTCTAAAGGGATGTCCTATTCTGAGACTGTATATTCTGATCCTAGCCTTGCCCACTTTTGGAAACATCTTCTTCATATCCATTCTTTCTAGGCCTTTCAAAATATGCAGAAAATGGAAGGATATGGACATTATATAGGCAGAAGGGGTTAGCTTAGTTGGGGATTTGCTTAGTTTAATTAATTTAGCACAACATTGTGGGATAAGGGGCCTGTTCTTGTACTGTACTGTTCTATGTTCTTTCACTATTTGGAAGGTAAGGCAAGTGCACATGCTGAAATGCAGGCTGGGAGACTGTTTTGCTACTCCCGATGCGGCCTTCTATATATTGGCGAGACCCGACGCAGGCTGGGAGACCGTTTCGCTGAACACCTACACTCTGTCCGCCAGAGAAAGCAGAATCTCCCAGTGGCCACACATTTTAATTCCACGACCCATTCCCATTCTGATATGTCTATCCACGGCCTCCTCTACTGTAAAGATGAAGCCACACTCAGGTTGGAGGAACAACACCTTATATTCCGTCTGGGTAGCTTCCAACCTGATGGCATGAACATTGACTTCTCTAACTTCCGTTAATGCCCCACCTCTTCCTTGTACCCCATCCGTTATTTATTTATATACACATATTCTTTCTCTCTCTCTCCTTTTTGTCCCTCTCACTATACTCCTTGCCCATCCTCTGGAATTCCCCCCTCCCCCTTTCTTTCTCCCTAGGCCTCGTGTCCGTCCCATGATCCTCTCATATCCCTTTTGCCAATCAACTTCCCAGCTCTTCGCTCCATCCCTTCCCCCTCCTGTCTTCTCCTATCATTTCGAATCTCCCCCTCCCCCTCCCACTTTCAAATCTCTTACTATCTCCTCTTTTAGTTAGTCCTGATGAAGGGTCTCGGCCCGAAACGTCGACTGTACCTCTTCCTATAGATGCTGCCTGGCCTGCTGCATTCACCAGCAATTTTTATGTGTATTGCTTGAAATTCCAGCATCTGCAGATTTCCTCGTGTTTGCGATGCTAAAACACTTGGAGGTTTGTGCTGTCTATTTTTTGCATTGTTTGTCCTGTTATAAATTTGATTTTGAGGATGGAGTTTTCTGTCCAAGGTCATAAACAGGAAGTTTCCTCAAAGTTATCCACCCCTGTTTGCCCCATTTACCAATGTTTATTTACACAGAAACTTCCTGCCAGAAGACTAACATGCAACAATTAGGGATGACCATAACTAGTGTAAACAAATTAGCCTCAAGAAAAGTATTGAATGAAATTATGGAAATTAATGCTGAAGCTAACCAAGCATTCACACATATTTAGCACTTTATGATTAAGAACATCCAACTGTGAAAGCTCCTGAATTTTTAATATAACCTGCACCAATCTTATAAAAGTACTTTGGTAGACTTAGAAATTACAAATTATAAATTTGTATAAATGGGAAAGATAATTTAATCACAGTAAAATACCAGAGAATGTGATTAATTTTATGATCATTTTAACTGAATATAATTGTTGGCTATTTGTGCGCATGGATCTTTATCTGAGAAGACACCAAAATGGGTCCAAATGCATTTGGGAGCAAGGATCAACAGCTGAACACAGAAACAAGTTCCAGGAATATTAGCATGTGTGACACTTGCACCCAAATCTCTGTAACCTTTCATCCTAGTATAATTGTTGAACCACAGATTGCATATGCCAGGATGTGTAAGTGAGAAATAAGTACCATTAGGATGCTGCTGCCATTGGTACAGGGGCCTTAGATCCCACACCACTAGGTTCTGGAACAGTTATTACCCCACTGCTATCAGGTTCCTGAATCAGTGTGGATTACTCCACTCACCTCAACACTGAACTGATTCTACAACCTATGGACTTACTTTCAAGGACTCTACTACTCATGTTCTCAATATTTGTTTATTGATCTATCTACAGTATCTATGTATTTGTACAGATTGTTCTGTCTTACACATTGGTTGTTCGTCATTCTTTATTTGAGTTTTTTTCTTGATTCTACTGTATTTCTGAATATCTGCAAGAAAATTAATCTCAGGGTAGTGTACGGTGCTATACATGTACTTCGATAATAAATTTACTTTGAACTTTCCTCCACCCTTATTCTTCCCCCCTCGCCCCCAGTTTCTAACTGTACTTCCTCCTTAAGAATTGGAATTGGTTTATTATTGTCACATGTACCAAATTAAAAAGAAAATCTTGTCTTACATTCTATTCATACAGATTAATTCAGTATATTGAGTTAGGACAGAGTAAAACAACAACAGAATGCAGAAAAAAAAGTATGACAGGTACAGAGAAACTGCAGTGCAGGGAGATAATAATGTACAAAATCATAAGGTAAATTTTGAGATCAGGAGTCTGATTAGGAGAACCATGACCATCACCAGTGGCATTCACATCTACTGTGATGAAGTGCTTTAAGAGGCTGGTCATGGCTGGAATCAGTTCCTGTGTAAGCAAGGACCTGGAGCTGTTGCAATTTACCTATCGCCACAATAGGTCTACAGTGGATGCTATCTCACTGGTTCTCCACTCGGCCTTGGACCACCTAGTCAATAACGATACTTACGTCAGGCTGCTGTTTATTGACTATAGCTCAACATAAAACACAATCATGCCCTCAGTTCTAATCAGCAAGCTCCAAAATCTGGGCCTCTGTACCTCCCTTTGCAACAGGATCCTTGACTTCCTCACCAGCAGACCACAGTCTCTGCATATCAGAAATAGCATGGCCTCCTCACTGACAATCAACACTGGTGCACCTCACAGATGTGCACTTAGCTGATTGTCCTACTCTCTCTACATCCACAACTGTGTGGTTAGGCACAGCTCAAACACCATAGTTGCTGACAACACAACTATTGTTGGCAGACTTTCAGATGGTGACGAGGAGGCGTACAGGAATGAGATAGATCAGCTGGTTGAGTGGTGTCCCAGCAACAACCTTGCATTCAACATCTGTAAGACCAAGGAATTGATTGTGGACATCAGGAAGGATAGGTCGAGGGATAAGAAGTGAAAAGATTGAGTAGTTTCAAGTTCCATGGTGTCAACATCTCTGAAGATCTATCCTGGGCTCAACACATTGATGCAACCACAAAGAAGGCACACAGCGGCCATGTTTCATTAGGACTCTGAGGAGAACTGGTATGTCACCAAAGATTCTCTCAACTTTCCACAGGTGTACCGTGAACAGTATTCTAACTGGTTGCATCACTGTCTGATATGGAGACGCCACTGTACGGGACCAGGAAAAGCCGCAGAAAGTTGTAAACTCAGCCAGTTCCATCATGGTCACTAGATTTCCCATCCTTGAGGATACCTTTAAAAGGCAATGCCTCAAAAAGACAGCATTCACCATTAAGGACCCTCATCACCCAGGAAATGCTCTTTCTTATTACTACAAGTACAGGAGCTTAAAAACACACACTCAGTGTTTTAGGAACAGCTTCTTCCACTCTGCCATCAGATTTCTGAAAGGACAATGAACTCACGAATCTCCCTTTTTGCTTTCCTCTCTTTTTGCACACTACTTACTTAATTTTTTTAATATATACTTATTGTAATTTATAACTTATTATTATGTATTGCAAAGCACTGCTGCCGCAAAACAACAAATTTCGCGACATATGCCAGTGATATTTAGCCTGATTCTGATTCTGATTCCAAAGCCATTTGCTGCTGGAACAAAATGGCTCCTTATGTTTCTTAGTGAGCAATCCTTTGACGAGCAATCCTTTGACATAATGGACAACTTGCTTCCATTAGGCATTGGGATGCCTGTTCATGAATTCATACAGCGTAGGCTGGCTCTTGTGAGGCATCTGGTGTCAGTCTTGATCAAGTAAGCTCTCGGTCCAAACCTCAGATCAGATTTCGGATCGGATCAGATTAATTTATTTAGCACATATACATTGAAGCATACAGCGAAATGTGCCATTTTCATTAACAGCCAACGCAACTTAAGGATGTGCTTGGGTTTACCTGAAGTGTATTCATCAAATTTATATTTGATGTTTCTATCTCTTTCTTTCATTGTGGTAGAAGGGCATTTGTGTTAATTCTCTTTATCTCCCAAAGGATTTGGCCTCCGCAATTAATGTCTGAGTGGATCAGGATAAGCAGCCTTTGAAAATGCAGTCTTAACATGACTTGCTTTTAAGTGGGACTAATGGATATTGATTTAACTGAGAAAAATTCTGCTAAATTGTTTGCACTTAGCTGCACATTGGCTGAATAAGGAAATATGTGCTTTGTTTTGTTCATCATCTGATTTGTATTTTTACACAAATAATGCAAACCCGAGGTAAGTATTTAATCAATTAGAATTGCTTTGTGTGCAGGTGTCTTTAAACTCATGTTCAGAAAGACCAGCTTCTGTGTATTTATGCATACTGCCCCTCTCTTCTTGGTAGATCCTTCAGCTGATCTGAAACTTATTTTCATAAACCTTTTATGCAGTGTTCATGTGATTGACTTAAGTAGAAAAACATTGTTTGCTTTTAAGAGTTTTATGCATCTCTCATATTGCATAACTGTGCTAACTCATTTTACTTTATTGCCTCCCCTTCCATGTTTCTACCTTCCCTTCTGCTGGACTTCCTGCACTTGATATGTTGGAATGCACTGACAGCACCATGGAGAACTCAGAGACTTACAAGGATTATCAAGTAAGTGTCTTTCATTCAGTACAACTGCGTCTGGGGAGCCTTGCTGGGTTTCAGAGATTTAATTTTGCAAGATCCCAACTTAAAAGCCAGCCACATGTAAACAATAATATCACTTTTGAATTTAATTTTTAATAAAATGAATAATTGGATGATAGACCACACAATGCTTTTATTTCCCTTTTACAAAATATTTGACATGTTCTAATAGTATAATACACAGCAGAAATGGAGGAACACAATAATTGTGTTCAGCGTCATAGATCTATATTACACAATGCTCGGTCCTTTAGGCAATTTTTAGGGTTGTAATGGAGTTTAGTTATCTGGTAACTCAGTGTATTCCTACATCTGTTAACAGGTAACCTAGGCTTTATTTTTTAGTATCCACCAACATAAAAAAAATACATGCTTATCTGATTTTGCAAGTACATTGAAACAGAAATACAAGAAGCTGCGAATTTCGTGTTCCATACAAAAAATGGAAGTGCCAAGAAACAGTAGATACTGCTGGCTTCCTCTTTCTGACTGTGTGATCTGTTGTTCTTCAGTGAAAGTGAACTTCCCAAAATGTTGGGTTTATGGTTGACATTCTCTCATGCTCCCTTCTCACTGCTGCCACTGGAAAGGAGATACAGGAGGCTTGGGTCCCACACCACCAGTTTCAGTAACAGGTGTTACCCCTCAACCATGAGGCTTCTGAACCAGCATGGATAACTTCTCTCATCTCAACTAAGAACTGATTAAAACAACCTATGGCCTCATTTTCAAGGACTCTACAACTCATGTCCTCAATTTTTAGTTCTGTATGTATGTTTTTTTTCTTTTTAGTATTTGCACAATGTGTTGAGTTTTACACATTGGTTGTTTGTCTTTATTGTATGCAGTTTTTCATTAATACTGTTATGTTTCTTTGTCTGCTTGCAAGAAAATGAATCTCAGGGTAGTGTATGGTGACGTGTATATATGCTTTGAACTTTGAATTCAGTGAATGCCCATGCTAAATAGCCTTCCCTTTCTATAGTAACTGTACACATACGTTGATTTCTGAATTTGTTTATGAGGCTGAAGACCCTCTGTTGATCGGGGTTGACCGTAGATGTCGTGTCTGAGCTGTCACATGATATGCAAGCCAGGGCATTACAATATGAAGAGCGAGCTGTTGCCCGTGCAGCAGGATCCCCCTCTCCACGCAGCTGACAAATCCGAAGGAACAGCAAAGACCGATGCCGTTTGACACCACAAGCATCACAGGAGTCGCCAAACAGCGTTGAATTCAACATTCGACTCCAGCTCCAGACTTTTCCCTTGTGGTTTACACCCAGAGTTTTCCCTATAAGGCAGTGGAGGTTTGAGATCAGTTTGCCTTTCCTAGATAAGCTGCCGGCCACGGTCAACAAAGCCTCATTGGCCCAAACCGACTGGTGTTAAGGCGCCAGTAACCTATGTTCCCTCTAAGCTGTGCGCGTGTGCGTGCGCACACACGTTTTGCAACCAGTGCACAAAGGAAATTAACGTGCGCACAAAAGGTTAGTTACCTAAAATAATGTAGTAATTAATAATTATACTTATTGAAAATAATCTTTTAGCTAACTGTTTCTATTAACCATTTAGTCGGTTTTTCAAATACCACAATGCACGTCACTAATTTACGTCAGCTCACCTTTCCTGTTCTGATTTGTACAGCTGCATCACGGCGGCAGCCATCTTTGGCGGACAGTGTTCATATTGTAAAGTTTACAATGTCATACGAGGGCGCTGGGAGCGGACTCAGATGCAAGACACAGACACTGAAGTACCAGGAACAGGAATTGACTAGAGAGCTGGTACAAGAACACAGACTTGGGCTAGGATATTAGCTAGGCAAGTGGGACCAGGACCAGGAATTAGGAACTAGGAGCCTGGGCCTGGACTCCGAGCCGAAGACCGGACAAGGACCCAGAACCTGGGTCTTGACTCGGGCTTAGATCCCGGAACTAGATGAGGACGTGACGTGGCTACAGGACTAAACATGGCTTGGATACTTCATGGCGAGGACATGACAAAGCTTGGGTTCTTCAAGGCGAGGACATGATGAGGCTTGGGTTCGGACTCCGAGCCAGAGACTGGACAAGGACCCAGAACCTGGGTCTTGACTCAGGCTCGGACTCCGGAACTAGGCGAAGACATGACGTGGTCTTGGGAGACAGGACTAGGTGAGGCTACAGGACAGAATGAGAGACTCTTGGGCAAGACGAGGGAACTCCAGTACAGGACGAGGGAACTCCAGCACAGGACGAAGCACGTGGACAGGATGAGGCACATGGACAGGACAAGAACACGAAGCCTTGACTTGGTACTCAGGGACAGCCAAGCCTTGGACTTGGGACGACAGGAACCTCGGAACCTTGGACTTGGGATGACAGGAACACAGAACACAGAGCCTTGGTATTGGGGAGGACAGGGACACAGAGCCTTGGTCTAGAGTATGGGAACACAGAGCCCTGGAGTTGAGAGACAGGAACACAGGGACATGGAACAAAGAGCCGGGACCCCTCCTTGGGAACAGGAGTTAGGGCCGGGACTTGTACACGGAACACAGAGCCAGGACCCCTCCTTGGGAACAGGACTTGGAGACGGGGCTCGACACAGAATGCTGAACACGACAAGACGGTTCTCAACACTCGGTAGCAGCAAACGGCCAGACCTACCTAGCGAAGGCGTGGACACAGAGACAGTTCCAATTCAATGATAGACAGTTCCTTATCTTGACACAGCAAGGCTCCGGTCTCGCACCGGTGGTAGAACTTGACAAGGTTGCAGGGCAAGGCTCCAGACGCAGGTTGCAGGACAAGGCTCCAGAAGGAAGGGGAAAGGGAGGGAACAGTCCAGCCTCAGGGTAACGGCAAAGACGACCGGGCTTACCCAACGGAGGCAAGGACAGGATACTGACAAGACAAACCAGCACCCACACTCGAACCCAGGGCCACTTATATTCCCAGCCCCAAGACGAGCATCAGGTGCCTATGATTAAGCCCAGCTGAAACAAGGGACAGCCGGAAGACCCGGAGTCCGGAGTCTACGGACCGGAACGCAAACTTCACGGACTGGACCGTGACATACAAAGATCTGTTTCAAATCCTGTAGATCTCTGACTAAGTTTTTATTGAAAAAAAATATTGATTCACTATGTCGAATTCAAAAAAGCGAAGGGCGTGAAGCGCAAAAGAACTGGAAATTTGTTTACAGTTGAATGGCTTAACAAAATAGTAGAAGCTGCTACATGGAAAGCTCATGAGGTCATGAAAGTTCAGCTACGAGAAATATTTATGTATGATTCGGAAATGAGTTATCTGTTTGTATTGTTGTGATGCAAAAGTTGCTGGAGAATTTGCTATTGGAAAGACATGGGATGATATTTGGAAACTTGACTTTTCAAGTGTCATTTGGCAAGTAAATCGCATTTGGGTGGTGTACAGAAGCTCAGGCAACAGAACCTGTCGTTGCCCGTTACAGGAGTGCTACGCATGTTACAGTTGAGTGCAGATGAGCAAGAGCAAAAACGATCACACCCAGAGGAGTTCAAAGTTCTTATCGAGAGAGTGTTATTAGCTATTAAAATGAATAACTCTTTACATTCAGTTCAACACGTTAATGAACATATGGAAAAGTATGTTCAACTCCCAGACAGCTGGCAAAGCAAAAATTATGCGCTCGAAATTCTGGAGACTATCAACTATATTGTTCAGAAAGACATGTTTGAAGAAATAGCATTAGCAGATTTTCACACGTTAGCAGTTGATGAAACCACAGACATATCTGTCAACAAATGTCTCATTCTGTACTTCAAATTCAGATCTAAAGATTGTACTGTTTATAAAATGTTTTTTGGCAGAGTAGTTCAGCTGCAGGCGTGTGATGCTTCTTCTATTGTTTCAGCGATCAGACAGTTTTATGAAGAGAAGAAATTTGACCTCCATAAAATAGTGATGTTTATGTTTGATGGAGTAATGTTGGGCAGAGTTAATGGTGTTGCAGCAAGACTTAAACAGGACATTCCACGCTTAGTTCAGCAACACTGTGTAGCACACCGTGAAGATCTGGGGATTTGTGATGCATGGAAAGAAGTCATGTTAATCAGAGACATTGAAACTTTGATGAGAACAATCTATACAATGTTTTCTCAATCTGCAGTTAAAAGATGTGAATTTAAAAAAATTGCAGAGGCCTCTGAAGATGAAGCTGTTGCTTTCAGACCACTTAATGAAGTCAGATGGTTATCTAGACACTTTGCATTGCAGGCAATAATAAAAAATTATGAGGCACTGATCACATACTTTGAAGAAGATCAGTCAAATGACCCTGTGGCTAAATACTGTCACAAGAAATTGATAAACATCAGATACAAAGTAGCTTTACAGGTTTTAAGTGATGTCTTTGATGAACTGGCTGCATGTGCGCAATTCTGCAAAAGAGTGGCCTGACACCGATTGATTCAAGCAACACACATCAAAGTTGCTGGTGAACGCAGCAGGCTAGGCAGCATCTGTAGGAAGAGGTATAGTCGACGTTTCAGGCCGAGACCCTTCGTCAGGACTAACTGAAGGAAGAGTTAGTAAGAGATTTGAAAGTGGGAGGGGGAGATCCAAAATGATAGGAGAAGACAGGAGGGGGAGGGATGGAGCCAAGAGCTGGACAGGTGATTGGCAAAGGGGATATGAGAGGATCATGGGACAGGAGGTCCGGGGAGAAAGACAAGGGGGGGGAACCCAGAGGATGGGCAAGGGTTATAGTCAGAGGGACAGAGGGAGAAAAAGGAGAGTGAGAGAAAGAATGTGTGTATAAAAATAAATAACAGATGGGGTACGAGGGGGAGGTGGGGCATTAGCGGAAGTTAGAGAAGTTGATGTTCACGCCATCAGGTTGGAGGCTACCCAGACGGAATATAAGGTGTTGTTCCTCCAACCTGAGTGTGGCTTCATCTTTACAGTAGAGGAGGCCGTGGATAGACATGTCAGAATGGGAATGGGATGTGGAATTAAAATGTGTGGCCACCGGGAGATCCTGCTTTCTCTGGCGGACAGAGCGTAGGTGTTCAGCAAAGTGGTCTCCCAGTCTGTGTCGGGTCTCGCCAATATATAAAAGGCCACATCGGGAGCACCGGACACAGTATATCACCCCAGCCGACTCACAGGTGAAGTGTCGCCTCACCTGGAAGGAGTGTTTGGGGCCCTGAATGGTGGTAAGGGAGGAAGTGTAAGGGCATGTGTAGCACTTGTTCCGCTTACAAGGATAAGTTTGATACTGATTGATTCACTTCATTCTGCGCTGAGGCAAAATTAACAAGATAAGAAAGCAGTATCTGGGAGACAATGTTTGGTGGAGTGACAAGGTTAAAGTTTTACTAAGCCAACATCATGTATAAAACTTCACAGTGGAAACAATTTCGCTGTTGACTTTTATAAATAGTCTTTGTGTTCATTTTTAAGAAAGGTTTCCTGAAGATGAGGTACAAGAATGGTCAGCTTTTGATTTCTCCGCAGTTGCAAATTGTGACTTCACGTTTGGCGATGAACAAGTTAATGCCTTATGACTAAAATATCATGATTTTCTAGCTGAAAATACTGTAATAGTTAGACAGTTTAATAATTTCAAATTTTCCATGCAAGAAAAAATTAAATCCAAACTGATTTCAAACTTTGCTCGAATGGTGGCATTTGTACTTCAAAATGAACAGTTTTGCGACCTTGCATAGTTGACGAACATTGGGGGAACCTTACTTGCGTCTAGTGCAGACTGTGAGCGAGGTTTTAGCCTAATGAATCAATTCAAAAACAAGCTAAGAAACCATTTAGGTGAATGTTATTTGGATATCTTAATGAGAATCAAAAGCTATCAATTGGATGGAAGTTCTATTAGTCTAGATAGAGTTTACAAAGAATGGGTAAATGCCAAAGACAGGAGAGAGAAAAGGTAACTGAGAGACTTAAATATGTATGTTATTTTGTTGTTATTCTGTGCAGTTTTATGTCAAATATTTTGTAAACGTACATAAACTGTGCCATGCGTGTGTTCAGTGCATACATACTATTGTCACAGGAAAAAAAATTGCACAACGCAAGATTTTTGTGCACATTGACTACTAAAAATTAGAGGGAATATTGCCAGTAACCCACTTTTACCCCTTCTCCTGTCAGTAGAAGTAGTTCAGCTGGGCTTAGTAGCTAAACCATACGTGAAGGGCAGGAGCTGGAATTGGTTATTTGAGATGCAAGCCTTTGGGAGCTTATCCCCATTACCTCCCCCAGCTATGAAAACCTTAAGAAACCAGAATTTGTTTAACATACTGCATGAAAAAATATGTTTCTATCAAGTGCTGTGAGGTTTCTAGCTTGTCAAATGATTACCCAGGGGCATTATCACAAAACATACTGACTATCCTGTCTTCTCAATCTCTGGTCTTCGCCAAGTAAGCCTGTGCCAAGTGAACTTTATTGTCCTTTGAATCAGCCATGTTTGAGTTACAGGTAAAGGGAATGAACGGTTTAAGTTGTAAAGAGGAGAGAGTGCTTGTTTTTGCTGCCTAGGATGAACATGTACTGAGTGATTTTGGCAGAGGAGGGAGGGCAAAGGAGCACCATATCAGCAAACTAGTTGTGTGCAAGCTGTGCTTAATCCTATGCCCCGAGAGCTTGATGGAGTAAAGATTAACTCCAGCCGGAATTTTCCTGTGCATCTAGAAGAGGGTGAGTAAATTACTACAGAAATAGAACGGATTACCTGAGGAATGAGACTTGGAACAAATAAAAATAGAAAATAACTGGAAATATTAGGCAGGTTAGCAGAAGAGAGATACTGACTTGGAAGAATAAATGAGTTTGAGGAAGAGAGATGTGTTATTGTTCTGAAGGATACAAATAATAGAGTGAATAGAACACTACAGCACAATACAGGCCCTTTGGCCCATAATATCATGCTAGCCTTTTAACCTATTCTAATATCAATTTAACCTTTCCCTCCTACATAGCTGTCTGTTTTTCTACTATCCATGTGCCTATCTGAGAGTTACTTACATGTTCCATGCATCCACCACTTTTTGTGTAAAGAACTTGCCTCTGACATCTTACCCTCTCCCCCTCCCCCTCCCCACCGCCCATACTTTCCTCCAATCTCCTTAAAATTATGCTCCCCGGTATTAGCCACTTTCTCCCTGGGGAAAAGTCTCTGGCTGTCCATTGGATGTATGCTTCTTATCTATGAAGTCACCTCTTATCCTTTGCTCCATAGAGAAAAGCCCCAGCTCGCTCAACCTATCTTGAATCCTGTTCTTGAACCCAGGCAGAATTCTGGTAAATTTTCCCTGCACCTCTGAAGTTTCCACATCCTTTTGATAATGTGGGGACCAGAACTGAACGCAACACTCCAAGTGCGGTCTAACCAGAGTTTTATAGAGCCGCAACATTACCTCATGGCCCTTGAACTCAAACCCCCAACTAATGAAGGCCAACACCCCATATGCCTTCTCAAACACCTTATCAACTTGTGCAGAAGCTTTGAGAGATCCAATGATATTGTCTCCAAAATCCCACTATTTCTCCAAACTGTCAACAATTCTGCCATTAACACTGTTGAGGCCCTCCATTGGTCAGAGTCGCTCCTGAACATTGCAGCCTAGCTGTCAATGTGATACGCAAGAATGGACAGTACAATATGGAGAGCAAGCAGCAGGCATCTCCTCCACACATACAGGCAGATACATTTTGGCGCCAGTGGCATCAAATGAGTTGCCAGTCAGTGTTGAACTCAACTTGGGACTGCCATAGGGACTCCAGCTCTGGATTTTTCCTCATAGTTTTCTCCTGAAGCCTTCCTCATGGGTGCGTAGTAGAGGTTCGAGCACTGCCAGGAGTGGTGATGGAAACTGATACATTAGGGGCATTTAAGAAACTCTTTGATAGGCTCATAGATGATAGAAAACTGGAGGGTTATGTTGGAGGGAAGGGTTAAATTGATCTTAGAGTAGGTTTAAAAAGTTGGCACAATATTGTACACCAAAGGGCCTGTATTGCTGTATTGCTCCATGTTATGATAGGAAAGATCAAGCTGTGTCTTGGTGCTTAGTCTGAAGTGTAAGTTTAAGTAGCAAATTTAGAGTAAGATAATCAGGCAGTGGCTTCAGTCAGGGACAGGGTATTAGCATCTGTGAACTAGGTTCAAAGTCAAGAATTTCCATCCACAATGCAAGAAGGAGGTGTCAGTTTTTTTTTAAATCGTGGAGATATTTAATGAGTACTTAAAGCGAAGGTATTGAAGAGCCAAATGAATGTTATGTTTAAATCAGATGGTTTTGTGCAAAGAAGAAAAATTGCCAGGCTGTATGTCAGGTACCATATAAAAAATTACTGGAGAAGATTAAAGGACATGGAATTAGAGGAAGAAAGTCCTGATAGATTTAAAGCTGTTTAGTGAGAGTAAACAGGAATAGGTATTAAAAACAAGGTACATTATGGGATATGGTTATGGACACCTGTGTTCATTGACCATATCAATAATTCAGGTATGAGGTAAGAGGGATTAACAATAATGTTTACAGAGAGTGGTTGGTGCGTGGAATGCACTGCCTGAGTCAGTGGTGGAGGCGGATACACTAGTGAAATTTAAGAAGGCTGCTAGACAGGTATATGGAGGAATTTAAGGTGGGGGGTTATATGGGAGGTAGGGTTTAAAGGTCGGCACAATATTGTGAGCCAAAGGGCCTGTACCGTGCTGTACTATTCTATGTTCTATGTGACAAACTAGGATAAAAACTAAAGGAATCTGAAGGTGTATTGAAAAGGAAAGGCAACGAGCTTAAAAAGTACCTCAGTTTTGTTTTGCAAAGTATGTTCTGGAAGAAAGTAGTCTTGATGTGGGAGAACAAGGGTATTGCGGGTGCCTGTTTTTATTTTTCCAATTCTAAATCTATATCTATATGTGGAAATCTATATTTTATCTGTGCATTGAATCTTTGATTTTCTATGCAATAATGACTCTATTATAAAACCTTAACATCATTTTGTCTGTGCGATGGTATCACACTAACAGAATGATATTGAGAGGATACAGTGCAGGTGCAATTGGAATCTGCCTCATGAGAGAAAATGCAAAGTATATGTCTTTGCTTAAAAGAAGACCAGTCAGGGGTGATATGACAGAATTGTTTTTAGATTCTAAAAAGGATTTGAGACTGAGCAAAAAAAGCCTGCAGTCATTAATTAAAAGTCAAGAAATTAAGGACCAGAGATTTGATGCTAAATGCAAGACATAAGAACAGGAAGTACGGGATACTGTAATTCTCGACTTAAGATTGTCTGGCTGCCGGCTCTTCTTGCTGCCTCGGTAAAGCAGCCAACATCATCAAAGACCCCACCCATCCCAGACATTCTCTGTTCTCCCCGCTCCTATGGGGCAGAAGATTGAGAAAGCTCTTGCCATCAAGCTCAAGGACAGCTTCTATCCCACTGTTATGAGACCATTGAACAGCCCCCTGGTAACTTTTTATTCCCTTCTATCTTATTGTCTGCCTCGCAGCACTTTTTCTGTAATTGTAGCATTTTATTCTGGCAGGAAGATGTAGCACATCTTCCCAGCACCTTAACAGTGACAGAGTCCTCTTCTCCTTACCTACCATCCTGTGAGCCAACACATCATCCTCTGCAATTTCTGCTATCTCTGAAGGGATTCTACCACTAAACATATCTTTACCTCCCCCCTCTCTCTGCTTTCCACAGGGATTACTCCCTCCATGATTCCCTTATCCATTCGTTCCCCCCTCAACTAATCTCCATTCCAGCTTTTATCCCTACAATCAGCCGAAGTGCTACGCTTGCCCATTCACCTCCTCTCTCACCTCCATTCAGTGACCCAAACAGTCCTTCCAGGTGAGGCAGCACTTCACCTGCGAATCCGCTGGGGTCGTCTATTGTGCCCAGTGTTCCTGATGCGGCCTCCTCTACATTGGTGAGATGCATTGTAAATTGGGGGACCAATTTATTGAGCACCTCCGCCAAGAGCGGAAATTTCCAGTGGCCAAACATTTTAATTCCTTTTCCCATTCTTGTTCCAACATGCTGGTCTATGGCCTCCTCTTGTGCCACAATGAGGCCACCCTCAGGGTGCAAGATCAATATCTTGTGCTCCGTCTGGATAGCCTCCAACCTAGTGGCATGAATATCGATTTCTCATTTGGGTAAAGGAAAATAATTTCCCTTCCCTTCCCCTCTTCTATTCCTCCCTCTGTTCTCTTACCTCTTTTCACCTGCCTATCACCTCCCCCAGGTCTGCTCCTCCTTCCCTTTCTCCTCTGGCCCACTCTCCTCTCCTATCAGATTCCTTCACCTCCAGCCCTTTTCCTTTCCTAACCACCACCTGGTTTCACCTATCACCTTCTAGCTATCGCCGTTCCTCTCCCCCATCACCTTATTCTGGCGTCTTCCCTCTCCAAAATGTCAGCTGATTATTCATTTCCATAGATGCGGCCTAACCCGCTGAGTTCCTTCAGCATTGTGTGTGTGTGTTTCTTTGTTCTGCATTCTGTTATTATTTTCATTTGTACTACCTCAATGTACTAATGTAATGAGATGATCTCTGTGGATGGCACGTAAGACAAAGTTTTTAACTGTACTTTGGTACATGTGACAATAATGAACCAAGTTATCTGTTTAATTGTGAAACTGTGGGCTGTGATGTTTGAGCAGAAACAACTTGAACATTTGGGATGAGATTTGACATGTGCATCATGATAATAGGAGTCATTAGGAGAAAAAGGCATAAGGAAATACTTGTCTGGAGAAACAATGAAATAGTGTCATTCGGGCCAATTTGTTTCCATATCGTAATTTCAAGATTAAAGATAACAGGTTCAAAGTTCAAATATAACCGTATAACCATATAACAATTACAGCACGGAAACAGGCCATCTCGGCCCTTCTAGTCCGTGCCGAACTCTTACCCTATCCTATTCCCACCGACCTGCACTCAGCCATTCCTTTCCTGTCCATAAATCTATCCAATTTAACTTTAAACAACAACATAGAACCTGCCTCAACCACTTCTTCTGGAAGCTCGTTCCACACAGCTACCACTCTGAGTAAAGAAGTTCCCCCTCATGTTACCCCTAAACTTTTGTCCTCTAATTCTCAACAATTCTCCCCAACAAAGTAAATTTTATTATCAAAGTACTGTACATATATGTCACCTTATACATACAATCCTGAGGTTCATTTTCCTGAAGGCATTCACAGCAAGTCTACAGAACAGTAACTAACAGGATCTATGAAAGATCAACAAGGGTGCAGAAACAAACAAACTGTAAATGCAAATATAAATAAATAGCAATGAATAAACTCATTCCACCGGAATGCAGCACTGAGTGCCATGGGAAGTCATTCCTGACTGTAGCCATCAAACTTTGCAGCTCTTCCCTTGGAGGGTCAGACACCCTGGGCCAATGGGCTGGTCCTGGACTTATTTCCGTCTGGCATGGTTTACATATTATTATTTGATTGTTTGTGGTTTTGTATTGCTATGTTTGTACTCTGTTCTTGGTGCAACTGTAACGAAACCCAATTTCCCTCGGGATCAATAAAGTATGTCTATCTATCTAGCTATCTATAAAGAGAACATGAGATAATGAGATAAAGAGTCCTTAAAGCGAGATTATTGGTTTTGGAAACATTTCAATGGATGTTCAAGAACCTGATGGTTGAGGGGTAGTAACTATTCTTGAAACTGGTGGTGCGAGTCCTGAGGCACCTGTACCTTCTACCTGATGGCAGCAGTGAGAAAAGAGCATGGCCTGGGTGGTGAGAATCTTTGATGATGGGTGCTGCTTTCTTATGACAGTGTTTCATTTAGATGTGCTCAATGGTTGGGAGGGTTTTACCCTTGATTCCACGATCTTTTGAAGGATTTTCCATTCAAAGGCATTGGTGTTTTCATACTGGGTTGTAATGCAGCCAATCAATATACTCTCCATTACTCATGTATAGAAGTTTGTCAAAGTTTTAGATGTCATGCTGAATTTCCGTAGACTCCTAAGGAAGTAGAGGCGCTTCTGTGCTTTATTCATAATTGCACTTACTGTACGTGCTGGGTCCAGGACAGGTCCTCTGAAATAGAAACACTGAGGAATTTGCGAAACCTCTACGCTTCTGATCCTCCAATGAGGACTGGCTCAAGGACCTCTGGTTTCCCTCTCCTGAAGTCTATAATCAGTTCCTTGGTCTTGCTGACATTGAGCAAGAGGTTGTTGTTATGACACTATTCAGCAAATATTGAAAACTCTTATATGCTGGCTCATCACCATCTTTGATTCGGACATCAGCAAACTTGTATGTGGTGTCATTGGTTTAGAGTGAGAGGAGAAAGATGTATAAGGGACCAGAGAGACCCCTATTTTCATAAAGAGAGTGCTGAGTGTATGGAACGAGCTGCCAGAGGAAGTGTGTGAGGCAGGTACAGTATTGTCATTTAAAAAGCAATTGGATAGGTATATGGAGGGTTGCTTTTGGAGGGATGAGGGCCAAATGTAGGAAATTGGGTCAAGCTGGGTGGCATCATGATCAGCATGACTGGTTGGGCTAAGTGGCCAGTATGCTTATGTTCTCTAGCGTGACAACATGGTATATACATCTCTTTCTGTTTTTTTTTAGTGATGAATTGGTCTCAGTAATGCTCATCAGTTTTCAAAAGGTTGTTGAGTATCTCCGTACTTTATTTTAGTATGGTTTATGCTTCTACACAAAAAGTGGAGAAAATGCATTCACTCTAAATCCTTGAGGTTAAAATTAACTAAAATGTGGACATCAAGAATATGCGGAAAGGATGAGAAACAATAACGAAATGGAGACTGAAGGCTGGAAGCTGTGGCAGCTTACTTGTACCTCTCTGGCGCCCTCTTCAGTGCAAGCTGTACATATCTGGTGGAAAGCTCATTTATTTTGGCAGTGAGAGTACTCTTAGTTAGATTGCAAAATTATACTGAAGGCAGGATATAAAATATTCAGGCACTGGTGGTTGAAGTGTGCTGCCATGAGTACTGGAAGAGCATGTATAACTTTACTCAACCCAACTCTGAACTGATTCTACAACCAACAGACTCACTTTCAAGGACTACAACTCTTGTTCTCAGTATTATTTATTTCTTTTTATTTACACAATTTCTTTTCTCTTACACAATAGTTGTTTGTCAGTCTTTGTCTGTTTAGCTTTTTGTAAATACTATTGTATTTCTTTATTTTCCTATAAATGCTTGCAAGAAAATGACTCTTGAGGTTGTATGTGGTGACAGACACGTTTTCGATAATAAATTTACTTTGACTTTGAGAGGCATTTAAGAGGCTCTTAGATAGGCACCTGGATATTAAGAGAATGGAGACTTGTGTAGGCAGAAGGGACTCATTTGATTACTTCTGCACAAAACCATGTTCCTATACTGTACTGTTCTATGTCCTATATTGATGTTATTGAAACTAAGTGTGTTAGCATCTAAGCATGAAGCTATTTCTTCAAGGTTTCTAGGTATTTGTTCAGCAGTTGTATAGAATTCATAAACCGCAACACGCTACAGTATTTAGAGCTTGGGGAATCCTGCTACCAGATTACTTTTCTCTATTCCTTCTGGAATAGTGTTTTATGTGCCTTTACTACAATGATCACTCAAGGGGTCTTATGAAACTGGCCTTCAGAGGTGATAACCTTGAGCCTGTAACCTTTGGTATGGAAAACATAAATAATTATTGGCAACAGGACAAGTTGCATCATCATTTTGCTGAACAACAGAGCCTATCTTGCACCTGAAGTGGGAAAATACAATAGAAATATAGTTGCAAGTACTCTCCAGTGTGTACCCTTCAGATTGATCAGGAAAAGTGCTTTGAAGGGATATTTTTAACCATTAAAGCCACTATTTTGGAAGGTTTCCACCAGTGTTAAATTTGACATTGGAGGAAAAGACAGGAATTAATCATTCACACACAAAATGCTGGAGGAACTCAGCAGGTTGGACAGCATCTATGGAGAATAAAAGTTGACGTTTCAGGTCAAGACCCTTCATCAGAACAGTGTGTGTTACTTTGGGTTGCCAGCATCCACAGAGTCTCTTGTGTTACTGTAACCATTCATTTCCAATATTTAAATATGGGACAAAAAGTAGGCATCTAGAGAAAACACCGTGCCCTTAACATACAAAAATACGGCACATGGAAAACTAAAGGATATGAGTTTGGAACAAAATATGATGTGACTAAGTTTGTCTTTTACTTTGTTTTTGTTAATATTCAGTGTAATAAAACCAGGATGAGAATTTCAGCATTTACAAAAGTGTTGAAGTAACCGTTAAGTTTGAAACTGTTAAACCAGAGCAAGCAATTCTCAGTGAGATAGGGAATAATTTTTTATTCAAGCAATAGTCATTGTGAACATTGATCGGCCTTGTTCATGACTCCTGTTTACCATTTGGGATGATAACTAAAGCAGCAATGTACATTGAAGCCAATCAGCAACTCACAACTTTTGTGTTAAACAAAGCATTTGCAAACAGGGAACTTTGTGCATTTTTCAGGAGCACTTTCCAGAATTGGTCAATCCCAAGAATTTTAAAATTGCTTGTCCTTTTAACTGTTTGTTGCAAAATAAAATCTTACTGAGATTGTAGGGCAGCATGGTAGCATAGCACTTAGTATAACACTATTACACTGCCAGTGACACTGGGTTTAATTTTGTCGCCGACTGTAAGTTCATACGTTCTTGCCGAGGCTGAGTGAGTTTCCTCTGGGTGCTCCAGTTTCCACCCTCAGTCCAAAGGTATAATTGGGATGCACAGACACATGGGTTGCATGAGCTTATTGAGTTGGAAGGGCCTGGTACCATGCTTTATCTGTAAATAAAATAAAGCAATGGAACAAGAATGATGACAAGGCACTGATTTAATCTAAGCTATGATTTAGATTCAGGTTAATTTACTTATCCCATGTCCATCGTAGGCATGTGGCCAAGTAGTTAAGGCATTGGACTAGCTACCTGAAGGTCGTGAATTCGAGCCCCAGCCAAGGGAACACGTTGTGTCCTTGAGCAAGGCACGTACCCACACAATGCCCTTCCCTTGGACAACATTGGTGTCGTGGAGAGGGGTGACTTGCTGCATGGGCAACTGCTGGTCTTCCATACAACCCTGCCCAGGCCTGTGCCCTGGAGAGTGAAGACTTTCAGATCCATGGTCTCGCAAGACTAACGGATGCCTTACTGTCCATTGAAACACACAGCAATATGCATCATTTGTGTGAACAACCAATACAACCTAAGGAAGTGCTGGGGGTAGCTTTTGTGATGGCTCCCACGCAATGTCTTTTACTCTTTTACTCAATCACTCAATGTGATTGTCTTTTAATCATTTCAGGCATGTGCATTATTCCATTACTACTCTAAACTGAGAGAGTGAACAACGTTTTTTTGGGATAAATTTGTATTTTTTTTTAAAACCATTGGAGAAAATTAAAATCCAAATTCATTTTCTCCTCAGTTTATGAATGCCCAACTTGTGTACAGCCCATCCTTACAAATGAGATGAACTTGCCAGCTGTACGGGTGCTGCTGGCATCTTCTGCTGTAACCCGGAGAGGATCCGCAGCTGAATTCTGATGCCTGTCAGCTCAAAGTCACTCTGTGTCCTTGGAGAAGTCTGTCAGTTCTCCCAAGGAGCTGGCTCATTGGAACCTGGAAAACTCAATAATGAATAAGTCAACACTTATTCATTACTGAAATCCAAACACACAAAAACTTTTAAAATGGAACAGAGCACTAAGATTTTTTTAGACTTCTTTGGAAACCAAGCATATTTTAAGCTACAAGCCTCGAATGTCCTGTACTCCAATAAGAACATGGGGAATAGGAGCGGGATTACACATTTGGTGTTGTCAGCTCGCTCCATAGTTCAGAAGAGATGCGAGAGATTCTGCTGATGCTGGAAGTCCAGGGTAACACATTTAAAGTACTGGAGGAACTCAGCAGGCCAGGCAGCATCTATAGAGGGGAATAAACAGTTGATCTTACAGGCCAACACCCTTCATCAGGGCTGGGAAGGAAGGGGATGCCAGTATAAGAAGGTGGGGGGAAGGAAGACTAGCTAGAATGTGACAGGAGAAGCCAAGTGGGTCGGGGAGGGGAGGTGGAGCCCCGTCTCACCTGGAAAGACTGAATGTTGGTGAGGGAGGAGGTGTGAGGGCAGGTTTAGCACTTGTTACGATGGGAATAGTGGGGCAGCTGGCTACTGTACCCGCTCCACCTCTTGTCGGGTTTTAGTAGGTATGTTACATAGAAGCACACCTTTTGTCCCATGTACATGCTCCAGTTGAACCTCTGCCCATCTTTCCTCATCTAAGTATTGTCGTATCATCAAGTCCTGCCTAAGCAAGGACCTGGACCTGGACATCCATTGTTAAGGATCCCCATAACCCAGCACTTGCCCTCTTCTCATTACTACCGTCACAGAGGAAGTACAGGAGCCTGAAAACAATCATTCAATATTTTAGCACCAGATTCTCCTCCCCCAACCCCCCCCGCCATCCTCAGATTTCTGAATGAACAATGAACCTATGAATGCCGCCTCAGTATATTTTCCCTCTCTTTTTGCACTACTTATTTAATCATCTTTTTGTATAAACTTATTGTAATTTATAGTTTCTGTTATTATGTATTGCAATGTAGAAAACAACAAATTTAATACCATATGCCAATGATATTAAACCTGATTCTGTTTCATTCTCTTTTGCCTTCTACAGTCATGTATGCCCAACCTCCCCTTAAGTGTACTGTATTATTTGCTTCAAGTTGTATGTTCCCAGAATTCTTTGGGCAGAGAAGTTTTTCAGAATTCTCTATTTCTGACATTCAATGAGATCACACCTATTATTAATATCTTCCCGACAGTTGTATTGGAATCACGAGAGATTATGCAGATGTTGGAAATCTTGAGCAAACTCTGGTGGAACTCAGCAATGGAGCTGTGTCTTGGCCTGATTGTTGACTATGTATCACCCTCCAGAGATGCTCCCTGACTTGCTGAGTCCCTGCAGCATTATGTGTGTATTGTAATAATAATTACGGTATCAGATGTGGGATTTCCAGGAGTCTTCCAGCCTCCCTGATGGTTACATCTGCACTAGGTGCATCAAAATGCAGCTCTTTAGAGACCAAGTTAAGGAACTGGAGCTGCAGCTCGATGACCTTCGGCTTGTTAAGGAAAGTGAAAAGATTATAGGCAGGAGCTACAGGGAGGTGGTCACCCCAAGGCTACAGAAGACAGATAAATGGGTGACTGTCAAGAGAGGGAAGAGGAAACATCAGATAGTGGAGAGCACCCCTGTGGCCATCCCCTTCAACGTAAGTACTCCATTTTGAGTACTGTTGGGGGGGGGGTGACTTTCCTGGGGGAAGCAACAGTGGCCGTGTCTCAGGCACTGAGTCTGGCCCTGTGCTTCAGAAGGGCAGGGAACTGAAGAGGATGGCAGCAGTAATAGAGGACTCTATAGTCAGGGGGACAGATAGGTTTTTCTGTGGACGCAAAAAGGAAACGTGGATGGTAGTTTGCCTCCCAGGGGCCAGGGTCCGCGATGTTTCTAAACACATCTACAATATCCTGAAAAGGGAGAGTCAGAAGTTGTGGGACATATTGGTACCAATAACAACGAGGTAGAAAAGGGGAGGAGATCCTGAAAACATAATACAGGGAGTATTGGGATCACTGGAGCCTCTTCTGGGGCGGGAATGACCCGTACAAGAGGAATGGGTTGCACTTGAATCCGAGGGGGACCAATATCCTTATGGGTGGGTTGCCTTGAGCTGTTGGGAGTGGTTTAAACTAATATAGCAGGGGGATGGGACACAGTATGATAGAACTGAGGATGAGCCAGCAGTAGATGATGGGTGTAATATGAATGTAAGAAAGGACAAGCCACTGTTTGGGTACACATGCAGACAGTGCAAAGAGTTAAATTGTACCACAGAGTCAAAATTCAAAAGGACAAAGAATGCAGGACTGAGGGTGCTGTATCTGAATGTGCATAGCATTTTGAATAAGGCAGATGAACTCCTGGCGCAATTAGAAATTGGTTGATATGACATTGTGGCATCACTGAGTTCTGGCTGAAAGAAGGTCATAATTAGGAGTCTTATAAAGCCTCAGCGTCATCTTCTTGCTTTTGTATTCTATTCCCCTTGAAATGAATGCCAATATTGCAACTGCCTTCTTTACCACAGAGTCAATCTGTTAATTAACCTTCTGGAAATCTTACACAAGGACTCCTAAGTCCCTTTGTACCTCTAATGTTTGAATTTTCTCCCCATTTAGAGAATAGTTTGTACTTTTGATTCCTTTATGCAGTCCTTAACTTCCCTTGTCAGCCTCAGTTGCCTATCCTAGCCATTTGAGAACTACAGGGTAAAGGAACCCTTAGAAGGCAGTGATCATCATATGATTGAATTCATACTGCAATTTGAGAGGGAGAAGTCAGAAGTCAGATGTATCAGTATTGTCATGGAATAAAGGGAATTACAGTGCATGACAGAGGAACCCTTCCAGGTGGATTGGAAGGGGATACTGGTGAGGATGACGGCAGAGCAGAGATGACTGAAGTTTCTGGGAGTAGTTCACAAGGCACAGGATAGATATGTCCCACAGAAAAAGTCGTTCTCAAATGGCAGGGGTGAGCAACCATGGCTGACAAGGGAAATTAAGGACTGTATAAAAGCAAAGGGAAGGGTATATATGGTAGCAAAAGTGAATGGAAAGCTGAATGATTGGCTGCCAGTGACTAGTGGTGTTCCTCGGGGGTAGGCATTGGGACCGCTACTTTCCCCATTGCTTGTCAATAATTTAGATAATGGAATTGATGGCTTTGTGGCAAAGTTTGCAGGTGATATGAAGATAGGTGGAGGGGTAGGTAGTGCTGAGGAAGCAATGTGATTGCAGCAGGTCTTAGACAAATTGGAAGAATGGGCAAAAAAGTGGCGGATGGAGTGCAGTGTTAGGAAATGTATGATCATATATTTTGGTAAAAGGAACAATAGTGTGGACTATTATCTAAATAGGGAGAAGGTTCAAATATCAGAGGTGCAAAGGGACTTAGGAGTCCTTGCGCAAGACTCCCAGAAGGTTAATTTACAGGTTGAGTCTGTGGTAAAGAAGGCAAATGCAATGTTGCCATTTATTTCAAGGGGAATAGAATATAAAAGCAAGGAGATAATGCTGAGGCTTCATAAGATTCTAGTTAGGCCACACTTGGTGTATTGTCAACAGTTTTGGGCCCCATATCTCAAAAAGGATGCACTGTCATCAGAGAGAGCCCAGAGGAGGTTCACAAGGAATGAAGGGGTTAATATATGAGAAGCATTTGGCAGCTTTGGGCCTGTACTCACTGGAATTTAGAAAAATGCATGGAGATCTCATTGAAACCTACTGAATGTTGAAAGGACTAGATAGGGTGGACGCAGAGAGGATGTTTCCTATGTTGGGGATATCTAGAACTGGAGGGCACAGCCTCAAAATTGAGGAGCGACCTTTTAGAACAGAGGTAAGGAGGATTTTTTTTTTAGCCAGAGAGTGGTGAACCTGTGGAATTCTCTGCCACAGACTACGGTGGAGGCCAAGTCCAAGGTTATATTTAAGACGGAAGTTGTTAGTTTCCTGATTGGTCAGGGCAAAGGTTATGGCGAGAAGTCAGGTGTATGGAGATGAGTGGGATCTGACAGCAACCATGATGGAATGGTGGAGCAGACTTGATGGGCTGAATGGCCTAATTCTGCTCCTTTGTCTTATGGTCTTTGCCTTAAGTTCCCTAACAAATTGTGGATTATCACACAGCACCCAATCTAAGATAGCCTTTTCCCGAGTAGGCTCAAGCACAAGCTGCTCTAAAAAGCCATCTCATAGACCTTAAAGAAATTTCCTCTCTTGCGATCCAACACCAACCTGATTTTACCAGTCCCCTTGCATACTGAAGTCCCCCATTACAATTGCAACATTACCCTATTACATGTCCTTTCCGGCTCCCTTTGCAATTTCAACCCCACATCTTGGCTACTATTTGGAGGCCTATATATGATTCTCATAATTTTTTTTTACGCTTGCAGTTTCTCAACTCCACCCACAAAGATTCAACATTCTCTGACCCCATATCACCTCTCTCTAAAGATTTAATTCCATCTCTTACCAACAGACCCACACTACTGCCTATGCCTTCCTGCCTGTCCTTTCAATACAAAGTATATCCTTTGATATTACGTTCCCAACTATGTCTTATGGTCTAAGAAACAGTCAGCCCATTTATTTGAATCACGAGGAGTGGTTATTAAGTAGAACGTTAATTATGAAATAATTTATACTTATGATGCTAAAATTCAAAGCAAATACTTTTACATATTTGTAAATGTTTAAACTGTTTAATTTTATGTTCTATTTTGCCTAATTTGTCTGAATCACAGTGGCATTTGAGAACATTCAAACAAAATTGTTCACATCTTTGACAGGCGACTAAGCTATTCTCAAAGTTAGAGTCAGCCATCGTGAGTGGACCTGTCCTACCTATCCAAACCAACTTGCTCTTTTTTTCTAAATAGAAGAAGGAAATTATGATTTGATACAGTAGCCTTGAATTACCAGGCTTGCATTATTAGGCGACTAAGGTTAAAATTAGATTTAGTAATCAAACTGAATTAAATATATTTGTTATAGACACATTAAATATTTGACCCTAAGAGATAGGAGCAGAAATAGACCATTCGCCCCATTAAGTCTGCTCTGCCATTCGATCAATGGTGATTATTATTCCTCTCAACCCCATTCTCCTCTCTTCTCCCTGCAATGTTTGACATCCTTACTAATCGAGAACAAGTCAACTTCTGCTTTAAATATACCCAATGACTTGACCTCCACAGCCACCAGTGGCAATGAATTCTACAGACTCATCACCCTCTGGCTAAAGAAATTCCTCCTTATCTGTTCTTATTCTGGTCATAGACTCCTCAACATTATTCACTTCCTTTAATGAGTCAAGTATGACTGTAAAACATTACCTTTTAAGTTGTAACTTTCATTCAATTGAGTGAGAAGCTCTTTCAGTCATCTAAACATGTCCCATTTCTCATGATTACAGGTACATTTGCACATGAGTTCTCGTATTAATTTGATCTATTCACTCTTTGAGGTGGGAAAGCGAGCTGTGAGGAGGATGCAGGATACTAGTGTGTGGGCAAAAGATGGCAGATGGAAAAATAATATAGGATGTGAGACTACCTGTTTTGGCAGAGAAAATGGAAAAACAACATTCAGTTGCACAAAATGTTTTAATTAACCTTTTTTAAATGAAGTGAATTTAGTCACGTTTTAAATTTTTAAGTTATTAAATACTTTTTATTTAATGTTATTAAATGAAATATTTTAATTTCATGTTACTAAATTAAATGTATTCATGTTATTAAATGAAATGATTCAATAATTTTTAATAGTTTTGTATCATTATTAGTATCTCTGAATAAAAAAGGCAGATACGTTAGTATGCCAGCGCTGGGTAACGGCATGTCAACTGTTCTATAGGCAGAACTTAATAGGATTTTGTTGACAAATAACACTTTCCCTCCCATCCTCTTAAAGCCAGGACAAGAGGTCATGTACTCAAAGGAGAGGTCGGGCAAACTGGGAGTTCATAAACCCCTGATAGGAGCTTATAAAATTATAAGAGGTTTGGATAAGGGAGAGAGCCAGAATCATTTTCTCAGGGTAGAAATGTTGAATACTAGAAGGCATGCATTTACGGTAAGAGGGTGCAGGGGAAAGGGGACGTGCAGGACAAGATTTTGTTTACACATATAGTAGTAGGTGCCTGGAACGGGCGGCCAGGTTGGTGTTGGAAACAGAAATGATAGATGTGTTCAAGAGTCTTTAGATAAACACATGAATATGCAGGGAATGGAGGAATATGGATCATGTATAGGTAGAGGAGATTAGCGTAATTTTGCATTATGTTCAGCATAGATATGGTGGGCCGAAGAGCCTGTTTGTTCCTATGTTGCACTGTTCTATGTTCCATGTACCGTAATTATTATTACAATACACACAGAATGCCAGAATGTGGGATAGCAGAATGCCATCCCTGCAGACATACCCCATATTTTTTCAAGAGTGAAATAAGAAGAAAAAAAAAATAAATTTACCTACTTTCTCACCTCCGCCTGTTGAGCCAAGTTCTTATCACTCTGACTCAGACCATTCTGATGATGACTGCTCCGTTAGGTGGTACCTCTCTTTTCCTTAAGCAGGTTATTGGGTAGATACTTCAGTGTAATTGATGGGAACTCAGTTGGACCATGTGGAATGCAGCTGGATAATACCAGAGGAGCCTGGCAGGCAACTCCTGTGGGTGGCAGGGTAGCGTAGCCTTACAGCACTGGCAGTGGTTCAATTCCAGCTGCTATCTGTAAAGACTGTATACATTCTCTCTGTGATAGTGTGGGTTCCCTCTGGGTGATCAGGTTTCTTCCCACATTCCAAACATGTGCAGGTTAGGATTAGTAAACTGTGGGCATTCTATGTTGTCGCTAGAAGCACTGTGTCACTTGCAGGCTGCCCCCCAGCACATCCTCAGACTGTGTTGGTCGTTGATGCAAATAATTCATTTCACTGAGTGTTTCAATGTACATGTGATAGATAAGGCTAATCTTTCATCCAACTTCATACCTATATGACTCCTTTCAAGTTTAGCTTCACACTGCCCACATTTTCTTGGAAATTCTTCCCCTTTGTATTTTTTGGAGACATTTCAATAGTGCAGTTTCTTGAATAAGCAGCAGGGGGCAGTGATTATCCTGAAACTGAAATGTACACGTGTTTAGTTTTTCCTTTTATCACTCTATGCAAAAACAAAACCCGACAAGCGCTCTTAAACTCACGATGATGGCATTGAGTGAAATATTGAGAAATTCAACTGGCAGAGTATGAGGGCCTGAATACTCATATCCTGTCGGTTTAATTCGTGATCTTGATGCTGATGGGTGGTAGGCAACTTTATTGTGATTACATCTTAGTATATTTAAACTATTTTAGAATGGTTGTAGGTAACAAGTCTATTAGAAATCTGTATGGCTGGAGGAATGTAAGCACTGCAAACAGTGTTTCTTGAATGTTCTGCTTTGAAGTTGGCTTGTAGCAGCTGCTTAATCTATTTATATATTTATGTGATAGAAGGTATTTCGTTTAACTTAGTACTGTGTTAATCAGGTTTATTTAAGCTCTGTTAAATGAGTAATTGATTTGTTATCTTCAATGAATAACTCAGAGGTTTTGCACTTAAAAACTGCAGTATGCTTCTTTCGACAATGCGGAAAATCATATTTACAGTTCCAACCACATTCTTCCCACATTGGAAATATGTAATGCAATTTATCCTTTTCAAAGTAATTTCTAACACAAAATGCTGGAGGAACTCAGATGGTCAGGCAGCATCTATGGAGGGAAATGAAGAGCCAATGTTTCGGGCTGATGAAGAGTCTCAGCCTGAAACATCGGCTGTTTATTCCCCTCCATAGGTGTTGCCTGATCTTCTGAGTTCCTCCAGCATTTTGTGTGTGTTATTCTGAATTTCCAGCATCTGCAGAATCTCTTGTGTTTATTAAGTAATTTCTACAATTTATTTTAGTTTGGAAATATTTATTCTGATTCTGGTTTAGTCTTTGTAGCCAACAATGTTTTTGTTTCATTTGCCCATCATTGAAAAGTAGTAACTGGGTAGTTGTTTTACAAGAGATGTCCCACTGAAACTTCCCTGCATTTCCCTTGAAGAAAATTTCATCTGTGAAAAGAAAATAAAGAAGATTGCTAACTGTATAACCAATCTATTTGTTACCTTGTCAGCTGCAGCAATGATTAGCGATGAACCTCAGCCAGTGACTCCAGGGAAAATGAGTCTGCGTCCAGGAAAGGAAGTATTTTATTCCCAAACTAAGGAGTTGGTTCACTCATCAATCAGCCCAGGAACCAACAGCAATCACGGTAAGAATAGCAGCAAATTTGGGAGTATGGCCGTTGGTTTCACAACCTTCTCTAATATGCTCCCTTTCTACAGTTGCTTGCAAATGTAGGATATCTAGACAAGCCTACTTTTGATTAGCTCTGTTTATAAATGACTTGTCATCACTGAGCTCATTTTGATTGCTTTATAAATTGCTCGCCCACTAAATTTTTCATGGGCTAAGGGACAAGCATTTCTTTATCTTCTCTGTGGGTGTATGTTCTCATTACTGCTTCCCACCTTATAGTGCAGTGTTTTGAACTGCGGTTGTATTTTTCTTCAAAATCTGTCATACTATAAAAATATAATTGGTTCTGTGAAAACTGGCTGTTGTTCTTCTACACTGACTACAGCTGAAAACTACCTGGTAATAGAGATCTGAAAAGCCTCAAATGAGAATAGTAGTCTGATAAACTATGCACTTGAAATTAGTTCTGCTTTTGAAGGAATTGAGTGCTGATAGTAGTAGTGGTCGTCCTTGATGACAGATACATGGCTGGTTACTTTGTCAGCGTTTTAGTGGCATCAAAAAAATGAAGCAATATGGCTTAGTTGGATTAAAGTGTTAACAATGGAATCAAAGAAGATAAACAAATTCTTTTTCATGCCTGGAAAGAAATGATGGCAGAAGTTGTGAAGAACTTTTAGAAGGCTGTTAGTATTACTCAAAAGAGAAAACTGAGCTGCAAATTTAAAAGAAGTGTTCAAAACTGGGTTTTCATAGCATAAGTGAAGAGAAACTGATTTCATTGAAAGGGGATCAATAACCGGAGGAACGATTAAAGAAAATTGGCAAAAGAAACACAACAGATGTAAAATTTAGTTTCTGGACAAGCTACGGTCTGGAATGCATGTCTTGAAAAGATGATTGAAGCAATTTCAGTGATAACATTTGCAAGGGAAGTGGAGCAGGAGGAATTGACTTAATGAGCTGGGGGGTGGAGGTCAAAAGCAAAGAAAGCTGGACTAATTGTTGGAGAACTAACATAGACACAGTTGGAGACAAGCACTCACTTCTCATTGATGTTCAGGCAGCTCATCTCCAGATGGGTCATTGAGATGTGAAGCGGCATAGCACAGAAACAGGCTCTTTGGCCCATCTAGTCCATGCCAAACTGTAATTCTGCCTGGTCACTTTCAAGGACTCTTCATCTCGTGTTCTTGATATTTATGGGTTATTTACTTATTATTATACTTTTATTTCTTGTCAGCTCAAGCTGGTAAAACCTGAGGTATAGGCATAGCCAGGCACACTCATTTCTCAATTGTTAGGAACTTTCAGACTTTTCTGGTAGTATTTAGTATTGTGGCTTTTTGGGCATTTACATAAATATTGCTGTGTAGGCCTGTTTGTTTAATGCTATCGTGTGTTTACTTTGGGGTGATATCAGTTGCAGATATTACTATTGGGACAATGTATACCCTCCTCATGTTCCATAGTCTTTCAATTCAGTGTATTTCAGTATTGATTTCTGTATGCTTTGTGTGTTTGGAATGGTTGTTCTTGCTTGTTTATCCTGTAATATTATATCTGGATGATTATTATGGATTGTCCTATCTGTAATAATGAACCAATTGTAATATAATTTGTCAGACTCGGACTCTAAAAAGTGGATCAGACTTGCATTTATAGTAAGGTATGATGTTTTTTATGAGTTTGTATTTTAAAACAAGATTTTGGTGAATGATGTTTGTCACTGTGCCTGTGTAAATAATCAGATTGAATTAAACTGCTGCAGGAGCCTGTAATGTGTTGGATTGTTTCTGGATCCTTTTGGCATTTTCTGCATTTATTGCCTTGAATTATTATTATTATTTCTTTGTGTATTTGCTCAGTGTGTTGTCTTTTGCATATTGATTGTCCTGTTGGGGGCGGTCTTTCATTGATTCAATTGTGTTTCTTGTATTTACTGCGAATGCCTGCAAGAAAATGAACCTTGGGGTTGTATACAGTGACATCTACGTACTTTGATAAAACTTTTATTTTTAACTTTGAACTCTTGAACATCAACCTGCACCAGGACCATAGCTCTCCATACCCACCCCTTCCATCAACTTCTTTTAAATGTTGCAATCATCACAATCAATATGACACAAAGAGCTGAAGTCCAGAGGACAGACAAATTTAGTTGCCCTTGACATCAAGACTGCATTTGACTAAATGTGGTAAAACCTAAACGAAAGGCCCCTGGAGGGAAAAAACTTGATGGATCAGTGATTGTTGAGCATCAGTTGTCCCAGCCTGCAGGGATTCCTCAGGGCATATCTCAGGCCCCAAAACCTTCCACTGCCCTCAGCTCGGCTCCTCAGAGATCAAAGCTATCCATACCTGCACACATCAGAACTCGGACTGACAGGGCCAAAAAGCAGAAGGTAATTTTTATGCCATACAAATGGGAGTCCAACAAGAGAGAATCTAACCACCTACCCCTAGCATTAGATGATGTTACCATGGCTAAGTTCCCCGTCATCATCATCCTGGGAGGATAGGTCACTAATGACCAGAAACTCAAGTGGACCTAACACAAAAGATTTAAGAGCGAATCAAAGTCTTCTACTCAGAGTAATGCACCTCCTGATGACCCAAAGTTTTCTCCTGCATGTACAAGGTACAGTAGGCATCAGGGTTGTAATGGAAAGCCCGTAGTTTGACTGGATGAATGTAGTTACAACAACACTGAGAAAGTTCAACAATATTCAGGACAAAGCTGTCTCCCTAAAGGGATCTCTGTGCATCACCTGTGCATAGAGACTGCAGTTTGTGCTATCTACAAAGGCTACAATAACAACACCATTGACTGATGACCTGTACGACTGTAAGGACAAAGGCAACAGGCACCAAGGAACACCATCAACTACCAGTTCCCTCCACCATCCACCATATTCAGATACAGATTAATTAATTTATCACATGTAAATCTAAACATGCAGTGAAATGCATTGTTTGCATTAACAACCAGCACACAGTGTCATCACATTCCAGTGCCAAAAGAACATGTCCCTCAGAACGACACAAACAACAACGATACAACAAAACAAAGCAACACCAGTAAAACAAGTCCCTTTACCCACCGTCCCATCAACCCACTCGCACATACAGACAAGTCTCCAACCCCAGGACAGGCCGCCTCTGGGCCTCCAGCCTCCTGTCCTTGGCCACTCGTTTATCATCATTGCTGAATTGGAAGTTTTGAAACACTGTATTCAACAGTATTTTCAATGTACGGACTGTCTCACTTCAGTAAGGCAGCTTGGTCAAAGACATGTAAAGTGGGTAATACAGTCTGCCCTTGTAATCCGAGAAACCTCCAAGACAGAGGAGCAGAATTAAGCCATTCGTCCAATTGAGTCTGCTCCGCCATTCCATCATGCCTAATTTATTATTCCACTCAACCCCATTCTTCTGCCTTCTCCCTATAACTTTTGACACCCTTACTTATCAAGAACCAATCACCTCCGCTTTATACATACCCATTGACTTGGCTTCCACAGCCGTCTGTGGCAATGATTTCCACAGATTCACCAGCATATGGTCAAAGAGATTCCTCCTCATTTCTGTTTAAAGAACACATCTGTCTATTCTATACAAGGAAATATCCTCTCCACACCCACTGTCTTATTGGTAGTAATCTTACAAGTAATGCCATGAATATTCTCTGCTATACTAATTAGTGTAATCTGCTTTTGAATTTCTTTTGATTAAGACCAGCTGAAGCCTTTCAACTAGTTATTCATTGTAATTCGTGAGCTATTCTGCAGTAACTCACATTGGGTTAAGTTGCCCATTTGAACCAAAAAAGTATAATTCATGACTGTTGGCACTGATGTATCACATTAAATAATTTACTTTTCATTATGTTAGCTGCTGCTAAATTGTGAATTGCTTAAGAATTGGAGGCTTCAGTTACAAATATAATAATTCTTCTGTTTTTCTGATATGCAGAAATGAACCTAATTTCAGCTTTGGTTTAAGTCTCTTTTGAAGTCTCTTTTCATGACTTCATATTTGGCGAGGATGAATTTTATTTGTAACCATATGGCAGTGTAGAAGCAGAAACATTTGTTGCAGTGACTGGAGAGATGAAATAAGTATCTATGTCACAGTTGGCTCAAGGCTATATAATTTGTCAAAGACCAGGAACATTATAAGTTATGGGCTGGATTAAGCTTTGATGTGGGCACTGGTTCAATAGGGAACAGCTGTCTGTGCTCTACAATATTCAGCACATCTTTGACTTGCACATTTCTGTAATGCAACAAGGGATCTTAGAACATGTTCGGAGTTGAGTACATCTAACCTCCTAGGTTTGCCAGGACATGGCTACTGTATATATGGCAACCTAATTCATTTGTCTGTGGTTACTGACCACCAGTCCAAAGTAAAGTCCAGCCTTATTTAAAACAGTTTTTCTCTTTATTTATTTATTTACTTACTTACTTAGAGGTACAGCATGGTAACAGGCCTTTGAGGCCGAACGAGCCATGCTGTTCAGCTACACCCACATGACCAACTAACTTGCTAACCCCTACGTCTTTGGAATGCGGGAGGAAACTGGAGCACCCGGAGGAAACCCGTGTGGTCACTGGCAGAGTCTACAAGCTCCATACAGTGATGGGATTTGAACCCAGGTTGCTGCATTATGCTAACTGCTGTGCTATCTTTATATATTTTTTCAATCAACTTGCAATTGGAGAAATGATCTTATAGAAGTGTATAAAATCATGAGGGGCATAGATTAGGGGAATGCAGGTACAATAACAACTTCTATAAGATAGTTGGACAGGTATATGGATTGGAAAGTTTTAGAAGGTTTGAATCCAAACGCTGATGAATGTGACTTGGTTGGATGGGGCAACTTGGTTGGCATGGACTAGTTGGGCCGAAGGGCTTGTTTCCATGCTGTATGAATCTATAGCTACTGTTAGTAATATTTAATTACTCAGATTTTTAAAAATTCTGCTTAAATCCATTGGACATTTTTTATATCTCTGAATTTTGGAATCGTTTACAAGAAGGCCATGGCTGCTCTGCTTCATGGTAGTACAATGGCGGTAAGTGCTCCAGCTCAGCTGGACATGCAGAGCTGTGAAATTTGGAGACATGTAGGGGAGAAACGCCACAGGAGCAGTGTTGAGTGATGTGATCATTTGGGAAGAGCTTACTTTTGAATGTTGCAGCTCTATAAAACCCTGCTTGGACACTCTTGGAGTATTGTGTTCCGTTCTGGTTTTCTCATTATAGGAAGGATGTGGAAGCTTTAGAGAGGGCGCAGAGAAGATTTACCAGGGTGCCATCTAGGTTAGAGAGCATATCTGGTGAAGATAGGTTGAGCAAGGTAGGGCTTTTCTCTTTGGAGTGTTGGAGGTTGAGAAGTGTACAAGATGATAAGAGGCATCGAGGGGATAGCCAGAGATTTTTTCCCCCATGGCAGAAATGGCTGAGATGAGGGGACATAATTTTAAGGTGATCGGGGGAAAGAGTAGGGGGATGTCAGAGCTAAGTTTTTACACAGAGAGTGGCGGGTGCCTGGACCACCTTACCGGGGGTGGTGGTAGAGGAAGATACGTTAGGGATATTTAAGGGACTCTTACACACATGGATGAAAGAAAAATAGGAGACTATGGTGGAGCAAAGGGGTAGATTGATCTTGGAGTAGGTTAAAAGCTCAGCACAACATTGTGGGCCAAAGAGCCTGTATTGTGCTGTTATGTTCTGTGTTCTAACTTCCATTTGTGGTTGTGTACGATTTGGTCAAGTCCAAACAAAACCACTTTCATTATTATGTGGGGCAAGCTGGATGTATTTAACATTTCAGGCAGCATCTGTAAAGAAAGAGAGGCAATTAATACCTCCAGTTAATACTTACCTTGACAAATAAACTATACCTAAGCAGTTGTGTATTTTCAAATAAAGTTTGGATTTTCTAACATTGATATATTCATTTGAAGAGTATTAAAAGTTAATTCAAGTGGTCAAACTCTAGCTGTTTGGAGAAGTTCATAGCTTTAGATTAATTGAAGAAACTGACAGTGTTGCCAAAAATATGGAGGTAGTTTAATCATTCAGATTATCAATAAATAGATATAAAATACAATAGAAGCAGATAGCAAGAACTAGAATCAGACTCTGAAAGGTTTTACCTGTATGTAAAGGGGAAAAGATAGACTGATGTCCCTTAAAGACAGAGGCAGGATGAATAATGAGTCTGAAAATTGTAGGAAGCTTATGTTTCTCATTCTCATTAAGCCACCTGTTCCTTATAACTTACAGCATGTTCTTTGTTACTTCTGCCACAAAACACCTACAAAATATTTTGACATCTCTGCAAATTCCTCAGCTATTATTTATTATGTTGGGAATCACAAATTGAATGTGGAGAAGGGGTAAGGATTCTTATGACCTACTCATTCTATTCTTGCTGTCAAAAGCCTGTCAATTTCACATTTTGTACCTTAGTGTATTGGTAACGTTCATTTCCCATTCACGGGTAAAGCTTTGTCCTAGTGAGATTGAAATTGATTGATCAGTCGGCCGATCCTCGCCCAGAGTCACTGCATATACTCTGTATGACTCTGTACAGCTCTTGTTTGGTCTCTGCATTTAAAGTTTCCCACTCTTGGACTTAGTACATTTTTGTATTTTATTTTCAGACTTTGAATTTTCTTTTGCCAAAGTAAAGCTTTATCATTGTAAGATGGAGCTCCCTGGGCTCTCTGCTTACTGTCTGAATATAGTGAGGCTCACTTCAGACTCTGCACTAGACTTTAAATGTTTCTGAAAATGTGTTCCCTCCAGATCACCTCCAGTTTTAAATATAATCAGCCCATTACTTTATATTGTATATTTGAAGTCTGGCCCCAAGAACGTGTCGGGAGGCAAAGTAAAGATTAGTGTGGGAGAGAGAAAGATTTGGGATGAGAAAGATGAATATCAGAAAGTACAGTGCAAAGTTGAAAGTAAATTTATTTTCAAAGTACATATATGTCACTATATACTACCCTGAGATTCATTTTCTTGCAAGCATTCACAATAAATATTAAGAAAGTTAATAGGATCAATGAAAAACTGCACACAAACGAAGATGGACATACAGCCAATGTGCAAAGACATCAAAATGAGTAAATACAAAAAAAAACCAAAATTATAATAAGAAATAATATTGAGAACACAAGTTGTAGAGTCCTTGAAAATGAATCCAGAGGTAGTGAAATCAGTTCAGAGTTGAGGTGAGTGAAGTGATCCATGCTGCTTCAGAAGTCTGATGATTGAGGGGTAATAACTTAACTGTTCCTGAGCCAGTTCCTGAACCCCTCAACTATCAGGTTTCTGAAACAGAGTGGATAACCTCACTCATCTCATCACTGAACTGATAGAAGGAATGAGACCGGGAATGAAAGGGCTTAAGGAGAGGGCATAGAAAGAGAGGGGGAAATTGAGTAAAGGTGAAGAAATAAATAAGGGCTAAGACATGCAACAAAACAACAATATTCGCCATGAATAAAGAATTATATAAAAATAAAGGTAGAGGTTAAAGGACAATATGGTATAAAATGTGCGTAAGTACATAAATACCAGTATGTACTTACAATGTAAGCAGCATTATAAACAGTGGTTTAAAGTATTTACTGTGCAGTGAACAAGGTAATAGAGGGGGTGGGGGCTAACCAGAATGATTGATCAGATTAACTGCCGGGGGAAGGAAACTTTTAAGATATTGTGAAGTTTTTGTTTTCATCGCCCGAGAGCACTTTCCAGTATTATAGGGCTGTAACCTAGCCTACAGAAGGGAGCTTTTGGAAAAGGCAGTTTGCTGGGATTAGGAAATAATTGCTTGATGAATAAATAGTTAAATCATGTGGTTTGGCTAATCTTGCTTATTGTAACTTTGAGGTTGAAATTGATAATAATATGTGAATAAATAATGAGGAAGTAATAAATAATGACTCTTAATGGTATCAAGTGTGGGCACGTGGCCAAGTGGTTAAGGCATTGGACTAGCGACTTGAAGGTCGTGAGTTCGAGCCCCAGCCGAGGCAACGTGTTGTGTCCTTGAGCAAGGCACTTAACCACACATTGCTCTGCGATGACACCGGTGCCAAGATGTATGGGTCCCAATGCCCTTCCCTTGAACAACATTGGTGTCGTGGAGAGGGGAGACTTGCAGCATGGGCAACTGCTGGTCTTCCATACAACCTTGCCCAGGCCTGAGCCCTGGAGAGTGAGGTCTTTCCAGGCACAGATCGATGGTCTCACAAGACTAACGGATGCCTTAAGGAATGGTAACAATCTTTTCGCCAGGGTAATGAAATCCAAAACTAGGGGTATAGGTTTAGGCTGAGAAGAGAAAGATTTATATGGGACTTGAGGGGAAACTTTTTCACAAAGATACTGGTGAGTTTATAGAATGAGCTGTCAGAGGAAGTGGTTGAAGCAACACTTAAGAAGCATTTTGATGGGTACATGGAACGGTGGGGCTCAGAGGGATATGGGTTGAATACAGGAAATTGGATCCAGCTGGGTGGACACCGTGGTCGGCGTGGACTGTTTGGGCTGAAGGGTCTGTATCTGTGCTGTATTGCTTTATAACTCTGTGAAAGGAGATGGCAGTAAGAGCATTTTAACATGATTCTTGCTTTGCATTGCATAATATGGTTGGTGATAACCTAAGGCCAATGTTGCTGCAAAGATCAAATAGTCTGGTAGGTGGCAGCAGAGGTTGGGAGATGATTGTCTCACTGAAAGTGCAAATCTTTAATAAGGTGATAATTCTGCATGGAAAATAAATAATGAAAGTCGTGTTTTACTTTTCTCTTCCCAATGTCTCATCTCTCCCAAACAGATGCTGCATTTATTGGAAGTTGATCGGGAGGTGGTGTTGGCTGTCAAGGAGGAACGTAAACTTATTTTCTTGCTCACTCTCACAATAGATTTTGGAATGGTTCTAGAAGATTGGAAAACTGCAAATCTCAGTCCACTCTTCAGAAGGGAGAGAGGCAGAAGAAAGGAAATTATGGGCCAGTTAGTTTGACCTCAGTGGTTAAGAAGGTGTTAGAGTTGATTATTAAGAATGAGGTCTCAGGGTACTTGGAGGCACATGATTAAATAGGCCATAGTCAGCATGGTTTCCTCAAGGGAAAATCTTTCCTGGCAAATCTATTAGAATTCTTTGTAGAAATATCATGCAGGATAGACAAAGAAGAATTGGTTGATGTTGTATACTTGGAAAGCCTTTGACAAGGTGCTACTTATCAAGCTACAAGCCCATAGTATTACAAGAAAGATTCTAACATGGATAAAGCAGTGGCTGACTGGCAGAAGGCAAAGAATGGGAATAAAGGGAGCTTTTTCTGGCTGGCTGCCAGTGACTAGTGCTGTTCTACAGGGGTCTGTGTTGGTACCAATTCTTTTTACGTTATATGTTAATGATTTGGATGATGGAATTGATGGCTTTGTTGCTAAGTTTGCAGTTGATATAAAGATAGGGAGAGGGGCAGGTAGTTTTGAGGAAGTAGAGAAGCTACAGAAGGACTTTGACAGATTGGTAGAATGGGCAAAGAAATAGCAGATGGAATACAGTGTGGGAGAGTGTATGGTCATGTACTTTGGTAGAAGAAATGAAAGGGTTGACTATCTTCTGAATAGAGAGAAAATGCAAAAAACTGAGGCACAAAGGGACTTGGGAGTTCTTGTGCAGGATTCCCTAAGGTTAATTTGTAGGTTGAGTCTGTGACGAGGAAGGCAAGTGTGATGTTGGCATTCATTTCAAGACGACTAGAATATAAAAGGAAGGATATAATGTTGAGACTTTATAAAGCACTGGTGAGGCCTCACTTGGAGCATTGTGAGCAGTTTTGGACCCTTTATCTTAGAATGTGCAGAAACTGGAGAGGGTTCAAAGGAGGCTAATGAAAATGATTCCAGGATTGAACGGCTTGTCATATGAAGAGCTTTTGATAGCACTGGGTAGAAAATTCTGTTCACTAGAATTCAGAAGAATAATGGGTAGCCTCATTGAAACCTATCGAATGGTGAAAGGCCTTGATAGAGCAGATGTGGAGAGATGTTTCCTATGGTGGGTGAGTCTGAGACCAGAGGACACAGCCTCAGAATAGAGGGGCATTCTTTTCGAACAGTGTTGAGGAGGAATTTCTTTAGCTGGATTCTTTGCCACAGGTAGCTGTGGAGGTCAAGTCTCTATGTATATTTAAGGCAGAGGTTGATAGATTCCTGATTGGTCAGGGTATGAAGGGATTCGGGGAGAAGACAGGAGATTGGGGCTGAGAGGAAAATTGGATCAGCTATGGTGACATGGTGCAGCAGACTTGATGGGCCAAATGGCATAATTCTGCTCCTATATCTTCTGGTCTGATGGTCTCACCTGCAGTTTTCCCCCCACCCCCAACTTTGTGGTTTCATCTTAATCTGCATCTTTCTCCTCTGTCTTTCTCTTTGAGCTCCCAGTTAATTTTTCTCTTGTCTTTTGTCTGGCAGCCCCCTCAAGATTAAGGATGACTTGCTTCCACATTGGGTCTGTGGGTTTTGAGGTTCTAATGAGGCCAATATATAGAACATAGACCATTACAGTACAGGTTCTTTGGACCATGCTGTTATGCCAATCTTTTGACCTACTCGCAGATCAATTGAAAGACTCTTAGCGGGCTACAAAAAGCATTTACAAGCTGTGATACTTGCCAAAGGGGGTGTTACTAAGTACTGCCATGCAGGGTGCCCAAACATTTGCTTCAGGCCCTTTTCCTTTTTCGTTATTTTGAAACTGTAAAAGATGGAAATAAAAATGTTTTCTTGCTTAAAATATTAAAGAAATGTGTTGCCTTTAACTTTATGCCTTTTGGAAATCAGTTCATCTTTTACTCACTTAGCTATTCACAATAACAGAAATTTTGACCAGGGGTGCCCAAACTTTTGCATGCCACTGTACATAAGTAATTATTTGAAACACAAGCAGACAACTAATTGTTAAGCTGCAAAGAAAATAACAATTAAACAGTCTAATCCAACACCACAGTGCACCCACACAACATATCACTCACAGCGCATAAAACAAATATTACTGTAAGTTCATAAAATATAATTGAAAATGCATGTAGTGCGCAGCACAAGTATAGTAAATAGCTCTCTGTCCTAGTGACAAGAGCTTGGTGGTGGCAGGATATTCATTAGTCTCACAGGCTGAGGGAAGAAGCTGTTACCCAGTCTGGCAGTCCCGATCCTGATGCTGCTGAAGCTCCTTCCTGATGGTAGTGGGTCAAACAGATTGTGGGATGGGTGGTAGGGGATTCTCAACAATGCTTCAGACATTTCATATACAACGCTGCTGGTAAATGTCACAGACAGAATGAAGGAGACCCCGATGATCTTCTCAGTGTCTTTACTATCCTCTGTAGGGTCTTGAGGTTTGAAACCTTGCAGCTTTTATACCATACAATGATGCAGCCAGACAGGCCACTCTCAACGGTGCTCCTGTAGAAAGTTGTTAGAATGGGGGTGGGAGCTTTGTACGCCTCAATCTCCTCACTCTCCTGCCATACCTTCCTGGCTTTGAACACCAAACTGGATTACCTCTGTCTCCACTGTTCTCTCAATACATTGTGGCATCTAATTTCTCCCTCCCCTGTCTCTGTCTCAATTATATTTCCCTTTAATGGCACTTCACTTCCAGAAGCTGCCTGATTCTGATTTCTGAATCCTCTACTAAAGGTGCCTTGTCATTGGCACTGAATTTTCTGAATGAGGTTATAAACAGCAGCCTTTTGTTAAATCATGACTACAAATTGAGTTTTTATTTTTCAATCTTAAATATGTTGGTTTTGCATAAACTGCTGCTATGGTAACAGCTTGGGATGAGTCAGGACTGAAATGACGCCAGCTGAATTTTGATCATATGGACTGTAATTCAAAAAGTGATTATCTGCAAGATGTTTATCCTTCACTTATACCAGGTCGTATAACTTAAAGGCATCCCATTGCGTCCACCCTTCCTCAGTATTCTTTAGTCTGAACCAGCTTGGAAAGATTCTGTCTGTTTAAAGATAGCCACAGTTCTTTGGTTTTACTAACGTTGAGAACAAGATTGTTGCCACGACACCACTCAACTAGCTGGTATATCTCGCTCCAGACGCCTTCTAGTCACCATCTTGAGATTCTGCCAATAACGGTTGTATCATCAGCAAACTTATAGAGGGCATTTGAGCTATGCCTAGCCACACAGTCATGGGTGTAGAGAGAGTAGAGCAGTGGGCTGAGCACACATCCCTGTGGTGTACCAGTACTGATAGTCAGTGGGGTGGAGATGTTATCACCAATCCGCACAGATTGTTGTCTTCTGGTTAGGAAGGCGAGGATCCAGTCACACAGAGAGGTACGGAGGCCCAGGTTCTGTAGCCTTTCAATCAAGACTGCAAGAATGCTGAGCTGTAGTCTATGAACAGCTAACATGGGTATTTGTATTGGCCAGATGACCCAAGGCCACATGAAGAGCCATTGAGATGGCCACCACCGTAGACTTACTGCGGCGATAGGCAAATTGCAGTAGGTCCAGGTCCTTACTGAGGCAGGAGTTGCTTCTAGCTTTGACCAGCCTTGCAAAGCATTTCATCACCGTAGGTGTGATATAGGGTTAATGCAGGAAATGGCACTAAAATAAAAGATCAGTTGTAACCTTTTTGAATGACTGAGGAGACGAGGAGCTGAACTGCCCACTCCTATTTCTAGTGTTCTTGCATTTAAAATTGTTATATTGAATATTTTAGATGGCTATGCATAGTTAAATTTAAAATCAGTCTTAATTGACCATGTAGCTTCTGTCCCACATCGAGAGGTTAGTGTTTTCTGATTACAAGGATGCATTTTCATAATTACCAAAAGCAGTCTGTACTTTGCATATTCATTTGTCTTTATATGTCTAGACGTTACCTAAACACAACAACTTCAACCTTAGTGTTACAATGATAAACGAGAGAAGGCTGTGTGCATTGTGTTTATTAATTGCAAGGTAGTCTGCATTTACCATTGATTACATGAGGTGTTTTGCTCTCAGTTCACTGATGCATACAATATTTTACCTCATGCTAATAGATTTGTTGATGAGTGAATATTCCCTTGTTCGTCATATTCTATTAAGATTTAGATATGAATTTTCTATCAGCTACTACTTTATGCAATGAGATTGAAAATATTTGAATTGTTATGTAAATTACAGTTATAAGCATGTTTTTTAAATTACTCAACACTTCAAATTTATAACACATGGAGGAAGCTTTGTCATTCTTTTTTTCTCTATTTTCTTCAACTGTTTTACCTTAATGGTGGATGGCTCAAAAAGGCAGCATCCATTACTAAGGACCCCCACCATCCAGGACATGCCTTCTCTCGTTACTACCATCAGGGAAGGGGTACAGGAGCTGGAAGACACACGCTCAACATTTTCTTTCCCTCCACCATCAGATTTCTGAACAGATAATGAAACAGTACCTGACTATGTTTGGTTTTTTTGCACTACTTATTTAATTTTTTTAAAAAATGTATGTTGCTAATTGTAATTTATAGTATATTTTGTGTACACTGCACTGCTGCCACATAGCAGCAAGTTTCATGACACATGTCAGAGATAATAAACCTGATTCTGATTCAACTTTCTGGAACTCTAGATTCTCCGTGTATTTAAGTTTACGTATCCATTTTTCTCTCCTTGCAGACATGTCCCCCTTTTTGATATTTTTTTGGCTATTTAGCAATGACTGAATTTAGAAAGTATAACTATAAGACTATAACATATAGTAGCAGAATTAGGCCATTTGGCCCATCGAGTCTGCTTCGTCATTTTATCATGGCTGATCCAATTTTCCTCTCAGCCCCAATAACCTGCCTTCTCCCTGTATCACTTCATGGCCTTACTAATCAAGAATCTATCAACCTCTGCCTTAAAGATACCCAATGATTTGGCCTCTGCAGCGCCTGTGGCAACATTCCACAGATTCTCCACTCTCTGACTAAAGAAATCCCTTTTTATCTCTATTCAAAAAGGACTCCCTCTATTTTGGGGCTGTGTCTCTGATCTTAGACTCTCCCACCATGGAAGCATCCTCTCCATATCCACTCTACCGAGGCCTTTTGCCATTCGATAGGTTTCAATGAGGTCACCCATCATTCTTCTGAATTCTAGTGAGAACAGGCCTAGAGCCATCAAACAATGAGAAGAGGCCATGTCATGTCCTGGGTGGTGGGGGTCCTTAATGATAACAAACCAAATCTCCTAAAACTCCTAATGAAATAGCAACTGTCTTGCCTTCTTTATAGCTCCATCAATATGGTGTGACCAGGTTAGATCCTCAGAAATATTGATATGTGTGCGGAGAATAACAATTTCACATTCATTTTTAAATCACAAAAATTTAATTTGTTACCTCAATAAAATTGTCATTTTTGCCACACATTTGGATAAATAGTGGTGTCATCGTATGGCAATGGTTAGCTTAACACTATTACTACAGCAGTGACCTTGGTTTAATTCTCACAGCTGTCTATAAGGAGCTTGTATGTTCTCCCCATAACCACATGAGTTTCTCCTGGTGCTCCAGTTTCCTTCCACAGTTCAAAGACGTACAGGTTAGTGTTAGTAACTTGTAGGATGCTATGTTGGCACTGGAAGTGTGGTGAAACTTGTGGGCTATCCCCAGCACATCGTCAAACTGTGCTGGTCATTGACACAAACAACGCTGTGTATTTTCTGTATGTTTCAGCGTACATGTGACAAATAAACTTGCCTATTGGCTATAGGCCACCGACAATAGCTCACCAGAGTTCTCTATCCTGGGCCACTCTTTCAAGTTATCCCCAGATGTAGCCCATCTTTGAAGATCCTTCCTTTCCCATGGATGAGGTCTTTAGAGCTTCTGTTTGCATTTCTGTAGCTCCAGGTTTTTACGGGATGGGGTTGCTCACTCCATGCTGGGCTTGGGACAATCCATGATGGGAGTTGTGACTAATAAAGATAATATTTTAATCTTTACAAGTGTCAACTTCCACAGTGACTAAAGAACTTAAATCAAAATAGATGAATAAATCTGCACCTAAAATAGCTTTTCCTTATTGCAATTTGTATGATACCATGGCTTGGAGTGAAGTTCCAAAAAGTTGTAGTTAGGTTTGAGTTAAGAACGAGTTAAATTTGATTCGCCTTTTATGTACCTAAAATACTTAACATAAGATGGAAGTTTGTAAAACAAACTTCTGTCAATCTGGATGTGAGAATGTCTTGAGAAAGTACAAGGAAACCAGTCCACAGCCATGTTTTGAGAACTTAACCTGAGTACCAGTCTACAGCCTTGAGAGTAGGTAATGGTAGAAAATATGCTGGTCTGGAAAAGTATTAGAGTAAAGAGTCCTGAAGGATATAAAAAGGGGAAATTTATTTGTGTAAGGGGGAGTCTTCTCAGCTGGATCATAACTAGTGCTGAGAGCTGGAGATAGAGACAAGGAAATTGAGAGAAGAGGAGAGACTGGAAAAGCTGTCAGACACTTGTTCCCTCTAGCAGTACATTGTGTAGCATAGGTTTGTGTTTGTCTCTTTTACAATTTCATTAACCATTTTTCTTTCTTTATTCTTTATACTAACCTAGCAAAATGATGTCTTACAACCTTGAATATATGCATAGTGCCTTCATTGTTTGTGGCTACCGCTTGCTGCTGAATCAGAAAAGAACAAGGAAATATTTTAAAATATTTTCATTCCAGTTTGTTAATGTTTTTGTTCTGGGTTGTGGAAGATTATTGATAAATGATTTTATAATTCCAGTATAAAGGGGTCATAATCTTGTGTATAAAACTCTTTCAAAGATTCCTTGTAACATGAATTAGGGCGCACTGAATGGATTGCCTCCAATGCTGGAATATACTATATCCTGTCTCATGTAGGAAATCCAGGGAGTTATGTGTGTTCTAGACATCTGGTGTTGTCTGGAAGAGCTTGATGTTTTAGAGTTTGAACAATAGCTAATATTTGGTGTTCTATCAGAGGATCTGTCCAAGCACGACAGCAACTCAACTTTTTTAGAAGTTTGAATCGGTGTGGCATGTCACCAAAGGCATTGAACAAACTTCTATAGAAGTACAAGGGAGAGTATCCCTTGTACTGGTTACAATATGGCCTGGAATGGAAACATCAATGCTTAGGAATAGAAAGATCTATAGAAAGTGGTGGACATAGCCCAGTTCATCACAGACAAAACCCTTCTCACCATTGAACACATTTACATGAAGCGCTGCCACAAGAAAGCAGCATCCATCAGCAAGCCCCCCCCCCCCCATACACATACCCATCATCCAGACCATGCTCTCCTCTCACCACTGCCATTGGGCAAGAGATACTGAAATCTTAGTTCTCACACCTCAGGTTCAAAGAGTTATCACCCTTCAACCATCAGACTTCTGAACCGGCATGGATAACTTCAATCACCACTACGCTGAACTGATTCTATGACCCACAGACTCATTTTCAAGGACTCCTTACAACTTATTGTTCTCAGTATTAAAGTTCAAAGTAAAATCTATCATTAGAGTACATACATGTCACCACATACAACCCTGAGATTCTTTTTTGCAGGCATACTTAGCAAATCTGTAGAACAGTAACTGTAAACATGATCTGTAAGCTATAAACATCAGGAACTGTTAACTGTAAGCAAACTGTGAAAATGCAGGTATAAAATAACAATAATTAACAAGATAAAAATGAGTGTAGTTATCCCCCTTTTGTTCAAGAGCCTGATGATTGAGGGGTACTAGCTGCTGTTGAATTTGGTGGTGCGAGTCCTGAGGCTTCCGTACCTTCTACCTGATGGCAGCAGTAAGAAGAGAGCGTGGCCTGGGAGGTGAGGATCTTTGATTGATGCTGCTTTTCTATGGTAACATTTCATATAGATGTGCTCAGTAGTTGGGAGGGTTTTACCCGTGATGTACTGGGCCAAATTCACTACCTTTTGTAGGATTTTCCAATCAAGGCATTGGCAGCTAGTCAGCACTCTTTCCACCACACATCTATAGAAGTTTGCCAATGTTTTTGATGACGTGCTGAATCTCTGCAGACTCTTGAGAAGTAGAGGTGCTTTCGTGCTTTCTTGGGCAATTATATTTATATGATTGAATATAATATAAATTATATTTGTATTGCTATTTTTAATTTACACAATTTGTCTTTTGCATATTGGTTGTGTGTCAGTCTTTGTTTTTGTATAGTCTTTTAGATTCTGTTGTATTTCTTTATTTTCTTATGATTGGCTGCAGGTAAATGAATACCAGGGTAGTATATAGTGGCATATATGTATTTCAATAATAAATAAATTTAACATTGTTTCTGAAAGGCTGAATCATAGAAAAATAGGAGCTGAATTGGTCCATTGGCCCTTCAAACTTTCTCCTCCATTCAGTGCACTCAATTTCAATGAAGTTGGCACAGAATTAAACTCAGCAAAGAAGCCCACATTTACCGTAGATTATGGATTGAGAAGATGTGGAAGATCTTCTAGGGGTGCTTGGAGGAAGTATGATTTGAATGCACTGAACAGGTCTTAGCAAAGTGATATTTTTTCCCTTTCAGATGCTGGAAGGACATATTTTGTCTTTGTTTGTGTAATTTTAATTGTATCACATGAACAAGCCTCCAGGAAACATGACAACATCTGCTTTATTTTTACCAGAATGTTGAGAGGATTTGGCATGATGCAAATTCCCAGTATCTGATTTTCTATTTCATTGAAAATGAAAAAACTGAAGGATTCAGCCCTTATGTTTGATTGTGAACTTGTAATTTAGGTTCTTGGCCTTGCATTTTCTAAATTTAACTTCCCAATTATAATAATTGAAAACGAAATTGGTAAATTGCTTTTTTGTCATCACACATACGACGGTACAGTGAGGAGCTTTGTTTTGCATGCCATCCATACAGATAATTTCATCACATCCGTGCATTGAGGTAGTACAAGGAAAAATAATAACACAGTGCAGAATAAAGGGTTACAGTTACAGAGAAAGAGAAATAAGCTGAAAGGCCATTAAATAGGTCTAGAGCCCATCTGATTGTACAGGAAATTCATCCAATAATCTTACAACAGCTGTCCTTAAGCCTGGTGGTAGTGCTTTCGGGTTTTTGTGCCTTCTGCCTAAAGGGAGAATGCTTAGGGTTGGGGGGGGAGGGGGCTGTGGCATCTCCATGGTTGGACCAGGACAGGCTGTTGGAGATGTTTACTCCAAGGAACCTGAAGCTCTCAACCCTCTAAACCTCAGCACCACTGAAGTAAACAGGATGTGTGCTGCCCCCTTCCTGAAGTCAATGAAGGAAAGGCTATTGTCATGACTCCATGTCACTAAGCTGCTTATCTTCTTCCATACTCCAAATTATCAATATTTAAGATGCAGCCCACTGCAATGGTGTCACCTGCAAGCTTATAGATGGGGTTAGAGTAGAAACTTGCCATGCAGTCGTGATTGTAGAGGGAGTAGAGTGGGAGGCTAAAACAATAGCTAGCGGATGCTGGAAATTTGAAATATATTTTAAAAATGCTGGAAACATTTAATTGCATAGGTAGAATCTGTGGAAAGAGAAGCAGGGTTATCAGGGAATTCTGAAGGAGGGCCTTCGATTCACTCTGATTCTCTCTGCACAGATGCTGATTTATAATTGATGTATTTCCAGCATTTCCCTTCTTTTCTGCCTAGTTATAATCTCAGTAGTTGTGGAGGCTGAACTTGCTAGACTACTTTGTATTTATATTGTCAACAAAAATGACATTGTGGTTGAACTGAGATCCTTGCAGGTGTCGTTTGTAATTGCCCCTAAATGTTAACTTCAAACTCTGTTACCAGCTTTGCGGGTCCCTTTATGACCCATTCTGCTGTATCTCATCACCTACATTTCCCAGCTCATGGTATTTACATCTCGAGCTTTGATCTGGTGACGATTACTTCACTATCAGCTCCGGCACATGTTTACAGGGACTTCCCATTCCCGTACCAGTGTGTCTGTCCATGACCTCCTCTGCTGCCATAATGATGCCAGTCTCTGGTTGGAAGAGCAACACTTTATATTCCCTCTGGGTAGCCTCCAATCTGATGACATGAACATCAGTTTCTCTATCTTCCAGTAATCTCTTCCCCCCCCTCTCTTTTTCCATCCCCTATTCTCGTTAATCTCTCGCCACTTGTCTTCTCACCTGCCCATCATCTCCCTCTGGTTCCTCTCCGCCTTCCCTTTCTCTCAAGTCTCCAGACACCTCCTATCAGACTTCTTCTTCTTTAGCTCCTCATCTCTTCCACCTATCCACTTCCAGCTTCTCACTTCATCCCCTCTCCCACCCTCTGACCTTCCTGTCACTTGGATTCACCTATCACCTGCCAGCTTGTATTCCTTCCCCTCCCCACCTTCTTATTCTGGCTCCCTTCTTTCCAGTCCCGATGAAGGGTCCTGGCCCGAAACATCTGATGTTTATTCCCCTCCATAGATGTTGCCTGACCTGCTGAGTTCTTCCAGCATTTTGTGTGTGTTCCTAAAAACTTCCAGCATTTACAGGATCTTTTATGATTTACTCATTTCAACACTGAACTGATTCCAGAACCTATGGACTCACTTTCAAAGGCTCTTCAACTCATGTTCTCAGCATCATCCATTTATTTATGTCCCTCTTCTCTTCCCCTCCGCTTTGTGTTTGCACAATTTATTTTCTTTCGCACATTGGTTGTTTGTCAGTCTTTGTATGTAGTTTTTGTTGATTCTGTTGTATTTCTGTGTTCTACTGTGAATACCTGAAAGAAAATGAATCTCAGGGTAGTATATGGTGACATAAATGTACTTCGATAATAAGTTTACTTTGAACTTTGATTATCTGAGCAATTGAGCAGAGTTTTGGTGATTCAGAAATCTTACAGCAGAGGGGAAGAAACTGCTTCTAAAACATTGAGAGAAGGATCAGAAGTGGAGAGAGTGAGCAGTTTCAAGTTTCTGGGTATCACGATCTCTGAGGATCTAACCTGTCCCAGCATATTGATGTACTTATAAGGAAGGCAAGACAGAGACTATACTTCATTAGGAGTTTGAAGAGATTTGGTATGTCAACAAACAAACTCTAAAACTTCTATAGATGTACCACGGAGAGCGTTTTGACAGGCTGCATGGTATTGGCGGTGGAGGGGGGGTGGTGCTACTGCACAGGACCGAAAGAAGCTGCAGCAGGTTGTAAATTCAGTCGGTTCCATCTTGGGTACTGGCCTACAAAGTGCCCAGTACATCTTCAAGGAGCGGTGTCTCAGAAAGGCAGCATCCATTATTAAGGACGTCCAGCACCCTTTTCTCACTGTTACCATCAGGTAGGAGGTACAGACGCCTGAAGGCACACACTCAGCTATTCAGGAACTGCTTCTTCCCCTCTGCCATCCGATTCCTAAGTGGACATTGAACCCATGAACACTACCTCACTTTTAAAATATATATTATTTCTGTTTTTTGCACTATTTTTAATCTACTCAATATACATATACTGTAATTGATTTACTTATTATTTATTATTATTATTATTCTATATTATGTATTGCATTGAACTGCTGCTGCTAAATTAACAAATTTCACAACACATGCAGGTGATAATAAACCTGATTCTGATTCTGTACCTCCTATACTGAGTGGGCAGCATGGTAGCGTAGTAATTAGCATAACTTTTCACCTTTTCACAGTGCCAGCTGAAAGACTGGGCTTAAATTCCCACCGTTGTCTGTAAAAAGTTTGTACATTCTCCCTGTGAACCGAAGATGGGTTAATGAGTTGTGAGCATGCTACGGTGGCCCCCAGCACATCCTCAATGTCAACAATTCATTTTACTGCATGTTTTGATGTACACTTGCCAAATAAAGCTAATCTTTAATCTTCTCTGGTAATAGTGTGAAGAGGGCATGTCCAGATGGTGAGGGTAAAGTACTTAAAGTTACTTGGTAACTACATTGAAAACATGTTTACTGCAACTAACTGCCTGGAATGCAGATTTAAATTAATATTGTTGAAAGAAGTTGTATATTTGCTTTTATTTCCTCTGTAAATCACTTACAAATACTTGCTTTCAACTGTCTTATATTATGTATCACCTGTAGTTTATAGGTGAATTATTTATACAAGAACTATAACATCATTATAAACAATGTGATAGAATGGACTCATTCTAAGTTGTAGATTTAGGTGCTGATGTTCTACCTCTTGGAAGTGGCCATATATTTCTCTCACTCACCCACTTAATGGCAAAAATATACACACCGGCAATTGCAGAGTCCTTTTGATAAAAGCAGATTACTCATGTTCAGTTTTTGCTCTGGGTTATAAATAAGTGGCTTTAGTTTGCTTTTGAAGGACAGAAGTAGACATGAGGTATTAAGTGCTGAACATTTAATTTGAAATGCTGGAGATCAAGGAAAAAGCCATTAAAAAGACATGAAGAATAGATAGCATCAAAAGAAAGTGGAGCAGGAGTAGGCCATGCAGTCTGTCAAGCCTATTGCGTCATTCACTAAGATTGTGGCTGATCTGATTTTGGTCTCAATTCTACTTTTCAATCTGTTCCCCATAATCTTTGACTTTCCTAATGAACTGACACTTATCAATTACAACTTGAATATATTTAATGGCTATGTTTTTCAAAGCACTTTGGAATGATGTCAAATTATGATTTTTCTGAGTAAAGAAAAGCCTTTCATCTTCAGGGGCTGGCCCTGTCTTTTGGAGCCATGTCTTGATGTTCTAATTCCCATATAGGAAAGCATCAGTGGCTATACTTCATTCGGAGCTTGAGGAGATTTGGTATGTCACCAAAGACTCTCGCAAATTTCTACAGATGTACCGTAGAGAGCATTCTAACTGGTTGCATCACTGTCTGGTATGGAGGGGTCACTCAATGAGATCAGAAAAAAACTGCACAGGGTTGCAAACTCAGCTGGCTCCATCATGACCTTTAGCCTCCCTAGCATTAGGACATCTTCAAAAGGTGGCATCATCATCAAAGACTCCCATCGCCCAGGACATGCCTTTAGGGATGAGATACAGGAGCCTGACGACACACACTCAATGTTCTAAGAACAGCTTTTTCCCCTCCACCATCAGATTCTCTTTTTTTGCTCTCTTTTTGCACTATTTATTTATGCTCTTAACTCTTTATATTCTTAACATCTAACCTGTCAAGCTCCTTCAAGATCATATGTGACTCAGTGAGATCACCTGCCTTTCTTCATGTCAGAATCAGAATTTTCACCGATATGTTGTGAAATTCTTTGTTTAGTGGCAGCAGTAAAGTGCAGTGCATAAAAAAATCTAAGTTACAATTAGAATTTTTTTTAAAAAAGTAGTGCTAAAAGAGAGCAAATAGTGAGGTAATTGGGTTCATGGTCCGTTTGGAAATTTGATAGCAGAGGGAAGGAAGCTGTTCCTAAAATGTTGAGTGAGTGCGTTCAGGCTGCTGTACTTCCTCTTTGATGGTAGCAATGAGAAGAGGGCATGTCCTAGGTTGTAAGGGTCTTGGTGATGGATTCCACCTTCTTGAGGCATCATCTATTGAAGATCTCCTCGATGGTGGGGAGGCTAGTGCCTGTGATGGAGCCGACTAAGTTTACAACTCTCTGCAATTTTTCCAATCCTGTGCTTTGGAGCCTCCGTACCAGACAGTGATGCAACCGTTCAGAAAGCTCTTCACGATATATCTATAGAAATTTTAGATTATGAAGACACTCAGTCCTCTTTTATTGTCATTTAGTAATGCAAGCATTAAGAAATGATACAATATTTACTCCGGTGTGATATCACAAAACACAGGACAGACCAAGATGGAAAAAACTGACAAAACCACATAATTATAACATATAGTTACAACAGTGCAACAATACCATAACTTGATGAAGAAGTCCATGAGCACAGTAAAAGTTCAAAGTCTCTCAAATGTCCCACATCTCACACAGATGGGAGAAGGAAGAAAAACTCTCCCTGCCATGCCGACCACAGTCCGGCTGTGAGTCATCCGAAAACTTTGAGCTCTGATCAGCTCTCCGACACCGAGTACTGAGCGCCATCTCTGTCTGAATGATTCGACCTCAACCTCGGTTGCCAACAGCAGGCAAAGCTGGGGATTTTGAGGCCTACCCTCCAAAAGGTTCCCGACCACGCAGTAACGACAGCAGCAAACGAGCGCTTCAGAAATTTCTCCAGATGTTCCTCTGTGCTTTCATGTCCATTTTTCATCAAATCAGAATTGTCCACTGCCCCTATTTAACAGATACGATATCATTTTTCACCGGAGGGCTGCGCACACGCAGGCGCGCTGCTCTCTCTCCTCCCGCCTATTGTTTCAAAGTCAAGTTTATTTTCATAAGTACATGTATGCATAGATGCAATGAGAAACTTACTTGCAGCAGTATCTCAGGCACATAGCGTCATATAAGCAGCAAGAGAAACATCTGGACTTTGAGCTGTATTCTTTAGCACACTGAGGATAGGGAGGGTCTCTCTGCATTTAGAGTCACTGCCAGAACCAGAGAACCTTTTCCTTCCCAGATTGCCATCCAGCAATGAAAACTCTGAGGCTGTGCCCTGTGGCAAAACTGAGGATATTTGCTCAACTATGCAGCAGGGTCCAATCTGAATGGCTCGTGGAAAGCTAAGTCCTGATGAAGGGTCTTGGTCTGAAATGTCAACTCTTTATTGCTTTTCACAAATGATGCCTGACCTGCTGAGATCCTCCAGCATTTTGTGTGTGTTACACCAGACTGAATGGCATCATCCTCACCTTCCCACCCCACCCCCATTCTATCATGTTATCCATCTACAGTGGAACTGCCTCATTAACACAAGACATTCTGCAGATGCTGGAAATCCAGAGCAACCTGGAGAAACTCAGCAGGTCAGGCAGCATCTATGGAGAGGAATAAACAGTGGATGTTTTGGGCCGAGGCCCTTCATCAGCAATGGAAAGGAAAAGGGTAGAAACGAGAATATTCATCTTTGGAACTGCTTTTTTTTTGGAACTTATAATAATTGTATGTCTTCCACTGTACTATTGCAAAACAACAAATTTCATGACATATGTCAATGGTAATAAGCCTGTCTTTGATTCTCATTCAGGAATGGCAATGTAATCAGTCTTACATAAAAGGTCTCAGTATTATTTTGTTTTGTACAATTGTTCTGTGTTCACAATATTTTTTTTATTTGCACAGTGTGTTGTCTTTTGCACATTAGTTGTTTGTGTATAGCTTTTTTCATAAATTCAATTGTATTTCTTTATTTTTCTGTAAATGTCTGCAAGAAAATGAATCTCAAGGTAGAATTTGGCTACAAAAACATTTCTGTGCAAAAGTCTTAGGTACTCTAGCTCTCTATATGGCCAGGCATTCATAATGGCCATAGGATTGACTTCGATGGCACTAAACTACTGTGCCATGCCAATGGCTTTTGGGACCTCCTAGTAAAGGAAGCCATTGAAATAAAACTAGAGGAATTAACAAAGACAAAGGTCTGGCTCTAACTAAAAACTAGAGTTCAATTATGAACAAGGTGGGAGAGTGGAAGCCTGATTAGGTGAAGACTAACCAATCAGAAGGGATGCACTACGGGGTATAAATACCACTGGACTAGACTTACCCAGGCATCATCTCTGAAGAAAGTGGCAGAGTTTGTCATCAGAACATTGGTTATAATCAATACCTGTACCTGGCAGAAAACCCATGAAGAGTTTATAGATTCAGTTGCTGTTGTTCTGAGATTGTCATACGAGCAGTCTCTAGAGACTGTTGCAAAGAATGATACAAAAACAAAATTCATCCACTGAGGGGCAGTTCTGTGGGCAAAAAAAGGCTTGTTAAAGAGAGAGGTCAGAGGAGAATGACCTGACTGGTTCAAGCTAACAGGAAGGCAACAGTAGATTAGATTAGATTAGATTCAACTTTATTGTCGTTGTGCCGAGTACTGATATAAAGCCATTGAAATGCATTTAGCATCTGACCAGAAATGCAAAGAATAGTGTTATTTACAAAATAACTGCAAGTAATTCAAATAGCTATGCTTTGCAACAGTGGTGTGCAGAAGAGCATCTCTGAATGCACAACACGTCGAACCTTGAGGTGGACAGGCTACAGCAGCAGAGACCCATGAACATGCACTCAGTGGCCATTTTACTAACTACAGGATGTACCTAATAAAGTGGCCATTGATTGTACAGTATATTGACCTAGAGCCAAGATTGAAACCAGCAAAGCTAAATGGAACTTTATGAGAAAATTAATGCAAAACTGTGACTCCCATTTTGTGTCAATCGTGCTACAGTCGATCTTTCTCTTGTAGCTTCCTTTGACTTTGTTTTGGACACTTAAGAATGCTTTTATGGGATTCTTCATTAAAGTGTTAGAGGAGAGGTATAAACAACCAAAATATGATACCAACATTGATTTTTTTCTGTGCTTTACTAGTTGCTAGGTAACATCAGTTGCAATCAACTCTGTTCTACTCCAAAGTAGTTGTAATGATGAATGAATTGAAGCAATCCATTCTCTTGTACAATCTAATAGAAGTATCTCATTGTCTTTTTTTCAAGCTTTTAATAATGAATACATTACTTTCCACTTCTAGATCCTTTTCATTTTAAATTAGTTTTTCTTTATTCTATGGTGTATTTGTTGTTTCAGATGTTTCAAGTGCAACCAATATGATTCTGAAGGGTTTATTAAATTTGGCCATTTACATTTTATTCTGGGCATAGTAAACCAGAAAGCAAAATTTCTTTTTCAGTCTAACATGGAAGGTAATACAAAGATAGTAAATTTTTAAAAATTGTGCCAAGAAACCTGTTAAAATTTCCATTTCAATTTGAATTCTGCATGAATTAGCGTCTTTTCCTCAGACTTGTGTGCAATGTTTGTATTTATTGTTAGATTCCGTGGTTTTAACCTACTACAGGCATGACCACTGATTCACACGGCTCTTGTGAGAAGCTCTTGTGGCTATGTGCATGCTTGGTTAGAATAGGTAAATTTATTTCTGACCCTTGGATTTTCCCTTGATATCTGTAAACATTACTCTGTCTAGCACAGGATTACTAACCCATATGGATGAATTGAGAGTTTCGTCAGCTCTGTGGCAGCAAGTCAGTCTCAGGTTGGTAGCACCAACGATAGCTGTTTATTTTGGCCTGTTATGGTCAGACAGTTGGAGGAATCTGATGGGGAACAAGGGCGATATGGCAGTCAAAAATAGTGTATAAATCTTACAGTTACAAACCTCATTTTATCCCGAGGTTATGGAGGAGTTGCGTTCCTAGAAGATCATCCCTATCACAAACGTGAATGGCATACAGTTTTTCACTGTACCTCAGTTATATGTGACAATAATTAACCAACTGCTAGAAGAGACTGCCAGGTCGGTTTCTAAAGCCAATCTCTTTAGTGGGTCCCACTGTGAACTGACAGTCTGCAGTCATTATCCTTGGTAAACCAGCTCTATTCTCTGTATTCATTTTGTGTTTACATTTTCAGAGATTTTGTAATAGTGAATTTTTATTCTGTTGCAAATTATTTGTTAGTGATTTATGAATTTCCATTTCCTGAGCTGCCATTAACATGGGAGTAAAGTGTAAAGTTCATCATCAGCCCAATATTGTAATCACCAAGCCTCTACCTAAAGGCCCTGAATGTTACTGAGGAAGTTGGTCATGAAGTTGAAGAGAAGCATGGTAATGGACTAGTATCTAGACTAATCAACTAATAATTACAGACTAGCAATCAACAAAGCTAACAAATTATGAATTATATTGCAAGTTAAGTAGTGGACAAGGCCAAGATTGTCATGAGAATTTAAGTGTTTTAAGTCAGGCTGCATCTATATTTTCATGTGCTTCCAAGTATCTCAAAACTTCATCCTTAATAATGGACTCCAACATCCAGCACTGAAGTCAGGCACACTGTTCTATAAATTCCAAACTTTTGCTGCTCTGCTTGAACATAACGTTTTAATAGTTTACCAATTGCCTAATTAGTCACGATGATTGATGCCCACTGAAAAGTCCCAAAAGGCCCTGCTATTTCATGCTGTCTCGCCAAAACAAGTGATTGCTTGCATTGATTGAGTTCTGCCACTGAGAATAAAGGCTACAAAGATTTGAAATGCTCAGTCGTTCCCAGGATTATTCTTGTGAACCTCCTCTGGACCTTCACCAATGCCAGCTCGACTTTTCTTAGAAAAGGAGCCTAAAACTGCTCATGATACTCAAAGTGCATTCTGACCAATGCTTTAAAAAGCTGAAGTATTACATAATTGCTTTTATATTCTAGTCCTCTTGAAATGAATGCTAACATTCCTTACTATCGACTCTACCTTCAAGTTAACCTCCGGGGGATCTTGAACAAGGAGTCCCAAATCCCTTTACACCTCTAATTTCTAAATTTGCTCCTCATTTAGAAAATATTCCTTCTACCAGAGTGCATGACCATACATTTCCCTACACTGTATTCCATCTCCTGGTCTTGATACAGTGCTATTTATTAAAATATATGATAGGTTTCTTCCAACCTGAAATGTTATCTGTAATACAACCTATTTATTTGTTGAATAAATTATAACACTGAGAATGAAGCCTACAAAAATTTGAAGTGTTCTGTTACACTTTTTAAAAATGCAGGAGTTCTTTGAAGGAAAGTGATAAAACCATAAGCTAGGAAAAGTTAATCGCCATTGAAAATAGTATGGGCTAATAAATGAGTTGCCATGGGTTTTTTGAATGCAAGTGGTATTTGTGTATCTTGACTCTTCGTAGGTCATTAAGAAAGTTAGTACTGTTAATAGCAATGTTAGTACTTTAGACCTAGGAGAATCCAGATGATGATCTGTCTGCAACAGGGAGGATTTCCCAGTGGCCAACCATTTTAAAAAATGGTTAAAAAGGGCTTAAAAAGAGGATCTTCATAGCAGTCATAGAGTCCATTCTCAGGTACGGATGTGAGACATGGACACTCACCAAAACTATGCGAAAGTCTCTAGATGGTTGCTATACACGAATGCTCTGGATGGCTCTTGACGTGAGTTGGCAACAGCACATGATGAACGTCGAGCTCTATGACGACCTACTGATGCTCACCACTAAAATCGAGGCGAGAAGACTGCAACTAGCGGGACACTGTCTACACCACCCCAAGCTACCTGCCAGCCTAGTCATCGTATGGGAGCCCAAGCATGGGAGGATGAACCCTGGGCGCCCTCCCAAGACTATGGTTAACACGCTCCTAGAAGGCAGTGGTGCGGCTAATGTAGATGAACTGAACACACTGATGAGGGAGAGGGAGAAGTGGAGAGTCCGTCATCGTGCCTGACGCCGGCCCTCTAGGCCTGAGTCGAGATAGTAGTAGTAGTAGTAGTAGTAGTAGTAACCATTTAAATTCCACTCCCCATTCCCATTCCAACATGTTGGTCCCATGTACTTCTCTGCTTCCACGATGAGGCCACTGTCAGTTTGGAGGAGCAACACCTCATATTTCATCTGGGTAGCCTCAAGCTGATGGCATGAAAATCAATTTCTCCAACTTCCATTAATTTTTCCTTCTCCCCTTCTTTTGTTCCATTCCACATTCTGTCTCCCTCTTACTCCTTCTCTTCTCACCCACCTGTTGTGCCCCTCCTCCTTCCCTTTCTCCCATGATCCACTCTCCTCTCCCATCAAATTCCTCTTCTTCAGCCTTTAGCTTTTCTGCCTATCACCTCCCAGTTTCTCACTTCCACCCTGCCTCACCCACCTACCTTTGCCCTCACCTGTCATCTGCCAGTTTGTACTCCACCTCCTCCCCGCCACCTTCTTATTCTGGCCTCTTCCCTCTTCCTTTCCCGTCCTGATGACTGTTTATTCCTGTCCATAGATGCTGCCTGACCTGCTGAATTCCTCCAACATTGTGTGTTACTACAATAAGCTTCTTAATATTAAACACATAAACAGCCACTTTAATTGTTGGGCAGAAAGTTTCAGATAGGTTAAAAGTAGAAGAGGAGTAAAGATTTGTGATTCAAAGGAATGATCTAGTGGTGTCCCTTAGTGTCATTGTCAGAGGCTATTGTCCTTTTTAACATATTTCAGTAATGTACAACAGTATAAATGAAACCTACCGATCATTGAAAGACCAGGATAGAGTGGATGTGGAGAGGATGTTTCCTGTAGTGGGGAAGTCTAGGACCAGAGAGCACGGCCTCAGAATACAAGGTTGTTCCTGTAGAATATAGATGACGATGAATTTCTTTAGCCAGAAGGTGATGAATCTGTGGATTTTGTTGCTTTGGACGACTGTGGAGGCCAAGTTATTGGATACATTTAAAGCAGAGTTTGATAGGCTCTTGATTAGTAAGGGTATCAAAGTTACAGTTAGAAGTCAGCAGAATGGGGTTGAGAGGGATAATAAATCAGCCACGATGGAATAGCGGAGCAGATTTAATAGACCAAATATCCTATAATTCTGCTCTGGTGTCTTATGACCTTATATAAGCCAAAACTGTAAACAAAACAAAACATTGAACTGAACAGAAGGGACTTCATGAAGCTGATGATAATCTGGTGAAGTGGACAAAGTGATTTCTAAATTGGTGAAGAGATAAGGGACCTTTGAAGGTGGAGTAATCCACATCTTTGAAGTTGATAGACAAGTTAGGATGTTGAGTATATGTCAGTCCTGAACTTGTTGTTTTTGTACATTTGATTCATTTACTAGCCATTACTTTTTTGTGATGATGAGCCAGCTCCATCTTGGTCACTAGCCTCCTCATCATTGAGCATACCTTCAAAAGGCATCATCCGTAATTAAGGACCTCCACCACCCAGGACATGCCCTTATCTCATTAACACCATCAGAGAGGAGGTGTGGTGGCCTGAAGACTCACACTCAACACTTTAGGAACAGCTTCTTTCCCTCCGCCATCAGATTTCTGAATGGACAATGAACATTACAGTACCTCACATTTTTGGTTTTCATTTTGCACTATACATACACACACACACACACACACACACACAGAGGATTCTAGTAAATTGGGATGCATTATGACCAGTACATTTTGGCCCAATTAAGTGGAAATAGTTAAAAAGGTATAAAATAGACAAACTACCGTTTAACCGAGTAACAAATTATGTATTTGAATGAAATACAGAACAAGTTAGAACACTATCAATCCTACTACAATACTATAAAGCTGTATTAGTTCCTAATAATTATTGAAGGAGGAATTCATTGCACGCTGCCGCGTTGTTTTAATTCACTGTAAATGAACAAAATCAGCGCAGACCCCTGTTGCAGATAATGGACTGCCTTCATACAATGTTTTCGACGATTGCATCCTTGAAATCTTCATTTTTATTTTAACATTAATAGTCGATACCTTCAGATTCTTTGTAATGCCTAACTTATTGAAGTAATTAAATCATTTCTTTTTCATTCCCAGCCATTTCTGGCATATCCAAGCCTGAGTGCTTGAAACCGCAGTGAGCAAAACAGTTCTGAATTGTCTTACAGCTTATTCCCCGGCATCTATCAGTGACAAAAATCACTGCTTTCTGAACACAAGCACGTGCAATTGATGCTACTTAAAAACTGTTCGCTCTAAGTATGGTTTAGTGTCTAGCAGCCACATAAGTACATGCATCTGACACTGGTTAGAAGCTGTTCAGCAACATGTTTCCTGTTCTAATTAAGTGGCATAGTGCCCCAACTAAATGAAGGGTGTCCCGGCTATTCTCTCAATTAGTTTTTGTATGTTGAGAGTTGGCCCAAATAAGTGGTTGCCTGATTAACAGATGGCCCAATTAACAAGAATTCACTGTATATGTATTTTGGTACAATGTTTTCCAATGCATGGAGATGGTGCAGTATTTGTTTCTGAAAAATAACTAAGAGTCTAAAGGTAACTAAAAACTTATGATAGAACTTTTGTAAATTGAGGAATACTTTTACTGGACAAAAATGTCAAAATTTATCAACTTTTGTTCTCTACATGCCCAACTTGGTTGAAATCAGCAATTATGACAAATTCAGGTCTTTGAGGCGTCAGCTTTGTTATTTCTGCAAAACAGTCTTCACTTTCTTTCAGGTAATTACTGGTGCTTTTACTTTGAAATCCATTTCAGCCCACTCTTACTTCTCTGGCCTTTTCCCCCCCACCTCTGAGTCATACAAATCAGTAAGATTGGTCTGTAGCCAACATAGGCCTATTGAAAGCCATATATAACACCTTAAAACAAAATGAATGAAAATATAAATTCTGCCTATTTAATATTTATTGCTGGCATTATGTTTTATCTGTAAGAACTAAAAAAAATGGATTTTGTGCTTGGTGCTTTGAGGATGACTTTTTTGATTTTATGTGTTAAAATTAAAATATTGAGTGTTTCGCATCTAGGGACTTTTTATTAGTAGTAAGATAGATTATGAAAGTCCTCCTGCGACTAGTGTCAGCACTGTCAGTAATCTATCTATAAAGGAACAAAGATCTCTCTGAACATAACATCCTCAAGCCTCTCACCATTGAAAAATACTGGACTTTTCTATATTTTTCCAGCAAGGTGGATGAACTCACAGTTTTCCCATGGTGCATTTCATCTTCCATGGCCTCACCTATTCACTGAACCTGATTGTGTCCTCGTCCTCCTTCCAACCCGCACTGCAATCCAACTTAGCCTTATCGGAAGACTGCTGGATTTGGATAGCTTCCCTTCCATCTTATTGATTGTGATTCAGCTGACACCCCAGTGTCCTGAAATGACCTGTCTATTTCTGTTTGTGTTATTTTAGTTTTTATTTCATTTTTCTGTCTTTTTAAGCAACCTTCAAACCACATCAGCATATTACTTCTCTTATTGTGTCCTCTCATGTTAATAGTTTAATTTAACAACCTCGTGTTGAATTTTTGCTCTCACTTTTGTCAATTACTTTCTGATTGACAGTTTAACTAAGACATTATGAATCAGAATCAGGTTTATTATCATTTGCATATGTTGTGAAGTATGTTGTTTTGTGGTAGCAGTATATTGCAATAAAAAACTATAAATTACAATATGAAATTCGTACAAAAAGAGAATGAAAAAAAGTGAAATAGTGTTGATGGAGAAGGACCTGTTCCTAACACATTAAGTTGTGTTCTTCAGCCTTCTGTACCTCTTCCTTGATAATGAGAAGTGGGCACATTCTGGGTAATAGGGGTCCTTAGTGACAGATGCCACTTTTTTGAATCATTGCCTTTTTTGAAGATGTCCTCGAAACTGAGGAGGCTAGTGATGGAGCTGGCTTTGTGTGCAACTTCCTGCAGCTTTTTTCCATCCTGTGCAGTGAACCATCCATACCAGAAATGATGCAACCAGTTAGAACGCCCTCTATGGTACATCTATAGACACTTGTGAGAACCTTTGGTGACATACCAACTCTCTTCAAACTCCTAATAAAATATAACTTCTTCTTTGTAATAGCATCAGTATGTTGGGTGCAGGATAGACCTTTAGAGATGTTGAAGCTGTCAGTCAGAAGATAGTTGGCAAAAACCATATCAATATTAAAAAAGGAAATTGGATTAAGATTTGAAAGCAACAAACGTTATTGATATGTCTCAAAATTGCATGAAACATTCAATAAATACATTCAATGTTCAACTTTATTCGGTACCTCCTGTAACTGAGTGTATGTTCATGGTCTTCTGTTGCTGTAGCACATCTACTTCAAGATTTGATGTGTTCTGCATTCAGAGATGCTCTTCTGTACACCACTGTTGTAACACGTGGTTATTTGAGTTACTGTCACCTTGAGCCTCTCTGGCCATTCTCCTCTACCTTCTCTCATTAACAAGGTATTTTCGCCCATAGAACTGCCACTCACTGAATGTTGTTTTTTATTGTTTTGAGCACCATTATCAGTAAATTCTAGAGACTGTTGTGTGTGAAGATCCCAGGAGATCAACAGTTTGAGATATTCAAACAACCCCATCTGGCACCAATAAGGATTTCACAGTCAAAGTTACTTAGATCACATTTGTTCCCCATTTTGATGTTTGGTCTGAACAACAACTGAGCCTCTGGACCATGTCTGCATGCTTTTATGCATTGAGTTGCTGCCACATGATTGGCTGATTAGATATTTGCATTAACAAGCAGGTATATCTAATAAAGTGGCCACTGGGTGCATATCAAACATAGATGGGCTGAATGACTTCGGTATTATTCTATAATTTCAAACTCATATACAAAGAATTTTGATTGTTGAATGAACTACTAGTACTGTCGGTTCAGGTGTATTTTAAAAAGCAAAAGTTATGGGGCATTTCAATCTTGTTTCTGTTTTCATAATATTTTGTATTTGTCTATGCAAGTAATTAATAAAAATATTGAAAAAGAAAAAGCAAAAAGTATAGATAGCTGCATTTGGAAATGTACATGCGAACATTTAAATGTCCTTGCACATTAACCGTTACGATGAATAATATCTTGTCAGATTAATACTAAGCAGTGCAAAGCTTGCCGTTTGGAAAACAGGTCAAATCTGACCTACTTCCACCACATACTAATGCTGATGTGATTATTCTGAGTTGCTTATTAATATAGGAAGGATGATTGCCGAGACAGCTGGCACTCAGAGTAGAGGCTGTCCTTCATTTCAGCAGGATGCAATTCACTTTCGTTGCCTTAGTCAAACTGCTAATTATTTTGAGTGTAAGTTGTTTTTTTTATAGACAGCTACCTTTAAAGCAAAGAGTGTAGATTATCTTGGTTTGAGCAAGGCTGCTGATACACAGACAGGTTGACACTGCTTTGTTTTGTGTGCAGAAAATTATTGTTAAGTTTCTGTGGAAGAGGCAGGTCACCATTTGTAAGTGCGAGGATGTCAGTCTTTATTAACCGAAATGGGACAATGTTTTTCGCAAGCAAATGTAAATTAATTTACCAGGAACAAACTGGAAGACAATTATTTTCAAATTAGTTGTATGTTTTCAGAAGTTTAATAGTTAACTGAATTGTTCAGCAAGCACTGAAGATTGTTTTAATGGTATTTTCACTTTTAATTGTAATTTTTATCTGATTCTCAACTAAGCCCTAGCAAAGTGTTGTTCAGGGACTGTAAGTTGAGATGAAAATGTGGATCAGCTCTCGTATTGCTTTGTTACTGAAATGTGCTCGAAAGACGCCAAAGATCTCTACATAAAATAAGCAAGTATAAACATCGATAAAGTCACAGATAAAAATACCTGTTATATTTTGTTTTTTGCTTGTTCAGAAGAATAGAGTGGAGATAGTGAAGATAAATTTGTGCAAGAAGTTCTTAGGCTGCGCTTGGAGCAGTGTTCGTTTTAGGGTAAAAACAGCACAATTAAACCGGAATGGGCATCCACTTGGATTATGTTAAATGTGGCCATGGGGAGAAACTCTTGGAACAGGCAGACCTAAAACAGAATAAATAATAACTCTGACCTCTGATCGAGCAAGGTATCATTGTTTCCTCATTGAATCATCAGGCACAAAGAATATTGATTTAAAATATTCAGAGATTTAAGGAAAGTGTATAAAGAATTTTCTTCTCTGCGGCAGGGCATTGGAGTAAGGAATGCTTTCTCTGGCTGTTTCAGAAGTAAAAATTGGAAGCAGTAGCAGTTGTACAGGGCTTTGATGGAGCAGGCTTACTTTTTAACAGTTGGCACAAATACCCCTCTGTTAATATAATGATTGTTTGTGTTGTGTTTATAGGTTGGCTGGTTAGATGCATAGAGCACTACAGCACAGAAATAGGCCCTTCAACCCATCTCGATCTGTGCCGAACTCTAATTCTGCCTTGTCAAATTGACCTGCAGATGGACCACATCCCTCCATACCCCTTCCGTCCATATTTCTCCTAAATGTTGTTTAATGTCTTAAATGCTGTGCCTTAGGATGGCAGCGTCCGTCATTAAGAATCCCCACCACCTAGGACATACCCTCTTCTCACTGTTACCATTGGGAAGAAGGTACAGAAACCTGGAGGCTAGTGTCCTTGATGGAGCTGGTTGAGTTTACAACTTTCTGCAGTGCTTTATAATCCTGTGCAGTGGCCCCTCTATACCTGACAATGATGCAGCCAGTTAGACTGCTCTCCATGGTACATCTGTAGAAATTTGCAAGTGTCTTTGGTGATATACCAATGCTCCTCAAACTCCTAATGAGTCATGCATTCGTTGTAATTGCATCAATACGTTGGGCCCAGATATATCCGCAGAAACGTTGACACACTGGAACTTGAAATTACTCACCTTTCCACTTCTGATCCCTCAATGAGGACTAGTTTGTGTTCACTCGACTTCTTCTTCCTGAAATCCACAATCAATTCTTTGGTCTTATTGACATTGAGTGCGAGGTTGTTACTACGACAACACTCAACCAGCTTATCTATGTTGCTCCTGTCTGCCTCCTCACCATCTGAAATTCTGCCAACAATAGATGTGTCATCTGCAAATTTATATGAGCTCTTCTTAGCCATACTATCGTGAATGTAGAGAGGATAGAGCAATGGGCTAAGCGTACATCCTTGAGATCTGCCAGTGTTGATTTCAAGCCCCCCATGAAATTAAGCTATCTTCATCACCATGGTCCTTGTCCTAGTGTTAATAATTGAATAAATTTGTTCTTGCTGTTGTGTATTGGGCATCTCATTAGGTCAGGAATGCATGGGAATCCATGCTCATGTCTCTCTTCTGGAGCCCACAGATGTGTAGGGACTATGACCCATCCCAATTTTGAGCATGCACCTTCGCAAAGAGTTCTGAAAACTTTATTGATGTATAGGTTGAAGTCTTGCCTGAGAGATTATTATTAATACATGAAATTTGAAAATCAGGTGTTGATTTTGTTTGGCATTTGAGCCATGTCTAGTCCAGTTCTCATGAATTAGATGGGTATCCAGTTTCAGTGGTTTAAGTGGGAGTTCACATTATTTATTGGTGTTCCTCACACAAAATGCTGGAAGAACTCAGCAAGTCAGGCTGCATCTATGGAAGGGAATAAACAATCAACATTTTGGGCTGAGACCCTTCATCAGGACTGGAAAGGATGAGGGCAGAGGCCAGAATAAGAAAATGAAAGGAAGGGAAGGAGCACAAGCTGACAGGTGATTGGTGAGACCAGATGAAGGCAAGGTGGTTGGGTGGGGGTGGGGGGGGGGGTTGAAATAAGAAGCTGGGAGGTGATAGGTGGAAAAGGTAAAGGGCTGAATAAGAAGGAATCTGATAGGAGAGAAGACTGGACCATAGGAAAAAGGGAAGGAGGAGGGGCATCGGAGGGAGGTGATAGTCAGGTGAGGAGAAGAGGCAAGCCAGAATGGGGAATGGAAAAAGAGAGAAGGAGAGGGGAGAGAGATTACCGGATGTTAGAGAAATCAATGTTCATGCTATCAGGTGTCAACACCTTAATAGTGTTACATGCTGATGTAGTCATAGAACACTACATCACAGAAACAGGCCCTTCAGCCCATCTAGTCAGTGTCAAACTCTTAATCTGCCTAGTCCCATTGGCCTGCTCCCAGATCAAAGCCCTCCATACCCCTCCCATCCAAGTAGCTATCCAAATTTCCCTTAAATGTTGAGATCGAAACTGCATCCACCACCATTGATATGGTGGGCCTCTAGAAAAAACGTTTCTCAACCAGATGGCTGATGTTCTTGGTATAAAAGAATCCCAAAGGGAGACAGCAGTCTAAGAGTAAAATTGCTTCCTGCGTGACATATCTTTTAACTAAATATAAGTGAAGGGAATAGTTTAATTTGTAGATCTAATTTTCTCCTAATTTTGAATTATATTCTAATTAAAATTGAAAGGAATAAAGAAGAGAAAATTTATGAGATTGTGACTCAATAGCAAAATGAACTGAATTCGCTGATATTGCAGAGAGGAATTAATATAGGAGCTAACTTTATTGTCAGGCATGGAGAGATTAGGTGCTTTATAGATTTCAAAGATGTTTGTGATATTAACTTAAAGTTCAAAAACAAGTTTTAATGCTCTGGGATTACTTAAGGCAATTTTTTTTTTAAAAAAGAGTGTTCTCCAAATTCAAGGATAAATAAGGAGGTACTTGGCTACATTGCTGTAAATCTGCTATCATTTTGTTGTCCCGTTGCTGGGAGCAGAGTACAGTGTCTCGTCTTGTTCACAGGGACCAGCATTTTCCTTTAGTTGTTCAGTCATTGATTAGTAGCCTTGCAGCTGCAGTTGCTTCAGCCTCCACCTGAGCGGCACACTGATTTCAGCTTATGGGTAGACCTGTGTCTCAGGCTGAATATCCACAACATGAAGGACGAGAATCTGACGCGCCGCAGGTTCTCCCTGTGTGCCGGGCTTCCAAGTGTGCTCTCATCCCGTATTGATGGACGGAAACTCACCAGAAATGCTTCTTTTGGTGGCTACAATGAGCTTGCTCCAATATTATCAGGTGTGTAGTATTATTTGCTCTTCTTACAACAGCTTGCAGTTTTTTAAAGCATTACTAACATATAAAAAGATAAAAACATAATGTGTTTTCTTTTAGCTTAGAGAGCTGTAGTTTAGATTGGGTACAGACTGTCGAGATAAAATGTGCCAGTTTCAGTTACAATGCTTATCAGTCACTTTGTTTATAGAATTATTTTATGCCTTATTTTGGACAACCTGGAATATCTGCAGCACTTAAGTAAGTACTTGCTAATTGACTGAAAATGAAAGAAACATTTAAGGAAATTGTCATTACCTTTTTGCATAAGCTTCCTTCATAACAAAAATTATTTACACGAATAAGTCATACAATGCCTTTTCATTCTTACATTTAATGACAATTATGCAAATTGTCAATTGTGGGGTTAGATTACTTTCTTGTGACAGTTCCAGAAGAGTACATAATTCAACAATCTGACCTCTGCACACTTACTCATTGACAATTCCATCTCGGACTGTTCACTGTCTTTGACTGAGGAACACGTTCATCAGTAACTAAATTAATCTTTTGCTGCTTTCAGGTTGAAAGTAAGATTATGATTTTGCCTCAGCTATTAATATGACAACTGTGTATTAAAGCCACAAAAATGGTAAGGAATTAGCTGGCAGTGGTGTCTGGATGATTTGACGTATTTGTGTAGATTTATGTACACTCAGTCGATACTTTATTAGATACCTCCTGTAGCTAATAAAGTGGCCACTGAGTGTATGTTTGTGGTCTTCTGCTGCTGTAGGTTCAACGTTTTGTACATTCAGAGATGCTCTTCTGCACATCACTGTTGTAACACGTGGTTATTTGAGTTACTGTTACCTTCTTGTCAGCTTGAACCAGTCTGTCCACTCTCCTCTGATCTCTCTCATTAACAAGGTGTTTTCAACCGTAGAATGGCCTCTCACTGGATGTTTTTTGTTTTTCGCACCATTCTCTGTTGTGCATAAAAATCCCAGGAGATCAGCAGTTTCTGAGATACTTAAACTAACCTGTCTGGCACCAACAATCATTCCACAGTCTCCATGTGCTTTTGTTTACTCTTTTTTTCACAATTTGTGCGATTTGATTGAGGTGCTTTGGCATGGGACCGGCTCTGTGTGCTGCAGCCTGCGGCCATCGATACAGTGCTGAACTGGCTGGCTCAGTGGCTACGGCTCCTGGACTGTTTCAAGGACTCTGCCCTTGATGTTTAACGCTCTGTATGTTACTTGCTGGTTTTTTGCTGTTCGTGCAATTTGTTCTTTTGTCTTTGTGCACTGGATGTTTGATGGTCTTTGTTGGGAGGATTTTTTTTAAAGGGGTTTGTCACATTGTGGGTTTTGGTGAGGATCCTGTGCTCTTATGCAAGTGTGGACTTTAAAAATCAGATGGCAGGCTGCAATAGCACACTCAGTGCAAAGGTGGAAAATTTTTAGAAAAAGTGCAGAAATATTTACAGTGCAAAAAAATGGCAAAAATAACAACAATGACAAAAGAGAAAATGCAGATATATACCATCAGACCTTTAGGACTACAGCTCCAAACCATAAATCTAAAGTAAAACACATCACCTTACCACATCCTCTCTCCCTCCCCGCTTACACCAAAATGAGCCCTTAAGTTAGGACGCAAACACGAGGATGCTGGACATTCAAGCAACACACACAAAATGCTGATGGAACGCAGCAGGCCAGACAGCATCCATAGGAAGAAGCACAGTTGACGTTTCGGGCCGAGACCGAGTCCTGACGAAGGGTCTCGGCCCGAAACGTCGACTGTGCTTCTTCCTGTAGATGTTGCCTGGCCTGCTGCGTTCCACCAGCATTTTGTGTGTGTTGCTTGAGTAAGGATCTCCTTACTGTAGGAGGAAAAGGATAGTCCATTCTTTGGAATGCAGGAGAGGGGAGTTGTTACCATGAGCCAGAACAATTACATAAAAAGAAAAGAAGGAATTCATAATCTTCTTTGGAGTCACAAATGTCCACAAATACATTCATCACAATGACACCGCACAACAAAATCAATCAATGACTAACCATTTTCCAGGAGCCAGCACTCTTCCCCATCCCCCCAAGTGAACTCTTCCACTGAGCCAGCACAGAGCATGTGCCAGCACAAACAGGCACCCCAACCCATCAGTCAGTCCCCCTCCCCGAAATCGGAAGCAACAACGTACAGGACACGCCAAGGAAGGCCACTGTCCTGGAGTGCGCAAGCACAAACAGAAGTGTCCACGCTGCACATCAGCCCAGCATGTGCACCCAACAACATAACATCTGCACTGCCAGACAGGGATAATGAGAATTATGGGGCTACTGGGGGTGGGGTGGGGGATGAAATTACTTGAGGCAGACCTGCTCTGTCACAGGGTTTTATGGTGTTTTTTGCTTCATTGTTGCCTGCGGGAAGATGAATCTCAGAGTCATATACTGAATTATACTTTGAATTTTGAAGTCACTTAGATCACATTTCTTCCCCATTCTGATGTTTGGATTGAACAATAAATAAACCTCTTGACCATGTCTGCATGCCTTTATGCACTGAGTTGCTGCAATATGATTGGCTGATTAGATACTTACATTAAAGAGCAGGTGTACCAAATAAAATGGTCAATGAGTGTAGGTTTCCTTTAATATTGAGATTGCCTCCAGCAATGAACAACTTCATGATGTTCTTTTAGGGAGGTAGAGATCTTAATTTTTAGCAGATCTAACAAAGAAACGAGTAATCTCACAGACCAGGTATTTACAGGACCTCCAAATCCCTCTTAATTTCTGAAGGTATTGAATGTTTAAGCAATTTAAAATTGGTTTTCACCTTTTTGGCTATTTGCTATATATGAAGACTTCCCAATTTCAATTAAATTGCAGTTTCTGTATCATGAAGAACTCCTTGCATTGGTATAATACTGAGTATTTTGTAGCCTGTGGAGAATAATTTCAATGTAATACAATAAGGAAAACTGGATTTTGAAGACAAGAAGAAAGGTTGTTAGGAAAAGACAATTGAGAATGGATGCCATAAATACGAGACTCTGCAGATGCTGGAAATCTAGATGAATGCACACCAAATGCTGGAGGAAATCAGCAAGTCAGGTAGCATCTATGGAGAAGAATAAACAGTCAGTGTTTTAGGCTGATATCCTTCATCAGGACTAGAAAGGGAGGGTGAAGAAGCCAAAATTAGAAGGAGGGGAGAGAGAGAAGTACAAGCTGGTAGGCTATAGGTGAGACCAGGTGAGTGGTAAAGTGGGGGAGGGGAGGGGGGATGAAGCGAGAAGCCGGCAGGTAATAGTTGAGGCAGGTGAGGGGTAAAGTGGTGAGTGGTGAGTGGGGAGAGGGAGAAGTACAAGCTGGCAGGTAATAGGTGAGACAGGTGAGGGGTAAAGTGGTGGAGGGGGAGGGGAGGGGGGATGAAGCGAGAAGCCGGCAGGTAATAGTTGAGGCAGATGAGGGGTAAAGTGGTGAGTGGGGAGAGGGAAAAGTACAAGCTGGCAGGTAATAGGTGAGACAGGTGAGGGATAAAGTGGTGGAGGGGGAGGGGAGGGGGGAGATGAAGTGAGAAGCTGGCAGGTAATAGGTGAGACAGGTGAGGGGTAAAGTGGTGAGTGGGGAGAGGGAGAAGTACAAGCTGGCAGGTAATAGGTGAGACCAGGTGAGGGGTAAAGTGGGGAGAGGGAGAAGTACAAGCTGGCAGGTAATAGGTGAGACAGGTGAGGGGTAAAGTGAGTGGATGGGATGGGGGGATGAAGTTAGAAGCTGCGAGGTAATAGGCTGAAGAAGAAGGAATCTGATAAGTGAGTCAATCCCAATTGATACTTAGACAACCTTATAACACATAAGGCCAGAGAATTAAGGATTGCAGTGGAGATTCAAGTTCGTTAAATTGTCATTCAACCATAGGTGAATACCCGTGAATATAGCCAAACAAAACAGTGTTATTCCGGGGCCCAGGTGCAAAACACAGTACCAACAGTGACACGTGACACAAGAACCATATAGCACATATAAGATATCAGTAAAATACAGTCACACAAAAAAATTTAGTCCAGGGCCCTGAGTCTGTGAACGTTGCAGCAATCTGCAGTCGAACACAATGCAGCTTGTCTTCTACCAAGTGAACACTGGGAGCAGCACAACTCCAGCCTGGATGCCGTGCCGTACCATACCAGCTCCAGTGGAGTGCACAGAGTCCAATGCCTCTCTCCTGGGTGACTGCAAACAGGCGACTCCATGGCTTGAGGCCTAGTCCTCAGCACAACCAAGGTCCCCTGCCATCCGCCAAAACACCTGTGAATTAGACTTGCAACATTCCACATTAACAATGTCCAATAGGGTCTTGCAATCACAAGAAAAGTGACTAAGATGATCATTCGCTGATTAGACTGCACACCGTGTTCACGCCCTGATTCCTGCGACGTCTCTCTGACGCCTCTCTGACGCAGGCAGCAGTATGATCTACACCACATCCAGCTCCTTCAGTTTCTTCGCCAGTGAGTAACTTGTTGTTGGGGTAGACTTGCTGTACTTTAAGTTTTTAATGTCCAGCTGGATCTTGTAATTATAAAAGTACATTTAAAAAGGACAATAACACCTTTGATTGACCCCATAGTAGCCACTGCGATCGAACGCGTCGTCATCTTACTAGATAGTCAAAAGATTGCCAACATGATGATCGACAAAGCTTCCAAAGGGCAGCCCCAATTACCGTGAGGGAACCCACGAACCATCCATGGTTATTCAGAAAGAATTGCATTTCTTTGGATTTTATGGAGCTGTTAACACATAGAGTAGAACAACAATGCATGGATTTCTTTTCTAATAGATGGAAATAGAGTTTTGAATTTCCAAATGTTTATATCATTGGATCATGTTAAATGCCACAGAAGCAGGGGTAAATCACTGCACATTCACAAATAATTACAGGTTGACCACCAATTTTTTGGCACCTCTTTTAATTCAGATGAAATTACGGGATGTAGTTTACTGGGTGGCCATCAGATGGCACTGTGTGAAGCGCATGCAGTGCCATCTGTAGTGAGACTCATTTTGACAAAAGCACGCTATTTTTATTATTTGCATTGCACTTGTTGGTGGTACTCCCAATATTTTGTGCTTATTTTTGTTTATTTTTGCTTATTTTACATAAATTTAACCTTAGCTGCAGCTTCTAAGATTACTGCAAGAACCAGTGGTGGTGTCAAATATAAACATCAGTCCATATCGATCCAAGAGAAGGTTGGAATGTTGAAAAAACTGGACCAAGGTGTTTCTGTGCATAAATTGTGTGACTTACATGGCATTGATTTGTTACCTGTGTATGATATAAAGCACCAAAGAGAAAAAAATTTGCAATTCTCTGAAAGTTGGTAAGAGCACTGAGCATGACTGAGTAATGACTGAATGGTTTCGCCAGCATTGGAGGGATGGAGTCGACTTGTCAGATAGTATGATAATGAACCAAACTAAGCTGTTCCATAAAGAAATGAAATTAGAAGAAGCATGCAACTATTTTACAGGATTGCATGTACCAAAGAAGAAAGTAGTTATTCATGATTTGCTTGCATATGCAGAAGGTGTTACAGGACCTGCTTTCAAAGATACAGCAAGTAGTCTTAAGGAAGAAGATCTATGTGAGTGGATGATTATTGACGATGAGACACGTTTTGTGCATCAGCTTACGAACTGAGAAATGATAGACGGTGTTCTCTGAGTGCTGATAAAAACACTGCAAGTGATGAAGATGGCAGCGATGACGATGAAACTGAAAGATTTACTGTTAACAAGTTAGTTGAATTGTTGCATGATTTAATCAAAGGGTTAGAGAAATGTACCTTCGTGATGGAACAAGAGCTAATAAATTTTTATTTGATGCAAAAAAAATTACACAGGGAGAGATCAAAACACATGAAACAACTTTGCCTGGATGAAATGTTTAAAAAGATAACCAAGAAGCAACATTCTTTGTAAACACAGTAATTAATACATTTATATTTAATTTTTGTTTAATTAATAATCGTTTTTAAGCTTCTAAAGTCCATTTTTGCCATTATTATTGCATGACCTCTTTTAATCCAGCAAGGCTCAGGAACCGAGGGTGCTGGAAAATCGGTGGTCAACCTGTAATATAATTTGGTAGTCCTCACCCATCAGGAAGGAGGCTACGTAGCAGCCACACCAGAAACACCAGACTCAAAAACAGTTCCTTTCCTTAATCAGTTAGCCTGATCAACACCTGCATTCACTAATCGACCACCACCTTTTCTTCATTTCTCGTTAGTCATTGTATGTACAGACACTTTATGGACATACGATCAATCTATATATTTATACTATCTAACGTATTTATATTTATTGTGTTTTTTTTGTGCTGCATTGGACCCAGAGTAACAATTATTTCATTCTCCTTTACACTTGTGTGCTGGAAATGACATTAAACAATTTTGAATTTTGAGTCAGGATTCTGGAATGTTGACCTGGAGGCATCTGGTCTATCTGTATCCTCTTATCCTGATCCGTTTCCCAAGTGTGAGTGTAGATGCCACTAATCTGATCTTAATTACCAGTTCATTTTGGAGTCTATTAGATGATGGAACATAAAACAGTAAGTACAGCTCAGGAAAAGGCCCTTCAGCCCAGACTGTTGTGTCGAACCGAATAAATTAGTATTCAAATCGCCAACTAAACTAATCGCTTCTGTCCACATCCCTCCATTTTGCTCACATTCATGTGCCTATTGAAACGTCTCTTAAAAGCCCCTGATTTATCTGCGTCTACCATAACCCAGGCAGCACATTCCAGGGACTCACCACTCTCAGTAGAAAACATGCCTGTGTAAAAAAATTTAGGGATAGGTTTAGTGGAAGTGTTGTCAGCAGCATCCACAGGCCATCAGCTAGTAAACATAAACATAGTGCTTCATTCTTGTTATGAATTCTGAATTGCTAAATGTTATAACCAGTGATTGCAATGAATTCTTTTTTTTGGCGGGTGCATGTGTGTGCATGCGTCCGTGCGTGTACGCGATGATGTCTTTTTCATGCCTTTACAAGGCGCGGAGCAGGAGCGAGAGAGAGTCTGTGTGGCGCGCCACTCCTCACACAGACATTTTCGCAGTATTTTCCCCTTTATTTTACGAGTTTGAGTTGCGATCTCAACACTCAATCTGGCACGGGTGGAAAGCGTACTCGGGAGTGGCTCCGACTGGTTTCGAACCCGGGAACCTCCGTTCCGGGGTCTGGCGCTGATGTCATTGCGCCACCAGCCGGCCCAATCACAATGAATCTTAACAAAGATTGGATTGGTTTTATTTGTCACATAAACATTGAAACAGCAAAACATGCAGAGAAATGCATCATTTGCTTCAAATCAAATCAGCAAGGATTATGCTAGGCTAGCCCACAAGTGGTGTCAATTTAGCATGCCCACAATTTACTAACCCTAATCCTAACTATATGTCTTTGGGATGTGGGAGGAAACCCTCACAGTCACAGGGAGAACGTACAAACTCCTTCCAGACAGCAGCAAGAATCGAACTCAAGTTTGATCGCTGATACTGTAAAGCTAATGCAATCACCACTGTGCTATCATGCTGCCCAACACAAGTGAAATAAATATTTATTTAAATATCAATTGCATTTAATGTGTTTGTGAAGCAAAGTCATTACCATTGCTAATCAGCAATCACATAGATTGGAGGATGGGTAACCAAAATTAGGTAACTATAAACAGTGATGTGCATTGTTGAAATTGTTAATGTGAGTGTGGAGCTTTTATGTTGCTGATGTTAATTGGCAAGGTACCTTTGTAAGCACTCTGAGATGTAATGGAAAATTCTGTAGCCCATTGTAAACAACTTCGCTGACTGCACGAGAAATCATGGTCATCCAGTCTCAGCATAGTCATAAACACAAGAGGTTCTGCAGATGATGACAATCCAGAGCAACAAACACAAAATGCTGTAGGAACTCAACAGGTCAAGCACTATGGAGAGGAATAAACAGTCAACATTTCAGGCTGCGACCCTTCATCAGGACCTGATGAAAAGACTCGGCCCAAAATGTCAACTGTTCATTCCTCTCCATTAATCCTGCCTGACCTGCTAAGTTCCTCCAGCATTTTGTGTTTCTCACCCCATGATTGTGCTTCTTTCAGTATTTTGGGCAGTCATCCAGTCACCCTAACCTTACCACTGAGGGGAGGAATTTCACCACAGTACCCAAAAGTCAAGAATTTCCCATGCTGAGGTACAAGTCAGAATCAGAATCAGGTTTATTATCACTGGCATATATCATGAAATGTGTTGTTTTGTGATAGCAGAACTGTGCAATTCATAAAAAAATTACTGTTAATAATAAATAAATAGTGTAAAAAGAGCAAAAAGTGAGGTATTATCCATAGCCATTCAAAAATCTGATTGCAGAGGGGAAGAAGCTGTTCATAAAACATTCAATCTGTGTCTTCAAACTCCTGTACCTCCTCCATGATGGGAGCAATGAAGTCAGATTCCGTGTCCACTTCCACCTCATGCCACCCATTTCACCCCAGTACCTCAACAATTTGCAGGGTTCCCAGTCTCTGTATGGCTTTCAAGCACAGTAGTTTTGATTAAGTCTTAAATTTTGTCCATTTAAAATGATTGAACTGCTTTTTTTTGGGGATTCAAATGTTTGAAACAAAAGAGGAAACCAGAGGTTTAAAACTGTTTTGCATGCAGTAGCATATTTTTAGTTATGAAATTGTGCCAATGACTGTAATTAATCTTATTATATTGTTAGGGAAAAGATTACATGCTTGAGAAGACTTACTGTAAAGATTTATGCAGAATTTTTAAAATGAAGGATACCATTTCACAATTTCTATATCTTTTAGCATGCTAAATCCTTCATTGATGCTTATTGGAGCCATATTAGAATTTTTGTTTTTTTTTTAATGGTTGATTTGTTTTGAAATAGTAGCAGCCTTGCTTCATTCTTGAGATGTGATTAATTCAGGTTTGTGTGATAATCCGCTGTCAGAGTATATTCATGGCAACACAGCCTACTGCACAGTTCATAACTCCATGCTTGACCTATACTACAGATCCATGGAAGTACCTTTATGCTGAAATGTTGAGACATTGCCAAAGATTTTTCAATTGTTTGGTTAACTTAAATGGCTCCAAAATCCTTAGCAAACGGATATTTTAGCAGATTTACACTCAGTGACCACTTAATTAGGTACCTTTGAAAGTGGCCACTGAGTGTTTGTTCCTAGTTTTCTGATGCTGTAGCCCATCCACTTCAAGATTCGACGTGTAGTATTCTTCCGCACACTACTGTTGTGATGCGTGGTTATTTCAGCTACTGTTGCCTTCCCGTCAGCTTGAACCACTCTGGCTGGTCTCCTCTGACCTCTCTCATTAACAAGGCATTTTTGCCCACAGAACTGCTGTCCACTGGATGTTTTAGTTTCCTGTGCCATTTTCTATAAACTCTGGAGACTGTTATGAGCAATATTCCTGGGAGATCAGTTTCTAAGATACTCAAACCACTCTGTCTGGCACCAACAATCGTTCCTCTGTCAAAATCACTTAGATCACATTTCTTTCCCATTCTGATGTTTGGTCTGAACAACAACTGAACCTCTCGACTATGTCTGCATGCTTTTATGCATTGAGTTGCTGCCACATGACTGGCTGATTAGATATTTGCATTAATGAGTAGGTGTACAGATGTACCTAATAAAGTGACCACTGAGGGTATACACCTGCAAATGATATGTGTTCTACTTTGAAAATATAGTAAAAAACAACATGGCCACTGTTGGTGTTAAATGAATGATATTTTTAATTGCTTGCATAAAGCTGGTTAAATCTAAATTATTGCTTCTTGTAGGTTCATATAAGACCATAAGACATAGGAGTATATTTAGTAAGGGAGTCTAAAACCAGGGGGCTCAACCTCAGAATACAACGATATCTCTTTTGAACAGAGATTAGGAGAAATTTCTTTAGCCAGAGGGTGGTGAATCTGTGGAATTCAATGGCACAGGTGGCTGTGGAGGCCAAGTCATTGGATATACTTAAAGTAGTTGTTGATAAGTTTTTGATTAGTAAAGGTGTCAAAGGTTACAGGGAGAAGGCAGTAGAATGAGGTTGAGAGGGATCATGAATAAGCCATGACAGAGAAAGACTCGATGGGCCGAATGGCCTAATTCTACTTCTATGCCATATGGTCTTACTTCACTTAGCTGTAAGAGATCCTGAGATCATATGAAAAGCGGTTCATTTTCCAAATGAACATGCCTCCTTTAATCAAATTCCATCAAAAAAGTACTTGAGTTTTAATCGTTATTACTGTACACATATTGTCAGTCAGATTGCATTGAACAAAAGCACATCTTTTACGTTCCTCTGAGAGCAGTTTGAAAATAAAATGTCCGTTAAAATGTCAGCCTGATTTCTGCTTCCGAGGGAATTGGAATTGAGATTTGCCATCCAACATATACTTCCAATGTTAATACACAAGAGGGGCACTGATTGTCATCAAAACTATGGTGTTTTCTCTCTAATTACCCACTTCAAGCAATCTTGATTGTCTGAAAATAACTTATTTTCTTTTGTGCTCTTTGATCAGTGTTCAATGTTTATACGACATATTTAAGTGAAAAACATCAACTGTACTTTCTCTGTTTATAAGCATCTATGCGTACATATGTAAGTTGGAGAGATTTTTGGGTCAGTATGATCTCTGTTCTGGATTTTACAGTGAATGATTTCAAATTCTAATCCCCAGACTGTTGAACAACAGTCTTGAGTTTGAGGTGTGCAGATGATATTAAGGATATAAACACCATCTGGAAAGAAACTGCTGAGCTAATATTTACGTATCTATTTTTAGTCACCATTGTCTTGAGCATTATCTGCATAGGTCAAACGAATAATGCTGCAAATATTACAGATTTCCAGAGTCTGCAGTATTTTGTTGTAGATGTAATTATTTTAATGATTTGCAGTAAATGTTATTCAGAATTGGAGGTTGTTGCTAGACTCTTTAAACATGCTGTCGCATGTGGTTTACACCTGTCTCGGTTACTGCTGTCTTTTACAATAATTTCGTGCCTTAATGTTATTTAACAACTTTTTCTTTTAGGCTTGGATAGAGGCAGAGATGATGTGTCCATATCAAAGGATGACTCTACTCACACAATATCAAAAAGCAAGGTACAATATTTTCCATATTTTTCTGTTCCCTAACACAAAATCTGACAGTTGGAGTGACTCGCCTGCATTTAGAGGGGAAAACTTCAGAAGATAAGCTACGAGAGGATGAGTGATCCAAATCACTGACATGCTTTTAGAACATAGAACCATACAGCACAGTACGGGCCCTTCGGCCCACAGTGTTGTGCCAACATTTTAACCTACTCCACGGTCACTCTAATCCTTCCCTCCCATGGCTCTCAATTTTTCTTTCATCCTGTGCCTTTTTAGGAGTCTCTTAAACATCCTTAATGCATTTGCCTCTACCACCACCTCCACCTCCACTATATTCCACATGCCTCCTACTCTCGATGTAAAAATAAGACTTGCCTCTGTCACCACCCCCATACTTTCCTCCAAACACCCTTTCTATTATGCCCCTTCTATTGGTTATTTCCTCCACAGGAAATAGTCTCTGGTTGTCCACTCTTTCTATGCCTCATCATCATGGAACTTCGTCAAGACACCTTTTTCTTCCTTCTCTCCAAAGAGAAAATCCCCAGCTCACTCAACCTATCCTGATAAGACATGCTCTCTAATTCAGGCAGCATCCTGGTAAATCTCTTCTGCACCCTCTCCAAAGTTTCCACACCCTTCCTATGATAAGGTGGCCCAAACTAAGCACATTATTCCAAGTGTGGTCTAACCAGAGTTTTGTGACCATGCAGAAATGGGACAATGATAGAGGATATTGGTATGTTTTTTTTACCAGGACAGAATTGTTCTCAAACTGAGTTTTATCTTTAGGAAGACTTGCATTTGGAGATGTCCTCAGGACAATGTAAAGCACTTTGTAGACATAGATTCTCAATCAGCTAAGTGCCAGTACTGAGTAACCATTCAATCTCTGTGTAGCAGATTACAAAGTACTGTGACTGTGTCAATTGGGAATTTATTTGTTTTGTCTGATCTGGCTTGGAAGCTTTCCAGCCTTCCATCAGATTCACTCAGAAGAGCTTTCTCTTTTCAGCTAGCATTAGACCACTAGGCAACCAAGGTGAAAATGATATTCAGACTTATTGTTGAAAGTATGGATGCTTAAAAATATCATATTAGAATGAGATGGGTGGTGAGTGTCCAAAATGACTTTTCCTGCCCATTTCTTTGTCCTGGACACTTACAGGTCCTGCAGGGATGGTAGGCTACAGCCAGTGACCTTTTCTGCTGACATGACAGTTTGCTGTAGTTTTTGTGCATTGTGAGATGTTGTGTGACCTTGGTAGTTCTACAGGCATCCAGGAAGTTTATCCTGATTAACTGTAATGTGCAGAGCATATTTGTTGCTTGTGTAGATTAGATTGGTTTATTGTCATATATACCAGAGGGCGGTAAACTTCCTTATCTACATGAAGCTCATAGAGAAAAAGGAATGGCTGCAGAGGCAGATTAGTTGCTATTTTTTCTTTTTTACACCAGAGAATCACGATGAAAAGGCTTCATTGACTGCAAAGTGCTTTGCAAATCCTGACATATGCTTTGTAAATGTTGGCTTTGCTTCTGAGTATAGGAGCAAACTGAAAGGCCATGCAGAGTTGGTGTTCAAAATAAAAGGTGAGTTATTAAAAAGTGGAGTGCACCAGGAGACCAGTCAAAGCTGACCTACCTGAGCATGAATTTGGTACAGCTGTTACATTATCAGTTAGTGAGATTACAAGTAAAACAGAATGGTGGCTACAGGAAGACTTAAGAAGGGTGCATCAGCTACTTGGAATGCTGTACACTGCCTTCTATTCATTTCAGTTTTATATTGCATCTGAAAGACTTTGTCAGTGCAGTATAAAAGTGTCCCTCTTATATTTTTTATGTTGTTTCTCAGAGTCGGGACCAACAATGGCAAACATCTAACTGACTGACACCAGTAGGAATTTAGCCTTTGGAAGTATAAAACTACTTCGAACCTCAGGGATAAATTTGGTAATGCATTTTCTGATCCGCAGACTTACACTTCTTCAGTTTACTGTAGTATGCTGTCATTAAGATGAGACCTAAAGCTTTAGAATAATCTTGCAAATCAATGCCCTAACATGTGAGCAATGCAAACGTGCTAATATTGTTTGTTGGTTAGATGAACAGGCACATTTAGTTGAATTGCTTTAGCAGATAGCTGCATTGAGATTTGGAATCCCAGTGTGGCCTCTTGTATATCGGTGAGACCGACGTAGCTTCGCCGAACATCTACGCTCCGTCTGCCAGAACAAGTGGGATCTCCCAGTGGCCACGCATTTTAATTCCACTTCCCACTCCCATTCCGATCTGTCCATCCATGGCCTCCTCCACTGCCGGGATAAGGCCACACTTAGGTTGGAGGAACAACACCCTATGTTTCTTTAAGATTGCCTCCAACCTGATGGTATGGATATAGATTTCTCAAACTTCCAGTAATGCCTCCACCACCACCACCCCCCCTTCACCATTTCCCATCCCCTTGTCCCTCTCTCGTGTTATCTCCTTGCCCACCCATCACCTCCCTCTGGTGATCCTTCCCCCTCCCTCTTCTTTCTTCCATGGCCTCCTGTCTCTTTCACCAATCAACTTCCTAGCTCTGTGCTTCATCCCTCCCCCTCTAAGTTTCACTTATCACCCGGTATTTCTCTCTCCCCTTCCCCCACCTTTTAAGTCTACTCCTCAGTTTTTTTTCTCCAGTCCTGCCAAAGGGTTTTGGACTGAAACGTCAACTGTACTTTTTTCAATAGATGCCATCTGGCCTGCTGATTTCCTCCAGCACTTTGTGTGTGTTGTTTGGATTTCTAGCATCTGCAGACTTTCTCTTGTTTGAGATTTTGAAGTTTTGCTGCTGCTAACTTGAGACTCAGTGTTGGTATTGGATACCCTGCTAATCAGAATAAAACTAATTCAAAACCCTGCTTCTCTGGAACTGTAGTTCAGATGATCCTGCATTATCTTCCTGATGGAATCAATAATCCAGTGACATTGTTCCACTATTGCCTTTAAGAAGGGGATTTTATTTGCAGCCTCTGGTGTCAGACTAGAGATTTAAGTACAAAAATATTGACACAATTTGAGCATGATTTAGTGAAGAGATGTCAAATCAAAATTCTGACTGTGCTGTCAGAGGACATGAAAAAACGCCACTCCTAACACATTCTTTCTCATAGTCCATTTTAGGCACAAAATTTTATATTAAGTGCAACTTAACTTATTTTGTGTTCTATTCTTTGGAAGCTCTATGTTTATATCAAATGCCTTCAGCTCTATAACCTTCAATTTTGTTGGCTCAAGGTAAAGTACAATACACTAGGAACCTGAACTGTTTGGCCCTCGGAGAAATGCACTTCCCTGCAGTGTGTGTGGCTCTTTTTGTGGTTGGCTTCTGATGATCAGGTCATTTTTGTCGCTTTTCGTTGGCCACTTTTCTCTGGAGGACTTTCAGCAAAAATAGAATTGATCCAACCAGTGTCCATCTATTGACAGTCTCCAATAAACACGTTGTCATTCATCTGCTCCGCTGTTCTGACTGCTGGGATAATTTGAGGTTCTGCCACTGACTGACCACAAGACATAGGGGCAGCATTAGGCCATTTGGCCCATCAAGTCTGCGCCACCATTCAATCATGGCTGATCCTTTTTCTCCTCCTCAGCCCCACTCCCTGGGCTTCTCATAACCTTTGATGTCATATCTAATCAAGAATCTTTCAAGCTCTGCCTTAAATACACTCAATGACCTGGGCTTCACAGCTGCCTGTGGTAACAAATTCCACAAATTCACTACCCTCTGGCTAAAGAAATTTCTCCGCATCTCTGTTTTAGATGGACACCCCTCTATCCTGAGGTTGTGCCCTCTTGCCCTAAACCTCCCCCGCCATGGAAAACGTCCTTTCCACATCCATTTCACTTGAGCTCAGGTATCCCCATTACATTATACCTCTCCGACACAATTAGTTTTTTGTCATGACTCAAAGTGCAAAGTAAATTTATTAACAAAATACATATCTGTCACCATATATGACTCAGAGATTCATTCTCTTGTGGGCATTTACAGTAGAACAAAGAAATACAGTAGAATCAATGAAAAGCTACTCACTAACAAAGACCGACAAACAACCAATATGCAAAACAAGACAATGTGCAAATACAAAAATGCATATATAATTAATTAAATAAATATTAAATAAATAGATAGGAACTGAGAACATGAGCTATAGAGTCCTTGAAAGCGAGTCTGCAGGTTGTGGTATCAGATCACTGTTGAGGTGAGTGAAGTTATCCACGCTGGTTCAGGAGCCTGATGGTTGAGGCGTAATAACTGTTCCTGAACGTGGTGGTATGGGTCCTAAGGCTCCTGTACCTCCTTCCCGATGGCAGCAGCCAAAAGAGAGCATGGCCTGGATGGTGGGGGTCCCTGATGATGGAAATTACTTTCTTGTGGCAGCGCTCCTTGTAGATGTGCTCAATGGCGGGTAAATTCAAACCTGCTAATTTTAATGTGAAATTTGATGTTTAATTTAACAAGATCTTGAGTCAGCAGATTTAGAGGATATATGTTTGCCTCATTGTATGAATCGATTTGAGTCTTATCACATAAACAGAGTTCAGCAACATAAGGGCACAACAGTTCACACTGCTACCATACAGTTCTATCAGTCTGAATTTGAATTTGAATCCTGACTTCAGGCAGTGCCTGTGTGGAGACTGTATACTTTCTGTGTGATGGTGTAGGTTTCCCCAGACGCTCTAGTTAGCTCCCATATTCTGAAGATCCCCTGGTAGTTTATTTACTGCTTGGGTGGAAGAATTTGGATACCTCATGGCCATAAGACACAAGAACACAATTAGGCCAATCAGCCTATCGAGTCTGTTCTGCCATTCAATCACTGCTGATTATTATCCCTCTCAACCCCATTCTCCTGCCTTCTCCCCATAACCTTTGGCGCTCTTACTAATCAAGAACCTATCAACCTCTGCTTTAAATATCCCCAATGACTTGGCTTCCACAGCCATCTGTGCCAGTGAATTCCACACATTCACCACCCTCTGACTAAAGAATTCCTATTCATTTCTGTTCTAAAGATACGTCCTCCTGAATCTGTGCTGTCTGGTCCTAGACTCTCCCACTATTGGAAACATCCTCTCCGTGTCCACCCTATGTCGGCCTTCAGTAGGTTTCAGTGACATCCCACCCCCTCATTCTTCTGAACTCCAGTGAGTACAGGCCGAGAGCCATTAAGCACTCCTCATATGTTAACCCATTCATTCCCAGGATCATTTAAGATGACGGAGGAGCTAGTCAAGTTAGCATGGAGGGTGCTGATGTTTGTATGTTCTGCTGCCCTTATTCTTCTTGGTAAAATCATTTGAAAGCAACAAAGACTCAATGGGCCATGGCATGAAACATGAGGATATACACTTAAATTCCTGCTTGTTAATGCAAATATCTAATGAGCCAATCATGTGGCAGCAGCTCAATGCATAAAAGCATGCAGACCTAGTCAAAAGGTTCAGCTGTTGTTCAGGTCAAACATCAGAATGGTTCAAAAATGTGATTGACCGTGCCTTTGACCGTGGAATGATTGTTGGTGACAGATGGGGTGGTTTGAGTATCTCAGAAACTGCTGACCTGGGATTTTCACGTAGATGAAAACTGCCAGTCTGGTTCAAGCTGACAGGAAGGAAGGTGACAGTAACCAAATAACCACGTGTTATAACAGTGGTATACCGAAAGCATTGCTTAATGCGCAACATGCCGTACCGATATGGATTATAGCAGCAGAAGACCAGAAACATGCAGTCAGTGGCCACTTTTTTAGTTACAGGAGGTACCTAATAAATGGACACTGAATGTAGGAAGCAGCTATACATTTGGGCCAGTCAAATGTAATATTTGTCCCCAGTGAGACCAGCCACCTCTGCCGTTTCTTTTCACCACAAAACTGAAATTTTCTGTTTAAATTATTATTTACAGTCAGAGTCCAAATTATACAATGGAACGGAAAAGGATCTTGTCTCACCTGGAAGCAAACTCACAAAGAAAGAGTCTCTTAAGGTAAGTTTATATTTTACAAATAGTAGCAACATGGATTTCTCCAATTTCTTGTAATTTCTCCCTCCTCTCCCTTCCTTCCTTTTCTATTCCGCATTATTGCACCTCTCTTACCCCTTCTCTTCTTCACCTGCCTATCATCCTCTCTGGTGCTCCTCCGCCTTCCCTTTCACCCATGATCCACTCTCTTCTCCAATCAGATTCCTCCTCCTTCAGCCCTTTAACTATTCCACCTATCACCTCCCAGCTCTCACTTTATCCCCCCTCTCCCACCCACCCACCTGCCCTCTTACCTGTCATCACCTATCACTTTCATTTCCCCCCATCTTATTCTGGCTTCTGCCTTCTTCCTTTCCAGTTCTGATGAAGGGTCTTGGCCCAAAACGTCGACTCTATTCTTCTCCATAGATGCTGCCTGACCTGCTGAGATCCTCCAGCATTTTGTGTATGTTACTCTGGATTTCTAGCATCTGCAGAATCTCTTGTGTTTATGATTTGCCACACTGCCAAAGGCTATAAGAGACCATTGAAATGTAGCAAAAGGGAGAGTTTCAACTATGGGAGGATTGTCACTGTGGTTCCTGCAAGTAAATTACTACCTTCCCTGTGAATGTGAAATTTGGCACAGCTCTCAATAAACTCTATTTGAATCCAGCCCAAACTGATGAAGTAAAATTTTTAACTTTTTGCCAACGACAAAGGACTTTTAATCCAATCTCACTTCAGTGAGATTGCTGGTATGCCAGCAGAACTGTCAATGAAGCTGCAAAGGTTTGTTCAGGAATTGGCCACCGTGAGTTCAGCTATTCCCCAAGAACCTTCAACACTGATGCAGGTGCACTTGAACACAGAAAGGGAAACACAGGCAAACCATGCAGGAACTGTCTTCTGAGGATCAGTGTTATTTCGAGAAACACAACATTTGTAATGAAAAATTACTAAGTACTGTACAGCTCACATTCTGTGCTGAAGATTAAATCGTAAACGATCTGAGTTTCTGCCAACAGCACTATTTTTTCCTTGTGTATGTTAAGTCTCTAATGCTGTGTGACTGTGATGCTGCTGTAAATTTTCATTGCATAGATTACTTGTGCAAATGACAAACTCAAATTTGACTTTGACGTGAACTTTTACTGTGAATATCCTCGTCTGATTTGATTTTCCAAAATGCAAATAATAAACATGAGAGATTCTGCAGATGCTGGAAATCTAGAGAAGCACACACACAAAATACTGAAGGAACTCAGCAGATCAGGAAGCATCAGGAATATGCTGCCTGATCTGCTGAGTTCCTCCAGCATTTTGTATGTATTCCAAAATGCAACACCTTTCATTTATCTGAATTGAAAGTTATTTGCCAGTCCTTGGCCCACTTACTAACTGATCAAGATCCCCTGCAATTTTTGATAACCTTCTTTGGTTGTGATATTTTAGTGTCATCTGCAAACTTACAAACCATGCCCCTGTAATTTTGTTACAAAAAAAATTCTGATTTCAGGTTCAAAAGAAAAATTACAGAGAAGAAAAGAAAAGAGCCACCAAGGAACTGCTCAGCAGCATTACTGATCCGTCTGTAATAGTCATGGCTGATTGGCTAAAGGTGTGTGAGTAGCTATCAGCTGTAGATAAACATTTTTCTTCATTTAGATCTTCACACTCTGACAAGTTTATGGTCAGTTATGCAAGTTCCCCAATTTTATATTGTATCACAAACACAGAAAACAATAACCTGTCTTTTGTTTTTTTTTCAAAGATTTGGGTGCCACGGTAGCGTAGCAGTTAGGGCCACGCTAATGCAACTTGGACCATTCCGGGGTTTGGAGTTCAGTTCCGGTGCTGTTTTGTAGGAAGTCTCTGTACGTCCTGTCCGTGGAATGCATGAGTTTTCCCCGGGTGCTCTGGCTCCCTCCAAAGAGGTACCGGGTAGATTAACTGGTCATTGTAAATTGCCCCATGATTAGGTTAGGGTTAATCAGGTTTGTGGCGTTGCTGGGGTGGCGTGGGCCAAAGGACCAGAAGGGCCTACTCTGCACGGTGTTGCTAAATAAATAAATATTAGTCAGCTCCATCATGGATACTAGCCTCCAAGACATCTTCAAGGAGTGTCTCCTTGAAGATCCATCATTAAGGACCCCACCAGCCAGGATGTTCCCTCTTCTCATTGTTACTGTCAGGAAGGAGATACAGGAGCCTGAAGGCACGCAGTCAGCCATTCAGGAACAGCTTTCTCCTCTCTGCCATCCGATTTTGAAATGGACATTCAACTCATGAACACTATCTCAATACTACTTTTATTTCTTTTTTTTTGCACTACTTATTTTAATTTAACTATTTAATAGACATGAATATATACTTATTGTAATTCAGTATTTTTTCTCTATATTTATTTATCATGTATTTCATTATACTGCTGACGTAAAGTTAATGAATTTCACAACATATGCTGGTGATATTAAATCTGATTCTGATTAGTGGTATAATGAAAGATCTTAATTTTGTTCTGTTTACACAAATCAGTGAATTATTAACAGTTAAAAATATAAATGCACCGTGCTTCTACCACCCTTTCACGGTCTTTAATGACGTGCCAAATCTCCTCAGATTCTGAATGAAGTAGAGCTCCATTATGATTCCCTTAGTGTGTTGGGCCCAGAACAGATCCTGTGGCCCACAAGATCAATGGACCAGCAAGAAGTTATGGGCATGTCATGTTGGTGCTGAAATGTGTGGCGACACTTACTGGCTGCCCCAGCATATTCTTAGATTGTGTTGGTTGTTAATGTTAATGACACATTTCCCTGTATGTTTCGATGTGCATGTGATAAAAATACATGAATCTGAAGGATAATTGTCCTTGTTGATAAATGGGATTCAAGTAATGAATACTTGATGAGTAACGTGGGTGTGGTGGGCTGAAAGGCTTCATTCTGTGCTTAGTGACAATCACCGAAAGGATTGTATGAAGGCAGTCCATTATCTACATACACTAGGTGACTAGCTGTCTGCACTGATTTTGTTCATTTAGAATCAAAAGAATGCAATGCGGATAAATTCCTCCATCGATAAGTATTAGGAACTCACACACAGTTTGAAAATACTGTGTTTGAAAATTCTGAATTTGTTAAGGTAGTGAAATCATTTCATTTTTACTCGCAGCCATTTCTGGCATCTCCAATCCTGAATGCTTGAAACTGCAGTGAGCAGAACAATTCAGAATTGTCTTACTGCTTATTTCTCGCCAACTATCAGTGACAAAAAAAATCGCTGATTTTTGAACACAAACACACCCAAATGATGCTATTTTAAAAACTGTTTACTCGAAGCCCAGTTTGGTGTCTAACAGTCACGCAAATAGCACGCGACTGATGCTAGTTAGAACCTGTTTGACAACAGACTCCTGCGTCAATTAAGCAGCATAGTGTCCCAAATAACCGAAGGGAACCTCGATAGTTTATCGATTTGTTTTCGTTTTTTTAAGAGTTGTCCCAAATAAGCGGCTGTCCGGATTAACCATTGGCCCAATAAACCAGAATCCACTGGATATATTTTGGACTTTAGAATAAATGGTTAATGATTCAACCGTGTCTGTGTTACCAGTCAATTGAGTAAGATTTCTTTCAATATCCGAGGCATGTGACAATTATATCATGATGGACCAGATAACTTGCAAATAGTATTTGAATTCTGGTCACTTGACTGTGCATTTATCAAGCTCTCTTGATAGATTTGACTATGAGGGAAAGGATGTGCGTTTTTAGCTTTAAGGCAGGTTATTTTAATTCAAATACTTGAAAATTGATATGTTTCTTTCTGATGCAGTAATGCTGAAAACATGAATTGTACTTTTATTCATATTTCTCGGGGCAACTTATTTTAGCTAAACAAAAATTCACTTCATCTTTTGTCAGATTCGTGGAACGTTAAAGAGTTGGACAAAACTGTGGTGCGTCCTGAAGCCTGGTGTTTTACTAATCTACAAAACTCCAAAGAATGGCCAGTGGGTGGGAACGGTGCTTTTGAATGCCTGTGAACTCATTGAAAGGCCATCAAAGAAGGATGGTTTCTGTTTTAAAGTCTTCCATCCCTTGGAACAGTCCATTTGGGCTGTGAAGGTTTGTTGTTGCATCTTTTTTCTCTCTAGCGGTGCATAAGCTCAAGTTCAAGTTTATTGTCATCTGACTGTGCATATATACAACCAAACAGTGTCCTTCCAGACCACAGTGCACCCACAAAACTCACATCACACACAGCACACACAGTGCAAATACAGTATTACTACAAATAAGTTAATAAAATGTTGTTTAATTTTCTGGTTAATTGTCTAATACTATAATTGTTAATATTTTTCTTCTCTTCCTTTTTGTATTTGCACAGTTTGTTTTTTTCGCACACTGGTTGTTGTCCTCCTGTTGGGTGCGGTCTTTCATTGATTCTGTTGTGTTTCTTGTATTTACTGTGAATGCCCACAAGAAAATGAACCTCAGGATTGTATATGGTGACATATATATACTTTCATAAATTTCTTTTGAACTTTGACTTTGAATTCAAAGTGCATGTAGTGCATAGCATAGGTAAACAATAAGCGGCTCACTATATCCTACTCATAATCACTACTCATCAAGGAGATTTGGATGCTAAGCAGTTTGTGTATGCAGATGCAGATATAGACCGTGCTTTGGAGTTCAGATGTTCAGAAACTGGTCTTGATTAACCTGATCAATTTTGCTTGTGGCAGTAGTGCTATTCAGAAAGAGAGCTGTTAGTAAGTTCATGATTCATAAACGAAATATTGTAATTTTCTGGGTTCCCTGAACCTAATGATGTAGGACCTAAGGCTCCTGTACCTCCTGCCTTATGGTAGTAGTGAGAAGGGAGCCTGGCCTGGATGGTGGGGTCCTTGATAATGGATGCTGCTTTCTTGTGGTAGTGCTCCATGCAGATGTGCTCAATGGTGATAAGGGCTTTTCCTGTGATGAACTAGGCTGTGTTCACTATTTTCTGTAGAGCTTTCTGTTCCTGGTATTGGTGTATCCATTTCTGCCCATGATACAACCAGTCAAGATACTCTCCGCCATACATCTGTAGAAGTATGTCAAAGTTTTAGATTTTTTTGTAATTTTAAAGATTTCTTTGAGTGACACATAACCTACAAATAGCCCTGGTCTTTGTTCATTTAATAAGGCTTTACTTATTTAAAGTATATGATATTCAGCACAAATGATCCAAATTTGTTTTAAAGGGTCCAAAAGGTGAAGCTGTTGGATCTATAACTCAGCCATTGCCCAGTAGTTACCTGATATTTCGAGCTGCTTCAGAATCTGATGGTAAGAACTTGCGTAAAAGAAATCTCTTTTCTTGGAACGTTCAGTGAATTTTATGAGTTGAATTAATGGAGTAACTAAATAAAAAAGTGATCAAGGTTATGATATGCATTTTCAATTGAAAAAACATTTCTTGCAGCATTTTTTTCCTTTAGCAATTTTTTTAAAAATGTGCAATCCTGATTGAAATTTTTGAGTGAAACTCATTGGAGTCTGCAAGCTAACCTGTTCCAATGAAGGGTCAGGACATGAAACTTTGACTGCTTTGCACAGATACTGCCCGACCTGCTGAGTTCTTCCAGCAGTATTTTCTGCTTATGTTTCAGATCTCCAGCTAGTTTTTCTAATCTATTGCTTGCCATGATCCCCTGGCTCTCAACAAGCCTGTACCTGATCACAATTAAATCTTGGTGTTGAGTTACAGTTAATTGCCATGACATTGCTTGCTTCTTATGGAAAATAAGTCATCGTTATGCTTCTACTTGTCTTATTACCCTGTGATGCTTTAGGGGTTTTATTTCTACTTTCTACACGTTATCAAGTCATATCAAGTAGTACAGTGAGCTGCCAGATGTGTCTGATATGCCTTAATAACATGGAGAATGGAGAAAGCAGAAAACATTCCGGTGACCGGAATACAGTGCTGACTCCAGTGCTGTCTTCGTGGAAATAGCACCCTCTCACTGTAATAGTGTTAGCTTCCCTAGGATTCTGCAGTTTGCTCCCACATCCCAAAGACACTCTGTCTAGTAGGTTTTTTTTTAATGTAGAGATACAGCACAGTAACAGGTCATTCTGGCCCAGTTGCACCCATGTGGCCAATTAACCAACATCTTTGGAATGTGGGAGGAAATCAGAGCACCCGGAGGAAACACACACAGTCATGGGGAGAATGTCAAAAGTCTCACAGACTACGGAGGGAACTGAACCTGGGTCACTGGTGATGTAATAGCCTATGCTACCATACAGCCCTAACTACTGCAGTAAGTTACCCCCAGTGCAGCTGGAAGAATGGGGGGACACTGATGGGCATGTACGAGAGAATAGGTCTCACAAATTGTGAGGGATTGGGATTGAAGGGATGCCTTTCAGAGCTAACATAGATTCGATGGGCCAAATGACCTCCAACATTGTAAGGAAATATAAGAATATATGAGAAACTTATAACATTTGACCCTCCAACTCGGATTGGGGGAGCAACACCCCATATTCCATCTGGGTAGACTTCAGCCTGTTGGCATGAGCATCGGTTTCTCCAACTTCTGGTATTTCAACCCCCTCCCTCCTTCTCGCTTTTACCATTCCCCATTCTGGTTACCATCTCACCCAGCCCTTCTTTTCTCCTCATCATGTCCCTCTGGTTCCCCTCCTCCTTTCCTTTCTTCCATGGTCCACCGTCTTTTCCATCAGATTCTTTCCTCTTCAGTCTTTTACCTCTCCCACCTCCTAGTTTCATACTTCATCCCACCTCCACCACCTACCCCACCTTCCCCCTCACCTGGTCTCAGCTATCACCATCAGCTCGTACTCCTCCCCCTCACCCCCCTAACCTTCCAGTCCAGTCCTGATTAAGGATCTCGGTCTGAACCACCGACGGTTTATTTTCCTCCATCAAAGAAAATGTTTAAAATGTCTTTCCCCTCCTTTTCCAGTCCTGATGAAGGATCTTGGGCCGATAAGCTGACTATTTATTTTCCTTCATAGACGCTGCCTGACTTGCTGAGTTCCTCTAACATTTTGTTGCTAAAAATTTGAACCTGTTTATTTAGAAGTACCCCCATCTGTCTGCACACTCAGGACATACTGGAAATCTGAAATAAAAATAATCAGCAGATCAGGCAGAATCTGAAACCATGTACCATAAGGCATAGAAGCAGAATTAGGCCATTCAGCCCGTCCAATTTGTTCCACCATGACTGATTTATTTTCCCTCTTAACCCCATTCTCCTGCCTTCTCCCTGTAACCTTTGATGCCCTTACTAATCAAGAACCTATAAACCTCCACTTCAAATATACCCAATGGCCTGGTCTCCCCAACCATCTGTGGCAATGAATTCCACAGTCTCACCACCCTCTGGCTACAGAAATTACTTCTCATCTCTGTTCTAAATGGACATCTCTGTATTTTCAGGCTGTGTTCTCTGGTCCTACACCTTCCCTACTATAGGAAACATCCTCTCCACATCCATTCTATCTAGGCCTTTCGCTATTCAGTAGGTTTCAATGAGATCCCCTCTCATTCTTCTAAACTCCAGTGATTAAAGGCATGCCTTATAATGGTACGAGAAGCAATAGTTCAAGATACTGAACTTCCTTGTGCTTTAGATGTTAGTAATGTGCACCTTTTTTTTTGCAGGAAGATGTTGGATGGATGCTTTGGAACTTGCTCTGAAGTGTTCTAGTCTCCTAAAGCGAACTACAATTAGAGAAGGCAAAGAATATGATCTAAACTCCTCAGAGGGCTGTCACGTTGCCCTCTTTGGGCTGCTGCGCGCAAATCCTCTGCAAAGTCCTGAACACGACCAGTAAGTTGTTCGTTGTTCACTGGATGATGAGTGGCTGTTGAGACATTCCACGTGTGTTTGGTAGTTTCCAATTAGGCAGGAAGTGTTAAATATAAACTGGCATGTGTACTTCCTTCTTATTTCTCCAGCTATCAAAGGCAAAGAAAGTGTCTCAGTGCTAGAGCTGTTAATGTGGTAATATGCATTTTACAGAGGTACATTTAGAAAAATGGTGCAAGAAAACACCTATAATTACGAAGGCTACCACGAGGGAGCATAATTTTGAGATGATTGGTGGTAAGTGAAGGTTCTTGGGAAGTCGAGTATGAGGCATAAATCTTGTTGCTTACAATTGTTTTATTAAATGGTATAGGAACAAAGGGAGAAGAAGCATGAGGAGAGGGAACGGAGAAAGTGAGAGGGGAATGAAAGAGCAAGGGAAGAGAGCAAATAAAGGTGGTGTGGATTCCACTGAAATTCCAATAAATAACTTAATTAATTCAAATAAAGTGACATCCGCGACTGAAACCATGAAGTTTCCAGAAAAATACAGGGGCGACTGTAACCACTGAAAAACTCACTGAACCATTAGATGCACACTCAATGGCCACTTTATTAGGTGCACCTGTATACCTGCTTGTTGATGCAGGTATCTAATCAGCCAATCATCTGGCGGCAACTCAGTACAGACATGGTCAAGAGGTTCATTTGTTGTTCTGACCAAACATCAGAATACGGAACAAATGTGATCTAACTGATTTTGATGATTATTGGTGCCAGATGGGGTGGTGTGCATATCTAAGAAACTGCTGATTTCCTGGAATTTTATGCACACTGTCTCTAGCGTTTACAGAGAATGGAGTGATAAACAGAAAACATCTGGTGAGTGGCAAAACACCTTGTAATGAGTGAGGTCAAAGGAGAATGGCCAGACTAGTTCAAGATGACTGGAAGGAACAATAACCACGTGTTACAACAGTGGTGTGCAGAAGAGCATCTCTGAATGCACAACACATCAAGCCTTGGATTGGATGGGCTATAGCAGTAGAAGACCACAACATACACTCAGTGTAAATAGGTAATTATATTAAACCACAAACAAGCATCGGTATATTAACCTAAAAGAAAAGTAACAATTTTACAGACCAACTCAACATATGCACAGGGGTTTGTCACAGGTAAATTATTTTACAGAGTGGTAGGTACGTGGAGTCAACTGTCAGGGGTGGTGGTAGAGGCATTAAGGGCATTTAAAAGACTCTTAGATAGGCACATGGATGAAATAAAAACAGAGGGGAAAAATATAAAAACGCTTGGATAAATCTTACATTAAAAGTATGGCAGAAGGTGGTTAATTCATGTGGAATTAATAACATGTTAAAACTCTTTAGATGGTGTGCATATGATACCGAATTCCTTCCCAACAGAGGAGCTAAAAGATTTGAGCTATGGATAAAGAAAGGTCTTACAACCTACCTCTCATTTAAAGATAAAAGAGTATTACAAAGTTTCCAAATCCTGCAGGACAAACATGGCCTAGAACATAATGACTTTTTTAGGTACCTTCAAGTACGAAACTATGTTAACCAGAGTTGTAGATATACAGACCTATCAACAGTAGAATTAGAATTTTTCAAGATTCTGAATTCGGCTTGCAGTTCAATACCTAGTAAATCAGTTTCTCGATTATATAATGCACTCTCCCATGCTAAAAATGTAAATACACTGTATATTAAAGAGAATTGGGAGAAAGAAACGGGTTGGTACTTTCAGAGGAGGCTTGGGAGAAAATCTGCAGCTTTCAATGGTCCTCGACTAATTCTTTGACTTGGAGAGAACATTGTTGGAAAAACATTTTAAGATACTTCAAGACCCCATATCGGGAAAAATATAAAGATACAAATGTGATTTGTTGGAGAAGGTGCAGCTCCAAGGAGGCAAATCATTTTCATATTTTTTGGGATTGCCCTAAATTAAGTCTATTTTGGGAAGGTATTCATAGAACATTAGTTAAGGTACTTAGGTCCCAGATACCTCTGAACTTTGAGACGCTCTATTTGGGGCATGTATTGTTCCTTGAACAGAAGGAAGATATAAAGTTGCTGCAGGCCCTCTTAGCGGCAAGTAAGAAATCAATCACTAGAAAATGCCTAAATCCAATACCACCTACATTAGAAGATTGGTACGAAATTATCTTGGAAATAATTAAAATGGAAAAGTTGACTTACTCCCTGAGAACTCAAAAAGAAAAATTTTATCAAAGCTGGAATAAATGGATTGAATATATAACCCCAATGCGAGCAGACTTTAGATGACTCTCCTAATGATTTATACTGCTCTTCTCATCAACACAGTAATATTACTAACGTAAGCACCCCTAGTCTAAATGTTTGTTTTTTTTTGTTTTCTTTTGGAAAATAGAGAATTAACACAAGTAAAGGGAAAGATTTGGGAAAGGGATAAAAAAATGAAAAAATTAAGTAAATAAGTACATAGGGATTGGATAATTATGTCTGTGGGCAGGAGCAAGCATGAACAAATTAGGATATAAACACCTACAATGGTTGATACATAGGCTTATATACAACATTTTGGACCAGTGGAAATGGTCCAGAAGGGTTATATGGAAACTATTATTACCATTTTTCTTAACAACTATTTCCATTACTTAGCCTAATAGGTTAGATTTACCACAGTACATAATTATCTATTTAAATGTTTATTTTCCTTTTATATCATCTCAACGTGTACTTAAGAATGTATAAATAATTGTAGTTTTATACATATAAAAAAATGGAAAAGGTTATATGTGTGAAAAAAGTACATGATATTTGTGAATTCCTTATCCAAATAAAAATAAAATTAAAAAAAAAGAAATAAAAACTGAGGACTATGTGGGAGGGAAGGGTTAAATTGATCTTAGAGTAGGTCGTCACAACATCAAGGTACCATCCTCAACCATCAGGCTCTTGAACCAAGATTGATAACTTCACTCACCTCAACATTGAACTGAAGAACGTACGAATTCCTTACAGACAGAGGCGAGAATCGAACCCCAATCTTACAGCTGGTGCTGCAAAGAGATGCACTAATTGATATGCTACTGTGCCACATTTCTGTTCTGTAGCAGCAGTAAAGTGCAATTGTAGAAAACCTAATTTACAGTGAATTAAATGTACATTTTTAGGCTAAATGAAAGTGAGATTGAACAGCAGCACTTCAGAGATCATGACCTATACTCGGATAAATCCGACAGAGAGAATGAGCCGGACCACGAGGAATCTGACAATGATCCACTGGAGAAAAGTGGTAAAAGTGAGGAAAGTGACTCCGACATCTCAGAGAAACAGGATGTTCTGCATACTGACCTTGAGCCAATAGATATCGTAAAGGAAACCACTTACGTGGAAGAAGCTGATGAAGAATTGGGAGAGGTAAGAGAGTATCACATCATATCAACATACTTTACCAAAATGAAAATGAGGTATGATATCATACTGGTCAGTGATACTATTGTTTTGCAATTTGTTTTCATGGCTATATTTGTAGAATACTGCAGCACAGTACAGGCCCTTCGGCCCAAAATATTGCGCCAACCTTTTAACCTATTCTAAAATCAATCTAACCCTTCCCTCCTACATAGCCCTCCATTTTTCTATCATCTATGTGCTCATCTAAGAGTTTCTTAAATGTACCTAATATATCAACCTCTACCACCACCCCTGGCAGGGTGTTCCACGCCCTCACCAGTCTGTGTAAAGAACTTACCTCTAACATCCCTGCCTCCTTATAGGAAGAGGTTGCTTGTTTCTACTGTGAAATGGAATGTTTGTACACCCAGTACCAGTATAAAGTAGTTCTAAACAAAAAGATTAGGTCTATTTATCACATGTACATTGAAACATATAGTGAAATGTGTCATTTGCATTAAGGGCCAAAACAGTCCGAGGTTGTGCTGGGGGCAGACCACAAATGTAGCCGTGCTTCCGGCATCAATATGGCATGCCTTCAACTTACTAACCCATGTATCTTTTGGAATGTGAGAGGAAACTCACACAGACACAGAAAGAACATGCGAGCTCCTGAGAGACTGGTGGAATTGAACCCTGATCATTGGTGATATAATAACCTTACACCAACAACTATGTTAACATGCCACCCAATGATCAATACATGCAAACTGGAGCAGAAGGCAGACAATACTTAATTGAACTATTATAACCAAAGGACAGGAAATTGCCCAAAAGTGATATGTGGACTTGCACCTTCTACCTCCACAGATAAGACCATAAGACATCAGAGAAGAATTGGACTATTCAACCTATTGAGTCTGTTCTGCCATTCCATCATGGCTGATTTATTTTCCCTCTCAATCCCATTCTCTAGCCTTCTCCCCATAATCATTGGCACCCGTACTAATCAAAAACCTCAGATGATGCTTGACCTGTTCAGTTTTTCCAGATTTTTTTTGTTCCAGATTCCGCATCTGCAGACTCATTTGTTTCCATGCACTTTAGAGAATGCTGCCAACATCTACTGCATGTTTATTAAATTATGTCTTTCCTGATAATTGTAATTGACACCATGAAATGGTAAAATCTGAGAACAATTTTTTCACTGTCCTTCCTCCTCCAAACCTCTCCTTCTAATACCAGCTCTTAATCTTTTATATCTCTGAATAATTTAGATGGGTGAGGAATCTCAGACAGAAATTGTATCCGAAGAGAACAAAAGTCTGATTTGGACTCTGCTGAAACAAGTTCGGCCAGGAATGGATCTCTCAAAAGTCGTACTGCCGACATTTATCTTGGAGCCTCGTTCTTTCTTAGACAAGCTATCAGATTATTACTATCATGCGGATTTTCTGTCAGAGTGAGTGCACTTGCTTTCCCACAACACACCCCCAAGTTACTATTTATCCATAGATGATTGTCCTTTATTATCCGAAACTCTTGGAACTTCCTTCTGTTTTTTTCATCCTTCTACACAGGTGACACAGTCACAGTGGTATTTTTGGCTGAGAAGGTACAAAGGGTAGATTTTTAAAAAGTGATCTTGATATACTGGGTCATCATTAAATTTATCGAATAGTGGAGTGGGTTCATTTGATCACATAGTCTTTTCCTGCTCTTGTTATGATTTTAAATGGTGCATCCTTTAAGTTGATGAGCTTTGGATCTCCAGAAATTTGTATGTAATTTCTATACTCGAGTCCATGACCTTTCCTGACCAATGAGCACTAATGATAATTATGGTCTTCACTTAAGCATATCGCATGTCGATGCGATAGGGCCCGGGTCCTAGTGTGAGAAACGACCCAATGTTTGGACAATTTGAACACATGGCCCGATGGATTGAAAAGGCAGGATGCTGGAACAAGAAAGAAGGGTCAGGCCGATTCTACTTGCTGCTCCGCAACATTTACTCGGCTCTGAGCTGAGCTGAGGCTGTGGCCTGATCCAGCTGCTCCAAACTTCATGTCTGTGGACTCACTTCTGTTCTGAATGCTATTCGCTTACATTTATTGCTTGCACGATTTGTTTTATTTTCTCTGCGCATTAAGTGTTTGACAGTTTTTTTTAATGGGTTCTTTTGAGTTTCTTTGTTTTGTGGCTACCTGTAAGAAGATGAATCTCAAGGTTGTATAATGTATATATACTGTGTTAATAAATGTACTTTTAACTTTGATCTGAAACACATGAATCCTTCACATGAGTAAAACCCTGGGACCAGCCTTCAGCTGTAGTTTTAGCTTCTGGAGAATGTTATGATGGATGCTAGTTGCAGAGCTCAATTCATAGTCCTTACACTTTTCAGACAGATAGAGCACCACAGCACAGAAACAGGCCCTTTGTCCTATATAGTCTGTGTCTAGTCCCATCAACCTGCACCTGGGCCATAGCCCTCCATATCCCTCCCATCCATGTACTTACCAAATTTCTCTTAATTGTTGAAATCAAACCTGCAGCCACCACTTCCGCTGGCAGCTTGTTCTACACTCATCACCCTCTGAGTGAAGAACTTCCCCCCCTCATGTCACTTTTAAACATTTCACCTTTCACCTTTAACCTATGATCTGTAGTTCTAGTCTCACTCATCCTCAGTGGCAAAAGCCTGCTTACATTTACTCTATCTGTACCCCTCATAATTTTGTGTACCTCTATCAAATCTACCCTTCAATCTCCTACAATCCTGGGAATAAGGTACTAACCTATGCAACCTTTCCCTCTAACTGAGCAATGTCCTTGTAAAATTTCTCAGAACCAGAATCAGGTTTATTATCACTGGCATGTTTTGTGAAATTTGTTAACTTAGCGGCAGCAGTTCAGTGCAATACATAATATAGAAGAAAAATGAATAATAAAATAAATAAATCAATCACCGTATACGTATATTGAATAGATTAAAAATCGTGCAAAAATTGAAATATATTAAAAAGTGGGGAAGCATTCATGGGCTCAATGTCCATTTAGGAATTGGATGGCAATGGGGAAGAAGCTGTTCCTGAATCGCTGAGTGTGTGCCTTCAGGCTTCTGTACCTCCTACCTGATGTTAACAGTGAGAAAAGGGTATGCCCTGGGTGCTGCGGGTCCTTAATAATGGATGCTTACTTTCTGAGACAACGCTCCTTGAAGATGCCCTGGGTACTCTATAGGCTAGTACCCAAGATGGAGCCAACTAAATTTACGACTCTGCAGATTCTTTCAGTCCTGTGCAGTAGCTTCCGCGTTTCCCACCCCCCCCCCCATACCAGACAGTGACGCAGCCTGTCAGAATCCTTTCCATGGTACATCTATAGAAGTTTTTGAGTGTTTTTGTTGACGTAACACTCTGCACTCTTTCAATCTTATTGACATATTTTCTGTACATAGGTGACCAAAACAGCACATAATACTGCAAATTAAGCTTCATATTTTCCTTTATATACTCTAGGTTGAGATTTGAAGATTATATAAAAACCACAAAGTAAATTATTGTGTATGTTTTATTTTAAATTCACATGTAATTATTTTATTTCTATTTGTTGTTTTGTGCGATGCTGAAGTGTTTGTTTCTTGCAGCGCAGCCACTGAGGAAAACCCTTACCAACGTTTGAAGAAAGTTGTGAGGTGGTACTTGTCTGGTTTCTACAAAAAACCAAAGGTTTGTTTTCCAAAGCAAATTTCCTTCAGTGTTAAAAATAACTCTTTCTCTGTAACTATTTCACTTCATTCTGCATTCTGTTACGGTTTCCCTTGTACTGCCTCAGTGCACTGATGTAATGAAATGATCTGCATGGATGGCACCTGCAGAATCTCTTGTGTTTAAAGCTTTTCATTCTACCTTAGTACTTATGACAATAATAAACCAATTTGCCATTTTACAATATTGTAACAGAATCTGAAATGTTAAAGCCAAGAGGGTGAAGATATGTTCGGAAGGTGTGGGTGTGTATGTATATTATAACTATCAAATAGCAATTGCTGAACTTCAGTTACTCCCACTGCATAAATTAATCAGATTTTTGACAGAATGTTAAATGGATACAACCTTTTAACTTCTTTTTCCAAAGTTTTGTGGTCAAATTCTTGGCTTTGTAAGTCTTTTTCTTTCTGTGGTAAGGGCCTGAAGAAACCATACAATCCAATCATTGGTGAAACATTCCGGTGTATGTGGATTCATCCAAAAGGCAACAGCAGGACATTTTACATCGCCGAACAGGTATATGAAAATGATCCACTTCTAGGGTATCCTTCACACACATTATTGCCTAACTATTGTAACACATCTAATGCTAGAATGAGAGTCACAGAGTCACACAGCAGAGAAGCAGGCTCTTCAGCCCATCTGGACCATGCCGATAAAGATTCCCATTTAAGCAAGTCCCCTTTGCCTGCGTTTATCCCATATTCTCTCAACCTTTCCTACCCACGTATCTGCCAAGTGTCTTTTAAATATTATTGTACCTACCTCCCTTTGGATTGATCAACCGCGTGGAGAGGAGGAAACTGCTGCACGGACAACAGCTTGCTGTCCAGATCGCACTGTGTAGCTTGAGTACTGGCTCGTGTATCACATAGACAGCTGGGACGCAACATTCGTGGTCAAAACCGACCAACGGAGAGCATCATTGCACCTTCTGTAGCATCCACACCACAGTCACCAGATTCAAAAACAGTTCCCTTCCCCAACCAATAATGCTGATCAACATCTCTACCCACTAACCCACCCCTCCACACCCTCACCATCGCTATTTTATCATTTCCTGTCAGAGTCACTTAATGTACAGACACTCCTGTGCCTCATATCACTTCATGGGCATACAATCAATCTATCTTATGTGTTTATATTTATTGTATTTTTTATTATTGTGTTCTTTATCTTGTTGTGTGCAGCATCAGTGCTAGAGTAACAATTGTTTTGTTCTCCTTTACACTTGAGTACTGGAAATGACATTGAACAATCTTGAATCATGAATTAGATATATAACAGGGTAGCAGGCCTTCCAGCCCAGTGAGCCTGCTCCACCCTTTCGTACCCACATGACCAGTTAACCTATTAACCCGTATATCTTTGGAATGTGGGAGGAAACCAGAGCACCCGGAGGAAACCTACACGGACATGGAGAGAATGTACCTACTCCTTAGTCCCAGGCTGGAATTGAACCCGGGTGGCTGGCGCTGTAATATCATTACACTAACCGTTACACAACTGCTGATATGTGCTCAGCTAATTTTGCTTTGTACTGACTTACCTTGTATGTAATAGGTATCTCACCATCCACCTGTGTCTGCATTCTATGTAAGTAATAGAAAGGATGGATTCTGCATCTGCGGTAGCATCTTGGCCAAATCAAAGTTTTATGGTGAGTTTTGGTTTCCTTGCAATTGCATTTGATCCAGGCACTGTTATAAGTAGACTGTTTCACATCAAAAACATTGCTTTACAATGTTGGAGAATAGTGTTAGGGAAAAGCTTGATTTCAGTCCCAGGTCAGACTGAAAATAGTGTGTAAGGAGTATATAAACAGTTTGGTACGTGTACGGGAAGTGGAGGGGATGGTGGGAAAGCAGCTTGTTTTGTTGCTCTTGCTGCTTGCGTTATTTTGCTGAGCATTATGGGCATGCTATGTTAGCGCTGGAAGGTGTGGCGGACTGCCCCCAGCAAATCCAACATAGCATGCCTACAGTGTTCAACAGAACATGCAGTCAATATACAACAAGCAACAACAGCCAAGCAAACCCCTTCCTTATTCCTCAGTCTTTATCGAGTATCACGGGCCCTCATCCTCAGGGCTCAGCGATGGTGGTCCTTCATTTCAGGGATCGCAGGTTTTCATCCTTGCCGACCAGACCATTATCTTCATTTATTGCTGGAGTCCAACATCTAAATCTGCCATTGATTTCAGCCCTCCAGACCTGTCCGAAAGAGGTGAAAGGACAGGTGATTTATCGCCTGTAGTTGAATGGAAGAGGACGGAATGCAGTTGTTGGTCACCGGGGAGTAGCTGAGGAAACAGCTCCTAAAAAATGCAGAAAGGGTTGGGGAGGAGAATGTGTGTCAGGTGATCAATGAATATCATATTGGTGCTGGTGGAATGGTCCAGAGAATATGGGAACTGTGGGTGAGAGGTGGTGACCAGAGAGCTCTGTGCTGACCATGTAAGAGCAGAACTTGCAGATAGATAAGATGTAAGCCATTTATTTAGAGGAACAGCATGGAACAGGCCTTTCTGGCCCATTGAGCCGCACTGCCCAACACCCCACCTATTTAACTGTAGCCTAATCACAGGACAGTTTAAAATAACCAATTAACCAAGAGCTGCTACCATTTATGGACTATGGGAGGAAACTGGAGTACCCGGAGGAAACCCACACATTTACAGGGAGGACACACAAACTCCTTTTCGAGGATACCGGAATTGAACTCTGAACTTTGACGCCCCAAGCTGTAGTAGGGTCGTGCTAACCACTATGCTGCCATGGTGCTCCAAAGCCGGCTCCACTGTAGCAGGGAGGGGTCACAGGTCAGGAAGAAGGCAGACATCGCAGAGGCACCTGTCAGAGTCAGAATAATCCAAATCACTTACTGACCTATATGTCATGCAGTTTGTTGTTTTATTTTAATTTTAATTTAGAGATCCAGCGCAGTAACAGGCCCTTCCAGCCCAATGAGCTTGCGCTGCCCAATTAGACCCATGTGACCCATTAACCTACTAACCCTGAATTCTTTGGAATATGGGAGGAAACCAGAGAACCCAGTTTCTGGCAGCACTAGAATGCGAAGATGTAAAATCACTATAAATTACAAAGTAAATAATGTAAAGTCATAGGAATAATAAAATAGTGTTCATGGATTCATGAAACGTTCAAAGATTTGATGGCGGAGGGGAAGAAGCTGTTCCTTAAACATTGAGTGTGGGACTTCAGGCTCCTCTACCTCCTCCTCGATGGTAGTAACAAGGAGAGGGCTTGTCCCGGATGGTGAGGGTCCTTAGTGATGGTTGCCACCTTCTTGAGAAATCACATCTTGAAGATGTCCTTAGTGGTGGAGAGGATTATACATGTGATGGAACTGGCTGCATCTACAACCTCCTGCAGCCTCGTGGTCCTGTGCATTGGAGCAAATACAACAGAGATGATCCCAGTTCCTCCAACTCCATTGCATTGCTCCAATGGTAAGTTGTTCTGCACGAGTGCCTCTGCCCAGATGCCCCTGCAGAACAGACAGCAAAATTCTCCATAGGTCAATGTCCAAGCATTGGTGAGATAATGGCACAGTGCAGGGTCCAAATTGTAGGGGAATAACTGACAGAAAGCCCAGGCATCTCAAGTAAGGTGAATTTGCATAGAGTCTCTTAAACAGGCCCTTCAGCCCATTAGTCTATGAAGAAGAAGAAGAATAGCCCTTAACTAGGCAGTGGAGTTATCAGGGCACCATCTTTTGACAGTGTTTCGTAGCAAGCTATTCTTGTTTTTACGAGGCCGAGTTGCTAGCTCAACGCTCAACCCGACTTGGATTCGAACTCGGGAACCTTCGCTCCGGAGTCCGGCACTGATATTATTGCGCCACCAAACGGTACCATTAGTCCATGTTGCACAGTTATTCTGCCAAGTCCTATTTCCCTTCACCTGGTCCGTGGCCCTCCATACTCCTCCTTTCCATATACTTGTGCAAACTTCTCTTAAATGTTGAAATTGAACTCACATCCACCACTTCCATACTTATACAACCCTCTGAGTGAAGTTCCCACTCAGGTTCCCCTTAAATATTTCACCTTTCACCCTTAACCTATGACCTCTAGTTCTAGTCTCACCCAGCCTCAGTGGTAAAAACCTGCTTGTGTTAACCCTATCTTTTCTCATAATTTTGTATACCTCTATCAAATCCCACTCATTCGCCTATGCTGCAAGAATTAAAGTCCTAATCTATTCATTCTTTCCCGATAGTTCTGGCAATATCCTTGTAAATTTTCTCTGTAGTCTTTCAATCTTATTAATGTCATTCTTGTAAGTAAGTGACCAGAAATGCACACAATACATGAAATTTGGCCTCACCAACATCTTATACAACTTGAACGTATCATCCCAATTCCTGTGCTCAGTACTCTGATGTATAAAGGCCAATGTGCCAAAAAGCTTTCCCTACGACCCTACTTACCTGTGTATCTATCTGCATGTAGTATGGTACAAATAATGAGAAAATCTCGATGGCCAATTGATGTGTATTCTTTGCTCTGTGTTTCAGGAAATTCATTATCAGCAATATTGGATGGTGAAGCAAGGCTTTCTTTCCTTAGCCGAGGAGAAGATTACATAATGAATATGCCTTATGCTCATTGCAAAGGTAGCATTTCTGGTTTCTTATGTTAGCGTTACATTTCTCTGTGGAGTAAGATGTTTACGGTATAGTGTGGAAGTTGTGGTAAGGCAAGGGTTAACATAATGCTCAGGCAAGGGTAGATTGCAAATACAGTGTAGACAGCCCAGGCAAGAAAAGTCTTTGAAAAGCATAGCTTCACTTTACAGAGCAGATTCCCGGAACCAGTTTCACTTACTGGAGTTGAGATAAGTATATAACAAATCACACACATCAACTAAGGGACAGTTGCTTTACTAACTTCAAAGTATCATCGGTTAATAGTTTGCAGTTTCTATTGATTTTTAAAGCTTCTATTGCAAATGGCAATTGATCTTGCGGGTAAGAAATTCAAGCATACAGAGCTTACCAACTGGTCAATATCTGTAACTGCTAGTCAATTGCATTTTTCTGTTCTGACTTCAGAACAGTGTGGTGCAGGGGCCATGCTGTTCCCTTGTGCACAAGTAAAATAAAGTCTGATTGAGGAATGAGAGTAAGTTACAGAGCCCAGTTAATCAGCCACAACAATAGCCTATGTATTAGTTCTTAAAGTGCAATGGAAAAGCTGTTAGAGGATTTAAATCTAGAAAAAGTTTGTTCATCAGCCCAATCTACTTTACTCATTCAGTGCCAAAGTCTTAAAGGTAAAAACTGTTTTCATTGTATTGAAAATATGTGATTTCTCAGTGAATGACAATTCACATATATATGAAATTAGTTTTCAAAGCCCAAGGTAGTTGTTAATTAGTGATTGTGACCTATTTGATAGAAAACTGCTGTATTTCAGTCAGAAAAGTAAAACACTTACATTCTCTTGTTACAGAAATATTGGATTGGGGAGTAGAGTTGTTATTTCTTGGAGATTAATTTTCCTATGCTTGCTTGTATTTTTATATAATAACATATATATTTATTTAATTGTTCAGTGAATTTTCCAGCAATTAAGGTGCAGTTATTTTTATAGAAGCCTCTTATTTCTCTGCAGCAGGTGTCATGCCATTTGAATCTGGGTTAACTGTTATTACTGAAATTTTGCTATCTTAGTCTGAGTATGAGATGACCGTGACTGCTCTTTCCTTCTTTTCTTTGTTCTCTCGGCTCCTCTTTCTTTGATTGTTCTTTGTCCTTGTAACACAAAACAATTGCCTAGCAATAAGCTTTATGACTCATTTCTGATTCTGAAGAATCTTTGGATCACAAAAACATCAGAGTCCAACAACAAGAATAGTTAGTCAGTGATTCATGTTCACATCAGTTCGCTGGTTGTGCTGGAGAAGGATATAACTGCATGCTATTGAGAAGCAAGGAATCGCTGACAGTTCGTATGTTTGTCCAGCTGCTACAGGGCATTGTCCACTACAACAGTGTGCACAGATCAGAATCAGATTTATTAATATTGACTTAGATGTTGTGATATGTGTTTTGTGGCAACAGTATAGTGCAAAAATTTTTAAAGTTGTCATGCATATAGAGCAAAGAAAAGGAGTAATAAGGTATTGATCTTGGATTCATGGAGTGTTCAAAGATCTGATGGAGAAGGGGTTGAATGTGGGACTTTAATCTCCTGTACTTCCTGCCTGATGGAGGAGAGGGACTGTCCCAGCTGATGAAGGTTCTTAATGATGGATGCTGCCTTCCTGAGGCACTGCCTTTTGAAGATGTCGTCGATGGTGCGGAGGGTTGGGCCCATGATGGAACTGGCTGAGTCTACAGCTCAATGCAGCCTCTTGCGATCCTGTGCATTGGAGGCTTCGTACCAGGCAGAGACACAACCGTCAGAATGCTCTCCATCTTATTCTCATTGTAAATTCTTCACCATGGGTCAAATGTCTGCATTTTTCCTTTAACCTTCACTTCTACAGTTCATATCTTATCACGTGTTTGTCTTTTTATATCTGCAGTGTGTGATCCTGAAGTTGTTTAGAATTATGAGTACCATTGACAGAGAGATGTCGAGAATGTTATGGTAATAAGATTACTGTCCATAATCACAGGGATCTTAACAGTTTAAATGATGTATTGACCATGTATTCCTATTATCTGCAGGAATACTTTTATGTAGATAAGCCTCATATGTACTGTACTGTATGCATATTTTTACATGGATAAGATTTGAAATTGGAAGGATTTGAAGTCTCCACCATATCAAGGGAGTGTATAGAATTTGGTTGGTGCCACCTAAGCTTAATTACCTCAGCTTTTGAGTATGTTAGGAATCATCAATTAGTCATCATCATATCCCATGGTAGTGTGATGAGAGAAGCCAAATGACCTATTTATCCCACTGGGTGAATTGTATCATTAGGAATAAGTTATGTTAATCACAATGACTATCGTAATTATTTTTTAACATGCTTGTAATTTTCAAACTCATGGAAATGCAAGGAACTATAGATGCTGGAACCTGGAGAAATTAACAGCCTGCTGGAGGAACTCAGTGGGGTCCCATGTAGGGTTTTGACCTGTAATGTTGACATTTCCTTTACTTCCACTGAGTTCCTCCAGCAGTTTTTCCGAACATGTGTAGCTACAGATAAATTACTGTTAAACATGCTTACTTGCTTTAAGTACCTTTTCTGGCAAAAACTCAGCAATATCTGGCTTATCTCATACACAGTAATTCTTAACACATTTATGTTAACATGTTTCTTTCTCAGCAAATGTTGTCTGATTTCACTGGACAACAGATTTTTTTGGAAGTGTTGCTTCCCCAGAAATTTGTTTTGTTTCTGATAGACCGCTTGAAGCTGAACACAAATATAATTTCAGACCACTTGTATCACATGGGAATTTGGAGAAATGATAAATTAACTATTATTAAATATAATGCATTGAATTATAGAACGGTGCTGATGCTTTTCAATAGTTGAACTGAGCTAAAAATGTTTTGTTGATGGTTTTCGTTTGTACTCAGTGTCTGAGGTTTCTCACTTATGTGCTCAGCAATAATCAGCCAGCATTGATGGAATCCGGTTGCCCTAATACAGTTTCTCCATGACCACAATGTCCTGGTGAAACCTTTCACCATGCTCGTCACTGACAGCACCAAGATTTGCAGGGAAGAAATCTAAATGGGAATGCAGAAAATGCATCTCTAGTGACATGTTGCACTTCATGGTTTTGTACGCTTGAAACATCTTGTCAACCCGCTGCACGTAGTTTGGTGCTCTGTAGTTGTCAAAAAAATATTCAACAACATCTTTGAAAGGTTTCCATGTGATTTTCTCCAGTCCCACTAGAAGTTTTCCGAATTGCCTGTGTTTGATGACCTGTTTGGTTTGTGGACCAAGAAAAATGCCTTCCTTAATCTAGGCATCAGTTATTCTTGGAAAAAAATCTGTCTCAAACATCAAAATCCTTCATGGAAATTTTTAGCTTCCTAAAACCTGTCCTGCCTTGCAGCATCCGCCCTGCCTAAGAATGTGTAAGCATGTCTAGACAAGATAGAAAACTTCAGCTTACATCATGGGCAACATTTGAATTGACTTGAATCATGAATTGAAATAACAAGTGTAGGCGATTTCAAAAAATTTGGTGCGTGGTAGGGAAATTTCTTGACCATTTTCATGATCAGCAGCCCAAAACCCGTAAGATGTACTGAGAAATATTCCGGAAGCAAAATCGTTGTTGTTTAGTGTTTTCTATTTTCATCCCAGATTCCAGCATTTTTCGATTTTGCTTTTTGAAATCCATTCAACTGGCTTCCTCCCAGAGCATGTAAAATCTAACCTACAATTTGAAGAAATTTCTGTGCAGTTATTTCCTGAAAGCAAAAGTTGATTCATAATAGTAATTCAGCCGTATCTCCTGAAACTTGCTCTGACCTCTCCTAGAATAAATTACTCCTCTTAATTTCCAGGGGACAGTAGTAGTGGTGGTGGTCGTTGTAGTAGTAGTTGTTGTTGCTTTTGTTTGAAACACTGCATCAGGAGAGTCTTGTGTTACCTTTATACCTTTATTGTTATGCCAATGTCCCTCATAATTCCCAATTTCTGGCAGAATGAGCAAGGTAAATGGAACTAATCAGATAGTTAAACCAAAGAGCTGGCAGAGGCAGTTTGGGCCAAGTGGGCTCCTTCTGTTTGCATATACAGTATCTCCTTTTGCGAAGGAGTGCATTTTAGAACACACAACAGTACAGCGCAGTATTGGCTTTTCAACCCATGATGTTATACAAACCTTTTAACCTATTTTAAGATTAATCTAACCTTTCCCTCCTACATAGCCCTCCATTTTTTTTTTATCATCCATGTACCTGTCTAAGAGTTTCTTAAATGCCGTTAATATATCTGCTTCTGCCAACTCCCCTGGGACTCACTACTCTATGTGTAAAAAAAAACTTGACTCTGACATCTCCCCATACTTTCCTCCAATCACTTTAAAGTTATGTCCCTTCGTATTAGCCATTTCCATCGTGGGAAAAAGTCTGTGGCTGGTGGCTCTTATCTATGCCTTTTGTCATCTTGTATGCCTCTATCACCTCTTGCTTCAAAGAGAAAAGCCCTAGCTCACTCAACCTTTCCTCATAACACATGAACTCTAATCCATCCTGGTAAATCTCCTCTGCACCCTTTCTGAAGATTCCGCATCCTTCCTATAATGAGGAAAACAGAACTGAACACAATACACCAAGTGTGGTTTAACCAGAGTTTTATAGAGCTGCAATATTACCTCACAGATCTTGGACTCAAACCCGTGACTTTAAAGGCCAACACTTTATGCGCCTCCTTAAGCACCCTATCAACTTTAATAGTAACGTTCAAAATTGAATTAATACTTGTCTAAGAAAACTTACCAACTTCTGGGAGAATGAGCCTGGGGCTAATTGGGTACTTCTACCAAAGAGATGGCAGAGGTACTTTGGACCAAATGGACCCCTTCCCTGCAGCAACACACACATAATGCTGGGAGAACTCAGCAGGCCAGGCAGAATCTATGGAAAACAGGACGCCATGAAGGGTCTTGGCCCAAAACCTCAGCTGTTTATTCCTCTCTTATAGATGCTGCTTGACCTGCTGAGTTCCTCTAACTATTTGTGTAGCATATCTAAAATTCATTATTTAAGATCCTGTATTGTAATGTGTCATGTATTAATGTGATGTATATGTTTGTGACCACATCAGTGATTAAGACAACTTGATTTTGATTCCTAGTCAATTATCATGATCAGTCCTGAACAGGCAGTGTTTAGTATTGTTGGATTGGGGTGTAGAATTATTAATTTTCTTGTAGTTTAACTTTCCTATGTTTGTTTGTATTTTTGTATAATCATCTATATATATGTAATTGTTCAGTGAATTTTTCAGTAATTACAGTATAGTTGCTTCTGTATTTTTCTAGAAATTTCTGAGTATTTCAGTAGCAGGTGTCATGCCACTTGATTGGTTATTCTATTGGTTAATTGTTATCATTGGATTTTTTGTTAGTCTGAGTATGAAATGACCACAATTACTTTTTTCCTTCATATTTTCTTTGTTCTCTCAGTTCTCTCTCAATGGTTTTTCATTTTTGTAACATTTAGTAAAATGGTCGTAAGCAATATGTTTTATGCCTCATACTTGACTTCCAAAGAACTTTTGGATCGCTAAAGTATCAAGATCCAGCACTGCCATCATCAAATGATAAATTGCAAATTCTTTGGAAGCATTGCTAATGAGTGACAGTTCTGTGCATATGCTGCTTCCTTTCACAAAGAAAATCATCTTTTTCAATATTAGAATTCTTCTGCCAATTCATACCTTTTGCTTAATGGATCCATGTCCTTCTTATGTGCCCTTGTCACTCGGTTTTTATCACCTAGAAAGAGTGATGTTTAATTAATCACTTAAATTACTTTAGTTGGAAAGAACGTGTACTTGAATCTGCTTTAGATACAATCACTCTAAGCAGTTGTTCATTCCTTTTGTGAACAAAACTCAATAAAATCTTTTATAAAGAGCAATCTTTAATCTCTGATGTTTCCAAGAGAGAGAATTTTTTAAGTAAAGTCAAACCTCTCTGCCGGCACAGTGGCCATTCTTTAGGAGCTCTACAGATTGATGGTCTATGTGTTTAATTCAGCATTAATGCTTTGGTTTAACACCATTATGAACACTTCATTAAGGTGTTCTCAAGATGTATGTCTTCTGGATAAATCACTCCATTCTAGTCTATCATCAGTTCATCTCCAAATACAGTATATCTTGGGGTTTTGTATTTTCTTTTCTGATCTAGATGCTGTTTTATTATTTTAAGATGCATGAAACATTTATTTCTTTGCTAGTTGACCTTTCAATGTCATCGTAACTATCAACTCTGCAGTTGTACTGCTGCACGGGCAGTTCTCCTTCACAATCATTACACCCTGAAACTTGGTGGATCCAGTGATAATGATCTAGAAATTTGTTGGAAGTCAAGCATGAGGAGTAAATCTTTTAATTATAGTTGTTTTATTAGTCATCCATAACAAGAAATCTAAAAGTGACCAAATCACTCCACGGTAAGATAGAGGCTATAAGGCTTGGGAGCAGAAGTTGGCCATAAAGCTTATCAAGTCTGCTTTGCCATTTGATCATGAATGCTTTATTTTCCCTCTCAATCCCATTCTCTTGCCTTCTCCCCATAACCTTTGACACCCTTATTAATCAAGAACCCATCAAACTCGATGACTTGGCCTTTGTGTTAAGAAATTCCTATTCATCTCTTCTAGAGGGCCGTTCTGGTATACTGAAACTTCTCCATCCCGTCCATGTGCACTATATCTCTGCCTTTCAGTGTTCAATAGGTTTCAATGAGATTCCAACCCCCCCCTCCAATTCTTCTAAACTCCAGCAAGCACAGGCTTACAGCCATCAAATACTCCTCATACATAACTCTTTCATTCCCAGGATCATTCTCATAAACTTTGTCTGGACCCTGTCCAATGTCAGCACATCCTTTCTTAGATATGGGAGCCATAACTGCTCACAGTACTCCAAACGTGGTCTGACAAATGCCTTATAAAGTTTCAAAATTACATCCTTGCTTTTAAATTCTAGTCCTCTCAAAACATATGCTAACATTGCTTTTGAAGGAGGAGAATAAAGAAAAGAGAAAAGAAACAATGATGTTGAGGTCATTTTATACTCAGAGATAAAGCACATTCCAGTGAAAACAATTAACCTGTGAAATATCCAGATTCAAGTGGCATGACACCTCCTATAGAAAAACAAAGCAGCTTCTCGGGTAATACAGAATCTTGCTTGACTCCAAGTACTGGAAAATTCATTGAACAATTACACACATATAGGTGATTATATAAAAATACAAGCAAGCATAGGAAAAGTTAAACTATGAGTAAAGTAACAATTTTACTCTCTAACCCAACAGACTTTGAGATTCTAGCATTGCACACGTGGAATTAAGTGAAGAGGTTCAGTGGTTGCAATCAGTGATGTTTTGCTCTTCACTATCCTTTTCCAGTGTAACCTCCAGTAATCACTGACTTGACAATTACTTAAACTATCTGCAGCTGTTGTTGCTGTAAAATATTAAGAGAACATTGGGATTTGTTAAATGGCTGAGTGTTAATCATGTACTGAGCAACAATCGTGTTAAACATAAAGCATTACAGCACAGAAACAGGCCCTTCAGTCGATGATGCTGTGCAGAACTAATAAAGCAAGCAATGCGTAGTTCCACTGTTAATTACTTTATTTATAGAGTATTTTTCATACAGATGGTATAGTTCAAAATGCTTTGCAATGGGATAAAAGTACAAGTATTAAATTTTAAAAAGTAAACATGAACATAAAAGACAAATAGATGTTAGTTAAAAGCAAGGTTAAATAAATGGGTTTTGAGCTGGCATTTAAAAGAGTCAATTGAGTCTGCATGCCTTATAGTTTTAGGTATTTGAATTCAACAGTTTAGGAGCGTAGTTCAGAAAAGCTGACCTGCCAATTACCTTTTGAGGGAGATTGTTTAAATTTAAGAGACCGGTGGAAGAAGACCTGAGAGGTCGAGTAGGATTATAAAGCAGAGACGATTCTGTGATGTACTCCAGTCCCAGAGCATTAAAAGCTTTAAAAACAAGTAAGAGAACTATAAAATTCAATTCTAAAAGACATAGGAAGCAAATGCAGAGTAGCTGGTACTGGAGTGAAATGTTCCCGCATCCTGGTTTTGGTTAAAACTCTAGCAGCAGCAGCATCATTCCGAATGAGCTGAAGTTTGTCAATAGATTGTTTTGGAAGATCAGTAAAAAGTGTGTTGCAGTAATCTAGTCTATTCAATATAAAGGCACTAACCCCTTCTGCCTGCATACGGTTCCACATCCTCCATTCTCTACATATTCATGTGCCTCTACTGGCCTCTTAACATTTTAACAAACTTCAGAATCAAAAAATAATCTTGTGTAGATAATTCCCTCAGGTAGAAATTTCAAGATGCAGGGTTATAACTTGACTTAACATAAATTTTTAAATTAGGAATTCATAACAATGAAAATAATGGTAAATGAAAATAATGGTAATCAACTCGATGGAAATATTGGGAGCAATGGAGGCTGAGAGAAAATCTGATAGAGGTTTATAAGATTATGAGAGACATAGACAGAGTAGATAGACAGTATCTTTTATCCCAGGGTTGAAATGTCTAATTCCAGAGGGCATACATTTAAGGTGAGAGGATGTAAGTTCAAAGGAGATGTGAAAGGCAGATCTTTTGCACAGAGTACCTGTAATGCATTTAGGATTTTAAAGGGACATATATATTGACATATGAAAGTGAGCAAAGTGGAAGGATATGGACATTGTGTAGGCAGAAGGTTTATCTTAGTTGGCCATTTGATTACTAATTTAATTGATTGACACAACTTTGCGGGCTGAAGGATCTGTCCCTATGCAATACTGTTCCATGTTCTAAATCACTCTGTTGTAAGGGCGAGAGAGAAAGCAAAGAGGAAAACAAAGAAAAGAGAAAAAGGAAGAAGTTGTGGTCATCTTATACTTAAAAAATATAGCTTACTACAGAGATACAGCATATTCTAGTGATAGCAATTAACCTATGACTTAGCCACTTTCAAGTGCTACATGTATTTGTAAAGAATTTTTGAAGCTAGTCATAATAAACTGTTTCATTGGTATTCATTAGCGACTAGATACAGTATGTACAGCATGTATTCCAGTATTCTATTTATGCCTGGTGTTAGGATAAATATTCAGAAGAATTATAGCAAGTGTATCCAGATTGATATAAAATGGGTAGCTTTGGAAAATGGGCGTTTCCGACTCGAAGAAATTGGCGTACAAACAGTTCTCAGTAACCTAGGACTATCTATATAATGAGTGGCCTAATATAGGCTGAATAGCCTTGATTTGAAATTCCAAAATCCAATATTTTTTAGCGCTGACACAATGTCACAAAGGGAAAATTCCACAGGACGATGGGGAGGTTCTTAAGCGATGTGCAGGTCACTGCACAGCACTGACGTTTCTGAGAAGTGATCTCACATAAGTTAATCAAAAATAGAAAACCACTTCAGAAGTTGAAAAATGAATATCTCGATCGTCTATCATCAGTGTCAGAGTGAGCATATGCTGCTTCACAGTATGCTAATCATGAAACAAGCAAACGAACTGAAAATTGAAGATATTGTGAATATTCAGCAGGCTGGTTGGTGAAATTTAAGAAAAGGCACAGGGTTTAATTTTTAAAGCATCTGCTGATTATGAAAATCTAGCATCAGAACAAGTCTACAATGCTGACTGTTTTTATACCTTACATGACAGCATTAAATTTTTGATACATCACTGATGAAAATCTAACACCAGAACAACTCTACAATGATGATTGTTTTTATACCTTACATAAATCTAAAAAGGTAAAATACAAGTACAGAGTACTGTAAGCTTTTAATCAAAACACAGTATCATAGGTGGAGACTGAAAGCCTGCCATTGTGTGTCGTTCCACAGCTGATTCAGGTATTCTCCCGATGCTGCTGTGGTGCTTTTGTTGCCCTGCGCACATTCCATTTTCATTATATTAATGGTATGTCATAATTTTTACTGTTAAGTACATATGCATGATAAACAAGTGTAAGACAAGGACTGCTCACCAGTAGCACACAAATACACAGTCAGAAATTATGGCAACCCAAGCTATCTCATTACATATTCCAAAACACTTCCAGCCCCATGCATTTTGGATAAAGGGTATTCAACCTGTACTGTTTACAGCAGATGAGCAAAAGACATTCTAGTGATGATCATTTCTTTAAGGTCTGTGAAAGCTGAAATTAATTTAAAGTCTGTTTAATCTAAAGAGCAGTCTAACATTACATCTGGTGTTGTTATCATTTGTAATCCATGGGCAAAGCTGTTCACTTTTGCAAATGGTTTAGATGCCGCTGTAAGACATTTAATTTGGGCGTCTTATGGATCTAGATTAAAGGTTCACTTTATTAGTCATGTGTACATTGAAACATTCAGTGAAATGTGTTGTTTGCATCAATGACCAATGTAGTTTGAGGGGGAAGCCCGCAAGTCTCACCAACATAGCGTGCTCACAATTTACTAACCTCATCCCATGCATCTTTGGGATGTGGGAGGAAACTGGAGCACCCGGAGGGAACACAGGAAGTCACTGGGGGAATGTACTGTACGAGCTCCTTATAGACAGTGGCAGGAATTGAACCCCGTTCGCTGGCACTGTAAAGTATTACACTATCCGCTGAGCCTTTGAATTTTATCCATTTTCCTTCCCTATATGTCTGATTTTGAAAATATTCCTTTGAAGTCACTACATTTATCAAACCCTGTAACTGTAAAATCATGTTCCACATTTAAATGAATAAAACAGGCAATCCTAGAAATACTCACCAAGTCAACAAGCATCTGTGGGGAGAGAGAATTGATGTTTCTAAAGTGTGGTAATGTACACAATACGATCTCAGGTTTGCTTGTATTAAGAACATAAGAAATAGGAGCAGGAGTCGGCCATCTGGCCCGTCAAGCCTGCTCCGCCATTCAATAAGATCATGGCTGATCTGACAATGGACTTATCTCCACGTACCTGCCTTTTTCCCATAACCCTTAATTCCCCTACTATGCAAAAATCTATCCAACCTTGTCTTGAATATATTTAATGAGGTAACTTCCCCGCTTCATTGGGCAGAGAATTACACAGATTCACCACTCTTTAGGAAAAGCAGTTCCTCCTCATCTTCATTCTAAATTTACTCCCCTGAATCTTGAGGCTATTTGTAGTCTCACCTACTAGTGGAAAAAACTTCCCTGCCTTTACCTTATCTATCCCTTTCATAATTTTATATGTTTCTATAGATCTCCCTCATCCTTCTGAATCCCAGTGAGTAAAGTCCCAGGCAACTCGATCTCTCCTCATTGTTTAACCCCATCTTCTCTGGAATCAACCTGCTTAAGCTCTTCTGCACCGCCTCCAAAGCCCGTATATCCTACCTCAAGTAAGGAGACCACAACTGCACTTACTACTCCAGATGTGGTCTCACGAATACCCTGTACAGTTGCAGCATAACCTCCCTGCTCTTCAATTCAATCCTTCTAACGATGAAGGCGAACATTCCATTTGCCTTCTTCATAGCCTGTTGCACCTGTAAACCAACCTTTTGCGATTCATGCACAAGCACTCCCAAGTCCCTCTGCACAGCAGCATGCTGCAATGTTTTACCATTTAAATAATAATCTGATCTTCCATTTTTCCTTCCAAATCTCAAATCTGTGTGACATTTAACTGCCAACTTATGACCTAAATCTTTAAAGTCAATCCACAATAATTAAATTCAGGAAATTGGTTACTCAGTTTAATTTTACGGTAAGAATACCAATGCAAATTTATGGCTGCAGTGCAGCATTGGGGCTGTTATATATTGTTTACAAAATGTGACATCGGGGTGCATTGGATATACAGTATACTAGAGCCAAGATACATAAAAGCATATAACTTACTTCAGACTTTTCCATAAATTATTAATAGGGATTGTTTATGGTCCAATGACTCTTGAACTTGGAGGTCATGTGAACATCACGTGTGAGAAGACAGGGTACAGTGCAATAATTGAGTTCAAACTGAAGGTTAGTTGACATTTTCCTTCACTCATTTTAAATTTAGATATTATCTTGGAATTTATCTGTAACATTTGTTAACTAAACCAAATTTCTGTTTTAAATTGGAAAAGAAGTAGAATTATTTGCTTTTAATGGTTGCAGGATAGTGTCACCCAGATATATCAAAGTTAATATTATAAGACAACTGTGTAAGTACAGTTCCAGTTAGCTAAGCTGGTCATGCACTGTGTAGTGCTCTATTTCCAATTTTGAATTCCAGCCTATTGAATCATCCCAGATTAATGTACGTATTTGTATTGAAAGGAAAGACAAGATGGCGCCAGCAACCAATGGCAGCATTTCGCAGACAGCTCACAAAACTGCTAGATACTCTAGTAGACTGTCTTCTTCTGAACTGTGGTTGCTGCAGTCTGCAGGCTGTAATTTCTCTTTTAAGGATGTGCTTTTGAACTGACTAACTATCTGGTGCTTTTGTGATCTCCTGGTGGATTCAACAAATTAGTCTTTCAAAGTGCAGGTATGGCCAGGGCAGTCATCGCTGGGGGTGGCCGCTGTGCCAAGGGCCTTATAACAGTAGATGAACTCATGCTCAGCTTCATTACCCTGAACCAAATAAAGCGTTGAGCAAAATTAAAATCGTCAAAGACGAGACCAGAAATGAACAGGTGTTCAGCGCCATCTGCCTGCATTTGACTGGTCTCTCTCTTCTCGCTACTACTATCAGGCACGAGGCGCAGGAGTCTTGGGTCCCATGCTGCCATGTTCGGGGGCATTTGCTGCCCTGCAGGAATCGGCCTCCTGGACCGGCTTCACTCGCCTCAGCACTGAATGGGTTCCACAGCTCTGGACTCACTTTTGGGGACTCTGCAGTTCATGGTCCATGTGTTTTTGTTTACCTTTTTTTTAACGATTTGCACTCTTGCCAGTTGGAAATGTGGCGGTCTTGTGTATGTTTCTTTAGTGAATTCTATGGTTTCTTTGTTTTGTGGGTACCAGAAAGAAGATGAAACTCAGGGTTGTATATGGTATACATACTTTAATAATAAATTTGAACTTAAAAAGGAGGTTGGGAGGTTAAGACTTCCATGTCCTATCTTAGGTGAGCTTTAGGATCTAAATATACAGTAGATCTCTGGTTAGTAAGAAATAGGAGAATTAGGCCATTTAGCCCTTTGAGCCACTCCACCATTTAATCATGGCTGATTTATTTTCCTTCTCAGCCCTATTCTCCTGCCATTTCCATATTACATTTATCGCCATTATTAATCAAGAACCTACCATCTCCACTTTAAATATACCTAACGACTTGGCCTTCCACCACCATCTGGCTAAAGGTATTCCTCCTCACCTCTGCTCTAAAGTGTGGGCCTCTGTTCTGAGGCTGTGCCCTCTGGTCCTAGACACCCCTGCTATTGGAAACATCTGTGCATCTACTCTGTCTAAGGTCTTTCAATATTTGGAAGGTTTCAATGGGATCCCCTCATTCTTCTAAACTGTATCGAGTACAAATGCTCCTTATATGTGAACTTTCATTCTCGAGGTCATTTTTGTGAACCTCCTCCAGACCCTCTCCAACACCAGCACATCCTTTCTTAGATATTGGACCCAAAACTATTCACAGTACTCCAAATTTGTTCTGATCTACACCTTATAAAGCCTCAGCATTGCTTCCTTACTTTTAGTAGAACTATATAGCAATGGAAAGAAATGGAATGACGGCAATGTGATGATGTGACATACTGTCTTTTTTTTGTGCTTCTCACCAGATAACCACTTGAGGGACTGGATGAAATCTTAAGTGGAGTAAATGTAGGACATTCAGTTCCAGATTGGATAGGAGATTTAGAAGGGTTAGCTCAGCAAAACAATGGTCTTCACTTGCCCTTAACTTTTGCCCATGCTTTGTATTATACAAAAATATTTGTGTCCATCTCTATGCTGCCAATGATAAACTGGTGAAATGATCTCAACTTTAATTTGAAACTGTCAGCATAAAAAAAATATAATCAATGTTTTTCTCTCCAGTGGTATAATCAGTAACCGTATTGTCTCTAGCCATTCTTAGGCAACAGCAACAATGTTAACCAGATAGTTGGAAAAATCAAGCTGGGATCAGAAGTTTTAGCCAATCTGGAAGGACATTGGGTGAGTAGAGAAAGTGTGTGTGTGTATACATTTATACAATGTGCATAGAGTAATGAAGCAATACAGCCCAGATACAGGCCCTTTGGCCCAACTAGTCCGTGCTGACCACCCAGGTCCCTTTCCAAGTGATGCTACATGCCCTCCTCACACACTTCCTTCATCCTGGGGAATACACTGTTACCTGCGCCTTCTCTGCCACTCTCATAATTTAAAACTCTTCTATGAGGTTGCCCCTCATCCTCCTCAATTTGAAAGAATACGAATTACAAATGGTATTCGGTAACGAATGTGCTTCTCAGTAGAAAGCAAATATTCTAGAATTTATTTTTATGATTGCTTGAAAGAGTTCAAATAAACTTAAGCTGCTTTGCATATGGCATATGTCATTGACAATAAATCTGATTCTGATATTTGTCACAATTATGGTGCATGCTTTTGAGACGATTAATTTCAAAAGCATGTGGGGGTCCATGGTACCATAGCAGCTAGCACAACCCTATTACAGCTCGGGGCATTGTGGAGTTTGGAGTCCAATTCTGATGCCATTCTGTAAGGAGTCTCTGTGGAATGCACGCGGTTTCCCCGGGTGCTCTGGTTTCTTCCCGTAGTCCAGAAATTTACCAGGTAGGTTAATTGGTCATTGTAATCAGATTAGGATTTTCCAGTTTGTGGGATTGCTGGGGCGGCGTGGCTTGAAGGACCAGAAGGTCATGCTTTTCACTGTATCACGAAATAAATACAGTTCCTTAATTTCCATTTTTCCTCTAGGATGGTGAGGTGGTAATCAATGACAAAAAGACGGGTGTATCAGAGGTATTCTGGAACCCCACGTCTGAAATCCGGCAACAGAGGCTAACCAGGTGCACTGTGCTGTTTGATGAACAAGAGAACATGGAGTCAGAAAAGTGAGAGCATTTTCTTACTTTACCCATTTCAGTTCACTTTAATCTCCCTTTAAGATCTGAGGTAACTGCTGAATCACTTGCTTTATGTGTGATGTTCCAATTGTGTATGGTAAAGTATTCGGAACCCATCCTCAGTGTCAGTTCTCTAGGACCAGAGGGCACAGACTCAGAAAAGAAGACTGTCTCTTCAGAACAGAGATGAGCAGGAATTTCTTTAGCCAGAGTTTGGTGAATCTGTGGAGGCTTTTACTGGGTATATTTAAAGCAGAGTTGGTAAGTCCTTAATTAGTCAGGGTGTGAAAGGTAATGGGTGAAGGCAGGAGAATGGAGTTGAGAGGAATAAATCAGCATGATGGAACGGCAGAGCAGACTCAATGGGCTGAATGGCCTGGTTCTGCTCCTGTGTCATATGGTCAGTTGTGTTAGCCTTATAAGGATTTTGGGAGCTGGTTTGTATAGTTTTGCTCTTCCTCCGCTATTCCTTCACCAGGATGTTGCCTCGTGTGGAATGAGTCCCAGCGGAGAGACGTAGCAGCAATATACAAAATTCCGAGAGGCAGTGATAGGGAAGATATGGCTGAGATGTCCATGACAAATGGCACTCATTTAAAGCAAGGAACAAGAGGGTACCTGAGAAAGAATTGTTTTACCCCGAGAGTGTTTACAATCACGAGGAGACGGGTACTCTTACAACACCAGAGGAGCATCTGGATAAGCACTCGTCAAGACCAAGTTCGGCTAAGAGAGTTTGGTGTAGGATTGGATATGCAGGTCGAAGGGCCTGTTTCTGTGCAGTGTAACTTTGTGAAGAAGCATTGACCATAGTGGTTCCACATATAGTCCATGGTGTTGGTTGCTTTGTTGACCGTCTGCCACAAAAAGGTGGAATTTCCATTGGCTACCCATTTTAATTCTATTTTCGATTCCCATTCTGACATGTCATTCCCCGTCCTCTGCTGCCACAATGAAACTGCTCACAGGTTGAAGGAGCAGTACTTCATATTCTGTCTGCTAGCTTCCAGTCTGAACGTCGATTTCTCTAAATTTCTGCCCCCTCTCCTTTCTCTCATTTTCCATTCCCCATCCTGGCTTCCCTCTCTCCCCTTCTCACCTGCCCAACACCTCCCTCTCGTGTCACTCCTTCTTCCCTTTCTCCCATGGTCCACTCTCCTCTCCTATCAGATTCCTTCTTTTTCAGGCCCTTTACTGCTTCCCCCCATGACTTCACATCTTCTCACTTCACCCCACCTGCCTTCCCCCTCACCTGGTCTCATCTATCACCTGCTAGCTTGTTCTCCCAATCCCCCACCTTTTTATTCTGGTTTCTTTCCTCTTCCTTTCCGGTCCTGATGAAGGTTCTCGGCCTGAAACATCAACTATTTATTCCCTTCCATAGATGCTGCCTGACCTGCTGATGCAGGTGTTTGCAAATAAAACAGCATGAGGCGTTTAATGTTTTAAAAAAAAACGTAACAATGCATTCATTGTACTCCAAACACTGAACACAAAAAGCGCAGTAACAGAACTTCACGTAATATGTCATCACATCCAGCCAGTCTCTTACAGTGAACCCCAAATCAATGTGTTAGTGAATTATGTATGTTTCTACCAACTACATTACCCTACACAGCCCCCCCCCCCCAAAGCAGCCTCTAAGGAGCAGTGAAAGCGCTTACATTGGCCATTGGACTGTGGGTGATGCAGCATGATGTGATGTAGCCTAACGTCGAGGTTCTGGGCTGTCACAGCCCAGAGGTCTGAAATGAACTGGGGACCGTGTTCAGAGGAAATATCAGATAGGGTGCCAAACTGAGCAACTAATTGCTGATAAATGCCGTCGTTGACGCTACAGGGACGAAACTGTGGGGTGGGGGAGGAGTGGAAGAGGACCAACAAGGTCCACATTGACATGGTCAAACCATAGCTCAGTGACCTCAAAAAGTGCCAACGGCGCCTGAACATGATTAATTTTTGACAGCTGACACTCCACACAAGCTGCAGTCCAATCACACGTGTCCTTTCTACGTTCTTTCTAAGACCATGCCACACAAACTTTAGTGCTACCAGTTTCTGTGAAGCCTTCTGGTCCAGATGCGAGAGGCCACGTATGGAGTTAAATGCAGTCGGTCTCCAGTTTGCGGGTACTATGGGCGAGTGCAACCGGTTGAGACATCACACAGGAGAGAAACCACGGCTTCTCCGAACTTAACATCAGCCAACTGCAGTCCACTGACTGCTCTTCGTTAAGCCTGGAATTCTGGGTTAGTAACCTAGTCGGCTGCCATGCCAGCATAGTCACCTCCTACATGTATGGCCCCAACGGCTGATCATGAGAGACAATCAGCCACGGCATTATTTTTCCCCTTGATGTGTTATATCTCAGTTGTGAACTCTGATATGTAAGCCAGATGCTTTGTTACCATGCAAACCAAGGGTCTGATATTTTATGTGCACGAGGGGTTTGCGGTCTCAACGAACACTATGAAATGGCAATCTGTCTAAAAGAAAACGAAAATGGCGAACAGCCAGCTGGAGACCAAGAACTTACTGTCAAATGTGCTGTACTTCCTTTTGGGTGTACAGAGCTGCCAGCTGAAGAAGGCGAGCAGCTGCCACACGCCCCCGACCAACTGTTCACACATAGCACCCACAGCAGATTCTGGGTGCGTTAGAAAGAGCTCGTTTGGTATCATCAAATGCCCTGGTCATGTCCGCTGACCAGTCAAGCACTTGATTAGGGATATTGTCTTTGAGTGCACAATACAAGCGGAATATAAATTCAGCAGCTTGCAAAATTAAGCAGTGATAGAATTCAACAGCCCTACAAATTCCTGTAGTCTTTTTGTAGTGCAGGATGGTGGAAAATCCATAATAGTGGCTACTTTTGATGGGAGGGGGTTTCACACCTTCTGTGGAGATGTGATGGCCGAGAAAGTCAATGGTTGACAATTCAAACTGGCATTTAGCAGGGTTAATGATCAACCCGTGTTGGCTTAAGCATTCAAAATGTGTGCAGAGATAAGATACGTGTTTGTATTTGGATGCATTGGCAACAAGTATGTCATCCAGGTAAATAAAAAGAAAGTCTGTACTGCATTTTTCAGCTCAAATATTATGTGCAGAAGCTTAAAAAGGCCAAGTGGGGTTATCACAGCCACTTTGGGAATGTCCTGCGAGCACACAGGCACCTGATGGTAGCCCTTAACTAAATCGACTTCGGAAAAAATTAACTTTACAACTAAACGTGCTAAAATGTCTTAGATGTGTGAGACCGGGTAACAATCAGGAATGGTGGCCTCATTAAAGCATCGGTAATCACCACATGGACGGCAACCACCATCAGACTTAAAGACCATATGGAGGGGCGAAACCCAGGCGATATTCAACCTGTGTACAATGCCAAGTCTTTCCATGTTGGTAAACTCAGCTTTCGCTTTGCCAGCTTTTCTGGGTCCAGTCTACACGTGTCGGCATGGACTGGCGGGCCAGATGTGGAAATGTTGTGCTCGGTCCCTGTAGTGGAAAACTTGTGCTTGGTGAGGTTTGGGAATTCGCTCAGCAGTCAAGTAAGAGTCATTGGGGGAACTTACTGAGGGAGCAGGGTAACGACCTGAAGTCCTTGACATCCAATCATGTGGCAGCAATTCAAAGTATAAAAGCATGCAGGCATGGTCAGGATGTTCAGTTAACACACACAAAATGCGATGTTTCAGGCCGAGACCTTGGCCCAAAACATTGACTATACTCACTTCCATTGATGCTGCCTGGCCTGCTGAATTCCTCCAGTATTTTGTGTGCATTGCTTCAATCTGCAATATCTGCAGATTTTCTCTTGTTTGCAAGAGGTTCAGTTGTTTTTCAGACCAAACATCAGAACAGGGAAGAAATATGATCTAAGTGATATTGACCGTGGAATGATTGTTGGTGTCAGCAGGGTGGTTGGATTATCTCAGAAACTGCTGATCTCCTGGGATTTTCACACACAACCAACTCTAGAGATAATAGAGAATGGCATGAAAAACAAAGACATCCAGTTAACGCCTTGTTAATGAGAGAGGTCAGAGGAAAATGGCCGGACTGGTTCAAACTGACAGTAAAGCAAGAGGATCTCAAATAGCCACACGTTACAACAGTGGTGTGCAGAAGAACATCTCTGAATGCACAACACATCAGACCTTGAGATGGATGGGCTACAGCAGCAGAAGACCACAAACATGCACTCAATAATTACAGTAAATCACTTTATTAGGTACAAGAATTATCTAATAAAGAGGCCATTAAGTGTTAATGCTTAAAGAATCTGGCAGAACCACCGGTGCCCATCTGTTTTAATTGACCTTCGTTTGTCTGAAGCAGTGACCAGAAAATTCAGGATCCCAAAAGAATGATTTGATGGTGTATCAGTACTGCAGGGCAGAACAAAAAACGTGTCTTCCTGTGAGTGCTGCTTGGCTTCTCCCTGGAGCCAGCTCAGGTTTAAATGCAGATTCATGCTGTAAATTTATCTCTGTTACACATCGTCAGTGAAGCTAATTTATCATGATTTAAGCGTCCAGCCAACTGAATCTCCACTTTCCTGCACTCCCATTCAATCTGAGCTTCAGTATGGTGTCAAGCCACCAACAGGATTACTTTTGAACAATTAGGGGAATTCTTTCTTCTCACTGCTGCATTGGGAAGGAGTTTTAGGTCCCACAACGCCAGATTCAAGAACAGTCATTACACTACAACCATCAAACTCCCAAACAAGTGTGGATAATTTCACTCACCTCAGCTCTGAGCTAATCACTGAACACAACCTGTGGACTCACTTTCAGCGACTGGATAACTCATGTTCTCAGTAGTATTTATTTACTTGTTTTGTATTTGCGCAGCTTGGCTTTTTTTGCAGATTGGTTTCTTCTCAGTCTTGGATGTAGTTTTTCATTTGTATTTCTTTGTTCTACTGTGAATGCCTGTAAGAAAATGAATCCCAGGATAGTATATGGTGACATATATGTACTTTAATAATGAATTCACTTTGTACTTTGAAACTCTTATCCATGTGTACTTACTCAATTTCATTCAAACTTTCCATTGTAGGTGCTTTCCACTATTAACTGCCATGGGAGGTTTATAACTTGCTGGCATTCACTCACAGCTGTACATTTTACTCTGTTTTGCTGCTGTGTAAAAGATACTGGCATGGATAAAGGATTGGCTGATTGACAGGAAAGGATGGGAATAAAGGGGGCCTTGTTGGCTACCACTGTCTAGTGGTGTTCCGCAGGGGTCTGTGTTGGTATCGCTTATTTTTACGTTATATGTCAGTGAATTGGATGACTGAGTTGATGGCTTTGTGGAAAATACGAAGATTGGTGAAGGGGCAGTGAGTGTTGAGGAAGCAGGAAAACTGCAGGACTTAGACAGATTGGGAGAATGAGCAAAGAAGTGGCCAATGGAATAGGGTGTCAGGAACTGTATGGTCTTGCACTTCAGTAGAAGAAACAAAAGCGTAGTCTATTTTCTAAACAGGCAAAAAAATTCAAAAGTCCGAGGTGCAAAGGTACTTGGGAGTCCTTGTGCAGGATTCCCTGAAGGTTAACTTGCAGGTTGAGTCAGTGGCGAGGAAGGCAAATGCAATGTTAGCATACATTTCGAGAGGACTAGAATATAAAAAGCAAGGATGTAATGCTGAGGCTTTATAAGGCATTGGTGAAGCCTCACTTGAAGTATTGTGAGCAGTTTTGGCCCCTTTATCTAAGAAAGGATGTGTTAACGTTGGAGAGGGTTTAGAGGAGGTTCATGAGAATGATTCTGGGAATGAAAGGGTTATAGTGTGAGGCGCATTTGTTGACTCTGGGCCTGTACTTGCTGGAATTTAGAAGAATGAGGGAAGATCTCATTTAAACCTATCAAATGTTGAAAAGCCTAGACAGGTGGATGTGGAGAGGATTTTTCCTATATGGGGAGAGTCTACGACCAGAGGGCACAGCCTCAGAATAGAGGGACATCCATTTAGTACAAAGATAAAGAGGAATTTCTTTAGCCTGAGGGTGGTAATTTGTTGCCACAGGCAGCTGTGGAGGCCAGGCTATCCACTTGTATTAAGGCAGAGGTTGTTAGGTTCTTGATCATTCAGGGTGTGAAAGGTTATGGGGAGAAGGCAGGAGAATGGAGTTGAGAGGATTAATAACTCAGCCATGATTTAATGGCACTACAAACTCAATGGGTTGAATGGCCTAATTATGGCAGGAGAATGGGGTTGAGAGGGAAATGGGTCAAGTTGATGAAATGGCAGAGCAGACTCGATAGGTTGAATGACCTAATTCTGCTCCTATCTCTGATGGCTTACACAGTAAAACTGGGCAGTTCCATTTAAATTCCTTTCACCTGATCAGCTGTGTCCAATGATAACAAAGAAACTGCAGATCAGTTATAGGCAAAAATCATTCTACTTTAAAATGCTTTCACTTTGTACTTTGTTGTTTCAATTTCTTCAAGGGGAAATTAGAATCAGCTTTATTATTGCTGCCATAGGTCATGAAATGTGTTCTTTTGTAGCAGCAATACAGTGTAAGACATAAAATATGCTATAAATTACAGTGACAAATATACTGTTGCAAGAAAGAGTTTGTGAGCCCTTTGCAGTTACCTGGTTTTCTGCAGTAATTACTTGTAATTAACCGTTTGGCCCAAACAGTTGGCAGGATTCTCTGGGGTAGGTTCTGCATTAGGGTTTTAATAGAGGAAAAAAAGGTTAGCTCTATTTGTCACTTGTACATCGAAACATGCATTATTTACATCAACAGCCAGCACAGTCCGAGAATGTGCTGGGGGCAGCCCGTAAGTGTTGCCGCACTTCGGGCACTAACATAGAACGCCCACAACTTACTAACCCTAACCCATATGTTTTTGGAATATGGGAGGAAACTGGAGCACCCGGAGGAAACCCATGTGGTCACAGAGAGAACAACCAAATTGTGTACAGAATTGAACCCCGATCAGTGTTCACTGTCACTGTAAAGTGATTCTGCTAACAGCTACACTACCAAGCATGGAAAGATTAACTGAAGTTGATGATACAGCTGAGTGGCAGATAAAGTTCACGGTACCTGGCATCCATTCATAAATTACTCAGGACGTGCTCAGACAGTCTGGGTACTGTTCAGCTTGAATTTCTGTGCACTTGTCCCCCTACTGTCCATTATTCAGCCATTTGATACTGAGAAATACAATCCCTTCCATGTATTATAAATTAGCATTATGAATTGGGAAGTGTTTCAGTCAATAATAGGGTTTAGAACCTCGAGTTTCCCCTTTAAGGAGAACACTCGGGGTTGGGGAGTAGGGGTGTAGAAATAATGTAATCAAGTGGAGTTTAGCATAGAACAGTACAGCATAGCACAGTACAAGCCCTTTGGCCCACGATGTTGTGATGAGCTTTTTACCTACTGCAAGATCAATCTAACTCTTCCCTCCCACACAGCCCTCCATGTTTCTGTCATCCATGTGTGTATCTAGGAGTTTCCTAAATGCCTTTACCACCCTTCCCGACAGTGTGGTGCATGGACCTACTCTCTGTGTAAAAAAAACTATCTCTGACATTCCCCCCTATACTTCCCTCCAATCTCTTTAAAATTATGCACTCTCGTAATAGCCATTTCTGACCTGAGGAAAAGTCTCTGGTTATCTACTCTATCTACTTATATCTTGTACACCTCTATCAATTCACCTCTCATCCTCTACTCCAAAGAAAAAAGCCCTAGCCCGCTCAGCCTGTCCCCATAAGACATGTTCTCCAATCCACGTAAACCTCCTCTGCACTCTCTCTAAAGCTTCCACTCTCTTCCTATAATGAGACAACCAGAGCTGAACACAATACTCCAGGTGTGTATATTTATGACAAACATAGTAGCCTGTCGGTGCCATATGAGGAAAAGCATATCAAATACAGAAATATGAGGAATAAGGGTGCTGAAGTTGTGTATCAACACCACTTGCGGGCAAGGTATAAACTATAAAATATATAAAAAAATGAAATAATTTCCCTGCATTATTGGCAAAAGTTTGGGGAGGGGTCAATTATCCAGCCTTAATGTGTGGGTGCTTGACATAAAGGGGAGAGTAAAATAGAATTTTTGAGGTCAAGTATGTTAAAACATCGTATTGGTATTGAAAAAGGAGAAAATCAAATCCACAAGTTGTACTAGTGTCTCTTTAGTTCAGGTAGACCACTTAGATTTGAATTTACAATGTAATTAATGCTCCATTAGATGAGGACAATATGTGCTTGGGTGGCATCCTCACTTGAGTTAGACTAAGGCAGCGCTGACTTTGTAAGTCCGCTAAACTGACATTCATTTGACCGAGATTAAATCCATTAAATATATTTTTCTTACAGTTTGGGTTAAGACATTTTCTACTCCAGCTTTCATGAGATTCATAGATGTCAGTGGCAGTGACTATAAAATATGTTGTCTTGCAGAACATTTTTTTTTCCAAATCAAATAGGTGTCCAAATATCGAAGTTAATAAAGAATACTGTTTTCTTTTGTTTTGGAGACCTTGAAATTTTTCTTCAGCGAAGAGGAGGCCTGTGGATACCCTTAAACTAGTGGTCACAAATACAAGGCAGTCATTAATTCATCCAAAATTCAAGAGAACACACACAAAGTGTTGCCCCTCACTGCACCTATCTATCACCTCCCCCCTCACTTGGTCTCACCCATCACTTGTCATTCACTGCTCTTATTTGTCTCCTGTACCTCACCTGTTCTCACCTATCCACTTTCCCATTTTATCACATCTGGTCATCTTCAGCCGTTTACCTTTTCTACCTACCACCTCCCAGCTTCTAATTTCATTCCCCCCCCCCCCCCACCCAACTGGCTTCACCCATCCCCTTCTAGCTTGTGACTCCTTCCCCTCCCCCCACCTTCTTATTCTGGCTTCTGTCCCCTTCCTTTCCAGTCCTGATGAATGGCCTCAGCCCAATACATTGACTGTTTAATCCTCTCCATAGATGCTGCCTGACTTGCTGAGTTTCTCCAGCATTTTGTGTGTGTTCCTCAAGATTTCCAGCATCTGCAGAATCTCCTGCTTTTCTGAAATTCAAGAGAGGTTTATTTCCTACCCGTGTTATATTGTCGAACTTGCAACTACAGGAAACTTGAAACAAATTGCAAAGCTTTTAAGGAAAAGCTAGCAACAAATATGGGAATGGAAGGTTATACAGAAGAATTAACTGAATGTCTAGGACCAGAGGACCTGATGGCACAGCCTCAGAATACGGGGATGTCCCTTTGTAGTATAGAATTCCTTTAGCAAAGGGGGAGTGAATCTGTGGAATTCATTGCCACAGAAAGAAGCCCAGTCATTGGGTATATTTAAAGCTGAGGTGGATAGGGTCTTGATTAATCAGGGCATCAAAGGTTACAGAGGGAGTAATGAATCAGCCATAACCTAATGAGCCAAATGGCCTAATTCTGCTCCTATGTTTATGGTCTCATGGAGACAGCTTGAGTGCAACATAAACACTGTAGGCTAGCAGAACTGAACAACTTGTTTCTATTCTGCCAAGTTTATGTAAGATAATTTCTGTACATTGTAATATTTCATATTTTTGGGGAGAACAGGTCAGAAGATCACTTATATTGAAACATTCACTTCAGAACTGCAGCATCAGACCTCTCCTTTCCCTTGAAGTTTGCAGATGCCTTTACTTTCCTTCAGTATACATGATTAATTAGCTGTAACCTTTTGGACTCCTGGAGGACTGAGTACATAAATCACACTGATGATATCCTGATCTGTGCATCCCTCTGCAGATGTAGCCTTTCAGTTATTCCAGCCAGCAACATCGATGCTCATCTTTTTTATTTTGCTTAAGTCGTGCTTTATGCACTTCAATTTCTAGTTAACATGGAATGAATTTAGTGTGATATTTAAAAATATAGTGCAGGGTAAGTCTTTCTAGCCCTTCAAGCCACGCCACCCCGTCAACCCCTGACCACCCCAATTTAATCCTAACCTAATCACAGGACAATTTACATGACCAGTTAATTTACCAACCAGTACACCTTTGGACTGTGGGAGGAAACCGGAGCAGCCGGGGAAAACCCACCTGTACAGACTCCTTAAAGAGGACGCTGGGATCGAACTCTGACTGTAATAACACCGTGCTAACCACTACCATAGCACCTGATGTTTCTTTACAATTGAGATTCTGACTAAAGAAAGGCTCCTAATGCTCTGGAGGTCTGTACTTCTATAGAAACAAAATAATTATAAGCTTTAACTCTATCAGTGAACATTAGAGATGCTCTGTACTATTTTAAAAATAGGAGGCATTCTGGTCTCCTAGCTGACAGTCCTTTATCAAAACACTAAAGCAGCCTCCACCACTGCCAGGTTAAGGAGATGCCCTCCAGGACTGGCCTTCAACTCTTTACTATCATCATGGAGAAGGTACATGAGCCTGAAGGCACACAGACAAAGTTTTAGGAACAACTCTTCCCCTCTGCTGTCAGATTTCTGAGCGGTCGATTAAACCATAAACACTATCTCACTATTTTGCTCTCTCTTTTGCACTACTTATTTTTTAAAATTTCTTATTGTAACATATTGTAAGTTTTTCTGTCTTGCACTGTACCGCTACCGTAAAACAACAAACTTCACAACATATTTCCTGGTGGGAAAGTTTAATAGAGCTGTTAGGGAGGGTTTAAACTAATTTGGCAGGGGGATGGGAACCGGAATGACAGAGCGGAGGAAGGGGAAAACAGAAATAAATCTAAGATAGTGAGCAGTAAAGATGTCAGGAAAGACAGGCAGGTGATGGGGCAAATTTGTAGCCATTGGAATGAGTTGCAGTGAAATCAAAGCGAAAAGTATCAAATATTGGTCTTAAGGTGTTGTACTTAAATGCCCGCAGCATAAGGATTAAGGTGGATGATCTTGTCGTACAGCTACAGATTGGCATGTATGATATTGTGGCCATCACTGAGACCTGACTAAAGGATGTATGTCTCTGGGAGCTGAACATCCAAGGATACACGGTGTATCAGAAGGATAGGAAGGTAGGCAGAGGGGGAGGCGTGGCTTTATTGGTAAGAAATGATATTAGAGACATAGAAACATAGAAAATAGGTGCAGGAGTAGGCCATTCAGCCCTTCGAGCCTGCACCGCCATTTATTATGATCATGGCTGATCATCCAACTCAGAACCCTGCACCAGCCTTCCCTCCATACCCCCTGATCCCCGTAGCCACAAGGGCCATATCTAACTCTCTCTTAAATATAGCCAATGAACTGGCCTCAACTGTTTCCTGTGGCAGAGAATTCCACAGATTCACCACTCTCTGTGTGAAGAAGTTTTTCTTAATCTTGGTCCTAAAAGGCTTCCCCTTTATCCTCAAACTGTGACCCCTCGTTCTGGACTTCCCCAACGTTGGGAACAATCTTCCTGCATCTAGTCTGTCCAATCCCTTTAGGATTTTATACGTTTCAATCAGATCCCCCCTCAATCTTCTAAATTCCAACGAGTACAAGCCCAGTTCATCCAGTCTTTCTTCATGAAAGTCCTGCCATCCCAGGAATCAATCTGGTGAACCTTCTTTGTACTCCCTCTATGGCAAGGATGTCTTTCCTCAGGTTAGGGGACCAAAATGCACACAATACTCCAGGTGTGGTCTCACCAAGGCCTTGTACAACTCAGTAGTACCTCCCTGCTCCTGTACTTGAATCCTCTCGCTATAAATGCCAGCATACCATTTGCCTTTTTCACCGCCTGCTGTACCTGCATGCCCACTTTCAATGCCTGGTGTATAATGACACCCAGGTCTCATTGCACTTCCCCTTTTCCTAATTGGCCACCATTCAGATAATAATCTGTTTTCCTATTTTTGCCACCAAAGTGGATAACTTCACATTTATCCACATTAAATTGCATCTGCCATGAATTTGCCCACTCACCCAACCTATCCAAGTCACCCTGCATCCTCTTAGCATCCTCCTCACAGCTAACACTGCCACCCAGCTTCGTGTCATCCGCAAACTTGGAGATGCTGCATTTAATTCCCTCATCCAAGTCATTAATATATATTGTAAACAACTGGGGTCCCAGCACTGAGCCTTGCGGTACCCCACTAGTCACTGCCTGCCATTCTGAAAAGGTCCCGTTTATTCCCACTCTTTGCTTCCTGTCTGCTAACCAATTCTCTATCCACATCAATACCTTACCCCCAATACCGTGTGCTTTAAGCTTGCACACTAATCTCCTGTGTGGGACCTTGTCAAAAGCCTTTTGAAAATCCAAATATACCACATCCACTGGTTCTCCCCTATCCACTCTACTAGTTACATCCTCAAAAAATTCTATGAGATTCGTCAGACATGATTTTCCTTTCACAAATCCATGCTGACTTTGTCCGATGATTTCACCGCTTTCCAAATATTAAATCATTAGAAAGAGGTGATATAGGATCGGAAGGTGCAGAATCTTTATGGGTTGAGCTAAGAAATCGCAGGGGTAAAAGGACCCTGATGGCAGTTATTTATAGGCCTCCAAACAGCTGCAGGGATGTGGACTACAAATTACAACAGGAAATAGAAAAGGCTTGTCAGAAGGGCAGTGTTATGATAATTGTGGGGGATTTTAACATGCGAGTAGATTGGGAAAATCAGGTCAGCACTGGATCTCAAGAGAGAGAATTTGTAGAATGCCTGCGAGATGGCTTTTTAGAACAGCTTGTTGTTGAGCCCACTAGGGGGTCGGCTGTACTGGATTGGGTATTGTGTAATGAACCAGAGGTGATTAGAGAGATTGAGGTGAAGGAACCATTTGGAGGCAGTGATCATAACGTGATTGAGTTCACTGTGAAATTTGAAAAAGAGAAGCTGAAATCTGATGTGTCAGTATTTCAGTGGAGTAAAGGAAATTACAGTGGCATGAGAGAGGAACTGGCCAAAGTTGACTAGAAAGGGACACTGGCGGGAAAGACAGCAGAGCAGCAGTGGCTGGAGTTTATGCGAGAAGTGAGGAAGGTGCAAGACAGGTATATTCCAAAAAAGAAGAAATTTTCGACTGGAAAAAGGATGCAACCATGATTGACAAGAGAAGTCAAAGCCAAAGTTAAAGCAAAGGAGAGGGCATACAAGGATGCAAAAATTAGTGGGAAGACAGAGGATTGGGAAGTTTTTAAATCCTTACAAAAGGTAACCAAGAAGGTCATTAAGAGAGAAAAGATTAACTATGAAAGGAAACTAGCAAATAATATCAAAGAGGATACTAAAAGCTTTTTCAAGTATATAAAGAGTAAAAGACAGGTGAGAGTAGATATAGGACCGATAGAAAATGATACTGGAGAAATTGTAATGGGAGATAAGGTGATGGTAGAGGAACTGAACAAGTATATTGCATCAGTCTTCACTGAGGAAGACATCAGCAGTATACCGGACACTCAAGGGCAGCAGGGAAGAGAAGTGTGCGCAGTCACAATTATGATAGAGAAAGTACCCAGGAAGCTGAATAGTCTAAATGTAGATAAATCTCCCGGACCAGATGGAATGCACCCACGTGTTCTGAAGGAAGTAGCTGTGGAGATTGCGGAGGCATTAGCGATGATCTTTCAAAAGTCGATAGATTCTGGCATGGTTCCGGAGGACTGGAAGATTGCAAATGTCACTCCACTATTTAAGAAGGGGGCAAGGAAGCAAAAAGGAAATTATAGACCTGTTAGCTTGACATCGGTGGTTGGGAAGTTGTTGGAGTCGATTGTCAAGGATGAGGTTACAGAGTACCTGGAGGCATATGACAAGATAGGCAGAATTCCTTAAAGGAAAATCCTGCCTGACAAACCTATTACAATTTTTTGAGGAAATTACCAGTAGGCTAGACAAGGGAGATGCAGTGGATGTTGTATATTTGGATTTTCAGAAGGCCTTTGACAAGGTGCCACACATGAGGCTACTTAACAAGATAAGAGCTCATGGAATTACGGGAAAGTTGTACATGGATAAAGCATTGGCTGATTGGCAGGAAACAGAGAGTGGGAATAAAGGGATCCTATTCTGGTTGGCTGCTGGTTACCAGTGGTGTTCCACAGGGGTCCATGTTGGGGCCGCTTCTTTTTACATTGTACATCAACGATTTAGATTATGGAATAGATGGCTTTGTGGCTAAGTTTCTGATGATACGAAGATAGGTGGAAGGGCCGGTAGTGCTGAGGAAATGGAGAGTCTGCAGAGGGACTCAGATAGATTGGAAGAATGGGCAGAGAAGTGGCAAATGAAGTACAATGTTGGAAAATGTATGGTTACGCACTTTGGCAGAAAAAATAAACGGGCAGACCATTATTTAAATGGGGAAAGAATTCAAAGTTCTGAGATGCAACGGGACTTGGGAGTTCTCGTACAGGATTCCCTTAAAGTTAACCTCCAGGTTGAGTCAGTAGTGAAGAAGGTGAATGCAATGTTGGCATTCATTTTTTTTTGTAATATAATTTTTATTGAATTTTCAAAAGGAATACATGAAAAAATAGAATCCACCCTCCCCCCTCCCCTTAACCCTCCCCCCCATATAAAGTCCTACCTAAAAAGAAAGAAAGAAAAAAGAAAGAAAGAAAGAAAAGAACCGCCTGGGTGTTGGAAGGTTTCCACATGCTCCATGGGATTCAAAATAAATTTGGTATAATTATTCGTTACTTTCCCCAAGTGACCAAAGTCTTTATCAGAGCACTTAAATATGCCATCCTATCTTTTGTAAATAAGGGCGCCAAATATTCAAAAATGTTACATATTTGTCTCTTAAATTATAAGTAATTTTTTCGAGTGGAATAGAACTAGCCATTTCATTATTCCAACGATCCATACTTAAATTCGAATCAGATTTCCAAGTAACTGCTATAGTCTTCTTAGCTACTGCCAATGCAATTTTTATAAATCCTTTCTGATATTTATTCAATTTAAGTTTCGGTTTTATCCCTTCAATATCACCTAATAGAAATAATACAGGGTTATGTGGAAGTTGAGTTTCAGTAATTTGTTCCAATAAGATTCTTAAATTTATCCAAAAGGGTTGAATTTTAAAACAAGACCAAGTAGAATGTAAAAAAGTACCAATTTCTTGATTACACCGAAAACATTTATCAGATAGATTTGAATTTAATCTATTTATTTTTTGCAGTGTAATATATAATTGGTGTAAAAAATTATATTGTACTAATTTAAGTCGAACATTTATTGTATTTGTCATACTGTCAAGACAAAGTCTTGACCAATTTGTTTCATCAATATTAATATTCAGATCTGTTTCCCATTTTTGCTTTGACTTATGGGTTCCTTGTTTAATTGTCTGTTCTTGAATCAAATTATACATACAAGAAATAAATTCTTTAATTTTCCCTTTTTGTATTAAAATTTCAATTTCATTAGGTTTTGGCAAAAACATTGTTTGACCCAGCTTACCTTTTAAATAAGCCCTTAATTGAAAGTAACAAAAGAAAGTATTATTAGATATTTTATATTTATCCTTTAATTGTTCAAATGACATCAATATACCTCGTTCAAAACAATCTCTTATAAATTTAATCCCTTTTTGGTACCAATTATATAAAAGTTGATTGTCCATTGCAAAAGGAATAAGTCTGTTTTGGAACAAAGGCCTCCTCGCTAATAGAGACTTCTGTGTTTCATTATCAACATTTGTCTTATTCCATAGATCAATCAAATGCGTTAATATAGGAGATTCTTTCTTTTCCCGTATCAATTTAGATTCCCATTTATATATAAAATCTTCAGGTCTATTTTCTCCTATCTTGTCTAATTCTATTTTAATCCATGCTGGTTTTTGATCATCGAAGAAAGATGCAATAAATCTAAGTTGATTTGCTTTATAATAGTTTTTAAAGTTTGGAAGTTGTAACCCTCCTAACCCAAATTTACATGTCAATTTTTCCAATGATATTCTTGACATTTTACCTTTCCAAAGAAATTTTCTCACACATTTATTTAACTTTTGAAAAAATTTCTGTGGCAATTGTATTGGTAATGTTTGAAACAAATACTGTAATCTAGGAAATATATTCATTTTTATAACATTGACTCTACCTACTAATGTTATTGGTAATATCATCCATTTGTCAAGATCTTCTTGAATTTTTTTCAATAGTGGTAAATAATTAAATTTATATAAATTCTTTACATCATTATCAAGTCTTATACCTAAATACTTTATACCATTTACCGGCCATCTAAATTGGGTTACTAATCGACATTGACTATAGTCTCCTTTAGTAAGAGGTAAAATTTCACTTTTATCCCAATTTATTTTGTAACCTGATACCTTCCCATATTCATCCAATCTAGAAGATAATTTATGTAACGAATGTTGTGGGTTTTTTAAATAGATCAAAACATCATCGGCAAAAAGATTAATTTTATATTCCTCCTGATTAACTCTAAAACCCATAATATCTGGATCAATTCTAATTAGTTCTGCTAATGGCTCTACCGCCAATACAAATAAAGCAGGTGATAGTGGACAACCTTGTCTAGTTGACCTTTTTAACTGGAATGGTGTTGAAATTTGAGAGTTTGTCACTACTTTAGCTTTAGGGTTAGAATTTAAAGTTTTAATCCAATTTATAAAAGATGTTCCTAACCCATATTTTTCTAGTACTTTAAATAAAAAATCCCATTCTAATCTATCAAATGCTTTTTCTGCATCCAAAGCTACTACTATACTCTTCTCATCCCTTTTTTGTGCCAAATGAATTATACTGAGTAGCCAGGTTACATTATCTGCCAATTGTCTATTTTTAATAAATCCTGTTTGATCCATATGTATTAATTTTGGTAAATATTTAGATAATCTATTCGATAAAATTTTTGCTATTATTTTATAATCCGTATTCAATAAAGAAATAGGCCTGTATGATGTTGGTTTCATAGGATCTCTGTCTTTTTTTGGCAATACTATTACAATTGCTGTTGAAAAAGATTCTGGAAGTTTATGTATTTTTTCTGCTTGACGTATTAGTTCCATAAAAAGAGGAAATAATAAATCTTTAAATTTTTTATAAAATTCAGGTGGAAAACCATCTTCTCCTGGAGATTTATTACTTTGGAGTGATCCTAAAGCTTCTTCAACTTCTTTTAATGTAAAAGGCATATCTAATCCCTTCTGTTCTTCCAAATTCAATTTTGGAAGAGAAACTTGTGATAAAAACCTTTCTATCTCGTTAACATCATTTTGGGATTCTGACTGATATAATTCAGAATAGAAATTTTTAAAGGTTTCATTTATTTCAAGAGGTTTATAAGATATTTTATTTGCCCTTGTTCTAATTGCATTTATTGTTTTGGAAGCTTGTTCTGTTTTTAACTGCCAGGCAAGAATTTTATGTGCTCTGTCACCTAACTCATAATACCTTTGTTTAGTTCTTATAATTGCTTTTTCCGTTCTATATGTCTGAAGTGTATTATATTGTAACTTCTTATTGACAAGTTGTTTTCGTTTTTCTTCTGACATATATCTTTGAGATTCTTTTTCTAATTTTGTAATCTCTTTTTCCAATTGATCTAGTTCTGCCATATATTCTTTCTTAATTTTAGACGTATAACTTATTATCTGGCCCCTAAGATATGCTTTCATCGCATCCCATAATATAAATTTATCATCCACTGAATGAAAATTTGTATCCAAAAAAAATTGAATCTGTTTTTTCATAAAATCACAAAAATCTTGACGTTTTAATAATGTTGAATTAAATCTCCATCTATAAGCCACTTCTTCCTTATCAGCCATTATTATTGTCATTAATAAAGGGGAATGATCTGATAATATTCTTGCTTTATATTCCATATTTTTCACTCTGTGTTGAATATGCATTGATAATAGAAACAAATCTATCCTTGAAAAAGTTTTATGTCTATGGGAGTAGAACGAATAGTCTCTTTCTTTAGGATTGATTCTTCTCCATATATCAATCAGATTTAAATCCTTCATCAATGATAAAGCTAAATTTACTACCTTCGATTTTATAACAGCCTTGGTTGATCTATCTAAGACTGGGTCTAAGCAAAAATTAAAATCTCCTCCAATTAATATTTTTTCATGCGCATCCGCCAAATTCAGAAAAGCTTCTCGTATGAATTTTGCATCATTTTCGTTTGGTGCATAAATATTCATAAAAGTCCATAGTTCAGAAAAAAATTGACAATGTATCTCCCTGCAGAATCAGTTATTACATTTTGTATTCTAATTGGTAACGTTTTATTGATCAAAATTGCTACTCCCCTCGCTTTTGAATTAAATGAAGCCGCAACAACACTACCCACCCAATCTCTCTTTAGTTTCTGATGTTCTGTTTCCGTTAGGTGTGTTTCCTGTAAAAATGCTAAATCTATCTTCATTTTTTTAATATGTGTTAAGATTCTTTTTCTTTTCACTGGTCCATTAAGCCCGTTAACATTAAAACTCAAAAAATTCAATAAATTAGTCATTATTCTTAACAAAGTTATTCCAATCTAAAACATCATTTATCTTCTCAACTCTCATAGTTCCTTGGAGAATCTCTTTAAACTTCACCATGTTGCTACGTGTCTCCCTCCTAACCTTCCAGGCAGAAAGAAAAAAGAAGATAGAAAAAAAACAAAAAAAGAAAAAACAAAATACCCCCCCACTAATGTTGTGAATGAAAGGATACACAACACTACCTCCCTCCATTTTACGGGTCGTGGCAAAAGCCACGCTTGCACACATGACTAGCGTAGCAATCGATCAGTGCTTCTTCCAGCTCCCCCGCAACAAAAAAAACATTATATATATATATAGACAAAATTAGTATTACTATGTTGGCATTCATTTCTAGAGGAATAGAGTATAGGAGCAGGGATGTGATGTTGAGGCTCTATAAGGCACTGGTGAGACCTCACTTGGAGTACTGTGGGCAGTTTTGGTCTCCCTATGACGTTGGAGAGGATACAGAGAAGATTCACTAGGATGATTCTGGGAATGAGAGGGTTAACATATGAGGAACGTTTGTCTGCTCTTGGACTGTATTCCTTGGAGTTTAGAAGAATGAGGGGAGACCTCAGAAACATTTCGAATTTTGAAAGGCATGGACAGAGTGGATGGGGGAGTCTGGTACGAGAGGGCATGACTTAAGGATTGAAAGGCGCCCATTCAGAACAGAGATGCAAAGAAATTTTTTTAGCCAGAGGGTGGTGAACCTATGGAATTTGTTGCCACAGGCAGCAGTGGAGGCTAAGTCATTGGGTGTATTTAAGGCAGAGATTGACAGGTATCTGAGTAGCCAGGGCATCAAAGGTTATGGTGAGAAGGCGGAGGGGTGGGACTAAATGGGAAAATGGATCAGCTCATGATAAAATGGCGGAGTAGACTCGATGGGCCAAATGGCTGACTTCTGCTCCTTTGTCTTATGGTCTTATATATTAGTGACATTAAACCTGATCTTGATTCTGAGATAAGATGAATGGCACTTTATATTCTGTCTTGGTAGTCTCCAACCTGATGACATGAATATCAGTTTCTCTAACTTATAGTAACCTCTGCCCCTTCTACTTTTCCCTTATCCCACTAGCCCCCATTACCTTGCCTCTTTCCCCTCCCAACCTTCTTCCCTTTATTCCATCATCCACTGTCCTACCTTAGCAGATTCCATCTTCTTCAGCCCTTTCTTCCTGCCATCTATCACCTCCCAGTTCCTTGCTTCATTCCCACTCTCTGCCTCCCCTCCTTTGTCAAGTTGAGGCTAAATACAGATGAGGTGAATGGCATTTCCTTTTCCACCTTGGCAGTCTCCAACCTGATAAAGGGAATATTTCTGTGCTTTATTATTGGACATAAGACCAGATATCTAGACCTGGAACCACCTAACACCCACCAGCTCTTGCTCCACCCTTTTTATACTGGCTATCTGTCCTCTTTGTTTCCAGTCCTGATGAAAGGTCTTGACCTGAGAACATCAACTGTCCACCTTCCACCATAGATGCTGCCTGGCCCACTGGGTTGCTCCAGCTTTTTGTGTGCTGTTTGGTCTTTCATCCAGTAATAGAGCATCGAGTATTAGGGCACAGGAACAGGCCCTTCAGCTCGCAATGTTATGTGAGACAGATTAAGGAAGTGACTCCTCTTCCCTTCTGCTGGCACATGGTCCATATCCCTATCAGTCAGCATCCATGGCAGTACATTCCAGACACCCTCTATTGTCTATGTAAAAGAAAAACAAAACTTCTCCCACTCATCTCCTTTGAACATTCACTCCCCACCACTACTTTAAATGCATATCCTCTAGTATCAGCCATTTCAACCCTTGGATAAAGAAGCCATCTGGGTACCTATGCCTATCATAATTTTATAAACTTCTCACAGGTATCTCAGCCATCACCGCTTAAGAGAAAGTGTCTTGATGAAGGGTCCCAGCCCAAAATAACAATTGCTTATTCCCCTCCATAGATACTGCCTGACCTGCTGAGTGTCCTCATTTAGTGTGCGTTGCAACCTCAGTTTGTCCAATATCTCCTTTATCACACATGCTCTCTAATCTAGGCAGCATCCTGGTAAGTCTCTTCTGACCTCTCTCCATAGTCTCTACGTCCTTCCTATAATGGAATGACCAGTATTAACTGCAATACTCCAGATGTGGCCTGACCAGAGTTTTATGAAGCTGCAATAATTCGGAGGAACTACATGTTGTAGTGTTGCCAGTATAACAACTATTTCCAAGGTTTAGTTAAAAAAAAACTTTATTAGCAAGTACAATCTTTTTATTCTTCAAAAATATATTAAAGAGGTTGACATTTCCAAGTTAGGGCAATCAGTGAATGGTATTTAGGAGAGTATTTTCATATATAGAATGAGTGCAGGAATGGCAATTGATTCTCTACGTAAAAGGACAGTGACTCATTTAGTTAATCTTTTAGCTGATTTATTTAGTTTATCCTCCTGAAATTCAGATTAGATTAATTTATTGTCATTTATACCAGGGTCAGTGAAATTCCTTGCTCACTTGAAGGTCACAGAGTTAACAGTAAACACGGTAATAAAAACAACAGAACTAAGGCCACCTTGTCGTTTTAAGTTAAATTGGATAGATATATGGACAGGAAAGGAATGGAGGGTTATGGGCAGAGTGCAGATCGGTGGGTCTAGGTGAGAGTAAGAGTTCGGCACGGACTAGAAGGGCCGAGATGGCCTGTTTCCATGCTGTAATTGTTATATGGTTATATCAGTAAACGATGGCGAGTATGCCCTTGCAATAAGCAAAGCAACTAACGAATGTCCGATACAACTATACAGCGCAGGCAATCATAAAGCATATTTTTAATCAGCCCATCAATTTGTTTGAAAGTACAGAATATGCTAATTAAGTATTTGAATAGTCTTTTCCAATTACCTACCTAGTCAAAGCTTCATAGAAGAAATTGAGGTTGTTCAGAGTTCAAAGTACACTTATTATCAAAGTATGTACACAATCTTGAGATTCATCTTCTTGCAGACAACCACAAAACAAAGAATCAAGAATAGAACTCACCACACAACAAAGACCATCAAATACACAATGTGCAAAAAAAGAGAGCATGTGTTGAAACAATAAAATGTAAAGAAATAACACACAGAACATTAACCACAGAGTCCCTACTGGCAGCTTATTCCACAGTCTTACAACCCTCTGAGTTAAGAAGTTCCCCCTCAGATTCCCCTTAAATATTTCACCTTTCACCTTTAGTCTATGACCTGTAGTTCTAATTTCACCCAACCTCTGTGGAAAAAGCTTGCTTTGATTAACCATATCTATGCCATCATAATTTTATATATCCTTATCAAAATCTCCCCTCATTCTCCTATGCTCCAGGGAATAAAATCCTAACCTGTTTAAGCTTTCCCTATAGCTCAGGTTCTCAAGTCCCAGCAACATCCTTGTAAGTTGTCTCTGTACTCCCTCAACCTTATTGATGTATTTCCTGTAGCCAAGTGACCAGAACTACACACAATACTCCGAATTTAGCCTCACCAATGTCTTATACAACTTCAACATAACATCCCAAGTCCTGTACTCAATACTCTGATTTATGAAGGCCAAATTGCTTTCTTTATGTTCCTATCTACCTGTGATGTTACTTTCAAGGAACATGACCCATATATTCCAGACAAAGCTTCTGGGACATCACAGATATTATTTCCACTTCTACATAGTCAACCTATGGCACCTCTACATAGCTCAGTCAAGAATACATGTTTAAAACTACTCCCTCTTATTTGGTAACCCTCAAAACTGCAGAGAATTGATATTGGCAAAAAAGTTACAAGCTCTCTTTTGGAGATTTAAAAAATTACTTCCCTGATGGCATTAATTTTGAGATTGTTCACCGAAACATACATTTCAAGTTCAAGTTTAATTGTCATTCAACCATACATGAGTGCAGTCAAACGAAAGCTTTACTCCGGGGCCAGGATGCAAAATACAGTACCAACAGTCATACCCGGCACAAGGCACATATAGCACATATAAGATAGCAGTAAAATACAGTCATACAAAAAATATATTGTCCAAGCTCCTGAATCCATGTATATTGTAGCAGCCTGCAGTTGAACATAATACATTTTGTCTTCTGTCAAGCAGGAGCAAACACTGGAGAGCAGCACCAACTCCAGCATTCTGCTGGAGCACATCGACTCCACCTCTCTCGTGGGTGGCTGCAAAAAGGCAACTCGGTGGCTTGATGCCTCGTCCTCGCAACGACCGAGGCAGTGCAGTTTCCCCACTGTCCTCCAATAAACCAATGTATCAGACTTGCAGTATTCCACATTAACAATGTCCAACAGTGCCTTGTGATCACAAGAAAAGCGACTAAGACGATCACTCGCTGTTAGACTTCTCGCCTCCTTCATGCAGCCACTCCGATGCAGACAGCAGCATGACCTGCACTAAGTCTAGCTCCTTCAATTTCTCTACCAACGAGCAACTCGCTGATGGGGTAGACCTGTAGAGGTTTTAAGGTTTTATAAGTCTTAAGGGTAAAAAATGCTTTGCAATACTTGTAAATTATTTTGAAATTAAAGACATCTTTAAAAAATAAATGAAAGTCAAAAATAAATTTATTATCAAAGTATGTATATGTTACCATATACTACCTTGACATTCATTTTCTTGCAAGCATTTACAAGAAAATAAAGAAATACAATAGAATTAATGAAAAACTATACATAAACAACTAATGTGCAAAAGCCTTGATTGTGTTGGACGTTTTTCTTGTGCTCACAAGATCTTGTAGGACATTGGTAATGTAGAATACTGCAAATCCGATTCACTGGTTCACTGGTGTGGTCTCAGTTGTTGCGTGGACCAGGTCTTCATGTCTCAGGGTAGTCTGTTGCGGCCGTCAGCGAAGGAGACACCGAAGCTGGCTGTGTGCTGCTGGGTTGGACCATTGGTGCTGGCCTCCAGTGTTCACTGGGTGGAAGACAAGCTGGATTGCATTGGTCTATGGCAATGATGATTGAGAATTGAACTTGGACTTAATTCTGGAATTTGAACTCTGATTCTTTTAAAAGCAGTTTGTGTTTTAATAGAGCTATTTGTGAAGGAGTTATTCAATTTTTCATTACCTTTATTTGTCTTCCTTGTGATTATCTCCATAGACTCTGGCAGCATGTAACACGGGCGATACACAACAAGGACCAGCATGAGGCCACCAGGGAGAAGTTCATACTGGAAGAAGCTCAGCGCCAAGCTGCCAAACAGCGGAAAGCCAAGGAAGAAGAGTGGATCCCCCGCTTGTTTGAACATGATCAGGTCACAGGGGAGTGGCAGTACAAATATGCAGAGTAAGCCTTCACAAAGTTTCTGCTGTCATTATGCAGTGGATTGCTGGTTAAAGAATGGTATGGATTTCTGTTCTACAATAAAATTGTTCCCCAAAAGGTCTTTCCTAAACCACATCATATTCCCTCTGGGTAGCCTCCAACCTAATGACATGAACATCAATTCCTGCAGCTTCCCTTCATTTTTCCCCTTCCCCTTCTCTCTTTTTCCATTCCCCATACTGGCTCCCCTCTTTCTCCTGTTCTTCTCCTTACCTGCCTAGCACCTTCACTCCATTCACAACAGGGAGAGTTTCCCGGTGGCCACAATTTTAATTCCACTCCCCATTCCCATTCAGACTTATCTGCCCATGGCCTCCTTTACTGCCACAATAAGGCCATTCTCAGGTTGGAGGAGTATACTCTGTCTGAGTAGCTTCCAACGTGAGGGCATGACATGGAGTTCTCTAACTCCTGGTAATTCTTCCCCCTCACCCTTACTTCTTCCATTCCCCACTCTGCCTCCCCACTTACCTCTTCTGTTCATCTCACCTACCTATCACTTCCCCCTGGTGCCTCTCCTCCTTCCCTTTCTCCAATGGTCCACTTCCCTCTTTTATTACTTTTCTTTATCTTCAGCCCTTTACCTTTTTCACCTATCGTCTCCCAGCTTCTCAGTTCACCCTCCCCCACTCACCTGACTTTATTTATCACCTTCTGACATCCTCCTTCCCCTCCCCCTCCCCCCAACCTCTTATTCGGGGTTCTTCCCCCTTCCTTCCCAGTCATGATGGGGCTCAGCCCAAATCATTGACTGTTTATTTCCCTCTATAGATGTTCCTCCAACATTTTGTCTGTGCTTCTCTGGATTCCCAGCATCTGCACAATCTCTTATATTTACCATATGCAGAGAAATGTTTACAAGAGTTTCCAGGGCTAAATTCAATTTTAATATCTACAGGATAGTCTTGTGGAAATGTTTAAAAGGTATAAGAAGGCAAATTATTGTTTAGCTGTGTAACAATTTATGTATTTGAATGAAATACATATGAACATATTAGAACATTATTGTACAAGATAATAAGAGGAATAGATAGAGTGGATAGCCAGCGCCTCTTCCCCAGGGCACCACTGCTCAATACAAGAAGATATGGCTTTAAGGTAAGGGGTGGGAAGTTCAAGGGGGATATTAGAGGAAGGTCTTTTACTCAGAGAGTGGTTGGTGCGTGGAATGCACTGCCTGAGTCAGTGGTGGAGGCAGATACACTAGTGAAGTTTAAGAGACTACTGGACAGGTATATGGAGGAATCTAAGGTGGGGGCTTATATGGGAGGCAGGGTTTGAGGGTCGGCACAACATTGTGGGCTGAAGGGCCTGTACTGTGCTGTACTATTCTATGTTCTATGTATTACCAATACCTCTACGGTACTAGAAAACTGTGTATTACTTCCTAGTAGTTATTGATGGAGGAATTCATCTGCTGTGTTCTTTTGATTGACTGTAAATGAACAAAATCTGTGCAGACACCTAGTAGAGATAATGACTGCCTTTATACAATGCTGTTGACAATTACATCCTCCAAATCTTCATTTTCATTGTAACATTCAAGTTGATTGCCGATACCTTCGTAATTCCCAACTTGTTGAAATAGCAAAATCTTTTCATTTTCAGGCCCAGCCATTTCTAGCATCTCCAAGCGTTAATGCTTGAAACCGTAGTGAACTGAATTGTCTTCCTGCTCATTTCTCGTCAGCTATCAGCAACAAAAATCACTGCTTTTTGAACACAACTGACACTAATTAGAAACTGTTCGGCAACAGTCTCTTGCCTTAAATAAGTGGCATAGTGTCCCAAATAAACGAAGGGAATCCCGGCTATTTTCTCAATTTAGTTTTTGTTCTTTAAGAGTTGTCCCAAATAATCGTCTGCCCCGATTAACCAATGGCCCAATCCTTTATACTTCCCTGAGATCCATTTCCTTGAAGGCATTTACAGGAAGGTAAAGAAATACAATAGAATTCATGAAAATTGTATTTAAACAAAGAGTGACAAACAATCAATGTACAAAAGAAGACAAACTGCAAATAAAAAAATAATACTGAAATGTTGGGTAGCGGGATGGAGATGCATAGGGTTGCCAACTTTCTCACTCACAAATAAGGGACAAAAGTAGCAGTCAAATACAGGACACTTGTGTTTACCCCGAGAAAGACTACCATGACCATGAAGCCTTGCGTGGGCACCTACGTGCGCATGCGTGACGTGCTCATACATGACATGTGCATGTGTGTACGTGCCAATTTTTTCTCTACAAATCTGTTTTGGCTCAATCTTCCCAATTCTGTTCTTGGTTCTTGATCCTCCAAAATATTCCGCATGGAATTTAAACTGGAGTTAAGTGAACCTACACTGTACATACATTATTTCTACTTTATATAGCTATATATTTATCATATCATTCCTGCTTTTACTATATGTTAGTGTTATTTTAGGTTTTTTGTGTTATTTGGTATGATTTTGTAGGTTATTTTTTGGTTCTGGGAATGCTCAAAAATTTTTCCCATATACATTAATGGTAATTGCTTCTTCGCTTTACGTCATTTCGGCACGAAAGGTTTCATAGGAACGCTCTACCTTAGCGGGGGAAATACTGGACAAGGGCGATCCCATATGGGACAAACCAATTTAACCCATTATACGGGATGTCCTGGCTAATACTGGACAGTTGGCAACCCTGGAGATGCATCTCTATCAAAGGAGGTGTAAGGTGTTCCTTCCCTCCATTAGCCTGCAGGTCACCCTTGCGCAAGGTGTAGACCCTTGATCAGGGTCACGTGAAGCCATGAGAGCAGGTGGTGGATGGTCTTGTAAAGACCCTGTCCAGAAGAAGGCAAAGGGAAACCATTTCAGTAGAAAAATTTGCCAAGAGCAATCATGATCGTGGAGAGACCATGATCACCAACATCATGCAACATGGCACATAACGAATGGACTGAGAATGTGAGTTGAAAAGAGTCCTTGAAAGTGAGTCTGTATGTCATAGAATCAGCTCAGACAAATGGTGCATGAAGTTACCACTGTCGTATAGAGGTGTAGTCATCACAACATTGTAGTGTGAAGGGCCCATATTGTGCTGTACTGTTCCATGTTCTGTTTCCCTTTGCTACTTGTTAGCATTTTGTCCTTGGTTATGGGGTATGGTACAGCATAGGAAAGCTGATTATTGACTACAGGAGGAAGGAGCCATTGGTCCATGAGCCAGTCTTCATTCCTTGGAGTTAGGAGTTCAAGGTAAACTTATTATCAAGGTACATATACGTCACTATATACAACCCTGAGATTCATTTTCTTGCAGCATACTCAATAAATTAATATAATAATAACCATAACAGAACCAATGAAAGACCACACACCAGCTTGAGCGTTCAACCACCATGCAAAAGATAACAAACTGCGCAAGTACAAAAAGAAAGAAATAATAATAATGGTAAATAAATAAACAGTAAGTATCAAGAACATGAGATGAAGATTCCTTGAAAGTGAATCCATAGGTTGTGGGAACATTTCAATGGTGGGGCAAGGGAAGTTAACTCCTTTGGTTCAAGAGCCTGATGGTTGACGGGTAGTAAGTGTTTCTGAACCTGGTACTGAGAGTCTTGAGGCTCCTGTACCACCTTCTTGATGGAAGCAGCAAGAAGAGAGCATGACCTGGGTGGTGGGGATTTCTAATGATGGATGCTGCTTTCCAATGATAGTGTTTTGTGTAGATGTGCTTAGTAGGTGTCATGATGAATCTTTGTAAACTCCTAAGGAAGTAGAAGCACTGCCGTGCTTTCTTCATAATTGCACTTGCGGGTTGGGCCCAGGACAGGTCCTCCAAAATAATAACGTCGAAGAATTTAAAGTAGCTAATCCTCCCCACCACTGATCCTCCAATGAAGGCTGGCTTATGGTCTTTGGGTTTCCTTTTCCTGAAGTCAATAATCATCTCCTTGGTCTTGCTGACAATGAGTAAGAGGTTGTTGTTATGGCACCACTCTTAATCTCCCTCCTATATGCTAGTTAGTCACCACCTTTGATTCAGCGTGCAACAGTGGTGTCATCAACAAACTTGAATATAGCAATGGAGCTGTACTTAGCCACAGAGAAGATTTGCCTGGGACCAGCTCATATGTGCCATTACAAAGAAGGCCTCTAGTTTCTTAGACATTTCTGTAGATTCGGATTGCCACCTAAAACTTGGGCAAACTTTAACAGATGCAGTGGAGAGTATCCCTGACTGGTTGTATCATGGCCTGGTATGGAAACACCAATGCCCAGGAACAGAAATGCCTAAACAAAAGTGGTGGGTACGGCCCAGTCCATTACAGGAAAAGCCCTCCCCACCATTGAACACATCTACAAGGAGAGCTGTCACAGGAAAGCAGCATCCATCATCAACCAGGCCCCAACATCCACCCCCAACCAGGCCATGCTCTCCGCTCACTGCTGCCAACAAGAAGGTGGTACAGGAGCCTTAGGTCCCTCACCACTGGGTTTAGAAACAGTTATTACCATCAACCATCAGTCTCCCCAACCAGCCTGGATAACTTCAGTCACCTCAACTCTGAACTAATTCCATAACCTATGGACTGACTTTCATGGACCCTACAACTCATATCCTCGGTCTCATTTATTTATTTATTGTTATAATTATTTGTCTTCTTTTGCACATTGGTTGTTTGTCAGTATTTGTGTGAAGTTTTTCATTTATTCTCTTGTATTACCTGAATGCCTGCAAGAAAATGAATCTCAAGATAGTATATGGTAACACAATTATTTAGAACTTTAGGAGAGGGATGGTGGTGGCAGTTTGTTCAAGCAGGTCTATATCAACCTGTTGAAACATGGTCATGTGCTCGCAGCCCATATTAAAGCCTCCTGGCAGCTTCAGGCAGATGGCTTTGGGAAAATCTATGGGTCCTACAGTGTTAGAAGAGAAGAGAATTCTTTACAAATACTCTTCGCTTCTCCTCTGAGGCAGAGGGCACAGCCTCTGAATACAGGGGTATCCCTTTAGAACAGAGATGAAGATGAATTTCTTCAGCCAGAGGGTGATGAATCTGTGGAATTCATTGCCACACACACCATGGAGACCAAATCATTGAGTATATTTAAATCAGAGGTTGATAGGTTCTTGATTAGTCAAGGCATCAAAGCTTATTGGGAGAAGGCAGGAGAATGGGATTGAAAGGGATAATAAATCAGAAATGATGGAATTGCAGAGCAGACTCAATGGGCCAAATGGCCTAATTCTGCTCCTATGTCTTAATGGTGTAATGGACTTGCTATTGAACATATTAAGTCATGTACCTCATTGACATTTGCAGGTGTGAAATAACCATGTAACACCATGCATAAAATCTTTGGATGTTTCTGGAGAAATGGTAAAGTGTTATCTACATGCAAACTTCTGTCACTGTCTTTTATTAAATTTTGTTCCTTTTCTCATCTGGATTTCTATGCTGTAAGTGTGGTTAATATCACGATACTGCCACAACTGTGATTTCATAGCACCTAAGCATTGTGAATTAAATTACAGAAAGTATTTTTCCTGCAGCTAATTATGTAGTGTATTTTATTGCATGCAGCACCAGGCCGTGGGATCCACTGAATGACCTCATCCAGTATGAAAAAGGTGGTGTCATTCAGTCAAAAGTGTGGCACCGCACTCCAATGGTACGTTCTGCCAGTATAATTAGTCTCAGTAACCAAGGGGGAAGGAAAGAAAGTTACAAGCGGCAGGTAGGTTTTAAGATTGCATAATATTAAATTTACCGTTACTGGCACCCATCACCATCTCAGGCAGCCATTCTATCCTCTTTCCATTCTTGTCACCCTCTCCCACAGTGGAGCTTTTGCTATATGATGCTATTCGTTTATGAGACACAGTGCCCCAAAGAGCTGAGCCTCAACCATGCTTGCTTCTTAAGAATGAATAAGTTATATGGGCTTATACTTCTTCAAAGTTTAAAGTAAGTGTATTATCAAAGTAAGTATAGGTCACCACGTAGAGTTGTAGAGATTTATTCACAGTAGATCAAAGAAATACAATAGAATCAATGAAAAGCCACACACAAAGATAGACAGGAAACCAGTGTACAAAAGAAGACAAGCTGTTCAAATAGAAAAAATAATTATAATGAGCTATAGCATGACACACCTTCTCTACATGGACAGTTTGAAATTATACACTCCTTCATCAGTTAAGCTAAAGTAATTAACTCAAATAGAACTATTTTTGAAATGTATAAACATGAACTTTGGACTGGATAAGTGCAGAACACTAAACATAAAGAAAGGTGCAGTAGAGCCAATAGAATACAAAACAGAGCAGCAGGACACACTACAACCAATGGACGAATATGCAACATACAAGTACCTAGAGTATCAACAAGGAAAGAAAATAGATCATAGCATGAAAAAGGAAAAACTTTTGACAGAATTTACTTCAAGGCTTAAAAAAATTTGCCAGAGCTCAACAGTAAACATATAACAAGGGCAATAAACACTTTTGCTATACCTATATCAATGTATTCGTTTGGTGTAATGGTCTGAAACCAATCTGGGAAATTTACAAAGAAAAATAGGAACTGAAATGACAAGCATATGCAATTCTACACCACTAAACTTAGATGAGAGCACAACCCAGAAAAATTAAGACATGTTGGAGAAAAATTTAACCCTCCATGACCCTCCATGGAAGACATCCCCACTATCCGAGCAGACTTGATGTTAATAAGGAAGCATCAAACACCTGGCTCAGAGTCGGGGACCTCTTCCCAGAAACAGAAGGGTTCCTTGTGGCAATACAGGACCAGGTGATTAGCACAAAAAATATCAAAAATGCATAATAAAAGACCAATAAATTCTAGACAATAAATGTAGAAAATGCCTTGAAGAACCAGAAACGATCCAACACATTGCAGTTTAATTACTTAATTACTTAAATAGACACAATCAAGTGGTAAACATCATTCACCAAAATCTTGCCTTTAAAATACAAACTCATAACAGAAATTATACCTTACTATAAATATAAACCTGATCCAGTTTTAGAGTCAGAATACCCCAAATTATGTTATGACCGATCAGTTATTACAGAGAGGACAATCCATAATAACCGTCCGGATATAATGATACAGGATAAACAAATAAGAACAACTTACTTAATAGATATAGCCATCCCAAGCACACTTAACTTTCAGAAATCAGTAAGTGAAAAACACCAGATATACACTGAATTAAAAGAGAAAATTGAAAGACTTTGGAACATGAAAAAGGTATACAGTAGATAATAATAACTACAACTGGTATCATCCCAAAGGTACTACACAGTAGGGCTACACGTTGTATCTATGTAAATCTTCAAAAAGCCACAATACTAAACGCCACTAGAATTGCCCGGAAGTTCCTAACAATTGTCAAGTGCTTGGCTATGGCCCGTACCTCAGGTTTTACCAGCGTGACCTGAGGGAAAAAATGATAATAATAAGTAAGTGAATAAATAATATTGAGAACAAGAGTTGTAGAGTCTTTAAAATTTAATCCATAGGTTGTGTTCAGTGATGAGGTGAGTGAAGTTATCCTGCACTTTATCCACTCCCAATGTGGTTAACAACAATGTTGGAATACTTTCCCTTCCCTTTTAGATTCAGATTCATTATGAATGATCACATGTACATCAAAACATACCGTGAAATGTGCCAATCGCCTTAACAACCAACACACCTAAGAATTTGCAAGTGTCACCACACATTACGATGCCAACATAGCATGCCCATTGTGTTCATCACAACACACAGCACAGAGAAACACAGCAGCAACAACAGCAAAGCAAGCCCCTTTCCCACCCTCTCACCCCCTCACACACACACAGGTCTTCAACCCAGGACAGCCATCGAGGTATGCAGGGCATTTTTTATAATCTCAGTCCTTCTCTTCATCTCCCCGATCTCCTTCCTCCCTTTCATTTCCCCTTGTCCTGCCAGCATTACTCCACACAAAGGCATTGGAATTGTTAGCAGCCACAATTATTTTCCTCTCGATGGTATGACCCATAACGAGTAGTGATTGTACAGAACTGTGGGTACAAATCTGCGTACTGCACTAAAACACAGATTGTTGATGCACCAACATATTGTGATAATATTTCACTTATTTAAGATTCTTTAATGTGACTAATATTTCCTGATTGCGGTATGTCATAAGGTTAGGTAGGTTTTTTAAAGCCTCTCATTCATTCTCAGAGTATGTACATCACTTGTGAAATTAGAATTTATTGATGCCCTTGAGAATGTGGTCGTTAATTTACTTAAACTGCAGCAGCCTCTGTGTGATCAAAGTAGTCTCACTGAACTGTTCAGTTGGTAATTCCTAGATTTTGGCCTTTCTGTGATGAAGTATTGGCTTGTGCATGCCCAAGCCAAGATCTTGCCCTCACTGGAGGTGGTGATGTTTCCACGTAGTTGCTGCCCTTGGTTTACCAGATTTTTGAAAGTATTGAACTCATTCTCATATTATAAAGTATTGAATTCTATTGAATATTGAAAGGCCTAGATAGAGTGGATGTGGAGAGGATGTTTCCTTCAGTGGAAGAGTCTAGGATGAGAGAGTACAGCCTCAGAGTACAAGGATGTTCCTTTAGAACAGAGATGAGGAGGAATTTCTTTAGCTAGAGAGTGGTGTATCTGTGGAATTCATTGCCACAGACGGCTGTGGAAGCCAAGTCATTGAGTATATTTAAACTGGAGGTTGATAGGTTCTTGACTAATGAGGGTATTAAAGGTTACAGGAAAAAACAGGAGAACAGGGTAGAGGGGGATAATAAATCAGCCATGATGAAATAGCAAAGCAGACTCAGTGGGCTGAATGCCCTCATTTTTCCCCCTTTCTCTGAGAGAATAGAGTTGAGATCTGGCCAGTAGCCAATTTGGATTCTTACCTAAATTGGAATATTTAAAAACTCCATTGAGAAAGCATGGAGCAACATTTATTCAATCTTTAAATTTGTTACCGAACTATTAATCAGGAGTTGGACAAAAATTGTTTCCCAGAGCAAATGTTCATTGTTAACAAGACACAAGATAGTGAGTGTATCTTGGTAGGTGTCTTCATCAGCTTTGTCGGTTTTGATTGAAATCCTGTGGTATTCTAGCTGATGCTAGCTTATTGGATTATATGTGGTAGTTTAACTTCCTGTTCAAGGAAATCGTTTATTGTACAAATAGAACACCATCTATGTTTAATGATTTTATTACCATTAGTAAGTCAGTTTACAGCAATGAAATTCTGCTTTGGAGTATCTGATAAAAATAGTGTTTTAGAAAAAAGTTGTGTTAGAGATGGAAAAATAGTCAGAAAATATTACAGTGAGAAGAATAATTTGGACAGTGTTTTGGATAAGTACATGGATGGGAGGAGTACAGAGGGCTATGGTCCAGATGGAACTAGGCAGAGTAATATTTGGAATGGACTAGATGGGCTGAAGGGCCTGTTTCTGTGCTGTAGTGCTCTATAACCCTAACAAAATGGATATGATATGATCGCAAAGGTGTTGATAAAATCATGAGAGTCATTGTTAAGACAGTTCATCAAAATCTTTTTCATAGGGCAAGGGAGTCTAGAACTACAGGTTCAAGGTGAGAAGGGAAGATTTTAAAGGAGAGATACAGGGTTAAGTTTTCACACATGGGAGGTGTTAGAGGCAAGTACAATCCTATTTAAGGGTCATTTGGACAGGTACATGGATCAGGAAGGAGCAGAGGGATATGGGCCTAATGCAGTAAATGGGAGTGGCGGAGATGGGTATCATGGGCAAGGAAAGCCAAAACAGCCACTTCTGTGCTGAACAATCCTGTGATCTGTGATTATTGCTCTTTAGCAATGAAAGGACTTTAAGGCTGATTGTGTGTTCCATGTCATTGTTGTAGGTCTCCGTACCAAAGCGAAGCCGGAGCAAACACAGTGGACAACAGAGTCCTGAGAGTGGCTGCTCCAGCCCAGAACTGGATCAGCAAGACTCCTCGGAGAGTGAAAGTGCGTATGGTCTTTTGTTGCTTTTTGTTCCACCAAAACACTTTCCTTTTTACCTCTTTACCCACTGTTCCTCAACCCTAATCAAGGTATCTTCAACTGAGTTCAGGTCCATGCTCCACTGGACATCCAACAGTGATTCATAATTTCTTTTGCCTCACACCTTGCAAATAAACACGACACCAGCACAAATATGTGATGATTACTCCACAGTGCTGTTAATTTTACTGGATCAGGTCAACTGGAGCAACCTTCCCTCAAAGGGTAAACATAAGATATTCTGCAGATGCTAGAAAGCTTAAGGAACACACACAAATTCAGCAGGTCAGGCAGCATCTATGGAGGGGAATTAACAGTTGATATTTCGGGCTGGAAAGGAAGGGGGCAGAAGCCAGAATAAGGTGGGGGGAGGGGAAGGAGTTATAAGCTGGCAGGTGATAGGTGAAACCAGATGAGGGGGAAGGTAGGTGGATGGGGGAAGAGGGATGAAGTGAGAAGCTGAAAAATGATAGGTGGAAGAGGTAAAATGCTGAGGAAGAAGGAATCTGATAGGAGAGGAGAGTGGGTCATGGAAGAAAGGTAAGGAAGGGAGGAACCAGATGGAGGTGGTAGGCAGGAGAGGAGAAGAAAAGGGAAAGGTGAGAGAATAGGAAGTGGAAAAACAGAAAGGGGGAGGGGAATTACCAGAAGTTGGAGAAATTAATGCTCATGCAATCAGGTTGGAGGCTACCCAAACGGAATACGAGGTGTTTTGTCTTTCCAACCTTACATTGACCTCTGCCTGTTGTATATTCTCACCATATCAGCCCAACATGGCAGCTATGGCTCTGGCTGCCTAACATCTACAATCTGGAATTCCCTCCACCTCAACCCATCCTTGAAAATCTACACCTTTTCATCACCACTGTTCTAAATATCTCCTTTTTTGTACTGAGTATCAATTTTTTCTTGGAATGTTTCTGTGGAGTTCTTGGAATATTAGCCTGCGGTGAAGACAACAAGAGTGGTTACAGTTTTTGCCTCTTTCTGTTGGCAAATGCTGGGTCTGTTTTTGCCTCTTTCTGTTGGCAATGTTGGGTCTGTTTCCTTTAACGGTGATTATCATCTTGTAAGACCCAATGCTCTACTTGCAGGAAAAAAGATGGGGAAACACAGTGCAAGACTGAGGAAGAAAGTGAATGATCTCAGCGAACTACTTGGTGCCATAGATTCAATAAAGAACACCCAAGAGGAGATCAATAGGTATGAAGCAGGGTACTAAAGGTGGTGTGGGATTGTTGTGTTTCTCTGCAGATGGACGCATGATCTTATCTAGAATGTTCTCATAGTTAGTACAGTATGCATATGGAATGCTTGTCTTTGTTATCGAGGCATTAACTTCCAACAGTCAGGAAATTTATAAAACTCAAGTCTGCCCTGAACTGCCCCAGGCCTCAACTCCTCTCCAAGCTATTTCACAATTTTCCTGAATTTCCTGATTTTTCACAAATTAATTACCTCCTCTTTAAAAAAACTCCAATACTCCAGCCTCCACAACACTCCGAGCTGGAGAATTCCAGGGATTCAAAACATGGATGTTCTTTTCCATTGGAGACTGCAGATCTGACAGAGGTTTATAAGATTATGAGAGACATAGATGGAGTAGACTGCCAGTATATTTATCCCAGTGTCAATGTTCTAATGCTAGAGGTGAAAGGAGGTAAGTTCGAAGGGGATGTGGTGGGCAAGTTTTTATTAAACGCGGACGGTGAAGGGTGCCTGGAATGCTCTGCCAGGGGTAGTGATGGAAGCAGATACAATCGGAATGTTCAAGAGCCTCTGAGAGAGGCACATGGATCTGCACAAAATGGAGGGATATGGACATTGTGTGGGTAGAAGGGGTTAATTTAGTTAAGCATTTAGTAACTATTTTAATTAGTTTGGCATAACATTGTGGTCTGAAGGACATTAAAAATTCAAGTTTATTTATCACATGTACATTGAAACATACAGAGAAATGCATCATTTACATTAGCAGCCAACTGAATTGTTGGTTGCTAACTTGTGCTATATTGTTCTATGTCATTAGTTTTGGTTGATGCACTCTTAAATAGCAAATTTGGGAGATTTGTTATTCCAATGAATAATGATGGGGTAAAAAAAAGTCTGAAGCGCAGCCATCTGAGTCTTGAATTGTCCCAGAGCTGCTGTTCTCATCTGTAACAATAGTGGTAGGCTCTTACTATGTGATATATTGATTCATCTTTCCACAAGGGATGTCAGGTCTGCAGAATATCGAATATTGATTTGGAATTAAAAGAGAGATTCTCTAATAAGAATTACACAGATTTCTTTAACCAGTTCTTGTATATTGCAGCTTCCAAATGTGTGGCTGGCTTGTGATTCAGAGAAATAGTGGCTGGAGTCCCGAGTGACAAACTGCTGGAGGATGTCAGCAGGTCAAGAAGCATCTGTGGAGGGGAATGGACAGTTGACATTTCATGTCGAGCTCCTTCATCAGGACCAGACCCCAAAAATCAACTTCCCATTTCCCTCCACAGATGCTGCCTGACCTGCTGAGTCCTCCCAGCAAGTTTGTTACACATTTCCATTTTCACTGGGCTACAAGTTGAACTGATCAGAGGCTGCCACCAGGGGACAGCAGAGAGCTGCCTGACCAACAGGGACATTCCCACAGCAAATCCAGACCATCCCCAAAACTGTTCACCCTCTACATCGTTGACATGAAGTCAATGTGGAATTTTAATTCATCTCCTTGTTTCTCCTCTTTTTGGTTCCTCAATAGATTTTGAAGCTTCGCCAACATCTAATACTTCCTGTCACTTAACTCGCTATCAATCATTTTGAAACAATAGTGACCACTGATTACTCCACCTGTACATAAGTGTTTTGAAATTAGTTTAACTTCACTTAATTTTTAACCATTCTTATCCTGAACTTTAACCTACCAGGGCCAGTAGGTTACCGACCCTTCCCAAGTTACAAACACTCAACTTATGAATACCCCTACCTACAAATGAGCTCCCATAATATTATTATATTCAATAATCTGGCATGTTCATTTCTACAAATGGCTGAGCTTTTTTCCTAGTCTCCACCTTTGGTAATTGCTCTTCCTCAACAATCGTGTGTGCTTTTGATGCCATTCATTTCAACACATTAGAAATATAGTTACCATAATGAGCAATTTCTATGTATTTTCCCTTTTACAGACACATTTGATTTAAGAATACACGTAAAAACTGTGTTGATTGGTGATACAAACAACCCATTTCTCTGTATGTTTCGATGTTTCAGTGTACACGTGACAAATAAAGACATTCTTAGTCTTAAATTGAACCTCCCCAGTTACCTTGCTGAGTGATAAGGTGGAGATAGATGCACAGGTAACATGAAAGGAGATGGTTAACAAGTCATCATTTAGTGAATCTTTATGCATGCCCCAATATTTAATTTAAATTTACCTTTTTATCAAAAAGCACTGACAAATAGGTAATAGGAGGGGGCACAATTTTAAGATGATTGGAGAAAGTATAGGGAGATAAGCTCTTTACTCAGCTAATGGTGGGTGCTTTGAACACAGTACCAAGGGTGGTGGTAAAGTCAGATACATTAGGGACATTAAAGAGACCCTTTGATAGGCACATGGATAAAAGAAGAATGTACAGATTTGTGTGAGGTAATGATTAGATTGACCTTAGAGTAAATTAAAAGGTCGGCACAACATTGTGGGCCAAAGAGCCTGTACTGTGCTGTACTCTTGTATGTTCTAAATATTAATTGTTAATTAATTCTGGTGCAATTTACATTTCCTGCACTAAATGGTGTTTGAATTCTTCCTTCAGAAGTTTGGCAGCTCTGCGGAATCGGACAGTCACAAACCAGCCCAGTGCAAATGGCCACTTTTTGCAGCAGAGGGACTATGCCATCATTTTTTTCCTTATCCTGCTTCAGATCACGATTAATTACATTTTCAATTAACCATGACCTGACCAAATGAAGCCATAAACAGAGGAGGCAAGGAGCAACGTATTCCTCACCACGGGTGAATGTCTGAGTATAGGCACTAGGCACTGTGTTGGACCAGGTTCGATAACAAAGTGCTTTCAAGATTTTCATTATACAGAATATTCATATATGTATTGACTTATATTGCAATGAACCACAATCCTTTAAAGGCACTCGATGTGTGTTGATGCTCCAGACTTAAATCAGTTTTTACGACTCCTTTAGGAAGGCCAGTTTCAGCAGAAGCCATATATTAAATTGTGTGCAAGTATTAGAACACCAGTAACAGTGCAAATCCTCGCCTGTTCTATCGGTGTGCACCTATAGCCACTTCTGAACGCTGTTTCTAGTATTTGCCCCAAGTAACCAGTGCTTTGTCTATGAATGGTGCAGTCCTTTAAAGAGAGCCATGTGAGTTTAGCATTCATGTTCAATTCAGATTAACGTACTTTTGTCAGCATCCTATGTACATTTAAAAAGTATTCTGGAGGGCAGGATGTTGGAGTGATGGAGAGCAGTGCCTTGTGCATGAATTCACACCAGTGTTCAGGATTATGTCAGGGCTGTGCCATAGTGGGGAGAAAAAAGCCTTACGACATTCCAGAGTTGGTCTTTAAGCTTATGTTAACGTCTCAAGTTGTCATGACATAACACTGCCATTAATACCTATGTGGTAGCTTGTAAACTCAGACTCTATTCTGACATTTGATGTAAAAATAGTCCAAACTTGTTTATTTTATACTTTGCATCAGTTATTCCAATTGTTTTGCTGTCGGTAACTTCCATCCTTCCCAACTCATTGCAAACCATAGCACTGGACAGTAGTTTTGATTTCTGAGCATACAGTTCAAAAATGACTTGTGCAGGTCTTGTACGTTTAAACTAGAATCTAAGCAAATGTTTTTGTCGCAGCAACCTATAGTGTCTGTTAGAAAAAAGGCAGATTACGTCTCAAGCAACAGTGTTGTGCATTCCTTTTACATACTGAAAGTCAACACATTATTGATGGGATCATGTAAATGTTTTATCGATGTACCTCAGTATTTATTCACAAAACAATCTTTTGTTTACTAAGATTTATCAAAGTTCTTTGTTTCCATAAATTCTACATTTTCTCATGATGTTGACTTAACTAATAAATACTTAAACAGGTGGTCATGGGACCACAAGCACTTTCACTTATGTCCGCCAGTCAGGTTTTCTTTATTTTGGGGAATGATTTTTATCGACACGGTAATGGTAGCAAACTAGCAACAAGGTATGGACTGTTGGGATTCACTCAATAACCACTTGTTAAAGCATAAGCACTTGTAATATGGTATTTATGATCGCTAATTTAATAAAGATTTGTGATCTCTACCACTGAATGAGAGGCCTGACTTTATTTTAAATGATTAGTCCCCTAATGTTGAAACTTGAGCAGGTGTGGGGCGGTACGGTGGTGTAGCAGTTAGCATCACACTTTACAGCTCCAGTGACTTGGGTTCAGTTCTCGCTATTATCTGTAAGAACTTTGTACGTTCTCCCCGTGACGACATGGGCTTCCTCAGGTGCTCCAGTTTCTTCCGCAATATGTACAGGTCGTAAGCTGTGGCACGCGATATTGGCACTGGAAGCATGGCGACAGGACATCCTCAAATTATGTTGGTTGTTGACACAAACAACGCATTTCACTGAATGCTTTGATGTACATGTAACAAATAAAGTTAATCTCTTCTGATCTTTAAAATTCTAGTGCCTCCTGAGGCTTTTGAGGGGCTTCAAGGGTGTTGGATCCATACCCAATTTTAAACTGGGACAAGACTCTGACCGAGCAACGTTGAAGGAGCATCAATGTATCTCCATTAAGCAACGGTGTGTGACCAGGGGGAGTTGTGTGGGAGGGCTGGGTAAGGATTTTGGAGCTTGTTCCCATGAGCCTACAGCTCTTGTTATAACATTCCTCAAAATGACAATATCACTGAAATTATTTAACTGCTCTCAGAAGTTAACCCCAGTTCATTAAATTAATCTGTAATTAGAGTTATAGAGCAGGCACTTCGGCCCATCTACTGCATCATTCTGCCTAGTCCCACTTGAATTTTTATTGTCACATGTACCGAGATACAGTAAAAACATTGTTTTGCATGCCATCCATACAGGTCATTTCATCATTTCAGTACATTAAGGGAAAAGTAATAGCAGATTGTAGAATATAGTGTTACAGTTAATAAAGCTAATCTTTTCTCATCTTTAAAGTTGTTAGCTCCCGAGGCTTGGGGGGGTGGGGTTGGTGGTGGTGGTTAAGGCGTGTTAGATCCATTCTATATTTTCAGGCTGAACAATTGACAAGATTTTGACCCAGCAACATTATTGTTGTCTTATGGAGAATGTGCAGTGCAGGAAGACATTAAGGTATACCGGGAGATCAATAGTTTGTCTTTATTGTACAATCTTATAACAGTGGGACAGAAGCTGGTCTTCAACCTGGTGGTACATGCTTTTAGACTTTTGTATCTTCTCCCCAATGGAAGGGGAGAGAAGAGAGAATGACCAGGGTGGGAAATTTTAATATTTCATTCCAACAGAGGAGGAGGATATTTCAGCCTCCACATCTATGCCAGCTCACAGTGCAATCCCTCTTCCCCATTAATTTTCCCTCTAACCCATTCTCTCATTGCAGTCCCATCATCCTCCATCCAGATTCCACCATCTCAGGCAATTGTTCCACTGTCTCAGGCAACTTACAGCGGCCAACGAAGCCAGGCGCCTTTGGGATGTGGGAGGAAATCGGAGCATCTGGAGAAATCCAACCTGGTCAGAGCTAAAAACATGCACACTCCATACAGATAGTTCCTAAGGTTGGGATTGAACCTGGGTCACTGGAGCTTTGAGCAGTGAGCACTACCTGCTGCGCACTGAGCCGCCCTAGTTAACCTGTATGTTAGTCAAGAATGAACAACATCAAGTAATGGTGCACAGCAGCATCGCTAGGGAATCAGTTCCCTTCCCCAAGCAGTACGACTGATTAACACGTCCGTCCACCCACCAACCCACCCCACCACCACTGTAAGTCGTTTCTATTTAAAGTCCGAGTCACTTTATGTACAGACACTCCTGCACCTAGCATCACTTTATGGACATACAATCAACCTATGTATATAATCTATCTTGTGTATTTATAGTAATTGTGTTTTTTTAATCATTGTATTCTTTATCTTATTGTGCTTTTTTTTGTGCTGCATCAAATTGGAGTAACAATTATTTTGTTCCCCTTAAATGACATTAAACAATCTTGAATATCTATGCAGTAGGAATATAGGTATTCTTAATAAATACACTTCTTCCTTGAAGTTACCAGTAGAGACTGTAACCAAATAAAACACATGAGGATGTGCACTTGGTATTAGTTTTCTTTGTAATTAACACTCACTCATTAATATGCTTTTATAGCACTGTAATGGATACAGCATCTTTTCTTCGGTCTAGACCACTCATAAGATTGATGGAACAGTCTGTTCCTGCACACTGCCAGGTAATTGGAGATGGAGCCAAATCGTTCATTTGGCTGACGCACTCTGGGATATATTGACTGAAAGAGTTGGAGGACACGGTTACTGTCCGCTGAAAGCATTAGTGAGAACATCTTTGTCTTTGGTTCCTCCTTGAGCAACTCCTAGCAGAATCACAATCTGGTTTATTATCTCTGACAAATGTTGTGAAATTTGTTCTTTTGTACAGTGCAATGCAGTGGGAATGAGAGGGTTAACATATGAGGAACGTTTGTCCGCTCTTGGACTGTATTCCTTGGAGTTTAGAAGAATGAGGGGAGACCTCATAGAAACATTTCGAATGTTAAAAGGCATGGACAGAGTGGATGTGGCAAAGTTGTTTCCCATGATGGGGGAGTCTAGTACGAGAGGGCATGACTTCAGGATTGAAGGGCGCCCTTTCAGAACAGAAATGCGAAAAAATTTTTTTAGTCATAGAGTCATAGATTTACAGCTGTGCCATATTCTTTCCATTTCTTGATGATTGACTTAACTGTACTCCAACAGATAGTCAGTGACTTGGAAATGTTCTTGTATCCATCACCTGACTTGTGCTTTTCAATAACCTTTTTGCGAAGTTGCTTGGAGTGTTCTTTTCTCTCTATGGTGTGGTTTTTGCTAGGATACTGACTCACCAGCAGTTGGACCTTCCAGCTAGAGGTGTATTTTTACTACAATCAATTGAAATACCTTGCATGCACACAGGTCTCCAAAAATAGAACTCCATTTAACTAATTATGTGACTTCTAAAACCAATTGGCTGCACCAGTGATGATTTGGTGTGTCATATTAAAGGGGGTGAATACTTATGCAATCAATTATTTTGTGATTTATATTTGTAAATAATTTAGATCACTTTGTAGGGATCTGTTTTTAATTTGACACGAAAGAGTTTTTCTGTTGATCAGTGTCTAAGAATGCCAAATTAAAGCTACTGTGATTCAACGTTGTAAAACAATAAAACATGAAAGCTTCTGGGAGGGGAGGTGAATACTTTTCATAGGCACTGTATATGAGCACATTGTCAAAAAGCAACTAAAGGCAAGAGATGGGTAACATTTACACACTGAAGCAAACTAATCCAGAGGGTGTGACACTCTGTGCAAAGTTTAGCAATGTAGTTGTATTCCGTTGATCTTTCCAGCAAGGTCTCTCCTTCCCAATAATAGCATCCTAACCAACCCGTTTAGTTATTCAAGACTTTGCCACATTCCATTGTAAATGGAATTCAATTTATGTGTTCGGGTGCTGTATCATTAAACTAACATGGCCAAAATCTCAACCTGGCTCTTTAAAAAAAGTATTATTAATGCATTTAATCCTGAAATATTGATGGCAAAATGAAGGTTTTATATTGCAGACCCAGCATCCAGGCCCCTTCTCACAACAACCTCAAGTCCCACACTAGTAGATTCAGAAGCCACTAGGCTTCTCAACCGGCATGGATAACTTCACTCAGCTCAACACTGAACCGATTTCATAACCGACAAACTCTCGGAACAAAACATCAACTGTACTTTTCCATAGATGCTGCCTGTCCTGCTGAGTTCCTCAGGCATTTTGTGTGTGTTGCTCGGATTTCCAGCGTCTGCAGATTTTCTCTTGTTTAAGACTCCCTTTCAAAGAATCTTTACAACTTAAGTTCTCAGTGTTATATATTTTAGCACAAGTTGTCTTATTTTGCACCTTGGTCGTTTGTCAGTGTTTATGTACAGTGTGTTTTGTAAATTCTATTGTATTTCTTTATTTCCCTGTAAATGCCTGCAAGAAAATAAATCTTAAGGTCGTACATGGTAACATTTACATATTTTGACTGTGAAGTCAGCTGACAACTGATTGTTGAGAAAAAGACAGCTCTGACTACAGAAGGATTCTGCAGAAATGATTTGGTGGGAAGCCCCAGCCGGACCCAGTATCTCTACCCTACAGACACTTTAAGATTGACAGTAATGCCCATACAGCAGTTGGTGGGAAATGCAGGGAGGGAGAATAGAGGAAATTCCCAGGAGTGAACATCACCAGCTAATCCATACGTTTTGCTCCATCCACGTAATGTCATGGCCAAGAAAGCTTGCCAGTCCCTCAGGAGGCTAAAAGATGTTTGCATGTCCCATTTGATCATCGCCAATTTCTATCAATGCACCTTATTTATTTAGAGTTGCTGTGCAGAACAGGCACTTCTGGCCACCCCACCCAGCAACCCACCTATTTAACCCTCGCCTAATCAGAGGACAATTTGCAATGACCAGTAACCAGTACATCTTTGGACTGTGGGAGAAATCAGAGCTCCCAGAGGAAACCCATGCAGTACAAACTCCTCACAAATTGCACTGGAAAACTCCAATGCCCTGAGCAGTATTAGCATCACGCTAACTGCCACGTTACAGTGGCATCCCATCTTAGAAAAAATCCTAGCCAGAGGTTTCACGGCTCGGTATGGCATCTGCATTGCACGTGACTGTGTTATTATCTGTGTACATGATAAAGATCTTCAGTTCCCAAAGTACAATGCTTCACACAGAACCCGGAAGTGATGTTGGTAAACGGCGCACACGCATTCATGCCAGGCTGGAGTGTCCTGAGTAAAATGTGGTCGACCTGAGGCCATTCCCATGCAAGTTTGTCTCTGTCAGACCATGAGGACCTGTGGGGTGTTCTGGACACAGCTCAGCACGTCATGGAAACCAAGTTGGACTCTGTCTACAATTCTCATTGCTTTGGTACAAAGCAGCAACATAAACAAAAATCAACACCCTGGATGATCTCTCTTCTCCCCCTTCCCACTGAGAAGATACAAAAGCCCGAAAGCAGATACCACCAGACTCAAGGATGATTTCTACCCCACTGTAACAAGAATTACAAGCAGTCCCCTGGACTATTAATCTCACAATCTAACTCATCATGGCCTTGCACCATATCGGTTACTGCGCTGCACTTTCTCTGTAACACTTTATTCAGCATTTTTATTGTTTCCCTTGTACCAGCTCAATGCCCTGATGTGATGAAATGATCTGTGTGGATGGCATGCAAAATGAAGGTTTTCACAGTAGCTGGGTACATGTGACAATAATAACCCCTGTTACCAGTTTGTAGGCAGTGGAACCAATATAATTACCAGTCCCAGCTTCGATCACTCCAGGAGATTGAGGAGCATAAAAAAAACCCAGTCCTGATGCAGGTTATCAGCTTGAAATGCAGACTATCCCCCCGGCCCTCTGGGTTCCCCTAACTGCTTGTTTTGTGCCCCACATTGCAACTTCTACAGACTCTTGAGACTCCAGATATCTCCTTCTCCATTCGCTGGGCTCTGGTTTCTTGCACCTGCAATTGTGGGGAGATCTGTGATGAACAAGGCAACCCAATTGAATGTGGAAAATTTAGATCAACACAGAGGATATTGTTTTCTTCCAATAAAGGTCCTCTGATCTGACCAGGAGTACAGTCATCAGATGTGGCATAGTCAGGTAACGCTTGGCATAACACTATTACAGCATCAGTGACCTTTTTTTTATTAAGTGCAATTGTGAGCAATAGCCAGATCAGAAATGCTGATCAAGTCAACTAGTTCCCTATCTCTGATAGGCCAATCAGATGGTTCACTGCTGCTCGGCGATAGAACAGCAAGTACATAGAACAGGCACAAGGGTCGCTAGCCCCTGTACCCCAGAAACACACCTGAGCGGTGCGGCGGAGATATGTGCTATGCATGACCTGATCTGAAAGCATCATGTTGACTCATAACAGATCGTGTTCACAGTGGAACAGCTTGGTCAAGGATGGGGTGATCAGCACTGATGGACAAATTATACCTCCACTACCCCAGTCCTTCAATTCTACCGCGGTCTGTAAGGAGATTGGAGGTTCTCCTCATGACTATGTGTGTTTCCTTGGGGTGCTCCAGTTTCCTCCCACATCCAAGCGATGTTTGGATTCATAGGTTAATTGGTCACATGGGTGGAATTGGGCCAGAAAGGCCTGTTACCCTACTCTATCTCTAAATAAATAAACAGGCATATGCATGCGCACACGCGCGCACACACACATACACACACACACACACACACACACACACACACACACACACACACCCACCCACCCACCCACCCACCCACAATGCTGAAGGACCACAGCGGGTCAGGAAGCACCTCTGGAGGAAAACAAGAGTCAATTATTTGGTAGATACTGCCCAACTTGCTGAGCTCCTCCAGCATTTTGTGTGTGTTGCTCGAGACCTCCAGCATCTACAGAACCCCTCATGTTTATAACAATTTTAGGTTGGCAATGGTAATTCTCCCGCTAACTTCGCCCCTTGGCCGATTTGTCCTTCTCCTCGTTCTGTCCCTGGTCGAGTTTCCCCAGGAGTTCACACACTTTGCCCTCCCGTCTGCAGTTCTTGGGAGTTCACCATTTACACACCCCAACAGTAAAACAATTGCTAGCTTGGCTAATCAAAACAATCCCCTTAGTTAACGTGCTCACTGGTTTATAACTCATACAAATAAGGATTCTAGACACAGGCATTCCAAATGCTTTCATTTATTTTCACTCACACTGTTACATCGGTTGTAGACAGTAGAACAGCCCCAAAAGACCCGAGGGACAGTCTGGGGCATCCTTAAATAATGCCTGGGTCAGTGGGAGCAGGCGCACCACATCCTACACAGGCAACACCGCTGCTGGGGTGGGGGGAAGGCATTATTCTTTTAAATTCATCTGAGCATATGGGCACTGATCAATGGGTTTAACTAAGGCATTTGTTGTGGAATTAATTAAAGTAAAAGCATCCGTTAGTCTTGCGAGACCATGGATCTGCACCTGGAAAGTCTTCACCCTCCAGGGTGCAGGCCTGGGCGAGGTTGTATGGAAGACCAGCAGTTGCCCATGCTTCAAGTCTCCCCTCTCCACGACACCAATGTTGTCCAAGGGAAGGGCATTAGGACCCATACAGCTTGGCACCAGTGCCGTCGCAGAGCAATGTGTGATCAAGTGCCTTGCTCAAGGACACAACATGTTCCCTCGGCTGGGGCTCGAACTCACGACCTTCAGGTCGCTAGTCCAATGCCTTAACCACTTAGCCATGTGCCCACACTGTTGTGGAATAAAACTGTAGGATATTAGAATCCCTGTTTAAAATGCTCCAATTCTGCATCTGAAATAATTATTATGGTCTGGTCACGTGATTATTCCCCCTCTCTTCAGACCCGTTCCCAGGCAGAGGCAGATCTAAACCCCCAGTCTACCTCTGCTGAGAGGTGTGGAGGTTGGATTTGGTGGTCGGGGAACAGTTATATTGGAAAGTTAAAGACAAAGTGTGTCGGGGAGAAAGGCTCTGTATATTTGTAAATTTTTGTACATTCAGGTTTGTTTTCATTTGTCTATTTGTAACTACTTTTTTTCACCACTATTGGGCAGCTTTTGCACTTTCTCTACCTGGCACTAAACAAAACCCTTTGCACTGCCGTATTCCTTTGCCATCTGTGTGTTCTTTCCCAACGGGTGGCCCTCGTCGGGCACACTTACCCACACCTGATAGCGAGTGTGACAATTGTGTTTTTGACTATACTGTTATATTTTGTAACTGCAGAAACTGGTGGAAAGAGAAGCACAGGAGGCCGGGGTAACGTGTCTACTCCGTCCGTACTTCTGTAAGGTGCACACATGTGACCTCAGAATCAGAATCACCGGCATCTGTCGTGAAATTTGTTAACTTCGCAGCAGTTCAATGTAATACTTAATATAGAATAAAAATAAATAAATAAGTAAATCAATTACAGTGCACCTATATTGAATAGGTTAAAATTATGCAAAGAACAGAAATTAAAAAAGTGAGGTAGTGTCCAAGGGTTCAATGTCCATTTAGGAATTGGATGGCAGAGGGGAAGACGCTGTTTCTAAATCACTGAGTGTGTGCCTTCAGGCTTCTGTACCTCCTACCTGATGGTAACAGTGAGAAAAGGGCATGTTCTGGGTGCTGGAGGTCCTTAATAATAGACGCTGCCTTTCTGAGACTCTGCTCCTTGAAGATGTACTGGGTACTTTGTAGGCTAGTACCCAAGATGGAGCCAACTACATTTATGACCCTCTGCAGTTTCTTTCGGTCCTGTGCAGTAGCCCCTTGATACCAGACAGTGTTGCATGGTGTAATGATGAATGCCATTACATATAACCTGAAATGAATTATGTAAATAAACAAAGAATGCTAAATCAAACAATATATTTACAATATTACTTAAATAGTACTGAAATATTAAATATGCTGCACTCTTCCCTGCTTAGCTATCAACTCCAACCCAATATAGAAGGCAACTCAACTCAGATAGGTAACATATTGCTCTCCACTCATCTTATACACAGTATGCTATATGATACAACTACAGTGTCCTAGAAAGTTTGTGAACCCTGTAGAATTTTCTCTATTTCTGGAGGAGGAGAAGACAACGGCACAACGCAGCTTGTGCAGCCACTCCGGTGAATGATATCTGTAATCTGTCAAGTAGGGTGCCGTGCACAATCCTGATTTGATGGAGACAGACGTGAGAGAACGGAGGAACATCTGGAGAAACTTCTGAAATGCCTTTTTCGCTGCCGCTGTTACTGTGTGATTCAGAATGTTCGGAGGGGAAGGCCCCGAATCCTCGGCTTTGCTTGTTGCTCGGCGGCTGGGGCGGGGTCAAAGTGCTTGGCAGAGATGGTGCTCGGTGCTCGATGTCGAAGGGCTGGTCGGGGGCTCGAAGCTTTCAGACGGACTCAGAGTCAGCTGTGGTCAGGTGCTTCCAATACATCGATAGTTGTCGGTGCCTGGAGGTTTATGGCAGAGAGAGTTTCTCCCTTCTGCCGCCTGCTATCGGGGACTATCAGGAGAACTTTGAGACTTTTTTTTACCGTTCCCGTGGTCTGGTCTTTATCAAATTATGGTATTGCTTTGCACTGCTGTAATCATATGTTATAATTATGTGGTCTTGTCAGTGTTAGTCTTTGGTTTGTCTTGTTTTTTTTGTTCTGGAGGAACATTGTATCATTTCTTAATGCATGCATGCATTTCTAAATGACAATAAACGAGGACTGAGTGTCCCCATAATCTAATTATGACCTAAAATGTGCGGATCTTCACGCAAGTCCTAAAACTAGATAGAGAACCCAATTTTAAAAAACACAAAAGAAACATTACACATGTTCATTTATTTATTGAGAAAAATAATCCAATATTACATGTATTTGTTGGAAAAAGTATGTGAACCACTGGAGTAATGCCTTCTACAAAAGCACTTTGGAGTTAGTTGTTCCAATCAATGAGATGAGATTGGAGGTGAGGGTTGTAGAGGTGCCCTGCCCTATAAAAAAGACACACAAAGTCAGGTTACTGACAGAGCCTGCTCTTCTCAAGAAAGATCTGTTTATGTGCACCATGCCTTGTTCAAAACAACTTTCGGAGGACCTTAGCAGAAGAACTGTAGAGATGCATAAGACATAGCAAGAGAATTAGCCCATTCAGCCTATTGAGTCTGCTCCACCATTCCATCGTGACTGATCCTGGACCCCATTCAACCCCATAAACCTGCCTTTCTTTGATCCCCCGGCCGATCAGGAAGCGATCAACTTCTGCCTTAAATGTACCCATGGACTTGGACTCCACTGCTGTCTGTGGCAGAGCTCTCCACAGATTCACTACTCTCTGGCTAAAAAAAATTGCTCCTTACTTCTGTTCAAAAAGGTTGGCCGTCAATTTTGAGGCTGTGCCCTCTAGTTCTGGATACACCCACCATAGGAAACATCTTCTCCACATCCACCCTATCTAGTCCTTTCAACATTTGATAGGTTTCAATGAGATCCTCCAACTTTCTTCTAAATTCCAGTGAGCATAGGCTCAAAGCTACCAAATGCTCCTCATATGTTAACCCTTTCACTCCTGGAATCATCCTCGTGACCCCCTCTGGACACTTTCCAATGACAACACATCCTTTCTGAGATACAGGGACAAAACTGTTGACAATACTCCGGTGCAGCCTGACTAGCGTATTAGAAAGGCTCAGCTTTATCTCCTTGCATTTATATTCTGTTCACCATGAAATGAACACCACCTTTACCACAGACTCAACCTGTAAATTAACCTTCTGGGAGTCTTGCACGAGGACTCCTAAGTCCCTCTGCACCTCTGATGTTTGAAGCTTCTCCCCATTTAGATAATAGTCTGCACTATTGTTCCTTTTACCAAAATGCATTATCATACATTTCTCAACACTGTATTCCATCTGCCACTCTTTTGTCCATTCCTCCAATTTGTCCAAGTCCTGTTGCAATTGCATTGCTTCCTCAGCACTACCTATCTTTGTATCATCTGCAAACTTTGCCACAAAGCCATCAATTCCATTATCCAAATCACTGACAAATAATGTTAAAGTAGCGGTCCCAATACTGACCCCTGAGGAACACCACAAGTCACTGGCAGCCAACCAGAAGAGGCCCCTTTTATTCCCATTTGCTGACTCCTGCCGGTCAGCCATTCCTCTATCCATTCCTTCCTTCTTAAAGAGTGAAGTGACATTTGCAAGCTTCCAGTACTCCAAGACCATACCAGAATCAAGAGATTCTTGAAAGATCATGACCAATGCATCCAGTATCTCTTCAGCAACCTCTCTCAGGACTCTGAGGGGTAGTCCATCTGGTCCAGCTGATTTGTCCACCTTAAGACCTTTCAGTTTGCCTGGTACTTTTTCTTTTGTATAGCAATGGCACTGCGTCAGGGATTCGCGGACCTCTGGCACACTGCTACTGTCTTCCACAGTGAAGACTAATGCAAAGAAATGAAGTTGGAAAAGGCTACAAAAGCATTTCTAGAGACCTGTGTGTTCATCAGTGCATAGTGAGAGAAATTGTTGACAAATGGGCAAAATTCAGTGCTATTGCTACCCTCTCTGGGAGTGGGCATCCTGCAAAGGTCACACTAAGAGCACAACGTGCAGTGCTAAAGGAGGTGGAAAAAACCCAAGGGTAACAGCAAAAGATGTGCAGAAATCTCTAAAACTTGTTAAGGTTTCTGTTCATGTGTCCACTATAAGAAAAACACTGAACAAAAATGCTGTTTGTGGAAGGACACCATGGAGGAAACTACTGCTCTCCAAAAAAAAACACTGCTGCACATCTCAAGTTTGCAGAAGTCCACCTGGATGTTCTACAATGCTTCTAGGCCAATGTTCTGTGGACGGATGACACAAAAGATGAACTTTTTGGGAGAAATGTACATTGCTATGTTTGGAACCTCATCCCAACTTTGAAGCATGGTGGAACAGACATCATGGTTTGGGCCACTTTGCTGCCCCAGAGCCTGGACAGCTTACAATCGTTGAGGGAACAATGAATTCAAAATTTTATGTTACAGGAGAATGTCAGGGTAGCAGTCCATCACCTGAAGCTTAATAGAAGTTGTTTAATGCAAAAAAAGAGATCTGAAAGGCAAGAGTAAATCAGCAACAGAATGGCTTAAAAAGAAGAAAATTTGTGTTTTGGAATGGCTAAGTCAAAGTCCTGACCTTAGTCCTATAGAAATGTTGTGGAAGGACCTGAAACAAGCAGTTCATGCAAGGAAGCCCATCAATGTCCCAGAGCTGAAGCAGTTTTGTAAGGAGGAATGGCCTAAAATTTCTCCAAGCCAATGTGTAGAACTGATCAACAGTTACCAGAAACGTTTGGTTGAAGTTATTGCTATACAAGGGGGTTACACCATTTACTGAAAGCAAAGGTTCACATACTTTTTCCAACAAGTACATGTGATATTGGATCATTTTTCTCAATAAGTAAATGAACAAGTATAATGTTTTTTGTGTTATTTATTTAATTGAGTTCCTTTTATTTAGTTTTAGGACTTACGTGAAGATCTGATCACATTTCAGGTCGTATTTATGCAGAAGTAGAGAAAATTCTACAGGGTTCACAAACTTTCTAGCACCACTGTAAAGCATTGCTCCTCCACCCTGAGTGTGACCTCATCATGGCTAAAAGGTCATGGACTGACATGTCAGAGAACAGGAATTGGAATCAGAATTAAAATGTTTGGCCATCGGGATGTTCCGCTTTTAGCGGTTGGAGCAGCAGTGCTTGACAAAGTGGTACCCTGATTTACAATGGTCTCACCAAAGCAGAGGAGGCTGCATCTGGAGTATCATATACAATAGATGACCCCAGCAGGTTCACAGGTGAAGTGTTGCCTCACCTTGAAGGACTGTTTATGGCCTTAAATGGAGGTGAATGGGCAGGTGTAGCACCTTGGCTGCTTGGAAGGATAAGTGCCAAGAGGGAGATTAAAGTTCAAAGTAAATTTTTATTATCAGTGAGATTTACAGGAAGATGATTCCTGCCACATCTCCAATAGGTAAGCTGCAGGGTCATCAGACGGAGACTATTCATTGATGTTTTGCTTCCTCAGACCCAGTACATCTCCTGGTAGCAAAGCAGTGGCCTGACCACCCCCTGCAGCTTTCAATGGGATTAGTTGATCCCCAAATTTCTGTCCTTCCTCCTCAGCCACAGCCAAAAGCTGCCCTTTCTGCCTCTTCAGCCAACTCGCTGGTGGCCCCCCTGAGCCTCACTCTAGTCACTGCCATATCTCAGAGTAACCTTGTCGTCGATGCGCCAAAGCCCCGGCGTACTACCATCACAGGGTAGTTGATGGTCCGTCAAAGTGTAGGTCACCGTACACAACCCTGAAATTCATTTTACTGCAAATCTAAAGAATAGTAACTATAACAGGATCAATGAAGGATCAACCAGAGTGCAGAAGATAACAAGCTCTGCAAACAGAAACATAAATAAATAGCAAGAACATGAGATAAAGAGTCCTTAAAGTGAAATCATTGGTTGTGGGAACGTTTCAATGATGGGACAAGTGAAATTGAGTGTAGTTATCCTGTTTCATTTAAGAGTCTGAAGGTTGAGGGGTAGTAACTGCTTTTGAACCTGGTGGTCCGAGTTCTGAGGCTCTTGTGCCCTCTACCTGATGGCAGCAGCAAGAAGAGAGCATGACCCGGGTGGTGGGGATTTTTGATGATGGATGCTGCTTTCCTATGACAACTTTTAAAGTAGATGTGCCCAATGTTTGGGAAGGGTTTAGAGGTAATAGACTGAGCCAAATCCACTAACTTTTGTAGAATTTTCCATTCAAAGGCATTGATGTTTCCATACCAGTTCGTGGTGCATCCAGTCAATACAATTTCCATTACCTATCTATAGAAGTTTGCCAGCGTTTTAGATGTTGTGCCAAATCTCTGCAGTCTCTTGAGGAAGTAGAGGCGCTGCTGTGCTTTCTTCGCAAGTGCTGGGTCCTGGACAGATACTCTGAAATAGTAACACCTTGGAATCTAATGTTGCTACCTGTCTCCACCTCTGATCCTCCGACAAGGACTGGCTCATGGACCTCTGATTTACCTCTCCTGAAGTCTACAATCATTTCCTTGCTGCTTCTGACATGGAGTGAGAGGTTGGTGTTATGACACCACTCAGCCAGATTTTCAGTCTCCCTCCTGTACACTGATCCGTCACCACCTTTGATTCCGCCTACGATAGTGGTGTCATCAGCAAACTTGAATGTGGCATTGGAGCTGTGCCTAGCCACACAGTCAGAGGTGTAAAGTGAGTAGAGCAGAAGGCAGAGCACACAGCCTTCTGGTGCACCAGTGCTGATGGAGATCGTGGAGGAGATGTTGTTGCCAATTTGAATTGACTGGGGTCTGCAAGTGAGGAAATCCAGGATCCAATTGCACAAGGAGGTACTGAGGGCTAGGTCTTGGAGCTTATTGATTAGCTTTGGAAACATAATAGCATTGAATATTGAGTTGTAGTCAATAGAGAGCATCCTGAAGTATACACCTTTGCTGCCCAGATGTTCCGGAGTTGAGCGAAGAGCCAGTGAGATGGCATCGGCAGTGGTGTGGATTCAAGTCGCCTCAGGCAGGAGCTGATACACTCACCAACCTCTCAAATCACTTCATCACTGTGGATGTAAGTGCAGATGGGGAGAGCCTTTGAGGCAGGTTACCAAGCTCCTCTTGGGCACTAGTATGATTAAAACTTCCTTGAAGCAGGTTGTACCGCACACTGCCAAATTGAGAGGTTAAAGATCTGAATGAACACACCAGTCAGCTGGTCAGCACAGATCTTCAGTATTGGACAGGTAGCCTGTCTGGTGCAGGCGCTTTCTGTGGGTTCACCCTCCCGAAGGCAGCCCACACGTCAGCTTCAGATACCGAGATCATTGGGTCATCAGAAAAGTCAGGGCTTGCGATGGTTCCTCCATGTTCTAACGTCAAAGCAGCATAGGGGCACTGAGCTCATCTGGACGTGAAGCCCTACTGTCTCCCGTGTCACTTGATTTAATTTTGTAGGAGATTATGGCATTCAAACCCTGCCACAACTGTCAAACATCCCTTGTTGATTCAAGTTTGACCTGGAATGTCTACTTTGCCCGTGACATGGCTTTCCGGAGATCATACTTGCAGCTCTTGTAGCTTTCTTGATCTCCAGATTTAAAAACCTCTGTTCTGGCCTTCAGCAGATTTCTTATCTCATGTTCATCCAAGGATTTCTGAGCGGGGAAGATGCTGAATGATTTAATGGGGACACACTCATCTACAACTTTTTAATAAAGTCTGTTACAAACATAGTGTAGTCAATCAGATCTCTAGATAAGTGCAAGAACACAGCTTAGTCCACTGATTCAAAGTAATCCCTTAATTTCTTTTCTGCCTCCCGCGACCACCTCTTTGCCATCCTAATCTCTGGAGATTAGGACAACAAAGGAATGACTGGAGAAGGGAATCAATGAAGGAGTGATCCCTGCAGAAGGCAGAGAGAGGGGGAGAGGAAAAGATATGTTTAGAGATAGGATCCCTTTGGAGATGGCAGAAGTTGTGGGGGCTCATGGGGTGGTAGTTAAAGACAAGTGGAACAAATGAAGAAGCCTTATCCTGGGAACAGATGTGGCAGAGACAAAGGAACTGAGAAAAGAGAATAGCATTTTATAGGAGACAGGGTGGGAAGAGGTATAGTCAAGATAACCATGGGAATTGGTAGGTTTATAAAAGATGTCAGTTGACAGATCGTCTCCAGAGATGGAGACAGAGAGATCGAGAAAGGGAAGGGAGGTGTCAAAAATGGATCAAGTGAATTAAAGAGCAGGGTGGAAAATAGAGGCAATGTTGATGAAATTGAAACGTCTTTCTTGACAAAGGGAATCACCCTGCCTGGCAGGTGAGACTTGTGGCTGTGAAGCAATCTCAGGTTCTGGGACCTCCCCTGTGGTAGTTGTAGCAGTTGACCCTGGGACTGCAGGATGTGGTTCTGACAGCTCTGGACACCTTTCTTCTCCAATAATTGACTTACTCTGCTCAACTGATCAACGTGTCGTCTCCAGATGACATCAGATGCAATGCAATCTCCACTGTATATGAGAGTGGTCCAGTTCTGTCCTTGATCTTTCCAAGCACCCACTTTTGATCACCTCTGTAATCATTCTCTAGGACTGCTTGCCCAGGAGTGAAATATCAAACGTCCTTGTTTGCGGAGCCCTCAATTTGTCTCAGCTGCTGTTCCTGCATATTCCTCTGGGATTGGGTTTGAGCAGGTCCAAGCATGAGCACAAGGGACAACCCAGGAACAGCGTTGCTGGTGAATTGTTGGATGAGGAGTGTGTTGCATTACGATATGCAAGGAGGAAATTGGCGAGCTTCTGATTCTATGTCAGTGTAGTGTGTTCTGCTGACATCACTCACAGTGCATCCTTCAGACTCTGGACAAACCATTCAGAAAGCCATTTGTAGCTGGGATTATGGTACAGAAACCATAAACCTATTCTTATTCCATTCATTCTTAGGAATAACTAAACTTTTCCACAACAAACTGTGGTCCATTGAAACTGACCAAGTGTTCTGGAACACCAGTCCTTAAGTGGCTTTTCAACACATCAGCTGTGTGTGAAGCCGTGGTGGAGGCTATTGAGAACATTTCTGGCCACTTTGTAGCTGCACTCGCTACTACCAAGAAATCTGTGCCCATGAATATTCTGGCAAAATCCATTGAATCTGCTACGAGGGAAATGCAGGCCATACCCGGGATTGGGGCAGCACTGCTTTTGGCATCTTCTGGATGTGTTGGCATTCTGCCCAGTGCATGGCAAGCTGCTCGATCTACTGATCCATCCCAGGCCACCAGACAAAGCTTCAAGCCAACGCTTCCATTTTGACTCTGCCTTGGTGACTGGCATGTAGCTCCCCCAATGCTTCAGCTCTCAACTTGGATGGTGCAACAAATTCCAAGCCCTACATGAGCCAACTACATCACGGACAAGTTCATCCCAGCGCTGGTAAAAATGGGGGAAACTGGAGTTTCTGTTGCACATTCCAGCCATTTTGGGTTGCCATGTAGACCTGAGATGGTGTGGGGTCTTTTCTGGTTTCCCTTTGGATCATCTCTACTGCAATAGGGAGACTTTTGATTTGCATTAGGGAGAATATGTCAAGAGGAGTGCCCTCTTTTGTAAATTATTGAGGTATTTCTTTTTCCAAAGGTAAATGGGAGAATCCAACAGTATTTCAATGATTCATCATCCTCTTAAATTCGAGCTTGTAACTGTGTCCTATAAGAAACAGTGCCCAGTGCATTTGTGCTGCTGCAATTCGTGGAGCAGCTATTGTGGATTGAAAATGGACACTTGTGGTTGATGATCAGTCAAGGGTGCAAACTCTCTCCCATGCAAGTACTGGTTAAAACATCTCACACCGTAAATCTCTCTGCAGCAGTTGCAAAGCATAGAGTCCTGCCAAAGGGTCTCAGCCCAAAACATCAACTGTACTTTTTCCCATAGATGCAGTCTGGCCTGCTGCGTTCATCCAGCATTTTGTGTGTGTTCCAAAGGCTATGCAATGAATTCAGAGCATGTGACATGACCGCACCTACAGCATACCATAAGGCAAGGCATCACAGGCAAGCTTCACTGGACGATGTGGATCAGAATGTGTGAATACAGTGTCTGACACCACCATTTCCTTTGCCTTTTGGAAAGCCACCTCACACTGCTTTGTCCATTGCCATTTCTTCCTGATCTGTAGTAATGAGTTCAAGGGGTGGGGCACAGTGTTCAGGTTTGGCAGGAATCTGTTATAGTAACTGACAAATCCTATAAAGGACCACAACTGTGACATGTCCTTTGGCCTTGGGACATCCACCTCTGCTTGAATTTTCTCACCACGCTTGCGTAATCTTTGTGCGTCAATGGTGTGATGCTTGGTTGAAAGAATTCACACTTGTTGCATTATGCTTTGAGCCTTTAAATCATCTAATCATTTTAATACTGTCATGAGATTTTGGAGCTGTTCCTTGTCACTCTTACAGGTAACAATGGTGTCATCCAAGTAACACTGAGTGCTTGGGCAGCTTTGCATCATCTACATACAGATCTCTACATACCCATCGTTTTAGCTCCTGGGACCACTGGTGTTGCCTAGGGTTTCCATTCAACCATGGAAAGAATTCCTTCAGCTTCCATGCAATCTAGCTCACTGACTATCTTATCATGGATGTTATAAGAAATCATATGGGCTTGGTAAAACATAGGTGTAGCATTTTGATTTAACACTATTTTATCCTTAATGTGTTGAGTTTTCCAATACAATCCTTGACCACTGCTGTGGCGTCATCCAGAACCTTTCATAATTCACTCTCAGTTGACTCTATTACAGGGGATGTGGCACTTCAGATGCTCTTTTTTTTAACTAGTACATTTTTCTCTCTCCTCTTTCTGAAGAGAATTGTGTTGTGCTTTTTTTAAACTTGATTGTCTCACTGTGCTTCAACAGGTAGGTACTCATCTCAGGTTTGTTTTGAAACCTCTTCATTGTTATGTTTTGTAACTCAAGAAACTAATCAAAAGAAAATCATAGGAGCCTGGTGTAATGTGTCTACTCCATTTTTACTCTAGTGAGGAGCTCACATTTGACATGGTGGCATAATGATGTATGCCATTCACGTGCTTTTATGTATAACCCATAGAGAATTATGTAAACAAAGTACGCTTAGTCAAACTATTTACAATATTACTGAAATATTAAATACGCAACATATGCAATCCAAAGTTCCATTCTTTGAAGTTCAATAGATGTAAGAAGTGGTATATTTAGTTGTTGAAATGTCAAAGGTTTTTTCCAGTCTAACATAGTGAGAGGTTTTGGCCCAATTCATCAACGGTTATTCCTCTCCACAGATGATGCCTGGCCTGTTAAGTTCCTCCAGCATCTTGTGTGTGTTCCTTAAGATTTCTGGCATCTGCAGAATCTCTTCTATTTATTTGTGTGACTGGTAAGTAAATGACACCAAACCTCCCATGTGCAACAATCAGAGGCTTCCTCGAGCGCCATGTTTGTCTGTAGGGATGATGATTGGGAAAACCTTTCTTGCTGACTTATTGGATTAATCATTGCCCACATAAACAAAGCTGACTCCAGAACCAAGAACAATTTCAACACTAACACGTGACACTGACTCCCTGATTGATCATTTTTTTTACCTTGTTCTCCATCATTATATCTTGTGTGTAAAGTCATTCTAATTCTAGTCCTGATGGAGGGTCTTGGCTTGAAATGTTGCCTTGGTGGTTATAAATGGAAGGAAACTGGTATATACTGAACCACACAAAATGCTGGGCCAACTCAGCAAGTCAGACAGCATCTGTGGAGAGGAATAAAGAGTTGAACCATCTACAACCACCGTTTCCCTTCTGTGGACAAACAAATTCTGAATGAGTGAGAGTGAGCCTGTGTGTGTGTGTATGTGGGGGGAGGAGTGAGTCTGTATGTGGTGGGGGGGGAGGGAGGGGGGGGGATTGAGCCACTGGGTGTGTGTGGGGGGTGGTGAGCCACTGAGTGTGTGTGTGTGAGGGCGAGTGGCTTGAGACAGTGTGTGTGTGTGTGTGTGTGTGTGTGTGAGAGAGTGTGGGAGGGTGAGTGAGAGTGAGCTAGTGTGTGTGTGTGTGGCGGAGTGAGCCAGTGGATATCTGGGGGGTGAGCCAGTGGGTGTGTGGGAGGGGGTGAGCCAGAGGGTATGTGGATGGGGGGGGGGCGGGTCGGAGTGAGCCACTAGGTATGTGTGTATGGGAGGGTGAGTGGGAGTGAGCCTGTGTGTGTGAAAGGGGAGGTGGGAGTGAGCCAGTTGTGGGTGGGGGGAGGGGGGGGGAGCCAGTGGTTGTCTGGGGGAAGGGGGAGTGAGCCAGTGGGGTGTGTATGTGGAAGTGAGCCAGTGCATGTATGGGAGGGGTGGGAATGAGCCAGTGGGGGGGGGAGGGTGAGTGAGCCAGAGGGTATGTGTTCGGGGGAGGGGGTGGGAGTGAGCCTGTGTGTGTTGGGGGGGTGGGTTTGAATCACTGTGTGTGTGTGGGTGAGCGAAGGTGAGCCAGTAGTTGTGTGTGTGGCGGAGTGAGCCAGTGGATGTCTTGGGGGGGTGGTGGGATGTGACTGAGCCAGTGGATATGTATGGGGGAGGGTGAGCAAGCTAGTGTGTGTGTGTGTGTGTGTGTGTGTGTGTCTGTGTGTGGGAGGGCAAGTGAGAGTGAGCCCGTGGGGGGGGGGTGTGTGAGGGGGGGTGGGAGTGAGCCACTGGGTGTGTGTGTGTGTGTGTGTGTGTGTGTGTGTGTTTGTGTGGGAGGGCAGGTGGGATTAAGCCAGTGGGTGGGTGTGTCTGGGAGTGAGCCAATGGATATGTGTTGGGGGGGGGCAGTTGATGTGTTTGTGGGAGATGAGCCAGTGGATATGTGGGGTGGAGGAGTTAGCCAGTGGATGTGTTTGTGGGAGGGGGTTTGGAGTGAGCCAGTGGGTGTGAGTGTGCTTATGTACTTTGATAATAAATTTACTTTGATCTTTGAGCTTTGACCAGGACTGTTTGTCACCCTTGCCTCTCTGGGGCATTTCAGAGGGTAGCAACACCACTGTGGGTCTGGAGACACAGCCCAGTGTAAGAAAAGGCAGTAGATTTCTTCTCCTGAGTAGGCGCTTCAATAATTGGCTTAGTTTCTGTTAGCAATGGCAGCTTTTTGGAACTGGTACAGTATTGGTTAGTTATTGTCACATGTATTGAGGTGCAGTGAAAAATAGTAGTTTTGCATGCCGTCTATACAGACACCAGTACTTCGAGGTAGTACAAGGGAAATGCAATAACAGAATGTAAAATGTTAAAATCACAGAGCATATGCAGTGCAGTAAGGTGTAAGACCATAACAAGGTAGATTGTGAGGTCAATAGTCCATTTTTTCATATTTAAGGAATAACAGAAGCTGTCCGTGAGCCTGGGGGTACGTGCTTTCAGGTTTTCGATTATGTTGCTGAGAGGGGTAGAGGAGGTCGGTTTCTATGATGCGCTGAGCTGTGCCCACAACTCTCTGAGGTTTCTTGCAGTCATGGGCACAGCAGTTGCCGTACCAAGCCGCGATGTGCCCTGATAGGGCGCTTTCTACAGGGAAACAATAAAAATGGGTGAGGCTCAAAGGAAGCATGCTAAATTTCTTTAGCCTCCTGATGAAGTAGAGGTACTGGTGAGCTTCCTTGGCCATGGCATCTACGTAGTTGGATCAGAACAGGCTACTGGTAATGTTCGCTGAAGGAACTTACAGCTTTTAACCCTCTTGTGGCTGCCAGCGGTGGTGGAGGCAGAAACAATAGGGTCTTTTAAGAGACTCCTGGATAGGTACATGGAGCTTAGAAAAATAGAGGGCTATGGGTAAGCCTGGGTAGTTCTAAGGTAAGGACATGTTCGGCACAGCTTTGTGTTTGTGGGCTGAAAGACTTGTATTATGCTGTGGGTTTTCTATGTTCCTATGGTGTGGATCTTAGAGTCTACCAGAGACCAGACAGGCTGAATGGGTATATGTTGGACGTAATTCTCTATATTAAACAGCCATATGTATTCAGGGAGTGTATGAGGTCAGGTCTGGTCCACGATGGGCTTCTACCAAATATTAAATCCCAGTATCACTTTGAAACAATATCTGAGGACAAGCTTTTGACGCATAATTCAGTTTCTCTCTCGGCAGTAAATTAGTACTGCAGGAAAACATTAACTGCATCAATTTATGTTTCTGTACTTTGACTTTTTTACGTTGGGACATGTAATTTTCAGTTTTATTCTCTTTGTGAATGCCAAATATTTATTGAGGTTAATGAATCTTCACAATAACACTCATTATAACCTTCTTATTTGTATTTGATATTAATTAAACCTTTTCTTAGTTAAACTCTGATGATGACTCTTAAACACCACATGTAATACATTTGCTGAGACAACTGGCAATTTGTCGACAGCTCAGTCAAAACGTTCTCGATTTTATCTCCCGTGGATCTTCCACAGTCCTTTCACATTGGGTTGCCTTGATAGAGTTCTTGCACATCCCACCATGGACCATGGGCATCTGACAGACCTCTGCAGACCTCTGTTCACCCTTCCCTGTATCCTCCCCCAAGTTCTGTGCTTCTGCAGCAATAAAGCATAGCTTTATTTGTCACATGTACATCCAAACGTAGAGTGAAACACACTATTCACGTCATTAACACATGGTTGCTATGAGGTTTTTGGCTGATGGCAGCCATGAACCCTTGGTTGCTATGGTGCAGCCCCATGGTTACCATAGAATTGTATTTCCTGTAGGACTAGCCCCTGATTACAATAGAGCTGAATTTTGGTTACCACAGAGTTTCCTCCTGGTTACTATGGGAATCCCAGTTACTATGGCACTCAGCTTGGTATCTATGGAACTGCCCTGTGGTTGAACCTTGGTTGCTATGGAGATGCATTCATGACGGCTGCAGGACCTTTCCTGCTTGCTGTGCAGTTGCCCTCCTCCTGGGTATGGTGGAGCAATTCTGGTTCAGAAGAGTCTCCCAGAAGAAGACTGTCATCCTTGGCTACGGGTCTACTTCCAGAGGACTGGAAGCTCACAGTGCAGTGAACTCAGCAGCCCCGCCAGTGACACGACTTCGATTCCCGCCACTGCCTGTAGGAAGTTTGTATGTTCTCCCCATGACCACGTGGGTTTCGTCAGGGTGCTCCGGTTCCCTCCCACATTCCAGAAGATGTACAGTTAGGGTCAGTACGTTATGGGCTTGCTTCTTTGGCACCGGAAGCATGGCGATGCTTGTGGGCTGCCCCAAGCACGTTTGGACTGTGTTGTTTGTTGATGCAAATGATGCATTTCACTGTATGTTTCGATGTTTCAATATACATGTGGCAAATAAAGCTAATGTCATCCAATCTAAATTCTTGCCAACAGGGGTAGGACTCTGCTCTGTCTCAATGTGGGGCTGACTTCCCCTTTCTCACCTTGAGCCCACGGCCCTCGATCTGGTCACTCACACTTTGCTTGTTTGTGGACCTCAGGTCAGAAGAGTTGAGATACACAGATTCATCACTGAGGCCACTCTTGCACAGTTTAAGTCACCCTGTTTTAGAAAAGACACGGTTAAACTGGGAAGAGTGCGGAGAAGATTTACAAGGACATTGCCAGGACTAGAGGAAGTAAGAAAGAATAAGAATAAGTTATCTTAAAGATAAGATGTACAAGATTTACAAGCCAAAGATTACAAGATCCTTCCCTGGCTATAGGTTGACTCATTATAGAGCCTAATGGCTGAGGGTAAGAATGACCTCATATAGCACTCTTTGGAGCAGCACGGTTGTTTCAATGTATTACTAAATGTGCTCCTCTGTTCAGCCAAGGTGGCATGCAGGGGGTGAGGAACATTGTCCAGAATTGCCAGGATTTTCCGGAGGGTCCTTTGTTCTACCACAGCCTCCAGTGTGTCCAGTTTGACTCCTATAACAGAGCCAGCCTTTCTAATCAGTTTATTGAGCCTGTTGGCATCACCTGTGTTGACGCCATTGCCCCACAACACCACAGAGAAGACTGTACTGGTGACAACAGACTGGTAGAACACGTGAAGGAGAGGCCTTAATACTTCAAAGGACCTCAGTCTCCTCAGGAAGTAGAGGGGACTCTGGCCCTTCTTGTACACAGCCTCTGTGTTGGTGCTTCACTCAAGTCTGTCATCCAGGTGCACCCCCAGGTACCCGTAAGTCCTCATCACATCCACATCCTCACCATCAATAGCAATAGGGAACAGTGCAGGATTAGTCTTCCTAAAGTCCATTCCCATCTCCTTTCTCTTACTGACGTTGAGCTGCAGATGATTCAGCTTGCGCCATTTGACAGAGTTCTGCACCAGGGCCCTGTATTCATCCTCCCGTCCTCCCTTTATACACCCAACTATCGCTGAGTCATCAGGGAATTCCTGCAGATGTTGCATCAGTGTTGTCTGAGGCATACAGGGTGAACAGGAAGGGAGCCAATACAGTCCCCTGTGGAGCCCAGTGCTGCTTATAGCCATGTCTGACGCACAGCTGTGAAGCCGCACAAACTGTGGTCTGCCAGCCAGGTAGTCTATTATCCAGGATACAATGGAAGTGCCAACCTGCATTGAATGGAACCTTTCCCCCAGCAATGAGAGTGGCAAGTATATGGAACAAGATGCCAGAGGAAGTGGGTGAGGCAGGTACAATATTATAGTTTAAGAAGCAGTTGAATGGGTACATGGAGGAGTGAGGCTTAGAGAGATATGGCCAGAATGCAGGAAATTGAGACTAGCATAGGGGGCACCATGGTTGGCAAGGACTGGTTGGGCTATCAGTGTTGTGTTGTTCCATAACTCTGTGAATTTAAGTCAGATTGCTGCTCAAAATACAGTGCAGCGATGAGTGATACTGCGTGTTTGAGTTAGCACCATAGATCACTAACCTGTCTCACTACTGATCTCCTGAAGCCCGTCCCCTGATGTTTAGGTGCAAGGGGACTGGTTTAAACACCTCCTGGAGCCAGTCCTAGACAGGAAACTAGAGGCGGGAGATTCTGAGCTGGAGCAGAGACGTGGGTTCAATCTTGACCTCAGGTGCTGTCTGTGTGGAGTTTTCCTGTTCTCCCCATGGCTGAACCCAGTCGAGGAGATTAGTGCCATTTACGCTCTTCCTGGACCTTAAAAAATCCAAGCATTCGTTTGCCTCAGTTTATAAAGAGCCATTCAACAGTTGCTGTATGACTGCCAAGACAGGTACACCAACTTGCCAATCACATTGTCAAGTCCGCTGATGACATGACAGTGGTGGGGCTTGTCTCCAAAAACGATGAGATGGATTAGAGAAAGAAGGTGGAAGAGCTCAAGACCTAACCTCTTCCTCAATGTCAACAGGACAAAGGAGGTGGCTATCAGCTTCAGGAAAACCCTCACTACTCTCAGCCCTCCTTTCATCAGTAGTGCAGCAGTGGAAACTGTGAGCAGTTTCAAACTCCCGGGAGTGCACATCTCACACAGCCTCTTACCGTAGACAGAACACATTCTGTACAATCAGGAAAGCTCACCAACATCTCTACTCTCTGAGGAGGCTGAAGAGAGCTGGACTATATGCGCCTCAAATCTCACATATTTTTGCAGATGTGCAGTGGAGAACATCCTAACATGCTGTAGGCTAGAGGCCTTTACATCTGGTAGTTCAAACTGCCCAGCTGGCACTTGTCTGCCCACCGTACAGAAAGGTGTCGGAAAACGGCCAGCAGTATAAATGAAGGATCCCACCTGCCCCGCTGTTCGTCCCACTCCCTTCAGGGAAGGGGCTTTGTAGCATCCACACCAGGACGACCAGGCTCAGAAACAGTCAGTTGCCCCAGACTGTTAGGCTAATCAATGCCTTTTCCCATTAACCCACCACTGCATACACATCACCTACTGTCACCTCATGTACGTACAGTCAGTCCGTGAATATGTTTTATAGAATTGTGTTTATATTTATATTTATTGCTTTTTTATTGTGTTTGTTGTGTTCAGAATCAGATTCAGGTTTAATATCACTGGAACATTGTCCGTTGTGAAATTTGTTGTTTTGCAGCAGCAGTACATTGTAATGTGTACTAAAAACTATACATTACAATAAGGTGTCAAAATGATGCTTGTGACGCATCTAGTGTGGTAGTCTTGTGAAAAGGAGAGCTGAATGTGTAAGTCTGTCCCTGCCAGTACACAGCCTGTCCAACAGCAAGCCTTAGGTAGTGCCTCCTCACTGGTGACACACAGAAACTGAACTCCTGTCGGACTCGGGCTAAACTACAGAGGACGGGGAGAAGGTCTGGCCCCTGCACATGTAGCTCGCAGACCTGCCGGTGTGTGGACATGCCCGGGTACCCATGAACCAGATCCCTAGTGATGGGTAAATAGCCCCACTGCCTTGTGTACAGCCTCAGGAGAGACAAAGGCTACGGGAGTAAACCCAGACAGCAAATCCGGAGCGGAGCCCCTAAGGCGGCTGGACGTCGTTGAACATCCTTCCAGCAGCTCCTGTAGCCAAGCTGGTGCCAAGCATATTGTTTCATAAATCTTCCTTTGGACTACACTGGTGAGGCGGAGAGGGGGATCTTGACGACTGGGCATCTCAGGATCTCCATACCTTCTGCCCAGGCTTGTGATGATGATCAACATCACCCATTGTCCTTCCAGACAAGCAACACACATCAAAGTTGCTGGTGAACGCAGCAGGCCAGGCAGCATCTCTAGGAAGAGGTACAGTCGACGTTTCAGGCCGAGACCCTTCGTCAGGACTTCGTCGACTGCACCTCTTCCTAGAGATGCTGCCTGGCCTGCTGCGTTCACCAGCAACTTTTATGTGTGTTACTTGAATTTCCAGCATCTGTAGAATTCCTGTTGTTTGTCCTTCCAGACAGATGGATGCCAATCTCAAATTACAATAAGAAATATACATTTAAAAAATTAATGAAATAAGTACCTGTAGTGCAAAAGGAGAGCAAAAAAAGAAGAAAAAAGTGAGGTAGTGTACATGGGTTCATTGGCCATTCAGAAATCTGATGATGGTGGAGAGAAGCTGTTCCTGAAACGTTGAGTGTGAGTCTTCAGGCTTCTGTCCCTCCTCCCAGATGATAGTAATGAGAAGAGGGCATGTCTTGGGTGATTGGGTCCCTTAAAGATGGATGCCAACTTTTTTGAGGCATCACCTTTTGAAGATGTCCTCGATGCTGGGGAGGCTGGTGCCCATGATGGAACTGAATGAGTGTGCAACTGCATCAGATCCACAGTAACAGTTGTTCTGATCTCCTTTACACTCGTGTACTGAAGAATGACAATAAACATTCTTGAATCTTGAACCAATGGCATTTGCCAGTATTTGGTCTATGCCTCGCTTGGAGACTTTCAAATGCAGCATAGCAGTTATTTTCTCGTTCTCCAGGAGCCCCTTGTGTCGGTAAAGCAATGTGTAAAGGTCAGACCTCAAACAGCATCACAGTTTCTGACAGCACTTCCTCTGTGCAAGAAAAGGCCAGAGCTTTAAATACTGCAGGACGTCAAATAATACGGCAGGGTTGCCTAGAAGCAAGGCTATCGTAATAGCAACGTGGCAACTCCTGTCCCATTCTGCTGTTACAGTAAATAAGTGCATACAGCAATATGTACAATATCAACAATCGCCGGAGAGATTTGGGACAATGAATAACAACTAAAACAGCACTTTTAAATAAAAGATTTCTTTGATTATATTGCTGCTGTGTGTGGTTTACTGACCTCTGCAATGCTTTAATGCTGAGATACAGTTTTAGATCTAAACAGAGTGGCCTAGATAGGGCTATATAGAGTGGATGTGGCGAGGGTGTTTCCTATAGTGGGAGAGTCTAGGACCAGAGGGCACAGCCTCAGAGGAGAGGGACGTGCATTTAGAACAGAGGTTGCAAGCAAAGTGGAGAGTGTGATGGCTCTGGGCCTGTACTCACTGCAGTTTAGAAGAATCAGGGTGGGGGGGGGGGCAACAGGATCTCAAGACCAAATACTGAAAGGGCCAGATAGAGTGGACATTGAGAACGTTTCCTATGGGGGAGGGGGGGGAGTCTAGGACCGGAGGGCACAGCCTCAGAGTAAGAAGGCATCTTTTAGAACAGAGATGAGGAGGAGTCTCTTTAGCCAGAGGGTGGTGTATCTGTGAAAATTATTGCCACAGACAACTGTGGAGGCCAAGTCATTGGTATACTTAAGGCAGGGGCTGATAAGTTCTTGATTAGATAGGGAGTCAAAGGTTACGGGGAGAAGGCAGGGGAATGGGGTTGTGAGGGATCATAAGTCAGTCATGACGGAATGCCGGAGCAGACTCGATGAGCCAAATGGCCTAATTCTGTTCCTATGTCTTGTGGTCTTATTAAAACAGTCAAAAGAATCCAGACAGACTCTGGCAAGGGAGAGTTTTATAATTATAAAGATGAGCTCTTTTTAATAAGGATTAGCCTTATCTGTCCTGTGTACATTGAAACATAAACCTTACAGTAAACATGTTATTTCTGTCAATGACCGAGAATGTACGGGGGTGGGGGGGCCGCTGGCAAGTGTCGCCATGTTTCTGGCATCACTGGAGAATGCCCACAACTTACTAACCCTAACCTTATACCCTTGGAACGTCAGAGAAAACCGGAGAAGCCGGAGGAAAACCACGCAGTCACGAGGAAAGCATTCAAACTCCTTATAGACAGTGGCGGGAAGCGAACCCGGGTCACAGGCGCTGTAAAGCATTACGCTAGCCACCACATTACAGTGCTGCCCCATCACTGCGCCCACACGGCAACGAGGCCTGGGAAATAGTTGCCAACCTTGCCAAAGGACAGTCACAGACTGAGAGACAATGAAATGAAAAGGCCCACGTGACTCCAGACCTCCTGTGTTCAGCTCTGTGGTGGCCTTTCAAGGCTCTCAGTAAGGGAGCAAACGGTGGGGCAATAATTGAGAGTGTACTGGAGCCTCTCCAGTAGTGTCTCTCGAAGGCAAGGGCCGCAGTTTTGGGTTACGATGAGCCTTTGTTGTGCAGGCAATAGGGAATGTAATTAGCATTCTGCTCGGCCAGCACTGAGAGAAGAAAAAAACCTCTGTTAGCAGCAATTTGCCACCTTGTTAGAATTGGGTAGTTTCCAAGAGGATGATGTGTGTGCATTTTCCTGCTGGGATTAACTCAATCAAAGCTTGCTTCATGCAGAGTGAACTGAACACTCGCTACAGGTCGCTCTTAGCCCAGGGGCAGTGAAGTGGTGCTGGGGGCACCTCTTAGAACATAGAGCACTACGGCACAGTACAAGACATATCAGATAGATAGATAGATACTTTATTGATCCAAATGCAATTGCACTGTCACAGTAGCATTGCAAGTGCATAGGAATACAAATTTACAATTATTAGAAGGGAAGTAGAAAGAATAAAAAAAGTTAGCTCAAACACTCTAACGGGGGGGAGGTGGTCATCACTTCCCTCGCTGTAGGTTGACTCATTATAGAGTCTAATGGCCAAGGGTAAAAATGACCTCCTATATCGCTGTTTGGAGCAGCACAGTTGTCTCAGTCTGTTACTAAAAGTGCTCCTCTGTTCAGCCAAGGTGGCATGCAGAAGTTGAGAAACATTGTCCAGAATTGCCAGGATTTTCTGTTGGGTCCTTTGTTCTACCACAGTGTCCAGTGTGTCCAGTTTGACTCCTTAACAGAGCCAGCCTTTCTAATCAATTTACTGAGCCTGTTGGCATCACCCATGTTGATGCCATTGCCCCAGAATACCACCGCATAGAAGACTGAACTGGTGGCAACAGACTGGTAGAACATGTAAAGGAGAGGCCTGCATTCTCCAAAGGACCTCAGTCTCCTCGGGAAGTAGAGGTGACTCTGGCCCTTCTTGTACACAGCCTCTGTGTTGGTGCTCCACTCAAGTCTGTCATCCAGGTGCACCCCCAGATACTTGTAGGTCCTCACCACATCCACATCCTCACCGTCAATAGGACACGCAGAACACAGAACACTGCAGCGCTGTATAAGACTCTTGCTCGTACCATAAAGATGAACTCGTGACCTCACAGCTGACCTCATTATGACCCTGCACTTTCTCTGTAGAGGATACATAGAACACGGCTGGTCCTTTGGTGCTGACCTCTTAGTCTACTCTGTGATCAACCTAACCCTTCCCTCCTACGTAGACCTCATCTTTCTCTCATCCATGTGCTTATTTTAGAATTTCTTAAATGCCCCTAATGTACCTTCCTCTACCGCCACCCCTGGCTAGGCGTTCTACACACCCACCACTCTCTGTGTAGAGAAATGACCTCTGATATTCCCCCTCCAATCACCTTAAAATTATGCTCCTTTGTATTAGCTATTTCCACCTGACCTAACCAGGGTCTGACCAAGCTGCAACGTGACCTCACCACTGTTGAGCTCAACCCCCCAGTTAATGAAGGCCAACACACCATACACCTTCTCAACCACTTGATCTACATGTGCAGAAACTTTCAGGGGTCTATGGACGGGGACCCCAAGGTGCTTCTGTTCCTCCTCACTGCCAGAAATCCTGCCTTTAACCCTGTATTCTGCCTTCAAACTCAACCTTCCAACTGAACCTTCCTGTGCTCGCCTGAGCCATCTTTAAACCACAGATCACATCGTCTCATTTGCAGCGCTGTGGCAGAGAGTCTGCAGTTAATGGGGAACTCCAGGCTGCAGAGGCATCAGCAGCAAATCCTCAAAGCAAGAGAGAAAAGTGAGGACTCTGGAAGTGTAGGGGCCACACCTTGCATTTACAGTATATAGCATCTTTAACATTGTAAGATACACCAGTATTAGAGAGTGTCTTCAAACCAAGTCTGATCCTCATGTGAGGAGAGTCAGAGACAAAACAGTGGGAAGGCTGTGTTGGAAAAGGAGAGGGACGACAAGGCAGGGAGATTTGGAAAGAGGATTCCAGAGTTTAGTAGAAGCAAAATAGAGATCTGATTGATACGAAATTAAAACCCAACCTGAACCTGATATGCCCCCTTCTAATTAGAACCTGACCTGACCACATCCAATCTGAATCAAGCTGCATGACAGCCAATTGGAATCCAACCACATCACAGCCAATCCCAGACTGAACCAGCTTCAGCCAATCGGAATCCAACCTCTTCACAGCCAATCCCAGACTGAACCAGACTCAGCCAATCCGAATCCAACCACATCACAGCCAATCCCAGACTGAACTAGCCTCAGCCAATCCGAATCCAGCCCGGCTTCTGCCAGTCCAAACACAATACCACTATAGTCAATCTGAACCAGGCCTGACTGCAGCCATCTCAAAGTGGCCAACATGAGACCAAAAACTCACAGGTGCCGGTATTTTCTGAACCTGAATTATCCCCTGAGGCTCACCGCCCATGCATCGCTACTGATCAGGAACAAGGGTCACACACAGCAGTCCTGACCTGGATAATGTACTGGGTAAAGCAGGCATGGTGAGACCTGAGTGTTTCAGACGAACCTACCCACCCCAAACCTGACACACACTTGTTTTGGTCCTGTTAGTTCAGGCTGGTAAAGCAAAGATCAAAGGGTAGTTGAGGTCCAGGCCCTAACCACGTAGCACTAGGACAGCTGCCATAATATTGACCAGTGGTACACAAACACTCTGCCCGTGACTGCAAGAAGCTGCAGAGAGTTGTAGATGCTGTTCAGCTCATCACAGAAACCGGTCTCACCTCCATGAACTCTTGTTGCCTCAGTAAAACAGCCAAAATGATCAATAATCTCACCCATCCTGGACATTCTGTCTGATAAAAAAACTCTGAAAGCAAGTATCAGCAAAGACACCTTCTATCCCACTGTTATTAAACTCTTGTACGATTAGATCGACTCTTGAGCTCAAAATATACCTCATTATGATCTTGAGATTTATTATTTTCATGCCCTGCACTTTCTCTGTAGCTGTTACACTTTATTCTGCATTGTTATTGTTTTACCTTGCTCTACCTCAACACACTTCTGCGTTGGTTTGATCTGAATGAAAGATATGCAAGACAAGCTTTTCACTATACCTCAGTACCTTTGACAACGATAAACCAATACCAATTGAGTCATAGAAAAATACAGCACAGATATAGGCCCTTCGGCCCATCTAGTCCATGCTGAACCATTTAAACTGCCTACTCCCATCGACCTACTCCAGGACCATAGCCCTCCATACCCCTACCATTCTTAAACGTTGAAATCAAGCTCGCATGGACCATTTGCACTGGCAGCTCATTCCACACTCTCACGATCCTTGGAGTGAAGCTTGCCCTCATGTTCCCCTTAAGCTTTTCACCTTTCACTCTTAGCCCATGTCCTCTAGTTGTAGTCCCATTCAACCTCAGTGGAACAAGCCTGCTTTCATTTACCCTATCTATACCATTCAAAATTTTGTATACCTCTATCAAATCTCCCCTCAGAATCAGAATCAGGTTTATTATCACCGGCATGTGACGTGAAATTTGTGAACTTAGCAGCAGCAATTCAATGCAATACATAATATAGCAGAGAGAAAAAAATAATAAATAGTAATAATAAATAAACAAGTAAATCAATTATGTATATTGAATAGATTTTTTTAAAACGTGCAAAAACAGAAATACTGTATTTAAAAAAGTGAGGTAGTGTCCAAGGGTTCAATGTCCATTAAGGAATTGGATGGCAGAGGGGAAGAAGCTGTTCTTGAATCGCTGACTGTGTGCCTTCAGGCTTCTGTACCTCCTACCTGATGGTAATGCTGCCTGGTTTAGAGAGTATGCATTATGATCAGAGATTAAGGGAGGTAGAGCTTTACTCTTTGGAGAGAAGGAGGATGAGAGGAGACATGATAGAGGTGTACAAGATAATAAGAGGAATAGATAGAGTGGATAGCCAGTGCCTCTTCCCCAGGGCACCTCTGCTCAATACAAGAGGACATGGCTTTAAGGTAAGGGGTGGGAAATTCAAGGGGGATATTAGAGGAAGATTTTTTTACTCAGAGAGTGGTTGGTGCGTGGAATGCACTGCCTGAGTCAGTGGTGGAGGCAGATACACTAGTGAAGTTTAAGAGACTACTAGACAGGTATATGGAGGAATTTAAGGTGGGGGGGCTTATATGGCAGACAGGGTTTGAGAGTCGGCCAACATTGTGGGCCGAAGGGCCTGTACTGTGCTGTACTATTCTATGTTCTATGTAACAGTGAGAAAAGGGCATGCTCTGGGTGCTGGTGGTCCTTAATAATGGACGCTGCCTTTCTGAGACACTACTCCCTGTAGACGTCTTGGGTACTTTGTAGGCTAGTACCCAAGACGGAGCTGACTAGATTTACAACCCTCTGCAGCTTCTTTCGGTCCTGTGCAGTAGCCCCTCCATACCAGACAGTGATGCAGCAATCTTCTATGTTCCAAGTAATAAAGTCCTAACCTATTCAATCTTTCCTTATAAATCAGGTCCTCGAACCCTGGCAATATCCTTATAAATTTTCTCTCTATTATTTCAACCCTTCTCTTCTCCTCACCTGCCTATCACCTTCCCCTGGTTTCCCTCCTCCCTCTCATGGTCCATGGTCCACTGTTCTCCCCTATCAGATACCTTCTTCTTCAGCCCTTTACCTCTTCCACCTATCACCTCCAGCTTTTACTTTATCACCACTCCCCCCACCCACTCACCGTCCCCCTCACCTGGTCTCACCTATCGCTTGCACCTGCACGCCTTCCCCTCTCCCCATCTTCCTTTCTGGCTTCATTTCCAGTCCCGATGGAGGGTCTCGGCTTAAAACGTGGACCATTTATTCCTCTCCATAGATGCTGCCTGACCTGCTGAGTTCCTCAAGTACTTTCCGTGTGTTGCTGAAGAGTTCCAGCACCTGCAAAATCTCTTGTGTTTAGAGTAAAAACGGATCCTGAGCCTGGTGGTGTGGGACCTAAGGTTTCAGTATCTCCTACTCAATGGTAGTAACAAGAAGAGAGCATAGCCTAAATCCCAATTCCAACCTTTCAGTACTCTGCACTAGAGGCAGGAATGTGGTCCAGCTGACGGACGAGAGGAACAGACCCTGGTCTCTTGGTATTTGCTGCATTAGCAGATTATTGTTGGTGATAACGATGTGAATCCTGTTTAGTAACAAACCTGCAAATTCTGCATATTTACTAAATCAGCCCTATTGAAAGGCATTGTACACACATTGGTAAAAGACTTGGAGCTTATTTCTTTAACAAACAATTGCTTTCGTAGGATTATCTGTGGACTGTGTTTACTTCCCTCAATAGGCCAGTCAGGCCTGTACCAATGGGTTCTGATTTAATGGTGCATAGAGAGATGTTAAATTCCAAGAGCCAAGAGTACAAGTCCTCGGTTTTAGGAGATGTACTTCACCGTCAGTGATTGAGAACAGCAGGGAAATCACGGCAACTACCTGGAAATTATTATTTTTACTTAGAGGTACAGCACAATATCAGGCCCCTTTCGCCCAGTCACCCCCATGTGACCAATTAACCTACTAATCTATATGTCTTTGCGATGTGGAAGGAAAGCGGAACACATCTCCTTACCCACAGCAATGGGAACTGAACTCCCTCCGTGCTGTACTCTGACTGAAGACTGATCTGTGGACTCACATCTGAATCTTATGTCTCTTAGGTAAGACTACTCCTGTTTCAAGTCAAGTCACTTTTTATTGTCATTTCGATCATAACTGCTGGTACAGTACACAGTAAAAATGAAACAATGTTTTTCAGGACCATGGTGCTACATGAAACAATACAAAAACTACACTGAACTACATAAAGCAACACAAAATTACACTAGACTACAGACCTACCCAGGACTGCATAAAGTGCACAAAACAGTGCAGGCATTACAATAAATAATAAACAAGACAATAGACACAGTAGAGGGCAGTAGGTTGGTGTCAGTCCAAGCTCTGGGTATTGAGGAGTCTGATGGCTTGGGGGAAGAAACCGTTACATAATCTGGTCGTGACAGTCCGAATGCTTCGGTGCCTTTTGCCAGATGGCAGGAGGGAGAAGAGTTTGTATGAGGGGTGTGTGGGGTCCTTCATAATGCTGTTTGCTTTGCGGATGCAGCGTGTGGTGTAAATGTCTGTAATGGTGGGAAGAGAGACCTCGATGATCTTCTCAGCTGACCTCACTATCCGCTGCAGGGTCTTGTGATCCGAGACGTTGCAATTCCTGAAGCAGGCAGTGACGCAGCTGCTCAGGATGCTCTCAATACAACCTCTGTAGAATGTGGTGAGAATGGGGGTTGGGAGATGGACTTTTCTCAGCCTTCGCAGAAAGTAGAGACGCTGCTGGGCTTTCTTTGCTGGTGTTGAGGGACCAGGTGAGATACCCCGCCAAGAAATTTGGTGCTCTTAACGATCTCTACAGAGGAGTCGTCAATGTTCAGCGGAGAGTTGTCATTCCGTGTCCTCCTAAAGTCAACAACCATCTCTTTTGTTTTATTCACATTCAGAGAGTAAGAGGTGGAGAGTTTCTTAAATGCATCTATTTTAATGCTAGGAGCATTGTAAGAAAGGTGGATGAGCTTAGAGCATGGATTAATACCTGGAAATGTGATGTTGTAGCTATTAGTGAAACATGGTTGCAGGAGGGGTGTGGTTGGCCACTAAATATTCCAGGATTTCGTTGCTTCAGGCGTGATAGAATAGGAGGGGCAAGAGGGGGAGGTGTTGCATTGCTTGTCAGAGAAAATATAACAGCAGTGCTCTGGCAGGATAGATTAGAGGACTCGTCCAGGGAGGCTATTTGGGTGGAATTGAGGAATAGGAAAGGTGTAGTGACACTTATAGGGGTGTATTATAGACACCCTAATGGGGACCGAGAACTGGAGGAGCAAATTTGTAAGGAGATAGCAGATATTTTTAGTAAGCACAAGGTTGTGATTGTGGGAGATTTTAATTTTCCACACATTGACTGGGAAGCCCATTCTGTAAAGGGGCTGGATGGTTTGGAGTTAGTCAAATGTGTGCAAGATAGTTTTTTGCAGCAATACGTAGAGGTACCAACTACAGAAGGGGCAGTGTTGGATCTCCTGTTAGGGAATGAGATAGGGCAGGTGACGGAGGTATGTGTTGGGGAGCACTTCGGGTCCAGTGATCACAATACCATTAATTTCAATATAATTATGGAGAAGGATACGACTGGACCCAGGGTTGAGATTTATTATTGGAGAAAGGCTAACTTTAAGGAGATGTGAAAGGATTTAGAAGGAGTGGATTGGGACAATTTGTTTTATGGGAAGGCTGTAATAGAAATGGAGGTCATTTAAAGGTGAAATTTTGAGGGTACAGGATCTTTATATTCCTGTTAGGTTGAAAGGAAAGGTTAAAAGTTTGAGAGAGCCATGGTTTTCAAGGGATATAGGAAACTTGGTTCAGAAAAAGAGAGGGATCTACAACAAATATAGGCAGCTAGGAGTTAATAAGGTGCTTGAGGAATATAAAGAATGTAAAAAGGATCTTAAGAAAGAAATTAGAAAAGCTAAAAGAAGATACGAGTCTGCTTTAGCAAGTAAGGTAAAAATAAATCGAAAGGGTTTCTGCAGTTATATTAATAGCAAAAGGATAGTGAGGGATAAAATTGGTCCATTAGAGAATCAGAGTGGATGGCTAAGTGCGGAGCCAAAAGAGATGGGGGAGATTTTGAACAATTTCTTTTAGAAACCATAGAAACCATAGAAACTACAGCACAGAAACAGGCCTTTTGACCCCTCTTGGCTGTGCCGAACCATTTCCTGCTTAGTCCCACTGGCCTGCACATGGACCATATCCCTCCATACACCTCCCATCCATGTATCTGTCCAATTTATTCTTAAATGTTAAAAAAGAACCCGCATTTACCACCTCGTCTGGCAGCTCATTCCATACTCCCACCACTCTCTGTGTGAAGAAGCCCCCCCTAATGTTCCCTTTAAACTTTTCCCCCCTCACCCTTAACCCATGTCTTCTGGTTTTTTTCTCCCCTTGCCTCAGTGGAAAAAGCCTGCTTGCATTCACTCTATCTATACCCATCATAATTTTATATACCTCTATCAAATCTCCCCTCATTCTCCTACGCTCCAGGGAATAAAGTCCTAACCTATTCAACCTTTCTCTGTAACTGAGTTTCTCAAGTCCCAGCAACATCCTTGTAAACCTTCTCTGCACTCTTTCAACCTTATTTATATCCTTCCTGTAATTTGGCGACCAAAACTGAACACAATACTCCAGATCTGGCCTCACCAATGCCTTATACAACCTCATCATAACATTCCAGCTCTTATACTCAATACTTCGATTAATAAAGGCCAATGTACCAAAAGCTCTCTTTACGACCCTATCTACCTGTGACGCCACTCTTAGGGAATTTTGTACCTGTATTCCCAGATCCCTCTGTTCCACTGCACTCCTCAGTGCCTTACCATTAACCCTGTATGTTCTACCTTGGTTTGTCCTTCCAACATGCAATACCTCACACTTGTCTGTATTAAACTCCATATGCCATTTTTCAGCCCATTTTTCCAGCTGGTCCAAGTCCCTCTGCAGGCTCTGAAAACCTTCCTCACTGTCTACTACACCTCCAATCTTTGTATCATCAGCAAATTTTCTGATCCAATTTACCACATTTTCTTTGGTATTCACTAAGGAGAAGGATATCGAATTGTGTAAGGTAAAGGAAACAAGAAGGGTAGTTATGGAAAGTATAACGATTAAAGAAGAGGAAGTACTGGGGCTTTTAAGGAATATAAAAGTGGATAAGTCTCCAGGTCTGGACAAGATATTCCCTAGGACCTTGAGGGAAGTTAGTGTGGAAATAGCAGGGGCTCTGACAGAAATATTTCAAATGTCATTAGAAATGGGGATGGTGCCGGAAGACTGGTGTATTGCTCATGTTGTTCCATTGTTTAAAAAGGGTTCTAAGAGCAAACCTAGCAATTATTGGCCTGTGAGTTTGACGTCAGTGGTGGGTAAATTGATGGAAAGTATTCTTAGAGATGGTATATATAATTATCTGGATAGACAGGGTCTGATTAGGAACAGTCAACATGGATTTGTGCGTGGAAAGCCATGTTTGACAAATCTTATTGAATTTTTTGAAGAGGTTACTTGAAAAGTTGACGAGGGTAAAGTGGTGGATGTTGTCTATATGGACTTCAGTAAGGCCTTTGACAAGGTTCCACACGGAAGGTTAGTTAGGAAGGTTCAATTGTTAGGTATTAATATTGAAGTAGTAAAATGGATTCAGCAGTGGCTGGATGGGAGACGCCAGAGAGTATTGGTGGATAACCGTTTGTCAGATTGGAGGCCAATGACTAGTGGTATGCCTCAGGGATCTGTACTGGGTCCAATGCTGTTTGTCATATATATTAATGACCTGGATGATGGGGTGGTAAATTGGATTAGTAAATATGCAGATGATACTAAGATAGGTGGAGTTGTGGATAATGAAGTAGGTTTTCAAAGCTTGCAGAGAGATTTAGGCCGGTTAGAAGAGTGGGCTGAAAGATGGCAGATAGAGTTTAATGCTGATAAATGTGAGGTGCTACATTTTGATAGGACTAATCAAAATAGGGCATACATGGTAAATAGTAGGGCATTGAAGAATGCAGCAGAACAGAGAGATCTAGGAATAATGGTGCATAGTTCCCTGAAGGTGGAATCTCATGTGGATAGGGTGGTGAAGAAAGCTTTTGGTATACTGGCCTTTATTAATCAGAGCATTGAGTATAGGAGTTGGGATGTAATGTTGAAATTGTATAAGCATTGGTAAGGCCAAATTGGGAGTATTGTGTACAGTTCTGGTCACCGAATTACAGGAAAGATATCAATAAAATTGAGAGTACAGAGGAGATTTACTAAAATGTTGCCTGGGTTTCATCTCCTAAGTTACAGAGAAAGGTTGAACAAGTTAGGTCTTTATTCTTTGGAGCATAGAAGGTCGAAGGGGGATGACAGAGGTATTTAAAATTATGAGGGGGATTGATAGAGTTGACATGGATAGGCTTTTTCCATTGAGAGTGGGGGAGATTCAAACAAGAGGACATGAGTTGGAAGTTAAAGGGCAAAAGTTTAGGGGTAACATGAGGGGGAACTTCTTTACTCAGAGAGTGGTAGCTGTGTGGAACGAGCTTCCAGCAGAAGTGGTTGAGGCAGGTTCAATGTTGTCGTTTAAAGTTAAATTGGATAGATATATGGACAGAAAGGAATGGAGGGTTATGGGCCAAGTGCAGGTTGGTGGGACTAGGTGAGAATAAGAGTTCGGCACAGACTGGAAGGGCCGAGATGGTCTGTTTCCATGCTGTAATTGTTATATGGTTATACGTTATAGAGACAGGTTGTTGGCTCTGCACCAGTCTGTTAGCCGCTGCACCTCCACTCTGTATACTGACTCATCGTTCTTGCTGATGAGACCCACCATGGTCGTGTCATCGGCGAACTTGATGATGTGGATTGAGCTGTGTGTTGCAGCACAGTTGTGGGTCAGCAGAGTGAACAGCAGTGGATTGAGCACACAGCCCTGGGGGGGCCCTGTGCTCAGTGTGGTGGACATTTTGCTTCACAATTATAGGCCATGTGATACAATTGATATTACAGTTATGGGTTTTGACTCAGCCAGCTCAATCAAAGGCACAGTCCTCCCCACCTGTACTCGAATTCTCTTGCTATAAATGCCAGCATACCATTTGCCTTTTTCACCGCCTGCTCTACCTGCATGCCCACCTTCAATGACTGGTGTATAATGACACCCAGGTCTCGTTGCACCTCCCCTTTTCCTAATCGGCCACCATTCAGATAATAACCTGTTTTCCTATTTTTGCCACCAAAGTGCATAACTTCACATTTATCCACATTAAATTGCATCTGCCATGAATTTGCCCACTCACCTAATCTATCCAAGTCACCCTGCATCCTCTTAGCATCCTCCTCACAGCTAACACTGCCGCCCAGCTTCATGTCATCCGCAAACTTGGAGATGCTACATTTAATTCCCTCATCCAAGTCATTAATATATATTGTAAACAACTGGGGTCCCAGCACCGAGCCTTGCGGTACCCCACTAGTCACTGCCTGCCATTCTGAAAAGGTCCCGTTTATTCCCACTCTTTGCTTCCTGTCTGCCAACCAATTCTCTATCCACATCAATACCATAACCCCAATACCGTGTGCTTTAAGTTTGCACACTAATCTCCTGTGTGGGACCTTGTCAAAAGCCTTTTGAAAATCCAAATATACCACATCCACTGGTTCTCCCCCATCCACTCTACTAGTTACATCCTCAAAAAATTCTATGAGATTCGTCAGACATGATTTTCCTTTCACAAATCCATGCTGACTTTGTCCGATGATTTCACCGCTTTCCAAATGTGCTGTTATCACATCTTTGATAATTGACTCTAGCATTTTCCCCACCACCGATGTTAGGCTAACCGGTTTATAATTCTCCCTCCTTTTTTTAAAAGCGGGGTTACATTAGCCACCCTCCAATCCTCAGGAACTAGTCCAGAATCTAAAGAGTTTTGAAAAATTATCACTAGTGCATCCACTATTTCTTGGGCTACTTCCTTAGGCACTCTGGGATGCAGACCATCTGGCCCTGGGGATTTATCTGCCCTTAATCCCTTCAATTTACCTAACACCACTTCCCTACTAACATGTATTTCCCTCAGTTCCTCCATCTCACTAGACCCTCGGTCCCCTACTATTTCCGGAAGGTTATTTATGTCCTCCTTAGTGAAGACAGAACCAAAGTAGTTATTCAATTGGTCTGCCATGTCCTTGTTCCCCATGATCAATTCACCTGTTTCTGTCTGTAGGGGACCTACACTTGTCTTAACCAATCTTTTTCTTTTCACATATCTATAAAAGATTTTACAGTCAGTTTTTATGTTCCCTGCCAGCTTTCTCTCATAATCTTTTTTCCCTTTCCTAATTAAGCCCTTTGTCCTCCTCTGCTGGACTCTGAATTTCACCCAGTCCTCAGGTGAGCCACTTTTTCTGGCTAATTTGTATGTTTTTTCTTTGGAATTGCTACTATCCCTAATTACCCTTGTCAGCCATGGGTGCACTACCTTCCCTGGTTTATTCTTTTGCCAAACTGGGATGAACAATTGTTGTAGTTCATCCATGCGATCTTTAAATGCTTGCCATTGCATATCTACTGTCAACCCTTTAAGTATCATTTGCCAGTCTATCTTAGCTAATTCACGTCTCATACCTTCAAAGTTACCCTTCTTTAAGTTCAGAACCTTTGTTTCTGAATTAACTATGTCACTTTCCATCTTAACGAAGAATTCCACCATATTATGGTCACTCTTACCCAAGGGGCCTCTCACAACAAGATTGCTAATTAACCCTTCCTCATTGCTCAATACCCAGTCTAGAATGGCCTGCTCTCTACTTGGTTCCTCAACATGTTGGTTCAGAAAACCATCCCGCATACGTTCCAAGAAATCCTCTTCCTCAGCACCCTTACCAATTTGGTTCACCCAATCTATATGTAGATTGAAGTCACCCATTATAACTGCTGTTCCTTTATTGCACACATTTCTAATTTCCTGTTTAATACCATCTCCGACCTCACTACTACAGTTAGGTGGCCTGTACACAACTCCCACCAGCGCCTTCTGCCCCCTAGTGTTATGCAGCTCTACCCATATCGATTCCACATCTTCCTGGCTAATGTCCTTCCTTTCCACTGCATTAATCTCCTCTCTAACCAGCAATGCTACCCCACCTCCTTTCCCTTCATGTCTATCCCTCCTGGATATTGAATATTCCTGAATGTTGAGCTCCCATCCTTGGTCACCCTGGAGCCATGTCTCTGTGATCCCAACTATATCATATTCATTAATCATATATCAATGTATATGCCACCCCCATACTACATTGAGATTCATTTCCTTGCAGGAAGATAAACACTATAGAACTTATGAAAAACTATACATAACAAAGACCAGCAAACAATGAATATGCAAAAGAAGACAATTCAGGCAAATAATAAAAATAGTCAATAAATAATACTGAGAGCAGGAGTTGCAGAGTCCTTGAAAGTGAGTCCATAGTTTGTGGAGCCAGTCCAGTGTGGAGGTGAGTAAAGTTCAGGAGCCTGATGGTCATAAAGTGATAATGACATAGAAGGAGTCCATTCAGCCCTTCAGATCAGCCTGCCTTTCAATAAGATCATGGCTGAACCTTGGACCAACTTCAGGTAATTCTCCCATTTCCCTAATTATTATGCTAATCTGTAGCCTCTCAACCTCAAATTTAAAACTGATAGTTGACACACCAAGCGTAAGAGACCTGATGCAGAGTTACACCCAACATCCCGTGGTCCAGGATGGTTTGGGAAGTGAAGGTCACTGTGACATTGTTGTGGAAGCAGCTCACAGGAAAACAGCCTGTGAAGCACTTTCTCATCCAGGGATTGAACATGTTTTTAAAAGGATGACTGAACCTAAAGGTTTGGAGTCTTTTGGCAGAGGATAAAAGGATAACCAGGAGAAAAGACACAGATAAAAATCAACAAACTACCCATCTCAGCAGCACTTTTCAGGAAGTGTCTGTAGAGGCTTTTACGTGACCCCAGTATAGAAAGCAGGAAACCAGTGGTCTGACTGTGAAAATAACACAGTCCAGCTGCTGCCGCTTGTATTTTATTCTTCCCTTTCCATTAAAGATTCAAAATTCAAAATCCAAGTTTGTTCCTCATGTGTGCATCAGTGAAAGGTTTCATTTGTGTTAACAACCGACACACCTAACGACAGGCTGGAGACAGGCTGCAGGTGTCACCAGACAGTCCAGTGCTGATATAGCACGTTCACGATGCTCGGCAGAACAACACGGAACACAACAAGCAACAAAACAACAACAGCAAAAGAAGCCACATTCCTACTTCCCACTCATGCACATACGCAGTACTCTAACCCCAACATAGGCTGTCTGCTTTGTCTTCCAGCCCCCAGCAGGCTAGGAGATACAGACAATTACCCCAGTGGACTCGCAGAGATTCGCTGATCTGAGGCTTCAGCCAAAGGGCCTAAACTCAGTCCTCACCACCAACTACAGGACCCATAGATTACCAGACATCAGGCCTCAAACTCTGAGCTTGCCGAAGATGGGACCCCCCCCCCCCATTACACCAGGCCTCAAACTCCGGTCTTACCAATTCATGATCCCAGGGGATCATTGGATCTCGTTCCTCCTGCCTGCACAGAATTCTGGCTCCGGAACCCGTGCCAGTTCGCCGACTCGCCGACCTCGGTGGCGGGGGCTGGGGGGGTGGCACCAGGTTGGCCAATGTTGCTCTGTCACCTCAACATCCCGGACAGTCTGCAGACATCCCACGTCCGTGTCACCGGCCTTCGAGTATGGAGTGGAGACCGGAGACTCCACTCTGTTCTCTGATTCCATTGCTAGCAGGGCTATCAATTATCAACCATTCCAAAGTTGCACTGAGGTGGCTGTGAGTCAGCTGTGTGGATGCTGGACTTTGTCAGTGGGCACCATGAATGGAAGAGCTTTCTAGCAGTGTTGGAAAGAGAGCTGCTATTTTGTGATTGAGCTGCTGGGAGCTGACAGTGTGAATGGTTCTAATCTGCACATTAACAAGTCAAATTAGAACTCCACAGAAAATCAAGGATCAAAGATCAACTTTATTCAAGTTCAAGATCAAGTTTGATTGTCATTCAACCATATCCATGAACACAGCCAAAGTGTTCCTCTGGGGCTAAGGTGCAAAACACAGTACCAACAGCACACAACATATATAGCACAATAGTAGACAAGCACACAGTTACAAAAAATATAGTAAAAAATAATATTATAGCCCAAGTCCCTGAGTGCCATGGCCTGTAGATTGATGGTAAATGGGATGTCTCTGCAAGAGTAAGCACATAGCAGTTCCTCATCTTGTACAAGTGCAGCTGCAGATGGATGCAGTCTGGCTGTTCTTCCACCAAGCAAACACTGGAGGGCAGCACCAATGGGAGGGACCAGTCCACAACATAGCATGGAATCCAGCAGCACACAGCTGGATCCAGTGTCTCCTTCCCTGGCAACTGCAACAGGTGACCCTGAGGCATGAAGGCCTGGTTCATGCCAGAACCAAGGCCAAGCTGCTCCCCCACCATCAGTCTCAATGAACGAGTGAATCAGGCTTGGAATATTCCATGTTACCAATGCTCAAAAGGATCTTGCGAACACAACCATTTCCACCATTTGTTGGATTGCGCCCCACCTCTGACTTCTCTGGAGCTGAAACAGGCAGCAACACGATGTGCAACAAGTCCAGCTCTGCCGCTATTCAGCAACTCACTAGTGGGATAGACCTTCAGTAGTTGATGTTCTAGATAACCAGCAGTGTTTTGTGATTGTAAAAAAGGCATAAAGGATGAACAATTACACCTTTGTTTGGACCCAGAGAGGCTGCTGCAACCATGCCTGCTGCCATCTTATAAGTATTTACACGTATTAGGAATTTGCTGTGGTTTGCGGCATGCAACAAAAAATTACAACGTTCAACAATTCTAAGGAATAAAAAACTAAATAAAAATAAGTTGGAGGTTAAAAGGTGGATATGGAATAAAAATGCGCATAAATACATACTTACAATGTAAACAGCATTATAAACTTAGATGGAATGAGTGGGGCTAACTAGAATGATATTGATCAGATTAAAGGCCTGGGGGGAAGCAACTTTTAGGATGGCCTGGAGTTTTTGTTTTAATAGTCCTATATAAGAGAGCACTTAAGAAAGAAATCAGGAAGGTGCAAAGAAGACATGAGGATGCTCTAGAGGACAAGATGAAGGAGACTACCAATATGTTAAGAGCAAATTGGTCCTCTGGAAGATCAGAATGGTAATCCACGTGTGGGGCCAAACCAGATGGGAGAGATCTTAAATGATTTTTTTGCATCTGTATTTACTCAGCTGATGGACACAGAGTCTGTAGAAGTGAGGCAAAGTAGTATCAACTTCATGAACCCTATTACAGAGCAGGAGGTGTTTGTTGTCATGGGGCAAATTAGGCTGGATATATCCCCAGAGCCTGATAAGAAGTTCCCTCAGATCCTGTGGGAGGTAGGTGCAGTGATTGCCAGGGTCCTAACAGAGATACTCAAATCATCTTTAGTGATAGATGAGGTACTTGAGGATGGAGGAAAGCTAATGTTGTTTTGCTGTTTAAGAAAGGCTCAAAAAATAACCAGGAAATTATAGGCTGGTGAGCCTGACGTCAGTAGTGGGAAAATTATTGGAAGGTATTCTAAGGCACCAGATATATGAGTATTTGGACAGACATGGACTGATTAGGGATAGTCACCATGGCTTTGTGCATGGTAGGCCATGTCTAACTAATTTATCGAGTTTTTTGTGGAAGTTACTAGGAAAGTTGATGAAGACAAGGCAGTGGATGTTGTCTACATGGAAGCAAGATGTTTGACAAGGTCCCACATGGGAAATTGGTCAAGAAGGTTCAGTCACTCGGCATTCAAGATGAGGTAGTAAAATGGATTAGACATTGGCTTTGTGGGAGAAGCCAGAGAGTGGAAGTAGATGGTTGACTCTCTGACTGGAGGCCTGTGACTAGTGGAGTGCCACAGGATCGGTTAACCGGATCAGCAAACTTACAAAAGACACCAAGATTGGGGAGGGGTGTAGTGGACAGTGAGGAAGGCCATCATGGCTTGCAGCAGGATCTGCATCAGCTGGAGAAATGGGCTGAAAAATGGCAGATGGAATTTAATGTGGACGAGTGCGAGGTCTTACACTTTAGTTGGACCAACCAGGGTAGGTCTTACACAGTAAACGATAGGGCACTGAGGAGTGTGGTGGAACAAAAGGGTCTGGGAATACACATCCATAAATTTTTTGCAAGTGGCATCACAGGTAGGGTCATAAAAAAGATTTTGCAACATTGGCCTTCATAAATCAAAGTATTGAGTACAGGAAATGGAATGTTATGTTGAAATTGTAAAAGGCCTAATTTGGAGTATTGTGTGCATTTTAGGTCAGCTACCTACAGGAAAGATATAAATAAAGTTGAAAGAGTACAGAGAAAATTTACAAGGATTTTGCCAGGACTGGAGGACCTGAGTTATAAAGAAAGATTGAATAGGTTAGACTTTATTCCTTGGAACATAGAAGACTGAGAGGAGATTTGATGGAGGCATACAAAGTTATGATGGGAACAGAGAGGGTAAATGCAAGCAGGTTTTTTCTACAGAGGTTGGGTGGGACTTTGTCATGGGTTAAGGGTGAAAGGTGAAAAGTTTAAGGGGAATGTGGGGAAACGTTTTCACTCATAGGTTCATGAAAATATGGAATTTAATGAAGACAAGTGTGAGCTGTTGCACTTCAGTAGGACCAACCAGGGTAGGTCTTACACAGTGAATGGTAAGGGACTGAGGAATGTGGTGGAACAAAAGTATCTGGGAATTCAGGTCCATAATTCATTGACAGTGGTGTCACAGGTAGATAGGGTCATAAAGAAAGCTTTTGGCATGCTTAAGTGGTGCATGTGAGCTCGATTTCAACATTTAAGGGAAGTTTGGATACGCACATGGATAGTAGGGTTATGGAGGGCTATGGTCCTGGTGCAGGTCAATGGGAGTAGGTAGTTTAAATAGTCCAGCATGTACTAGATGGGCCGAAGGGCCTGTTTCTGTGCTGTACTTTACTATGACCGTATGGCTGTATTGCATCATTATGGATACCTCATTTGTGTTCTGTCTGTACAATTAAAAAAACACGCATGCGGAAGTCAGATTAACTGGTATATTCACTTTGCAGAGAGAGAACCACAGATCAATGCGCATGGGTAAGTTATCAGTCAATAAGTAGTGCTAAGGGGAGGCATTGCACTCAGAGAAATTGATCCATACATATACTTCCTTACCCTTTTGATTAATGTAACATAAAACTGAATATGTACAAAACATTCAATTTCTCCTTCACAAACCATATTCAAATAAACATGTTTTCACAATAACCGTCCATAACTAATTTCACAGTTCTAAAGGTTCAGTATTTTGAGTGACACTTTCAGGATAGTATTTTTGGACCTGTGGAGTTGCATCAGGTTTGGCAGGTGTCTTATCTAAGACAACTTTCTCGATTGCTGGTGTCACATTGCTGTTAGTGACATGATCATCACTGAGAGATAAGTCCGGTGGCTGTAATGTGTCCATCTTGTTGGACACAGTCGACTCAGGTGTGATCTTTGGCTGAGCATCCAGTATCTGGTCCACATGACAACTCCATGTCTGATCTCCAACATCTACTGTGTACATCAGAGTTCCGGTTCTTGTACACAAGAACCACTTGTCCACTTGTCTTCTCAGTAACCATGTGAGGTAGGCTAACTTCAAAGCTCCTTGCTGATTCACCTGGCAACTGGCTGAACTGGTTATTCTGCACTTCCCTCTGTAGATCTGGTTTCAGGAGGTCTATACGAGATCTCAGATTCCTGCTCATGGACAGCATTGCAGGTGTTGAATTTGTCATTGCATGAACAGAGTTCCGATACACAAAAAGGAAGTTACCTACCTTGTGCTGTAGAGAAATATCCTCCTTGTCCATCACTTTAATGGGCTTCTTGAAGGTTCGAACAAACCTTTCAGCTGATCCATTCGTTGCTGGGTGGTGAGGAACTGACTTGGAATGTTTGATGCCATTTTTCTTCATGAATAGCCTGAACTCTGCTGACATGTTTTGTGGTCTGTTGTCACTCACAGCTTGCTCAGGGAAGCCACTTCTGGGGAAGATAACTCTCAGAGCAGAAACAGTCTTTTCTGAGGTGGTTGACTTCCTTGGTGGGACCTCAGGCCCTTCGAATGAGCATCCACAGCAATCAGAAACATGGAGTCCATGAATGGCCCAGCAAAATCAATAGGTACTCTTTGCCATGGTGCAGACAGCCACTCCCACGGGTGTAAAGGTGCCAGTGGGGGTGCATTCTGAACTTTGTGGCATCCCAAATAGCTTTTGGACAAGCCTTCAATCTGTCTATTTATTTCTGGCTACTACATGTAGCTCAGGGCAAGACTCCTCATCCTGACTGCAACCCGGTGTCCTTCATGAAGACTTTCTAACACTCTGGTGCGCAGTTTAGAGGGAATCACAACGCAAGATCCACACATCAGGGTTCTTTGATATACAGACAGTTGGTCTCGTCTCACTGGGAACTCTGGACACATAGGATAATCACAAGCTGGCCATCCTTGCATGATGGTGTCATAGACCTTTGACAATGTCGGGACATTCCTCAGAATTTGTTATCGGCAACTGGTCCACCAATGTGGCATGGAACACCTCTGCTGGGTCACAGTATGAAGATTTTCTTCTTCAGTTGTCAACAGTGGAAGATATGACAAGTTGTCAGCGTTTTTGTGTTGTTTGGTACCCTCGAACTCTACGCTGTAAGAGTGGGCTCCTAGGAAAAGTGCCCAACGTTGTAACCGGTTAATGGACGTCACTGGGATTCCCTTCCTGGGACTGAAAATGGGAACAAGGGGCTGGTGGTCTGTCACTAGAGTAAACTTTTGTCTGTAGAGGTAGTGATGGAATTTCTTTAATCCCCATACGAGACTATGGGCCTCTCAGTCAATCTGTGTGTTGTATTCTGAGCTTGTCAGTGATCTTGAAGCAAACACAATCGGGCTTTCAGATCCATCTTTCATAGTGTGTGACAAAATTGCTCCATTGCCACAAGGGGATGCATTGCACGCCAATCTGCTGGACAGGGATGGGTCATAATGGGTGAGCAGTTCATCTGATGTTATTAGTCTCTTCGTTTCCTTGAATGCTCTTTCACATCTTTCTGACCATTCCCACTTTGTCCCTGTTTGCAACAGTGTGTTCAATGGGTGAAACACTGTAGCAAGATTTGGAAGAAACCTGTGATAGTAGTTTACAAGGCCCAAGTTTGACCTGAGTTGTGACACATTTTCCAGTTTGGCTGCCTGCAGTGCTGCTTCAGTCTTCTCTTGTGATTTATGTAAGCCATGCTTGTCAATGACATGTCCACAATATGAGATTTTATTCTTAAAGACTCACATTTCTCTCTCTTTGTGCACAGACCATACTCACTCAGCCTGGTAAACACTTTACCAAGGTTCTGGAGGTGCTCTTCATCATTTTGCCAGTCACAATGATGTCATCGAGGTAACATTGTGTTCCTGGGATATCTTGGAGCTTGGTCCATTGCTCTTTGCCAAATTGCTGGAGCTGATGTGATGCCAAAGACGAGATGATTATACTGGAACAGTCCCTTGTGAGTGTTGATTGTGTGGAACTTCCTGCTTGACTCCTCAATCCCCATTTGCAGATCGACTTGTGACAAGTCAGTCTTTGAAAACTTCTCCGCCTGCCAAAGATGCAAAAATGTCTTCTATTCATGCCTGGGGATACTGCACAGTACGCAGCACTGGGCTGATGCTCACTTTGAAGTCCCACATATGCAAACAACACATAAAGGCCTTCCTTTTCTTGATCACCAGAACAATGGGATTGGCCCAATCGCTCCACTCAACCTTGGAGAGAATCCCAGATACCTCCAAGCTCTGAAGTTCAGCATTCACTTTAGGTTGTAGTGCATAAGGCATTGGACAAGCTTTATGGAATCCTGGTGTTGCTGCTTCATCCAGTTCAATACTGGCCTCCTTGCCTTTGAGTTAAGCAATACCCTTCTCAAACGCCTTCTCACTAGCATTTAGCAGCTGTGACAGTCTCTGGTTAGTGCTACCATTCGGGCTGCAGTTGCCTGTTGATGACACATTGAGAGCTTTGAGTGTGTACCAGTCCAGTTGGATTTTTCTCAACTGCTCACAGCCAAAAAATACTGGTCCTCCACTTTTCAACACAAAGCTCTAGCTGCTGTGTTTTGCCTCCATACATCACATTTACTTTCAGTTTGCCTTTGGGAGGCCCTTTTTTGCCTGTGTAGGTCTCTACCAGGTCTTTTCTAATGGTAGCTTAGAAAACAGTATGTTGTAGCGAGCCTTTGAAATTATAGACAAAGCTGACCCTGAATCCAGCTCCATTTTCAGTTTTACACCAGACACATCTGATGAGATCCACATAATTTTGTGATCTGCTTCAGAAATTCTATACAGTTCTAGGCATGACAGCTCACCTTTTTCAGACTCTGTGTTGTCTGGTTCATTTTCACATTCAGTCACTTCATGCATTTGTTTCGTTTTGTGTTTGAAATTTTTCACTTTGTGTGGTCTTTCTCTTTGGTTGTGCTTTTTGTTTGATTTGCACACTTTCTCTATGTGGCCTTGTCTGTAACACTTTCTGCCAACATTTTCTTCGAACCAACAAACATTTGCATTGCGGGAGGATTTGCCACATCGATAACATTTTTGGCATTTTGCACCATTCAGGGAAATTTTATGCATTTCACATCCTAGACTCTTTTTTCTGTAGTTCTGTCATGTCCTTTTCTGCTGTCTCCAATTATATTGCAATGGTCAATGCCTGTTCTAAGGTTAGGTCTCTTTCTGCAGTAGCCAGTTTTGAGTGCTTTGATCATGCATGCCACAGATAAGCCTGTCCCTTCATGCATCAGGAAGTCCATCTTCAAAATCACAGTACTGGGAAATTTTGCGCAGTTCTACAATGTATTCAGAAGTGTTTTCATCCTCTGACTGGTTCCCTTTGTAAAATCTAAATATCTCAGCTATTACTAGGCTACCCAGATGGAACATAAGGTGTTGTTCCTTCAACCTGAGTGTGGCTTCATCCTTACAGTTCCTCCAACCTGAGTGTGGCTTCATCTTTACAGTATATTATATAAGTATATAACACCTTATATTCCCTCTGGGTAGCCTCCAACCTGACGGCATGAACATTGACTTCTCTAGCTTCCACCAATGCCCCACTTCCCCCTCGTTCCCCACCCGTTATTTATTTATATACACACATTCTTTCTCTCTCTGTCCTTTTTCTCCCTCTGTCCCTCTCACTATACCCCTTGCCCATCCTCTGGGTTTTTCTGCCCCCTCCCTTTTCCTTCTCCCTGGGCCTCCTGTCCCATGATCCTGTCATATCCCCTTTGCCAATCACCTGTCCAGCTCTTGGCTCTATCCCTCCCCCTCCTGTCTTCTCCTATCATTTTGGATCTCCCCCTCCCCCTCCCACTTTCAAATCCCTTACTCACTCTTCCTTCAGTTAGTCCTGACGAAGGGTCTCAGCCTGAAACGTCGACTGCACCTCTTCCTAAAGATACCTGGCCTGCTGCGTTCACCAGCAACTTTGACGTGTGTTGCTTGAATTTCCAGCATCTGCAGAATTCCTTATGTTTGAGCCCTTCTTTCTTTGAGCTTTGCACAGATTCAGCATGTCATCTAAAACTTTAACAAACTTCTATCGATGCACGGTGGAGAGTATCCTGATTGATGGCAGTATGGCCTGGAATGGAAACACCAAAGTGCAGACTTCCCTTTCAGTTATTACCCTTGAACCATCAGGATGGAAAATTTCACTCAACACTAAAATGGCTGTACAACCTAACTTTCAAGACTCTACAATTCATATTCTCAGTGTTAATCTTTATTTGCATAGTTTGTCTTCTTTTGCACTTTGGTTGTCTGTCAGTCTTTGTGTATAGTTTTTCATTGATTTGATTGTATTTGTTAATTCTTCTGTGAATGCTTGCAAGAAAATGAATCTCAGGGTAGTATAGGGTGGCATATACGTACTTACATAACAAATTTATTTTGCACTTTAAGCTTTGAAGGACCTGTGCTGTGCTGTAATGTTCTTGAAGATGCATGATGGAGCTTATATGAATTGGGTGCAGTGAAAGCAAGGAATGGGTGATTTTGCAGAGGCCGGAAAGCAGGAGCAACACACACAAAATGCCGGAGGAAATCAGCATGTCAGGCAGCCAATGGAGGAGAATGGACAGTGGACGGTTGGGAAAAGAATGGTATTACTTTAGAACATCGAACAAGTCCTTCAACCCACAACATTGTAATGAACTGGCGTAAAAGTACACCAAAAAACCCTCAAAATCTAATCCCTCTGACCTACAAAATATCCATATCCCTCCATCTTCCTCATATTCATGTGCCTATCTAAACATTTCTTAAAATCTTCCAAAGCATTTAACTCTACCACCATACCAGGCAGTACATTCCAGGTATCCATTACTCTCTCTGAGTGAAAACTTACCCCTCACATCGCCTTTGAACCTACCTCCTCTCACCTTCATTGCAATCCATCAGGTATGAGACACCTCCATCCTGGGAATAAGGTACTTCCTGTGCACTCTACCTATGCCTTTCATAACTTTATAAACCCTCTGTCAGATCTCCCCTCAGACTCTGTCGCTCCAGAACAACCTAAGTTTATCCAGCCTCTTATGATAGCACATTCCCCCTAAATTAGGCAGCATCCTCTACCCTCTTCTGCACCCTCTCCAAAGGCTCAACATCCTTCCTATAGTGGGACGACCAGGACTGTATGTAATACTCCAGATGTGTCCTCACCAGAGTTTTATAAAGTTGCCACATAACCTCTTGACTTTTGAACTGAATGCCTTGACTAATAAAAGCAAGCATTCCATAAGCCTTCATAACCTATTGACCTGGGCAGTCACTTTCAAGGAGCTATGAACCTGCACCTCCCTGCTCAGCTGTACTTAAGGGTCTTGCCCTTATCAGTGTACTGCCTCTTTGCATTTACCCAACCAAGGTGCAACACCTCACATTTATCTGGATTAAACTCCATCTGCCATTTCTCTGCCCATATCTGCTGCTGATCTATATCATGCTGCATTGTTTGCCAGTCTTCTACACGATCGGCAACTCTGCCAATCTCGGTATCATCCGCAAAGTTACTGACCCATCCATCTACATTTTCATCTGGGTCATTTATATACACCACAAACAGCAGAGATCCCAACACAGATCCCTGTGGAACTCCACTGATTACAGACCTCCAGCTCGAGTAAGTCCCTTCAACCACTACCCTCTGTCTTCTATGAGCAAGCCAGTTCTGAATCCAACAGCCAACTTGACGTGGACCCCATGCATCCTAACCTCCGGATTAGCACCCCATGAGAGACCTTGTCAAATGCGTTACTAAAATCCATGTAGACAACATCTACCTTCTTCAAACTCTCTCATCACTTTGTCAAAAGACTCAATCAAGTAGGTAAGACACAACCTACCCTGCACAAAGCCATGCTGGCTCTTCCTAGCTAGGCCATATGTTTCCAAATGCTCATATATCCTATCCCTAAGAATTTTCTCCTACAACTGATGTGAGACTCACCGGTCTATAGTTTCCAGGATTTTCCTTTGTTCACTTCTTAAATAGAGATACAACATTAGCCACTTGCCAGACCTCCAGGTCCTTGCCTGTGTCTAGAGAGGACATGGAGATGCTGGTCAAGGCCCCAGCAATCTCATTTCCTGCCTCTCTCAATAACCTGAATTAAATCCCATCAGGCACTGGGGACATCCCACTTAATACTCATTAGCAGGCCCAACACTTCCACCTCCTTGCCCTCTAAATGCCCTAACATATTAATGCACTTAAGCACTGATCTCCTGGTCTTCCATGTCTTTTTCCTTGGTAAGTACTGAAGTAAAATTCTCATTAAGGACCTCACTCACATTCTACGCATCCAAGCAAATGGTTCCCCTCTTTATCCTTGAGTGCTCCTATCTTCTCCCTGGTTATCCTCTTGCTCCTGATGTACGTTTAGAATGCCTTGGGATTCACCTTAATCCTACTTTCTTACTCCTTCAGCCTAATTAGCCCATGGTGCACAATTATGCTGCTCAATGTGACAATGACAGGAATTGAACCCGGGTGATTAGCCCTCTAAAGCATTATGGTAACCACTATGCTACCATGCCGCTCACTCGAAATACTTGATATTGTTGGGTTGCTGTGAGAACTTAGGGCTGGTGCTGTCCCCAGGGATGTCACACAAAGATTTTATTTACCAGATAAAGGTGGTAGGTTACTGTAGTCAATCCTGTACATTCTGTAGTTCAGGCCAACAGGAGATACTTAGATACTTAGGGTAAAGTGCTGATCAAATGAACAACAATGTCCTGGGTGGTGGAGCAGCACGTAACGTTCCAAAGACGTACTGGTTAGGGTTAGTGACCCGCGGGCATGCTATGTTGGTGCCGGAAGCATGGCGACACTTGCCAGCTGCCCCCAGAACATCCTTGGACTGTGTTGGTTGTTGACACAAATGATGCATTTCACTGTATGCTTCAATGCAGATGTGACAAATAAATGTTATCTCTTCTTTTTCTTATTCACGCACCAAGATACAGTGAAAAGCTTCTGTTTGTGTACCATCCAGACATTATTTCATGCATAAATCATTGAGTCTCCCTGCCTTTACAGGTCCCTTTGGAACAGAGATGAGGAGGAATTTCTTTTGCAAGAGGGTGGTGAATCTGTGGAATTCATTGCCACAGACAGCTGTGGAGGCTAAGTCATTACGTGGATATAAAGTGGAGGTTGATAGGATCTTGATAAGCCAGGACATCAAAGATGATGCGGAGAAGGCAGGAGAATGGGGTTGAGAGAGATAATATATCAGCCATGATGGGATGGCAGAGCAGAATCTATGGGCTGAATGGCCTAATTCTACTCCTATGCCTTATGGTCTTTAAGAAATCTCAGAAAGAATCTCAAGGTAATATATGGTGACATCAACATACTCTGATAATAAATTTACTTTGACCTGGACTTTTGACTTTGATGAATTGCCAAAATGTGGGAGATATCAGCTGCTTTGACTCTGTCAGAAAGTTGTGAGTTATCAGCTGGAGAGCTGAAGAAGTTGAGAGGTTTTCTGTCCACAACAGGAGATAGCTGTGATGCAGGTCTGTGAATCCAGCATTACATGTCCTTTATTTCCAAAGGATTGTTATCTGAAACTAGGAATTAAATTACAAAGCTTTGCAAATACATGCACATTCGTGGGGTTTTAGTTAGAGCCATTCAGAACGTGTCAGCACTTTGTTGTTTTTGTCAGCAGGTTTTGAGGCTGACTCAGCTTTTGTTGGCTTCCAGAGCTGGAGTCATGTAAGGATAGATGAAATATTTCTTTTACTTTTTATTTGGACATACAGCACATTAACAGGCCCTTCTGGCCCAATGAGCCTGCATCACCCAATATACCTGTGTGACCAACCAACCTACTAACCCACATATCTTTGGAATGTTGGAGGAAACTGGAGCACCTGGAGGAAATCCACATCATCATGCGGAGAACATACAAACTCCTTACAGGCAGTGGCAGGATTGGACCCAGGTCACTGGTACTTTAATACCATTTTGCTAACTCCTTTGTTACCTAGGCACTCATGCCCAGAAACATTAGACTCACTATTGAAGTCCCACTCTGGAGATGAACCAAAAGGTGATGAGATAACATCTAATCTAAAATGCTTATCTTTGGGTAAAATGCAAGATTAAGATGGACAACCCCTAATCACTACAGTTTAGCACCATTTTGATCACTTTACACTAAAATTGACTTTTCTTCTCTTTGTTTTCTTTCTTGTAAAGATTGTGTATGATTTATGTTTATGCTTTCCTTGTGACTGTTGCTTATCTGATGCTACGTACCTGTGATGCTGTGGAAAGTAAGTTTTTCATTGCACCTGTGCATTCATGTTCAAAATTCAAAATTTGAATTAGAATTCATTATCAAAGTACATATATGTTCCCATATATTAACTTGAGATTTCATTTCTTGCAGGAATTTATAGGAAAAATAAAGAAATACATTAGAAATTGTGGAACTGTTAGAACCTATATCTATGGAATGTTGAAAGGCGTCAATAGAGTGGATGTGGAGAGGATGTTTCCTACACTGGGACAGTCTTAAGGCAGAGGACGCAGCCTCAGAATAGAGGGGCGTCCTTTTAGAATGCAGGTGAGAAGGAATCTCTTTAGCCAGAGGGTAGTGAATCTGTGGAATTTGTTGCCGCAGACAGCTGTGGCAGCTGAGTCATTGGGTATATTGAAGACAGAGATTGATAGATTTTTGTTTAGTCAGGGCATGAAGGGATATGGGGAGAAGGCAGGAGATTGGGGCTGAGAGAGAAAATGGATCAGCCATGATGAAATGGTAAAGCAGACTCGATGGGCCAAATGGCCTAATTCTGCCCCTATATCTGAGGGTCTTATAAACAATGACTGACAAACAACCAATGCGCAAAAGAAAAGAAAGCAAAAGAAGTTTGTCAAAGATTTTTGGTGACACCTGGTGCGAAATCCATGCAAATTTCAAAGAAAGCGAGGCTTGTTTTGTCTTCTTTGTCATGTCGCTTATATCCTGGTCCCTGGAAATATCCTCTGATATGTTAATGTCAAGGGAAATTAAATCTATTGACCCTCTGAATGAACATGGACATCTAGCTTGTTCCTCCTGTGGTCAATAATCAGCTCTTTGAATCTGCCGATGTTGCGTGAGAGGTTATTGTTGTGGCACCATTCAACCAGGTTTTCAGTCTCCCTCCTCTATGCATATTCATCACCACCTTTGGTCACCAGCACACTTAACTATGGCATTAGAGTTGTACTTAGCTGCACTATTTAGAGCAGGGGTCTAACGACATAGCTCCTTACCTATGCTGATGGAGATTGTGGAGGAGATGTTGATACACATATACTTGTGCGTATGACAATAAACTCGACTTCGATCTCATATCTCTCCAGGCAAAGCATTTGTCACTAATACCTCCTCATGTGGTCCATTGAGGCAACTGGTGAGAGGCAGAGTGATTCTTTCTGTGCTATGGGGTTAGAGCCATAGAGAGCTACAGCACAGAAGTATGCCTTCAGCCCACCTAGTCTGTGCAGAACTATTATTCTTCCTGGTCCCATCGACCCACACCTGGACCATAGGCTTACCTACCTCTTTCAGGGATCAAGGATCAATTTTATTCACCATACACATTTACATATGTTAGGAATTTGCTGTGATGTGTTGGCCATTGTGCAACATGCAATCAAAAATAACATCATTCAAGAATTATAAAGAATAAAGAGTTGTATAAAAAATAAACTTCATCCACGTACTTATCCAAACTTTTTTTTAAATTTTGCAATTGAACCCTCATCCATCACTTCTGCTGTCTGTTCATTCCACACTTGCAACACTCTCTGAGTGAAGAAGTGTCCCTCAGATTCCCCGTAACTGTTTCACCTTTCACCCTTAACCTATGCCCGTTGGTCCCAGTTTCACCCAACCTCAGTGGATATAGCCTGCTTCCATCTATCCTATATGTACCCCTCTGTCAAATCTCCCCTCATTCTCTTACTGTGTTTTAAAAACAAAAAAAAGGTCTTATCTGAGAGACTACATGAACACTATCATTTTAATATAAACAGTCTTTCCTGGCAGATAACTTGTTGCAGTTACACAACTGATCACCAGTCAGTGTAGCTGAGCAGTAATAGTGTTATAGAGCTATTAAACAAAATTTCACTTCATCATATCATTTTAAGGGCAGTTAATCTGAACAACCATTTTGAATAGCACCCCCCTCCCCTCCATCTATTACCTCAGTCACTGCACTGTACACACTTTAAGCCACTGCACTTAACGCTGTTTACATTATAAATACAAGCTGACATTTATGTATTTATGCATATTTTATCTGTACTTCAACCTCTATATATAATACATTATTCATTTTAATTGTTGAATGTTGTTGTTTTCTATTGCATGTCATGCTCTGACCAACACACTACTGTGGATTCCTAATACACACTAGACACTGGAATACTACAGCACAGTACAGGCCTTTTGGCCCTTGATGTTGTGCCTACCCATATATTCCTTAAAAAAAAGTACACCTTTTATGTAAGAAATCAATAAAAATATTGAAAGAGAAAAGAAGTACTAAACGCACACTACCCCGTAACCATGTATTTTTCTTTCATCCACGTGCCTGTCCAAGAGGCTGTTAAATACCCCTAATGTTTTAGCCTCCACCACCATCCCTGGCAAGTCATTCCAGGCACCCACAACCCTCTGGTAAAAAACTTACCCCCATTGTCTCCCCTAAACTTCCCTCCCTTAACTTTGTACATATGCCCTCTGGTGTTTGCTATTTGTGCCCTGGGAAACAGGTACTGGCTATCCACCCTATCTATGCCTCTCATAATCTTGTAGACCTCTATCACGTCCCCTCTCATCCTTCTATGCTCCAAAGAGAAAAGTCCCAGCTCTGCTAACTTTGCCTCATAAGACTTGTTTTCCAATCCAGGCAACATCCTGGTAAATCTCCTCTGCACCCTCTCCGTAGCTTCCACATCCTTCCTATAATGAGGTGACCAGAACTGAACACAATACTCTAAGTGTGGTTGCAACATGACCTCTCTACTCTTGAACTCTATCCCTCTATTAATGAAGCCTAGCATCCCATAGGCCTTCTTAACTATCCTATCAACCTGTGCAGCAACCTTGAGGGATGTATGGATTTGAACCCCAAGGTCCCTCTGTTCATCCATACTCCTCTTAAGTAACCGACCATTAACCCTGTACTCAGCCTTCTGGTTTACCCTTCCAAAATGCATCACCTCACACTTATCCGGATTGATATGCCAGCATACCATTTGCCTTTTTCACCGCCTGGGCATGCAGGTACAGCAGGCGGTGAAAAAGGCGAATGGTATGCTGGCATTCATAGCAAGAGGATTCGAGTACAGGAGCAGGGAGGTACTACTGCAGTTGTACAAGGCCTTGGTGAGACCACACCTGGAGTATTGTGTGCAGTTTTGGTCCTTAATCTGAGGAAAGACATTCTTGCCATAGAGGGAGTACAAAGAGGGTTCACCAGATTGATTCCTGGGATGGCAGGACTTTCATATGATGAAAGACTGGATCGACTAGGCTTATACTCTCTGGAATTTAGAAGATTGAGGGGGGATCTGATTGAAACATATAAAATTCTAAAGGGATTGGACAGGCTAGGTGCAGGAAGATTGTTCCCGATGTTGGGGAAGTCCAGATTGAGGGGTCACAGTTTGAGGATAAAGGGAAAGTCTTTTAGGACTGAGATGAGGAAAAACTTCTTCACACAGAGAGTGGCGAATCTGTGGAATTCTCTGCCACAGGAAACAGTTGAGGCCAGTTCATTGGCTATATTTAGGAGGGAGTTAGATATGGCCCTTGTGGCTAAAGGGATCAGGGGGTATGGAGAGAAGGCAGGTACAGGGTTCTGAGTTGGATGATCAGCCATGATCGTACTGAGTGGCGGTGCAGGCTCAAAGGGCCGAATGGCCTACTCCTGCACCTATCTTCTATGTTTCTAAGTTTCCATGAACACTATCTACCCACTTTTCTGCCCAACTCTGCATCCTGTCTATATCCTCCCGTAACCTTTGACAACCTACAGTTCCATCCACAACTCCTCCAATCTTCGTGTCATCCGCAAACTTACTCACCTATCCTTCCACCACTATGTCCAGGTCATTTATAAAAATCACAAAGAGCAGGGGTCCCAGGACAGATCCTTGCGGCACTCCACTAGTCACCGACCTCCAGGCAGAATACTTTCCTTCCACTACTACCCTCTGCTTTCTTCCTGTAAGCCAATTTTTTATCCAAGCAGCCAAAGTTCCACTGATCCCATGCCTCATGACTTTCTTGATTAGTCTCTCGTGGATACACGTAGATGTATATGGTGAATAAAGGTGATCTTCGATTTACTGTGGAGTTCTAGCCTGACCTGCTAACGTGCAGTCTGTAACAATTCAGTACTGTTGCCTGTCAGGCCCCAGGATCCTTGATTTGCCCTTTGGTTGGAAAGATTAGAGGTGAATCGTTGGTTAATTTACAAACAGGTAAAATCCACAGCTATGAAGGCAGCCAGAATGTTGTTTCCTATTGCCGAGGGTTTGGAGTTCACGAATAAGGAGTTTGTATTCCGTTAGTAGAGAATATTGGTGGGGCAACACCAGGAATAGTGTCAGCCCCCTTCCATTTGGAGACACCCAAGACGATTCCTCCAGTCTTTTGTATGTGTTGCTCATGACTTCCAGCATTTCTTGTGATTATAATTTTCTGTTCCATCATGAAATCTATTCGAGGTAAGAAGATTCCTAACATTTTTCTTCAGTGGGAATTCAGAGAGACCCTTTCTCACTGTTTCCCCTTCTGTGTTCTCTGCTGCTCTTGGTCTCTTAAACTGTGCCGCCTTGTACTCCTTCCAGTCGCCCCCACCTTTTATTCTGGTTTCTGCTCCTTTCCCTTCAAAGACCTAGGATCTAAAACTATAAGGGATGCAGACTCAGTTGGCACTTTTAACCAACAGCTCAAAACCTATTTATTTAACCTCACTTTTAATTAACTGTATCCCATTGTAAAGCACTTTGAACTATATCATTTGCATGAAAAGTGTTCTATAAATAATTTACATTGTTATTAAGATCAAGGATCAACTTTTTTCACTATTTTTACAATTGTTGGAGGAATTTGCTGTGGTGCGTTGGTCAGAGTGTGACTAACAAAAATAGCATTCAACAATTATAAAGAATAAGGACTTGTATAAAAATGAAGTTAGAAGTTAAAGTACAGATATGGAATGAAATGTGCATAAATATGTAAATACCAGCTTGTATTTATAATATAAACTGCATTATAAAAATGGTTTAAAGTGTGCACATTGCAGTGACTGAGGGTAATAGATAGAGGGGTTTGAGGGTGATGGGGCGAACCATTATGTTTGATTAAATCCTAATGAAGGGTCTCAACCCAAAATCTTGACTGTTTATTCCTTTCCATAGACACTGCCTGACTTGCTGAGTTCCTCCAGTCCAGCAGAATCTCTTGGATGAGAGGGCTGTCCTCCTCAGAGGGTCTGGACAGACTTGGTCTGTATCCGTCTGCAGTTTGGAAGAATGAGGGGTGAACTAAGGAGCATGCTGGGGGTATGTTTTCATTAGTGGAGACTCGCAAACAAGGAGACAAATAAGGGGCTTGCAATTAAAACTGAAATGTGTAGAAAGTTCTTCTCTCAGAAGGAGGTGAATCTCTGGAATTCTTTGGCCTTGAAAATGATTGAGGTTGGATCATTGGATATATTTAGTGTGGGGCTAGATAGTATTTGACGGATCAAGGAATTTAGGGTCACGGGGAACTGACACAGGAGAAGAGTTGAGGCCAGCATAAATCAGACATGATCACATTAAACAGTAGAGCAGGCTTGGGGGGACTCATGACCTTCTCTTCCTTGTGAATAATTGAAGGCTTTGGAGCATACAGGAAATTAAATTTATAATTATGACATGATTAATTAGCAGGAATATCATCAAAGTTCTCACCCATCTTGGACATTCTCTCTTCTCCCCTCTGCCACTGAACAGAAGTTACAAAAGCCTGAATGCATGTATCATCAGGCTCAAGGACAGCTTCTATACCACTGTTATTAGACTTGAATGATAAGGTGGACTCTCGACCTCGCAATCTACCTCCTTATGATATTTCACTTTATTGTTTACCTGCACTGCACTTTTTTGGTAGCTTTTACAAGTTACTTTACCTTATTCTAGCTCAATGCTCTGTATAATGATCTGATCTGTATAAACAGAATCAGAATCAGGTTTAATATCACTGACATATATTGTGAAATTTGTTGTTTTGCAGCAGTAGCACGATGCAATATATAAAGGAATTATAAATTATAACAAGTAATATATATATTTCTTATTATCTTTATATAGATATACCAATAACAATCAAATTTTCTTTAAAAAATAAACAGGATGCTCCTTGCCTACTGTATCTGCGCTGGCTCTAACTGGTCTCACTTACCCTTCACCTTCTCCAAAGCCTCTCCTATACTAAATCAATCATTGCACCTTTCAGGACATTATTAATTTTGATTTGAACAACTTGTCTTTCTTTTGCACATTGGATGTTGTCATTCTTAGTGTTTCATGATTCTTCTTTAACTTTATTTCCTGTAGGTGCCCGCAAGAAAATGAAAATGATAATACTGTAATATTTTTTTCTTTGACTTTGCAATCACAGTGTAAACTCCCTTTTGGAAATCATCATTGATTCTCGAACAATGCCTTCTTAGAACATCATACTTCCCTGCATTCATAAACAAACGCCTTCTCATATTTCTCTCTCTTTTGTCAATAACTTTGAACTTGCTCTGGTTCCTGACCCTGAGGCGAGTACAAGCACATCCTCCGTATTTACTCAGTGAAAACCATTTACGTGGTGGAAAATAAAAGGACCGGGTTGGGGGTAAATTTCCTGATCTAAATAGGTATTGCCTCCTCAGTGCCATCAGGTCTGTGCAATATTCCCAGAATAATAACGGGGCAGGCTTCGATCTGAATTTTACGTGAAGGTAATTTGTGCTCCATTACAAGCCCACCTGAATAGGGCGCAGTTAAAGACAGACCTCGCAAACAATGAACACGAGAATTATGAATGAGTTCTGACAGGCGCTTTGATTGACAGCTTCCACGCCGCCCCCCGAAGGAGCGGAGCGCGGGCTGGAGACGGCGCGCGCACGGAGAGCTGCGGCTCCACCAGCGCTGTGGTCCGGCAGGAGGGCCGCGCATGCGCGGCGGTTGAGGAGCCGGGGAGATGGGGAGGAGAGGGGAGAGCCGTGAGGTGCGCAGGCGCAGCGCCTAAGGAGAGCCAGGAGTAGACGGGGCGGGACTGTGGCGCGCGCGTTCCCCTCGTGGTTATATCCAGCCAATTGGCACGCTTTTCTTCCTTTAGCGCCATCGGAGAGCAGCTCGCGCCGCAGGAGCCGTGCGTCCGGTAAGCGGCGGTCGGGGAGCGCCGGGATCCGAAGCCCCTCACCCGACCACCCCTACCTGGGGTACAATCAGAGGAGAAACTGGGCGTCCGATAGGCCCAGTGTTGAAAAATGGGGGCGGTGGCTGGGGAGGAGAAGAGACCCGTCGAGGGTTTTGGGAGGGAGAGACCCCTTTGAGGGGAATTTGGGAGGGGGGGAGAAGTTGCGGAATGGAGCAGGCCCCGAGCTCCGCTCCAGGTTCCTCCACACCGCTCTTCCCTCTCCTCACCCGGGAGAGCACGTGTGTGTCGGGGAGAGAGCGGTGCTGCATGGCCTGTCAGGGATGGGGGTGAGGCGATGGGAAGTGGTCGGTTAGGCCGTGGGGCGTTGGGGGTTGGCGTGGCGGGAATGCGTCACCCCCACCCCCGCACTCTCCTGGGCCTCGACTACCCGACTGTGTCGCACTTCCCTCCATCACGCCGCCGCGTAAGCACCACCTCTTCTCTCCCCCCCCCCACCCCCCCTTCTTACACATTTCCCGGCCGCTGGTAATATGGACTGGGGAGGGGGAGCCATTCACCTTCTCCACACTTACCCCAGCAACACGTGGTGGAGCTCCCGAACCGGGTGTTAGTGGTATTAGAGGGAAAAGGACCTCGGCTCGGCGGCCGGCGGCTCGGTTCCACTATTCCGCTTTTGTTCTACTTGTCCTGTCGCAACCCCAGGCTCTGTCTGTGAAAGCTCGCATGTCGTGTCATCTGGCGGCGGCCTAGGCCGCTGGCACCCCCACCCACCCCGAGATCTGCCGGAGACAACCTTTATTCTTTTACCGCTCAGCATCTCAACCGGATACTAGCCGATGTCTTCCCACACTTGGTGCGGCAATCTAGTGTGAGAAAGGGTCTAAATGTAACTCGAATATGACAGTAACTTGTCAACTGCATCCTTTGTAACATCAACCCTTAGCATTGATTTATCCTAGTTAAAAAAACTTGTTCCCTCTCCCTTCTCTCTTCTGATCCCCACTCTGGCCTCTTACCTCTTCACATCTGCCTATCAACTCCCCGTGTCTCCACCTCCTTCCCTTTCTCTTATGGGCCACTCTCTTCTATTCTTTCCTCTCCAGCCCTTTACCCTTTCCACCCACCTGGCTTCACCTGTCAACTTTTAACTTGTCCTCCTTCCCCTCCCCGACCTTTTTATTCTGGCATCTTCTCCCTTTCCAATTCCAAAGAAGGGTCTTGGCCCAAAACGTTAACTTTATTCATTTCCATTGATGCTGCCTAACCTGCTGAGTTCCTCCGGCATTTTGTGTGTGTTGCTTTCAATTAACAACATCTGCAGAATTTCTTGTGTTTAACTTCAAACCTTGTCTAGTTAGAACACCTCAGGCACTGGTTCCCATAAGCCTGCATGTTTGGGTTGCCCAACAGTCTGATGGGTGAGAATTAATATGATTAACACGTGTTCACTCAACGTTGTCAGTTTGAAATTTACAACTTTGATTTATGGAATTCAAAGTATATGATGTTTTTATCATCCATTTGAAAGTTGTCATTAATTGGAGTGTTAACCAGATATAAATGATTTTCTAAATCATAGGTTGCTTTAATCAAGATTCAACTGATTAAATTTTCCCATGTGATTTGGTTTTGTAAAAATGTCATACAGCATAGATACATGCCCTTTGGCACAATCAGTCTATGCTGACTAAGGTACCCATCTGAGCCAGTCCCGTTTCCCTGAGTTTGGTCCACATTGAGAAACATTTCCTACCAACCTGTTACAGCACTTTTTGAATGTTGCCATTCTTCCTCTTGACAGCTCATTCCATAAATGACTACTCTTTGGCTTTTTAAAAAAAAACTGCCCCTCAGGTTTCTTTGACGTTAAACCAGTTCTTGATTCTCTACGCAATTCCAGATTGCCCCTCATTCTATGAATAGCCTGTTCAACCTTTCTAAAACTGAGTCCCTCAAGTCTTGGGATATGTCCTTTACACTCTACATCTCTCAATCTTTTTTTAAAAAAATCCTGCTATCCAGCTTTTAATCTATGCTATAGGCTGATTGTTGAGGTTTTTAGTGAGTTGAGAATTTGGAGCAGGGGTTCCCAACCTTTTTTTATGCCATGGACCCCTACCATTAATTGAGGGGGCCATGGCCCCAGGTTGGGAACACTTGGTTTAGAGCAGTGGTCGGCAACCTTTTTGCCTCTGTGGGCTGGATTGCGTATTAATGAGTGGACGGTGGGCCAGAAAAATGCTATAAAAACTTGAAATATGGGAATTATCCATTTAAATACATCTAGTTATGTTTGGCCTCAAATTAATAATAATGCGTGCTAGAAAATCATTTGTGCTTAAGGTTGCCTACCCCTGGTTTAGAGGGACAAAATCTGCTTTAGTAATTATAGTTTGTAAGGATTCCATGGTATAGTGTTTGTAATCAGAAGTTCTAGTATCTTAGCCAATTAACATTATAAACAAATTAATGTGTGGTACATCTCAACGCTTATGGAATCATGACTAGTTACGATATTTGATCAAAACATGAACTGTCAATAACAAAACACTTTCTCCCTGAGTTGTCATGATCCAGAACTCTGCACTTTTAGATCCTTTTGTCCTTTTATATTTTGACTGAACAGCATAACATATTTTATTGCTTAGTTGGGAAAGACAGACAATAGGGGAATTGCTGAGATGAAGCTCTTTCATTGTCTAGTAAGTACCTTTGCAATTATACTTTGGTGACCCAAATTCAATCCTGTTCTGCTATGGTACTATGTGGAGTTTGTACATTCTTACAACCATGTGAGTTTTGTCCAGGTCTTAATGTTTTCTCATATCCTGAAGTAGAATTGGTTAATTCACTACATTAAATTGCCACTACTGTAATTTGCTGGATGTGGGGGGGGGGGTGCTTGTGAGAATATGAGAGAACAAAATGGGATTAGTTGGGGCTAATATAATAGGTGTGTGGGCAGCATGTGTTCAGAGGTCACTGACTGCTGTAGGATTCTGACACTTTTAATTAGCACATAAGATGCAACATTAACGGAGTTGGTCCTTGATAGGAAATCGTATTTTTTCCCCAGAAGCAGTTGGACCTGTACACTTGAGACAAGTGACTACAGATGCTGGCCTGGAGCAACACAAAAGGTGCTAGAGGAACTCAACGGGGTCAGGATTGTTTTGACCTAAGACATCAGCTGTCTCATTCCCTAGGTGCCTGACCTGCTGAGTTCTTCAGCACCTTGTGTTGGACCCATAAAATTGTTTTTCCAGAAAGCATGTGCACAATAAAATCCTTTAGCTGGGAGAACCTAAGTAGCTAGTCCACGACATTGTACTTCACTGAATTAAGTCATTTTGCCCTTTGTCACTGGTACTGTAGATGGAGAAATCTGTACCACAGTGCTGTGGACTTGTGCAACTGACTGCTGTTATGAAGAGTCAGAAAAGATTGAGTTTATTGGCTTGGAAAATTTAGAGCCCTAGAATTGGATAGTATGTAATCAGGCCCTTTGGCCCACCACAGTTCTGTTGATTGCCTGCATTAATTCTATGATCCTCTGTCACATTCATTCTAATACCTGTCCATGTGTCTGAAGTGTTTTTTATATTCCTGCCTCCACCACCTCCACTACAGTTCATTCCAGATATCAACTATTTTGTGTGTGTGTGTGGGGGGGGGAATACCCTTTACATCCCTTTTAAATTTCCTCCCTCCCTGAAGGTCATGTCCTCTAGTTTTAAGCACTCCAATCAATGCAAAAGACTCCCTGGACTTGTATGCATGTCTCTCATAATTTTACATTATCTCTATCAGGTCACCTATCAGCCTCCTTTCCTAAAATCCAGACTATCCATTCTCAAGCTCTCCATTCTAGGCAATGTTCTTGTGAATCTTTTCTGGGCCCTCAAGCTTAATCACATTTTTCCTATACTGTAGCAAACAACTGTATGCAACATTCCCAAGTGTGGCCTAGTCAACATTTTGTGGGTCTGTAACATGTAATCAGCTGATGAAGACAAACCTATAGTAAGCTGGGATTGGACCTAGAAGGTTGCATACCTTGATTTCAAAATGGACATTTTGTCTATATTCAAAATTATCAGTAGTTTTTAGTGATTTCTAAATTGCAGCTTGTTTTTGTTTCATCTAAATTAACATCATTATTTTAAAAAAAAATTTTCTTTTCAGTCTTGGAAAGAAAATAATTTTAACAACTGTTGTTCCCAGTTTTCTTGGGAACAAGTTGGATTTTTATAAATTTATCCTTTTATTTTTCAGCTGGATTTTTTTTGCTAATTCCTGACATAAAGTGTATTTAATTTATTGTCCTTTTTGAAATTGTTCTACCTCTTATTTGGCAGGGTGGTGGGGTATACTCTGTGCTACTGTAAATTTTTGGGGAAGTTTTTAATTCCATTCTCATAATTTGGTATTTGTGCAATATTTTTATGGTCATATTTTTAAACCTTTGAAAACCCTGTGGCCTCCCTGGTGGGTCTAAGCTTATTGAGTAACCAAGGAATGCAGAGTAAGGTCTGTAGTTCATACCTTGTCTGTTTCATTCCCTGGTTTTAGCAAGTGTTACAGCATTAGACCAACAATCCATTTGGTGTTGACAATATGGAGAAGAAATTCTGCCCCTGTTGTACACTCTGTTGGAATGTACAGTACATATACTTGAGGGCAACAATCAAATGCAACTGTGTGTCCTTGTGTTCAAGTATTTAACTAAACAAGAAAGATGACTACCCAAGCAAGAGAAGCTACTACTTCAAGGATGATTGGTAGTGCTCATTTTGTGATCTATAGTTTTAAACAAAAAGACATATGGTGAGCTTTGCAGTGTTACAGAGAAACATATTATTGCTTTTACTTGTCATTGGTTTAAAAAAAATCAACTGGTCATTCTTGCACCCTAGTAATTATCTGAGGCTGGAGTTTTAAAGCTACAATAACATCTATTCATTCAGTACATTCTAAGGTAGTCCCAATTTGCCAACTTCAGAATGATGAACTTAATTTCAAGGAATAGCCACTGTCTTGGGAAGAGGAAAATTTGGGGAGGTGGGGTGGGGGAACGTTTAAGAATTGTACCATGTGAAACTTGTTTTCCTCGTTTAGCGTACCTGTTGGTTGGGGCACATGTCATGAAGATGAAGTAATATTTTGTCTCTAAATCATTGAGTACATATAAGCATAATTAGTGTCATTGTAACTTTGTAAATGCAGAAAAAAACCTGGTAACTGCATCTTTTTGTTTTTCCTGTCCAGCGGCTCTTGTAGCTCTACGGCTTTCACTTAGGCAGTCTCAGTCCAGTAATTCAGATTTTGGGGTGCTGAAGAAGTGGTGTTGGGCACTGTAGATTCTTCCCTGAGTGGGTCAGGATTAGTGGTGGACTCCTGTCATTTATGCTGGACGACTTTGTGGCTCAGACAGATGGATTCTAGTTTCTCATAACGTCACAAATGTTGTTGCTCGATTTTGAGTGGTCATGGACCATGGCTTCCCACTTTAAGAAATGTTTGGAATCATTTTCTATGCCGACCTGATAATCTCTTGCGCTGACTTGGACTTTTGATGTTACGTGAGTCTAATGTTGGGTATATGACTGTACCCTACTTTTTGGTGCTAAGCGTAAATAAAGATTCATTGCTGGGTATCTTGGCCTAGTAGGGAATGCTTGGCATTGGCTTATCCTGTGAGTGGATTTGGAAGATATTGCAGACACCACAATATTACCTTTTCAAGTGCTATTTTACAAGTGATCTGTGTCTCAGAAGTATATGGAAGGGCAGAGATTTAGCACAATGCATATAGTGCTAGTTTTGGGGTCTTAATACTTATAGTCAAGGGCTGTGCTGGTACATTGAAGGTAATAAATTTCATCTGTCAATGATTGACCTTGTTTGTGTGGTTTTATTGAAATGCAATATTTTCATCCTATCCATTTACTCTTTGCAATTGTAGCTGTTACGCAAAATGACCCATTGGAAAATGGTCACCAATATGACATCAATAATTTTATAATTAACCCTACCATTGGGTTCCTTTTGATGAAATGCAGTGTTTTTTTTTAAATCACTGGCTAGAAAACTACATTATAGAACATAGAACACTACAGCACAGTACAGACCCGTCAGCCCATTATGTCATACTTTTCATAATCTTTCACTCCTTCATAGGCTTCCATTTGTCTATCATTTATGTGGCTATCTAAGAGTTTCTTGCATATTCCTAATATATCTGCCTCTACTGACTCCCCGGCAGGGGGTTCTACCCATGCACCACTGTTGATTAAATATAGTTAAAACCTATCTTTGGCAATCCTTCTATACTTCCCTTCAGTCGCCTTAAAATGTTGCCCCCTTAAATTAACCACTTTTGCCCTGGGGAAAGTGTCTCTGGCTATCCACCTGATCTGTGCCTCTTGTACACAAACATTCAAAGTTCAAAGTAAATTTTATCAAAAGTGCGTATATCACCACATACATCTTTGAGATTCATTTTCTTGTGGGCATACTCTAAATCTATAGATTAATATACATAACAGAATCAATGGCAGACTGCCCAACTAGGGTGCTCAACCAGAGTGCAGAAGACAACAAAGAGGAAATAATAAATAAATGAGATCCTTGAAGTCCTTGAAAGGGTTATCATATGAGGAATGCTTGGTTCTGGGTCTGTACTCGCTGGAATTCAGAAGGATGGGGTGGGGGGATCTCATTGAAACCTTTGGAATGTTTAAAGGCCCAGACAGAGTAGACGTGAGAGACTGAAAATCTGGCTGATTGGTGTTAGAACTCTTATCCAATGCTAGCAAGACCAAGGAGCTTGTATAGACTTCAGAAGGGAAAAACCAGCTAGTCCTCACCAGAGGATCACAGCCTCAGGATAGAGGGACGCCCTTTCAAAACAGATGCGGAGAAATTTCTTTAGCCAAAGGATGGTGAATTTGTGGAATTCGTTGCCACATGCAGCTGTGGAGGGCAGGCCATTGTGTGTATTTAAGGTTGAGATTGATAGGTTCTTGATTGGACATGGCATCAATGGTTATGGGGAGAAGGCCGGGAATGGGTTGAGGAGAAAAAAAGGATTGAATGGCGAGCAGACTCGATGAGCCAGATGGCCTAATTCTGCTCCAGTGTCTTATGGTCTTATGGAAAGTGAGTCCTCTGGTTGTGGGAGCATTTCAAATGATGGGGCAAGTGAAATTATTTGCTTTGGTTCAACAACCTGATGGTTGAGGGGTATTGATGGTTCCTGAACCTGGTGGTGAGTCTGGGGGGGGGGGGGGGGTCACCTACCTTCCTGATGGTAGCAACAAGAAGAAAGCATATTCTGGGTGGTGTGTGTTCCTGATGATGAACACTGCTTTCCTTCCTATCTGAGTCCTGCTGAAGGGTTTTGGCCCAAAACGTCAACTGTACTTTTTTTTCCATAGATGCTGCCTGGTCTGCTGAGTTTCTCTAGCATTTTGTGTGTGTTGCTTGAATTTTCAGCATCTGCAGATTTTCTCTTGTTACAGCTTTCCTACGAGTGTTTCATGTAGATGTGCTCAGTAGCTAGGGGGGTTTTACCTATGATGGACCGAGCTGATTACACTACTTTTTGTAGGATCTTCTGTTCAAAGGCATTGGTGTTTCCATACCAGGCTGTAATGCAGCCAGTCAGTATATTTTCCACTACATCATCTATGGAAGTTTGTCAAAGTTTTAGATGCCATGCTGCATCTCTGAAAACTCCTGAGGAAGTAGAGGCGCTGTCATGCTTTCTTCGTAATTGCACTTGCACAGGACAATCCTCCAAAATAATAATACCTAGGAATTTAAAACTGCTAAACTTCACCTCTGATCCTCCGGTGAGGACTAGCTGGTTTTTCCCTTCTGAAGTCTATAATAAGCTCCTTGGTTTTGCTGACATTGGGTAAGAGTTATGACACCAATCAGCCAGATTTTCAGTCTCCCTGATATACTGATTCATCACCACCTTGGATTTGGTCTATGACAGTATTGTCATAAGCAAACTTGAATATGGCATTGGAGCAGAGCTTTAGCCACACAATCATAAGCATAAAGCAAGTAGAATGGGGGGGGGGCTAAGCACGATCTGTTGGCGATTGTGGTGGAGATGATGTTGTCAATCTAAACTGACTGAGGTCTGCAAGTGAGGAAATCCAGGATCCAGCTGCACAAGGAGCTATTAAGTCCAAGGTCTGAGCTTATCAATTAGTTTTGGGAGGACTGGCCTCTTGTCCTCCATTGCTCCAAAGAGAGAAGTCCTAGCTTGCTTAGCCTATCAATCATTACCTTCTAATGATCACCTGTTAATTTCCACATTGCAATAGTACAACGGCGCCTCATGATTATGCAGTCACAAGGCAAATGTAATTTTTGTGGCCATCCATCAGATGAGTGGCTACTGGTGTTGGTCCACATTGCATTACTTACTCAATGTCATGATTCATGTCCTCTGTAAGATAGCCATGCATGGGTTAGCAAAACAAAAACATTTAGTATTATATCGCAACACACACAAAATGCTGGGGGGATCCCCACAGGTGGTGAATAAACAATAAACAATGGCAAATTTTGGGCTGAGACCCTTCTTCAGGACTGGAGAGGAAGGGGGAATAAAAAGGTGAGGGAAGGGGAAGGAGGCTAGCTGGAAGGTGTTTGGTAAAGCTAGGTGGGTGGGAAAGCTGGAGGACGAGAAGAAGGAATCTTAATAGAGTAGGAGAAGGGGCAAGGGGAATGATAGGTAGGAAAGGTAAAAGGTGCAGGTAGAAAATTGAAGGGGGGGGGAGGGAACTTCTTTTTAACCTGGAAATAAGGTGTTGCTCTTCCACTCTTGAGGGTGGCCTCATCCTGCATAAGAGGAGGCCATGGACCAACATGTTGGAATGGGATTGGAAATTGGAATTAAAATGCTTGGCCACCAGGAAGCTCCGCTTTTGGTGGATGGAGTAGGGGTGTTCGAAGTGGTCTCCCAATTTATGACATCTCACTGATGCAGAGGCTGCATTAGAAGCACTGGACACAATAGCACTGACCCCAGTAGGTTTGAAGAGGGTATGTTGCCTCACTTGGAAAGACTTATTTGGGGCCCTGGATGGATGTGAGGAAGGAGGTGAATGTGCAGGTGTAGCACCTATGCTGCTTGCAGGAATAAATGCTGGGAGGGTGATTAGCGAGGAGGAGCAAATGGACAAGGGAACCTGTAGAATGCAGGGGGATGGTTATATAGGTTGCTTTGAGGAATAGAAGTGTGTCTGTTGCACAAAAATTGTTACTTTAGAATCTAATAGAGGTATTTGGATACCTCCCTCAAAAACAGTAGACAATCTACAGTGGAATCTATAGTGTTTTTCTATAATCTTACATTTGTGACTGCACAAATGAAGATTGTAGAATTGTATTTGTGACGATGACAGACCCTGTAGGATCTGTTTCAGGAGGTGACTTCAGTTAAGAGGTTGTTGACTGGATTGACAGGCTGAACATTAAGGGTTGGACTTGAATGGAAGAAGCCATTGAAAGTTCGCAATCTCAGTTATTACTGATGGTGGTATATTCCAACAAAGCACGTTCAGCTTATTCGTGAATGTTACTATGTTGTGTTGGTAGGTAGGCTTGATTATTCTTCATTCTTGATTTTGGTTGAATCATCCTGTTTTTGCAATTGCCCAGAATTTGAAAGTCACCAATTTTCAAGCAACTCAATAAAATAGTATTTCGCCATTGAGATCAGATTCATAAGTCCTCTTGCCTGTGTAAGGATATGTCGGATCACTCACTTGAAACAAATCATTTCAGAGGATTTATTTGTTGGATAGATTTTTGAATAGTTGGGGAATTAAAGGTTGTGGAGGAAAAAGCAGGTAGGTAGGTGTAGATGAGTCCTTGGCCAGATTAGCCATGATCTTATTGAATGGCGGAGCAGGCTCAACGGGCCGAATGAGTTTCTCCTGCTCCTGTTTCTCATTGGTGAATTGGCATAGATTATACAAATATAGACTTCTGTGGTTTAAAGAAAAACTGTGTCATTGAAGGCTGGCAGTTTAGTTGCCTAATGGAAATTTGAAGGCTAATTTGAAAAAGAGAAAACTGGTAGTGAGACAAAGTTTGATCCATCTTTAATGGTACATGGGAGAGAAGAGGGTATTTGGCTTTTCCATCTATTGACCTGCCAAGAGGTCTTGCTTAAGAGAATTGTTTTGGGTTTGAGTTGTTTGAGTCAGGTTTATTGTCGTTGACGTATGTCGGGGAATTTGTTGTTTTGTGGCAGTAATGTGCAAGATAAAAGTTTAAAAAAAATGCAGAAGAGGAATGGTTCAAAAATCTGGCAAACGTTCCTAAAACTCACCTAAAAACTAACATATGTGTATGTAGTTCGGCAGACAATTAGCAAGCCAAGCATGAGCTTTTGATACAGAAATATAGTCAAATTTAGTGGAATTTGACTTTTTCTTTGTAGATGTTTTAGCTTTGAATTCTTCTCAAATTTGCAGGCATTGTGGTGTACTTCAATTGCTGTTCTGTTATCTCCCAAACTGCAACTTCTGCTAATAAAATCAGCTCAGCAAGTGCATGGGAATGTATTGTCACCTGACAAATTGTATACTGTCCTGACTTGTAAGTATTTCACCATTCATTGTCACTGGGTCTAAAACCTGGAATTCCCAACCAACTTCATTGTGAGAGGTGAGGTTAATCCTCCATCAGTAGAACTAGTAGTGTTAGAAGATGGGTCATCACCACCTGTACATAGAGAACAGTTGTACATGGGCTTATCTTTGTTCCTAAAGTATTGAACGTAGCCACAGCTATGTTTTAGAGAATTGGCAGTTGAAGGCTAATGTTGAAATGGGACGGTGAAAAATACAAAATGGTGCAATTAATGAGGCTGAGAACCAACACTTGAAACCTACCTTCTGTAAATCTTCATTTTTGTGCACAGATAGGATGCAAGACAAACTGTTCCAGATAAAGGTATATCAAGGTTTGTGACTACAGTTGAGTCCCCAGCAAGGTTTTAATTGTTCTTTAATAGTGAAAGTTTAATTATTTGTTACTTGGATGAATAGATGCAAATGGTAAATATGAAATGTTGGATTTTAGTACTGAATGTCTTGAATAATTTGTCCATATAAGAGATGTGGTGATAAAGGCTTTGTGCCTTAACTTCAGTTTCAGTGCCACGTACTTTTAAAGTTGTAAAACATCAGTCTTTAATTGGTATGTTAAGACTTCCAGGGATGTGCAAACTGACCAGTTCTCACCAGAATTCAAGATGAAAATCCTCAGTATATTTCTGAAGATACAGGGGAGAATACGAGATGCTGTGTGTTTATTACTTTGCGGTGGCTCAGACTGATTAATATGCCAGTTTTAACTGAATAAATGTTGTTTTGATACATGGCATGAATTAAGGTTAAATACAACTTTGGGTGTTGGGTTGGGTACAATGTTGGGTTGCTTCACTGCATTAGATGCAAGTATAACTACAAGCAGCAGCGGGTAAAGAAGATGGTTCAATTCTTAGACCATTTCATGTGGCTGACATTGCAGAATAGATCAGTTTGAAGAGTTCATCATTCAGTAGATCAGGAACAGGAAAGTTATGGGGAACATTTCTTTGGATTATGCCAAGAGGTATTGTGAGGTTTGAAATTGTTCAGGATAGCAGGAAAGCTTGCTGGTACCTTGACAATACTTCAAGACCTGGGATCCTTCTATGCACTTTCTAGCTTGACCAGTATAAAAACTGATGAAATTCAGCACCTTTATTTTGAAATATAAAATTACCATTCAAAAGGGAGATTCAGGTCATGAAGGTCATAAAGAAAGCTTTTGGCACGTTGGCCTTCATAAATCAAAATATTGAGTACAGGAAAGGGGATGTTATGTTGAAGTTTTAAGATGTTGGTGAGGCCTAATTTGGAGTATTGTGTGTAGTTTTGGTCACCTACCTACAGACTCGAAGATTGAAGAGTACAGAGAATTTACAAGAATGTTGTTGGGACTAGAGGACCTGAGTTATAAGGAAAGCTTCAATAGGATAGGACTTTATTCCTTGGAACATGGAAGACTGAAGGTGGACAAACAAAGTCCTGACGAAGGGTCTCGGCCTGAAACGTCGACTGCACCTCTTCCTAGAGATGCTGCCTGGCCTGCTGCGTTCACCAGCAACTTTTATGTGTGTTGTAGACTGAAGGTGGAGACTTGATAGAGGTGTACAAAATTGAAGGGGATAAATAGGGTATATGCAAGCAGGCACCCACTGAGATTAGGTGGGACTACAGCTAGAGATCTTGAGTTAAGTGTGAAAAGTGAAATGTTTAAGAGGAATCTTGACTGAGGGTTGTGAGAGTGGAATGAGCTGCCAGCACAAGTGGTGCATGGGAGTTTGATTTCAATTTTAAGAGAAGATTGGACAGATATGTGTGGGGAGGGGTGCAGAATGGAGGGCTATGGTCTGGGTGCAGATTACTAGGACTAAGCAGTTAAAGTGGTTTGGCATGGGCTAATGGACCTCAAAGGGCTTATTTCTGTGCTGTACTTTTTTGACTCAGCAACACCTGGAGAAATGCAGTGTCAGGCAGTATTTATGGAGATGAATAAACAATTGGATGTTTCAGGCAGGGTGCCTTTTTCAACACTGGAAAGGAAGGGAAAAGAAGCCAGAACAAGGTGGGGCAGAGAGGTGGTGTACAAGCTGGCAGGTGAGTTAATATGAGGTGGGGGGGAGGGGATGAAGTAAAAACTGAGCTTTGTTGCAGCTGCAGAATCTCTTATTTATAGGTTGAGATCATGTGGCTGTTGACAAATAGTGAAATCTCATCAAACAGGTATGCTAATGCAGGTATCTTTGTGACACATGGAAATCTGACTCGAAGCAGTCACAAATCTCGTATTTTAAATCTCTTGTGGATGCAGAGTTTTATTAGATGAGAGGCTGGAGATAATACAAAAAAAATTAAGGGGCTTTCATTTGTGCTCACTGGCTCAAGGAGATGGATGAAGTTGGTGCGTTCTGCATGGTCTAGTTTCCATTTTCTGCTGGGAAATTAAGCAAGTAAAGTGGTAGTGATACACTGGATTAAAGTGCTTTGACATCAGGAGTCAGCATTTAGCTTGCAAGTCTATTCTACTTTTGAATGGCTGTTGATGTAACTTTTGGCTAATGGTCAGTGAATTACTGAAGTGTAGTAATTGTCTCTCCAGGAAAAGTAGAAAGCAACACTGCTGTGAAATTGTGGCTGAAGATAATTTTACAGTCCCTGACCCTTGGATCTAAATTTATGGTGATTAAGAGCAATGATTGTCTGTCTTGCCACATGTCCCATTATTTGCAATTGTTTTTCATATGAAGAGCAACAAAATTCATGTTTTTGATGCACTAGTTACATATTTGGTTTATTTATGATACATTTCAGTCACTTTTCAGAATAATTCAATAATCTGATTCGAATTTGGCAGTTTAAAATGGTATACGGATTTTTGCACTGCAAGAATGTATTATAGTGCCCTCCAGTTGTGAAAACTGATACTGCAACTGGTAAAATTTTTAGTTGGCACATGTCTACCATACTATCCTCCTTGTCACTTCTGTATTTTAGTTTTGTATTTCGCACTAACTTAACTGTTTATACCTGGAATTGCTTTGCTACTCTTTAAAACTGGAATGATATCCTGTTGTATGCAGCTTATTAAAAGTTTGTCTGTTTGCCCAAAATAAGTGTACATTTGAGAATTCCTTACTGGGGTGCTTACTGTGATCAAGTTCTGTTTAGTTTAGGATGAATATTTTAATGATTTGTAGCTCTAAAGATGGCTACAGAGAATCTTTCAGGGGCTATATTTCTGGTGTTTGATTTACCTATAAACTTGATTTTTCAAGAGAACACAGGTGCCATAGTAGAGTAGTAGTGAGTTACAACTCAGAGTTAAGAGTTTTGATTATTGGAGTTCAATATCAACACCGTCTCTAAATAGTTCGTACGTTCTTCCCAAGACTGCGTGGGTTTCCTCCAGGTAGTCCGGTTTCCTCCCATATTCCAAAGACATACTGGTTGGTAGGTTAATTGGTCATTGCAAGTTGTCCTGTGTTTAGGCTAGGGATAAGTAGGTGGGTTACTGGGTGGCAAGACTTGTTGGCGCAGAAGGGCTGATTCCGTGCTGTATCTCTAAATAGATAAATTAACAGTTAAAATCTGTAACTCTGAAATCACATTGAACTTTCCCTTTTCCTCCCCAGATATAACTTTTGAAGATGGCAGACATTGACAAGTAAGTATCTGAATCACAGAAACTACTTAATCTGTAAATTGACTGTGTTTAGTATTTAATGAATGTATGGGTCTGGTAATTTAAATAGCTGGAGTGGGGATGAGGCTCAAATTTTGGTAGCAGTTGGGAGGGTGGGTCGGGGAAAGTTAAGGAACAAGGTGATGGTATATGGAAATGAAATGGGTATAAATGACCAGAATGGGAAGGGAGCAATGTATACTAAAGTGAACATCCATTAGAGCAGAGAAGATGGTTTAGATGGTTCTTTGTCTGAATGGGCACAGCTTTGGTGGTTGATAACTGCATGGCGGAAAGGGATGGGTACAGTCTGGAATGCAAAGAGATCAAGCTTGGTAATAAATATTCCAAGATACCTTTTAGAAGAGACTAACAAAATGGAAAAGGAAGAGAAATCACTGGTTTTAAAACAAAAATGAAAAAGGAATATAGCTTGGAAAATGAAGCAGCAGCAGTTTGGAAACAGCAAAAACAATACATTGGTGGGGGTTGTTTTTAGGCTCCCTAATGGTAAGGGAGGGCATATTTCTAAGAAAGGTAGAGGCACATATCAAAGGGTAATGAAGAATCACAGTGGACTGTAATCTGCACAGAATGATTAATCAAATTAGTAATAGTGGGAGAATTAATTCAAGGTTTAAAGAAATGATTTCCTAAGTCAATGACAAGCCACTGAGGGGAACATTTTCTAAAGACAGTGTTACGTGTGGAGAAGGTTATTTTGTTGTTAAAGGAGGCTTTAGGTAAGTGTGATCATGTGATGGAATTCCACGTACATATTAAGAGTGACAGTTTATTCAGAATCTTATCTGAATTTTAAAAACTCAAATATGAATTGGGTACAGGAGATTAGAAAACCATTTTGAAAGATATAGATATAGTAGTAAATTAATAATTGGTAGCATATTGAAGGCATTAAGGTAGAACTAAGGAATAAGAAAGGTTTGAGCACGTTAATGGGATTATATTATAGACCACCCAAGAGTCCATGGGATTTAGAAGAACAAATTTGTAGAGAGGTTGCAGAGTTTTGCAAGAAATGCAGGGTTGTTATAGTGGGTGATTTAACTTTCTACATTGACTGGAACTCCCATACTGTAAAAGGACCAGATGGGATAGAGTTTGTGTTCAGTAACATTTCCTTAGTGCACAGAAGTCCCAATGAGAGAGTGTGCGATACTTGATCTGTGATTAGTGAACGAGACTGGGCTGGTGACAGAAGCTTGTAGAGGGAAACACTTTGCATCTACAGGCCTGATGAAGGGTCTCAACCTGAAATGTAAACTGTTTACTCCTTTCCATGGTTGCCGCCTGGCCTGCTGAGTTCCTCCAGCAGTTCATGTGTTATTTTCCATCTCTTGATCATAATGTGATTAGTTTCAAAGTAAATATGGAATAAGATGGGTCTGGTCTGTGGGGTGAGATTCTAAATTGGAGAAAGGCCAATTTTGATGGTATCAGGGTCTGGCTTGTGTGGATTGGGACAGGTTGTTTTCTGGCAAAAGTGTACTTGATAAGTTGAAGACCTGCAACAATATATTGAGTACAGGAATTGGGATGTTATATTGAAATTGTATAAGACATTGGTGAGGTCTAATGTGGAGTATTGTGTGCAATTTTGGTCACCTACCTACAGGAAATATGTAAATAAGATTGAAAGCGTGGAGATATTACAGTGATGTTGCCGGGACTTGACCTGAGTTATAGGGAAAGTGGAATAGGTTAGGACTTCATCCTCTAGGGCATAGAAGATTGAGGGGAAATTTGATAGAGGTATACAAAATTGAGGTATAGATAGGGTAAACGCAAGCAGCCTTTTCCACTGAGATTGGGTGAGACTGCAACTAGAGATCATGGTTAAGGGTGAAAGCTGAAATACAATGGGAATATGAAGGGGATTCTCTTTACTCAGGGTGGTGAGAGTGTGGAATGAGCTGCCGGAGCAAGTGGTGCATGTGGGGTCGATTTCAACTTTCAAGACAAATTTGGCGAGGTACCTGATGGAAGGGGTATGGAGGGATAAGGGGTGCATTTCATTGGGACTAGGCAGGTTAATGATTCAGGGCAGATGAAATGGTCTGAAGGGTCTTTCTGTTCTGTTGTGTTCTAAGTGCGTCCATTTGGGTTGGGTACTGCAGAGTGTGGTGCTGGGGCCACCCTCGAAGAGTTGCCTAGACATCTGCGTGTGTGGCTCCCGAGTTGAGCATAGTGGTGGTTTAAAGTGTCTAAATCTGAGTGACACACACAAAATGCTGGAGGAATTCAGCAGGCCAGGTAGCGTATAGATGAAGGGTCTCAGCCTGAAACGTCGACTATACTCTTTTATAGATGCTGCCTGCCCTGCTGAGTTCCCTAGCATTTTGTGTGTGTTGCTTGGATTTTCAGCATTTGCAGATTTTCACTTGTTTGTGCTCAATCTGATTTGAGTGAGGATTATCAAGTATTCAAGTTAGCTGAGCTTAGGTTGGGTTGTGATGAAAATACTGGGCACATTTCAGGTAAATGGAATGTAAAATGTGTGTTCACCTACTTCAGTAGAAAAACAAATGAGGTTTTCAAAAGTGACATTGAAATTTTTGTCAGATAACATGGGTGTCCATGCACATGAAAAGTAAACTTGTAGATTGAACAAGCAATTAAGGCATATGGTATTTTGGCCTTTACTTAAAAAAAAGATTTTAATAAAGAGTCTGCTCAGTCATACATGTGTCTTGCTGCACTAACAGAGCTTGGTGAACACTGAAAAAATTGTTTAGACAGGTTGTGCTTATTCTCTCAAGTTTAGAAGAATGATAGTTATTCTATGGAAACCTGCCAAGTTCTCATAGGGCTCGATAGGATAGATGCAGGGATGTTTCCCTTAACTTGGGTATCCAACGTCAAGGTTAGCAGTTTCAAAATAACAAGTCACCCCTCGAGGAAGACGAGAAATTTCTAAACCTTTGGAATCTGATAACTGTCATCTATTGCTCTTAGGTTTTTTTTTCAAGAAAGAGATTGGATATTAAAGAAATTGAAGAATAAGGATTTAGTGCAGGAAAATAATATTGGGGTAAATTTCAGGTTGATAGTTTAATTGATGGTGGAGCAGAAGTGGGAGTTGAATGTCTTTGTGTTCTCGTATTGAACCACAGAATCCAGTATGTGCGTATGGAACTTGGGGCCATTTCTGGCAGATGTAGCCAACTCTCAAATCATCAATAAAATGGTGCTGTCAAATGGGATTCACCAGTAAACTGCTGAGTTTGCTTTCCCAGAATCATTCAGTTCCTGACCATTGTAGCTTCAATTTAAGTATGAGCATGCATCTTCTCCAATATGCATGTTGCAAGGGTGATCACCATTAAGACAGTATCTGACCAGAATGTCATTAAGAAAGCCTAGTAATTCTGGAGTTGATATGAATTTTGGGAAAATCTGGCTGGAATCTAACCCCTCAAAATAAAAATGTGTGTGATGATTGAAGCACTGCCATGTCTGACCACCTGCTATTAGAATTTTAGTGTATGATTGGTTAGCTTCAACAAAATAACGGGAGCACTTCCACCCCAAATATTGCTTGCATCAAAGAACGTTGGCTTAAAAGCAGCTAGGGATGGGACATAACTGGGGATATTCACATCATGGCAATGAAGGGTTCAATTTTATTATCATAACTTGGCGTATCCATAGTCTGTTAGTAACAATATGTGAACTTAATTGTTTTTTACTGTCTCTGTATTGTGTAAGGCAAAGTAATAGCAGTAGTCCTGACAAGTGTAAGGCAGTGGTTGGATGCAATCACATTGTTTTAAATTATGGCTACTGATTTAGTGGAGATACCCAGGAATGGACATTATTTGTTCAGCATCCTCGACCTGGCCTAGCAATGGTGAGCAATCACAGGCATCCATGAAGTTCAGGTAAAGTATTCATTGGAATGAACAATAATTTGAAGTCCTCCTGAATTTTGTCAATTTAATAGTAATAGTTGATGAGCGTTAACTTGGCTGTTGTATTTGGTTAGTAAAGCAAGCAATAGCACTTTAAATCTGTAGAAGACTTGTGCACAAGTGATATCTAATTTAAAAAATTACAATACATTGTAGTGTTTTTGGCAATTAAAAAAAATCCTCTATTTTCACTAGGTGCAGTGCTAAGAAATGTTAACTAGTTTTAAAAAATCTGCAAGCTAATTTCACTTGACTTCGTAATCTGTATATGTACATAGTCTGCACTCTAGGCAATCCAGAATATTATAAATTGGCAGTCATACCAAGTACTATTAAATCTTGTTGACCTGTAATTGACCTGAATCTATGATGCTTCCTTCCCCTCCCTCCAACTTTATTTGGGTGGCATCCCCCTTCCTTCGCAGCCTTGAAGAAGGGCCTCACACCAAAACATTGACTGTTTATCCATTTTCATAGATGCTGCCTGACCTGCTGAGTCCCTCTGACATTTTGTATGTGTTGCTTTGGATTTCCAGCATCTGCAGACTTTCTCGTGTTTGTGGTTCCTAGTTCACTTCTTGTCAGAATGGATTTTAAGTATTATTTTTTAATTGGGTTTTAGAAAGTATTACTAATTTGTAGCTGTAGGTCAGCTTTTAAATTTGAAGGCATTTATCCTAATACATTCTTTGTGATTACAAAGTTATTGTTGTTGAAATGTCCTGTTTGAAAATCTATTTTAGCAAAGAGCAGACTGAAAGTGATCAGAAAGAAGATATGGAGGATGTGGAAGATATTGAGGAAGAAGAAGCATCTGAAGATAACAAAGGTATTTTTTGCACAACTTTACATCTTGAATTCACTGAGCTTTAGAAATAGATCAGTAATTATAATTAATATGAATACAGACAACTTTTGTTACTCTAATAGTGCTGTTTTGATGAAAGGAGTGAGTGTTAACTGGTAGAGTAATGAGAATTAAAGAGAAGTAGCATGCTTAATGGTCGTTAATCCAATAAACATGTTGGTGATCAGTAGATACAAAAATAGCAAGAGATCAAAAGTAGTTGGTAAAATTTATGAAAATCTGCACATTTGAAAAACATCTGTTAACACCTCAGGGGAGTAAAAGGAAATGGGTTACCACTGGTATTGTTTGAATCTTCTCCAAATCTCAGTTCACCTTTCACTTTTTTGGTTTGGCATCAAATCTTGCCTTTCACTGATAATTAACAGTATTCTGCCTGCAGCCACAACTGCTTTGTGTCATCCATTCCTGCTCCCCGAAAGATATCCATCCTGTTGCCCCCCCCCCCCCCACAAAAAAACCTATTAGGTCCACTTTCATGGTTGAGGCATTGAAGTTTTTCCCTCTTGCTGGAGCTGAAGTTTCAAATCTTGCCTTTTAAAGTAAATTGAGTAGAGTGTCAATAAAAGCAATAGATACTGCATGGAAGTTCAAAGTAAAATTCATTATCAGAGTACATGTCACCACATACAACCCTGAGATTCTTTTTCTATGCAAATCTATAGAACAGGAACTAAACATTAGGTACTGCAAACAAACTGCAAATGCAAGTATAAATAAATAGCAATAAATAACAAGCATAAAGTAACAATATAACCGTCCTAAATGAGTGTATCTATCCCCTTTTGTTCAAGAGCCTAATGGCTGAAGGGGTAGTAACTTCCTGAACCTGGTGGTGCAAGTCCTGAGGCTCTTGTACTTCCACCTGATGGCATTAGCGAGAAGTGAGCGTGACCCGGGTGGTGGCGATCGCTGATGATGGATGCCGCTTTTCTCAGTGTTAAGATTTATACTTTCTTTTCAGGAATGTTGATAGCTGTAGCTGCAACTTTTGAAGTTTTCCCTTCCTGTAACTTAAGTAATTACTGTAATCTTTGTATAAAAACTGTTGTATGGCAATCCACTACTTGTCATAATGAGTTGTGCGATTTCCACCCACTACATAAGCAGCTCGTCAACTTACAGTTCAGATGATGCAGAATCCACGGATTTTGGCAGCACTGCAGGAGCGACTTGACGGACTTGTTGGAAACCCATCTGGTTACATAGAAAGGTAAAGATTATTGTGTCACTGTTAGCTGTTACATGTCAGGAGTGTAGCTAATAAAGTGGCCATAGTAGTGGAAACTAGTCTGCTGCTGCAGCCTGAACTTGAAAGTTCCACGTGTTGTGTATTCAGAGATGCTGTTTGCACGCACTGTTGTAACACGTGGTTATTCGAGTTTCCTGAGTAATGTGGTTATTTGAGTTGCTGTTCTCTTCTGACCTCTGTCGTTAAAACATTTTTGCCTAGAGAACTGCTGCTCACTGGATTTATTGTTTTTCGCACCATTTTCTGTAAACATAGACACTGTTGTGCATGAAAATCCCAGCTCAGTTTCTGAGATTCTGAAACCACTTCATCTGGCACCAACAATTATTCCACAGTCAGTCACCTAGATCGCATTTCTTGGCCATGTCTGCATGATTTTATGCATTAATTTGCTACCATGTTTGCCTGATTAGATATTTGCATTACCTAGTAGGTGTACCTAATAAAATGGCCACTAAGTGTGTGTGTGTGTGTGTATGTATGTATGTATGTGCGCTGTGTGACAGGTGCATCGAATCAGTATTAATATTGGAAATTAACTTTATGACACATTCGGCCAACATTGTGTTCTTAAGAGTCAAGTTGCCAAATGAGAAATGCTTTGCAATGATGCATAGCTGGACCCAGAATCTCAGCTTCCTCAACTGAGGATCTAATTGGAATAAGAACTGCTGGAAATGGCTGTACATTTGGAGAGTTTTTAAAATACTGACTCATCTTGATCTGAGCATTCTAAGTGAAACTTCCTTCTTTTGGGTTGTCAAGTAAAATGGGCCAACTCCAAAATTAGCATTTGTTGGTTTGAATTTTGGTAAAAGTAACCAGCAGTCAAGTTGACAAATGGTGTTCGTTTGTGCCTGGAACTTATTTGTGGAGGTATATTCCTGACTTGGAAGGCAGCATGGATTGCAGTTTCCCAAATCTCATGGTGTGCTAAACAGTGAAGTTGGTGGGGGAGATGGGTAATGAGATAGTAATAGATTGCATGAGGGTGTGTAATAATGGAATTGGCATTTGTGTTGGCTGGTTTGTGGTTCATTGATGCAGAGAAAATGTGTGGTGAATTCTGGGCAGAAAGATCAAAGAAGCGTTTTAGGTTGGATATACAGTAATTCCAAAGGAAACTTTGTAATAGGGACATGTGCATAAATCTAACCATGTGGGTATAGGTTGTGATGCAAATAAGATCCTGGGATTCATAAACAAAAAATAAAAACATACACGTTATTACAACCTTTTACAATTGCTGGTTAAGCTGTACTAGAGTATTAAGATTGGTTATAGTCACCACACTGTTATAAATGTACTAGAATTAGGATTACTAGGATGAGGAACTTGAAGACAGTTCTTATTGAAGCAAACAATTTGAGAGGGGATTTGATAAAGCATAAGACTGATGGAGAAGCTGTTCATAAGAGGCAAAAGATGTAGCAATTAGAGAATACTGTTACTGCAGAGATGGCTTATGATCTGGTCTTTGTGGGTAGTGGATATTGTTGGTATGGGCTTTCTAAAGAGAAATGGATAGGCATTTGAAGGGCAATAACCTGCAGGTTATACTAAGCAAGTGAGTAACTTAACTGTTTTTGATGTTTTGCTGACCTTCAGTATTCAAACTAAAATACATAAATGAAGCAATGTCACAACAAAAATAATAATCTTCAAGTTCAGTTTGTCATTCAACCATACACAAGTATACTGCCAAATGAATACTGCCAAATGAAACAATGTTCCTCTGCACCAAGATGCATAACACAGAACATATAACTCACCTGCCCAAGTAATATTACCACAAATAAATTAACTTATGACACAAGTTTAAAAAGTAAACAGTATAATGTTACTGGCGCTTCATATGTGATTGGATCTGTGTGGTGAAGTGAGTTCAGCAGCCTTATAGCTTGGAGGAAGCTATTTCTCTTCTGAACAGTTCTTGTCCTAATGCTATGGTACCTTCAGTCTGATGGTAGGGGTCAGTGAGATTATAGGATGGATGTGAGGGATCTCTGACAGTGCTATGTATGCAGCACCTCTGATGAATATCTGTGGGTGCAAGAGAGACCCCGATGATCCTCTCAGCAATCCTTGCAATCCTTTGTGGTGTTGAGGGACCAGGTGAGATTATCTATTATGTGCACACTGAGAAACTTGGTGCTTCCCTCCATGGAGGAGGCTTTTACATTCAGTGAGGAGTGGTTCAGCCTGCACCTTCCTGAGGTCCACAATGTAAATAGTGTTGGGTCTTTGGCTGTATTCTAGGAGCAAGTAAATTCTAATTGATCTTATTCTGGTATTTAGCTTGCCCAAAATTGTGAAGAAGCGTGTAAATGCTTTGAAGAACCTTCAGGTGAAGTGCGCACATATAGAAGCCAAGTTCTATGAAGAAGTCCATGAATTGCAAAGAAAGTATGCTGCTCTCTATCAACCGCTTTTTGATCAGGTGAGATGGTTCGTTAGTCATGCACCTGAGCTTGGATTTGAAAAGTCTATTTTCTGTCTTGAATTCAGAACAATAACATTCGAACAGCAACACAATAGCATTTTCAAATTTGATCTGTACATCTCCACACCATACTCTTAAGTGCTGCATACTTCCTAACAGGTTTCCACCTGAGGCGTGGATCACTGGATCATTTGTTATTGAATAGGAATTGTAAATCTCCCTGATATTTTGCACTTGGATTTTTTTGGCAATTCCAATCTACTTGGTCTTGTACAACCTGATTAGCAGATGGGATGCTTTTTAAATAATTGTGTTCAAACTGCAGTTTCACAATGCATTGGATATGCAAAATTGAGGATGTAGATAGGGAAGATTCCTACACTCCATCTACCAGAAAAACTGGGATTTCCCAGTGGCTGCCCATTTTAATTCCACTTCTCATTCCCATTCTGACATGTTGATCCATGGCTGCCTCTACTGTCGCAATGAGGCCACACTCAGGTTTGAGGAACACTGTCAGGGTAGCCTCCAACCTGATGGCATGAACATCGATTTCTTGAACATCTGGTAATCGACCCTCCTTCACCATTCGCCAACCCCATTTCCCTTTCTCCAGCCCTGTATCTCTTTCAGCAATCAACTTGCCAGCTCCTCACTTCATCTCCCCCAGTTTTACGTATCACCCTGTGTTTCTCTCTCCCGTCCCCCAGCTTTTAAATCTACTCGTCATCTTTCTTTCTCCAGTCCTGCTGAAGGGCTTGGCCTAAAACATCGACTGTACTTTTTTCCATAGATGCTGCCTGGCCTGCTGAGCTCCTCCAGCATTTTGTGTGTGTTGCTTAGATTTCCAGCATCTCTTGTTTGGGAAAATACAAACACGCTTTTTCCACTGAGGTTGGATGAGACTAGAACCAGAGATCTTTAGGCTAAGGGTGAAATCTGAAATATTTGAGGGGAACCTGAGGGCAAGCTTCTTTATTTAAGAGGGTGGAATGAGCTGCCAGTGGAAGTGGTGGTGTGGGTTTGATTTCAACATTTAAGAGAGGATTGGATAAGTACATGGATGGAAAGGCTATGGAGGGCTGTGGTCCATGTACAGGTTGATGGAACTGGGCAGTTTGGCATTGATCAGGTAGGCCAAAGGGCTTGTTTTTGTGCCGTCGTGCTCTGTGACTGTATTGGTCTTTGTGTGTGTGTATGTATATGTTTATAAATATTATACACACACATATATACACACAAAGCATTTTACAATTTTGAAAACGAGTGGTTAGCTACCATTAGGTAGAAAGTAGCTCAACTCACAGATTTTTTTGAGTCCATTATTTGGAACAAGACCAGTGTACTTTTAATTCCTGGGCATTTTGTGAAAACAATTTCTGTTGATGGCCTTTGCTGTAAGATTTTTAAGTTCTCTTGCTCAAATAGATTTGCGGTTGGTACAGCATTGAACAATGTATAACTAATTCTGGAACACTTCCTTGCACTGCCATAATAACTGTTCAAAAGATGCACTTTGCCATTTATTGCCTTTTATATTGTCTTAATCATGTAGCTGCATAAGTTACTTGGAGAGTAAAAGATCTGGGTTAAGAATTCCCATTAACTAATGAGTCTCTTGTTCATTCCTTAGAGGAGTGATATTATCAATGCCATCCTTGAGCCGACAGAGGAGGAGTGCAAGTGGCAAGGAGATGAAGAAGAGGAATTATCAGTAAATATTCTAGATTTTGTAAGCTGTATTTGTGCAGGTGACATGATTTATTAGAATTTAACCTGTGTAGCACTTGTTATCTATAATGTAAGCTAGATAGTGTGATATCTAAACTTGGTACTTTTTGCAACACCTTGTTTTAAATAACGTAATAATTACATAATGTCATTTAGATTGTTTCAGTCACTTTAGTGTGGAAGAGCACCTTGTCCCACCAGTTGGATGAATCTTTTGGTATTTTAATAGTTTTTCCACCATAGGATTCTTGTAAGACTTTAAACAATTTCAAACGACAATCCCAGTTTTCTATCTCGGTACTAATCCTTGTGTATTTAAAGACCTTATCAGGCTTTTGGGGAAATATCCAGCATTTTTTAATTAAAATAAGTACTCCTTAGTTTTTATTCATCTATTTCTTTTCACCCCTTCATTCTATTATTTGCCTATTTTCTTGATCATGTGGATTTATTCATTTGGCTAATTAGTTTTCTTATAAATTTCTTGAATTGAGCCAAACGCTCCAGCAGATAGTTAGCTCCATCTGACATAGTAATATTTGTCCAATATGTCATTTTGACCTTTAAACTTTACCACTATTCAATGATTTTGGTAGTCTGATTAAATTCCATATTCCTGCCTTTGCCTGTATCTCAAAACATTTGGTTATCAAATTCTTTCAGCCTGATTTGAAGTTAACAGTTATCAAGAATTGCTTTTCATTGAACATTTCTAGTTTTCTACCTTCACTTGTATTTTGTACATGATGCCCTAAAAAGCCCCCTCTCTGGATCTATAGTTCTACTGTTTTGATTCATGACAGGATGAAATGAAAGAAAAGGTGAAGGTGGAGGAAGAAAAGAAAGATGAGGAAAAGGATGCACCAAAGGGAATTCCAGAATTTTGGTTAACTGTCTTCAAGAATGTGGATTTGCTCAGTGACATGGTACAGGTAGGGTTGTTTAAATGGATAATGAAATAATATGGATTAAAGTACACAATGTATACTCGGAGCAAGATCCCTTGGCAACTGCACTCCGTACCAAAATGGAGCATCAAATTCACTATAGTGCAATTATTAAAATACAAGTTTCCCTTTGGTAATTTATTCTATAAAGCCCATTGGAATTAATGGATTTTGTTTGGGTATCATTTTTCAAGTAAAATGGTTCATCTGAGGTCATTTGCAACGGGCATTAAGATTCCAGCAGAGGGTAGCAAATTCTGACTTATTGTTTAATACAATTAACTTGCCTGCTTGATGCTTGAATCGATAATATGGTTGACCCAACAATGGTCATGTAGGTTTGTGGTTTCTTGGGTAAGTTGAAAGTGTGTGTGCTATTTATCTTTTGTAATTTTTATTGGATATTGTTGCTGGGATTTGTTAAGCTTTGATATTATAAGGGTAACCGTGATATGGGGCCAGACTCTGGCAGGTATGGAGACCACTGCTAAATCAAATGCAATACATGTAAATTTGAAATATCTATCTTCAGGAACACGATGAACCTATTTTAAAGCATTTAAAAGATTTGAAGGTCAAATTTTCAGATCCTGGACAACCAATGGTAAGCTGCTTAGAATATTTTTAAATTGTTTTCTTGGATGGTCTTGAAGATCCCTAACTGCTTGCTAATCTGAATGATACTGTCATTTGTCTTTGTCTGTAAGGCACTTTAGTGTCGCTTGAGATTCTGAAAGGTGCTGCAAGATGCAAGGCTGCATGTTTTTCATTCATTCATACTCAATAAGTAAGCAGAATCTAGTTGGTATTGGACTTTGATCTGTTGTGTAGCTCCACATTGAATGAAATTAATCTTCTAAGTTAATCCCAATAACAGGCCTTAATTTTGCAAAGCTATTATAGCTCAGCAATTCAGGTGCTCCCCTGATCAAGAAGTGACAAACTGACCTTCTACCAAAGCATTTCACTGTGTGTACTAGAGACACAAGCCAAAAGGATTGTTATCTTTATTGCATGAATTTTACCATTTTAAAAAAAAAAATGAGCTAGTCTGTCTCAGTAACTTCTCTGCCTCATGACCCTGTATCTGGGACCATCTGGCTGCAGGTGTTGGATCATATTTCTCCAACTTGCAAGCAATAGCTGAAGTCAAAGGGGAATTCCATTCTGTGGAGATTAATTGTTCAGAGTTCTATTAGGAGGCCAAATGATCTTCATTTTCACTGCCAGATTTGAAAAGGATATGAGCCTCCTGGAAAAGTGATTTGACATGGAAGAAGTGGGGGAAAGTTCTTGAAAATGTTGTCATAATCATAAGAAATAGGAGCTGGCCATCTGGCCTGTTGAGTCTGATCTCTATTCAATAAGATCATGGCTGATCTGGTCACAGTCAGCTCCACCTACCTGCCTCCCTCCCCCCCCCCCCATAAAATTTAATTCCCCTATTATGTAAAAATCTACCGAAATGCATCTTGAGTATAATGAAGTAGCCTCTACTGCTTCCTTGGACCAAGAATTCCACAGGTTCATTATGCCTTGGTGAAGGGGTGGGAGACATTTCCTTCTCATCTGTCCTAAATCTACTCCCCTGAATCTTCAGGCTATGCCCCATAGTTCTAGCCTCATTTACCAATGAAAAGAACTTTCCTGCCTCTATCTTATCTATCCAACTGTCATTTTTTGTGTTGGAGATGAATGTAAAATACTTCATTCTAACACCCTTGATCATGGGTTCTGCTGGTTGCTCATTGTCCAAGTGAGGACTATGGAGATATTTTTCAGCTTGGATTAGAGTCCTCTTTGACCCCAAGGAATCACCTAGCGAGATTACGTAGTGCTGTTATCTCAGTTTCAGCGAACCTGGGTTCAAACTTAACATTTGGTGCTGTCAACATAGAATTTGCAGATTCTCTCTGTGACGCTGAGTTTCCTCTTTGTGCTCTGGCTTATTCACAATACAAGAGGGTTGCTATTTTGATTGGCAACTACAAATTGCCCCTCTTGTCTTTGGATGTTGAAGAAAACAGGATTTCTCTTTACAATCCAATGGCTTCATGGTCAGCGTTACTGAGAATAGCTGTGATTTTAAAATCTCCAGTTATTAACTGAATAGAAACTGCATTGTGGAATTTGAACTCTGGATCATAAATAGACCCCTCAGTGTTACCAGTCTGGTAATTTAACTGCTGTTCCTTTCACAAGTAGTTGCTATGCTGCAACAGCTCAAGTGGGAGCTACCAAGGGACAGCAGCACCATCTTTTATCCATACATAACTGATGTCTAAAGTGGCAATCTGTCTGTTGACTTGGTCAGCTTTCACTGAGATTGCACTAATCACTGCAGCATTATCTCTATGGCTAGTTATGGCTCATTGTATTTGCGTTTGTATATCAACACTGATCCAAGGGTTTATGGACATAGAAGCAGGAGAAACCCATCTGGTGCTTTGAGCCTGGTCCACCAGTCTTCACAATCTTCACTTTGGCACAGTTTCCTTTTTCGTTGACTAGAAAATTTTTTTTGAATGCACACAGTTGAGCTTCAATTAGTTGTCTAAGGCAGATAATTGTGATGCATCACTCCCCTTCTGAATGAAGAATTCAAATCCCAAACAGCCTATTAGTTTTCAAGCTGTGGCCTTGGTGCTATAGAATAGATCACAATTATTTAAGCCTCATCAAGGTCTTACCTCTTTGAATTCCGTGGCATACAGCCATGGTCTACTGAATCTTTCCTCATACAGAAACCCCAGTTTAGTGACACTTTGCTATGTCAAGAACATTTTTCCTTGAATAGTAAAACCAAGACCATACACAATGCAAGACTGTATTCAAACCTCAAGCCTAACATGCTGTTTGCTCACCTGATAACTTGTTGCACTTCAGGTTATCCTGCAGTGATTTGTGTACAAGCATATTCAGATTCTTTTGAACATCAACAATTCCCACGCCTTCATCTTATTGATTTTCAAGTTGAGTTGTCGTTTCCACCATACACATGAATCTAGCCAACAAAACAGATACTTTGGGGCTAAAGTGCAAAGCACAGTGCCAGTAGCTACATAGCACATATACAAACCCCATTTCCAGAAAAGTTGGGATATTTTCCAAGATGCAATAAAAACAAAAATCTGTGATATGTTAATTCACGTGAACCTTTATTTAACTGACAAAAGTACAAAGAAAAGATTTTCAATAGTTTTATTGACCAATTGTCTTTTGTAAACATACACAAATTTAGAATTTGGTGGCTGCAACACACTCAACAAGAGTTGGGACAGAGGCATGCTTACCATTGTGTTACGTCACCTTTCCTTTTAATAACACTTTTTAATTGTTTTGGAACTGAGGGTACTAATTGTAGTAGATTTGCAATTGGAAATTTTGTCCATTCTTGCTTGATATAAGACTTCAGCTGCTCAACAGTCCGTGGTCTCCGTTGTCTGATTCTCCTCTTCATGATGTGCCATACATTTTCAATAGGAGATAGATCTGGACTGGCAGCAGGCCAGTCAAGCACACGCACTCTGTGTCTACAAAGCCACGCTGTTGTAGCCCGTGCAGAACGTGGTCTGGCATTGTCCTGCTGAAATAAGCATGGACGTCCTGGGAAGAGACGTCGCCTTGATGGCAACATATGTCTCTCTAAAATCCTAATATACGCCTCAGAGTCAATGGTACCTTCACATACATACAACTCACCCATGCCGTGGGCACTGATGCACCCCCAAACCATCACAGATGCTGGCTTTTGCACCTTTCGCTGAAAACAATCTGGATGGTCATTTTCATCTTTGGCATGGAGAACTCGACGCCCGTTTTTTTGGAAAACTAGCTGAAATGTGGACTCATCTGACCACAGCACACGGTTCCACAGTCTTTTGGTCCATCTGCGATGAGCTTGGGCCCAGAGAACTCACCGGCGTTTCTGCATAGAGTTGATGTATGGCTTCCTCCTTGCGTAATACAGTTTCAAGCTGCATTTCTGGATGCAGCAATGGACTGTGTTGAGTGACACTGGTTTTCCGAAGTACTCCCGAGCCCAGGTGGCTATAATTGTCACAGTAGCATGACGGTTTCTTAGGCAGTGCCACCTGAGGGCTCGAAGATTTCGCGCATTCAACAGTGGTTTCCGACCTTGCCCTTTATGCACTGAGATGTCTCTGAATTCTCTGAATCTTTTCACAATATTATGTAGTGTAGATGTTGAAAGACCTAAATTCTCTGCAATCTTGTGTTGAGAAATGTTCCTTTTGAACTGACTAACAATTCTCTCACGAATTTTGGCACAAAGGGGTGAGCCACGACCCATCCTTGCTTGCAAAGACTGAGCTTTTGATGGACGCTACTTTTATATCCAGTCATGATACCTCACCTGCTACCAATTAGCCTGCTTAATGTGGAGTCTTCCAAACCAGTGTTACTTGAATATTCTGTGCACTTTTCAACCTTATTCTAACTCTGTCCCAACTTTTGTTGAGAGTGTTGCAGCCATCAAATTCTAAATTTGTGTATATTTACAAAATACAATTAAGTTGGTCAGTAAAACTATTGAAAATCTTTTCTTTGTACTTTTGTTGGTTAAATAAAGGTTCACGTAAATTAACATATCACAGATTTTTGTTTTTATTGCATTTTGGAAAATATCCCAACTTTTCTGGAAATGGGGTTTGTAGTTACGATAGCAGAAAAACAGTCCCAAAAAATACTTGAGTGTCATGGCTTGTAGATTGACGGTAAATGGAATGTTGTGCTAGAGCCATGTTTCTGCAAGAGCAAGCACATTTATCAAAATGAATGACAGCACGTTTCGTCCTTGTTTTCCATCTGCCGTTTCTGTTCGGCTTATCCATCTCCTCTTGAACCCTCTCTCCATCCCCTGTTCTCAGGATATCCTGAACTGGGAAGGTGAACCGCTAACGATATAGGTAGGACAAGGGAGGAGATCCTGAAAACACTACAGGGAGCTGGGAAGGAAGTTGAGAAGTAGGACCTCAAAGGTAGTCATCTCGAGATTACTGCCTGTGCCACGCTACTGTTTAGGAATAATGAGGTGGAGGATAAATGTGTGGCTGAGGGATTGGAGCTGGGGCAGGGATTCTGACTCATTGGGACCTCTTTTGGGGCAGGCATGACCTGTACAAAAAGGACAGGTTGCACTTGAATCCGAGGGGGACCAATATCCTGGCAGCGAGGTTTGCTACGGCTATTGGGGAGAGTTTAAACTGGAATTGCTGGGGGAGTGAGAACCAAACTGAAGAGACAGAGGAAGGAGTAGTTGGCTCACATATAGAGAAAGCTTGAAGACAGTGCGAGAGGGAAGACAGGCAGGTAATAGAGAAGGGATACCCTCAGACTGGTGGTTTGAGATGTCTCTTTTAAAGCAAGAAGCATCATGAACAAAGCAAATGAGCTTAAAGCGTGGATCTCCGATGTTGAAGCCATTACAGAGACTTGGATGACTCGGCAGGAATGGTTACTTATAGAGTGTCAAGCTTTAGATGTTTCAGAAAAGGACAGGGAGGGAGGGAAACGAGGTGGGGGCATGGCACTGCTGATCAGAGGCTGCAGAAAAAGAGGAAATCATGGAGGGATTGTCTTCTGAGTCTCTGGGAGGAAGTTAGAAACAGGAAGGGGTCAATAACTCTATTAGGTGTTTATTTTTATAGACCATCCAAGGGACATCGAGGAGCAGATGGGGAGACATTCTGGGAAGGTGTAATAATAACAGGGTTGTGGCGGTGGGAGATTTTAATTTCCCAAATATTGATTGGCAGCTCCCTGTGAGCAAGGAGTTTAGATGGGGTGGAGTTTGTTAGGTGTGTTCAGGAAGGTTTCCTGACACAATATGTAGTCAAGCCTACAAGAGGAGAGGCTGTACTTGATCCGGTAATGAGAAGTGAACCTGATCAAGTGTCGGGTCTCTCAGTGGGAGAGCATATTGGAGAGGGATGGGAACAGACAAGTTAGGAAAGAATTTAATTGGAGTAAGGGGAAATATGAAGCTATCAGGCACGAACTTGAAAGCATAAATTGGAACAGATGTTCTCAGGGAAATGTATGGCAGAAATGTGGCAAGTACTCGGGATATTTGCGTGATGTTTTGCATAGGTACGTTCCAATGAAACGGAAAGGATGGTGGGGTACAGGAACTGTGGTGTACAAAGGCTGTTGTAAATCTAGTCAAGAAGAAAAGAACAGCCTACAAAAGGTTCAAAAAACTAGGTAATGATAGAGATCTAGAAGATTATAAGGCAAGCAGGAAGGAGCTTAAGAATGAAATTAGGAGAGCCAGAAGGGGCCATGAGAAGCACTTGGCGGACAGGATTAAGGAGAACCCCAAGGCATTCTACAAGTATGTGAAGAGCAAGAGGATAAGATGAGAGAGAATAGGACCAATCAGGTATGACAGTGCATAAGTGTGTATGGAACCAGAGGAGATAGCAGAGATACTTATTGAATACTTTGCTTTAGTATTCACTACAGAAAATGATCTTGACAATTGTAGGGATGACTTGCAGCGGACTGAAAAGCTTGAGCATATAGATATTAAGAAAGAGGATGTGCTGGAGCTTTTGGAAAGCATCAAATTGGATAAGTCTGCGGGACTGGATGAGATGTACCCCAGGCTACCGTGGGAGGTGAGGAAGGAGATTGCTGTGCCTCTGGCGATGATCTTTGTATCATACTTTATACTTTATTGTCGCCAAACAATTGGTACTAGAACGTACAATCATCACAGCGATATTTGATTCTGCGCTTTACACTCCCTGGATTACAAATATTAAATATTAAAAATAGTTTAAATTAGTAAATATTAAAAATTTAAATCATAAATAGAAAATAGAAAAATGGGAAGTAAGGTAGTGCAAAAAAACCGAGAAGCAGATTCGGATATTTGGAGGGTACGGCCCAGATCTGGGTCAGGATTCATTCAGCAGTCTTATCACAGTTGGAAAGAAGCTGTTCCCAAATGTGGCCGTACGAGTCTTCAAGCTCCTGAACCTTCTCCCGGAGGGAAGAGGGATGAAAAGTGTGTTGGCCAGGTGGGTCATGTCCTTGATTATCCTGGCAGCACTGCTCCGACAGCGTGTGGTGTAAACTGAGTCCACAGATGGAAGATTGGTTTGTATGATGTGCTGCGCCGTGTTCACGATCTTCTGCAGCTTCTTCCAGTCTTGGACAGGACAACTTCCGTACCAGGTTGTGATGCACCCTAGAAGAATGCTTTCTACTGTGCATCTATAAAAATTAGTGAGTGTTTTAGGGGACAGGCCAAATTTCTTTAGTTTTTTCAGGAAGTAAAGGTGCTGGTGGGCCTTCTTGGCAGTGAACTCTGCTTGGTTGGACCAAGTCAGGTCATTTGTGATATTGACCCCGAAGAACTTAAAGCTTTTGACCTTTTCCACTTGCGCACCACCGATGTAAATTGGGTCGTGCGGTCCGCTACTCCTTCTGAAGTCAACAACTAATTCCTTCGTCTTGCTAACATTGAGGGATAGGTTATTGTCTTTGCACCATGAAAGGTTCTTAATTTCCTCTCTTTACTCAAACTCATCATTACCCGAGATACGGCCTACAACTGTTGTGTCATCAGAAAACTTATATATTGAGTTTGATGGAAACTTGGCTACACAATCATGGGTGTACAGTGAGAACAGCAGAGGGCTGAGTACACAGACTTGTGGGGCACCAGTGCTCAGAGTGATTGTAGAGGAGACGAGGAAGTTGAAGGTCTAGCTGCAGATCTGAGCGCTAAGGCCCAGGTTCTGGAGCTTAGGAATCAGTCTATTTGGAATGATGGTATTAAAGGCAGAGCTGTAGTCAATGCCTTATGTATGCGTCTTTATTCTTCAGGTGTTCTAAGGAGGAATGTAGGGCCAGGGAGATGGCATCTGCCGTCAACCTGTTGCTCCGGTAGGCGAACTGCAAATCGTTGAGGTTGACAGGTAGGCTGTGGTTGATGTGTGCCATAAATAATCGCTCGAAGCACTTCATAGTAATTGAAGTCAGAGCCACAGGTCGATAGTCATTCAGGCATGCCACCTTGCTCTTCTTCGGCACTGGGATTTTCGTTGCCTTCTTAAAACACGAAGGGATCTTAGACTGAAGCAAGGAGCAGTTGAAGACGTCAGCAAACACTTCAGCTAGTTCGCTTGCACAGGCCCGGAGAACCCGTGCTGGGACGCCATCTGGGCCCGTTGCCTTCCTTGGATTTATCTTCAGGAAGGCCTTTCTGACGTCCTCGATGATGAATCTTGATGCCACCACGTCCGTTTCATCTGAAGGGAGTGGGATGCTCCTCTTCTGTTCTAATCTTGCGTAGAATACGCTAAGTTTGTCAGGAAGAGAAGTGCCACAGTTATTGATATTTTCTCAGCCTTTTCTTTGCGCCCAGTGATCTCATTTAGACCCTGCCATAGTCTACTGGCATTCCTTTGGTTAGCCTGGGCTTCCAACTTGGCTCGATTAGGGCGCCAAGAGGCAATAATGGCTTTCCAGAGTTCACGCCTGGATTCCGTGTAGCGACTGGTATCCCCGGACCTAAAAACCGCAGCTCTAGCCATTAAAAGGGACTTGGCCTCATAATTCATCCAAGGTTTTCGGTTAGGGAATACCCAGATCGTCTTGTGACAGCTGAGGCATACTCATCGAGTAAATATCATCAGTGGGGACGGGGGAGGTTCCGGAGGATTGGAGGGTTGCGGATGTTGTTCCCTTGTTCAGATAGTAGAGATAGTCCCGGAAATTATAGACCAGTGAGTCTTACTTCAGTGGTTGGTAAGTTGATGGAGAAGATCCTGAGAGGCAGGATTTATGAACATTTGGAGAGGCATAATATGATTGGGAGTAGTCAGTGTGGCTTTGTCAAAGGCAGGTCCTGCCTTACGAGCCTGATTGAATTTTTTTTTTTTTATTTGAGGATGTGACTAAACACGTTGATGAAGGTAGAGCAGTAGATGTAGTGTGAAAGCGCTGAAATAATGGAAAATGTTGGATACACTGAACAGGCCAGGCAGCATCAGTGAAGAATCTTCCATCCTTAGACTCAGTTTACACCGCAAGCTGTCGGAGCAGTGCTGCCAGGATAATCAAGGACACGACCCACCCAGCCAACACACTTTTCATCCCTCTTCCCTCCGGGAGAAGGCTCAGGAGCTTGAAGACTCTTACGGCCAGATTTGGGAACAGCTTTCCAACTGTGATAAAGACTGTTGAACGGATCCTGACCTGGATCTGGGCCGTACCCTCCAAATATCCGGACCTGCCTCTCGGTGTTTTTGCACTACCTTACTTTCCCTTTTAGAAACTACAGCACAGAAACAGGCCTTTTGGCCCTTCTTGCCTGTGCCGAACCATTTTCTGCCTAGTCCCACTGACCTGCACACGGACCATATCCCTCCATACACCTCCCATCCATGTATCTGTCCAATTTATTCTTAAATGTTAAAAAAGAACCCGCATTTACCACCTCATCTGGCAGCTCATTCCATATTCCCACCACTCTCTGTGTGAAGAAGCCCCCCCCAATGTTCCCTTTAAACTTTTCCCCCCTCACCCTTAACCCATGTCCTCTGGTTTTTTTCTCCCCTTGCCTCAGTGGAAAAAGCCTGCTTGCATTCACTCTATCTATACCCATCATAATTTTATATACCTCTATCAAATCTCCCCTCATTCTTCTACGTTCCAGGGAATAAAGTCCTAACCTATTCAACCTTTCTCTGTAACTGAGTTTCTCAAGTCCCGGCAACATCCTTGTAAACCTTCTCTGCACTCTTTCAACCTTATTTATATCCTTCCTGTAATTTGGTGACCAAAACTGAACATAATACTCCAGATTTGGCCTCACCAATGCCTTATACAACCTCATCATAACATTCCAGCTCTTATACTCAATACTTTGATTAATAAAGGCCAATGTACCAAAAGCTCTCTTTACGACCCTATCTACCTGTGACGCCACTTTTAGGGAATTTTGTATCTGTATTCCCAGATCCCTCTGTTCCACTGCACTCCTCAGTGCCTTACCATTAACCCTGTATGTTCTACGTTGGTTTGTCCTTCCAACGTGCAATACCTCACACTTGTCAGTATTAAACTCCATCTGCCATTTTTTTAGCCCATTTTTCCAGCTGGTCCAAGTCCCTCTGCAGGCTCTGAAAACCTTCCTCACTGTCTACTGTACCTCCAGTCTTTGTATCATCAGCAAACTTGCTGATCCAATTTACCACATTATCATCCAGATCATTGATATAGATGACAAATAACAATGGACCCAGCACTGATCCCTGTGGCACACCACTAGTCACAGGCCTCCACTCAGAGAAGCAATTCTCTGCCACCACTCTCTGGCTTCTTCCATCGAGCCAGTGTCTAATCCAATTTACCACCTCTCTATGTATACCTAGCGACTGAATTTTCCTAACTAACCTCCCATGCGGGACCTTGTCAAAGGCCTTACTGAAGTCCATGTAGACAATATCCACTGCCTTCCCTTCATCCACTTTCCTGGTAACCACCTCGAAAAACTCCAACTTCTATTTTCTAATTATGATTTATGATTTAAATTTTTACTATTGATTTGTACTCCAGGGAGCACGAAGAGCAGAATCAAATATCACTGTGATGATTGTATGCTCTAGTATCAATTGTTTGCTGACAATAAAGTATAAAGTATATGGATTTCAGCAAGGCATTTGACAAGGTACCCCATACAAGGCTTATTGAGAAAGTAAGGAGGCATGGGATCCAAGAGGACTTTGTTTTGTGGATCCAGAATTGGCTTGCCCACAGAAGGCAGAGTGGTTGCAGACAGGTCATATTCTGCTTGGAGGTCAGTGACCAGTGGTGTGCCTCAGGGATCTGTTCTGGGACCCCTTCTCTTCATAATTTTTATAAATGACCTGGATGAAGATGTGGAGGCACGTGTTAGTAAATTTGCTGATGACACAAAGGTTGGGGGTGTTGTGGATAGTGTGGAGGGTTGTAAGAGGTTACAGCAGGACATTGATATGATGCAGAACTGGGCTGAATGTGGCAGATGGGGTTCGACCCAGGTAAATGTGATGTGGTTTATTTTGGTAGGTCAAATATGGCAGAATATAGTATTAATGGTAAGACTCTTTGGCAGTATGGAATATCATAAGGATCTTGAGGTCTGAGTCCATAAGACACTCAAAGCTGTTGTGCAGGTTGACTGTGGTTAAGAAGGCATATGGTGTATTGGCCTTCATCAACCATGGGGTTGAATTTTAAGAGCTGAAAGGTAATGTTACAGCTATATAGGACCCTGGTTAGACCCCACTTGGAGTACTGTGCTCAGTTCTGGTCAACTCACTACAAGAAGGATATGGAAACTAGAAAGGGTGCAGATGAGATTTATAAGGATGTTGCCTGGATTGGGGAGCATGCCTTATGAGAGTAGGTTGAGTGAACTTGGAGCGACAGAGGATGAGAGGTGATCTGATAGAGGTGTATAAGATGATGAGAGGCATTGATCGTGTGGATAGTCAGGCTTTTTCCCAGGGCTGAAGTGGCTATCACGAGAGGGCACAGTTTTAAGGTGCTTGGAAGTAGATACAGAGGAGATGTCAGGGGTAAGTTTTTTATGCAGAGTGGTGAGTGCGTGGAATGGGCTGCCGGCGATGGTGGAGGCTGAAAGGATGGGGTCTTTTAAGACACTCCTGTATAGGTACGTGGAGCTTAGAAAAATAGAGGGATATGGGTAACCTTATGTAATGTCTAAAGTACATGTTCAGCACAGCATTGTGGGCCAAAGGGCCTGTATTGTGCTGTAGTTTTTCTATGTTTCTATCTCACCATGTTTAGTATTGTGAGGAAAAGTTGGAAATGTGACATTTTGCACCCTCAGCTAAACTGACAAAAGCCATGGAAAATCTGGGTGTATGTCTGTTTTTAGGAATCCCGACCAATGGCTGCTCAGTGATGAAAGACCTTTTTGGGTGGTTTGAGCACTCAGCCCTAGGTTCGTACATCAGAAGTTGACAGTAGCCTAGCGTAAATAGTTATCAGAACACACTACCTTAAGTCTTTTGCCTATCCATTCCAGCAAACACATCGAGGTCATCTATCGAAATATGTGGTTTCCACATTGGCCTCATAAACTTGAGGCTTTTTCAACAATGAGTTCAATGTTGCTGGTGCCCCTTTGGGACAATAGTTAATTCAGCTTTCAAGGAATTGCTCCAGAGTGTCTGTATTTAATTTGACAGACTCAAAGTCAAACAGTATTCTGTAAGTTTAGTCACTTTCTACCGCTCTGAGTTATTAAATATTGTACTTATGAGTTATATCAGGGGGCGTTGCTTGAGGGTTCTTAAATTTCCTGAGAAGTTTGACACCTAATGTTGCTTGTAATAAGCCTGTGTAGAGGTGACATGGTAGCATAGTGGTTGGCATAATGCCTTTACAGCACCACTCACCCAGGTTGAATTCTGCTGTCCGTAAGGAGTTTGTTTTCCCCTTGATTCCATGGGTGCTCTGCTTTTCCTCCCACATTCCAAAGACATGTGGGTTAGTCGATTCATTGATCACTTGGGTGTAATTGGGTGGCACAGGCTTGTTGGGCTAAAGAGCCTGTTACCATGGATAGATGTCTGTATAATATTCCTTGCATTAAGCATGATAATTTCATTAGCTGTCTCCCCATTTGCGTTATTTTGAGGGCAAGATTCTTGGCATAAATTGTAAATTAAAAAATAAAAATAGTACATTTGTTTTAATTGAACTTGATCTTTATATCACTGTATTTTTTGTGTAGAGTTTTACCCTGGAATTTATGTTTGAACCAAATGAGTATTTCACAAATGAAGTAGTGACAAAAACATACAAGATGAGATCACAGCCTGATGAGTCGGATCCCTTTTCATTTGATGGACCAGAAATTATGGGGTGCACAGGGTAAGTCATCCTCAACTTGCATAGAAGTTTAAGATGCAGTTTTCTTTAAGTGGTACATTTAAATATAAATTGTTCCCTGTGTATTTTTCTGTTGGAAGATGTGCCAACATGTTAATTTCTGATGAGGGCTCTCTGACCCAAAATATTAACTCTGCCTCAGTGTTTTTAGCATTTTTTTTTTGTTATCTTTGATTCTGTATAATTATAGAACTGAAAATTTTGTTGTTGATGCTTCTCCAGTTCCACATGACCTTTTTCAACTTTGAATGGTTGTATTATGTTCTGTATTATCACTAGTTCATATAAAGACCCTCAGTATGATCAAATTTGGGCATTTTTAGAATTTATTTCTTTTTTTGTATAATTTTTATTGAGTTTTCAGTGATACATGAGAAAAAAAATCTACCCTCACCCCCCCCCATATATACTCCTACCTAAAAAGAAAAGAAAAGAAAAAAAAAGTGGAAAAAAAGGAACAGCCTGAATATTGGAAGGTTTGCACATGCTCCATGGGATAAAAATAAATTTTATATATATTTGTTACTTTCCCCCAAGGAACCAAGATCTTCATCATCGGAGCTATAAATAAGGGCTCCAAATATTCAAAAATGTTACATATTTATCTCTTAAAATCTAAAACATTACTTAGCTTCTCAACTCTAATAGTTCCCTGGGGAATCTCTTTGAACTTCACCATGTTGCTATGTGTTTCCCTTCCAATCATCCAGGCAATAAGAAAAAAAAAGATAGATAAGATACAAAAAAAGAAAGAACAAAATACCCCCCCACTAATGTTGTGAATGAAAAGATACACAACACTACCCCCCTCCATTGTGCGGGTTGTGGCTATTGCCACGCTTGCACACATGAATAATGTAACGATTGGTCAGTGTTTCTTCCAGCTCCCCTGTAACAAAAAAATTAATGTTATTGTTCCCAGCTAATACTCTCAAACTTTAACCTTTCTTCCCCCCCTCATATAATAATATATTTATATATTCATCCACCTAAAAATTCAACAGGCCTAATCCTTGATCCAGTCTTCATCTTCAATCCATCTCGCTCCCCTAAGTTTGTTTTTGTATCTGGTGAATATTCAAAGAATCTCGCACGAACTCCTCCGCTTTCCGGTAATCGTCAAAAAATCTTTTTTCTCCACCAGGCAAAAAAATCTTCAAGGTTGCAGGATAACGCAATATAAATTGATAACCGTGATCCCATTGGGCTTTTTTCACTGGATTAAACTTCTTCCTTCTTTTCAAAAGTTCATAACTTATGTCAGGCTAGAAAAAAATTTTCTTCTCTTCTATCATCAGTGGCCCTTTTCTCTTCTTGGCAGCTTGGGCAGCCGCCTATAGAATGCTTTCTTTGTCTTGAAATCTTAAGAATTTTATTAAAATTGATCGTGGATATTGGTCATCTTGTGGTTTTGGTCTTAGAGCTCTATGTGCCCGCTCAATTTCAATTGATCGGTCTTCCTCTTTCATTTGCAAGGTTTTCGGGATCCATCTTTGAAAAAATTCTATTGGATTATCTCTGTCTATACCTTCTTTAAGACCAACAATTTTAATGTTATTACGTTTACTTAAAATTTTCCAACACGTCCACTTTCTCCAAGAGTCGATTTCTTTCCGTGTTCCAGATAAGCACATTATTTTCTTTTTTCCACTCTCGTTAATATGCTTCATTGTTCTTTCCATCTTAAGTTTCTTATCCATTTTATCCTTTCTTTTCATAGCTTCATCATAGCACATCTTCATGTCTCTGAGCTTTGTTCTTAATTTTCTTAATTCAGCCGTTAATTGCAATAAAGCCTCTCTTATGTCTCCGTCGTCTCCTTTACTTCCAGTCTCTTCCAGTTCTTCCTCCTCCTCTTCATCTGTATTCTCTGCGATATCCAATTCTGACTCTGAGTCACTTTCAGTTGCAGTGGCCGTCGGTTCTTGTAGTTTAAATTGTGTCGATTTGCGCATGCGCAATTCCGGCATCTTCTTCCGAGAGACCGCTACCGTCGCCATTGCTCCCCGTTCTTCTACGCCAGAGATAAAATGCGTCTCCTCTGAAGGAGATCCAACCTGAATCCGAGGCTCCATGGTTGCAGTAGGCCGTTTTTTCTTCCCACCTCGCGGCGACTTCACAACAACAGACGACTTCTGTTGCGGTTTACGAGGCATGTCATAGAGTAGTCTTACGAAGTTTGTAAGTAGTTTTCGGAAAGTATTAACTTTGTTTAAACGGTACTTTGCTGATTTTTTACGGGAGAGCTAGATTTACACGTTTCAATCCTACGACATCAGGTGATGCCCCTCAGAATTTATTTCTGTATCTAAGTATTCAGATATTCTGTGAAGCAGAGCAAACTATATTTTTCCTGTTTATTATTGAAGGGTATAATTGAAACTGCTTGTAACACTTTTTTTCTGCAGTGCTTCAATCAATGACAGTAGGGATTTATCTGTCTGATTAGCTGCCAAGTTTTAAAAAAATCAGTCTCTTTGTTGTTAGGGAGGACAGGGATTGGAGGGCATTTGTTTCTGTTGAAATAATTCAGTGGATGTTGGTGTGCCTAAGCATTGCCTGTTTGCTCCAATGGGTTTGGGGGCGGGGGTACTGAGTTGTTTCTAGGCCATATTTGAAAGGTCATTTAAAGTTGTTTTAAAAACTTGGCTTTCTGTGTTAATTTTGTTTTTTTTTTGAGGAAGGTTGGAAAAAGTTTGGTAAATGCTGTATCTTTATGTACCACTGTGGCAGTTGCAAAGTGGCACCTGCTTGACTACTTCTGTGCCTTTGGCCATTCCTTACTGCTCAGTTATTTAATGAAGCGGACTAGAAAATAAAAACAAGGATATAATGCTGAGGCTTTAAGGCATTAGTCAGACTGCACTGGAAATATTATGAGCAATTTTGGGCTCCTATCTAAGAAAAGATATGCTGGCATTGGAGAGGTTCCAGGGGGTGTTCATGAGGATAATTCTGAGAATGTGTGATACACAAAATGCTGGCCCAAAACATCAACTGTACTCTTTTCCATAGATTCTGTATGTCTTACTGAGTTCCTCCAGCATTTTGTGTGTTGCTTGGATTTTCAGCATCTACAGATTTTCTCTTGTTTGGGGTTAATGTGTGAGAAGTGTTTTATGGCTCTGGGCCTATACTAGCTCAAGTTTAGAAGAATGATGGGGGAGCTCATTGAAACCTATGGAATATTGAAAGGCCTAGATAGTGTTTCTGGGGAGGATGTTTCCTATAGTTGGGGGGGGGGGGTGAGTCTAGGATCAGAGGCCACAGCCTCAAATTAGAGGAATGTCCATTTAGAGCAGAGATGAGGAATTTCTTTAGCCAAAAGTTAATGAATCTTTGGAATTCATTGTCACAGACGATTGGAGGCCAAGTCGCTGGGTATATTTTAAGTGGAGGTTGATAGGTTCTTGATTAGATGGGGCGTCAAAGGTTACAGGGAGAAGGCAGAAGAATAGGATTTTGAGGGATAATAAATCAGCTACAATAGAGTGGTTGAGCAGACTCGGGCTGAATGGCCTAGTTCTGTTCCTTTGTCTCATGGCCTTGTTCATTAACTCTGAATTAAATTATCTACTAAGTGTTTAGCTGCAAGATTGCTGTTGTACAGGCTCTTCTTTTATGTTGTGCCTCTGCTATTGATCTGCTTTCTTTATAGTCACAATGCAACTTCCTGCCGTTTCTATATAAATTGTTAATAAGCCTCCACCTCTTCCTAAGCCTGACTAAAAGGAAAAAAACTCACTGTTTATAAATCCAAACTTACTAAATTCTCTGCCTGATTTTCTTCAGTATGTGGCAGGTATTACTGACTTACTGGAAGGCATCTTAGGCAGCTTGTATTGGAGCATTGGCAGAAAACATTTGCGTGTCAGGCAGCAGTTGCAGTCAGTGACCCTTCATCAGAGCTGTATCACTTAAGATTTTTTTTGGCAGAAGATGAGAATTTGAAATGTGTAAGAGGAGATAACTACTTAACAATTAGTGCAACACACATCAACAGGATTAGCAATTAGTGATGAACATCATGAAACCCTTATGATGAATTTCAACAATACCATGAAACAATAAATATTCAAGTAAATCCACTGAGCCCTAAATGATAGGTTTACTCTACTTAAGCGATATATTATTTTCATAAATTTATTTTCCTGTTGCTGCCCTTTCTGCCCTACTCACCTTATTTTTTAAATCTGTTATCAGTTTTCTGGTGTGAATCTTTTCAAATCTTTGGTTTAAGATGGTGCTGGTGAAACACAGTGACTACTTGCTGACAGCAAACAAAACGACTAGCTACTGTATTAATCACTTTTTCTGGAAATCTATCACTGTAATCAATAGCCTGCAACTTCCTTTCATAACTAAGCTTTTGAACTGCCTATATAACCTGGCATTTTTGCAGTGTGAACTGAAGTCTTGAAAGTGCAGGATGGTGAACACAGCGGCATATATGGGCCTGACCAAGGTGTGAGGCACTGGCTCGAAAGTGAGGAACGAACTAATGCTTGGCCATTGCTGGAGCGGACTTGGAGCTGAGTTGAAATGGCAAATCTGAGGCGAGGCAGTTGTAATGGTAGTTAATAGTTTTGTTTTTGTGCCACTCAGAGCTACTTTCACATGAGAGGACTTCACATACTGTACAAGCAGTGCAATGCTATAGTAAAGGAGTTAGAATTGTGATCAGTTGAGTACCTGCATGCTGGTGTCCTGGTGTGCTCTGCATTATCCCTCAGTAACAAACAACATCATGTCAGAAGTGCTTATTTGTCGATAAATTGGTGCTACAGACCAAGTGAGATCCCAACAAGAAAGAATTTACAGAAAGACTGCTCTTGTTCACATGTATCTATGAAAAGGGGCCAATATAGTTTGCTATATTGTATGCACCATGAGGCTGAGCTGAGAAAGGGCCAGGGTTGCTCGGCAGTCACTTTCAAGTTACACCCAAAAGTGGATACATTGTAATATTCTGTGGGCCACTAGCCTGGGGAAGTGCACAGAGACACGGACACAGCAGAGGAGCCAGTCAAATTCTCGGAGAGAAAATGAGACTTTTATAGTGCAAGTAAATAAAACAATAAATTAACAAACAAGACAATGGAGCAAATACCTGCAGTACCTACATTTGTGTACCTAATAAAGGCCCCTGAGACACTTAATTTCTCTAAACCAGGGGACTTTGAGAGAGAGCTCAGAAACTTGATTTAAGGTTGCAAGCAATCCCTCACAGGCTTCAGAAGAGTATTAAGTAAGCGCACTGATAGATTACATGCGTGCCAAAACAGATAACATAGGTGGATTAGAATTGACAGATGCTTAGAAAAAGGAGTACAAAACAGTGCTGGACAACTTCAAAGAATATTTTACAGGAAAGCAAAATGTGATATATGAGAGAGCAAAGTTCAACTCCAGAAAACAGGAGCCTTATGGAAGTGTAAATTACTTCATAGACTTGTATGCCCTGTCAGACATCTGTGCATATGGAAATCTGAGAGAGAAGCTCACTGGAGCCAGAATTGTCAGGCTACTGAACAACAAATTGTAAGATTTCAGCTGCGCTCAAAACTCACACTTATGAAAGCTATTATAAGGTCAGCCAGAGTGGGAATGTTAATCAGCAACAGGCAAAACTTGGGCACAAAAGCAATGCTACGGTAAAGCTAGAAGAGAGCAGGAAAAATATCCAACTGCAGGAAGTGCGTCAGATCTCTGTTCCATTTCAAAGATCTGTCTAGCAAAATAAGTGAAATGCCGCCAATGCAATAGAGTTGCCCATTATAAAAGCCAGTGTCACTCAAAAACTTTTTTCAGGAGGTCAAAGAAAACCATGATTTAGATGAACAGTGTTTTTCTTGGGGCTGTAGTTTTAAATAGAGAAGGCTGGCATATTAAGGTGCATTTGCAAACTGAGGCAGTGACGGGACCCTGGACAGATGTCACATCCAGCCCCAAATGTTTGTTCACAAAACTGGTGAAGAAAACATGCAGTGTACTAAACACAACAAAGAGGGGCTCATGGGGCCAGGTAAACACAAGTTCAGTGTGAAAGGACTGTTCACTGCTTCCATCTGTAAAAGTGAGAAACTGTTAAAAGAATATCCATGTTGTTCAGAAACTGTTCTCGCCACTAATGGGATCAGATGCCATCGAGAAGCAGAACGTTGCAAGGTTGTATTTGCTAAACAATGTTCAGTGGCAGGAGAAGTACCTGGAGTTGTTCACAGGCCTGGGGATACTGAAAGAAGAATATCTTACCCAACTGAGGCCAGGAATGACACCCTACTTTCTGACCACAGCAAGGATACCAGTTCCATTGCCAAGAACAAAGTCAAAGCTGAACTTGAGAGAATAGAGGCATTTGACATTGTAATTAGAGTGAATGAACCTACTGTCTGGTGTGCAGGCTTTATTCTTGTTCCCAAGCCAGATGGCACAGTGAGATTCTGTGTTGATCTGACCAAATTGAATAGAGCCTGCCCTCTGAGCAGGCATTGGGTACGCTGGGTGGAGCAAAGTTCTTCACCAAAATAAATGAAAAACTTAAGGGTTTTGGCGGATTTATTTAGCTCCTGAGTCCCTGAAGTTCACAACCTTTATCACACTATATGAACGCAATGCCTTCAAACAACTCCCTTTTGGCATCCCATCAGCCCCAAGCTCTTTCAGATAAGGTTGAGCTAATTATTGGAGGGACTGGAAGGAGTAACCTGTCACATGGACTATATACTTTGGAGGCTCAACTGAGGAACATGACAAGAGTGGAAGCTGCCTTGAATTAACAGACAGGCTGAAATCACCCTGAACGAAAAGGAATGCAAATTTGTAAAGTTGGAGGTGAAGGTCTGAGGCCACCAATTGTCTGCAGAAGAGGTGCAACCAGATTCAGGCAAACTGGCATGAGTTCAGAACATGGAACAACCCCTGAATGTATCAGTGATCTGCAGTAAACCGGCTGGGAAATTTCATTCCAAACTTGGCAGAAAAAACAAAATCACTGACTTCCTCTCTGAAAAATGTTTGGACCTGGGATACATGACTGAAGAAGCCATTCTCAAAATCTAAAGCAGAGCTAATCTCTCCACCAACATTGGTGTTTTTTGATCCAACCAAAACAACCACGGTCTCAACAGATGCTTCTTCCTTTGGCTGGAGGGAGGGCAGGGGTGGTATGCTCATGCAGTACTGCAGTGGTGTGTGGAAACCGGTAGCCTGTGCACCAAGAGCACTGACTCCTACTGAACAGTGTTAAGTCCAAATTAAAAAGGAGAAGCTGGCTCCTGTGGGCTTAAGTGCTTCAACTGCTAGTTGATAAGGCACTAAATTCCAACTTGAAACAGACCACAAGCCACTTGTCAGCCACTGCAGCTCAACACTCGGTTGATTTACCTATGCGTCTTTAAAGATTCTGTATGAGGCTTGTGTGATACTGTTATGACATTAAACATGTCCCCAGCAAGTCGTTCGCAATACCAGACACCCTGTTGAGGATGCCATACAAAAGTGAGTGGACAGACTCTGACTTGTGGAAGATGCCAACACTACTTACCTCAGGTACGTGAAAGCTTTCCTGCATCACGGAGTAAAACAGATGGAATTCGCACTGAGTTGAAAAAGGATCAAATCTGCAGTAAGGTCATGCAATACTGTGAGTATGGATGGTCAGCTGTGCCAAAAGAAGCTCGCGCTTTAAGATCTTGTTGACTTGAAGGAGACACACTGATCATTCTTGATGGTTTGTAGCTAAAGAGCTCCAGACTCATCATTCCTGTTTCAGTGCACGCTGAAATCTTCTGTCAAATCCACCAAGGACATAAAGGCATTGAAAAAGGCAATCTTTGTGGAGGCCTGGTCTGAACACACAGCTGGGAGGTTATGTGAAGCATTCAGAAAACTACACGAAAATCGAACCTCTCTGTCCCACAGAATTCACAGACTTTCCATGGCAAATTGCAGGCACACATACTATTTAGAAAGTTGAGGTCTCCAATCTGTGTCCTCTACATCCTCAACAGCAGTTGTACAACACCTGAAAGCTGCATTCGCTCACCATGGAATACTAGAGACGCTTGTGTCGGACAATATTTCACAATTCAGCTACTCAGAATTCAAAGCCTTTGTGAGGGACTTGAGTTCAAACACTATTCAAGCAGGCCACGTTACCGACAGGGAAATGGAGAAGCAGAAAGAGCAGTGAAGGCAAAATACTCCAACAAAGCACTACTAGTTTATTGCTCCACTACTTCTGCAATTGGCCACAGTCCATTGATCCATTGGGTTGGAGACTGAGAACATGTCTGCCTGTTCTTCCTTCCCTTCTCCATTTTCAATTAACCAAACTTAGACAAAGTGAGAAATTTAAAACAAGAAAACAAAGGGCATACTTCATCTCAGACACAGCAAAATTTTTGTCACCCCCTCGGGAGTGGTGAAGCTGTTAAGGGCTTCAGATTAATTCACCAACGAATCAATAGTTTGGCAGTAGGCACCATGATAGTTTGTGATCAGAACATCAGGTGAAATCAGGCAGAAGTTGTGTGCTCATGCATCTTCCAAGTCCATAAAAGCTAGAGAAAGAAATAGAGCAGCCTGATCCTTATAACGAGGGCTACTTACCTAAGGTGGATGTACCTGTTCAAGAATTTCTGGGAACCTATACCAGATCGGGTTGGTTTTCTGTCCATCACAGAAATATATTCCATAGCTTTGGACAAGTGAATAAAGAGACAGAATAATGCTCTCACCTTACCACAGTGTTCAGGGTAGTCTACCCTAACCTCCATTAGATTTGGTGTTTTTTTTTTTCAGATGTCAGGGCTGGTGGTGACCAGCTTGCTGAACTGAGACTGCGGCCTGCAACTATAGGCTCCTGGATAGATTGGGACTGGCTTCATTGCTGTGAACTTGCTTTCATGAACTTCTGTTTGCATGATTTTTTGCACATTAGTGTTTGATAGTCTTTTTTTAATGGGTTCTATTGTGTTTCTTTGTTTTGTGGCTGCCTGTAAGATGAATCTCAAGGTTGTGCACAGTATACATACTTTGATAATAGACAATAGGTGCAGGAACAGGCCATTCGGCCCTTTGAGCCAGCACCGCCATTCACTGTGATCATGGCTGATCATCCACAATCAGTACCCTGTTCCTGCCTCCTCCCCATATCCCTTGACTCCGATATTTTTAAGAGCTCTATTTAACTCTTCCTTGAAAGAATCCAGAGAATTGGCCTCCATTTCCTTCTTAGGGTAAGCATTCCACAGATCCACAACCCTCTCTGTGGAAAAAGTTTTCCTCAACTCATTTCTAAATGGTCTACCTCTTATTCTTAAACTGTGGCCTCTGGTTCTGGACTCCCCCATCATCAGGAGCATGTTTCCTGCCTCTAGCGTGTCCAATCCCTTAATAATCTTATATGTTTCAATCAGATTCCCTCTCATCCTTCTAAATTCCAGTGTATACAAGCCCAGTTGCTCCAATCTTTCAACATATGACATTCCCGCCATCCCTGGAATTAACCCAGTGAACCTACGCTGCACTTCCTCCATAGCAAGAATGTTCCTCCTCAAAATTGGAGACCAAAACTGCACACAATACTCCAGGTGCGATCTCACCAGGGCCTTCTACAACTGCAGAAGGACCTCTTTGCTCCTATACTCAACTCCCCTTGTTATGAAGGCTAACATGCCATTAGCTTTCTTCAATGCCTGCTGTACCTGTATGCTTACTTCCAGAGACTGATGAACAAGGACACCCAGATCTCGTATTTCCCCTTTTCTTAACTCGACACCATTCAGATAGTAATCTGCCTTCCTGTTCTTGCCACCAAAGTGGATAACCTCACATTTATCCATATTAAACTGCATCTGCTCACTCACCCAACCTGTCCAAGTCATCCTGCATTCTCATAACATCCTCCTCACATTTCATACTGTCACCCAGCTTTGTCATCTGCAAATTTGCTAACGTTACTTTTAATCCCTTCATCTAAATCATTAATGTATATTGTAAATAGCTGCGGTCCCAGCACCGAGCCTTGCGGTACCCCACTAGTCATTGCCTCCCATTCTGAAAAGGACCCGTTAATCTCTACTCTTTGTTTCCTGTCTGCCAACCAATTTTCTATCCATGTCAGTACCCTACCCCCTATACCATGTGCGCTAATTTTGCCCACTAACCACCTATGTGGGACCTTATCAAAGGCTTTTTGGAAGTCCAGGTACACTACATCCACTGGCTTTCCCATGTCTATTTTCATAGTTACATCCTCAAAAAAAAATTCCAGATTAGTCTAGCATGATTTCCCCTTCATAAATCCATGCTGACTCGGACCTATACTGCTACTGCTATCCAAATATGCCGCTATTTCATCTTTTATAATTGACTCCAGCATCTTCCCCACCACTGATGTCAGACTAACTGGTCTCTAATTGCCTGTTTTCTCTCTCCCTCCTTTCTTAAAAAGTGGGATAACAGCTTCCCTCCAATCTGCAGGAACTGATCCTGAATCTATCGAACATTGGAAAATGTTTACCAATGCGTCCACGATTTCTAGAGCCGCCACCTGAGGTACCCTGGGATGCAGACCAATAGTGTACTTTGAACTTTGCTAAATTCTATTTGTGCTGTCAAATCAGTCCATATTTTGGTGTGTTTTTAAAAATCCTGTCTGCAATATCTAGCTGTGTTTAAGAATACTTTTCTGCAACTTTCATTGCAGTTGCCATATTGACTGGAAAAAGGGGAAGAACATAACAATGAAAACCATTAAAAAGAAGCAGAAGCATAAGGGCCGTGGTACTGTTCGGACTGTTACAAAAACTGTACCAAATGATTCTTTTTTCAATTTCTTTTCACCTCCTGAAGGTGAGTGAATGGTTGATGTTATTTATACATCTTCAATTGTGTTGGTAAATAAAGTTCTAACGTGCCTTTTTCACTTTATTTCTTCACAGTTCCAGAGAATGGAGAGCTGGTAAGTTGTATTTTGGTCCGACAGGTTGTCACAGTTTCCTTGGAAAAAAGGGATTTTAGCTTTTCATTATTGTATATAATGCACAGTTTTTTTATTGCTGATCTGCCCTTTGGTGCTATACATTTGTTTTACTAATTAGCAGAATTGTCTGTTAATATCCAAATGCAAGTAAGAACAATTGAGTACTTCTTTAACCTCTTGATTGAAACCTTAATATTTATGAGGAAAGGTGAGGATGAAGATATAGGAATGGAGTGAGGTGGAGAATAAATGCGTTGCTGAGGGATTGGAGCAGGGGACAGGGATTCAGATTTCTGGATCATTGGGACCTCTTTTGGGGCAGGCGTGACCTGTGCAAAAAGGACGGGTTGCACTTGAATCCCAGGGGGACCAATATCCTGGCGGGGAGGTTTGCTAAGGCTATTGGGAGGGTTTAAACTAGAATTGCTGGAGGGTGGGAACTGAACTGAAGCGACGGAGGAAGAGGAGGTTTACAAATAGAGAAAGCTTGTAGACAGTGCAAGGAGGAGAGCAGGCAGGTGATAGAGAAGGGATGCACTCAGACTGATGGTTTGAGATGCCTATTTTAATGCAAGGAGTATTATGAACAAAGCAGATGAACTTGGAGCGTGGATCAGTACTTGGAATTATAATGTTGTGGCCATTAGAGACTTGGGTGGCTCAGGGGCAAGAATGGTTACTTCCTGTGCCAGATATTCGGTGTTTCAGAAAGGATAGGAAGGGAGGCAAGGGAAGGGGGTGTGGCACTGTTGATCAGAGATAGCGTCACAGCTGCAGGAAAGGAGGAAGTCATGGAAGGATTGTCTACAGAGTCTCTGGGTGGAAGTTAGGAAAAGGAAGGGATCAATACCGGTGTTTTTTTTATAGACCACCCAATAGTAACAGGGACATTAAGGAGCAGATGAGACAGATTCTGGAAAGGTGTAACAATAACAGGGTTGTTGTGATGGGAGATTTTAATTTCCCAAATATTGATTGGCATCTCCTTGGAGCCAAGGGTTTTAGATGGCGTGGAGTTTGTTAGGTGTGTTCAGGAAGGTTTCTTGATACAATATGTAGATAAAGCCTACAAGAGGAGAGGCTGTACTTGATCTGGTATTTGGAAATTAACCTGGTCAAGGAGAGCATTTTGGAGATGGCAATCACAATTCTATCTCCTTTACCATAGCATTGGAGAGGGATAGGAACAGACAAGTTAGGAAAGCATTTAATTGGAGTAAGGGGAAATATGAGGATATCAGGCAGGAACTTGGAAGCATAAATTGGGAACAGATGTTCTCAGGGAAATGTACGGCAGAAATGTGGCAAGTGTTCTGGGCATATTTGCGTGGAGTTCTGCATAGGTATGTTCCAATGAGACAGGGAAAGGATGGTAGGGTACCGAAACCATGGTGTACAAAGGCTGTTGTAAATCTAGTCAAAAAGAAAAGAACAGCTTACAAAAGGTTCAAAAAACTAGGTAATGATAGAGATCTAGAAGATTATAAAGCAAGCTGGAAGGAGCTTAAGAATGAAATTAGAGCCAGAAGGGGCCATGAGAAGCACTTGGCGGACAGGATTAAGGAGAACCCCAAGGCATTCTACAAGTATGTGAAGAGCAAGAGGATAAGATGAGAGAGAATAGGACCAGTCAAGTGTGACAGTGGAAAAGTGTGTATGGAACCGGAGGAGATAGCAGAGGTACTTTGTGAATACTTTGCTTCGGTATTCACTACGGAGAAGGATCTTGGCGATTGTAGGGATGACTTGCAGTGGGCTGAAAAGCTTGAGTATATAGATTTTAAGAAAGAGAATGTGCTGGAGCTTTTGGAAAGCATCAAGTTGGATAAGTCATCAGGACCAGACGAGATGTACCCCAGGCTACTGTGGGATGCAAGGGTGGAGATTGCTGAGCCTCTGGTGATGATCTTCACATCATCAATGGAGATAGGAGAGGTTCCGGAAGATTGGAGGGTTGCGGATGTTGTTCCCTTATTCAAGAACGGGAGTAGAAAAGGAAATTATGGACCAGTGAGTCTTACTTCAGTGGTTGGTAAGTTGATGGAGAAAATCCTGAGAGGCAGGAATTATGAACATTTTGAGAGGCATAATATGATTAGGAATAGTCAGCATGGCTTTGTCAAAGGCAGGTCGTGCCTTACAAACTTGATCAAATTTTCTTAGAATGTGACTGAACAAGTTGTTGAAGGTAGGGCAGTAGATGTAGTGTATATGGATTTTAACAAGGCATTGGATAGGTACCCCATGCAAGGCTTATTGAGAAAGTAAGGAGACATGGGATCCAAGGGGACATTGCTTTGTGGATCCAGAATTGGTTTGCCCTCAGAAGGCAGAGTGTTTGTAGATGGGTCATATTCTACATGGAGGTGGGTGATCAGTGGCGTGCCTTGAGGTCGCAGAGCAGATCCCTTACTCTTCATGATTTTTATAAATGACCTGGATGAGGAAGTGGAGGGTTGGGTTAGTAAATTTGTTGATGACACAAAGGTTGGAGGTGTTGTGGATAGTGTGGAGGGCTGTCAGCGGTTACAGTGGGACATTGATAGGATGCAAAAGTGGACTGAAAAATGGCAGATGGAGTTCAACCCAGATAAGTGTGGAGTGGTTCATTTTGGTAGGTCAAATAGGATGGTAGAATATAGTATTAATGGTAAGACTCTTGGTAGTGGGAGAATCAGAGGGATCTTGGGGTCCGAGTCCATAGGACTCTCAAAGCTGCTGTGCAGGTTGTCTCTGGTTAAGAAGGCATATGGTGCATTGGCCTTCATCAATCATGGGATTGAGTTTAGGAGCCGAAAGGTAATGTTACAGCTATATAGAACCCTAGTTAGGCCCCATTTGGAGTACTGTGCTCAGTTCTGGTCGCCTCACTACAGGAAGGATGTGGAAACCATAAAAGAGTACAGAGGAGACTTACAAGGATGTTATCTGGTTTGGAGGGCATGCCTTATGGGAATAGGTTGAGTGACCTATGAGAGGTGACCTGATAGAGGTGTATAAGATGATAGGCATTGATTGTGTGGATAGTCAGAGGCTTTTCCCCAGGGCTGAAGTATCTAATATGAGAGGGCACAGCTTTAAGGTGCTTGGAAGTAGGTACAGAGGAGATGTCAGGGGTAAGTTTTTTTTACGCGGAGTGGTGAATGCATGGAATGGACTTCCGGTGGTGGAGGTGGATATGATAGGATCATTTAAGAGACCTCTGGATAGGTATATGGAGCTTAGAAAAATAGAGAGCTATGGGTAACCCTAGGTAAATTCTAAGCTCAGGACATGTGTGGCACAGCTTTGTGGGCCATTGGGCCTGTATTGCGCTGTAGGCTTTCTATGTTTCTAAGATGTGAAATCAGCTAGAAATGGTTTATTTCTTTATTTATCACCATCAAGGCTGCCAAAAAGGGGTTAAACTGACATCTGAAGTGGCATTTTGTTTTATGGACAGGCTGAACTTATGTTTCTTCTCACTTTTCTAAACTTAAGAGCCAGAGGGATTTTAAGGGTTTATTTGCTATATACATTCATTAAGAATTTGCTGTCGTCTGTTGCTTAGAATTGTTTGTGTAACAGTGTGGATGTAGTAAGGATGTCGCCTCTTGTGGGTAAAATCTAGAATTTGAGGTTGTTATTCAAATGCAATGGGATGCTCTTTCACAAAGGACTGCAAAACTGGTTCTGACTTCAAGGCAGGGGTTTATACTATTTGATGGAGGGGTTGCAGTGTGAGTGATTACTAAATACAGGTAAGATTATATTGATGTTAGTTGGACCAGCCATATTTGAAATATAGAATATGCTAGAGGGACAAATGGTTTCCATGTTAATTTATGTGTTTATTAATAAGATTGGTTTCTATGTGGCCGACACACAACAATGTTTTGGTTTGAGTGTAGGGTGGTAATTTGAATTGTGTGTATACCTTCTGAACTAGGAACAAACAAATTCAGAGAGGTCTTTAAGACAGCTCAAACCACTTAAGGAATATTTGAGTAGTGAGGTTTAACTCTGCTGCCCTGTTCTTTCAAACTAGTCATAGAGTTTTGAAATTTTGTGGCAGGTACAGCACAGAAACAGTAACCTGGTCTTTGAAAGATTTTTTTATATTAAAAAAGTAAATTTTCTAGCTTAGTTTTGCTTTCAAGTGAAGAGTTACTTCAATGTTTTCAGTGTATTGTGTAATATCAGCCAGAGTTTGCTAATCTTCTCTCATCAGGAATAGAGTTTAAATTGTACTTGTTTTAATCTAGTTTGGCATCTATTATTGTACTTATTTAATTAGACTTATTGGTAAACTGCTCATTCAGCCTGTTTTTGTCATCAGTGCTTGTTCTGAAATTGGGGTGCTGGGTTGGAATGAGATCTTTGCATTGCAATGGGGCAGGTGAGGTGGAGAAGAGATTTTAAAATATTCTTAAATGAACAGTGTATTGAGGCATGATACTGCTTTAATCTTGGAACACGGGCAATCAATATTAACTTGGCTGCATTAAAGCAAGATTTTGGCATTGCAGATAAAAATGAAGCTAGAACTTGTTTTATTTCTGCTATTTCAGGATGAAGACTCTGAGGCGATACTCGCTGCTGACTTTGAAATTGGTCACTTTTTGCATGAGCGTGTAGTTCCACGAGCAGTGTTATACTTCACAGGCGAAGCTATTGAAGATGACGATGATGATGTAAGCCATTTTCTGAATTTAAGCAGTGGAATAGTATAAACTGCGCTAGTACTTTAGTTCTTTCCAATAAGCTGCAGGTTTAGCACACCAGTAAAAAGACATACAGAAGAAAATTGTTCAGCAACTTTGTAGATGTTCCGCTGTTAAGTCATGTTCCCCAGACCGAGTGTTTGAGGTTGTAACTTAAAATGTCAAAAACTAATAGTTTACATTAGAAATGACCAGCATGTTATTGGCGTGGATATGGCACAGTGGTTAACTTACTGGATTAGTATTAAGGCCTGGTGATTTTGAGACAGCTTTGAATCACATCATAGCAGGGAAGTTTAGAATCAGTATTGTAACAAATGTGTGACAAAACTGCTATCAATAAAGGTAATAATGAATAGACGAAACTGATTCATTAATATTCAACAGGACAGGAAAGCTTGCCATCCTTACATGGTCTTCTATGCCTATGACCCCGGACAAAATGTTCTGTAATTTGGCCTGGCATACAATATTGGGTGCAACTGCGGGTGTGCAGTTAATTCTGTTGTGATGAATATTCCATGAACAAATACATTTTTGAAGTGCATATCGTGATTGAAAGCCCAATTTATTGAATAAAATGGAACTAAAAAAAGGTTTTACTGCAGAAATTTATTATGTGCCTCTGAAATGTCAATGATGACTCAGAAGATAATATCTTAAAAATGATTTCTATTTAAGTTGGGAGAGCTTTATTTATGATGGTGACAGTATAAGACACACTGACTGAAAAGGCAAACACGAGGAATTCTGCAGATGCTGGAAATTCAAGCAACACACATCAAAATCACTGGTGAACGCAGCAGGCCAGGCAGCATCTCTAGGAAGAGGCACAGTCGACATTTCAGGCGGAGACCCTTCGTCAAACGAAGGGTCTCGGCCTGAAATGTCGACTGTACCTCTTCCTAGAGATGCTGCCTGGCCTGCTGCGTTCACCAGCAATTTTGATGTGTGTTGCTTGACTAAAAAGCTTATCCTTAAATATTTTATATAACTAATAATCTATTTGAAGTAATATTGAATGCAATCTGTTTATAGTAAATTATTTATGTTATCGAAATAGGCTGTTCTAGAATAGAAAGGTGACTGTTCACATATTCTAGAAGGCAATGTTTTTCTGATCATATCAGATCATCTCCATTGCCATGCTTTTTTATAGGGCAACAAGTATACTGTCTGAAGTTTTTCCACTTGTGAATCTCAACTTTTGTGTTTGTGCTAAATTTAGATGCCAATTAGATATATAATCTTGAAATTGTATCGTTATGCTCAAACTTTTAAAGTGACTAATTTTGTTTTTTGTATCTGAATAATTTACTCAGTTAAATGCTGAAATGTTAGTGCTGCAATGGAGCTCTTGAAATTGGTTTATGAAATTGACTGTCAAATTAGATGCATTTGAATACATATATGGCAAATTATTTTTGTATTGGTTCATTAGATATAAAATGCAAAACAAAATCTGATGTTTTTTCTCAATACAGTATGATGAAGAGGGTGAAGAGGCAGATGATGAGGTGATCTTTTTCCCTTTATATGGTGGGTGCGGGGGTGGCGGAGAATGCTTTGGTATGGGATGTGGAATGTCGTGATTATAGTAAGATTTTTTTGTTTTACTGAATTCTGGTTGGGATGTGTGATCTTGATGTTTTAAGGGTAAAATTAGACCACTACCTTTGTTCTGTTTTAATCAGGAAGGAGAAGAAGAAGCAGATGAAGAGAATGACCCAGATTATGACCCTAAGGTGGGAGTTTGTTTACTTTCCAGTCGATGTGTTGCTAAATGGTGCTTAGCTTGTTTTCAACTTCAGTGCCGTTTTATGTATTTGTGAAGGTCATTGCTACCCTGAACTATTTACCAAATCTCTTGTCTCCTTCATGATATTCTCAAATACACATAAAATGTTTTGAATCATTTTCTCAAGTTATCTTTTTCCATCCAAAGTGTTAACAGGATGTGGTGTTGACACTAAGCCTATAGTGAACAGTATTAAATTAAGCATAACATTTACAAACTCAAAACTTGAGCTCTAATTAATTAGACCTAGTAAAAAGCATAAAGAATTTATTTTTAGTTTGGTTGTTTTATAATAGTTCAACCTAACCCATCATGCAAAACACTCTCATTGAGAGAAAACAGCCCATTTGGGCCACAACGTTGTGCCGGGCCAGCTAAAAAGCAAATCAGGAACACCCAAACACTAATCCCTCCTACCTGCACCATGTTCATATCCCTCCATCTTCCTTACATCCATGTGCCTATCCAAACATCTCTCACAGGCTTTTAATGTATTTGGCTCTACCACCATACCAGGCAGTGCATTCCAGACATTCATGCCTCTGATTAGAAAAACCTGCCCCTCACATCCCCCTCTCACCTTCATTGCCCTCTGGTATTAGACATTTCAACTCTGGAAACAGATATTCCCTGTCAACTCTATCTATGTCTCTCATAGTCTTGTACACCTCTATCAGATCTCACCTAGCCTCTGGCACTCCAGAGAGAACAACCCAAGTTTATCCAGCCTCTTGTGATAGCACATGCCCTCTAAACCAGGTGGCATCCTGGTAAATACCTTCTGCACCCTCTCCAAAGCCTCAAGATCCTTCCTTGTGTGGCAATCAGAATTGTATGCAATACTCCAGAAGTGGCCTAACCAGAGTTCTTTAAAGTTGCAACATAGCATCTTGACTTTTGAACTCAATGCCTTGACTAATAAAAGCAAGCGTTCCATGAGCTGCCTTAACCACCTTGTGGATCTGTGTAGCCACTTCCAAGGAGCTATGAATTTGGTTCTGCTCAGTAACTCTATTAAGTATCTTGCCTGTGACAGTGTACTGTTTACATGTTTTCTTACTAAGGTACAACACCTCACATTTATCTGGGTTAAACTCCATCTGCCATTTCTCAGCCCATATCTGCAACTGATTTGTATCGTGCTGTATTCTTTACCAGTTTTCTACACTACCCACAACTTCAATCTTGGTATCATCCATAAATTTACTAACCCACCCAACTACATTTTCATCTAGGTTACATTACAAAGAAGCAGAAGTCCCAGCACAGATCCCTGCAGAACTTTGCAATTACTGACCTCCAACTGGAATAAGTCCTTTCAACAACTACTGTCTTCTGTGCAAACCAGTTCTGAATCCAAACAGCCAATTTGCCCCGTACCCCATGCAACTTAATCTTCTGGATTAGTCTCCCATGAGCAACTTTGTCAAACACTTTACTGAAATCCATGTAGACAACATCCATGGCACTACCCTCATCAATCTTTTGTCACTTTATCAAAAGATGTAATCGAGTTGGTAAGACACAACCTGCCACAAACACAACCATGGTGGCTCTTCCTAATTAGGCCATGCGTTTCTAAATGCTCATATATCCTGTCCCAAGAATTTTCTGCAGCAAATTCCCTACAACTGATGTGAGACTCGCCAATCTGCAGATCCCAGGATTTTCTTGTTTCCTTTCTTAAACAGTGATACAGCATTAGCCACTCGCCACTCCTTCAGGACCTCACCTGTGGCTGGAGGGGACACGAAGATATTGGTCAGGGGCCCAGTAATCTTGTCTCTTGCCTCCTTCAATAATCTGCGGTAAATCCCATCAGGCTCTGGTGACTTATCCACCTTAATACTCATTAGGAAGCCCAACACTTCCTCCTCCTTGGCCTTTAAAAGCCCTAAAGTAAAGTATTTGTATAGTGGTGCTAGAAAGTTTGTGAACCCTGTTGAATTTTCTCTATTTCTGCATAAATGACCTAAAATATGATCAGATCTTCACATAAGTTCCAAAACAAGATGAAGAGAAACAATTAAATAAATAACACAAAATATTATTGAGAAAAATGATCCAATATTACATTTGTTGGAACAAGTATGTGACCCTCTGAGGTAATACCTGCTATAAAAGCTACTTGGAGTCGGGTGATCCAATCAATGACGTAGCGCACCAAGGTTTAAAAAGGGAAAATTTCAACGGTTCTTGTTTCAGTCGAAGCAAGTAGCTGAAGAAGTGAGCAGAAGAATTCGGGTCGAAAAAGTCGTTTTTTTTTTAACTGCTCGGGGAGAAGGGTCTGCACTGCGCAGGCGCGTGACGTAGTGCGCCAAGGTTTAAAAAGCAGACCACCATATACAGCAGCCATCGTTGTAGCGGCCATCATCGGAATGGACTGAGTCAGAGTGGGACGGCTTTGGCTCAACGGGCTTCGGCGAGAACAGGCACAGGCCAGGGTAGGTTCTGGTAAGTTTTTTGTTCAGATTGTCTAGCGTAGAGAGAATGCCAGGCAGGATGTTGGAATGCTCCTCTTGTAGGATGTGGGAAGTCGGGGAGCCCTCCGGTGTCCCTGACAACGACACCTACAGGAAGTGCATCCAACTGCAGCTCCTAACAAACCGTGTTAAGGAACTGGAGCAGGAGCTGGATGACCTGCGGATCATTCGGGAGAATGAGGAGATTATAGATCGTAGCTACAGGGAGGTAGTTATGCCAAAGGAGCAGAGGACAGGAAATTGGGTCACTATCAGGCGAGGGAAGGGGAAAGGGCAGGCAGAGCAGGGTTCCCCTGTGGCAATTGCCCTCAACAGCAAGTATACCGCATTGGATACTGTTGGGGGGGGGGATGACTTACCTGGGACTAGCTGCAGTATCCGGATCTCTGGCACTGGGTCTGGCTCTGCAGTGCAGAAGGGAGGGGGAAAAAGAGGAGAGCGGTAGTGATAGGGGACTTAATAGTTAGAGGTGCAGATAGGAGGTTCTGTGGTCGTGACAGAGAATCCAGGATGGTTTGTTGCCTCCCAGGTGCCAGGGTGAAGGATGTCTCTGATCGATTGCATGACATTCTGAAGTGGGAGGGTGATCAGCCAGATGTCGTGGTGCACATCGGTACCAATGACTTAGCAAGGAAGAGTGAAGAGGTCCTGGAGAGTGAGTATAGAGAGCTTGGTAGGAAGTTGAAAAGCAGGACCTCGAGGGTGGTAATCTCAGGATTGCTACCTGTGCTACGTGCCAGTGAGGGTAGGAATAGGATTCTCTGGAGGATGAACAAGTGGCTGAGGAACTGGTGTAGGGAGCAGGGTTTCAGATTTCAGGATAATTGGGACCTCTTCTGGGGCAGGTGGGACCTGTACAAGAGAGATGGGTTACACTTGAACTACAGGGGAACCAATATCCTTTCAGGGAGGTTTGTTAATGCTATTGGGGGGGCTTTAAACTAGATTTGCAGGGGGATGGGAACCACAGTACCAGAGCTGACAGTACAGCTGGGGTGAAAATAAATGATGTTAAAAGTTCAAGCAAATCCACTAATAGAAAGGTTGTGAGTGGTGGTAAAAATCTTCTGAGGTGTATATATTTCAATGCTAGGAATATTGCGGGGAAGGCGGATGAGTTGAATGCATGGATTGACACGTGGAATTATGACGTTGTAGCAATTAGTGAAACTTTGCTACAGGAGGGGCAGGACTGGCAGCTTAATATTCCAGGGTTCCGATGTTTCAGATGTGATCGAGGCAGAGGAATGAAAGGTGGGGGAGTGGCATTGCTTGTTAGGGAAAATATTACAGCAGTGCTCAGGCAGCACAGATTAGAGGGCTTGTCTACTGAGTCCTTGTGGGCGGAGCTGAGAAACAGGAAAGGTATGGCCACATTAGTGGGATGTATTACAGACCACCCAACAGTCAAAGAGAATTGGAAGTGCAAATTTGCAGAGAGATAGCAGGCAACTGCAGGAAACAAAGTTGTGGTGGTAGGGGATTTTAATTTTCCATATATTGATTGGGTCTCCCATACTGTTAGGGGTCTGGATGGTTTAGAGTTTGTAAAATGTGTTCAGGAAAGTTTTCTAAATCAATATATAGAGGGACCAACTAGAGGGGATGCAATATTGGATCTCCTGTTAGGAAACGAGTTAGGACAAGTGACAGAAGTCTGTGTAGGGGAGCACTTTGGTTCCAGTGCTCATAACACCATCAGTTTCAACTTGATCATGGACAAGGATAGATCTGGTCCTAGGGTTGAGGTTCTGAACTGGAAGAAGGCCAAATTTGAAGAAATGAGAAAGGATCTAAAAAGCGTGGATTGGGACAGGTTGTTCTCTGGCATGGATGTGATCGGTAGGTGGGAAGCCTTCAAAGCAGAAATTTTGAGAGTGCAGAATTTGTATGTTCTGTCAGGATTAAAGGCAAGGTGAATAGGAATAAGGAACCTTGGTTCTCAAGGGATATTGCAACACTGATAAAGAAGAAGAGGGAGTTGTATGACGTGTATAGGAAGCGGGGAGTAAATAAGGTGCTTGAGGAGTATAAGAAGTGCAAGAAAATACTTAAAGAAATCAGGAGGGCTAAAAGAAGACATGAGGTTGCCTTGGCAGTCAAAGTGAAGGATAATCCAAAGAGCTTTCACAGTATATTAAGAGCAAAAGGATGGTAAAGGATAAAATTGGTCCTCTTGAAGATCAGAGTGGTTGGCTATGTGCGGAACCAAAGGAAATGGGGGAGATCTTAAATAGGTTTTTTGCGTCTGTGTTTACTAAGGAAACTGGCATGAAGTCTATGGAATTAAGGGAAACAAGTAGTGAGATCATGGAAACTGTACAGATCGAAAAGGAGGAGGTCCTTGCTGTCTTGAGGAAAATTAAAGTGGATAAATCCCCGGGACCTGACAGGGTGTTCCCTCGGACCTTGAAGGAGACTAGTGTTGAGATTGCAGGGGCCCTGGCAGAAATATTTAAAGTGTCACTGTCTACAGGTGAGGTGCCGGAGGATTGGAGAGTGGCTCATGTTGTTCCGTTGTTTAAAAAAGGATCGAAAAGTAATCCGGGAAATTATAGGCCAGTAAATTTAACGTCGGTAGTGGGTAAGTTATTGGAAGGAGTACTAAGAGACAGAATCTACAAGCATTTGGACAGACGGGGCTTATTAGGGAGAGTCAACATGGCTTTGTGCGTGGTAGGTCATGTTTGACCAATCTATTGGAGTTTTTCGAGGAGGTTACTAGGAAAGTGGATGAAGGGAAGGCAGTGGATATTGTCTACATGGACTTGAGTAAGGCCTTTGACAAGGTCCCGCATGGGAGGTTAGTTGGGAAAATTCAGTCGCTAGGTATACATGGAGAGGTGGTAAATTGGATTAGACATTGGCTCGATGGAAGAAGCCAGAGAGTGGTAGTAGAGAATGGCTTCTCTGAGTGGAGGCCTGTGACTAGTGGTGTGCCACAGGGATCAGTGCTGGGTCCATTGTTATTTGTCATCTATATCAATGATCTGGATGATAATGTGGTAAATTGGATCAGCAAATTTGCTGATGATACAAAGATTGGAGGTGTTGTAGACAGCGAGGAAGGTTTTCAGAGCCTGCAGAGGGACTTGGACCAGCTGGAAAAATGGGCTGAAAAATGGCAGATGGAGTTTAATGCAGACAAGTGTGAGGTATTGCACATTGGAAGGACAAACCAAGGTAGAACATACAGGGTTACTGGTAAGGCACTGAGGAGTGCAGGGGAACAGAGGGATCTGGGAATACAGATACAAAATTCCCTAAAAGTGGCGTCACAGGTAGATAGGGTCGTAAAGAGAGCTTTTGGTACATTGGCCTTTATCAATTGAAGTATTGAGTATAAGAGCTGGAATGTTATGATGAGGTCGTATAAGGCATTGGTGAGGCCGAATCTGGAGTATTGTGTTCAGTTTTGCTCACCAAGTTACAGGAAGGATATAAATAAGGTTGAAAGAGTGCAGAGAAGGTTTACAGGTTGTTGCCGGGACTTGAGAAACTCAGTTACAGAGAAAGGTTGAATAGGTTAGGACTTTATTCCCTGGAGTGTAGAAGAATGAGGGGAGATTTGATAGAGGTATATAAAATTATGATGGGTATAGATAGAGTGAATGTAAGCAGGCTTTTTCCACTGAGGCAAGGGGAGAAAAAAACCAGAGGACATGGGTTAAGGGTGAGGGGGAAAAGTTTAAAGGGAACATTAGGGGGGGCTTCTTCACACAGAGTGTGGTGGGAGTATGGAATGAGCTGCCAGACGAGGTGTTAAATGCAGGTCCTTTTTTAACATTTAAGAATAAATTGGACAGATACATGGATGGGAGGTGAATGGAGGGATATGGTCCGTGTGCAGGTCAGTGGGACTAGGCAGAAAATGGTTCGGCACAGCCAAGAAGGGCCAAAAGGCCTGTTTCTGTGCTGTATTTCTATGGTTTCTATGATCAGGTGTAAGTTGTAGAGGTGCCTGGTTTTTAAAAAAAAAAAAGGACAAACAGGCTACTGACAGAGCCTGCTCTTAAAGCTTTTATGTGCAGCATGCTTCAATCAAAACAATTTTCAGAGGACCTTAGAAGAATTATAGCAATACATGAAGCTGGAAAAGGCTACAAAAGCATTTCTTAAGACCTGAGTGTTTATCAGTCCACAGTAAGAGAAATTGTCTCCTGTCCTGAGACAATTTGTTGCTACTGTCTTGAGGAGTGGGCATCCTGCACAGCTCACAAAAGAGCGCACAGTGCAATGCTGAAGGAGGTGATAAAGACCTGTGGAGATCTAGCACTTGCTAAAGTCTCTGTGTCCCCTATAAGAAAAACACTGAACAAGAATGGTGTTCATGGAAGTACACCACAGAGGAAACCACTGCTTTCCAAAAAAAACATTGCTGCATGTTTCAAGTTTCTAAAAAACCACCTGGATGTTCCACAATACTTCTGGGACAATGTTCTGTAGAGAGATGAGACAAAAGTTGAACTTTTGACAGAAATGTGCCTTGCTATGTTTGGAAGAAAAGGGGCACTGCACATCAAAACTTCGTCCCAGCTGTGAAGCATGGTGGAAGGAGAGTCATGGTTTAAGGCTACTTTGCTGACTCGGCCAGGACAGCTTGCAATCATTGGGGGAACAATAAATTCAAAATTGTATCAAGATATTTTACAGGAGAATGTCAGGGTAGTGGTCCATCACATGAAGCTTAATAGAAGTTGGATAATGCAATAAGACAGTGATCAGAAAGAGGAGAGTGAATCAACAACAGAATGGTTTAAAAAGGAGAAAATTTGTGTTTTAGAATGGCTGAGTTAAAGTTCTGACCTTAATCCTATAGAAATGGTGTGGAAAGACCTGAAGCAAGCAGTTCATGCAAGGAAGCCCATCAATGTCCTGGAATTGAAGCAGCTTTTAAAGAGTGATGACCTAAAGTTTCTTCGAGCTGATGTTCAGGACTAATCATTAGTTACCTGAAACGTTCGGTTGAAGTTACTGCTGTACAAGGGGGTCACATCAGTTACTGAAAGTAAAGATTCACACACTTTTTCCAACAAATACATGTAATATTGGATCATTTTTCTCAACAAGTAAATGAATAAGTATAAAGTTTTTTGTGTCAATTATTTAATCGGGTTCTCTTTATCTAGTTTTAAGTTGTGTCAAGATCCAATCATATTATAGGTCATATAAGACCATAAGACATAGGAGCAGAATTAGGCCATCTGGCCCATCAAGTCTGCTCTGCCATTCAATCATGGCTGATCCATTTTTTTTTTTATCTCCTCCTCAACCTCAGTTTCCGGCCTTCTCCCTTTAACCTTTGATGCCCTGTCCAATCAAGAACCTATCAACCTCTGCATTAAATACACCCAACGACCTGGCCTGTACAGCTGCATGTGGTAACACATTCCACAAAATCACCAGCCTTTGGCTAAAGAAATTTCTCTGCATCTGTTTTGAAAGGGCGCCCCTCTGTGCTGAGACTGTGCCCTCTTGTCCTAGACTCTCCCACAATGGGAATCATCCTTTCTACATCTGTTGTCCAGCCTTTCAACATTAAAACGGCTTCAATCAGATCCCCGCCCCCATCCTTCTGAATTCCAGTGAGTACAAACCCAAAACCATCAAACATTCCTTGTTTGATAACCCTTTCATTCCTGAAATCATCCTTGTGAACTCCCTCTGGACCCTTTCCAATGCCAGTACATCTTCTCTAAGATGACGACCCCAAAACTGTTCACAGTACTCAAGATGAGGCTTCAACAGTGTCGTAAAGCCTCAGTATCACATCCTTACTCTTGTATTCTAGACCTCTTGAAATGAATGCTAACATGGCATTTGCCTTTCTCACCACTGACTCAACCTGCAAGTTAACCTTCAGGGCGTTCTGCACAAGGACTCCCAAGTCCCTCTGCATCTCAGGTTCCTGGATTTTCTCCCTGTTTAGAAAATAGTCTGCATATGTCTACTACCAAAGTGCATGACCATGTATTTTATAACATTGTATTTCATTTGCCACTTTCTTGTCCATTCTCCTAATCTGGCCAAGTCCTTCTGCATCCTACCTGTTTCCTCAACACTACCTACCCCTCCACCAATCTTTGTATCATCTGCAAACTTGGAAACAAAGCCATCTATTCCATTATCTAAATCATTTATATACAGCATAAAAAGAAGTGGTTCCAACACTGACCGCTGCGGAACACCACTAGTCACTGGCAGCCAACCAGAAAAGGATCCTTTTATTCCCACTTGCTGCCTCCTACCAATCAACCAATGCTGTAACTTTCCTTTAATATCGTGGGTTCCTAACTTGGTAAGCAGCTTCATGTGTGGCACCTTGTCAAAGGCCTTCTGAAAGTCCAAATATACCACATCCACTGCATCCCCTTTATCTATCCTACTTGTAATCTCCTCAAAGAATTCCAACAGGTTCGTCAGGCAGGATTTTCCCTGAAGGAAGCCATGTTGACTTTTGTACAATCTTGTCCTGCATCACCAAGTACTCCATCACCTCCTCCTTAACAATTAACTCCTAACATCTTCCCAACCACTGAGGTCAGGCTAACTGGTCTATAATTTCCTTTCTGCTGCCTTCCCCCTTTCTTAAAGAGTGGAGTAACATTTGCAATTTTCCAGTCCTCTGGCACCATGCCAGAATCCAATGATTTTTGAAAGATCTTTTCTAATGCCACCACAATCTCTAATACTACCTCTTTCAGAATCCTAGGGTGCAGTTCCCCTGGTCCAGGTGACATATGTACCTTTAGGTCTTTCAGCTTTTTGAGCAACTTCTCTCTTGTAACAGTAACTACACCCACTTCTCTTCCTTCACACCATATTTATGCAGAAATAGAGAACATTCTACAGGGTTCACAAACTTTCTAACTCCACTGTACACTCAGCACTGATCTCCTGGTCTTCTATATCCTTTTTCATGGTAAATAATGAGTACTTTGCTTCAGTAAGTACCTCACTCACATTCTCTGCATCCAAGCAACTCGTCATGTTTCTCCTCTCCCCCCCGCCAACCAATCCTTGAGTGGTCTCACCCTCTCCCTAGACATTTTCTTGCTCTTGCTGTACGCATAGAATGCCTTGGTATTTGCCTTAATCCTACTTGCCAAGGACTTTTCATGGTCTCTCCTGGTTTTTCTAATTTTCTCCTTTAGTACTTTTCTGGCTTTTTTAGAATCCTCGTGCTCCATTTGGTTCTAACTTCTGAAGCTTTTTTTACTTGGCTAAATTCATCGCCTCTCTGGACCACCTATCTTGCCATCCCACCCCTCCTTCCTAACAGGAACATTCCTTTCCTGTACTCAGTGCAATTGATCTTTCAACACCCTCCAAGTGTCTGATGTGGACTTGCCAGTTAAAACGTGTTCCCAATTAAGGCTTAGTTCCTGCATTATGCCCTCATAATTTGCCCTACTCCAATTTAACTCCAAAGGCCATACCTATCCTTGTAGCTATCCTGAAAGTTAAGGAGTTGTGGTCACTGTTCACCTTCTGAAAGGTCAGACACCTGGCCAGAATCATTACCTAACATCAAGTCCAGTACAGCCCCTTCTCTTGTTGGATCATCTACGTTTTGATATAAGAAACCTTCCTCGTGGATACTCTGAACAAATTCTGCTCCACTTAAACCTTTTACACTGAGAAGGTCTCAGTTTATATTAGAGAAGTTGAAATCTCCCATCACAGCAACCCTGTTATTTTTACACAGTTCTGTAATCTGATTATTTATGTAGCTACTGGGGGGTCTGTAGTACAATCCCATCAGTGTGATTGCACCCTTCCTATTTCAGCTAAATGGACTTGATATCTGACCCTTCTTTTATGTCTCCTGAGTGCAGCTGTGATATTCTCCCTGAATGGTAATGCAACTCTCTCCTTCCCCCACCCTTTGCCACCATATCTATCTTCCCTAAAACTTTGAAAATCTGGTATAATAATCTTGCCCCTGTCAACCAAGTTTCTGTAAAAGCCACAGCATTGTAGTTCCATTTACTGCTCCATGCTCGTAAGTTCATCTCCCTTACCCATATTACTCCTAACAAAATATCAAACATCAAGCTATCTGACCCATCATACTTGTTATGAGGGAGCCTCCAGATGGCTGTGGATCTAGAGGTGTGACCCGTGGACCAGTGCTGCTGGGACACAAGCTGGGGTCTGATCAACCTTGGCTGGGTGTCCTGGGCAAGGGTGTCTGATGTTGAAAGACTCCTCCCCACCACCCTGGTTACACCATTGAGGGTGTGTCCCAGCGCACCCTAGGATGTACCTCAGCATCTAGTTATTTTGATTACATCTGGAAAATTTAGACATGAATTCCACCACATGCTTTCTTAAGTACTCTTCAATTTAATCAATTTAGTGTCAAGGTTATTTGTATGAATGGCAACAGCATAATGATATTTTTCTTTTGTTCAGATCTGTTTTCTGAATCTGATGTTCTTACAACTTTTGTCCCTTTGCCTACTTTTTAATAAGCACCATCCCATTATAAAAGTGGGTGAGGTATGCATTGGGAAGAAAAATGTAAGTAAACAAGAAAGCAATCAGCGTGGATTCAGAGGGTGGAAAGGCTTGCTTCCTGACTGGATGATTCTGCAAATGTACCTAGAACCAGAGTTCAGCACTGAAATAGTTTAGTCCACAAAGGCTATAAAATCCCATTTTCTTTAATCCCATTTTCTTTTCCCCTATTTTACACACTATGGGCAATTATCCCACCAGTTTGTATGCTTTTAAAACATTGAGGGAATTCAGAACACTTGGAGGAAATTCATGTGATCACAGGATTGAACCCAGTTGGCTGGAGCTGTAACTCTGCTGGCTGTGCTACTGAACTGCCTTGTGTCTATAGTGAATAATTTTGTTTAGTCTTCATTAGTGAATAGATGATTCTGAAGGTTTATTGTTTGGCTGAATGTATGTTCTAGCTACTAAACAATGCTATTGTTCCTTAATGTTTTTCTGTTGCAAATTAAAGAGAATGGTGCAACTATTTGTATTGATATAATGACATAATTACTAACATTTCATGTGCCTGATTATGATAGTGCAAGTTTCACTAGCCATTTTTAACAAGTGAAATGCATATCAAAAATCTAGACTTCATGGGTGATGAACACTGAGTACAAGGCTACTGTAGCCTGTGATATTTAGGTAATATTATTATTTTCACATAAGGGTACCTGTTTAAAGTGTTTTTAGTGAAAATGGTTCCTTATTCAGTCAAAGGTGATTTTTAATGAAAACATTAAAAGTCATTCGCTTGACAGTGAATAAGGAAAAGTTTTCAATTGGTCATTAACCAGAGGCCACACTTAAGATAACTGGTTACCCTAAGTTTTTAAGAGATGAGATAAGGAGAAATGACTCTACTGCCTAAAGGGGTGATGGAAGCAGATACAATTTAACTCCATAGGGGACTATTCACATAGGAGTGTTTATTAGTTGGAAACTGGCCATGTCATGAAAAATTATTGTACTTTGTTCTGGCAATTCAACTGGAAATGTTCTGGTCAATTGAATATTTGTTAATTTGTAAATGGCTGAGTAGTTGGGGAAATTTGTGAGTATATTAGTTGAAAGATGCTGGATTTTGATTGTATTATAAAGTGAAAATGCAACCAGGGTAGAGGTATGTATGCTGAACACTTTTTAAACATCAGTTGAAACTTCTCAAATAAATGTGACACTTCTGACTAGATCAACAATATGTGGAGGACTCAGCATAACTTTGTTTAAGGCAGTAGAAGTGTAATGTATGAGTTAGCTAGGAATCCTTGGAGAAGTATATCATGCAATACTGAGCTGGGAATTCAATCCATCAGCTTTTCCTTTTGCATCTTTCACACTATCAGCACCTCAATTTTAGAAATTTCAGTCCTTATTTTGAGCTCATCTATCAAAAGTGAAGCTCAGTTTTGTTCTGTAAAACAATTTACAGCTGGTGTGATATTGCAGCTTATTTGTGGTAGTAAATGACTTTCCTATTTCACTGCTCCTGAGTTGAGGTTAATTAAACATTTGTCAACACAATATTGGGCAGGGAACTTTAAACCAAACTTGTTTAGTTTCGTTTGGCATTTAAGTTCAACTTTGCTAAATGATTGTGCTTGATGTTGCAATGAGTAGAAATCTGAAATGTTGAACACTCAGAAATTTTTGCAAATAATGGAAGGTAAAGAATTGGGATCTACAGAATTTTTGGTTGGTACAGTTGTGCAGCTACTTGAATTCAGTCCTGTCTGTAGAGTTTGTGTGTTCCCTGTGACTGCATGGATTTACTGTGGATGCTCTAGTTTCTTGCATCCTAAAAATGTGTGAGTAGGTTAGTTGATTGGCCATTGAATATTGCCTCTAGTGTACGGATGAATGACAGATCCTTTCTTGGAGGTGGTGTATTGTTTAGTTCAGTGGTTGAATTTCTCATGCTATATTCCTCTGGTTTTAAATGATAAATTAGTATAGAAAACAGTGAATTGAAGTAAGATGATATTATGACACAAATTTCTTGTATAAAAGTTTTTCTAGGATATAATGAGTTGTCAGTGAAGTTTCTCAATGAAATTGGCAATATGTTTGGTAATACTGAGAAGGATTCAAAGGGAATAGTTTGGGGGATAAACTAGGATAATTTTACAGATGTCTTTTTAACTAAGTGGGCTGTGGGGCTAATGGACCAAGCAGTTTTGTACTCGAGGTTTAACTTGCCTAGTTATTGATGCAGGAAGATTGGTGGTGGATGAATCTCATTACATCTGTAATGGAATGGAAAATCTTATAAAGATGGACTGCAGAGCAAAATGACGGTTGCAAGTTAGTCAACCCCGTATGTGGCATGCCATCTTCAAAGATACAAGTTGAATGACAAGTAAATGATTTGAATTCATGTGGATATTCTGTATTGGCCAAGTTGTGGCTGTATGTTTTCTTTTAGTCTCTGGTCTGCTGTTATTAGGCCAATTAAAACAAGCAAGAAAACAGGAAGCATAAAAATTGGCAACTAGTGGTTAGTGTGATTCCAGAATGGGAGATCTCCATAGATATTCAGTTGCTTTGCTTGCTGGGCTTACTTTTGATTATGAGAAAGCAAGCAAGAAAACCAAATCCAGCAGGTAAGTAACTTCTCCAGTAAAAAGTTACCTACAAGTGCCCACTTGCTGGGTTAAAAAGTAAGCAAACGAGAAAGGGTCTCTGCCTGAAACATTGACTATTTACTGATGCCTGGCATGCTGAGCTCCTCCAGCATTTTGTGTATGCTGCTTTGGATTTCCAGCATCTGCAGATTTTGTGTTTGAAGCAAATGAAGTTGAATGTGAAGTGTTGATTTGGAGAAATTGATGCTTGTAGTTAAACATGAAGCTATTGGATTGTTTAATTGTACCAAGGGAGGGAAAATTGGAAACTGAGCAAATTTAGTGGAGTATTTTACAATTGGGATCACTTCCTTGAAAAATTGTTAATTCCTATAGCGTTAAATGTTTGAAGTGTGAATGTCTGCATTGATTCAAGCTGAGTGGGCAAGTGCATGGCAGATTCGGTTGATTGTGGATAAAAAGGAGATTATCCATATTATAAACACAAGATTCTGCAGATTCCAGAAACCCAGAGTGACATGGGCAAAATGCTGGATCAGGTCAGACAGCATCTGTGGAAAGGAATAAACAGCATTTTAGTCCTGATGAGTTTATCCAAATCTTGTATGAGTTATCCATACTCTTTTTTTTTAAAGAGGAAAAGGGAGCATGTAATGAGACCAATATTCAAGAAAATTGTTTGTAGAAAGCAAATGTTCAGGCGCAGCAAGTAGTTGGGGTAGATGTGTTGGCTGTCTTTAAAAGTGGATTTGCTTACAGGAACAGGGATTCCTTGGGAGATTCTTCCCAGAATTCCTCTGTAGGCAGTTCTGGTCTCCTTGTGTGAGAAACTGAAGTTTGATGAAGATTTTACAGACTTGATTCCTGGGCTGGCAGGACTAGTTTTAGAGGAAAGATAAGTATGTTCTCAGTGTTTGGGGGAGTCCAAGATGGGCTCATAGCCTTGGATCCAGAGTATGCTATTAAGAATAGAAACCCAGAGGGCAGTGGAAGCCAAATAATTAAGTGTATTCAATGAGGTATTTCTGGAGCCCAAATTGATCAAGGAAAATGGGGGAATGTGGGAACAGAGCACTGAAATGAATGATCAGCCGTGATTATGCTGAATGGTAGGGCAGGTTTGCTGGGCCCACTGGCCTGAAATTGAATATTTCTTCAAACCACAGATTAAGATTGAGACTTTCTATGGATTTAAAATAAAGATGAATGGTGGTAACATTCAACAGCTCAGTTATCATCTTTAGAAAGATTAGAGGTTGTAATAGTTGAGCATCACCCTAGTGTCGTTTTCTTAAAACGTTTCCAGTGTGCTTTTGTCTTATTTCTGAGTGTTTTGTCACCCTGGTTCTTTAGCTAGATAGTGTTATTCATGGAAAGTTCATTAGGGAAAGTTCCTTGTTCAGTGTTCAGTGTTCACTGGCAGCATTTCAGAGCCTTCCCTAAAATAGGGAGTAGATTTCTGACTCCTTGATTTCACTTAACAAGCTGCATGGTCATTTGTGTAATTGATGCCTCCATGGCAGTGACTACACTGTGAAATTGCCTTGCTCATTAATGTCTTAGCTCCGTGTCCCAGGAGCTATTGTGAATAGATTCTCAATCTTTTTCTCCCCATTCTTAAAGCATTTGGGAAGTTTTGACGTGGATTTTCATATTGATATTTGTGTATTGCAAAATTGTTGGAACTTCTAGTTTTGAATAGTACATAATTTTCTGAAAAGGTCCATGTCTAATTTTCCTGGAGATTTATTTGTATTATTAATATTTTAATAGTATAATACAAATTACCTTTTGAGATTAGCTTTATTAGTTCAGAATTAGTATGTTAAATTGGAATTTGAACGTAACTAGTTTCAAGTTTTGTACTTTCATGTCAGCTGCTCTTTGAATTTTTCCTTACTAGGTTTAAATGATGGCTAGAAATAACCCTACCCCTGGTAGGTAAGGCTTGCTGATCTTTATTACATAATACTTGAACTAACTACATGCTTTTGTCAAGTACTAATTAGTGGCATCTTAATTTTGTTCTTGCTGCAGTAACTGTCAATGTTTTGACTTTCTAGTTTTCAATCCAATCTGGCATAATTACTGCAGTGAGACATCAGTTTATAAATCATTTTTTAAATTCAGCTAGATGTAGTGCGTGCTGTGTAAATTTTTGTAGAAGTGATGCTGAATGTGATCAATCAGCTTTAGAGATTGGAAGGTTTATTATATTGAAGTTGTGTTTGAGGAGTTTTATTCAACAAACTGCTTATACTGAATATAAGTTCATGTGTTTCTAATATGCTCTTCAATGTATGTGAGCATCTCAAGATTAGCATTGTTGATGTTCCTGTATTGTGCTAAATTTAAAACAAATGATACTTTCTGGATTTTGCGTGTTGTGTACATAGATTGAAGTTGAACATGGGTTGTTGCTGACTAAAACTGAAGGGCACGACTAGGTGTTGGAGGAAAGAGAATCACCGCAACAATCTATTAGGCATATGTCTTTACAACAGATGGTTCCATGGCAGCGTCATAAAATCAAACTCGTAACTACAATAATTAAATGTGGATACTGTAAATTTTTAATTCCTGGCTTTTTTTCAAAGCGATGACATTTTAATCAAGTAATATTAGTGCTGCAGGAGGGGATTGAATTGTGCTAGTTTTGAGAGAATAGAGCAATTAGCTTTTCATTTATGATAATGACTTGACCTGCCACTGCAACCCTAAATGACTTGATTGGACATGATTTGAATGATAATTGCTGTACACTGAAATCTGAATGTTTACCTCGCCTTTTATTGCCCGATCACCCTTGCCTACATGTACACCACTTTCCATTGTCCCCTCACAAAAAATTTAGTTAACACATGGTGTTGTACAATAAGTTTTTTATGTTGTCCTTTGTTTTCGAAATCCCCAAGTTAATGAAGTGTTTGATCTCCAGTGCAATAGAAGCTTAAATGAATTGCAACAGCCTGAAAAAGTATTGCTGATGCAGGGACCACTATGGATAACTAAGCCCAGTGCTGACGCATGTCAAGACCTAGTGTGAATTAGCTTGCATGCAGTGGAGTTTTGGATTTAAGCTGCACACTTTGGAGACAATTACAAACTAGCAATGTTTCAGTCATGTTTTGGAGTTATCATTTGGCATGTAGATGTCTTTATTCTTTGCTTGCTCAAACATTCTGTTCAATTACAGTGTATTCCAGTTATTTGGTATGATGCTGCTTAATTGGGACAGGAGACTTACTGTACAGTTTTAACTAGCATCAGTTGTGTGCACTTGCATGGTCGTGAGACATTACCGTATTTAGTGATCAGTTTTTTTTTAAGCGTCAGTTACATGTGTTTGTATTTAAAAAGCAGTGATTTTTGTCACTGAGTTGGTGAGAAATAAGTAGTAAAATGATTCAGAACTGTTTGGCTCACTACAGTTTGAAGCAATAGGCTTGGAGATGCCAGAAGTTACCTGGAGTGAAAAATGAAACTATTTCACTGCTTCACGTTAGGAACTACGAAGCATTTGAAGGTATCGATAATTATCTTGAATGTTGGAGGATTTGATCATCAATATTTGGGACCCTGAATTGTAGTGGCTGTTTAGAGCCCTCACTACCATTCAGGTCCCTAAACAGCCCTTCCAGGTGAGGCGACACTTCACCTGTGAGTTTGTTGGGGTTATATACTGTGTTCGATGCTCCTGGTGTGGCCTCCTATATATCAATGAAACCCAGCCTAGATTGGGAGAGTGCTTTGCTGAGTATCTACGCTCCATCCTCCAGAACAAGCGGGATCTCCCAGTGGCCACCCATTTTAATTCCCATTCCGATGTATCCATCCTTGGCTTGCTCCACTGTCGTGATAAGGCCACACCTAGGTTGGAGGAACAGCACCTTGTAATCTGTTTGGGTAGCCTCCAACCTGATGGCATGAACATTGATTTTCAAATTTCCAGTATTGTCCCCCCTCACCATTTCCCATCCCCCTTTCTCCCTCTCATATTATCTCCTTGCCCACCCATTGCCTCCCTCTGGTGCGCCTCTACCCCACCTCCCTTTTTTTTTTCCTTCCATGGCCTTCTGTCTCTTTCACCAATAAAGTTCCTAGCTCTTTGCTTTATCCCTCCCCCTCCAAGTTTCACCTATCGCCTGGCATTTCTCTCTCCCCTACCCCCACCTTCCAAATCTACTCGACCTTTTTCTCCAGTCCTGCCAAAGGGTTTCAGCCCGAAACATTGACTATGCTAATTTCCATAGCTTATTCCATGGCTTATTCAGTTCTCCAGCATTTTGTATGTGTTGTTTAATAATGTATAATATATTTTGAAGTTTCAGATTCCACATTCTGTCAATATATCCAAAATGTTGGCCTCCTTTTTGTTCTTGGTTCAATTGAACCAGAATGAGTAGTGTCACTAGTTTGTCTGGTCAGTGTGTGTTTGTCTGGAAGATATAAACTAGTCTCCAAGCCTCAATTGAATATGCAGGCTTGTTTTGGTGTTCTTTAGAATGATCCAAACATTTAGTGTCTTGTACAATGATTAAATCTACATGCTTCAAAATATAATATTACTTTGATCTAAAGAAAATGATAGGTTCTTTTGGCTTGTTTAAAATTTGACTACTCCAAGCGTAGCTATCATGTGTTCTGTTCTGCAATGTCTTGGGTGGAAATGTGTGGAAGTCGAACAAATTCAAACTGATCTGTTTCCTGGTATGACATTTTTTTTAGATACAACTTTGGGTTTTGGCCAATAAGATGCTTTCCATACTTCCCTCTTTCCCTATTTCATACTAATAATCACTCACTTTGTATCTTTTGAAAGGTGTGTTGGTATATATTCAATAGGCTGCTTTGTGTTCATAAAGAGCTCTTGTCTTGTGTGTTCCTCTGTTTGGAAATCCTGTTCATGTATATGTAGATAAAGATAATGTTTCCCTGCTTTCTTAGATGTATTTTCCCCAAATAGTGCAGTGGATTTCAAATGTTACAACCAGAGTCACTAATCACTTTTGTAGAATACAAATTGCATTTCAGTATATGTGCTTGAACTTGTTATATTAGTTGAAGATTCAAAGGATGTTTGTAGTGCTGCAGATACTTTATTCAAGCCATGTCTGTTTCAATTTGCTTTTCTGTCTCTCAACAGAAGGATTCAAACCCACCATCTGAGTGCAAACAGCAGTGAAGTCTGCTTATGTGGCCTTGAGGAACAACTGCACTGTACTGGCTTACTATAGACAACTAATAGTTACTTAACAGCCTTATAATGTTTTGTATTTTCTTGGTAGGACAAATTTTAATTAACTTTTTTTGGTTAATCATGAGCCCTTGAATCAGCCAGTTCAGAATATGGTTGGTACTCTTGTATTGTCTATTAATTGGTTGTTCATGGAATGGAGTTCATAGAAGTCCCAGAATTTGTCATTCCAGTGCTACAGAATTTGGATTCTTCAGAATAACGTGTATTAGAGACACCGCCAATGGCTTTTAGGAACAGCAAAATGCCGAGAGACCAATATTTGTTTAGAAATATCTTGCTGGAGAACAATCAACCAAAGTAATTAACCTTCTCTTCAGCCCTGTTGTCTAAATGTATAAAACTGTGGAAAGATTTGTTTTGTAGCTGGATGAGTGTAATGTGGACTTTATACAAAATGATAGAAATAAAATTGTGCAACATGTCTGTGCTTACACTAGCTGTGCCTTCATTACTCGTGTTCCTGTAAAAACACGCAGTTCCAGTGAGTTATCTGCTGGAGACTCATTGAAAAAATGTGGCTGGAATCTATAAATGGAGTTGCAGAATAGTTAATGGAAGGTTTACAGTATGTCCAACCATCTGTACTGCTCATACATTGTTTGCTTAATTATGCTATGGTTTTGTTTATTTGTTTTAATGTCAGATTGTGAGCAACATGATAACTTAACCACCACCTAAAAGGTCCTGCTGTACCACTTGGGTTGTGAATAAAACTAGTATTTTCAGATTTTTTTATTTGTCCAGCGTGTGTGCTGTATCGTTTACTTTGTCACAACACAATCACACTTGTTGCTGTTTGGGCTGTGATTTAAAAGAACACTTCCACTTCTGATTGTGGGCCTGTGCTGCAGTTATTATTTCAGCTCTCTGATTTGTATATCTGCTGCATCAGCAATTAAAGTGCTACATTTAAAAAGTATTGGCATAAATCATATTTGTTTATCTTCTGTGGATGTACTTAATCTCAGTTGAGCAATGATCTCTTGTCCTGAAGTGGAATAAAATATATTCATATACTGTACATAGTTATTATTAAGTGTTATGAGTTCCTGATTTACTGTATCTTGTCATTTTGTAAAAATATCAATCAGCCAACTGAGAGTAACATTTAATAATTTAACTTAAAAGTTTTTTTATTTATAGGCAGTCAATCAACCATAAACTTTTTTGTAATTTTAGTTTAATGGTCTTGAATCAATCTGACAAAATTTTAAGTACAAAAACCAACACCATAGTCATAGAACACTACAGCACAAGTGGGCCCTTGTTTGTGCCAAACGGCAATTCTACCTAGTCCCATTGACCCGCAGCTGGACCATAGCCCTTCATCCATGTACCTATCCAAACTTAAATGTTGAAATCAAACCCATGTCTCCCACTTCTGGCAGTTCCTTCCACAAATGCACCACCCACTGATCAAGAAGTTCCACCTTGGATTCTCCTTAATATTTTACCTTTCACCCTTAATCGATGACCTCTCGCTGAGGTGATTAGGGCCATGCCTGATCATGGAACAACAAATTTTGAGAAATATCTTAATGTTAAATGCAAGTTTGTTGATAGTTCAGTGCACAACTATGAAGAGTGCCTTTATCTTGCAGATTTTTGAAGTCTAACTTGCTGAAGAAGCTGGTGGTTTTGAACTCTGAAATAATTTACCAATGCTTCTTTGGTTAATTTGGTGTTTTCCATATCTATTGAAGACCAGTTTGCTTTTATACTGAAGTTAAATTGCTTTAAAAGAAATCTGCCTTTGTTTTTGTTTCTCCTGGAGGATGATGTAGCATATACAGTATAATGTAGGTAAATGCAATGTATAACACCCTCAATTATTAAAATCACCTTGAAATCTCCTTGCATCCTTCTAACTGAGTACTATCACCATTCTGCCCAAGCTTCATGTCAGCAAGTGTGGAAATAAAACATTTGATTCCCTATTAAAGTTGATAACACAATAGCTGGAGTCCAAACAGATACACTTTGACCACGGCTTCTTTGGGGATAGCATTAACTTCTCAATTTTTTTTGCTAATTCCCTAGCATTTCTGAAGTTATTTATGCCATTGTTTTGTAATATCAAATCCATGCCTTCTCCCAACAGAATAATCTTATCTGTCATCAGTTAATCTTTGGGATGTTGAGGTTCCCAATGCACCTGGTGGAAATGGGTTACTTTGCAATTTTTGGGATCTTGCTGTAAATTATGTTAACCTTAAGAGATCCACATTTGTCTTCATTAATCTTTATCTCTACATAATTTGTAGAATCTTTCACAACCTGCTTTGGTGTTCCTTGTATATTCTTACTATTTTGGTTCTTTCAATCAATCTTTCTTCACTTTGGCTAAGTTAATTGCTCCCAATCCTTGGGCTCCAACTGCACTCAAATCTGAGCACTCCATGAATATTACCTTGGACAAGAATAAGCTATAAATGTTTGTCAAATTCACTTTTAACTGGCAACTATGTTTCCAAATGGATGACTCAGTACATTTTAAGGATGAGATCATTACACCCTACCACCCTGAAGTAGCTTTGGTGAATATGAATGTTGATCTTGCCCTCATAAATTTAAACGCAAACAACAGGAATTCTGCAGATGCTGGAAATTCAAGCAACACACATCAAAGTTGCTGGTGAATGCAGCAGGCCAGGCAGCATCTCTAGGAAGTGGTGCAGTCAACGTTTCAGGCTGAGACCCTTTGTCAGGACTAACTGAAGGAAGAGTGAGTAAGGGATTTGAAAGTTGGAGGGGGAGATCCAAAATGATAGGAGGAGACAGGAGGGGGAGGGATAGAGCCAAGAGCCAGACAGGTGATAGGCAAAAGGGGATACGAGAGGATTATGGGACAGGAGGTCCGGGAAGAAAGACAAGGGGGGGGGGACCCAGAGGATGAGCAAGAGGTATATTCAGAGGGAGAAAAAGAGTGAGAGAAAGAATGTGTGCATAAAAATAAGTAACAGATGGGGTATGAGGGGGAGGTGGGGCCTTAGCGGAAGTTAGAGAAGTCGATGTTCATGCTATCAGGTTAGAGGCTACCTAGACGGAATATAAGGTGTTGTTCCTCCAACCTGAGTGTGGCTTCATCTTTACAGTAGAGGAGGCCATGGATAGACATGTCAGAATAGGAATGGGATGTGGAATTAAAATGTGTGGCCACTGGGAGATCCTGCTTTCTCTGGCGGACAGAGCGTAGATGTTCAGCAAAGCGGTCTCCCAGTCTGCGTCGGGTCTCGCCAATATATAAAAGGCCACATCGGGAGCACCGGACGCAGTATATCACCCCAGTTGACTCACAGGTGAAGTGTTGCCTCACCTGGAAGGACTGTTTGGGGCCCTGAATGGTGGCAAGGGAAGAAGTGTAAGGGCATGTGTAGCACTTGTTCCACTTACACGGATAAGTGCCAGGAGGGAGATCAGTGGGGAGGGATGGGAGGGATGAATGGACAAGGGAGTTGTGTAGGGAGCGATCCCTGAGGAATGCAGAGAGAGTGGGGAGGGAAAGATGTGCTTAGTGGCGGAATCCCATTGGAGGTGGCGGAAGTTACGGAGAATAATATGTTGGACCCGGAGGCTGGTGGGGTGGTAGGTGAGGACCAGGGGAACCCTATTCCTAGTGGGGTGGTGGGAGGATGGAGTGAGAGCAGACGTACGTGAAATGGGGGAGATGCGTTTAAGAGTAGAGTTGATAGTGGAGGAAGTGAAGCCCCTTTCTTTAAAAAAGGAAGACATCTCCCTGGTCCTAGAATGAAAAGCCTCATCCTGAGAGCAGATGCGGCGGAGACGGAGGAATTGCGAGAAGGGGATGGTGTTTTTCACCTGTCACTTCACCTGTGAGTCGACTGGGGTGATATACTGCATCTGGTGCTCCCGATGTGGCCTTTTATATATTGGCGAGACCCGACGCAGACTGGGAGACCGCTTTGCTGAACATCTACGCTCTGTCCGCCAGAGAAAGCAGGATCTCCCAGTGGCCACACATTTTAATTCCACATCCCATTCCCATTCTGACATGTCTATCCACGGCCTCCTCTACTGTAAAGATGAAGCCACACTCATGTTGGAGGAACAACACCTTATATTCCGTCTGGGTAGCCTCCAACCTGATGGCATGAACATTGACTTCTCTAACTTCCGCTAAGGCCCCACCTCCCCCTTGTACCCCAGCTGTTACTTATTTTTATGCGCACATTCTTTCTCTCACTCTCCTTTTTCTCCCTCTGTCCCTCTGAATATACCTCTCGCCCATCCTCTGGGTCCCCCCCCCTTGTCTTTCTTCCCGGACCTCCTGTCCCATGATCCTCTCGTATCCCCTTTTGCCTATCACCTGTCCAGCTCTTGGCTCTATCCCTCCCCCTCCTGTCTTCTCCTATCATTTTGGATCTCCCCCTCCCCCTCCAACTTTCAAATCCCTTACTCACTCTTCCTTCAGTTAGTCCTGACGAAGGGTCTCGGCCTGAAACGTCGACTGCACCTCTTCCTAGAGATGCTGCCTGGCCTGCTGCGTTCTCCAGCAACTTTGATGTGTGTTGCTCATAAATTTAATATATTTTTAGCTTGGTTTCCAGGTGCAGAAATATTCTCAACTAATGGATCTAAAAATGCCCAGCATTTCAGCTGTGCTTTTGTGTACAAGGAATTAAGATAATCTTGATGAGATGGTCTGACTTGTTTCTCCCTCCACAGATGTTGGTTAAATATTTCTAGTTTTTGTTTTGGATTTCCAGTATCTGCAGTACTTTTTAATTTTAGCATTGATGTACAATGCTTAAAGTGCCAGTAAAATTGCATTGCAGAATTAACAGTAATTAGGAAATGGTTTGCTGGTTAAAAATAATTTAGCAATTAATTAGAATTTTTTGACTTAAACCTCATAAGTTGTTAAATCAGGTTTCTAGTTGGTGTTCAACTGCAGATATGTGCTCAAGGGGCTGAATGCTAGCCTAATTGTTTGAAAGGAAATGTGAAATATTAACCACTGTAGTGTAGTGGTTAGTGCAACTCTACAGCTCTATCTGTATGACTTGTGTTTGATTCTCACCACTTTCTGTGAGTAGTTTGTTCTGCTTTTGACCATGGGTTTCCTCCCACATTCCAAAGGTCTACAATTAGGGTTGGTGTTGGGAGCAGCTCAGCACTATTCTCGCTGATTGATTTGATGCAAACAATGCATTTCACTGTCTCAATGTACACGTGACAAAGCTAATCTTTGTACACATCTCCAAGATGGTATGTGAATTTTGATTCAGCTCAAACAATGTTGGTGGTTCAAAGGTTTGATGAAAGAAAAAATCAATACAATAATTGCCCCTGAATACCATGGTAACTGGTGCCAATTGGCTTCCAGAGAAAGAAATTAAAATATGGAAGTAGTGTTAGCAACTTCTTTGGAAAGCTTGCAATTAGAATTGATTCCTGCTTGCTCCATGCCCAACCCTCCTTTTACAGCTGGGCTTGGGACTGTCCAGGGCAGAGTTTACTAGAATATTGCACACTATAGTTAAGATGGCCTATCTCTTAGATAATAGATTTTCTGGCTTTTTAAAAAGTCCGGTCAACATTTAATTGTTAGGTGAGAGAGGTTGTGCTAACTAAGATGTTTGTAAATTTCTAGCTTGAAGGTAAAATGTATACTTAATGTTATAAAATTTAACATATTGATGCAGTCATAATTCAGTTTCATCAAGCAGAATTTATTTTTGTAAAATAGTTTTCAAATCAAAGGTGACTTGAAATACTGATAGCCTTGATCTATTTCTCATTGGTGGGTCTTAATGGAAGGAAGCTGGTGTTGCTTGTCTGCCATATCCTATGATGACAAGAAACTTGTGTGGGAATCTTTAAAGTGGAAAAGTAGTTGTATTGAGGCAGTTCCACTCTCAAAACTCAGATGTCTGTGTCCAGTGATATGAGTAGTCATCACAACTAGGGTCTTCTTTGTTTGCATTGGATAAACATGGCTAGTGAGAGCTGCAAGTCCAGTCAGCACCAAAGGTGAGTGTGCTGCACCAGAATGGACACAGCAAGTCCTTTCATTACGGGTGCTACCCTTCCCTGGTCACCCCATGCACCCCAGGAAGGAAGCTAGTATTATATGCAAAATGCTAGAGGAACTCAGCAAGTGAGGCAATGTATGAAGGAGAATAAAGAGAATCAAACTCGGGTTTCATCATTGCCATATGCCATGAAATGTTTTGTAATGTGCTGCTGCATATATACATGTACAAAAAAAAATACATGGGTTCAAAAATCTGCCGGTAGAGGGGACGCTATTCCTAAAACATTGAGTGTGTCACTTTAGACTCCTGTACCAGCTTGATGTAGCAATGAGAAAAGGGCATGCCATAGGTAATGGGCTCCTTAATGACATGCTGCCTTGAGGCATTGCCTTCTGAAGATGACCAATGTAGAGGAGGTTAATGCCCATGATGGAGCTGGCTGAATTTGCAACTTGATCCAATCCTATGCAGTGGCTCCTCCATACCAGACAATGATGCAACCAGTTAACATTCTCTTCATGGTGTGTCTTTAGTGTCATACCAAGTTTCCTTAAACTTCGGATGAAATGTATCCTGTCATGCTTTCTTTGTAATTGTAGAGAAAATCAGGATAGATCTTCAGAAATATTGACACCCAGGAGCTTGAAACTGCTCACTGGTGTGTGTTCCCTCAACCTTCCTCTTTCCTGAAGTCCACAATCAATTCTGTGGTCTTGCTGAAATTGAATGCAGGGTTGTTGTTGCGACACCACTCAACCATCTCATTCCTGTACAGCTCATCGTCTGAAATTCTGTCAATAATTGTGTCACTGGCAAATTTATAGATGGTGTTTGAGCTGAACCTAGCAACACACGCGTGGGTGTAGTGAGAGTGGAGTTGTGGGCTAAGTAAGCATCCTTGAGGTGTGCCAGTATTGATTGTCAGCAAGGAGAATGTTACTTCCGATCTGTACTGACTGTTCTCCTGATAAGGAATTCAAGGATCCAGTTGCAGATGGCTGTACAGAGGCCCAGGTTTGGGAGCTTGTTGATTCATACTGAGGGTATAGTGGTGTTCAATGCTGAGCTGTAATCAATACACAGCAACCTGATGTAGGTATTGCTATTGTCTAGGTGATCCAAGGCCAAGTAGAGAGCAAGTGAAATTGCACCTGCTATGGTGATAGACAAATTGCAGTGGGTCAGGTCCTTGTTTGGGCAGGAGTTGTTCTGGCCATGACCAATCTCTCAAAGCACTTCATCACAGATGTGAGTGCAATTGGGTGATAGTTGTTGAGGCAGCTCACACTGTTCTTCTAGGGCACTGGTATTATTGTCACCTTTTATAAATGGTTGGAAATTCTGACTGCAGATGTGAGAATTTGAAGATGTTCTTGAACACTCCTGACAAGTGGTTGGCACAGGTTTTCAATGCCCTTCTAAGTACACATCAGGGCCTGACACTTTGAGGGTTCACCCTCATGAAAGGTGACGTCAGCCTCCAGGACAGATTACAGGGTCACCAGATGCTGCGGGATTTGCACAGGGATAGTTTTATTCTCGCTTTCAAAGCATGCATCTGGTAGTGAAGCTTCACAGCCATTTATGATGTTAGATTTTGCCCTTAAATCAATGTTTCAGGATCTTGGCCAAGGAAGTGGGATTCTGGTTTCCTCTCCCTTCCTTTCCAGTCCTGATGAAGGGTCTCTACCTGAAACATCGATTGTTTATTTCCTCCTCCATAGATGCTGCCTGACCTGAGGCCCCCCCTCCGCCCCCAGCATTTTGTGTGTGTTACTCTGGATTTCCAGCAACTGCAGAATCTTGTTTAAAATCTACAGTCATAGTCCTGTTCCCTCAAACCTATGACCTCCTCTCCCTCACCTGACTTGCTAATGGTGTTCAAGTTCTACTGTGATCCTTTATTCACCTTCCCCTGAAGATGAATTTTGGAATTAGCAAATAAATTTTGATCTCTGATATATCTAGCAGATGGCAGATGTGGATCTACTGGGAAAGTAGATCATTTGGGCCTGTTTATATTTTGAAAATGTAATTGAATGGTCTCCACTCATCCCCTCAAGTCTGCTCCATCAATTTTCCTTTCCAATTTTGTTTAGATCATTTCCATCTTTGTAGGCGGTGGGTTCTGGGACATTACCACCCACTGACTGTCCACTTCCCCGTTTTGCCCTTAGCCTTAAATTTCTGATTCCAATTCATTGTCCCATCAGCTAATGAGACCAACTACCTCATCTAAAGCTGTAATAATCTTGCAAGTTACCATTTTTCCTCAACCCCCTTTGCTCGAAGGAGAACAACCCCAGCTTCTCCAAGCAAACCTTGTAGCTCAAATCCCTTATACTGAGAACTATTCAGGTAAAGAGAAAGATAAATACTGTTGAACCTGTGCAGGAGCGAGTGTTTTGGATTTTTGGATTATTGGATTTTTGTCCATTGAAATTGGACCTGAACAGGAGGGGGACTAATATTCTAGCTGGAAGGTTTTCTAGTGCTGAACCTGGGGAGGAGGTTAAACTAGAGTTGCAGGGGGCCAGGACAAATGGTGGAGTGGCTGTGAGGAAAGATGTTGTTAAGCCTACATTGCAAAGAAAGGAATCAAAAGGTTAAGCATGATGGGAATAGTGTTCTGAGTCTTTTATTTCAATACAAGGAATATAGTAGGAAAGCTGGATGAACTTAGAGTATAGATCAGTATGTAGAACCAGCATGTGGAATAAAGATTAACTGTATTTGTCACGTGTTGAAACATACAGTAAAATGTGTTAGTTGCATCAATGACCAACTCAGTTTGAGGAGGTGTTGGGGGCAGCCCACAAGCGTTGCCATGATTCTAGTGCCAACATATGCCCACAACTTTCTAACCTGGACCTATTTGGAATGTGGGAGAATGTCCATCATCTCCATGACTGTAGGGTAAACTCCTAACATACAATCTCAATCACTGGCAATATAACAACGATACTGCCACACCACTTTTTAAAGAAGAAAAGTTAAAACTCTGCATCTTGTTCGAGAATGTAATTACGGCATAAGCAGAGTTCGACATAATTCTTCTGTCTTCAGTAACTCCCATTTTTTCTTCCCTGTGCACTTGCATCTACTCTTCCTTTGCATCACTTCACAGCTCTCTATTGAACTCAATTTGCCTACATCCATTGCAGTTAATTGGTATTATCTCTAGTATTTGCAACACCTTCAAATTCCATGTCATCAGCAGAGTTAGAAATTTTACTGCATATATTCCAAAATCTACATAATCTATACATTTAACTAGAAAACAGTCCCAGCATTGACTTATGGAGAGTCCTTCTGTCCTCTAATCTGAAAAACAACCAACCACATTAAAAGACTACATTTTGTTATAGAACGTAGGACATTACAGCACAGTACAGGCCCTTTGGCCCACAATATTGTCAACCTTCTAACCTACTAAGATAAGCCCAACCCTTCCTTCCCCCATAACCCTCTATTTTTCAAGAATCAATGTGTTTATTTAAGAGTAGACTAGCTATCCAATCGATCTCTGCCTCTTATCATCTTATCAAGTCGTCTCCCTCATCTTCCTTTGCTCCAAAGAGAAAGGCCCTAGCTTGTTCAATCTATCCTCATAAGACACTTCCTTTAGACACTTCCTTTTTATCAAAAATTATCAAACTTCAACTTTGTTCTTTCAACATCAATTTTGTTTAACAGCTTTTATGAAATACTCTTTAAAATGTTTTAAAATATCCATGTATTACATCACTCTCTCTATTCTCTTATCCTTGCACAGTTCCATTAAAACACTTCATCTCCAACATTTTGACAGCTTTCCTCAAATATAGCAGAGACTAAATCTAACCAGGGATATATAACTTAACTCTTTCTGTCTCCATGTTGTCAATTACCCTACCTAGACTTTGACCAGTTTAACAATTGGAGTTCAATCCAGAAAGGTGTGAAGTGAATTTAAAGACAGCATGCAGAGTTGATGTCAGGATTCTTAATAGTGTCAAGGAGCAGAGGGATCTTGTGTCCATAGATCCCTCAAACATTCCGTGTAAGGTTGTTAAGACAGTGTATGGAGTGTTGGCTTTTATTAGTCAGGAGTTCAAGAACCACATGGTAATGCTGCAGCTCTATAAAACCCAGTTAGACCACAGCTGGAATATTATGTTCTGTTCTGGTCACCCCTTTATGGGAAGAGTGTGGAAGCTATAGAGAGGGTGCAGAAGAGATTTACCAGGATGCTGCCTGGATTACAGCAGGGGTCCCCAACCCTTTTTGCACCGCGGACTGGTTTAATATTGGCAATATTCTTGAGGACCGGCCGACCGGGAGGGGGTGGTGTTCAAGTAGGGTTAAGCTCACCTCAACCTGTCTTTTACAGTTAGGGTTGCCAACTTTCTCACTCGCAAATAAGGGACAAAAGTAGCAGTCAAATCCTGGGACACTTGTGTTTGCCCCAGAAAGACTACCATGACCATGAAGCCCTGCGCGGGCACCTGTGTGCGCATATGTGATGTGCGCATGCGCGTACGTGCTGATTTTTTCCCCACAGAACCCACAACAAAGTTGCTGGTGAACGCAGCAGGCCAGGCAGCACCTCTAGGAAGAGGTACAGTCGATGTTTCAGGCCAAGACCCTTCGTCAGGACTAACTGAAGGAAGAGTTAGTAAGAGATTTGAAAGTGGGAGGGGGAGGGGGAGATCCAAAATGATAGGAGAAGACAGGAGGGGGAGGGATGGAGCCAAGAGCTGGACAGGTGATTGGCAAAAGGGATATGAGAGGATCATGGGACAGGAGGTCCGGGAAGAAAGACAAGGTGGGGGGGGAGAAACAGAGGATGGGCAAGGGGTATAGTCAGAGGGACAGAGAGAGAAAAAGGAGAGAGAAAGAATGTGTGTATAAAAATAAATAACAGATGGGGTACGAGGGGGAGGTGGGGCATTAGCAGAAGTTAGAGTCGTCGATGTTCATGCTATCAGGTTGGAGGCTACCCAGACGGAATATAAGGTGTTCTTTCTCCAACCTGAGTGTGGCTTCATCTTTACAGTAGAGGAGGCCGTGGATAGACATGTCAGAATGGAAATGGGATGTGGAATTAAAATGTGTGGCCACTGGGAGATCCTGCTTTCTCTGGTGGACAGAGCGTAGGTGTTCAGCAAAGCGATCTCCCAGTCTGCGTCGGGTCTCGCCAATATATAAGAGGCCACATTGGGAGCACCGGACGCAGTATATCAACCCTGCCGACTCACAGGTGAAGTGTCACCTCACCTGGAAGGACTGTTTGGGGCCCTGAATGGTGGTAAGGGAGGAAGTGTAAGGGCATGTGTAGCACTTGTTCCGCTTACAAGGATAAATGCCAGCAGGGAGATCAGTGGGGAGGGATGGGGGGGACGAATGGATGAGGGAGTCACGTAGGGAGCGATCCCTGCGGAAAGCGGGGGGGGGGAGGGAAAGATGTGCTTATTGGTGGGATCCCGTTGGAGGTGGCGGAAGTTATGGAGAATAATATGTTGGACCCGGAGGCTGGTGGGGTGGTAGGTGAGGACCAGGGAAACCTTATTCCTAGTGGGGTGGAGGGAGGATGGAGTGAGAGCAGATGTACGTGAAATGGGGGAGATGCGTTTGAGAGCAGAGTTGATAGTGGAGGAAGGGAAGCCCCTTTCTTTAAAAAAGGAGGACATCTCCCTCGTCCTAGAATGAACCTACTGACTCTCACAGCTATCTAGACTATTCCTCTTCTCACCCTGTCTCTTGCAAAAACACCATCCCCTTCTCGCAATTCCTCCGTCTCCACCGCATCTGCTCTCAGGATGAGGCTTTTCATTCTAGGACGAGGGAGATGTCCTCCTTTTTTAAAGAAAGATTGGAGGAACAACACCTTATATTCCGTCTGGGTAGCCTCCAACCTGATGGCATGAACATCGACTCCTCTAGCTTCTGCTAATGCCCCACCTCCCCCTCGTACCCCATCTGTTATTTATTTTTATACACACATTCTTTCTCTCACTCTCCTTTTTCTCCCTCTGTCCCTCTCACTATACCCCTTGCCCATCCTCTGGGTTTTCCCCCCTCCCCCTTTTCTTTCTCCCTGGGCCTCCTGTCCCATGATCCTCTCATATCCCCTTTGCCAATCACCTGTCCAGCTCTTGGCTCCATCCCTCCCCCTCCTGTCTTCTCCTATCATTTCGGATCTCCCCCTCCCCCTCCAACTTTCAAATCTCTTACTAGCTCTTCTTTCAGTTAGTCCTGACGAAGGGTCTCGGCCTGAAACGTCGACTGTACCTCTTCCTAGAGATGCTGCCTGGCCTGCTGCGTTCACCGGCAACTTTGATGTGCGTTGCTTGAATTTCCAGCATCTGCAGAATTCCTGTTGTTTGCATTTTTCCCCACAGAGCAGTTTTGGCTTAATCTTCCCGACTATGCTGTACATATATTATTTCTACTTTATATAGGCTGTGTATTTATCATATCATTCCTGCTTTTACTATATGTTAGTGTTATTTTAGGTTTTATGTGTTATTTGGTATGATTTGGTAGGCTATTTTATGGTCTGGGAATGCTCAAAAAATTTTCCCATATATATTAATGGTAATTGCTTCTTCGTTTTATGCCATTTCGGCACGAAAGGTTTCATAGGAACCTTAGCTCTACCTTAGCGGGGGAAATACGGGAGAATGGTGGTCCCGTATGGGATAAATCAATTTAGCCCAATATACGGGATGTCCTGGCAAATACGGGACAGTTGGCAACCCTATGTTCAAGTTCAACAGTGCGTGACAGGGAATGAGGAAAGATGCAGCTGACTCATATTGTTTCCTCACAGCCCGGTACTGATCCGCGGCCCAGTGGTTGGGGACTGCTGGATTAGAGAACAAGTCTTATCAGGTTAGGTTGAGCAAGCTAGGGCTTCAGTCTTTGCAGTGAAGGAAGATAAGAGGAGTACAAGATGATAAGAGAAAGTGATCAAGTGGATAGCCAGAGACTTCCTCGGCAAAAATGGCTAATATGAGGGATATAATATAATTTTAAGGTGCTTGGAGGAAAGTCTGTGGGGAATAGCAGAGGAAAGTTTTTTTTACACAGAATGGTGAGTACATGGAACATACTTTCAGTGGTGATGGTAGAGGAAGATACATTAGGGACAGTTAAGAAACTTATTTCTTCGGCAGTTGAACAGGGCACGACTGCGCAAATGCGTGTAAGTCGAACCGTGAGGCAGCGGGAGTGTTTAAAAGCGAGAAGATTAACCGAGCGGGTGACTTTGTAGAAGGAGACGGAGTAGAGGGAGACAGAGTAGGAAGGCTTTGGCTCCTGAGGCTGAGGAAGAGCTTCGCTCTAAGTGAGGTAAGGTCGGGTAAGTTCCTTTAATAAATCTAATTACCTTAAGAGTAGGTAATGGAAGCAGCAGTTAGGGCAGTTGAGTGTTCCGTTTGCAGTAAGTATGTGGGAAGTCAGGGCAAGCACAAATGTCCCTGACAACTACACATGTAAAAGGTGCATCCAGCTGCAGCTCCTGACAAACCAAGTTAGGGAGCTGGAGCTGGATGAACTTTGGATCATTCGGGAGGCAGAGGCAGAAATAAACAGGAGTTACAGGGAGATTGTCACCCCTAAGATTCAGGAGACAGGTAGCTGGGTGACCGTCAGGAGAGGGAAGGGGAATAGACAGAATGAGCAGAGCACCCCTATGGCCGTTCCCACTAATAATAAGTACATCGTTTTGGATACTGTTGATGGGGACGACCTACCAGGGACAAGTTGCAATGGTTGCGTCTCTGGCACTGAGATGGGACCCTCAGCTCAGAAGGGAAGGAGAGAAAAGAGGAGAGCAGTAGTGAAAGGGGATTTGATAGTTAGGGGGACAGGTAAGAGGTTCTATGGAAGAGATCGAGAATCCTGGATGGTCTGTTGCCTCCCTGGTGCCAAGGTCCGCGATATCTCGGATCAAGTTCTCAGTATTCTCAAGAGGTAGGGTGAACAGCCGGATGTTGTGGTCCATGTAGGGACCAATGACGTGGGTAGAAAGAGTGAGGAGGTCCTGAAAAGTGAGTTTGGGGAGTTAGCGCCAAGTTCAAGGACAGGACCTCCAGGATAGCAATCTCAGGATTGCTACCAGTGCCACGTGCAGGCAGGTTTAGAAATAATTAGATAGCGCAGATCAACACGTGGCTGAAGATGGTGCAGGAGGGAGGGCTTCAGATTTATAGATAATTGGGCAGTTTTCCAGGGAAGGTGGGACCTGTTCCGGTGGGATGGTTTACATCTGAACTGGAGGGGGACAAATATTCTTGCAGGTAGGTTTGCTAGAGAGGCTCCAGTGGATTTAAATTAGAAACAAGGGGGGAGGAGAATCAGAGTGTAGGAACAGATGTAGGGGAGAAGGAAAAAAAAGAAAATAGTAAAGTTGTTTGCACCATTAGTGATAAACAGAGAGTAGGAGGTGGAAAATTTCTTAAATGCATTTATTTTAATGCTAGGAGCATTATAAGAAAGGTGGATGAGCTTAAAGCATGGATTGATACCTGGAAGTATGATGTGGTAGCTATTAGTGAAACATAGTTACAAGAGGGGTGTGATTGGCAACTAAATACTCCTGTATTTCATTACTTCAGGTATGATAGAATTGGAGGGACAAGATGGGGGAGGTGTTGCATTGCTTGTCAGAGAAAATATTACAGCGGTGCTCTGGCAGGATAGATTAGAGGGCTCATCTAAGGAGGCTATTTGGGTGGAACTGAGGAATGGGAAAGGTGTAGTAACACTTATAGGGGTGTATTATAGACCACCAAATGGGGAGTGAGAATTGGAGGAGCAAATTTTTAAGGAGATAGCAGATATTTGTAGTAAGAACAAGGTTGTGATTGTGGGAGATTTTAATTTTCCACACATAGACTGGGAAGCCCATACTGTGAAAGGGCTGGTTGGTTTGGAGTTTGTAAAATGTGTGCAGGATAGTTTTTTGCACCAATACATAGAGGTATCAACTAGAGAAGGGGCAGTGTTGGATCTCCTGTTAGGGAATGAGGTAGGTCAGGTGATGGAGGTTTGTGCTGGGGAGCACTTCGGGTCCAGTGATCACAATGCCATTAATTTCAATATAATTATGGAGAAGGGTAGGTCTGGACCCAGGGTTAAGATTTTTGATTAGAGAAAGGCTAACTTTAAGGAGATGTGAAAGGATTTAGAAGGAGTGGATTGAGACAATTTGTTTTATGGGAAGGATGTAATAGAGAAATGGAGGTCATTTAAAGGTGACATTTTGAGGGTACAGGATCTTTATGTTCCTGTTAGGTTGAAAGGAAAGGTTAAACGCTTGAGAGAGCCATGGTTTTCAAGGGATACTGGAAACTTGGTTCAGAAAAAGAGAGATATCTACAATAAATATAGACAGCATGGAGTAAATGAGGTGCTCAAGGAATATAAAGAATGTAAAAGGAATCTTAAAGAAATTAGAAAAGCTAAAAGAAGATATGAGGTTGCTTTGGCAAGTAAGGTGAAAATAAATCCAAAGGGTTTCTACAGTTATATTAATAGCAAAAGGATAGTGAGGGATAAAATTAGTCCCTTAGAGAATCAGAGTGGACAGCTATGTGTGGAGCCAAAAGAGATGGGAGGAGATTCTGAACAATTTTTTTTCTTCGGTATTCACTAAGGAGAAGGATATTGAATTGTGTAAGGTAAGGGAAAACAGGTAGGGAAGTTATGGAAACTATGATGATTAAAGAAGAGGAAGTACTGGCGCTTTTAAGGAATATAAAAGTGGATAGGTCTCCAGGTCCTGACAGGATATTCCCTAGGACCTTGAGGGAAGTTAGTGTGGAAATAGCAGGGTCTCTGACAGAAATATTTCAAATGTCATTAGAAATGGGGATGGTGCCGGAAGACTGGCGTATTGCTCATGTTGTTCTATTGTTTAAAAAGGGTTCTAAGAGTAAACCTAGCAATTATCGGCCTGTGAATTAGACGTCAGTGGCGGGTAAATTGATGGAAAGTATTCTTACAGATGCTATCTATAATTATCTGGATAGACAGGGTCTGATTAGGAACAGTCAACATGGATTTGTGCTTGGAAGGTCATGTTTGACAAATCTTATTGAATTTTCTGAACAGGTTACTAGGAAAGTTGACGAGGGTAAAGTGGTGGATGTTGTCTATATGGACTTCGGTAAGGCCTTTGACAAGGTTCCAAATGGAAGGTTAGTTAGGAAGGTTCAATTGTTAGGTATTAATATTGAAGTAGTAAAATGGATTCAGCAGTGGCTGGATGGGAGACACCAGAGAGTAGTGGTGGATAACCGTTTGTCAGATTGGAGGCCGGTGACTAGTGGTGTGCCTCAGGGATCTGTACTGGGTCCAATGTTGTTTGTCATATACATTAATGATCTGGATGATGGGGTGGTAAATTGAATTAGTAAGTATGCAGATGATACTAAGATAGGTGGAGTTGTGGATAATGAAGTAGGTTTTCAAAGCTTGCAGAGAGATTTAGGCCAGTTAGAAGAGTGGACTGAAAGATGGCAGATGGCGTTTAATGCTGAGAGATGTGAGGTGCTACATTTTGGTAGGAGTAATCAAAATAGGACATACATGGTAAATGGTAGGGCATTGAAGAATGCAGTAGAACAGAGGCATCTAGGAATAATGGTGCATAGTTCCCTGAAGGTGGAATCTCATGTGGATTGGTGAAGAAAGCTTTTGGTATGCTGGCCTTTATAAATCAGAGCATTGAGTATAGGAGTTGGGATGTAATGTTGAAATTGTACAAGGCATTGGTAAGGCCAAATTTGGAGTATTGCGTGCAGTTTTGGTCACCGAGTTATAGGAAAGATGTCAACAAAATACAGAGATTACAGAGAAGATTTACCTGGGTTTCAGCACCTATTAGATTACAGAGAAAGGTCGAACAAGTTGGGCCTTTATTCTTTGGAGCATAGAAGGTTGAGGGGGGACTTGATAGAGGTATTTAAAATTATGAGGGGGATAGATAGAGTTGACGTGGATAGGCTTTTTTCATTGAGAGTGGGGGAGATTCAAACAAGAGGACATGAGTTGAGAGTTAAAGGGCAAAAGTTTAGGGATAAAATGAGGGGGAACCTCTTTACTCAGAGACTGGTAGCGATGTGGAACGAGCTTCCAGCAGAAGTGGTTGGGACAGGTTTGATGTTGTCATTTAAAGTTAAATTGGATAGCTCTATGCACAGGAAAGGAATGGAGGGTTATGGGCTGAGTGCAGGTCAGTGGGACTAGGTGAGAGTAAGCGTTCGGCATGGACTAGAAGGACCAAGATGGCCTGTTTCCATGCTGTAATTGTTATATGGTTATAGGCATATGGATGATAGAAAAAAAGGAGGCTATGTTAGAGAGAAAGGTTAGAATAGGTTAAAATGTCACAACATTGTGGGCCAAATGGCCTATATTGTGCTGTACTGTTCTATTTTCTTAATTCATGCCAATTCCTTCAAGGGTTTGTGTATGGAACCCTCCAGTCCCCCCTTTGCCATTCTGTTTTTATTGCCTCTTTTCATTTTCATACCCAAGCCCTTCAGATGTCGTTCCTTTGAACTAAATGTCATCAGTTAACACATCTGTCAATTTTACCATCTGGTCCCTCAAACACCTTTGTTTCCAGTTTTGCACTGTCCGAAAAAGTTGCCCCTCTCCTCAAATCTGTAATTTCATTAACATATAAGAAAATTATGTCTCTAACTCTGAAACCGGGCCAGATTGATTGTGATTATGTATGACCCCAAACTGAGCTTAGAATCCAGACCAAGGAGATCTTCAGGTTTTATACAGAGTGTTGTGTCTGTGCATGACTATATATTGATTAGATAAAAGCACACACATGGGAGGTGGCTTTAACTTCTGCATTCCCATTGCAGAGAGAGAGAGCAAAGAACGCATGCGCAGACAACAGATCAATACGTAGTGCTGGGGGTGGGGGTCATTGCTCTAGAAGAAATAGATCCGTACATTACACTTCCAATTAATTTAGATTAATGCAACATAAAACTGTATATGGACAAAACATTCAATTTCCCTTTCATAAACCCATATTCCAAATAAACATGCTTTCACAATAACCAGCCATAACTAACTTCACAATTGCAACATCATTAGAGACTACAGCAAAGGAGGTTAGAATGTGAAATGCACAAAATGTCCTGAATGGTGTAAAATTCATCTAACGTCTTGCTTGCTGGCTTTTCAGGGGTTACTAAGTTGCGTAAGAGACTACGTTCTTGAGCTAAGAAGTGTAGGGGCTTTCTTTGGTTCCTGCACATTGTTCGCATTACAATACAGTTCCACCCTCTTGATATACAACTCTCAGCCTTCATTAGCGCTATCAAATTCATCAACTTTCCAGACTGAAGCCATCGCCAAGCTATTTTCACTTTATATCCAGTGCATCTTTCACTATGTACTATGCTGTACCCACACCTTTGTTAGTGTCCATGATGGCTTTCTCATGCTGTTTAACTCTTGCTGTTTCATCCCGTATGCCTGCCTTTTCATTGTTTACGTGGAACAGTCCATGTTCCAAACCTTCCCTGGTAATGCTCCCCAGTTCCACTACAGTGACATCTTTTATAAACCTACCAATTCCCACAGTTATCTTGACTATACCTCTTCCCACCCTGTCTCCTGTAAAAATGTTATTCCCTCTTCTCAGATCCTTAGACTCCATCTCATCTGTTACCAACATGAGGTTTTCCTTCCCAGGATACCAGAGATGTCCTCTTTCTTCAAAGAACAGGGTTTCCCTTCCTCCACCATTGATGCTGCCCTCACCCCATCTTCCCAGTGATAGAGTTCCTCTTGCCCTTACCTACTGCCCATGAGCCTCTGCATCCTACACGTCATTTTCCACAACTTCCGCCAACACCAAAGGGATCCTACCACTATACACATCTTTACCTCCCCCACCCCACTTTCCGCTTCCTGCAGGGATCACTTCTCCCCATGATTCCCTTGTCCATTCATCCCTCCCGGCACCCCCTCCTTTCCTCTTGGCCGCCACTCCTTCAGGAGGAAGCATTGCATGATCCTCCCCCTCTCCCCCAAAATAGTGAGGGAGTGGTGAGGGTAGGAAGTGGACAATTTTCTCTCCTTGTTCCCATGCCCAAAGGAACCAGAGAGAAGGGACAGGCCAAAATTGAGGTGGTGGCCAAGTTCCAGACAAGCAGCAGTGCAGTGAAACAAAATACGTATCTCCAAAAAGAATCCAGTCCCAACCTGGAGAGGCACCGTGGTGTTAGAAACATTGGTGCTGCAGAGCATTCCCCGTGCACGGAGAAGGTGCTGTTGGGGTGATGGATGGATATGAAAACCCAGAAACTGGGCCTCAGAATGGAATATCCCCACCCCACGAGATGTCCCAGAGATGAAGAGTGAGAGGGAAGGAATGGGAATTAGGGAACGGAGGGAGAGCAGGAGGCAGAGAGGGGGAGCAGGAAACAGGAGAGAAAATGTGAAAGTGAGGGAGAGAGGGAAGGGGATTGTTGTGGGACAGAGAAAAAGGACAGAACATACAACATAGAATATAGTACAGCACAGGAACAGGCCCCTTGGCCCACGATGAACGATTACACTGGGCATTAAGTGTCTAACTAAACTAACCACTTCTTCCTACACAATCCCTCCATTCCCTGGATGTTCAAGTGTCTGAGTCCCTAAGCCTCTTACTACAAACATATCGACACACTCATACCCCTGGTCTCAATCTTCACCAACCCTCCCTCACACTCCACAACACTTGGGACCCACATTCTCTCAATAAAAATAAAACAAGCAATAAAGTGTAGATCTCAATAAAGGTGAGTGGGTCTGGAGCCAGGAATGAAGGTATGGGCCATATCACAGTGACAGTGCCTAGTGAAGCTGAATGCCCGGTAAAGGGAACAAACACGAGAGGAGTTGTCCCACTACCTATTAACTGACACCCTAACATAGAAAATAGAACAGTACAGGCTCTTCAGCCACGATGTTCCACCAACGTTTCAACCTTATCCAAGATCAGTCTCACCTTCTGTTCCACATAACCCTCCAGTTCTCTTTCATTCACGTGCGTAATTAAACCTACCTCTGAAATCCTCCCTAGACTTTCCTCCAATCACTTTAAAATTATGTCCTCACATATTACCCATTTCCGCCCTATAAAAAGGAATTAGCTGTCTGGATGATCTAAGCTTCTTATACACCTCTATCAAGTCATCTCTCCTCCCCCTTTGTTTCAAAGAAAACAGCCCTAGATTGCTTTACCTTTCCTTATAAGACATGTCCTCTAATCCAGATAGCATCCTGATAAATCTCCCCTGCACCCACACTAAGGCCTTGACATCCTTCTTATAATGAGGCGACCAGAACTGAGCACCATATTCAAAGTGTGGTCTAACCAGAGCTTGAAAGAGCTGCAACATTACATCACAGCTCCTGAATTCAATCTCCCAACTAATGGGGGCCAACACACCATATCATACACCTTCTCAACACCTCTATCAACTTCTGTGGCAACTTTGAGGGATCTATGCACGTGGACCAGATATGGTCCCAAGAATCTTTAATTCGAGCAAGATTTCTCTATTCCTCTATTCAACACATCCTGCCAAAAGGTGCTAACATATCATTTTGCTTTCCAAACTGCATGCTCATCATTATTTTCAGTAATTCATATACAAGTCCTGTCAGGTCCTTCTGAACATCAACATCTTTTAATCTGTCGCCACTTCAAAACTACACGGCCTTTTCATTTTTTTTCTCTATCACAGCCAATAACCCTGGACTTTCTCACATTACATTTTATCTGTCTGTCTTTAATTCCCTGTCAATAACCATTTCCATCGTGAAGTACACAATGAAGCCAAATATCTCTAGTTTATTGACTCTGTGCGTTGGGCGTCACTGGGAGAGCAAGTCTTTATTGCCCCATAATCAAGGGTTTGCCTGGTGATGACATGAGAACCATATTTTGGTCTAAAGTCTCGTAAAGTCTAGGATAAGTGCGGAGGGATAATCCTTTGTCTATTGACCATGAGTTAACCAGATGGGCACCTTCAATTTTAAAAGTGAATCATTTTATTGAATTTAAATGGACTGCATTGGTAGGATTTCATATTGATCATTAATATGAACTTCTGGATTACAAATCTCTCCTCCTGATCTACCCAGCTCGTGCCACACCCAGCCCCCTAACACCCTGTTCCTTCCCCAATCTGCCCATCTCCCACACAAAGTATCCCCTTAGTCACCTCACCCGCCCCAGCCCACACCGTTTCCATTTGCCCTCCCACCTCCTTTCCTTGGTTCCCCGATCCACCTTAATTTCCTATTATTTCCACTCCTCCTGCCTCCATCTGCCTGTTATTCCACCTCACCTGGATCATCTGTCACTTGCCAGTTCTTTACTTTGAGATACAACATGGAACAGGCCCCTGTGGCACTTCGAGCCATGCCGCCCAGTAACCCATCAACTTACCCCCCCATTAATCACAGGACAACTTACAGTGATGAATTAACTTATTAACCATTAAATGTTTGGACTGTGGGAGGAAACTGGAGCACCCATTGATAACCCCACACAGTTCACCAGGAGGAATGTCAAACTTGCTTACAGGGGAGGCCAGAATTGAACTCGGAACTCCAAAGCCCTGGGCTGTAATAACATCACATTACTTGCTACGCTACCTTGGCGTCCCTCCCCTTCCCCTCACCTCTTTCTGCTGGCCATTCTCCCTCTATGACTCAGTCTAGATGAATTCCCTCCCCAGATGCTGTCTGACCCTCTGAGTTCCTCAGGCAGCTTATATTATTTTTGACTCAAGATTTCAGCATCTGCACCCTCTTGTGCCAAACAGATTGTTCCCGATGACACTACTCAAGAGTGGTTTAACTAGTGTTTTATAGAGCTGCAAAGTTACCTCAGGGCTTCTTAAACTCAATTCCACAAGGGTCCCCATTCTCCTTTCCTTTACCATGAGCCCAGCACTGGTGACTCAAGGTTCGATATTGTTTAATGTCATTTCCAGTATATAAGGAGAATGAAACAATTGTTACTCCGGATCCAATGCAGTACAAAAAAAAAAATAAGACAAAGAAACTATAATAATAATACACAATAAATATAAATACATAAGTTAGCTTACAAACATAGATGAATTGTATGTCCATTAAGTGACACTAGGCACAGGAGCGTCTGTACATAAGGTGAGTCTGACAGGAAATGATAAAGTGATGGTGGTTGGGAGCATGGAGGGGGTGGGTTAGTGGGTTTAGGTGTCGAACAGCCTTGTTGCCTGGGGGAAGTAACTGTTTTTGATTCTGGTGTTCCTGGTTACAACACAGCACATAACGAATGAAGTCCTGGTGTGGATGCTACGTAGCCTCCTCCCTGATGGGAGTGGGACGGTGAGTGCGAGGTCAAAGCATTGCATATTGATTGCATTCCTTAGCTGCTAAAGGAGGAAGAGAAGACAAGCAAGGGTCTGTTTAACAATATATATTAAGCAAAATATTGATTCAAAATTTTATTTACCTATAAATATATTAAACATTTATTGAGTGGTTAATAGATATAATAAAGGATTGCCCCTTCAAGTTGGAACTGTTGAGAAATGTCAACTGGTGATTATGACTCTTTGGAGTACTTAGTGTTGTATAGCACAGAAACAGGCCATTTGGCCCAACTTGACCATACTGACCAGTGGGCATACTTACAGAATAATCCTATCTCCCAGCACTTAGTTCATTGTTCATAGGCTTTAGACAATTCAACTCATGGCACAGAAACAGCTCCTTTGGACAACTGGTTCATCCAATCAAACTCCCCATCAAAGCTAGCCCCATTTGCCTGTATTAAGTTCATGTCCCTCAAAACCTTTCCTATCCACGTACCTTTTTTATTTATTAGTTTATTTATTTACTTAGCAATATAGCATGGAGTAGTTCTTTCCAGCCCCTCGAGCTGTGCTGCCCCAGCAAACCCACAACCCCGATCGACCCTAACATCACAGGACAATTACAATGACCATTTAACCTCCCTGGTATGGCTTTGGACCGTGGGAAGAATCTGGAGCACCTAGGGAAAACCCACACATTCTACGGGGAGAACATTCAGAGACTCCTTACAGAACTTGCCGGAACTGAACCCCAAACTCGGGAATGCCTCCAGCTGTAACAGCATCGTGCTACATTACTGCGGTACCTGTACAGAATGGAAAGTTTTGGTGTGGAAAATAAAATTATCGTACAGAAAGTATCGTACCAAAATTTCCAAGTACCCTTTAAATGTTGTTAATGTACCTGCCTCAATGACTTCCTCTGGCAGGTCATTCCATACTGGGCAAAAAGTGTCCCTCAGGTTCTTATTAAATTTCTCCCCTCTTACATCCAACCTCTTGCTCTCTCCCTCTCTCACTCATGACTCCAAATGCAATCAGCTTATTTGTAATATTTTATTGAATAAAGAGACTGTTTCATACCTGCCAGTACTTCTCTCCAGTGACTTCAGGCAACACCAGGTGAGACCCGACCTAAACTGGGGGACCGCTTCTTCCCTTTTCCTTTTCAGTCTGATGAACAGTCTCAACCTGAAACGTCAACAATATTAAATTGCTCCTTCACAAATCTGTGGAGGTGATGCGATTGAATATATTGGCAGATGTTCGGTCGGCTCAGTGGTTCGTGGGAAGCAGAAGAGGGGCAAAGAATTGGAACTGTAGCCAGGATCGAATTGGTGGAAGTGCTTAGAACACACTGGAGAAATGGTGGTCAGCTCCTGTAGATCACACTAGAGAAATGGTGGTCAGCTGCTGTAGATCACACTGGAGAAATGGTGGTCAGCTCCTGTAGATATCAATGGAGAAATGGTAGTTAGCTCCTGTAGAACACACTGGAGAAATGGTATACAGCTCTTACAGAACACACTGGAGAAATGGTAGCCAGCTCCTGTAGAACCCACTGGAGAAATGGTAGTCAGCTCTTACAGAACACACTGGAGAAATGGTAGCCAGCTCCTGTAGAACCCACTGGAGAAATGGTAGTCAGCTCTTACAGAACACACTGGAGAAATAGTAGTCAGCTGCTGTAGAACACACTGGAGAAATGGTAGTCAGCTGCTGTAGAACACACTGGAGAAATGGTAGTCAGCTGCTGTAGAACACACTGGAGAAATGGTAGTCAGCTCCTGTAGAACACACTGGAGAAATGGTAGTCAGCTCCTGTAGAACACACTGGAGAAATGGTAGTCAGCTGCTGTAGAACACACTGGAGAAATGGTAGCCAGCTGCTGTAGAACACACTGGAGAAATGGTAGCCAGCTGCTGTAGAACACACTGGAGAAATGGTAGTCAGCTGCTGTAGAACACACTGGAGAAATGGTAGTCAGCTGCTGTAGAACACACTGGAGAAATGGTAGTCAGCTGCTGTAGAACACACTGGAGAAATGGTAGCCAGCTGCTGTAGAACACACTGGAGAAATGGTAGCCAGCTGCTGTAGAACACACTGGAGAAATGGTAGTCAGCTGCTGTAGAACACACTGGAGAAATGGTAGTCAGCTGCTGTAGAACACACTGGAGAAATGGTAGTCAGCTGCTGTAGAACACACTGGAGAAATGGTAGCCAGCTGCTGTAGAACACACTGGAGAAATGGTAGCCAGCTGCTGTAGAACACACTGGAGAAATGGTAGTCAGCTGCTGTAGAACACACTGGAGAAATGGTAGTCAGCTGCTGTAGAACACACTGGAGAAATGGTAGCCAGCTGCTGTAGAACACACTGGAGAAATGGTAGTCAGCTGCTGTAGAACACACTGGAGAAATGGTAGCCAGCTGCTGTAGAACACACTGGAGAAATGGTAGTCAGCTGCTGTAGAACACACTGGAGAAATGGTAGCCAGCTGCTGTAGAACACACTGGAGAAATGGTAGTCAGCTGCTGTAGAACACACTGGAGAAATGGTAGCGAGCTGCTGTAGAACACACTGGAGAAATGGTAGCCAGCTGCTGTAGAACACACTGGAGAAATGGTAGTCAGCTGCTGTAGAACACACTGGAGAAATGGTAGCCAGCTGCTGTAGAACACACTGGAGAAATGGTAGTCAGCTGCTGTAGAACACACTGGAGAAATGGTAGCCAGCTGCTGTAGAACACACTGGAGAAATGGTAGTCAGCTGCTGTAGAACACACTGGAGAAATGGTAGTCAGCTCTTACAGAACACACTGGAGAAATAGTAGTCAGCTGCTGTAGAACACACTGGAGAAATGGTAGTCAGCTGCTGTAGAACACACTGGAGAAATGGTAGTCAGCTGCTGTAGAAAACACTGGAGAAATGGTAGTCAGCTCCTGTAGAACACACTGGAGAAATGGTAGTCAGCTCCTGTAGAACACACTGGAGAAATGGTAGTCAGCTGCTGTAGAACACACTGGAGAAATGGTAGCCAGCTGCTGTAGAACACACTGGAGAAATGGTAGCCAGCTGCTGTAGAACACACTGGAGAAATGGTAGTCAGCTGCTGTAGAACACACTGGAGAAATGGTAGTCAGCTGCTGTAGAACACACTGGAGAAATGGTAGTCAGCTGCTGTAGAACACACTGGAGAAATGGTAGCCAGCTGCTGTAGAACACACTGGAGAAATGGTAGCCAGCTGCTGTAGAACACACTGGAGAAATGGTAGTCAGCTGCTGTAGAACACACTGGAGAAATGGTAGTCAGCTGCTGTAGAACACACTGGAGAAATGGTAGTCAGCTCCTGTAGAACACACTGGAGAAATGGTAGCCAGCTGCTGTAGAACACACTGGAGAAATGGTAGCCAGCTGCTGTAGAACACACTGGAGAAATGGTAGTCAGCTGCTGTAGAACACACTGGAGAAATGGTAGTCAGCTGCTGTAGAACACACTGGAGAAATGGTAGTCAGCTGCTGTAGAACACACTGGAGAAATGGTAGCCAGCTGCTGTAGAACACACTGGAGAAATAGTAGTCAGCTGCTGTAGAACACACTGGAGAAATGGTAGCCAGCTGCTGTAGAACACACTGGAGAAATGGTAGTCAGCTGCTGTAGAACACACTGGAGAAATGGTAGCCAGCTGCTGTAGAACACACTGGAGAAATGGTAGTCAGCTGCTGTAGAACACACTGGAGAAATGATAGTCAGCTGCTGTAGAACACACTGGAGAAATGGTAGTCAGCTCATGTTTCTGTGTTTTGATTTATTACTTTTATAATTTAGAGATACAGCATGGAACAGGTTCTTCTGGTTCATCGAGCTGTATCGTCCAGCAACTTCCTCTTTTAACCCTACCCTAAACACAGGACAACTTACAATGACTAATTAACTTACCGACTGCTACATCTTTGGACTGTGGGAAGAAACCCACACAATGACAGGGAGAACATGCTAACACCTTACAGACAGCGTCAGAACTGAACTCTGAACTCCAGTGCCCTGCTCCGTAATAGTGTCGTCTAACCAGTCAAGGTATGGAATTGCTTCACCATTGATTTATCAAAGGTCATGATTGAAATGTATTTACACTCAAGCTGCATATGAATGAGAGTCCAGTGATCAATAAAATTCCCAAAATACTGAATTTCCAAAGTACAGGGTTCGGGAGAAGTATAAATCAGACCTGCCAGCCTTGAGAACGAGAGAGCACAGGGAGAATGTGATTACTTGTGTACATGAAGACATGAACACTTGTGAGATGTGTCCTATTTTCCAGCCAATCTAGTGACTGCAGCAGGACTGTTGGAGCCATTTGTCATTGTAATGTTTATAGATTCTCCGTGATTCTTGGGGAGAAGGGCACAGTGATAGATGCAATTTTAATTTTGTTTTAACCCTTCTGCTGATATGATAGAAGTGCCTCTGGTTACTTCATCTCTGGAGTTCCCTGAGGAATTCTCTGCCTCTTTTTTTAAAATTTTCAAGATTCGCTTCATTTGTCACTCGTACATTGACATACCTCGTTTGAAGCAATGACCAGCACAGTCTGAATGTATGCTGAGGGCAGTCTGCAAGTGTTGCCATGTTCCTGGCACCAACATAGCATGCCCACAGTTTACTAACTCTAACTTTTGCGTCTTTGGAATGTGGGAGGAAACCAGAGCACCCGGAGGAAGCCAAGCGGTCACTGGGAGAATGAACAAGCGGCTTAATGATAGTGGCAGGAATTAAACCTTGATTACTGGCACTGTAATATCATTACACTAACTGCTACACAACCATGCTGAACCCTTGCAATGTCCCTGAACTGCTGCTTGGAGCAAACTTTGGATTACCGGAACTAATCTGCCCCTGTAGACTGCTAAATTGTGCACGATCATCTCAGTTATAAGTGCCTTAGGACGTGTTTACTATGAAGCAGCTGCTAAGCTAAAGTATTGGTCTCTGCTGTTCCTTTGGGTTCATCAGCATAGTGGAGAAGTGAAGTCCGTTGCATGGGCAACAGTTTGTTCTCCATATCGTACTGTTCCGGCTTGAGTACTGGCTTGAATATTGACTACATAGACAATTAGAATGCAACATCCATGTTCAATCCCGACCACAGAGGGCTTCAACATTTTGTGGTCAAAAGTAAAGGACTTTTGGAGACGAAGTTAGTGAGTGTATTTAAAGCAGAGGTTGGCAGGTTCTTGATTAGTCAGGGTGCCCAAGGCTATGGGGAGAATGGGTTTGAGAGGGATAGTAAATCAGCCACGATGGAATGGCGCAGTGGGCTCAATGGGTCAAATCCTGCTCCTCTGTCTTCCAGTTATCAAACTAATTGTAACCACTATTACTTCCATTCCACTATTATGGGGTGGCATGGTGGTGTCGCAGTTAGCGCAGCAATTAGGGTTCAAATCCAGCGACTGCCTGTAAGGAGTCTGTACGTTCTCCTCATGACCCCGTGACCCTGTGAGTTTCCTCCCACAGGCCAAAGACAAATGGGTCAGGGTTAGTGAGTTGTGGGCCCAGAATGTTCAGCAGAACAAAACCTAACACAACAAGCAACTAAATGATAACAACAAAAAAGTCCCTTTCCTCTTCCACACATACCTACAGGCCTCCAACCCTAGGACGGGCCTTCAGAGTCCAGTCTCCAGGCTTCAGCCACTGGGCTTCGACTGAATGAACCTGGCCACCTGCCAGTTAGCTGTATGAAACATTCCTGAAAGAAATCAATCAGGCCCCTCTCAGCACTGCTGGAACTTGCATTGCGTGGTGCCAGTTTGAGAGATTCACACTGCGTTCCTGGCCATCACATTTTGTGCAATTTCTTTTTGCAAGTGACACTAAGGTTGGTGGTGTTCTGGATAATGTAGAAGTTTGTTGTAAATTACAACAGAATATTGACAGGATGTGAAGTTGGGCCGAGAGGTGGCAGATGGAGTTCCATCCAGAAAAGAGTGAAGTGATTCACTTTGGAAGGTCAAACTTGAAGGCGGAGTACAGGATTGATGGCAGGATTCTTAGCCGTTAACTAACAAACAGAGGGATCTTGGTGTTTTTGTCCATACGTCCAAATTGCAGCACTAGTTGATAGGATGGTTAAGAAGGGATATGTGTGTTGGCCTTTGTTAGTCAGGGGGATTGAGTTCAAGAATCTTAACCCATGACCTCTGGTTGCTGTCCCACCCAAGCTCAGTGGAAAAAGCCTGCTTGCATTTATGTTATGTATACTCCACATAATTTTGTATACCTCTATCGAATCACCTCTCAGTCTAGTATGTTCTAACAATTACAGTCCTAACCTAATCAATCTTTCCTTATAACTCAGATCCACCAGACCCAGCAACATCCTTGTAAATTTTCTCTGTATTCTTTCAACCTTGTTTACATCTTTCCTGTAGGGAGGTGAATAAAGCTGCACACAGTACTCCAAATTGAACCTCATCAACGTATTGTAAACTTCAACCCATCTCCTGTACTCAATAGGTTGATTTATGAAGACTAACGTGCCAAAAGCTTTCTTTACAACCCTATCTACCCGTCACGCCACTTTTAACAAATTATATACCCGCATTCCCAGATCCCTTTGTTCTACCACGCCCTACAGTGAACCACCATTCACTGGGTAAGACCTACCGTGGTTTGTGCTACTGAAGTGCAACACCTCACACTTGTCTGCATTAAACTCCATCTGCCATTCTTCAGCCCATTTTTTCCAGCTGATGCAGATCCCTTTGCAAGCCATGATAGCCTTCCTCACTGTCCACTATACCCCCAATCTTAGTGTCATCCACAAATTTGCTAATCCAGTTAACCACATTACCATCCAGACCATTGATATAGATGACAAACAGCAAACCCAGCACCGATCCCAGTGGCACACAGGCCTCCAGCCAGAGAGGCAGCCATCCACTACCACTCCCTGGCTTCTCCCAGAAAGCCAATGTCTAATCCAATTTACTATGTCATCTTGAATGCCGAGCGACGGAACCTTCTTGACCAATTTCCCATGTGGGACCTTGTCAAATCCCTTGCTAAAGTCTATGTAGACAATGTTTACTTTTTGGTAACTTCCTTGAAAAACTGATTAGTTAGTCATGACCTACCACACACAAAGCCATGCTGATTATCCTTTAAATAGTCCAAATCTATCCAAATACTTATTTATCCTGTCCCTTAGAATACATTCCAATAACTTTCCCACAACTGATGTCAGACTCACAGGCCTATAATTTCCTGGATCATGTTTAGAGCCTTTCTTAAACAACAGAACAATATTAGCTATCCTCCAATCCCCTGGCACCTCACCTGTCACTAAGGATGATTTGAATATCTCTGCTAGGGCTCCAGCAATTTCTGCAGTTGCCTCCCATAGGATCTGAGGGAACTCCTTATCAGGCCCTGGGTATTTATCCACTCTGATTTGCCTCAGGCTAGCAAACACCTCCTCCTCTGTAATCTGTACAGAGTCCATGAAGTTGATGCCACTTTGCCTCACTTCTATAGACTCTGTGTCCATCTCCTGAGTAAATACAGTTGCAAGGAATTCATTTAAGATCTGCCCCATTTGCTTTGGTTCCACACATGGATTACCATTCTGATTTTCAGCTCTATAAAACTGGTTTGACCACACTTGAATATTGCGTTCAGTTCTGGTCACCTCATTATGGGAAGGATGTGGAAGCTTTAGAGAGGGTGCAGAGGAGATTTACCAGGATGCTGCCTGGATCAGAGAGCATGTTGTATGAGGATAGGTTGAGCGAGCTAGGGCTTTTCTGTTTCGAGCTTCAATGTACAGAAGAGAAAACCATTACTTCCTTATAGTAATTCATTATGTTACACATTTACCCTGATTGGAATGTGACTGCTTGTTAGATCCCAAGAATTCCAATCACATTACTATCAGGAAGCACAGTAGCACACAGGTTACTGCATTGCTTTACAACACCTGCGTCCACTCATCGGGATTCCAATTCCTACCACTACTTGTAAGGAGTTTATACATTCTCCCAGTGAGTGCATGGGTTTCCTCCAGGTGCTCTGGTTTCCTCCCACATTCCAAAAAATATGTACAGTTTAGGGTTAGTGAGTTATTGGCATGCTATGTTGGAGCTGGAAGCAAGGTGACACTTCGCTGCCCAGTATAATCCTCGCTAATTTGATTTGGCAGAAATGATGCATTTCATTGTGTTTCAATGTTTCGATATACATTTGACAAATGAAGTCAATAATTTTTTTAATCTTTTAAAGAATTATAAGAACATTAAGCTGATTTGTAGTAGTGTTGTCTGTGGAATTTCCACATGACAAATTGGGTTAAGTGTGTTCCTTCAGGTTTCTATTCATTGGTACATCTGATTGCATTTTGAGTTGTAGTGAAAAACTGAGCAGGTTTGGACTTTATTCCTTGAACTGTAGGGGAATGAAGGGAGATTCTTAGAGGTATGTAAGATTATGAGGGATATAGATAGGTTAAGCACAAGCAGGTTTTTTTTCCACTGAGGTTTGGGGAGTCACGAACTAGAGATCATAGGTTACGGGTGAAAGGTGAAATATTTAAGAGGAAGCTTGGAGGGGCATCTTCACTCGAAGGTGGTGAGGGAGTGGAACCAGCTGCCAGCAGAATTGGTGGATGCGGCTTCGATTGAAACACGAGAAGTTTGGAGAAGCACATGGATGGGTGAGAGATGGAGGTCTATGGTCCCGGTGCTGGTTGATGCGTGTAGGCAAAATGACAATTTGATATAGACTAGATGGGTCTACATGTTTTATGTACTGTAGAAAAAAAGTATATTTAGTGTTTAAAGTGCTGAAACCTCTCAAGGCTCTTTGTAGGACTGTTACAAGAATAAAGTTTGCTACCAGACTGCTCAGCAGAGATACTAACAACAGAAGCTTGATGAAATGGTTGCTTTTAAGGAGAAGTTTAAAGCAGGCAGAAGGGTTATGTGCAGGAATTCATCCAGAAAGTCACAAGGCATGGGAACCATGAAACTTCGTTATGTAGGCTTGGAATTGGCTTGCCCACAGAAGGAAGAGGGTGATAATAGATGGAGGTCACTGACTAGTGCTGTTCTGGGACCCTTGCTCTTTGTGACTGATGAGGAAGTGGGTTAATAAGTTTGCAGGTGACATGAAGGTTGGTATTCTTGTGGATAGTGTAGAAGGTTGTTGTAGGTTACAATGGCATGCAGACAGGATGCACAGCTGGGCAGAGGAGTGGTAGATGGAGTTCAATCCAGGAAAGTGTGAAGTGATATGAAAGATTAAACTTGAAGATGGACTGCAAGGTTAATGGCAGGATTCTTAGCAGAATGGAGGAACAGAGAGATCTTGGGTCCCATGTCCAAAGATCCCTCAAGGTGGTTGTTCAGATTGATTGAGTAGTCAAGAAGGCATATGGTGTGTTGGCCTTCATTAGTCAGAGGATTTAGTTTCAGGTGATGTTGCAGCTCTGTAAAACTCTGGTTAGACTACACTGGTTGCTTCATTATGGGAAGGATGTGGAAGCTGTAGAGAGGGTTCAGAGGAGACTTATCAAGATACTGCTGGATTAGAGTTTATACCTTATGAGGAAAGGTTGAGTGAGCTAGGGCTGGATGGTAAGGGTCCATCAATATGGACCTCCACCATCCAGGCCATATACTCTTCTCGCTGCTGCCATCAGGAAGGAGGTACAGGAACCTCAAGTCCTACACCACCAAGTTCAGGAACAGCTATTACCCATCAAGTGGAGACACCTCTTTTTCCCTTATTAGGGAGAGAGAGAGCCTGTGGTAAGTTAAATTACCAGGTGAACAAGTAGTCTTTGGGGTACTGCAAGCCTGTGTCTATATTGATGCTTTGTTGCATGCTTGAGTGCTCAGTGGGGGGTGCCGATGTTCTTTTTGCTGGTGGGGGGGTTGTGGCTTTGCTGCTGCTTATGTGTGGGAGGGGGAGCTGGGGGAGCTTTGGGTTCTAACATTTAACTGTCATTCATTCTTTGGGGTAGTCCTCTGTTTCCATAGATGGTTGCGAAGAAAAAGAATTTCAGGATGTATATTGTATAGATTTCTCCGACATTAAATGTACCTTTGAAACCTTTGAAACAATAAGGGTCTTAAACCAGAGGGGATAACTTCACTCACTCCAAGACTGACCTGATTCTGGACTCACTCTTAAGAACTCTACAACTCATGTTCTCAATATTCAGTGTTTGTTTGTTTGTTTATTATTTATTTATTTATTATTTTCTTTGTTGTCTTCTGCACATTGGTTGTTTAACTAACTTTGTCATGTGTAGTTTTCATTGTTTCTATTGTGTTTCTCTTTATTTACCGTGGATGCCCACAAGAAAATGAATCTCGGGGTAGTATATGGAGATATATATGTACTTTGATAATACATTTACTTTTAAACTTTGGAGTGAAGGAAGATGGGAGATGATTTGATAGACAAGTGCAAAGATACGATGTGGATAAATCTAGAATTAGAGTACTGATGTGTGAGAGAAAAATAGATAAAACCAGAATGTAATTAAAGTTGAACTACTTAATGTGATTAAGCTCCTCACAATCCATTGCAGGATCTTGTGATCAGTTGCCTTGTAATTCCCATACCAGACAGTGATATGTTTCATCAGGAATTTGAAGAGATTTGGTTTGTCATCTAAAACACTTGAAAACTTCTATAGATGTACCGTGGGGAGCATTCTGACAGGCTGCATCACCGTCTGATATGGGGTTGGGGGGTGGAGAGCTACTGCACAGGATCGAAGTATGCTGCAGAGAGTTATAAAATTAGTCAGCCCCATCTTGGGTACTAGCCTCCGTAAAACCCAAGACATCTTCAAGGAGAGGTGCCTCAGAAAAGCAACTTCCATCATCAAAGACCCCTCATCACCCGGGACATGCCCTCTTCTCACTGTTACCATCAGGTAGGACGTACAGAAGCCTGAAGGCACACACACAGTGATTCAGGAACAGTTTCTTCCCCTCTGCCATCCAATATCTAAATGGGCATTGAACCCATGAATACTACCTCACTACTTTTTTAAAAATTTCTGTTTCTGCACTTAATGTAACTATTTAATCTACATATACTTACTGTAATTCAGTTTTTGTCTATAATTATCATGTTTTGCTTTGTACTGCTGCTGCAAAGTTAACAAATTTCATGACATATGCCAGTGATACTAAACCTGATTCTGATTGTGATACAGCTGGTCAAGGCAGTCTCGATGGTGCTCCAGTAGAATGTGGTTAGAGTAGGGGAGGAGAGGCTTGCTCCACTCAGGAAGTGGAGCTGCTGCTGTGCTTTCTTGACTAAAGAGGTGGTGTTGAAGGACCAGGTGATATCATCCTTGATGTGCACTCCAAGAAACTTGGTTCTTCTGACTCTCTGCAGAGGAGCCATTGATGTACAGTAGGGAAGTGGTTAGTCTGCACCTTCCTGAAGCCCATAATTATAAGACCTTAAGACATAGGGGCATGTTAGGCCATTCAGCCCATCGAGTCTGCTGCACCATTCCATCTGGCTGATTGATTATTCCTCTCAACTCCATTCTCCTGCCTTCTCCCCACAACCTTTGACATCTTGACTAATCAAGTAACTATCCAGCCCGTTTTAAATATACCCAATGAAGTTGCCTCCACTGTTGTGCATTGTAATGAATTCTATAGATTCAACACACCCTCTGGCTAAAGAAATTCCTCCAAATCTCTTACATGCCTTATAAGGCCTCAGCATTACATCCTTGTTTTTATATTCTAGTCCTCTTAAAATGAATGCAAACTTTGCATTTGCCTTCCTAACTACAAAGGCGCAGAGGAGTACCCTATCATCTCTTTAGTCTTGTCCACACTGAGACTTAAGTTGTTGTGTTTAGTTCACGCCAGTCCACTAGCCGCTCTACGTATGGCAATTCATCATTGTTGCTTTTGAGGCCAGTCACTGGTGTGCAATCAGCATATTTAATGACGTGGTTAGGGCTGGAGCTAGCAGTTTATTTGTGCTTCAGCAGTATAAACAGCAGCAGGGTGAGCACACAGTACTGGAGGGCACTGGTGCTCAGCGAGATGAAACTAGAGGTGTCAGCGCCCTATGGAAGTCAGGAACAAGGGAATAAAAGGAGCACATTCAGGTAAGACCAGTCGTTTTCAGCTGCACAGGTGCAGTGTCAGCATCAGAGGCCTAAACTCGGCTGCAGATAAAAGGAAGGTAGGCTCAAGCAGAGTGGCCATTGTCAGAGCGTACCAGTGATAGAGTGTAAAGGCTTTGGTTTAACAGTCTTCAGCGTGAACAGGCAGAGACACAATTAAGAATAGGAAAATGTAGGGACTCCTTAATTTCATTAGGCAGAATTCAACCAGATTGTTAAGGGTTAACTTTGCTGTGTATGTTACGTGTTACATTGTATGTTATTACGTTTTGGGGGCGGGGTTTTTTCTTTTATATATACGATCACAAGATCACAAGACAAAGAAGCAGAAGTAGGCCATTTGGCCCATTGAGTCTGCTCTGCCACTCCACCATAAGCTAAACTATTCTCCCATCTAGTTCCAATTTCCCCATATCCCTTGATACCCTGACTAATTAACAATGTCACCACTTGTTTGCAGTGGGAATAAAGTGTACGTTAGAAGTAATTACACTCGTGTCGATTTTTGCCAACATGCCTACAATGGTGACCCAGTCGCTCCTCTGAACAATTCCAGAGTGATTTCACTCTCTCTACAATCATGACTGCAAACGCCATTGCTCTGAAGCTCCCTGAATTCTAGGAAGAACATATTGCCATTTGGTTTGCTCAGGCAGAGGCCCAGTTCGCAGAGTGGGGAATCTTGCAACACGACATGAATTATCACTATGTCGTCACAGTGTTAGACAGCTCCACGGTGACCAGGGCGATGAGCATCCTACAGCATCCCTCAGAAGTCACCAGGTACGAGACAAGACTCCTTTTAGAGACTTGAACTTTGGGAGTCTGAGTGTGCCCATCAGCTCCTCTCACTGCCCGGCTTAGGCAACTCCAAACTGTCGGAGTTGACGGACCACATGTTGTCCCTCCTTGGTGGACATCAGCCATGTTTCATTTTCAGAGAGCTTTTCCTGAAACAACTACCAGGTGAGGTGCAGTTGGCTCTGGCTGGCTCTCCCCTCGAAGATCTCCGGGCTCCAGCGAGGGAGGCTGACAAGGTGTTTTCCATCACCAAGAGGGCCTGTGCGACCATGCGACTGGATAACCACCACCTCATCGCCATCCGAACATGAGACAATGGCTGTGGCTCAACGACAGTCTCCTACTCTGTGTTTCCACCGTGTGAGGTTTGGCTGAGGGCTGAGCACTGAGAAGTGCTGCCCACCCTTCAGGTTCAAGGAGCTGGGAAATGGAACGGCTGCTGCCCGTTAGCTGCTATGGACGTTACAGATCAAGCAGTTTGTTGTTCGTTACGGACACTGTTTCCTCTGTGATATGGAGCATCCTGCCCGTGTCTAAATTGCACATACGAACTGGGGAATATGGACCCTCTCGAAGCTGTGAATGGCAGCGCCATCCGGACTTTCAGTAAGCGTGAGATGGCATTGTGCTTTGACAGGCAGAGGTTCCGCTAGAATTTTGTGTTGGTGGCGTTGTCACCACCCCCGCTGGGGGCCGGCTTCCTCTGTGCCAACCTTCTCGTTGATGTCCAGAACTGGCGCCTCGTCAACACAGAGACTCTCTACTCCCTCTCCATTCTGCGCCACCAGCACTTCAAAATTGTCCAGCGCCCTTTTGGACTCCAACGACTTCCCCTGCCTCCTTGCTGAGCCTACCCTCTCCTCCTCCACTGCTAAACACGGAGTGGAGAACCACATCCTCACCACCGTTCACGCCCACACCAGGCGCCTCGACCCAGAGAAGCTAGCCATCGCCAAGGCTGAGTTTGACACCATGGAGTACCCGGGCACCGTCAGGCGGTCCAACAGTCCATGGGCTTCCTCTCTCAACATCGTGCGGAAACCGGGGAGGGGGAGGAGGGAGAGGGGGTGCGCGTGGCAGTCCATGTGGCGATTACCAGCGCCTCAGTGACGCCACAACCCCTGACCAATACCCGATCCCGCACATCCAGAATTTCTCTGCCCGCCTGGCAGGGAAATTTACTTTCTGGAAAAGTGGACCTTGTTCGTGGCTGTCCACACAAGTGACATTCCTAAAACTGCTGTTATTACACCCATTGGTTTGCTTGAGTTCCCTCGAATGCCCTTCGGCCCAGACCTTTCAGCACCTCATGAACCGTGTTCTCAGGGATTTGCCATTTCTGTTTGTTTACCTAGATGACATTTTGGTAGCCAGCTCTTCTAGGGACGAACATCTCCTACACTTGAGAACCCCTTTCGAGCACTTTAGTCAGCTCGGGTTTCTCGTCACCCTGGTGAAGTGCCAGTTTGGACTGTCTGTGGTCAGTTTCCCCGGACACTGTGTTAATGCTGCGGGGGCAGTTCCCCTGCCAGCTGAAGTTGAGGCCCTTAAATGCTTCCCTTGGCCAGTCACCGTTAGGCCCTGCAGGAGTTTCTGGGCATGGGGAACTTCTATCCCCATTTTGTCCCTAAAGTGGTTCAGTTCATGCACCCCCTCTACGAGGCCCTTAAGGGCAAAGCGGCAAGTACAGCACGTTCGACCGTGAGCTTCTTGGCCTGTACTTGGCAGTGCGGCATTTTGGTTTTAAACCTACGCAAGTGGGCTACGCCGTTGTGAGCATTTATACTTGTGCGTTGGTGTGTCTGCATCACTCTGCAATTCACCACCGAAACGTTGGTTGGCGGTGGGATTTCCATGCCACTGCGTTGAGTTTCTTCATGTTGAAACTCAACACGAAGAAACTCAAACTTCAAACAATGGCGACTGAAACTGAAGGAGGGTGAATTTTCTGTGCTTGTCCGGCCACTGAGAGACATGGACGAGGAAATGCATTTCAAATATTTTCAGATGTCGGCAGGTAGATTTGACGATTTGGTTCATCATCTCCAACCATTTATTTCGCATCAGTGTACGCAGAGTATACTCAGAGACTGGCAATCACCATTTGAGTTTTAGCTTCAGGTGGAAGTCAACAGGCTGTAGCAGCTAGCTACAAACTGGTGTCAAGCACAGGGTCCTCCATAATTTCGGAGATCTGTAAAGCTTTATGGAAAGCATTGCAGCCAGAGTTCCTTCCCTGCCCTTCAGTCACCCAATGGGAAGCTATTGCAGCGTAGGAGGAAATGCGATGCTACCAAGCAGACCAATCACAGTTGTTGCGGTCTGCGTCACCACGACGCGTAGTTGCATTTTTGGGGAGGTGCGCGTCAGGCTACAGCGTAGGGTACGGTGTAGGGTACGCGGCTACGCCATACCTATGGCGTAAATTTGACGCAGAAGTATAAATTGGCCTTAAGGCGGGCCTTCAGTCCTCTTCTGTGGAGCTCGCTCTCGGGCAACCCCTGCGGGTGCCAGGAGAGTTCCTCTCAACATCCACGTCCCACGGTCCGCTTCACAGCAGCGGCCTGCCGCGGTCACATCTGTTGCTGGGTCTGTGGGAGATCAAATATGTGTTTATGCATGATGGACATGGAGTCCCCTGCATAGCCTTATGACAGCCCGTTCCACATGTTGGAAGCAGGAGATACGTTTTTTTACACAGGACTTTGGAGATATCCCGGACAGTGTTTCTGTGGGTCGTCTCAAGCCTGCCCATTTGGACCTGGACTCTCCAGTGGAAGTGACACAGCCCCCGTGGAGGGGCCGGCCTCCCACCTCCAGGCCTCCTGACATTGACTGTTCCTCCCCGGCACCTGCCCGTGAAGGCAGGAGTAGGTTCGGCCGAGTTTTGCGAAACACACACACACACACACACACACACACACACACACACACACACACACACACACACAACATCCCCATTTGTTTGCAGTGGGAATAAAATGTACGGTAGAAGTAATTACACTCGTGTCGATTTTTGTCGACGCTCCTACGAAGTTCTTTTTTACAGTGAGAGTAGTCATGATGGAATGCTCTTCCTGTCAGATATGGGAACTCAGGATGCCTGACGGTTTCCCTGATGACTACAACTGCAGGAAGCACATCCAACTTCAGCACCTGACTGACTGGGTCAATGAGTTGGATATACTCGGGATTGTTTGGGAGGCTGAAATTATTATATCCCCCTCATTCTTCTAAACTCCAGTGAGTTTATCAGATAACTTTAATTATTCTTAAGCATTGTTGGCTGAGGTACAACCTGGGTATCAACCTAGGTTTTGGGCTGAAGTCCGCACTGATTCAGTGGTGAGAGGACTCAGAGGACACAGGTCACAGAAGAGCAGTCCCCTCTGTTAACACTATCTAACAACTGATCAGATTTATATGACATGAAATTCATTGTTTTGCAACAACAGCGCAGAGACATAAAATTACTTTCAATTACAAAAACAAATAATTAAGTAAAAAGGAAATAACTCAGTACGCAGTGTGCATGATTAAGTGAAAGTTTACTGACAGTAGGTAACAATGCCCACTGTAATTCAAAGGAATTATATAGAAAACCACTGTTCCCTCTAAGCTGTATGGGTACACAGCCATGCGATAACTGAAATGCTCCCACGCACATAACCTTTGTCACCCCACCACTGGAACTGGGCGCAGCTAGAAAATGTTTATGAAATGTGGAAAGTTTTCTTTGTTGTACTGTATTTCATTATACAATTAATAAATAAAATCAAAGTATGTGATTTTTCAATTTTCATTCAAAATATTCATGGTATGCATATTACAAAAAACATTTAAAGTACTGCTCAGTTTTCAGGTGGTGTACAATTTTTCTCAGTGCAATGGTTGTTCTGCACAACTGTAAAAAAAATTAGAGGGAATATTGTAGAACACGACAGTACAGTCCCTCTGGCCCATGATGTTGTGCTAACATTTTAACCTACTTCAAGAATAATCTAACCCTTCCCTCCTACATAGCCCTCCATTTTTCTATCATCCATCTAAAGATTCTTAACTGCCCTAAATATATAAGCTTCTACCACCTCCCCGGCAATGTGTTCCACACATCCACCACACACTGTAAAAAAAAACTAGCTCTCATATCCATATACTTTCCTCTAATTGCCTTTATATTTTGCCTTCTTGTATTAGCCATATCATGCCTGGGAAAATGCACTGGCTATCCACTTTATCTATGCCCCTTTTCACCTTGTGCACCTTTATCAAGTCATGTCTCATCCTCCTTCATTCCAAAGATCAAAGCCCGAGCTTTCATAAGATACGCTCTCTGATCTAGGCAGCATCTTAGTAAACTCCACAGCTCAGGGTAGCATGGTAGCGTGGTAATTAGCACAATGCTTTATAGTACCTGTGACCTGGGTTCATTTCCTACCACCGCTTGTAAGGAGTCTGTACGTTCACCCTGCGGGCTTCCTCCCACCGTCCAAAGATGTACCGGTTGGTAGATTAATTGGTCTTTGTAAATTGTCCTGTTAGTAGGCTAGGCTTAAATTTGGCCATTGCTGGGCGGCGAAGCTCAAAAGGCCTGAAGGACCTACGCCACACTGTATCTCAATAAAAATCAAACAAACAAGCAAATAAAAGATATAATCAAACAAATAAATAGATGGATAAATAAATACATAAACAGACCTCCTCTGCATCCTTTCTGAAGCTTCCACATCCTTCCTATTGTGGCGTGACCAAACTGAACACAATACTCTCAAGGTTAGACTGGAACACCACAAGGCATAGGAGCAGAATTAGGCCATTTGGCCCATCGAGCCTGCTCTGCCATTTCATCATGGCTGGTCCACTTTTCCTCTCAGCCCTAATCTCCTGCCTTTACTGCCCCCACCCCTAATCCCTTCATACCCTAACCAATCAAGAATCTATCAACCTCTACCTTAAATATAGATTTGTCAGGCAAAATTTTCCCTGGCAGCAATCCAGAGATTACTACCCTGGAGGTCCTGTTTTTGAACTGTCTTCCTCACTCCCTAAAACCGCTCTTCAGAACATCCTCACCTTGTCTACATATGTACCAAGACTTCTGGCTGCTCACCCTTGCCCTTGAGAGTGCCATGAATCCGATCCGAGACATCCTCGAAGCTGGCACAAGGGAGGCAACATACCAGCTGGGTGTCTTTATCACGCCCGCAGAATCTTGTCTCTGTTCCTCTGACTATGGAATCTCTATCAACACTGCAGTCCTCTTCAACTCCTCATTCTCACATATGTGTTGAAGGTCATCAGGTTCCTTCTACGTTCTCTCAGGAGTTGCAGCTTGTGCACCTGGTGCAAGGTGAGGACAGGTGACTGTGTATGGAGGCTGGGACTGCATCATCACCAATGTTGTCATCACCACCAGGACCATGGAGGCGATGGGAAGCGCTACCCTCTTCATCACCTGGATATGGGACCACAGCAGCTTCACAATCTAGTTCAAAACATGGACCTGGATGTATCCCATGACAGTAGCCAAAAGGGATCCTTGAGCAGAGTTGGAGAATGATCCCACGCTGGGGAGGACAAGTCGATGAGCACGTCATGTCTGAGGAAAGGGAGGAAAAGTAGAGAAAGGTCACAATGTCCAAACAAAAATAAGTTATTCCAGAATTCCCACTTATGTAATGTGCTCACATCGTGGTCTTGACCCAGGGATACAGAGACAGGTTCTGTGCATAGTGTTCCCAGAGTGGTTCTGAACCAGGGATACAGAATTGTCAACCATACACGATGCACTCGTGGTGGGTCTGAACCGGGTATACGGAGGTGGGAACTGTGCATGGTAATCCCGGAGCTGGTTTGATCCAGCCCTTTCTGGATTTAACCCAATCTTGGCAATCCTACTGCCCTACTCTCAGTAACTGTAACTGATATCAGTTACTGGTTCTGAGAGTAGGGCAGTAGGATGTACCAATATACTGATCTATAGTAGCACTGGGGACCCTGTGGGAAGAGACCGCAAAGTTGCTGAATCTTACACTGACTGGGACCGTGCTCCTGATGTGATCTGACCCAGGGATGCAGAGATTGGTAGTAAGCATGGTGTCCTCAGAAGTGGATGTTTGGCATTTGTCAGAGAATTGTTATTATCTCAAGTTTCTCAAGGGAAGTCAGAATCAGAATCAGGTTTATTATCACCCGCTTGTGACATGAAATTTGTTAACTTAGCAGCAGCAGTTCAACGCAATACAAAACATAGAAGAGAAAATAATAAGTGAATCAATTACAGTATTCGTATATTGAATAGATTAAAAACATGCAAAAAGTTCTATTCAAAAGGTTCAAAGGAACATCTAAACGAGCCTGATGCATTTTGGAACAAGTCCTGTGGACTGATGAAGTTAAAATAGAACTTTTTGGCCGCAATGAGCAAAGGTATGTTTGGAGAAAAAAGGGTGCAGAATTTCATGAAATGAACCCCTCTCCAACTGTTAAGCACGGGGGTGGATCAATCATGCTTTGGGCTTGTGTTGCAGCCAGTGGCATGGCGAGCATTTTACTGGTAGAGGGAAGAATGAATTCAGTTAAATTCCAGCAAATTCTGGAAGCAAACATCACAGTCTGTAAAAAAGCCGAAGATGAAAAGAGGATAGCTTTTACAACAGGATAATGAACCTAAACACACCTCAAAATCCACAATGGACTACCTCAAGAGGTGCAGGCTGAAGGTTTTGCCATGGCCCTCACAGTTCCCCAACCTAAACATCATCGAGAACCTGTGAATAGACCTCAAAAGAGCAGTGCATGCAAGACGGCCCAAGAATCTCACAGAACTAGAAGCCTTTTGCAAGGAAGAATGGGTGAAAATCTCCCAAACAAGAAATGAAAGACTCTTATCTGGCTACAAAAAGCATTTACAAGCTGTAATACTTGCCAAAGGGGGTGTTACTAAGTACTGCAATGCCGGGTGCCCAAACTTTTGCTTCGGGCCCTTTTTCTTTTTTGTTATTTTGAAACTGTAAAAGGTGCAAATAAAAAAAGTTTTCTTACTTAAAATATTAAAGAAATGTGTCATCTTTAACTTTATGCCTTTTGGAAATCAGTTCATCTTTTACTCGCTTAGCTATTCACAGGAACAGAAATTTTGACCTGGGTTGCCCAAACTTTTGCATGCCACTGTATATCCCAAAAAGGAAGAACTATTCTAAAGGCAAGATGACACAACCATGGCTAACAAGAGAAGTCAAAGCCAATAACAAAGCCAAAGAGAGGGTGTATAATATAGCAAAAATGAGTGGAAAGTTAGAGATTGGGGAGCTTTTAAAAACCAACAGAAGGCATCTAAAAAAAATCATTAAAAAGGTAAAGATAGAGTACAAAAGTAAGCTAGCCAATAATATTAAAGAGGATACCAAAAGTTTCTTCAGATACATAAAGAGCAAAAGAGTCAAGAGTATATATTGGACCACTGGAAAACAATGCTGGAGAGGTAGTAATTGGAAACAAAGAAATGGAAATGAACTGAATAAGTATTTTGCATCAGGCTTCACGGTGGAGGACACTAGCAGTATGATGGAAGCTTCAGGTGTCAGGGGTCATGAAGAGTGTAAAGTTGCCATTACTAGGGAGAAAGTTCTTGGGAAACTGAAATATCTGAAGGTAGGTAAATCACCTGGACTAGATGGTGTACACCCTAGGGTTCTGAAAGAGATGGCTGAAGAGATTATGGAGGCATTAGTAATGATCTTTCAAGAATCACTAAATTCTGGAGTGGTTCCGGAAAACTGGAAAATTGCAAATGTCACTCCACTCTTCAAGAAGGGAGAGAGGCAGAAGAAAGGAAATTATAGGCCAGTTAGTCTGACCTCAGTGCTTGCGAAGATATTGGAATTAATTGTTAAGGATGTGGTTTTGGAGGTATATGAAAAAAATAGGCTGTAGTCAGCATGGTGTCCTCAAGGAAAAGTCTTGCCTGACAAAAATGTTGGAATTCTTTGAAGAAATAACGAGCAGGATAGACAAATGAGGCTACACAGGCTCGCTTTGTTTCGGGCCGACAGAGATGCAGCTCTGTGTGGTAAGGCTCGCAGTGGTGGCTTATGTGTGTATACAGCAACACGGAATGGTGCAAGAACTCTGTGCTAGTCTCTAGTTACTGCTCATCGCTAGTGGAGTTTGTGACTGTTAGATGTAGACCATTTTATTTACCACAGGAATTCACCACTGTCCTTATAGTCGGCATGTACGTTCCACCCAGCGCTAATGCTAAGGAGGTGCTCTGTGAACTGTATGGGGCTATTAGCGAACTGCAGAATGCACACCCTGATGGACTGTTTATTGTCGCCGGAGACTTCAACCATGCGAATCTCAAGTCAGTGCTCCCCAGATTCCATCAGAACGTGGACTTTGCAATGAGAGGGGAGAACGCATTGGGCCTTGTTTATACAAACATCCCCGATGCGTACCGGGTGGAGCACCTCCACCCCCCGCCTCCCCCACCCCCCCCGGTTACTCAGACCACATTTCTGTTATGCTAATCCCAGCATACAGACCACTCGTCAGGCGCTCCAGACCAGTTCAGAAGCAGGTGAAAACCTGGCCAGCAGGAGCCATCTCTGCTCTTCAAGACTGCTTTGAGCACACTGACTGGCTCATGTTCAGGGAGGCTGCAACCGATGGTGACTCTACCAACTTAGAGGAGTACACGGCATCAGTGACTAGCTACATCAGCAAGTGCGTTGATGATGTCACTGTGACCAAGACCATCACTACACGCACTAACCAGAAGCCATGGATGACCGTGGAGGTGCATGCGCTGCTGAGGAACCGTGACTCCACCTTCAGAGCAGACGACAAGGCAGCCCTAACAACAGCGAGAGCCAAACTGTCCCAGACCATCAGAGAGGCAAAGCGTGCACATGCCCAGCGAATCCACAGCCACTTCCAGGACAACGGCGACACGCAGCACATGTGGAAGGGCATTCAGGACATCACCAACTACAGGACAACATCACCTGCCTGTGGTGGTGATGCCTCCCTCCCAGATGTGTTGAATAACTTCTATGCTCGTTTCGAGGCAGAAAGTGACGTGGTGCCGAGGAAGACCACTCCTCCTCCCAATGACCAGGTGTTGTGTCTTACCGTGGCCGATGTGAGGAAAACTCTATGCAGGGTCAACCCACGGAAGGCTGCTGGACCAGACAATATTCCTGGCAGAGTGCTCAGAGGATGTGCAGACCAGCTGGCACATGTTCTCACTGACATCTTCAACATCTCCCTGAGCAGCGCCATCGTTCCAACATGCTTCAAGGCTACCACCATCGTCCCCGTGCCGAAGAAGTCTTCAGTGTCCTGCCTCAACGACTACCGTCCCGTTACACTCACATCCATCATCATGAACTGTTTCAAGAGGCTCGTCATGAGGCACATCAAGACCCTGCTGCCCCCCTCACTGGACCCCCTGCAGTTCGCGTACCATCCCAACCGTTCAACAGACAACGCCATCGCCACCACCCTCCACCTGGCCCTCACTCACCTGGACAAAAAAGACACATACATTCGAATGCTAACATGAGGAAATCTGCAGATGCTAGAATTTCAAGCAACACACATAGAAGTTGCTGGTGAACGCAGAGGCCAGGCAGCATCTCTAGGAAGAGGTACAGTTGACGTTTCAGGCTGAGACCCTTCATCAGGACTAACTGAAAGAAGAGCAAGGAAGAGATTTGAAAGTGGGAGGGGGAGGGGGAGATCCAAAATGATAGGAGAAGACAGGAGGGGGAAGTATGGAACCAAGAGCTGGACAGGTGATTGGCAAAGGGGATATGAGAGGATCATGGGACAGAAGGCCCAGGGAGAAAGAAAAGGAGGAGGGGGGGAAACCCAGAGGATGGGCAAGGGGTATAGTGAGAGGGACAGAGGAAGAAAAAGGAGAGAGAGAAAAATAGAATGTGTGTATATAAATAAATAACGGATAGGGTGCGAGGAGGCTTCCCTTCCTCCACCATTAACTCTGCTCTCAAATGCATCTCCCCCATTTCACGCACATCTGCTCTCACTCCATCCTCCCGCCACCCCACTAGGAATAGGGTTCCCCTGGTCCTCACCTACCACCCCACCAGCCTCCGAGTCCAACATATAATTCTCCGTAACTTCCTCCACCTCCAACGGGATCCCACCACTAAGCACATCTTTCCCTCCCCCCCTCCGCTTTCCACAGGGATCGCTCCCTACGCGACTCCTTTGTCCATTCGTTCCCCCCCATCCCTCCCCACCGATCTCTCTCCTGGCACTTATCCTTGTAAGCGGAACAAGTGCTACACATGTCCTTACACTTCCTCCCTTACCACCATTCAGGGCCCCAGATAGTCCTTCCAGGTGAGGCAACACTTCACCTGTGAGTTGGCTGGGGTGATATACTGCGTCTGGTGCTCCTGATGTGGCCTTCTATATATTGGCGAGACCCGATGCAGACTGGGAGATCGTTTTGCTGAACACCTACGCTCTGTCCGCCAGAGAAAGCAGGATCTCCCAGTGGCCACACATTTTAATTCCACGTCCCATTCCCATTTTGATATGTCTATCCACGGCCTCCTCTACTGTAAGGATGAAGTCACTCTCAGGTTGGAGGAACAACACTTTATATTCCGTCTGGGTATCCTCCAACCTGACGGCATGAACATCGACTTCTCTAACTTCCGCTAAGGCCCCACCTCCCCCCTCATACCCCATCTGTTATTTATTTATATACACATATTCTTACTCTCTCTCTCCTTTTTCTCCCTCTGTTCCTCTCACTATACCCCTTGCCTATCCTCTGGGTTTTCCCCCCTCCCCCTTTTCTTTCTCCCTGGGCCTCCTGTCCCATAAACCTCTCATATCCCTTTTGCCAATCACCTGTCCAGCTCTTGGCTCCATCCCTCCCCCTCCTGTCTTCTCCTATCATTTTGGATCTCCCCCTCCCCCTCCAACTTTCAAATCTCTTACTAGCTCTTCCTTCAGTTAGTCCTGATGAAGGATCTCGGCCCGAAACGTCGACTGTACCTCTTCCTAGAGATGCTGCCTGGCCTGCTGCGTTCACTAGCAACTTTTACATTCGAATGCTGTTCATAGACTTCAGTTCAGCATTCAACACAATCATTCCTCAGAACCTGATTGGAAAGCTGAAACTGCTGGGCCTGAACACCTCCCTCTGCAACTGGATTCTAGACTTCCTGACTGGGAGACCTTAGTCAGTCCGGATTGGGAGCAGCTGCTCCAATACCATCATACTGAGCATGGGGGCCCCCCAGGGCTGTGTACTCAGTCCACTGCTGTTCACTCTGCTGACCCACGACCGTGCTGCAACACACAGCTCGAACAGCATCATCCAGTTCACCGATGACACGACCGTGGTAGGTCTCATCAGCAAGAACGATGAGTCAGCATATAGAGAGGAGGTGATCGTTAAGAGACGATCGTTAAGAGCACCAAATTTCTCGGTGTTCACCTGGTGGAGAATCTCACCTGGTCCCTCAACACCAGCTCCATAGCAAAGAAAGCCTAGCAGCATCTCTGCTTTCTGCGAAGGCTGAGAAAAGTCCATTTCCCACCCCCCCATCCTCACCACATTCTACAGAGGTTGTATTGAGAGCATCCTGAACAGCTGCATCACTGCCTGGTTCAGAAATTGCACCATCTTGGATTGCAAGACCCTGCAGCGGATAGTGAGGTCAGCTGAAGGGATCATTGGGTCTCTCTTCCCGCCATTACAGACATTTACACCACACGCTGCATCTGCAAAGCCAACAGCATTATGAAGGACCCCACGCACCCCTCTTACAAACTCTTCTCCCTCCTGCCATCTGGCAAAAGGCACCAAAGCATTCAGGCTCTCACGACCAGACTGTGTAACAGTTTCTTCCCCCAAGTCATCAGACTCTTCAATACCCAGTGTCTAGTCTGACACCAACCTACACACACACACACACAAAAGTGAACACCACTCCACTCCCTTTGCAATTTTTGCTCATTTCTTTCCCAATTCCTGCTAAAACATTGTTTACATTGTTTACATTTACATTTACATCGATTATTATTATATTGTAATTTGTCCTTCACTGTGCCTATCATCTTGTTTGTTAATTATTGTACTGTCTTGCGCTGTTTTGTGCACTTTATATTGTCCCGTGTAGGTCTGAAGTCTAATGTAGTTTTGTGTTGTTTTATGTAGCACCATGGTCCTGGAGGAACGTTGTTTCATTTTTACTGTGTACTGTACCAGCAGTTAAGGTTGAAATGACAATAAAAGCGGCTTGACTTGACTTGATGTTGTGTACTTGTATTTTCAGAAGGTCTTTGACAAGGTACTGTTTAACAAGTATTACAGAAAAGATGCCAGCAGTGGCTGATTGTCAGGAGGCAAAGAGTGGGAATAAACTGAGCCTTTTCTGAATGGCTGACAGTGGGTAATAGTGGTGTTCCACATGAGTCTGTGTTGGGACTGCTTCTTTTTATGTTATATGTCAATGATATGGATAATGGAATTGATGGCTTTGTTGCAAAGTTTGCCAATGATACAAGGATAAGTAAAGAGGCTGCAGAAGGATTTAAAACAGGTTAGGAGAATGGGCAAGGAAGTGGCAGATGGATTACAGTGTCCGGAAGTGTATGGTCATGCACTTTGGGAGAAGAAATCAATGGGTTGACTATTTTCTAAATAGAGAGAAATTTAAAAAATCTGAGGTACAAAGGGCCTTTGGAGTCCTTGTGCAGAATTCCCTAAGGGAAATGCGATGTTAGCAGTTACTTCAAGAGGACTAGATTATAATGTTTAGATTTTGAAGAGCACTGATGTGGCTTCACTTGGAGTATTGTGAGCAGTTTTGGGCCCCTTATCTTAGAAAGGATGTGCTGATATTGGAGAGGGTTCAAAGGAGGTTCATGAAAATGATTCCGGGATTGAAAGGCTTGTCATATGAAGTGCGTTTGATTTCTCTGGGCCTGTATACAGTAGAATTCAGAAGAATGAGGGGTTAATGAATTGAAACCTATCGAATGATGAAAGGTCTTGATAAAGTGGATGTGGAGAGGATGTTTCCTATGGTGGGCAAGTCTAGAACTTTAGAAGCAGAAATTTTTACAGCTCTGTAACTTCTAGACTCTTGAACTCAAAGACATGACTGATAAAGGCAAGAATTCTGTGTGTCTTCTTTACCACCCCTAACCTATGCACTCACCTTCAGCGCAATCTGCACAGGGACGCCAAGATCCTTCTTGTCCCTCTATGAGAATAGGACTCAGGTAGGCCTGCAGTAAAGGCAGACTTGTTTAGAGTGGGTGCAATTCAGTCAAGATGTGTTGACGGTTCCTATGCGGGGTGGATTAAATTTCCTGGATGGCTGGTGGTTATAGTAGGGGAGGGAGTGCAGGAGAGGGTACAGGAAAGTTCAGGGGGTGAAATTCTTCCTCGCACTTTTATTTCTCATAGGGTTTAGTTTTGGTGGAGAACTTGCCAACAAACAATATGAACAGTAACTAAGAAATATTCTCAGTGCATCGTTGAATACTGAGGGGATCCGTTGTCTTCTTGATTGATTTGATCGACACAGCGTCATGTTCTCTACAGTGGGACAGGAATAAAAGGAGCTTCACTCAGTATCTACCCCCGGGAGTATGTGATTGGATGTTGTGGAGGGAGCTTCTCTCTGTATCTGTCCATGGGAAGGTGTGATGGGATGGTGAGGAGGGAGCTTCACTCTGTATCTGTCCATGGGAGGGTGTGATGGGATGGCGAGGAGGGAGCTTCACTCTGTACCTGTCCTCGGGAGGGTGTGAGGTACAGGAGCCTTAGAGCCGACACCACAAGGTTCAGGAGCAGTTATTACACTTCAACCATCAGTCTCTTGAACCAGAGAAGATGAATTCACTCAACTTCACTCACACCATCTCTGAACTGTTCTCACAACCAATGGACTCACTTTCAAGCTCTCCATCTCATGTTCTTGATATTTATTAATTATTTATTATTACAGTGGATTCCAATTAACTGGGCTTTTTTGAGACAAAGACTGAAAGCTAATCAAGAAAAATAGCCACGATTTTCTGTGAAACACTAGGCCACCTAATCAGAGCAGGAAACTGTTGCTAAAGTTTCTAACTTCTGTCAGTCATGTGATCTTGTGTGGCCATTAAACACTGCACCGAGCTTACAGTGAACCTTTTTAAAATGGTGTAATGTATGGATCTATTTCTTTTAGAGCAATAACCCCCCCCCCCCCCCCAGCACTACATATTGACCTCTGCCCGGGTGCTTTTAATATATATGTACTTGTGCATAGACACAAACAAATAGCATCAGTTGCATATGTTTGTGTTCAAAAAGTAGTGATTTTTGAAGAGAAATTAGCAGTACGACAAGTCAGAACTGTTTTGCTCACTGCAGTTCCATTCAGGCTTGGAGATGTCAGAAATGGCTGAGAGTTAAAATAAAACAACTTCATTACTTCAACAAGTTAGAACTATGAAAAATTTAAAGGTGTTGACAATCATCTTGAATGTTACAATGAAAATGAAGATTTGGAGGATGCAATCAAAGAAAGGATTGTATGAAGGCAGTTGATAACCTACACTAGGTGTCTGCGCTGACTTTGTTCGTTTTCAGTCAATCAAAAGAACACAACAGTGACATTGGATTAATTCCTCCATTGATTACTATTAGGAACTAGTAGTTTTATAGTACTGTCATGGCATTTATAGCGTTCCAATTTTTCTGTATTTTATTTAAATACATAATTTCCTGCTTAGTTAAATGGTAATTTCTCATACCCATTTTTAACTATTTCCATGAAATTTCAGCTTATTGTGACAGCTGCTTAATTGGACCAAAATGTACTGGTCCTGATGTGTCCAATTGACCAGAATTCACAGTATTATTATTAGTGTTTTTTCTTTTTGTATTTGCACAGTTTGTTGTCTATTGCACAGTGGTTGTTTGTCCGTCCTATTAGGTGTGGTCTTTCATTGATTCTGTTGTGTTTCTAGTATTTGCTGTGAATGCCTACAAGAAAGTGAATCTCAGGGTTGTATATGCTGACATATATGTATTTCGATAATAAATTTATTTTGAACTTTGAAGTTTGTGTAGGGTTCTCAGTAATGTTAACTGCTAAGTTAGGCAACCTCTCCTCCTCCACTCTCACCCTGAACACCAGCGTGCCTCAAAGCTATGTGCTGAGCCCTCTTCTGTACTCCCTTTTCATCTATGATTGCGTTCCTGTACATGGTTCTAACTCCATAATCAAGTTTTCAGATGACACCACGGTGGTTAGCCTGATCAGAGGAGATGACGAGATGGACGACAGGGATGAGGTCCAGCACCTGGCCGCGTGGTGTGCTGACAACAACCTGGCCCTTAACACTCAGAAGACCAAGGAGATCATTGTGGACTTCAGGCATGCTAGGAGTCACACTCTCGTTCCCACCTACATCAATGGAGCTGTAGTGGAGTGTGTATCAAGCTTCAAATTCCTTGGTGTCCACATTTCCGAGGATCTCACCTGGTCCCTGAACTCCTCCATCCTGATCAAAAAGGTGCAAAAGCGCCTTTACTTCCTGTGGAGCATTAAGAAAGCTCACCTCTGTCCCAGGATACTGACGGACTTTTACTGCCATACCATTGAGAGCATACTCACCAACTGCTTCTCAGTATGGTATGGCAATTGTCCCGTATCAGACCGCAAAGCACTTCAGCGTGTGGTGAAAACTGCCCAGCGGATTATCGGCACCCAATTGCCCACCATTGAGAACATCTACCGAAAACACTGCCTGCCCAGGACGAAAAGCATTATCAAGGATGATTCTCACCCTAACCATAGACTTTTTACTCTCTTCCCATCCGGTAGGCACTACAGGAGCCTCCGCTCTTGCACCAGCAGGCACAGAAAGAGCTTCTTCCCTGAGGTTGTGACCCTGCTGAACTTCACATCACAGCGCTAAGCAGTATTGCACCCATATTGTACTGTCTCAGTACTTTTATATTTGTGTGCTGTAGCACTTACTTTTTATTCGCAGTTATTTTGTAAATAATGCTAAATTTAATGCTAACTGCATTTTATTGGCTTTGTATCTGTACTCGGCACAATGACAATAAAGTTGAATTTAATCTAATCTAAGGCTAATGAAATGGCTTCTCTGTAATGTTAACTGCTGATGTAATGGTTTCCCTGTAGCAGTGATGTTTGGGTTATAACTACAGATAACGGATAGCTAACCAATGGGAGAGATGTTACTCTATCTTGCATGTCTGGGAACTGAATTTTTGGTGGGTTTTCGGTCAAGGCAAGTGAGGAGGAAGAACGAGTGCGGGGAGCGCTGGGTGATCACTGGACGGAGTTTACAGGAATTCGAGGGTCCGGAGGTTGGCAGCGTTTCAGCAGAGGTTGTTTAAGGAGGAACACCAGAGGTGTGAGCTCCAATGATTTTTGTGCACGAACTGATAACTTTAATAAGAGTGGTGTCTTTGTCTTTTATATTTTGTTTCTCTACTAACCACACAACAAAATAAGATTTATAAAGTTTAATCTTTTAATCGCTTATTGTGTACTGTCTGATATTTGTGTTGTGGGTTTGTACTGGGGTACATTACACATCATCCACCCAAATTTGATTGCCCTATTTGACGGGGCCAAAAGCTGATTCCCCTAGACGAACATGCGGGAAGACTAGTGGGCTACATTTCTGGGGGCTCGTCCGGGATTGGATTCTGTTGGCTGCTGTGTGATCACCCTGTTTAAATTAGTGCTGTTATGGATGCAGCTGGGTTCGACTGCTGCTGTGTATCTGAAGGTCTACCTGTAAGTAATGCGTGCGTATTGAGTGGGGTAGATATTCGTACTCCGGATGAATTGTTAATTTGACATTTGAGTATCGTTAAAGCTGTTGGCAAGGTGGGTGTTGTATCGCAAAACTTTGATAAAGCAGCGGGCCCAGACTTGGTGTTAGTGCAGACTAACGTGGACGTAATGGCGGTGGAACTGCCAGAGTTTATTGGTGACCCGGGGAGGCAGGACCATGGTGGGTTCAAACTGTCGAGAGAGGATGGTGGGGACCAGAGCTCAGCAAGCTGAGTTTCCAGCAGCTACGGGTGGAGATTTTAGAGAACGGGTTCTCTTGTTACTGAGGTAGTAAGGGGCGTGAGCGTTAGCCAGCCCTTAGTCTCCCTTGCTGGAAGTATTAGAAAGTGCTTTTGGTCTGCCCGGGAGTCCCTGGGAGAGTTTCAAAGCATACGTCAGGAGAAGGGGGAGAAGCTTTCCGCGTACCTATCTCGGTTAGAGAGACGGCTAACTTGTTTACGGTGCCAGGGGTTCATTCGGGCGGCTGAGGTAAATCAGTTAAGGATGGACCAGGTAACTCGGGGCGCCCAGGCTGAGGACAGGATTGCTTGGAGTCTCCGGCAGTCCTATAAAATGCGCCCCTCTCCCTCGTTCATTCAGCTGATCAGAGAGGTGCGTGGGGATGAGAACGCGTTAGGGCCACGGAGGACTCTGTCAGCAGGGTGCAATCCTCAGTTGTAGCCCCTTGTGGTGAAGTGACCAGAGCCAACTCCACCCGGGAATTGGAAAAGGAGGCTGGTGGAGAAGATGTTGAAGCTGGAAGGTGTCTTTTCCCTTGGCGAGTTTATGTGGGTTGTTCCAAGAGCACTCACCACACCATTCAGGTGACCGAGGACACCCTGTTTAGAGAGAGGTTGCGGCGACCAGCCCCTGCAGACGTGGAAGATGTGCAGCAGCATTTGTGTAAATTGAAGGAAGCTGGGATCATCACTGAGCCCCGAAGCCCCTATGCGTCCCCGATAGTAGTGGCCAGGAGGACAAATGGGAAGGTACGGATGTGTGTGGGCTATAGGACTCTGAACAGGCGCACTGTCCCTGACCAGTTTATGGTCCCGAGGGTCGAAGACACACTGGCCTGTTTGTGTGGGGCGAAGTGGGTTAGTGTGCTGGACTTGAGGAGTGGATATTACCAGGTCCCGATGAGTGAGGCCGATAAAGAGAAGACGGCATTTATATGTCCCCTGGGATTTTTCCGGTTCGAAAGGATGCCCCAGGGCATATCGGGAGCCCCTGCTACTTTCCAGAGGGTCATGGAGAAGACGGTGGGGGATATGAACTTGCTTGAAGTGTTGGTATATTTGGATGACTTGATAGTATTTGGATCCACCCTTAGAAGAACACGAAGCGAGACTACTGAAGGTGCTGGGCCGACTGAAGGATGAGGGGTTAAAACTTTCCCTGGACAAATGCCAGTTCTGCAAGATATCTGTTAGCTATGTCGGGCACATAATCTCGTGGAATGCAGTAGCTACAGACCTGGCTAAGATAGAAGCAGTGACCTCGTGGCCGAGGCCCCAGACTGTGAGCGCTCTCCGCTTGTTCTTGGGGTTCTGTGGTTACTATCGGAGATTCGTGAAGGGCTACGTCAAAGTGAGTCACTCCTTCAACCAGCTTCTGTGTGGTTGCCCTCCCTTGGGGAAGAAAGGGAAAGGAAAAGGAGGACGGGAGATTGGAGAATATCTAAACCAGTTGGAGCCCTTCGGACAGAGGTGGGATGCAAAATGTGAGGAGGCTTTTCAATCAGTGAAAGAGTTGCTGATCCAGGCACCGGTGCTGGCTTTTGCAGACCCCCGATTGCCGTATGTACTGCACACAGATGCCATCCGAGAGGGTTTAGGGGGCGTTCTGTATCAGGATCAGGGCACCAGGCTGAAGCCTGTGGCATTTGTCAGCCAGAGTTTGTTGCCCTCTGAGAGAAACTATCCCACCCATAAGTTGGAATTCCTGGCATTGAAATGGGTGGTGGTGGATAAGCTGAGTGACCGAGAGCCCAACTCTGAGCCTACATCTAGTATGAGGACTCTGCGGAAACGCAGGGCAATTGCAGGGCCCACGGCGGAAGAGGCTGGGCTGGGCCCTACCCCTGAGAGGGTACTGAGTTAGAGGATGATGATTCGGATGTGTGGTACCTGCTGCCTTTCGCTAACTCCCCCGTGATTGAGGAAGAGACTCCTGGTCCTTCTCCCACTGAGTCAGGTGAGTGAGGGGGGCTATTGCTGGGCAGCCTGGAGTACAGCAGAACCCTGAAGGAGAGGAGGTGGGGCCTGAACAAGAGGCGGGGGCTCTGAATTGCAGCAGGTTTCGCCAGGCAGACCCTAAGTATCCCCAGTAGTGTCTGAGTTGGAAAAGTTAGGGGAGGCGGTGCGGAGGTCTCAGAGAATTAGGAACCCCCCCCCCCCGAATAGATTGGCCAATGTAGCGCCTGGGGAACAGAGTGTGATCTCTGCTGTTCTGGGGAGCTATGTCACTGCTTCCTGCTCTTGGATTGGGCTTTGTGTTTTGCAGGAAGGGTTGGCGAATTATCTTAGCGTCATGAGGGCATGACTAAATTCGGTGGGGGGAGAATGTAGGGTTCTCAGTAATGTTAACTGCTAAGGCTAATGAAATGGCTTCTCTGTAATGTTAACTGTTGATGTAATGGTTTCTCTGTAGCAGCGATGTTTGGGTTATAACTACAGATAACGGATAGCTGAACAATGGGAGAGATGTTATCCTATCTTGTACGTCTGGGAACCAAGTTTTTGGTGAGTTTTCGGTCGAGGCGAGAGAGGAGGAAGAACAAGTGTGAGGAGAGCTCGGTGATCACTTGACAGAGTTTACGGGAATTCGAGGGTCCGGAGGTTGGTGGTGTTTCAGCGGGGGTCATTTAAGGAGGAAAACCGGAGGTGTGAGCTCCAACGATTTTTGTGCACAAACTGTTAACTTTAATAAGAGTGGCGCCTTTGTCTTTTATATTTTGTTTCTCTACTAACCACACAACAAAATAAGAGTTACAAAGTGTATTCACTTAATCGCTTATTGTGTGCTGTCTGATATTTGCGCTGCGAGCTTGTACTGGGGTACATTACACAGCACCCACCCAAACTTGAATACCCTATTTGGCGGGGCCGAAAGCTGATTCCCCTTGACGAACATGCGGCAAACCTAGTGGGCTACATTTGCACCTGACCCTTTGCCACTCACTGCAGGCCTTGTGGAAGAGTTCCCCTGCTACTCTCCAGGCGTGTTTGTTCGCTACAGCACACTTTCTGCCTCCAAGGTGAAATCAGTGTGCATTCCCGTTCCCCATCACCGAGGATCTCCCTACCAGCCCTCCGACACTCCCCCACCACCTCCTCTCCCTGGCTCCCTCACCTTACTTCTGGTGCCTGAAAGGCAGGTTTGGTCCAATAGAGATGAGTTAGTTTGCCGTGCTTCCTTAAGGATGTTACAGCAGGGGGTGGTAATGGGGATAAGCTCCCAATACCTATTAACTGCTCCCAATGGCGTTCGACTCAAATAGCCTCTCACAGCCAAGTCCAGTTCCTGGCCTTCATGTCTGGCTTAGCTACTAAGCCCAGTGGAATCGTTTCTACTGACAGGAGAAGGGGCAAAGGCTGGTCACTGGTGCCTTAAAACCAGATGGGGCTTATCAGTTGTGGTAGGCAGCTCATCTAGGAGAAGGAAATCTTTGATATCAAACCTCTGCTGCCATGTGGCTATACCCACTCACGAGGAAGGCTTTGGGAGTAAACTCCGAGGAAAAAATCCGGAGCTGCAGTCCTTGAGGCAGCCTACGTTGAGTTCAATGCTGACTGGCAACTCTTGCGACATTGCCGGTTCCAAACTGTATCAGTCTGTGCCAATGCTTTGGGTTTATCAGATGTGTGGAGAGGGGGAGCTTGCTACACGGGCAACAGCTTGCTCTCTGTATTTCACTCTCCTGGCTTGTGTATCTAGACCACTGGGTTGACCCTGGACGACGGAGGTTTCAGTTTGCCATGAAACGCAGTGAGTTCTAAGACGGACTGGTGGTGTGCTGGATGGAGAGAGGGTCTCAGATACTCCTCACTGTCTGGGCTCACCCTTGAAATGCCTCAGCTCACTGCCTGTTGCCAGGGTAGGCCAGCTGTGTGATGTCATGGAGAGGTAGAGGTCCCTTTGTGAGCTCACAGGGGAGAGGGGAGGGCATGCTGTAAGGGGGATGGGGAGATTGAGATTGTAGTCCCAACACACATCAAAGTTGCTGGTGAACGCAGCAGGCCAGGCAGCATCTCTAGGAAGAGGTACAGTTGAAGTTTCGGGCCAAGACCCTTCATCAGGAGTAACTGAAAGAAGAGCTAGTAAGAGATTTGAAGGTGGGAGGGGGAGGGGGAGATCCAAAATGATAGGAGAAGACAGGAGGGGGAGGGATGGAGCCAAGAGCTGGACAGGTGATTGGCAAAGGAAATATGAGAGGATCATGGGACAGGAGGCCCAGGGAGAAGGAATAGGGGGAGGGGGGGGAAAACCCAGAGGATGGGCAAGGGGTATAGTCCGAGGGACAGAAGGAGAAAAAGGAAAGAGAGAGAAAGAATGTGTGTATATAAATAAATAATGGATGGGGTACGAGGGGAAGGTGGGGCATTAGCAGAAGTTAGAGAAGTCAATGTTCATGCCATCAGGTTGGAGGCTACCCAGACGGAATATAAGGCGTTGTTCCTCCATCCTGAGCATGGCTCCCTTGTCCATTCGTCCCCCCCATCCCTCCCCACCGATCTCCCTCCTGGCACTTATCTGTGTAAGCGGAACAAGTGCTACACATGCCCTTATACTTCCTCCCTTACCACCATTCAGGGCCCCAAACAGTCCTTCCAGGTGAGGCAACACTTCACCTGTGAGTCGGCTGGGGTGATATACTGCGTTCGGTGCTCCCGATGCGGCCTTCTATATATTGGCAAGACCCAACGCAGACTGGGAGATCATTTTGCTGAACACCTACACTCTGTCAGCCAGAGACAGCAGGATCTCCCAGCGGCCACACATTTTAATTCCATGTCCCATTCCCATTCTGATATGTCTATCCACAGCCTCCTCTACTGTAAAGAAGTAGCCACACTCAAGTTGGAGGAACAACACCTTATATTCCGTCTGGGTAGCCTCCAACCTGATGGCATGAACATTGACTTCTCAAACTTCCGCTAATGCCCCACCTCCCCTTTGTACCCCATCTGTTATTTATTTATATACACACATTCTTTTTTTCTCTCTCTCCTTTTTCTCCCTCTGTCCCTCTCACTATACCCCTTGCCCATCCTCCGGGCTTCCCCCCTCCCCCTTTTCTTTCTCCCTAGGCCTCCTGTCCCATAATCTTCTCATATCCCTTTTGCCAATCAACTGTCCAGCTCTTGGCTCCTTCCCTCCCCCTCCTGTCTTCTCCTATCATTTTGGATCTCCCCCTCCCCCTCCCACTTTCAAATCTCTTACTAACTCTTCCTTCAGTTAGTCCTGACGAAGGGTCTCAGCCCGAAACATTGACTGTACCTCTTCCTAGAGATGCTGCCTGGCCTGCTGTGTTCACCAGCAACTTTTATGTGTGTTGCTGGACAGATGTTATTCTATCTTGTATGACTGGGTACTGAGTTTTTGGTGGGTTTTCGGTTGAGGCGAGTGAGGAGGAAGAACGAGTGCAGGGAGCACTCGGTGATCACCGGACAGAGTTTATGGGAATTCGAGGGTCCAGAGGTTGGTGGCATTTCGACGGAGGTCATTTAAGGTGGAACACTGGAGGTGTGAGCTCCAACGATTTTTGTGCACGAACTGTTAAGTTTAATAAGAGTGGTGCCTTTGTCTTTTATATTTTGTTTCTCTACTGAAACAAAATACTCTACAAACAAATTTCTCTACACACAACAAAATAAGATTTATAAAGTGTAAACTTTTAATCGCTTATTGTGTACTGTCTGATATTTGCGTTGTAGGTTTGTACTGGGGTACTTTACACAGCATCCACCCAAACTTGAATGCCTTATTTGGCGGGGCCGAAAGCTGTTTCCCCTCGACAAACGTGCGGGAAGCCTAGTGGGCTACATTTCTGGGGGCTCATCCGGGATTGGATTCTGTTGGCTGCTGTGTGATCACTCTGTTTAAATTAGTGCTGTTATGGATGCAGCTGGGTTCGAGTGCTGCTGTGTATCTGAAGGTCTACCTGTAAGTAATGCGTGCGTGTTGAGTGGGGTAGATATTCGTACCCCAGATGAATTGTTAATTTGACATTTGAGTATTGTTAAAGCTGTTGGCAAGGTGGGTGTTGTATCGCAAATCTTAGATAAAGCAGCGGGCCCAGAGTTGGTGTTAGTGCAGACTAACGTGGACGTAATGGCGGTGGAACTGCCAGAGTTTATTGGTGACCCGGGGAGGCAGGACCATGGTGGGTTCAAACTGTCGAGAGAGGATGGTGGGGACCAGAGCTCAGCGAGCTGAGTTGTCAGCAGCTAAGGGTGGAGATTTTAGAGAACGGGTTCTCTTGTTACTGAGGTAGTAAGGGGCGTGAGCGTTAACCAGCCCTCAGTCTCCCTTGCTGGAGGCATTAGAAGTGCTTTTGGTCTGCCTGGGAGCCCCTGGGAGCCCCTGGGAGAGTTTCAAAACATGTGTCAGGAGAAGGGGGAGAAGCTTTCCACGTACCTTTCTTGGTTAGAGAGACGGCTAACTTGCTTACGGTGCCGGGGTTCATTCGGGCGGCTGAGGTAAATCAGTTAAGGATGGACCAGGTAACTCGGGGCGCCCAGGCTGAGGACAGGATTGCTTGGAGTCTCCGGCAGTCCTATAAAACGCGCCCCTCTCCCTCGTTCATTCAGCTGATCACAGAGGTGTGTGGGGATGAGAACGCGTTGGGGCCACGGGAGGACTCTGTCAGCAGGGTGCAATCCTCAGTTGTAGCCCCTTGTGGTGAAGTGACCAGAGCCAGTTCCACCCGGGAATTGGAAAAGGAGGCTGGTGGAGAAGATGTTGAAGATGGAAGGTGTCTTTTCCCTTGGCGAGTTTGATGTGGGTTGTTCCAAGAGCACTCACCACACCATTCAGGTGACCGAGGACACCCTGTTTAGAGAGAGGTTGCGGTGACCAGCCCCTGCAGACGTGGAAGACGTGCAGCAGCATTTGTGTAAGTTGAAGGAAGCTGGGATCATCACTGAGTCCAGAAGCCCCTATGCGTCCCTGATAGTAGTGGCCAGGAAGACGAATGGGAAGGTACGGATGTGTGTGGGCTATAGGACTCTGAACAGGCGCACTGTCCCTGACCAGTTTATAGTCCCGAGGGTCGAAGACGCACTGGCCTGTTTGTGTGGGGTGAAGTGGGTTAGTGTGCTGGACTTGAAGAGTGGATATTACCAGATCCCGATGAGTGAGGCCGATAAAGAGAAGGCGGCATTTATATGTCCCCTGGGATTCTTCCAGTTCGAAAGGGTGCCCCAGGGCTAATCGGAAGCCCCTGCCACTTTCCAGAGGGTCATGGAGAAGACGGTGGGGGATATGAACTTGCTTGAAGTGTTGGTATATTTGGATGAATTGATAGTATTTGGATCCACCCTTAGAAGAACACGAAGCGAGACTACTGAAGGTGCTGGGCCGACTGAAGGATGAGGGGTTAAAACTTTCCCTGGACAAGTGCCAGTTCTGCCAGACGTCTGTTAGCTATGTCGGGCACATAATCTCGTGGAATGCAGTAGCTACAGACCTGGCTAAGATAGAAGCAGTGACCTCGTGGCCGAGGCCCCAGACTGTGAGCGCTCTCCGCTTGCTCTTGGGGTTCTGTGGTTACTATCGCAGATTCGTGAAGGGCTACGTCAAAGTGAGTCACTCCTTCAACCAGCTTCTGTGTGGTTGCTCTCCCTTGGGGAAGAAAGGGAAAGGAAAAAGAGAACGGGAGATTGGAGAATATCTAAACCAGTCGGAGTCCTTCGGACAGAGGTGGGATGCAAAATGTGAGGAGGCTTTTCAATCAGTGAAAGAGTTGCTGATCCAGGCACCGGTGCTGGCTTTTGCGGATCCCCGATTGCCGTATGTACTGCACACAGATGCCATCCGAGAGGGTTTAGGGGGCGTCCTGTATCAGGATCAGGGCACCAGGCTGAGGCCTGTGGCATTTGTCAGCCAGAGTTTGTTGCCCTCTGAGAGAAACTATCCCACCCACAAGTTGGAATTTGTGGCATTGAAATGGGCGGTGGTGGATAAGCTGAGTGACTATCTCTACTGGGCCAAGTTTGAGGTGAGGACGGATAACAACCCTCTCACTTACATCCTGACCTCGGCGAAACTGGATGCCACAGCCCATCGGTGGTTGGCGGCCTTGTCTGCCTATGATTTCAGCCTGAAGTACCGGCCAGGGAGCCAGAACATCGATGCAGATGCTTTGTCCCAACGGGTGCATGAGGGACTGGACAGGGACGATGAGTGGGAGAGCATTCCTGCCCTGGGGGTGAAGGCCATGTGTCAGTTTGCCATCACCGTGAAGGCAGAGGAAAAGGGAGGCCGGATCGAGCAGTGGATCAATTGAGGGCTTCTGATGACGCCCTACCCCCAGTTTGCTGTAACCTGACTGCTCTGAAGACAAATCAGCTGCCGGAATTGAGTTCTGGGGAAGTGGCAGCTGCCCAGCGAGATGATCCGGGCATCAGTACTATTTGGTCCGTGGTTGAAAAGGAAGACGGGGCTCAGGCGGAGAAGACAAAATACGCTTCGGTGCCTCTGTTACTGAGAGAATGGCCTCGGTTGAAATTGAAGAACCAAATTTTATACCGGGTCACGTCACCCCCAGACCGACCTTGGCGTTGGCAGCTGGTCCTGCTGGAGAAGTATCGGAGCATTGCGTTGAGGTCACTTCATGATGCTTCTGGACATTTGGGGGTGGAAAAGACCTATGGATTGCTCAACTTTTACTGGCTCCGAATGAAGTCAGAGGTTGAAGAGTATTGCAAGTTGTGCATTCACTGCAAATGCCGGAAGACACTGCCTGCGCAGGCAGCTCCTTTGTCACACTTGCAGGGTGCAGGAACCCTGGACCTGGTGTGTATGGATTTCCTGTCCATAGAACCCGATGCAAGCAACACGGTGAATGTTTTAGTCATCACGGACCACTACACTAGATATGCTCAGGCTTTTCCTACCAAGGACCAGAGGACGAGTACAATAGCAAAAGTGTTATGGGAAAAGTATTTCGTTCATTATGGCTTTCCCAGGCAGATACATAGTGACCAGGGAAGGGACTTCAAGAGCAGACTCATCGATGAGTTACCGGGCATGCTTGGAGTTGAGAAATCGAGGACCACGCCCTATCACCCACAGGGCGATCCCCAGCCTGAGGGGTTTAATCGGACCTTACTAGACATGGAGACATGGCCTTGGAGATCAGCAAGACGAGCAGGTGGAGTCAACATATTGGCATCTGGTTCACTGTTACAACTGTACATGCAATGAAGCTACATATTATCTTATGCTTGGGCGCAAGGCAAGGTTGCCCATTGACCTTTGTTTCGGGACTGACGCAGGTGATGTACAGCCGAAGCATTATCTGAAGTGGCTGATATGAGGAGAGAGCTGAAAAGGGCTTACGAATTGGCTGAGGTGGCGGCTGCCAAGCAGAGTTGGGGAAATAAGAGGGGATATGATCAGAAAGTGAAATTCTCCCAACTCCTGACGGGAGACCGAGTTCTCATAAGGAATTTGGGGCTACCTGGAAAGCACAAGTTGGCTGACTGCTGGATGGCCACACCCTAATGTGGTGGAGAGTCAGATGCCAAACCTACCGGTTTTCCGGGTGAAACCAAAGGATGGGAATGGGCCTGTCAAGACTCTCCATCGGAACCACCTGTTGCCCCTGGGACAAGAGGTGCAGGTAGACCCACAGCCTGACTTGGAGCCTACATCTAGTAAGAGGACTCTGCGAAAATGCGGGGCGACTGAAGAGCCCACAACAGGAGATGCTGGGCCGGGCCCCACCCTGGAGAGGGATACTGATTTGAAGGATGATGATTCGGATGTGTGGTACAAGCTGCCTTTCACTAACTCCCCCGTGATTGAGGAAGGGGCTCATGGCCCTTCTCCCACTGAGTCAGGTGAGTGAGAGGGGCTATTGCTGGGCAGCCTGGAGTACAGCAGGACCCTGAAGGAGAGGAGGTGAGGCCTGAACACGAGGCGGGTGCTCCGAGTTGCAGGGGATTTTGAGTGATAGGTCGTTGGAGGGTTTGCCAGGCAGACCCGAAGTATCCCCAGTAGCATCTGAGTCGGAAGAGTTAGGGGAAGAGGTGCGGAGGTCTCAGAGAATTAGGAACCCAGCAGGATAGGTTGGCCAATGTAGCGCCTGGGGAACAGAGTGTGATCTCTGCTGTTCTGGGGAGCTATGTCATTGCTTCCTGCTCTTGGATTGGGCTTTGTGTTTTGCAGGAAGGGTTGGTGAATTATCTTAATGTCATGAGGGCATGACTAAATTCGGTGGGGGGAGAATGTAGGGTTCTCAGTAATGTTAACTGCTAAGGCTAATGAAATGGCTTCTCTGTAATGTTAACTGCTGATGTAATGGTTTCTCTGTAGCAGCGATGTTTGGGTTATAACTACAGATAACGGATAGCTGAACAATGGGAGAGATGTTATCCTATCTTGTATGTTTAGGAACCGAGTTTTTGCCGGGTTTTCTGTCAAGGCGAGTGAGGAGGAAGAACGAGTGTGGGGAGCGCTCGGTGATCACTGGACAGAGTTTACGGGAATTCGCGGGTCGGGAGGTTGGCGGCATTTCAGCGGAGGTCATTTAAGGAGGAAAACTGGAGGTGTGAGGTCCAACGATTTTTGTGCATGAGCTGTTAACTTTAATAAGAGTGGCTCCTTTGTCTTTTATATTTTGTTTCTCTACTAACACAACAAAATAAGAGTTACAAAGTGTATTCATTTAATCGCTTATTGTGTGCTGTCTGATATTTGCGTTGTGAGTTTGTACTGGGGTACATTACACAGCATCCACCCAAACTTGAATACCCTATTTGGCGGGGTCGAAAGCTGATTCCCCTCGGCGAACATGCGGCAAACCTAGTGGGCTACATTTGCACCTGACCCTTTGCCACTCACTGCAGGCCTTGTGGAAGAGTTCCCCTACTACTCTCCAGGCGTGTTTGTTCACTACAGCACACTTTCTGCCTCCAAGGTGAAATCAGTGTGCATTCCCATTCCCCATCACCGAGAATCTCCCTACCAGCCCTCCGACACTCCCCCACCACCTCCTCTCCCCGGCTCCCTCACCTTACCTCTGGTGCCTGAAAGGCAGGTTTGGTCCAATAGAGACGAGTTAGTTTGCCGTGCTTCCTTAAGGATGTTACAGCTGGGGGTGGTAATGGGGATAAGCTCCCCATACCTATTAACTGCTCCCAATGGTGTGCGACTCAAATAGCCTCTCACAGCCAAGTCCAGTTCCTGGCCTTCACGTCTGGCTTAGCTACTAAGCCCAGTGGAATCATTTCTACTGACAGGAGAAGGGGCAAAGGCTGGTCACTGGTGCCTTAAAACCAGATGGGGCTCGTCAGCTGTGGTAGGCAGCTCATCTAGGAAATGGAAATCTCTGATATCAAACCTCTGCTGCCATGTGGCTATACCCACTCACGAGGAAGGCTTTGGGAGTAAACCCCGAGGAAAAAATCCGGAGCTGCAGTCCTTGAGGCAGCCTACGTTGAGTTCAATGCTGACTGACAACTCTTGCGACATTGCCGGTTCCAAACTGTATCAGTCTGTGCCAATGCTTTGGGTTTATCAGATGTGTGGAGAGGGGGAGCTTGCTACACGGGCAACAGCTTGCTCTCTGTATTTCACTCTCCTGGCTTATGTATCTAGACCACTGGGTTGACCCTGAACGACGGAGGTTTCAGTTTGCCATGAAACGCAGTGAGTTCTAAGGCGGACTGGTGGTGTGCTGGATGGAGAGAGGGTCCCAGATACTCCTCATTCTCTGGGCTCACCCTTGAAATGCCTCAGCTCACTGCCTGTTGCCAGGGTAGGTCAGCTGTGTGATGTCATGGAGAGGTAGAGGTCCCTTTGTGAGCTCACAGGGGAGAGGGGAGGGCATGCTGTGAGGGGGATGGGGAGATTGAGATTGTAGTCCCAACATCTCTTCCTCCCGTTAAAGCAGTGTCTGCACCTGATCTTTGCTCCTCGACCGTATCCTCCACCCTCTCCCTGTGTTGTCCATCCCACTCAGCACGGGACAAGGCATGTCATTCTCTCTTCTCCCCCCCATCCCCGCATCAGGCAGGAGATACAAAATCCTGAAAACACGCACTATCAGGCTCAAGGACAGGCACTGCCCTGCTGTTATCAGACTATTCAATGGTCCCCAATGATAAGACAGACTTGACTTCACAATCTATCTCACCACGGCGCTTACATCATATTGCCTGCCTGCACTTTCTCTGTAACGTTACACTTTATTCTGTATCCTGACAGTGTTTTCCCTTGTATTACCTCGGTGCACTGTGTACTGGCATGCAAAACGAGTTTCACTTGTCCTCAAAACATACAACAATAACAGGATTCACTGAAGCTTAACTTGCAGTTTGAGCCAATGGTAAGGAAGGCAAATGCAATTTTAGCATTTATTCTGAGAGCACTAGAACATGAGAACAAGGATGTAATGCTAAGGCAAATGAAGAGTGTTTGATGGCTTTGAATCTGTCGTCACTGGAGTTTAGAAGAATGAGGGGGTATCTCATTGAAACTTATTGAATGTTGAAAGGCCTGGATAGAGTGAATGTGAAGAGGATGTTTCCTATGGTGGGGGATTCTAGGACCAGATAGCAACAGGCTCAGAATAGAGGGGCATTTATTTAGAACAACGATGAAGAGGAATTTCTTGAACCAGAGGGTGGTGAATCTGCGGAATTAATCTCCACAGACAGCTGCAGAGGCCAAGCCATTAGGTATGTTTAAAGCAGAGGTTAATAGGTTCTTGATTAGTAATGGGGGAACAGACTCCATGAGCCCAATGGCCTAATTCTGCTCCTGTGACTTATTGTCATATGGGAGGAAGGATGAAGCAAGGAGCTAGAAGGTGAAAGGTTCAAAGTTCAAAAATTCAAAGTAAACTTTATTGTCAGAGTGCATATATGTCACCACATACACCCCTGAGATTATTTTTCCTGTGGGCATTCTCAACAAATCGACAGAATAGTAACTATAACAGGATCAGTAAAAGATCAAGAAGAGTGCAAATTGCAACAAACTGTGCAGATGTAAATATAAATCAATAGCCATAACTAACGAGAATATGAAATAACAAGATAAAGAGTCCTTAAAGTGAGATCATTGGTTGTGGGAACATCCCAGTGGATAGGCAGATGAGTGTAGTTATCCGCTATGGTTCAAAAGCCTAATGGTTGAACCTGGTGGTTTGGGTCCTGAGGCTCCTGCACCTTCTGCCGGATGGCAGCAGCAAGAAAAGAGCATGGCCTGGGTGGTGAAGATCTCCAGTGATGGATGCCAGGACAGTGTTTCATGTAGATGTGCTCAGTGGCTGGGAGGGATTTACCTGTGATGGACTGGGCCAAATCCACTATCTTTCATAGGATTTCCATTCAAAGGCATTGATGTTCCCATATCAGGCCATTATGCAGCCAGTTAATACACTGTCCATTACACTTTGAAGTTTGTCAAAGTTTTTGAGGTCATGCCGAATCTCTGCAGATTGCTGAGGAAGTCAAGGCGCTGTTGTGCTTTGTTTTCAATTATATTTTTATGATGGGTCCAGGACAGGTCCTCCGAAATAGTAACACCCAAGAATTTAAAGTTACTGACCCTTTCTACGTCTGATCATGGACTTCTGGTTTCCCTCTCCTGAAGTCTACAATCAGTTCCCTGGTCTTGCTGACATTGAGTGAGAGGTTGTTGTTATAAAACCACTCAGTCAAATGTTCAGTCTCCCTCCTGTGTGCTGATTCATCACCCCCTTTGACACAGTGCACAACAGTGATGTCATCAGCAAACTTGTGTACGGTGTTGGAATTGTACTGACCCACACAGTCATAGGTGTAAACCGAGTAGAGCAGGGGGCTGAGCACAAAAAATATCTGCAGATGCTGGGATCAAAGCAACACTCACAACACGCTGGAGGAAGTCAGCAGGTTGGGCAGCATGCGTGGAAACGATGAGTCGATGTTTCGAGCTGGAACCCTTCGTCAGGACTGAAGAGGGAAGGGACAGAGGCCGTATAAAGAAGGTGGTGGACTCCCCACTTCACTGTGGACGTTAGTGCCACTGGGCGATAGTCACAGAGGCAGGTTACCACGCTCTTATTGGGCATCAGTATGATTGAAACCTTCTTGAAGCAAGTGGGTACCACACAATGCGGAAGTCAGAGGTTGAAGGTACTCGTGAATGCACCAACCAGTCAGCCAGTTCAGGTCTGTAGTACTTAGCCAGGTTCCCCGTCCGGTCCAGATACTTTCCTTGGATTCATTCTCCTGAAGGCAACCCACATGTCAGCTTCAGATACTGAGACCAGAGGATCATCAGGAGATACGGGGGTTCGCAAAGGTTCCTCTATGTTTTGAGCAAGCAAGCATAGAAGGCATAGAGCTCAGCTGGAAGTGAAGCCCTGCTGTCCCCCACGGTGCTTGATTTGAAGGAGGTTATGGCATTCAAACCCTGCCGCAGCTGCTGAGCATCCCTCGACAGCTGTGGAAAGTGGAAGAGGTAAAGAGCTGAAGGAGGAATGTAATAGGAGGGGTCAGTCGATCATGGAAGAAAATGAAGGAGGAGGTGAGAGGGGAACCAGTATGGGGAATGCAAAAAGAGAGAGGGGGAGAAGTGACCAAAGGTTACTGAAGTCAATGTTCATGCTGTCTGGTTGGAGGCTACACAGATGGAATATGAGGTGTTGCTCCTCCAACTTGGGTTTTCAGATTTGCAGATTCAATTTATTTATCACATGTGCATCAAAAGGTTCGGTGAGATGTGCCATTTCTGATAACAACCAAAACATCTAGGGATGTGCTGGGGGAAGCCCACAAGTGTTGCCTCTCACTTCAGCATCAACTTGCTGGACAGAACAACACAGAACACTACAAAACAGAACACAACAAGCAACAAAATATCACTATCCCTAAACCGTAAACTGACTTCTTAACTCCCCTTTCTCTGATGACACTTGTGGGCTGCCCCAGCACAACCCTAGGTATGTTGGTTGTTTGTGCAAATGACACATTTCACTGTATCTACACACGACTTACAAAAAGTATCAATGTACAAAACAAGATAAGCTGCAAAATAAATAGATAGATAGATAAATGAATGAATAAAACTGAGAGCACGAGTTATCGCCCTTGAAAGTGAGTTCATAGGTGGTGGAATGAGTGTAGAGTTGAGTTGAGTGAAGTTATCCAGGTTGGTTCAGGAGCCTGATGGTTAAAGTGTAATAACTGCTCCTCTACCTCCTTCCAGATGGTGGCAGTGAGAAGACTGCGTGGCCAGGGTGGTGGCTTTCTTGTGGCAGTGCTCCTTGTAGGTGTGTTCAGTGGTGGAGAGAGCTTTGCCTATGATAGACTGGGCTGTGCCAACTACTTTTTTGTAGGCTTTTCCATCTTTGGGCATTGGCATTGGTATTTCCCTACCAGGCTATGAGGCAACCAGTCAAGATACTCTCCACTGTGCATCTGTAGAAGTTTATCAAAGTTTAACATGAACCATGTTGAAAAGTTTAACATGTTTTGTCATGAACCGTGACAAAAGGTTAAAATGAACCATGTCTTTGACCCAGAGATCCTTCCTCAACTGCTGAGTGGTCTCTGCATTATCTGGCAGCACATGGTACATGGAGATTTACCAGGATGCCGCCTAGATTTGACAGCGAGTCTTATGAGGAGAGGTTGAGTGAGGTAGGGATTTTCTCATGGAGTGAATGAGAATGGGAGGTGACTTGATAGAGGTGTACAAGTCAATGAGAGGCATTACTAGAGTGGACAGCCAGGGAGTTTTCTTAGGACAAAATGAGTAACACAAGAAAGCATAATTTTAAGGTGATTAGAGGGAGGTATAGTGGGGTGTCACGATAGGATTTTTCCACAAAGTGGTAAGTGTGTGGAACACACTATTATAGTGTACTGTAAGGGGTGATAGATGACACATATTGTTCATAATAGAAACTGTTCTGCATAATTCACAAACACGATCATTGAGTTGTTGTGTTCACTTTAAGAGATGGTGTCTGACGTAACGACATTAGTGTAAGCTGACTGCCTTAATGGAAGTAAAGGGCTGAAGCATTTGTCAAGAACATAAAATGAATCTTGCATGTTTTATTTACAAAATCCTATATTGGTGTCCCTGACACACTTAGACAGTTCCAGAGTTACTCAACAGCATGCGTCCGAACACAGAAGACAGCTTCTTCCACCAGGCCATCAGACTGATTAACTCACGCTGATTTGAGTTTATTTCTGTTACATTGACCGTTCAATTTATTATAAATTACTAAGATTACACATTGCGCATTTAGACGGAGACGTAACATAAAGATTTTTACTCCTCATATATGTGAAGGATGTAAGAAATAAAGTCAGTTCAATTCAGTTTTATTCCTGATGACATGACTACCTGGGCAGCATCACAGCAGCATTCCTCCCTCCTCAGTAAACTTAATCCTTTTACACCTATTCCTACCTCCCATCGCGGTGTACAGCACTCTTGGGTTCCAGTTGACCTACTTCTACCTCGTTTATTTTTGTCCACCATGATGCATATGAATGGGGCAAAAAGGCTTTTATTGCACATAGGAATGGTAAACCTGAATATATTTCTGTAGATTGCCTTAAACTGACCCACCAAGTTCTGGATGGTTCCAGTACCATACCCACTGCATCACGCCATGACTACGTGCGTGTCAGCACACCCCTGGATGAGCCGGGGCACCTACTGTTACTCCAACCAAGGCACAGTACATAGGACCCAAGCCAGGCAGTTCAGTCGATCTCCAGACTCACAGTGCCAGTTCTGGTGAGGAGGAGGGGGAGTCTGTGTAGGGTAATGTAATGGGAGACAGATGACACATATTGTTTATAATAGAAGCTATTCTACATATTTCACAAACACCGTCATCGAGCTGCTGTGTCACTTTAAGAGACGGTGACTTCAGTGTAAGGTGACTGCTTTTGGTTTGTTTGTAATGGAAGTAAAGGGCTGCAGCTTTTGTTAAGCACATAAAATGACCCTCGCATGTTTTATTAACAGAATCCTACACTACCGGGGTGCTGGTACAAGCGGATGCATTTGGGGCATTTAAGTGACTCGTAGATCGGCACACGGATGAACTAATAATAGACAGCTATGTGTGAGGGAAGGGGTAGATTGTACAAGGAGCTGGCTGAAAGATCAAGGGCTGTACGGTGCTGTACAGTTCTGTGTTCCAGAAGAAAGTTGGGAATGAAGTGTGGTTTAATGCTCTACATAAAAGAGTGTGCGGGCAACTGTGGAGAGGACAGACAGCAGACCCCATCAAAGAATCGGAAGTGGAAAGAGTAAGCATGTTCAACTTCCTGGGTGTCAACATCTCTATCCTGGCCACAACATATTGATGCAATTACAATGAAGACACAGCAGTGGCTATATTGCATTAGGAGTTTGAGGAGATTTGGTTTGTCATCAAAGACACTCACAAATTTCTACAGATGTACCGTGGAGAGCATTCTAACTGGCTGCATCACTGTCTGGTATGGGGGAGCCACTGGACCAGATCGGGAGAAACTGCAGAAACTTGCAAACTCACTCAACTCCATGATGGGTTCTGGGCTCCCCAGCATCCAGGACTCCTTCCAAAGGCATTGCGTCAAAAAGGCAGCATTCATCAGTAAGGACCCCCATCACTCAGGACACAACCTCTTCTCATTGCTGCCATCAAGGAAGTGGTATAGGAGCACGAAGACAAACAGTCAGTATTTCAGGAACAGCTACTTCCCTCATACCATCAGATTTCTGAATAGATAATGAGCTATTTTCATGTTGTTAACTACCTCAGTATTTTCCTCTCTTTTTGCACTACGTACTTTATATTAAACATATATTTCCTACTGTGATTTATACTTTTATTGTGTATTACAATGTACTGCTATCAGAAAACAACCAATTTCATGAGACATGCCAGTAATGTTGAACCAATCTGATTCTGTCTTTAAAGACAATTCGCTCACTGTGTAGCAGACCATCACTGTTCTGGTGACCTCATTATAGGACGGATGTGGAAGCATTAGCGGGGTTGAAGAGGAGATTTACCAGGATGCTGCCCAGATTACAGAGCATATCTTCTGAGGAAAATTTGAGTGGGCTCGGGCTTTTCCCTTTGGAAAGATGGAGGATGAGAGGAAACTTGATAGGAGTATCAGATGATAAAAGGCATAGATAGAGTGGGGAGCCAGACACTTTTTCCTGGCAGAAATGGTTAATACAAGAGGGCATAATTTTAAGGTGTTTGGAGAAAAGTATTGGAGAGATGTTAGAGGTAGGTTTTTTACACAAGTGTGGTGATGTAGATAAATTAGGGACATTTAAGAAACTCTCAGATAGGCTCATGGATGCTACATTGGAGGAAGGGTTAGATTGATTGTAGAGTAGGTTAAAGGTTGGCACAACATTATCAGCTGAAGAGGCTGCACTGTGCTGTCATGTTCGATGTTCATTAGGGAAGTATGTCTGTTGGTTATAACCAACCAGAATCAGGTTTATTATCACTGATATTTGTGATGAAATTTGTTGTTTTGTGGCAGCAGAACAGCACAAGGCATTAAAAAAACTATTATAAGTTAGAATAAATAAATAAATAAATAAATAAATAATGCAACGGAGGATTAGTGAGTTAGTTGCATTCACGGAGTGTTCAGGAATCTAATCAGACAGTGGATGGAAGAGGTCTGCTCCTCTCCTGAATGGTGCTATATGATCTCTTGCACCTTGCACCAGTTTAATGTTTCACTCAGAAGGTGGCAGCTCCAAATCTGTGGCATTGCATTGTCAGCCCGGATAATATGCTCGAGCATCTGAAATATGACTTCAACCCACAAGTTTCTGCTTAAAACGAGGCATTAAGATCCACTGAATTAGAACTGTTGCTGTCTCCAATTTCAGACAAGTAGTAAATGGTACCGAATCCCGAACAATTCCTCTCCCATTGGCCTGAGCGTACAATAGCTGAAAGTACGCACCGCCAGGTTCAAGGGAAGCTTCTACCCCACTGTGATAACAATACTCTCCTAGTACAATAAAATGGACACATCAATTATTGACCACTTATTAATCCTCTTGATCTCCTATGCCACTTATTTGTGGTGATTTTATTTTATGAGTTGTGTAGTGAGTTACATGTACGATGTTGTACGCCCTGGTCCAGAGGAACATTGTTTCATTTGGCCTTATACATGTGTACAGAACAGAACTTGAACCCACTAACTACCTCGTCGTCGCCTGGCGCCTTATTGTCTGCCTACAGAGCCCTTCCTCTGTCACACATTCATAGAGTCAAAGAAAAGTACAGCACAGAAACAGGTGTTTCAGTATAGTCGATTCCGTGTTGAACCATTTAAACTGCCAAGTCCCATCGACCTGTACCCGGATAGCAGCTATCCATACCCCTGCTATCCAAACTTTTCTTACATGTTGAAATCAAGCTCGCGTGCACCAGTTGAGCTGGCAGCTGGTTCCACACTCTCATGAACTGCTGAGTGAAGACATTTCCCCTCATGTTCCCCTTAAACTTTTCACCTTTCACCCTTAACTCTTAACACATGACCTCTAGTTGTAGTCCCACCTAACCACAGTGGAAAAAGCCTGCTTGCATTTACCCTATCTATATCCCTCATAATTATGTATAGCTCTATCAAATCTCTCCTCAATCTTCTATGTCCTAATGAATAAAATCCTAACCTATTCGATCTTTCCTTATAACTTAGGTCATCCAGTCCTTGCAGCATCCTTGTAAAGTTTCTCTATACTCTTTCAGCCTTATTTACATTTTTCCTGTAGGTGGGTGACCAAAACTGCACACAATTCTCCAAATGAGGCCTCATCAACATCTTATACAACTTCAACATGACATCCAATATCCTGTACTGAATGCTTTGATTTATGAAGGCCAATGTGCCAAAATCTCTTTTTATAACCTATCTACCTATGCCACCATTTTCAATGAATTCCGGACGTGTACTCCCAGATCCCTTCATTCTACCGCACTCCTCAGTGTCCAACCATTCACTGAGTAAGACCTACCCAGGTTGGTCCTATGAAGTACAACACCTCACACTTGTCTGCATTAAATTCAATCTACCATTTTTCAGCCCATTTTTCCAGCTGGTCCAGATCCCACTGCAAGCTCTGACCAACTCTTTCAGTGTCCACCATACCCCCAATCTTGGTGTCATCCACAAATTTGCATATCCAGTTGATCACATTATCATCCAGATCATTGATATAGATGGACAAATTACAATTGACTCAGCAATGATCCCTGTGGCACCCCACTAGTCACAGGCCTCCAGTCAGAGGGGCAATGATCTGCTCTCACAAAGCCAATTTGCTATCTCATCTTGAATGTAAAGTGTCTGAACCTTCCTGACCAACTTCCCATGTGAGACCTTGTCAAGTGCCTTGCTAAAGTCCATGTAGGCCTTGCCTTCTTCAACTTTCCTGATCATTTCCTCAGAAAACTCTATAAGATTGGTTACACGTAACTTACCACACATGAAGCCATGCTGACTATCCCTGATCAATCCCTGTCTATCCAAATACACAGATATACAGTCCTTTAGAATACCTTCCAATACTTTCCCAATATTGATGTCTGGCTCACTGGTCTATAATTTCCTGGTCTATTTTTAGAGCCTTTCTTAAGCAGCAGAACAACATTAGCCATCTTCCAAATCTTTAGTACCTCACCTGTCACTAAAGATGATTTAAGTATCTCTGCTTGAGCCCCTGGCAGTTTCTGCTCTTGTCTCCTACAGGGTCCAAGGGAACACCTTGTCAGGCCCTGGGGATTTATCCACCCTAATTTGACTCTGTCATCTGTATATGGCCCAAGACCTTGATGCTGCTTTGCCTCGTTTCCAAATATACTGTTCCATCTCCTGAGTAAATACAGGTGCAAAATATCCATTTAAGATCTCCCCCATCTCTTTTGACTCCATGCATAGATTATCATCTTGATGTTTCTGAGAACAAATTTTGTCCCTTGCAATCTTTTTGCTCTTAACATATCTGTAGAATTGCTTAGGAGTTTCCTTCACCTGTCTGCTAGGGCAACCTGATGCCTTCTTTTAACCATCCTGATTTCTTTCTTAAGTGTTATTTTGCATTCTTATACTCCATAAGCACTTCATTTGTTCCTACCTGCTTATACCTGCTATGCATCTCCTTTTTTTTTCTTAACCTGGGCCTCAATATCTCTTGAAAATTAAGGTTCCCTACACCTGTTATCATTCCCTTTTATTCTGACAGGGACATACAAGCTTTGTACTCTTAAATTTCACTTTTGAAGGCCTTTCACTTACCAAGTACACTTTGGCCAGAAGCTTTCTGATACATCAAAATTCTTCAATTTAGAACTTCAATCCGTGAACCAGACCTAACGTTTTGCATAATTACTTTGAAATTAATTGCATTATGATCTTTAGATGAAAAGTTTACCTCTACACAAACTTCTGTCACTTGCTCTGTCTCATTCCGTAATATGAGATCAAGTATTGCACACTCCCTTACTGGAATTTCTATGTACTGATAAATTACACTTTCCTGAACATATTTTACAAACTTAACCCCATCTAGACCTTTTACAGTAGGGGAGTCCTAGTCAATATGTGGAAAGTTAAAATCATCTACTATAACAAACTTAAGCTTCTTGCACAGTCTGCGATACCTCTGCAAATTTGTTCCTTTAAACCTCGAGGACTATTCACTGGTCTATAGTATAGCCCCATTAACATGGTTATACCTTTATTATTCAACACACCCAAAATGCTGGAAGAACTCCACAGGCCAGGCAGCATCTGTGGAAAAGAGTAAACAGGGGAGTGAAGTAAAGAACTGGGATGTTGGTTGGTAAAAGAGATAAAGGGCTGGAGAAGGGGGAATCACAATATTGTATACCTCTGTCAAATCTCCCTTTAATCTCCTACACTCCAGGGAATAAAGTCCAAACCTGTTCAACCTTTCCCTATAACTCAAAGTTGTACCAATGAAGAGAAACTTGAAGGAAACCATCTAATCCAATCTGTTGTGTAGAAATCCCAATGAGAACATTGCTCCAAGGCAGCTTAGCATTCTTATAATGTTCTAAAAAAATTAAAAGTGATGAGCTTGGTTTGTTGCATATATACTGAAACATACAGTGAAATCATTGAGGATTTTGCCGGGCAGATTGTGAGTGTTGTAAGTATTCACAAATGAAATGGCAGAGGCACTTAAGGGAAACTGTAACAACTCCTTAGTTGCCTTCCGAACACAGAACATAAAGCACAGTAAAAGAACCACGTAATTATATCATCAAGTCAGACCAGCCTCTTAAAATGAACCCCAACTCAGTGTTGGTGGTTGTGAATTATGTACGTTTCCACCAATTCCATTACCCCCTGCCCCCCTAGAATTCACTAAAACTGGCATTGTGAGCCCGTCTGGAGATCAGACAAGCCAGCAGACTCGCTTCCTCAGTTCGATGGGTGGAGGAGCAGCAGAGGCCTCTGGCTCATCCTGAGGTGTGTTGTCATGCCCATGACCATGTCACGACACCAGGGGCATGGCAGTACAATCCTCTAAGTCTTGGTGGGCCCATTTAAGGTGATCTACTGAAACACATTTGGGTTTACCCCTCCTATCTATGATGAAAGTATTTTCTCTCCGTTCCAAAACACAGAACGGGCCTGAGGGGATGTCGATGTGCACTATGGTGGACGAAAACAAACCAGGCGGAATGTAGTTCAACAGGATTTCAGGAGTGTGGTACGCCAGGATGGGAGTAGGAATAGGTGCAAAGAAATTGAATTTACTGAGGAGGGCGGAACGCTGTTGAGAGGCCGACCAGATGATTGTGGCATCAGGAATAAGATCACTTGGCACTCGCAACGGTTTCCCGTATACCAACTCAGCTGCAGATGACTGCAGGTCCTCTTTTGGAGCTGTTCTGAGCACCAGCAGAACCCACAAGAGATGATCAGGCCAACACTCATCCATCAGGGAAACCCTTAGAGCAGACTTTACGGATCAGTGAAACCACTTGCACAGGCCAAAGGACAACAGGTGATATGCTGTACTGCGATGTGGCCTAACACAGAGGTTCTGGGCCATCACAGCCCATGGGTTTGATGTGAACTGGGAACCGTGGTCAAAGGAAATATCAGCAGGGTTGCCATACTGAGCAAACCAGGTGCTGTTGACCCCCTGAGCCATGTCCGTGGCCGTTGTTGATCTTAGAGGGACAACCTTGGGCCACCTGGTGGTAAGGTCTGCCATGGTAAGGAGCTGCGTGAAACCATGGGGTGGTGGGGAGGAAGAGAGCCAACAAGGTCCACATTGACATGGTCAAACCATCACTCAGGGACCTCAAAAGGTGCAATGGCGCCTGAACATGACGTTTAATATTCACCTGCTGACACTCTACACAAACTGCACTCCAATCACACACGTCCTTTCTGAGGCTGTACCACACAATCTTTAGTGCAACCATTTTCTGTGAGGCCTTCTGGTTTAGGTGCGAGAGGCCACGGACTTAGTTAAAAATAGTAGTCCTCCATTCTGCGGCAATATGGGCTGACGGCATGACCTGAGACATCGCACAGGAGAGAAACCCCAGCTTCCCGGAACTTAACATCAGCCAACTGCAGATTTTCTCTTGTTTCTGATTGCAGCTCAATAACCCTATGTTTATTTAGAATTTGGGAGGAAACACATACAGTCACAGGGAGAATGTGTGAACCCCTACAGCAAATGGTGGAAATCGTATCCTAATCGGTGATCACTGGCTTTGTAAAGCAATGCACTAACTGCTACACTACTGTACCGCCCAGTAATAGAATTCTCATAACATGTGACTGGAATTCTAACAACCGGTCAGATCCTAAATAGGGTAAATGTGTAACACAATGAATTACTACAGAAAGGCAATGGTTTTCCCTTCTGTGCGGTGAAGCTGGTTTGCTGGAGCCATCACCAATGAAGGCATCTACTAATACACTAATTAATTCCCAGATATTCTGTTTAATGCTGGTAATTGAATTCTTCACAGGGAGTTCAAATTAACCAGCTCCAGTTCTAAAGGCTTTGGAAAGGGAAATAAAATACTGTAAACAGATTGACCCATATGCACAAAACCCAGCAACCGTTCCCCCTCCTCACCCTCCCCAACAATCCCCCCCCCACACCCCCAAAGTTACTCATTCAGGGAATTAAATTCATTGAACCACACACATGGAAGGGTGATTCAAGTATAAAAGGAATTTCAAACTAAAAGCATACAGTAGCTTCAAATGGCACTGATTCCCAAAGAATGAAACTGAATTGGTTTATTATTGTCACGTGCACTGCAGTGAATAATTGTTTGTTTACCATCCATACAGATCATTAGTACGAGGTAAAACAACAATAGAATGCAGTGTGGGCAGACAATTTAGTGCAAAGCCAAAACAAGGTGGAATATGAGGTCATGAGTTAATTTTACCAAACCAGGGAACATTTCAATAGTCCAACAACATGGGATAGAAGCTGTCCTTGAGCCTGGTGGTAAGTTCTATCAGGCTTTTATATGTTTTGTGACAACAGGTCCCCAGTAGATGCAATCTGATTGAATCTCCACTTGGCTTTGGACCATATGGACAACAACAACACCCATGTTAGGCTGCTGTTTATTGTAAAACCCTGACCTCCGACATCCCACCTATACTTTTCTCCTATCTCTTGAAAGTTACGTCCTCTTGTATTAGCCACCTTAAAATCCCCATTTAGCAAGGCAAAAGAAACAGTTGTTACTTCAGGAAAAAAATAACCAAGCAGTTTAAAAAATCAAATGTAATCTCTGTATTATATCAAATAATTTAAACATGAACTTTTTATGATTTAGTAACCTTTCGTTTATCCAAGGCCAAGTTGTCTTCTGCTGATATTTGGACTGGAATTTAATTTCGAGTTTACTGTTGTCTCAGACATACATACTGTATATAGAATATAAATGCCATGAAAAGTAGCTTCTTGCAGTTGTAGAATGGTACATTCCATGACAAACATAAATTAATATAAATTATACGTATCTTACATGTGTGAAAATTAAACGTAATAACCCCAATGCAAGATTGAGTGGGGAAAATACAATCAGAGCTGGTGTTACCTCAGACTATATTTTTCTCAATCTTGCATTAAAGAGGACCTCGAGGGTATGTAGCAGTTCAGATTGGTTCAAGAACCTGATGCAGTGGGGAAGAAGCCGTTGTTGAACCTTGAGGAATGGGATCTTCAGGCTCTTGAACCTCCTGCCTGATGGGCCAGACTTTGAGATTCTGAGAAACTAAAATGAATAAAAATGTGCTTTTTAAGACAGGACGTTCCAAAGCCTGTTATCACTCTGAAGAATGGCCACTGTGATAACATGGGATGAGGCCAAAAGGAAGCCATTAAGTTAGATAAAAGAGTTGACCTGAATAAAAGAGAAGTGTGGTGGAAATAAGAGATATATAAAAAAAATCTAGCACCACCTTACTTAGTGCAATTGAACTGAATAAGTCCTATAAACCAGCAGTACATCATGTTAGTAAGTTTTTTGGAACACAACAAGAGGAAGTCTTACAGTTCAGTTCTTTAACAATTATTTATGTATCATAACATAACAAAATGTTCTGAGCTGTTTCAAAAGGTTAACTATGCAACAAAAAATCATAATGAGCACATAGGGAAACATTAAGACACATAACCAGAAAGTCAAAAACAAAGGTTTTAAAAGAAGGAAAGAGCATTCCTCTCAGAGGAGGAGATCTTTATGAAGGGAATTCCAGAACAAGCAGCATGCTAGCTGATATCGTCATGCCATCTCTCACTGCTACCATTACAGAATCTGCACCACCAGGTTCTAGATGCCAACATCCATTATCAAAGATCCCCACCATCTAGGTTATGGTGATAACCTCGAAGATAACCCTGATACTATCAGGCAAGAGGTATAGAAGCCTGAAATCCCACATCACCAGGTTTAAGAACATCTACCATAATAAATCAGCCATGATATTCAATGGGCCGAATGCCCTCATTCTGGCACTATGCCTATTGGTCTTAAGCTACTTCCTTTCAACTATGTTCACTGTAACCACTGATCACTTTGCACTAAAATGGATGTGTTGTTTTTGATTTAATTCTGCATAATTTATGTTTTTCTTGTGAATGCTGCATGCCAGTGATAGTGCTCCAAGTAAGCTTTCAATTGTACGGATTTTTACATGGACTTGTGCATATGATAATAAACTGATTTTTTTGTCACCAATTGAGGAACAATTAAATTCAGGAATGACCACAAGATCATAAATACTGGAGCACAGAGATCTCAAGGTGCTGTAGGGATGTAGGAGTTCACAATAGCCAAAGAAGGATTGAAACCAAAGCTGAGAATTTAAAAATAGACCCATAACGCAAGTCAGTGACACAGCATGAGGGATCAAAGGGGTGAGTCAGGGAATAGGTTGCAGTTTTAGTAAACATGAAGTCAGGAATGAAAGAAAGAGGCAAAGACATTTTGGTCATCAAGCTAATTTTAGCTTTAAGGTTTAAGGCAGTGTGGAGCAACAGTGGAATCAAGGGGTCACATCCATAGATCCCTCAAAGTTGCCGCTGGTTATGATGGCATATGGTGTGTTGGTCATTGTTAGTTGGGGGATTGAGTTCAAGAGCTGTGAGGTTATGTTGCAGCTCTATAAAACACTGCTTAGACCACACGGAGTGTCAAAGGACCTGTACTGTTCTATGTTCTTTTTTTAAAAATAAAATCTTACTTTGAAGGAATCATTAAACATTGTTTTACCTGCTTGGTTGACTTCTTTACACCATGAAAGATCTTCAGGCCATTCCTGACCCACCACTAACAATGTGACATGGCACTTCAAACTCCCTGGTTATGGGATTTCCCATCACTGCACTGCTAACATCTGCTGTTACCATGGTAACCCTCCAAGAGGACCACAACCTTGTCATGGTTTAGAGGTTTGCGTACTTCAATGACTTCGAGAACTACAGTATATTGACTGGAGTCAGGCCTTTATGCTTTGGCTCTTGGTAGGGTCACCCATGCCAAACAGGTCAAAGGGTAGAGGACAGACTGAGCGTGGTCCACCGGTCCCCCAGGTTTGGGGACTCAGCTCACGGCTAACAGCCCTAACCAGTAAAACAAAATTGTTATGGAAACAGCAATGAAGAATCCTTCTACATCTGAGTGTGACGGTATTCCTGAGTCTCCACCCGGGACTTGCATGACTGAGAGGAAGCTACTGACATGATGAAGGAAGCCCTGAATACTGCCAGAGATGAAGGATCTTCATTGATGCCCTAAATGCCAGCAGCATAATAGGCAGTAAATAAGTAAGTGATCTTGCTAACAGTGTTCTTCCACTTATTAAGCATGGGCTCCATGGTTTCAGACTTGTGTGTTCCCTGCAAGAAGAACAGAGAATCAACTTTAAAAATATCAGCCCCCACTTGCTCCCCATGGATGCACTGTTGTCACTAACAGTGCAGCATACAATATCAATCCCAGCCATGCTGAGAGGGACTAGACTCATTTCTTTCAGCTCTTGTTCATACAGCTAATTGACTGGGGTGGCCAGTTTCATTTGGCTGAAGACTGGAGGCTCAAGACCCGTGCTGGAGTTGGAGAACCATCGGTGTGTGTGGGTGGGTGTGGGAGGAAGGAAAGGGACTTTTTTTTACTGTTGTTGTTTAGTGCTTGTTGTGTTCTGTGTTGTTCTGTTGAACATTATGGGCCCACAACCCACCAATCCTGACCACATGCCTTTGGAAGAACCGGAGTACCCAGAAGAAATTTACAGAACCATGGAGAGAACATACAAACTCCTTGCAAACAGCAGTATGAACTGAACCCTAATTGCTGTGCTAACTGTGACACTATCGAGCTATCCTATAATAACGCCACAGAAATATCACGGCTGATTTATTATCCCTCTCAACCCCATTCTCCTGCCTTCTCCCCATAATCTTTGACACTCTTCCTAATCAAGAACCCATCAACCTCTGCTTTAAGTATACCCAATGACTTGGCTTCCAGAAGTCCTTTATTTTTGACCAACAAAATATATAGCCTCAACATTAATATACCCACACTCATACAAAAGACATCTGAGAGAGAGAGAGAGAGTTCATTTGGGGGTCTTAGACAAATACAAATAGATCAAGAATTTCCAGGACAGAGAATTAGCTTCTTAATCAATACTATTGATCTCCACCTCACCCTCTTCACCATCAGTCTCAAGCCATTAAATGTTGCCATACTGCTTGGTACAACCAACTGTACAAGAACACATCAGATGCTAGGTATCACAGTATAAGACCGTAAGGCAAAAAAGCAGAATTAGGCCATTCAGCCCATCAAATCTGCTCCTGTGAATCATTTTGAAACATTTTACAATGTTAGAATTTCTACATAAATGCAGTATTCAAGCTTCAGTTGTTCTTATTTAATATATACTCAGTGGCCACTTTATTAGGGACAGGAGTGGAACCCAGTCTAGTCTTTTGATGTTGTAGCCCATCCACTTCAATGTTTAAGGCATTGTGCATTCAGAGATGGTTTTCTACACACCACTGTCGTAACGCTGATTAATTGAGTTACTGTCGCCTTCCTGTCAGTTTAAACCAGTCTGGCCATTCTCCTCTGGCCTCTCTCATTAACAATTCATGTTCACCCATAGCACTGCTTCTCAATGGGTGCCTTTTGTTTTTTTACATCAAACTCTGTGAACTCTAGAGACTTTTGTGTGTGAAAATCTCAGATCAACTGTTTCTGAGATACCCAAACCACCCTTTCTGCCACCAACAATCATTCCACAGTCAAAGTCACTTAAAGCATATTTCTTCCCTCTTCTAATATTTGGTCTGAACAACAACTGAACCTCTTAAGCACGTCTGTATTCTTTTATACATTGAGTTGTTGTCACATGATTGGCTGATACGATATTTGCATTAACAAGCAGGTGTACATGTGTACTTAATAAACTGGGCACTGTGTGTAATTTAAACTGGCTGGTCCTGTTTCACATCACCAGCAAGCTACATATTGAGCAGAGACAGATTCAAAGCCTAACTGGATTTTCTCCAAAATCAATGAACCTGTCAACCCTCAACATCTAAGTCTCCACAGGAAGAATACTTACAACTCTCAAGGATCCATAAATCAGCTTTGGTAACTCCAAACTGTGGTATTCATTTTCAAATGTCAGTTCAAGGCAATGCAATCCCAGTTCCAAGCTACCAGTAGTTTGTGAATCCCCTGGTTCGTTCTAGTTGGAAGAGTCTCTCAGCACCACTGCCTTGTATAACACCAACTTCCTTTAGCTTAGCAGCTTTTGCATTGTAAATATGGCCTAAGGTGTCTTACAAGAAAGATTATCATACAAAATTAATAGCCTACAAGGGCAGATTAGTTATGGTGATCAAAAGCTTGCTCAAAGCTGCAGTTCACGGATATTGCAAGGGGGCAGCATGGTTGTGTAGCGGTTAGTGTAATGATATTACAGTGCCAGTAATCAGGATTCAGTTCCTGCCACTGTCTGTAAGCAGCTTGTATTTTTTCCTGTGATCGTGTGGGTCTCGTCCCGGTGCTCTGGTTTCCTCCCACATTCCAAAGATCCATAGGTTAGATCTAATAATTTGTTGGCATGCTATGTTGGTCCTAGAAACATGACAACACTTACAGGCTGCCCCCCACCATATATTTGGACTGTGCTGGTCATTGACACAAATGGCTCATTTCACTGTATATTTTAATGTTTCAATGTACAATCTTTAATCTTTAAAAAGAGGTAGGGAGGTGTACAGAGGGAATTCTGGAGATGAAGTAACCAGAGGTATTTCGTTCATATCAGCAGAAGGATTAACGGAAGATAAAATTTTGTCCATTGCTGTGTCCTTCTCCCCGAGAATCAAGGAGAATCTATAAACGTTGCAATGATAAATGGCTCCAACAGTCCTGTTGCAGTCACTAGATTGGTTGGAAAATAGGACGCATCTCACAGGCGTGGTTATTTAGTCTTCATGTATACAAGCACTTACATGCTCCCTATGCTCTCTCTTTCTCAAGGCTGGCAGGTTTGATTTATACTTCTCTCGAACCCTGTATTTTGGAAATTCAGTATTTTGAGAATTTTATTGATCACTGGAGTCTCATTCATATGCAGTTCAAATGTAAATGCATTTAAACATGCTCTCTGATAAACCAATGGTGAAGCAATTCTATACCTTGACTGGATAGCATGATGCTATCACAGCTCAGGGCATTGGAGTTTAGAGTTCAGTTCTGGCACTGCCAGTATGTTCTCCCTGTCGTTGTGCTACAGTCCAAAGACATAGCAGTTAGTAAGTTAATTAGTCGTTGTAAATTGTCCTGTGATTAGGCAAGGGTTAAATGGGGAGGGGGTGTTGCTGGGCGGTGCAGCTTATTGGGTTAGAAGGGCCTGTTCCGCACTGTATCTCTAAATAAAACAAGTGTCTGGTATTACTCACTCACTTCCAGGTAAATGAAGACAACAAAAGCAATATAGATTCTGTAATCTGGAGCAACACACAGAAAGTTGGAGGAACTTTGCAGGTCAGGCAGTATCTGTCAGGGGAAGTGGAGAAAGGAAGTATCGATTAGAGGGAAATCAGTCCAGATGAAAGGACTCAACTTGAAATGCCGACTGAATATTTCCCTCCATAGATTCTGCCTGATTTGTTGAGAACCTTCAGGTTTGTGTGTGTGACTTCCAGGTAAAGATTAACAATCAACCATCTGAAAGGCACTGGTAAAAACTTCCCAATAAATTAAATCATGTCGATAAAAATGTGCATATTTAGTACAGCTGCCTCTAAATTGGTAACAGACAAGAGAAAATCTACAATGGAAGGAGTAAGATTCAAGGTTGTTTAATGTCATTTCCAGTACACAGATGTAAAGGAGAACAAAATAATTGTTACTCTGGATCCAATGCAGCACAAAAAAATCCCAATCAAGTAAAGAACACAAGTTTAAAAAAAACAATAAATCTCAATACATAAGATAGCTTATATACATAGGATGTTTGAATGTGATGAAGTTTCCTTAAGCACGGGTAAATCTGCAAATGCTGGAAATCCAAAGCAACACACACACAAAATGCTGGAGGTACTCACTGGACTAGACAGCGTCTATGGACAGTTTACTTTTTCTCACAGATGCTGCCTGGCCTGCTGAGTTCCACCAGCATTTTCTGTGTGCTGCTTAAGTTGGTAAATTGGTTTATTACTGTCTGATGTACTGTGGTACAAGGAAGAACTTATTTTGCATATCATTTATACAGATCAATTCATTAGAACAGTGCATTGAGATCATACAAGGAAAACAACAAAAGAATAAAATGTTACAGAGAAAGTGCAGTTCAGCCAAGCAATAAGATGTAAGGCCATAACATGGTAGATTGTGAGATTAAGAATCCATCTTATCATAAGAAGGGAACATTAAATATTCTTATAACGATCTTATAGAGTTCAACAGTTCAACAGTCTTAATCTTACAGAGATGAGGTTCTGTGCATAGTCCTCAGGCCATTGAGGTCATTGAGCCACAGATCTGAACACAAACCATTGAACTTGCCAACTATACTCTGGGAATCATAATTCCCAGCAACAGAGAACAGTCAGTCACCACTCCTCACATGGATCCAGCTTAGGCTCTACACCATCCCTCAACCTCTTTATACTGGTTACCTCCCCTCTCACGTTCAGTCCAGATGAAAGATCTCCACCAGAAATGTCAACTGCCCATTTCCTTCTACAGATGCTGCCTGACCTGCTGAGTTCCCCCTGTGTTGCTCTAACTGTACCAAATTGTTTAGTACTTTATTATATATAGCTTACACCAGAAGTGAACAGCAAATTCAGTAAAATGGAATTGGACCCTGGCTCGGCTGTTTCAGTTATTCCACAAAATGAGTTTGAATGGCATTTCAAGATGCTGAACTGAAGCCTACAGATATCCATCTAAGAACTTATACTGGAGAAAAGGTAACTCCTTTGTGAAGATATTTGTAACAATGAAATACAACAACCAACAAGCCACATTGGGATTGTATGCGGTAAAAGCAGGAGGGCCAGCGTGTGGGGTCATGATTGACTGAGGTAACCACTTTATTGGAGATCTATCCACCATTTGTATTGGAGATCTATCCACTATTCGCATGCCACATCCTCTGTAACAGAGTCAACTGAAAGCAAGTTATGAAAGGTGTCACAGCACCATGATTCGGCTACAACAGTGTTTGGAGGTAACGTATTTAAGAAAGCCTCTTTAACTTCATGGTTTTAAGCCGGAAGGGAGTTCAAGGAGCTTGGGGAAAGTTGCAAGACTTTGACTTTTGTGGGTATGAAGAACCCGAATCTGCTCATTAAGGTTATTACACAAACTTTAAGTGGGAGACAAAAAGCTGTTTGTAAAAGTAGATGTGAAACCAAAGCCCAGCTGGGTGAATGGAAGGCCTGAAAGAATGGAGTCAAAGGAGATACGAAAACAAAGGATTCACCAGATAATATTGTGGATGAGGAAACCAAGAGGAGAGATCAGATCATAAAGGGATCAATAGAAGGATTAGTAAGAGAATACTTCAGTGAACCAAATGCCCCTTCCCAAGATCAAGGTGCACATCCTAGGAAGAAAATGGGAAGTGATGCAGATAAAGACAAGAAGTTGAGAAGGAGAGAAGAGATAGAGAGAAAGAATGTGAATGAGAAAGAGAAAGGCATGAAAGAGAGAAGGAACATGAGAAAGAAAAAAAGGATCAGAGTAGATCCAGAGAGAGAAGACGAGGAAAGGAGAAGAATGGTGTTGAGAGCTGTCAGAGCCACATCCTGCAGTCTCAGTTCGCTCCTGCAGCCAACACGGAGGCAGCCCCGATAGCTGAGATCGTTTTGTGGCTGTGGGTCTCGGCTGCCGGGAGGGTGATTCCCCTTGATGGGAGGGACTGTCTCACAGGAGTGCGAAGGCCTCCCACTGTGATTAAGCCTTTAGGCATGAAAGGGGCAATTGAAAATTTATTATGCTGAAGATGTTTGTATATAGTAGTAGTTGTATTTTATAGTGTACTGTGTGTGTAGATGAGAAGTATTCTATACTGAGTTGGAGTTTATAACTAAGCAGGGAGGAATTAGTGTATTTAATATTTCAGTAATATTTGAGTAATTTTGTAAATATATTGTTTGATTAAGCATTGTTTGTTGGTTACATAATCCATTGCGGGTTATCTGTAAAAGTACGTAAATGGCATAGGTTCGTGTCTTGCTAAAGTAAAGAACAAATTAAGACACATTCTTGGGGCTCCCGACCTTTCCTTTAAATTAGTCTTTATATTTTGGAGTTACAAGCATAACAACTGCCCCAGTGAGAGAGAGAACAGGAAGCAAGCATATAAGGTTTACAAAGGTACAACATTTTGCAAATCTTTGTAAAGCAATAAAGCTATAAGTTTATATGTTTGTTGTGATTAGTTATATTTAGTCGTGTAAAAGTGAAAGTGGTCCCTGAAGAAGATGACAGAGTTTGTCTCTGAAACATTGATTATAATCAATACCTGTAACCAGCTGGAAGCCTCAGAAGAGTTTATTTGATTTAATGACTAGTTTAATTAGTTCATTCTGGGCTGATGGGCCAGTTCCTGTGCTGTACTATGTTCTATGTTGTATGTCCTCATCTCTCCCGCTGCCCCACAACTATCCCCTTCCATCTCCCCCTCATTCTCACTCCTTCTCTCCCATTTCCTGCTTCCTCTCACTGCCTCCTGCTCTTTCTCCTTTCCCTAATTCCCATTCCCCTCCTCTAACTTTCCGTCTCTGAAGTTCCCCATGTGGTGGTGATGTCCCATTCTGGGTCTTCGTCTCCATCCATCACCCCACCAGCACCATCGGGAATGCCCTGCAGTGCTGGCATTTCTGTACATCACAGTGCCTCTCCTTCATGGCACCAGGTAGGAACCTGATTATATTTGTAAATATATATTAAATTGAAGTTTGTCTAATGTCATTTACTGTACACTCAAGTGTAAGGAGAATGAAAATTGTTACTTTGGATTGGATGCAGCACAATAAAAATGCAAAAGATTAGGAACACAATAATAAAATAAATGCAATTAGTTAAATACGGAAGATAGTTTACATACATAGATTGGTTGTATGTTCATTAAGTGAGGTTAGGCTATGCATAGATGATTGACGAAATAATAAAAGTAGTGGATGAGTTAGTTGATGGAGATGTTGATTACTCTTTTTTAGGCATCTGTTAGTCTCGTGAGACCATGGATTTGCGCCTTGGAAGGTTTCCAGGGCGCAGGCCTGGGCAAGGTTGTATGGAAGACCGGCAGTTGCCCATGCTGCAGGTCTCCCCTCTCCACGCCACCGATGTTGTCCAAGGGAAGGGCACTAGGGCCGATACAGCTTGGCACCAGTGTCATCGCAGAGCAATGTGTGGTTAAGTGCCTTGCTCAAGGACACGACACGCTGCCTCAGCCAACTCTCGAACTAGCAGCCTTCAGATCACTAGACGAACACCTTAACCACTTGGCCACATGCCAACACTGATTACTCTTACTGCTTGGGGAAAGTGACTGTTTTTGAGTCTGGTGGTCTTGGCGTGGATACTACGTAGCCTCCTCCCTGATGGAAGTAGGATAAACAGTCCATGAGCTGGGTGGGTGGGATCCTTCATGATGTTAATAACTCTTCTGGCAGTGCTTATTCTGCACTGTATCTCAATAATTAAATAATTTTTAAAAGTAAGTAATTAATTAAACTTAGGTACTATCCTCTGACAGCATCGAAGATAGTGGGAACTTTCCTTTGGGTACAACGAGCAAGAGGGAGACAGAGAGAGAGAGAGAGACTATCACACACAAACAACTTTCTTTGGCAACAGCCAGTGAGAGGCTAGCAGATGGTGCTAAACACTCACTTTCCTTGTTGTTTTCAATCTTCCTTGACTATTTAATCAGCCAGAAACGGAGTCACTCATGGGCGCACCCCTTCTCTAAGCTTCTTGGCCTCAAGGTCGCTTGCCTCCTGGAACCTTCTCAGAGAACACAAAGTACCGGATCGCTCAATCTGCCTGAAAACACACCAATAAACTGTAGACCACATGCTCCAACAGTACCAGAAGCATATTTAAAAGTAAAAGAGGTGAAAGGAACAGTTTCATGGACTATCTGAAAGATGTCGCCTGAGGTAGCGTTGTTTGCCGGCACCATCTTGAACAGCATCCAGATTGGTGGAGGGCACACACACCAGCTGAGCCGGGGAGGGAGGAGAGGCTGCCCTGTCTACAGTTGTCCCAGAGGCTGCTTCTGCCACTTGAATCCTTGGGGGGTGGGAGTGGAACCAGGACCATACCTAGGGTTGCCAACTTTCTCACTCCCAAATAAGGGACAAAAGTAGCAGTCAAATACAGGACACTTGTGTTTACCCTGAGAAAGACTACCATGACCATGAAGCCTTGCGCAGGCACCTGTGTGCACATGCGTGACGTGCACATACATGACGTGTGTATGCGTGTACGTGCCGATTTTTTTCTACAAATCGGTTTTGGCTTAATCTTCCCCACTACATTATTTCTACTTTATAGAGGCTGTGTATTTATCATATCATTCCTGCTTTTACTATATGTTAGTGTTATTTTAGGTTTTATGTATTATTTGGTATCATTTGATAGGTTATTTTTTGGGTCTGGGAACGCTCAAAAATTTTTCCCATATAAATTAATGGTAATTGATTCTTCGCTTTACGCCATTCCGGCACGAAAGGTTTCATAGGAACGCTCTACCTTAGCGGGGGAAATACGGGACAAGGGCGGTCCTGTATGGGACAAAACAATTTAGCCCAATATACGGAATATCCCGGCTAATAGGGGACAGTTGGCAACCCTAACCATATCTTGCACTCCAGCTCTCTCAGGGCCCAGTGGGCCTCTTCCTAACCTCCACTTGACCTGGGACAAGATTCAACCTCCTGGTATTTGTCTCATTGCCTAGCCAGAGAATGGGGATACTGGCCTTGTTCTCTGCCTCCCCAGATGTCCTGCAATGAGACAGAACATCCTCCACGTCTTGGCTAAGATCCCCATTGCTGACTTGAGTCCTCCTCAATCAGGCCTGTGTTGAGCACCCCCCCCCCAACACCTCAATGAAGAGGACCCCTCCCTCTCTACTATTGTATGGGAGGCACCAATGGTGAGGGCTACCCCAGGTCCTGATATGGAGGGGAAGGCCTCTTAGGTGACTTAGTGCCATGGCAACGGAGGTCTGGCAAGACCCGAAACACAACTGAATGATCATGGAACTTTGCGAGGTGTGGTTGCACTCTGTTGGAGAAGTCAATGAGAGTTAGGACGCAGGTGACGGACTCCAATGTCATCTTCACCACCAAGACCTGAGAGTACATGTGAACCATTATCCTCCTCCCCAACAAGACATGGAACCCCTGCAGTATCTATTCAGAAGCAAGATCTGTATGTGCCCTCCAACAAAAGGGCCATCCAACCACAGCCCAAAGGGAGCATCAAGCACAGCTGGAGAATCCCACTTCTGTCTATTGTTAATTTTCGCATTGTAAATTTCAAGGCTACATACTTCCGTGAACCTCTGAACATTATTAGATTTTTCATCAACAACGTTCATATTAGTGCTCTTTTTGAAGCTGCAACTTGACTTTTTATCTTTTTCTCTTCTCTGTGCAGTCCATTTATTTTTGCCTATCCGACATTCTCTTTGTATATGTCCTACTTTGTTGCATTTTCTGCAAGTTTCATCTTTAAACTTGCATTTGTTTGGTGTATGAGCCCCTACCATAACGGTAACACAATTTGTTTGGTCATGCCAGTTTCTGTTTAGATGATGCAATTTTGTTCACACTCATTTTCCTTCCTGACTGCAACTCAATTGCTTCTCTGGGCTTCACCCCTCCCCCTTTTCTTTCTCCCTGGACCTCCTGTCCCATGATCCTCTCATATCCCTTTTGCCAATCACCTGTCCAGCTCTTGGCTCCATCCCTCCCCCTCCTGTCTTCTCCTATCATTTTGGATCTCCCCCTCCCCCGCCCACTTTCATATCTCTTACTAGCTCTTCTTTCAGTTAGTCCTGACGAAGGGTCTCGGCCCGAAACGTCAACTGTACCTCTTCCTAGAGATGCTGCCTGGCCTGCTGCGTTCACCAGCAACTTTGATGTGTGTTGCTTGAAATTCCAGCATCTGCAGATTTCCTCGTGTTTGCTTCTCTGTCTGTGGTTTCCATTGAAACAGCAATTCCCATTGCTTTTTTGAATGTAAGCTGTTCTTCAGTTGGAAGCCAGTTTTGAATGCTTTCTTTTAAGATTCCACTAACTACACAACCTCTGAGTGTATCATTACCAAACTGACAATGCTCAGATAATGACTTCAGTTCCACCATGTACGCTGAAACGGACTCCTCTTCTTTTTGGTTTTGCTTATGGAACCTAAAGTGTTCTGCAGTCAACACTGGCTTTGGTTCCTGCATTACCTTGAGAATAACAGGGAAGCTCATTTCTGCAGGTTTGGTTGGAGTAGTCAAACTTCTAAGCAAACTGTATGTTTCAAGCCCATTACACTCAGCAAAATTGACACTCGCTTCTCACTGGCTATTTCATTTGCTCCAAAATATTGTTCCAATAGCTCAGTATACATGAGCCCATTACCTGTTGTGTAATCAAACTCCTCAACCTTTCTGATGTAGCCAGATATTTCTGTTCTTTTTTGTGATTATTATCACCTGGTACTCATTATTTATGGCTCGATCATTTAAAAAAAACTCTATTGTATCTTCTCTTCTGAAGAACATGTGCAGGCTGTTTTTGTTCTAAACTCAACAGTCTCTGCACGTGCTGGGCTGTTTCTCTTGGTCTTGGCCATTCCTTGTAGCGTTTTTTAGTTCGAGTATTGCACTGTGCTCTAACAGGTCGATAGCCGTATCAGGTTCGTTTTAAAAATACTTTGTTGCCCATGTTACATTTTGTAACTTCAAAACATTAAACTAAGTTAAAGGAACATGCCAGGAGTCCGAAATACCAGTGTGATTTCATCTTTACTTTTAGCGAGGCACGCACGTATCACGCGGTAGTGTAATGACATATGCAAATAAAGTATTTTTATACATAACCCATAATTAATTATTTAAATGAACAGGAATGCTTAATCAAACAATACATATAATCACTCAAACATTATTGAAATATTAAATACACAACAGGTGACCCATTCGAGGACTGGCTATGCATGACACAGATCAGCAGGGCGTTGTCAGCGAGTAGCAGATCATATCCTAAGAGAGGTAGTGAAGGAGAGAGAGTTGAGAATGTCCAAACAAAAATAAATTATTCCAGATTTCCCATACGTGAATTGTGCTTCCTTTGTGGTTTCGACCCAAGGGATATGGAGATGAGATCTGTACACAATGCTCCCATTGTGGTTCTGATCCAGAGCTAGGGATTTGGGAATTTTCCATGACATTTTCCTGGTGGGTCAGAACCAGGTATATGGAGGTGGGAACCATGCATAGTGTCTCCAGTGCAGAAATTGAAACTGTGCATAGTACTCTTGGTGTTGGTCTAATCCAGCCCTTTCCAGATTTAACCCATTCTTGACAATCTCACTGCCCAACAATCAGTATCTTCCAAATCTACAATGGTACGTGGAACATGAGAGATTTCGGGCAAGGAGCAATGGCATGTCTCAGTTCCCTGTGATCATCCTCAGGAACTCCAGATGGGTAATCTGATATGCAGCAGCATTGGGAACCTTGTGGAGGAAATTGCAAAGTTGCTGTATTGTTACACTGACCATGATTGTGCTCCTGGTGTGTCTTGACCCAAGGATACGGGAGTGGAACATTGCATAGTGATTTCAGAAGCAGAGCTTTGGCATTGGTTAGAGAGCTGATATTACCTCCAGTCTCACCAGGGAAGATTAAAGAAAAAGATTGGGGGAGTATATAAATGCAGAATAAGCAGGCTGGTTTTACTGAGTTACTGCCCGCTGGTTGTAGGAAAATGGGTGGAATTTCCTGCCTTGGGGAGTATTGAATGCAGCCTTCAATCTCAGAGTCTCTTTGGGGGTTATTGAACAGGAACAGGCCCTTCATCCCGCGATGTTATACCAAACTAATTAAACTGTAGTAATTAAACACCCATTTTAAGCCTGCAGATGCTGGAAATCCAAGGCAACACACATAAAATGCTGGAGGAGCTTAAGAGATCAGGCAACATCCATGGAAATGAATAGATAGTTGATGTTTCGGGCTGAGGTCCTTCTTCAGGATTGAGAAGGAAGGGGGAAGATGGTAGAATAAAAAGGTGGGTGGAGACGAAAGAGGCTAGCTGGAAAGTGATAGGTGAAGCTAGGCGGGAGGGAAAGCTCACGGGCTGTTGAAGAAGGAATCTGGTAGAATAGAGTGGACCATAGGAGAGAGGAAAGGAGGAGGGGACCCATGGAGAAGTAATAGGCAGGGGACAAGAGGTGTAAGGTTAGAGTGGGGAATGGAGGGGGGTGGAGAGAATTATTTACTGGAAGGAGAAATCGATATTTTGAATCCCTTTCTAAACTAATCATTTCTGCCTAAAGTGTCCATATCCCTTCAATAGCTTCACATCCATGTGCATATCTAAGAGTTTTCTTTATAATCTCCTATGTTGTTGGGAATGAGAAATGATTCTTTAGACAAGATTAAAAATCTTTGGGAACAAGATTTACAGACCTCACTTTCAGGAGAAACTTGGAATGAGATTTTTAAATTGGTTAATACTTCATCGTTATGTGCTCGTCATTCCCTCCTACAATTTAAAGTGGTTCATAGGGCTTATATGACCAAGGATAAATTATCTCGTTTTTATAGAGATATATCTCCCTATTGTGATAGGTGTAACAATGGAGAAGCTTCACTTATTCATATGTTTTGGACTTGTCCAAGTCTTGGAAAATATTGGAAGGAAATATTTTGAACTTTTTCTGTACTCTTTAAAGTTAATTTTAAGCCTAATCCTTTGACTGCCCTATTTGGTATTGTTGGAAGGAAAGATATCATTTTGAAGACATCTGATCTGCACATTCTGTCTTTTATCTCCCTTATGGCTAGGAGGGCACTTTTGTTTAAATGGAAGGATGCTGTTCCGCCTAACCATGCTCAGTGGTTACGGGATGTTAAGACATGCCTAAATTTAGAAACGATTCATTGTTCAATTTCTGTATCTAACCAAGATTTTCAAAATTTGTGGGGGCCGTTTTTAAATTATTTTCATAATCTTTGACTTCTTGTTAAAGTACAGAAATTGGTTAATAGTATATTTTATTATCTGATAAGTTTATTTTTTCTTTTTTTTTCCCCAAACAGCTTCGGCTTTGGTAGTAGGTGTAGATCTTTCTTTTTCTTAATAAAATTGTTTATATTCTAATATACGAACTAACCTAATCCATATGAATATAGAGTAAGAAGTTTGTTAATGTGATTCAATAATCTCTATTGTATCTGCTTCCACCATCACCCCAAAGTTCAAAGAAAATCTATTATTGAAGTACATACAGTATGTGTCACCATATACACCCCAGAGATTTGTTTTCTTGCAAGCACACACAGTAAATCCAAGAAACACAATAGAATCAGTGAAAGATTACACCCAGCAGGACGAACAAACAACTAATGTACAGAAGACAACAAAGTGTGCAAATACAAAAGTAAAAAGACAATAAAATAAGCAATAATCATTGAGAACATGAGTTGAAGTGTTCTTGAAAGTGAGTCCATAGGTTGTAAAAACTGGTCAGTGATGAGGTGGATGGAGTTATCCCCTCTGGTTCAAGAGCCTGATGGTTGGAGGTTAGTTAATAACTGTTCCTGAACTGGATGGTGTGGGTCCTTAGCTCCTGTACCTTTTTCCCGATGGCGGCAGTGAGAAGAGAGCACGGCCTGGGTGGTGGGGTCCTTGATGATGGATGCTGCTTTCCTGAGACAGCACTCTGTGTAGATGTGCTCTGTGGTGGGGGGGGGGGGTTACCCCTGATAGACTGGGCTCTATCCACTACCTTTTGTAGCATTTTCCGTTTAAGGGTATTGGTGTTTCCATACCAGGCCATGATGTCAATATTCTCTCCACCACATATCTAGACAGTGCAATCTAGGAGGTCACTGTTCTATGTGTTGAAAGATTGGCCCACACGTCTCCTGTGAACTTACCACTCTCATCTTAAATGCATGATATCTCTTATTAGACAATTCCACTTTAGGGGACAAAGATTCCGGATAAACCTCTCATAATCTTATAAATTTCCACTAGTTCTCACCTCAGCCTTCATCACTCCTGAAAAAACAATTCAAGTTGTCCAATATCTTGCAGAGGATATCCTCTTATCCAGACAGCATCCCAGTGAACCTCTTCTACATCCTCTCAAGACCTCCATGTATTTCCTATCTTGGGGTGACCAGAACTGAATGCAATGCTCCAGATGTGTTCTAAGCAGAATTTTGTATAGCTGCAAAGACACTTCTTAACTGTTGCACTCAAAGACACAACTAATAAAGGAAAGCATGCAGTGTGTTTTCTTGGTGGAACGCAGCAGGCCAGGCAGCATCTATTGGAAGAGATACAGTCGTCCTGTCGAAGGGTCTCGGCCCGAAACTTTGACTGTACCTCTTCCAATAGATGCTGCCTGGCCTGCTGCGTTCCACCAGCATTTTGGGTGTTGTAATGTATTGTATGAGTATTCGTAGCGTCAGAGGCGTATGATGTCAGGTCATGGAGAAGTAAAAATGGAAGTCTGTTGAATAAACGTGGTTGTTCAATCTACAGCAGTGTCTGAGTCACATCAATATTACATGGTGTCAGAAGAAATCGCAGAATAAAAAGGAAGAGAAGACACGTAAAAGATATCACAGTTACAGCCGCCGTCAAGTTTAGGCCTATAAGGTAATCTTGCTGAGAACTGGAAAATATGGATCCAGAAGTCTGAGCTGTTTTGCACTGCTAGTGGCCTAGCTGAAAAGATGGCCAAAGTGCAATGTGCTACATTTCTGCACGTGGCGGGAGAAGAGGCAATAAAGGTTTGCAACACGTTTGTCTTTCAAGATGATGAGCAAGATAACATTGAAGTGTTGAAGAAAAAGTTTCAAGATTACTGCGAGCCGAGAAAAAACCTACCGTACATCCGACACAGGTTTTTCACGAGGACGCAAGGACCAATAGAGACCATAAACGCCTATGTAACAGATTTGAAGAACAAGGCAAAAACTGTGAGTTCGGACAACTGCATGACTCTTTAATATGTGACAGGATTGTTTGCAGCATACAAGATGATCAAGTGAGAGGCAGGCTATTGAGAGAGGCAGATCTTACATTAGAAAAGGCAATCGATGTTTGCCGTGCCAGTGAGATCACGTCAAGTCAGGTTAAAGTGCTCAATAAAGAGGCTGAATTGCACAAAATAAAAACTGTGAAAACTGACAAGAATAGGACAAAGCCAGCTCCACAGGATGATCAAAAGGAAGTTAACTGCAACAGATGTGGTTATAAAGATGGATACAGAAAATGTCCAGCCTTTGGTCAGACATGCAAGTTATGCCAGAAAAGAAATCACTTTGCAAAGATGTGCAATTCGAAGGAGCACGTGAGGAAAATGCATGCTGTGGAACAGAGTGAGGGCACAGATGAAGTGGAACAGGAGGTATGCATCAAGAATATTGACAATGCAGAGATGGAGGACGAAGATGATTGAACTCAAGATCTGATAATAAACAGGAGGAAAGTGACATTTAAGCTTCACACTGGGGAAAAGTGCAATGTAATGTCAGCAGAAACATTCAACTCACTGGGTATCAGAGGATGACTGAGAAAATCCACCTGCAAGCTCGTTGCATATTTCGGCCACAAGACAGTGCCACTGGGCAGAAAAGCACTCACCTGTCTGTACAAAGGACAAAAAGACAAGATCGAGTTTGAAATAGTACAGCAACATGTTCCAGCAGTACTGGGCAAAGCAACATGTACAAAGCCAGGCCTGGTGAAGCAAATCTATGGTGTTGAAAAAGAAAATGACATTCTCAAAGACTTTGATGACTTGTTTTCTGGATTAGGACGTTTACCAGGGAAACACCATATCCAGATTGATCCAACTATCGCACCAGTCGTGCATGCCCCAAGGAATACTCCAGTAGCTCTCAGGGATCAAGTAGTGGAGGAGCTACACAGAATGGAACAGATGGGAGTCATAACAAGACAAATGGAACCAACCGACTAGGTGAATAGTATGGTGACAGTGGTCACAGAAAAAAAAGGCGAGGATTTGCATGGTTCCACAAGATCTCAACCAAGCCATCAAAAGAGAACACTATCCGCTGCTCACGGTTGAAGAGGTTGTCTCCCGCATGCCTAATGCAAAATACTTTTCAGTATTAGACGCAAATCAAGGTTTCTGGCAGGTCAAGCTGGATGAAGAAAGTTCACTTTCAAGACGCCCATAGGGAGATACCGTTTCCTGCGTCTACCCTTTGGGATTTCTTCTGCATCAGAGGTATACCAGAGATCCGTGGCACAAATGATTGAAGGCCTGGACGGGGTGGTCAACATCATTGATGATTTGCTGATATGTGGTGACACAATTGAGGAACATGATCAGAGACTGAGGAAGCTCCTGGAGAGAGCATGTGAGTACATCCTAAAACTGAACAAAAGTAAATGTAAGATCAGAACTACAGAGATCAAATACATAGGTCATGTGCTCAGTGCTGATGGGCTAAAACCAGATGACCAGAAAACCCAATAAAACCACAGGAGATGGTCAGAGCTGTGGTACAGCTACCACCACCCAAAGACAAGCAAGAACTATTGAGGTTTATGGGCATGGTACAGTATCTTGTCAAATTCATTCCCAATTTATCAGAGGTCAGCACTCCACTCCAAAAGCTACTAGAGAGCAACACTGAATGGCATTGGGAAGATGAACAAAATAAAAGTTTTGACACATTGAAGCAGTTGGTTACCAATGCACCAGTACTCAAGTTCTAAGATGTCAATAAACCAGTGACGATGTCTGTGGATGCCGGTTCGGAGGGAATAGGAGTTGTTATACTGCAGGATGGGAGGCCTGTGGCGTATGGATCACGAGCACTTACAGACTGTCAATGCCGATATGCTCAAATTGAGAAGGAATTACTCGCCATAGTTTATGGGTGTGAGAAGTTCCACCTATATGTATATGGCAAAGAAACCCAGGTTGAGAGTGATCACAAACCACTTGAGAGCATCTTCAAAAAGCCACTCTACCAAGCTCCAATGAGGCTGCAAAGGATACTTCTCAGGCTACAGAGGTACACTCTCACAGCCAGCTATAAGCCAGGAAAAGAACTGTACATTGCTGATGCTTTGAGCCGTGCTTACCTCAAAGAGCAAAAGAAAGAGTTGCTAGGAAGAGAGCTGGAGGCCAACTGGGTTACACCTCAGCTACCCATCTCTGAGGAGAAGTTGAACATGTTCAGGAAAGCGACTGCAGATGATCCTGAAATGCAAATGCTAAGAGACATTACAATGAGTGGTTGGCCAACAGAAAGAAAAGATGTCCCAAAGGAAATGCAGAAATACTGGACACTTCAAGAGGAAATCAGCTATGCATCAGGACTAATGTTCAAAACGGCAAAACTCATCGTACCAAACCAAATGAGACAGGAAATATTCAACAGAATTCATGAGTCACACCTGGGGATAGTGAAATGTAAAGGAAGAACAAGGGACATTCTCTATTGGTCAGGCATGTCAACTCAGATAGAAGACATTGCGTCTCAGTGTGCTGTCTGTAATGAAAACAAAAACAGCAATCCAAGAGAGCCTCTGCTTCTCCACCCACTACCAGGAAGACCATGGGAGAAGATTGGCACGGATCTCTTTCACTACAATGGTGCAGAATATCTGCTTTGTGTGGACTACTATTCAAAATATCCGGAGATCACCAAAGTAATTGACACGTCCAGTCGAGGTGTCATTACCGCAATGAAGTCGACATTCACAAGACAGGGTATTCCAGATATTGTCGTTAGTGACAATGGTCCACAATATGCCAGTGATGAGTTCAGAGGGTTCTCAGAAAGCTGGGAATTTCAACATGTTACTTCCAGTCCAGGGCACGCTCAGTCTAATGGACAAGCAGAGAGAACTGTACAAACTGTCAAGAACATGATCAAGAAGGCACATAGCAGCAACGGTGACCCTTACATTGCTCTGCTTGAATACCGCAACACACCGATTGAGGGTGTGGGGTTCTCTCCTGCGCAGCTGTTGATGGGACGTCGTCTGAAGTCCAAGCTGCCAACATCCACAACTCTACTGACTCCTGAAGGTAATGCTCAAGTACATGACAAACAAAAGTACAAGCAAATAAAGCAAAAGAGCTGCTACGACAGACATAGACAGTTGCCAGATCTGCACACAGGTGAAAATGTCAGAATACAGAGAGGAGACACTTGGCAACCAGCTGTGGTTGTGAACAGACATCAGCAACCAAGATCCTTCATAGTTCGCATGCCGGATGGAAGAGTCTACAGGAGGAACAGGAAGCATCTGCTGAAGACAGGCCAGAGGGAGTTTCCACGTACAGATGCACAGGACATTTCCACATATACAGACAGGGAAACAAATGACACCAAGAGTGATGCAGACCCCAAAGACACAGAGGTCACTCGAGAGACTGACGCTGATGAAGGACAAGCACAGTCACAGTTGTATCACACACGGCCTGGGAGACAAGTGAAACTTCCAGCTAGATACAGAGACTAGACATACATACAGTCTCACACAGTTTGAGGCAAAGTCACACTTGTCATAAGTTCCAAGGTGTGAAATAAAAGGTTTATTAGTCTATGTTAGTAAAAGAAAATACACTGCTGTTAGTATTACAAGATACAATGCAGAATACAGTAGAAGAAGGTAAGATTTTTTTAGTTTATGTCGTGGTTGTTGCACTGTAAGGAGGGCATACCTAGAGGCATTGTTTTGGTATTTCACAGTGTTGTAAAACAAAATCCTGAGAAGGGGGATGTAATGTATTGTGTGAGTATTCGTAACGTCAGAGTGCATATGACGTCAGGACGTGGGGAAGTGAAAATGGAAGTCTGGTGAATAAACGTGGTTGTTCAATCTACAGCGGTGTCCGAGTCACATCAATATTACAGGTGTGTTTCTTGAATTTCCAGCATCTGCAGGTTTCCTCGTGTGTGAGTGTGTTTTCTTTACTGGCCTCAACCTGTGCTCCTACTTTCAGGGAGCCATGCACTTGGACCCAAGCCCTTCTTGTTCTTCTATGAGAACAGAAGTCAGGTAAGCCTGCCATAAAGGCAGACTTGTTCAGAGTAGGTTCATTTTGCTTAAGTTGTATTAGCGTTCCTATGTGGTGTGGAGTTTTCTGGACAGGTAGTGGGTTACAGTAAGGATGATGATCAAAATTGCAGGAGAGGGAATGGGCTCGGTTAGGGGGGTAAAATTCTCCTTCCCCTCTCACTTCCACCAGGTTCAGTCTTGGAGAAGTCACTGACAAACAACATGAACAGTAACATAAAATTTTCCTTTATGTGTTTAAGAATGAAATGACAGGTAAAGGAATCTGTTGTCTGCTTGATTCATTTGTTCTCCAGTGGGACAGGAATAGGAGGTTCACACTCTGTCTGAACCTGAGAGTGTGTGATGGGAAGTTATCAAGAGGGCTTCCCTCTATATCTCCTCTTGGGAGGTGGTGTTCAGGGAGCTTCATTCTTTCTAATCCAGGGAGTACAGTATGTGCCTGCGTCAGTTGAACACATTCACCCACACACACAAAACACCACCCCAGAAACGTCAGTCATGAACTTCACCTCGCTGCCTGCTGTCAGGGCAGGGCAGCTGTGTGATGTCATGGGAGGAAGGTCCCAACTCCTTCCCCCCCAAAAAAATTATCTGTACCTGCCCTTTGCTCCCTGACCCCATCCCCAAACTCTCCAAATGTTGTCCACCCTGCTCAGTATGGGACAAGACGTCATTCTCTCTTCTCCAGAAGGTACAAAATCCTGAAAGCACGTACTACCAGGCTCAAGGACAGCTTCTATCTGGCTGTTATCAGACTATTGAATGGTCCCCAGTATGATAATATGGACTTGACCTCATAATCTTTCTCGTTGTGGCCTTTGCACCTTGTTGCCTGCCAGGGCAGCACTTTCTCTGTAACTGTAAGAATTTATTCTGGGTTCTGTTATTGTATCACCTTGTACCACCACAATACACTGTTGTAATTAAATGATCTGTATAGATCGCATGCAAAACAATGAGTTTCACTTGACCTTGGTACATGTGACAATAATAAACCCTTTCTTATGGGCATTGTTCCTGCACTGATATTTTACCTCGTTCTATAATTTGTATTTTATTTCAGTTTTACTTGTGAATATTGCTTATCTATGCTACGTGATGATGCTGCTTCAGCTAAAGTTTTCATTTGCACCTGTGCTTACACAAACCTGCCATAGACAATAAACTCGACTTTGAACACCTGTTAGGGATTATTGCGGAGTTAAGGAATAAGTGAATGTATCAGGTATTAATTCAAGCAAGAACCAGTTGTTAATATAAATTTTAAATTGCTGATTGGAGTGAGCCTGAGGACATAAGATAATCCTCCCTCAGCATTTGACCAAGTCATGGTGAGGGAGCTGCCCAGGGTTCGCTCCTAGGTGGATAGGACCACAGGTTGTGCTCCTGACAAATTGACACCTGTGTTTGCGTGCAGACTGATAGCCAGTGGAAACACTGAGCTCAGGTTAAACTGTATGACTCACCTTGTCACCCGCAGAGACAGAGTAAGGGTTCAAGTCTACCAGTAACAATGCCATTACAGAGAATTCTCAAATAATAATGAGGCAGCCTACAGAGAAGAAGTCATCACCCTGACACAGTGGTGTCAAGAAAACAACCTCTCCCTCAATGTCACAAAAACAAAAGAGCTGGTTGTGGACTACAGGAGGAATGGAGACAGGCTAACCCCATTGATATTAATGGTTCTGGGGTTGAGAGGGTGAACACCTTTAAGTTCCTCGGCATACACAATACCGAGGATCTCGCGAGGTCTGTATATACCGGCTGTGTGGTGAAAAAGGCCCAGAGTGCCTCTTTCACCTCAGACGGTTGAGGAAGTTTGGTATGGGCCCCCAGATCCTAAGAACTTTCTACAGGGGCACAATTGAGAGCATCCTGACTGGCTGCATCACTGCCTGGTATGGGAACTGTATCTCCCTCAATCGCAGGACTCTGCAGAGAGTGGTGTGGATAGCCCAGCGCATCTGTAGATGTGAACTTCTCACTATTCAGGACACTTACAAAGACAGGTGTATAAAAAAGGCCCGAAGGATCATTGGAGACATGAGCCACACCAACCACAAACTGCTCCAGCTGCTACCATCTGGGAAATGGTACCACAGCATAAAAGCCAGGGCCAACAGGCTCCAGGACAGCTTCTTCCACCAGGCCATCAGACTGATTAATTTATGCTGATGCAATTGTATTTCTATATTATATTGACTGTCCTGTTGTACAAGACATAACATAAAGATTTTTACTCCTCAAGTATATGAAGGATGTAAGCAATAAAGTCAATTCAATTCAATTCAGAGTGGTGAGCGCCAGCCTGTGGATGAAAACGAATGGAAATCAAATGCAGAAGACACAGAGGCGTGTCAGCAAACTATGAATAGGGTTAAAGTGTAACACTAACTGTACTTTGTAAAGAAGCCTGGTATTGGAAGGAAGATGATTAGTCATATAGTTACGTAGATCAGAATGGAAAAATATTGGGAAAATAGATAGGGAGGGATCTGAGTTACGGCAGAGACATCAAGTTCCACAACTTTGATGGCAAGGCTGATTGAGAAAGCGAAGAAATTGCTCACAGTCACTTTAGCCTGGATAGGAGTGAGCTGGGTCCTTTTAGTGGTAGGGTCAGTGAGTTAAAGGACACTCAGAGAGGGGGTGCCACCAGGGGGAGGTCCTTGCATCCATTCAAGTTAGGACCATCCAAACCATCCTGTAGATTGATCAAAGGGACTGAGAGACCTGTCAGATTATTCTGACAATCAATGGTCTTGGTATGGAATATAAACTGTTGCCTTGAACCTGAAATAGTACCTTGCCAATGCATTATCAGAGATTGAATGGGTGAGGATAAGAATATGGTAAAAATCCACTGGGCCAGCAGGGAAGGAGGCAACAAGCACATGAACAATAAAGCTGCATTTTAATGACTGGTTGACATTGAGGACTTGTGTATCCCTGAAGAGGATATGATCAGATTTCTGTAACAGTTTATTGCCATCCCTGCTCAGTCTTGTAGATAGTCATTTAGGATGATAGTGTAGATGTAGATGCACATAGTGTCATGATAGGTTAGTAATTGGGGAAGGAATCCAAAGAGAAGAGCAACTTTACTGCCCTGTTTAATTAGGCCCTCCTTAAAGTTTGGCCTTCCTGGGACGGAATTCTGTTCAGGGGCCAAGAGGAGGGTATTTTAGGGATTATTGAGGAGTTATAGAATAATGGTGAATATATCAGATATTAATTTAAACAAGAACCAGTCTTCAGTTCTTATTGTAAATTGAAGTTAAAAGCATACCTTTGTGAATAAACAATACTGTCTATGGAGCACAGGCTGGCCCACAGCAATGGAGCTGCTGCTCCCAAGATGCAGTGGGGTTGTGTTAATTGGGCCCGTATCAAACCAGGCAACATGGCTAAGTTATCTGCACCATTGGAAGCAAGGAAGCTTGCAGACCAGACTGACATTATCACTCAGCCCATCAACCAGCTGATCTGTTGATAACCGAGAGATTTATATACTCAGAGAGTCAGCCCTAGCAACATTAATTTTGGATGTCTGGGATCCCTGTCCCCAGAAGTTTTTTTGTGTGAATTACTTTGTCCCATCGAAGGTGTTTGAACATTTAGAGGTGTCTGTCACTGTAGATATGTAAAGGAAGCATTGTCATCCCAAAATGTTGAAGTAAATGATGTCATTGTAATTATTAAAATTGTATTGGGTTACCTCCTCTTACCTTTGATTTTTAAAGTATGAAAATCTGATGCACTTTAAGTTTGTGAGACTCTCTGGAGAGTTAATGGTAGGGGTCCATGGTATCAAAAATCCCTGCTCTAGAAGAACGCCCACTTGTAGTGATGAATAAAAACTTCTACATCACCAGCTTTGGTGTCTCCCTGGTGAATTTGATCACAGTCACAACACCCCCATGACCCTAGACAGCTGACAGAGGATACCTCATGCACTGTATCTCTTACATCAGGAGACCAATGGCAATGGCAGTTCCCCAGTGCAGGTCTCTCCAGCGTGCCAGAAGGTGACATCTCCCTTGGAGCGTGACATCCCGGGATATTCCTGAGTGGATCTTGCCCAGGATTATCCAGCTCCCCAGTGAAATGTTCTGTCTGGATGGTACATGAATGGACGTTTGTCCCTTCCCCTCAGGACAGTCGGGTGCCAATAATAAACCGATTCAAGTTGTTACATACTTCATGGATATCTTGTGGTTGTCTTATGAGGATGATGTAATGGTCTTGTGGAGGTCACATGATGTAATTTTCCCACCGATGTGATGACCTGTTCTCACCAGGTATATAAGTGTAGACCCCTGGTGACGCAGTTAGTTTTCCAGTTAGAACGTCAGCCAGAGACTCTGCTCCGCTGCATATTTCCCTTATGATGCAGTTTCGATTTAAAAGGGAGTTTTACGTTCTGTTGTAAGGTACGAAAGTGTTGGGCCAACAGTTTAACCAATAGCTGCCAGATTTGTTGATGTATCTTTTCAGTAATATTGGAGAGTGAAGACGGGAACCTGAAGGAGTCATTTGGCGGTTTTGGAGAGGATCGACCATTATTGAATTTGTTCAGAAAGAGTGATCTGCATGAGATAACCTCTGCTAAAAGAAGCAGAAAAGGTTGTGCAGTACCTAGTATCCAGAGGGAAAGGCCAGTGCCTTTAAACTGTTCTATTTCCGTCGTCGTGAATCCTGCGTTCAAGGCAGGATCCAGCTGGGATCAGCTGTGATGTCATGTCTTCAAGAAATTCTTTACTTCAGGAAAGTATCTCCTAATTGACTGTATAAATCTCTTGGACTTTCAGATTTTCCATTCTAAGAACTGTGTTTGAATTTACCACTTTAAGACTGTTTTTGCATTTACCGCTTTAAGAACTAGTACTGAGTGGCGGTTTGTAAAATGGCCGCATAGCAGTTTACTTCCGGTTAAGGTTTTCGTTTGTTTCTTTTTACTAATTTTGAGCAGAGTTTAATAAACGTTTATTTGTTTATGAAACCTGACTCTTTTCTATATTCATTGTTGCCGGTCACGTGACAAAGTTGTTGGACACTCCACAATCCCTCCTCTGCTGTCACTTTGTTTCTGGAAGGTCGTCAGTTCTGGGTGTGAGGGGTGGAGTAGGATTGGATGGGGAGGTGGGAATGACAGCCAAGAAGGTGAGATGTGGGCAGAACTGGTAGATCATAAAAACACAAGAGATTCCGCAGATGCTGGAAATCTTGAGCAAAACACAAAGCACTGGAGGGGAATAAACAATCAGCTTTTGCACTGAGACGCTTCATCAGGACTGGGAAGAAATAAGGAAGAAAACAGAATAAGAACTCGAGGGGGGTGGGCGGGGTACAAGCTGTCAGGTGATAGGTGTAGAGGAATGTGGATGGGTGGGGGAGGGGTGATGAAATAAGAAATAGAGAGGGGATATGTGGAAGAGTAAGGGGCTGAAGAATAAGGAATCTAATAGGAGAGGACAGCGGACTGGGGGGCGGAGGGGGAGAAATTCTCAGAAGTTAGAGAAATTGATGTTCATGCCATCAGGTTAGAGGCCACCCAGACAGAGTATGAGCTGTTGCTCCAAGCTGAGTTTGGCTTCGGGGCATTAGAGGAGACCATGGATAGACATGTTGAAATGGGATTGGGAAATGAAATTGAAGTGTGTACCCACCCACAGATCCTGCCTTTTGAGATGGACGATGAAGGAACTTGATAAAGTGGTTCCCCATTCTGAGTCCCTTGTCTTCCTCCTTTGTTCTTTCCATGAGCTTCCTGCCCTCCCTCCGTGGTGTGAGGGAGAGATGGATAGATAGGTAGAAGGAGAGGAGGGTAGGAGGAAGGAGGACAGAAAAGGAGGAAGGAGTGGAGATGGGTGAATATGCGTAAGGAGGGAAGGATGCAGGGGATGGGAGGTGAAGGCAGGCATATGGATGTGGGTGGAGAGGAGGTGGAGGGTGTTAAATGAAGGAGGAAGGTTGGAGGATTAGGAGAGCAGAATGGCGGAGGCAAAGTAGTTGGAGAGGAGATAGAGAGGAAGTGGTGGGTGTGGAGGACGTAGAAGAGGCCTCACTCAACGTCTTCACATAATGTCCCAACTTCTCTACTCAAATCCCTGATTTAAGAAGACCCATGTGTCAAACATTTTCTCTACGACTATCTACCTATTTTGCGATGTTCAATAAATTATGGATCTGTATTCCCAGGTTTATTTGTTCTGCACACCTCAGTGCCTTACCATTGATTGTGTTCATCTAACCCTGGTTTGTCTGGTGGTAAGTCATCAGATCATGATGATACGGTTGAGGCAGAAACCTTTACTGCTGCCAGAGTGAATGCTATAGAAGCTGAAAATAGTGAGCCTGTAGATGTCATAGCCAATGACCTGCTAAGGCAAAGAGAATGAAGTATATTAGGAGAAACTTGAGATGCAAGAAAGGAATAAAGGATATTTTGACAGAGTTAGGCAAGTTCAGGTGGGGTTTCAGTGGGTATAAACACCTGTATAAGACCTGAAGGTTGGTCTGCTTCTGTACCGTACTCGTTGCAGTTCTTGAGATATTTCATTGCTCACTCATGTACAATCTCTGAACTGGCAGGCGGACAGTAATTTTTAGTTGAAAGGATTCCATTTGGAGTATCTACACCTCTGTCCAAAATGAACTGTGTAAACTGGTCAGTGCTTCCCATCTGGACGAGCTTCACTGCCACCTCTCCAAGCAGCTTTGTGATTTCATCCAGGCCTGAATGGAGATCACTGAGTTCAATGTGAAGATGTCCTCCTTCAGCACACAGAAGTCCGTTCATTCTGTGGAACTGGTGTGTAAACTGAAATCTATCCTATCGAAGTACAGCGCTGGGTCGGTGTAAGTCTTTATCAGTGATGTGTAGTCAATTCTGCAGAGAAATATGCCAAGATTTTGACTGTTCCCCAGTGTGTTTCATATTAGACTAACCATGGCCCTTAGTCTTATCCCTTGATGTTTCAAATAAAAATAGGACAAGGTGTCTGTACAGAGCAAACTTTTACTATATCTGGTTAATAAAAATTCTGGTTAGTCTACTCTTGGAGTATTGTGTTTGTTCTCATTATAGGAAGGATGTAGAAGCTGTAGAAAAAAAGGTCTAGAGGAGATTTGCCAAGCTGCTTCATAGATTAGAGAACATGTCTTATGAGGTTAATGCTGAGAGAGTTAGGGCTTTTCTCATTGAAGCGAAGGAGGTTGAGAAGTGATGATAGAGCTGTACAAGATGATAAGAGGCATAGATAGTGTGAAGAAGGGTACTTATGAGAAAGGATTAGCTAGGATGGATCTTTTTTTGGAAAAGTGACTTGATTCAGTTAAGTAAGGTTGAGAAGAGTAGATAGAATGGATAGGAAGGATCTATTTCCCTCAGACTGAAAATAATTAAGTAGCATGGATAGGAGATAGAAGGTCGATGGATTAGTTTCACCTTTGGGGATATTGGTGATCTGGCTCTCACTGGTTGAAACGTAATTGAGGCAGAAACTTAACTATTTTTTAAAAGTACTTGATAGACTGAGAGCTTAAAAACTCTAATACTTCCCAAATATTCTCTGCAAATTCTATTGACAATTCAAACCTTTTATTGCATTTGCCATTTTTTTTTTGCTATTTAAAAAAACATTTGCATGTTAGAGATGTCAGTTTTGAACAGTTGGAGACTATACAATGAGGTGAGTTTAATGCGCATATACTTGAGTTATATTTTTCCAGCAATAATCCATTATGATCACATGATTCTTTGCTACTCTCAGAACAGATTAGTCTTTTACCTTTCAGACCTCCAATCTGAAGCCATGAAAAGACATAATATTTCTGAAGATAAATTGATATCTTTGAAAATGCAAATCAAATCTACGAAACATGTTGAACTCCACTCCAGTTTATTTCAATGCTGCCATTGAACTGTACCTGCCTCTTCCTTCCAGATGTATGGTGACTCTCACATTAACACATACAAAATGCTGGAGGAACTCAGCAGGTCAGGCAGCATCTATGGAGAGGAAGACAGTGACTTTTTGGTTCAGATGCTTCATCAGAATGTCCTGATGAAAGGTCTTGGCCTGAAACATCTTCCCGAATCTGTGAATTCTTTGGCACAACAGCTGTGGAGGACATTATTGGGTACACTTAAAGCAGAGGTTGCTAGGTTCCTAATTAGCAAGGGCATCAGAGGTTGCAGGCAGACGGCAGGAGAATGGAGTTGAGGGCTGTGATGGAATGGCAGAGCAGACTCGATGGGCTGCAAGGCCCGATTCTGATCCTGTGGTCTAAAGGAGTTGAGGGCTCTGATGGAATGGCAGAGCAGACTCGATGGGCTGCAAGGCCCGATTCTGATCCTGTGGTCTAAAGTGAGGCAGTGGTTGAGTCAACTACTCTTATTGGTTTGGAATTTGATACATAAGTGAGAATGGACAAATCTTCTCCAAAAGGCAGAACCAAATGCTTTCTCTGTTTTCCACATCAAATGTTTTTTCTAATTCCAGGGATATCAATTTACTTAATTTAAATCCTCCTGTCACTATAATGCAATTTGAATTTATTCTTGGATCAACTCTTCAACCCACTAAATGTAAGTCCAGTAACTTAGTCAAACTGAATGGTTTGTGAGGTTCCTTCAGAGAGAGAAGTCATTGCCCAGAAACAGGTCCTTTGGTCCACTGGGCATTGTACAACTCTAAACTCATCCCATTTTCTAGCCTTTATATAGCCTGGGGCTCATTTAGTTACTTCTCAAACATTGTGAGAGTCCACCTCCACCACTCACTCAGGAAGCAAGTTTCAGATTCCAATTACCCTTCTCAGTCCCTTACCCCTTACCTTAAAACTAGCCCTCTGCCTCCAACCCGGGTAACCCTAGGTAATTTCTAAGGTAAGCACATGTTCAGCATAGATTTGTGGGCCGAAGAGCCTGTATTGCGCTATAGGTTTTCTATGTTTCTATGTTTCAACCTATATTAGAATCAGGTTTATTATCAAGAACATACTGTATGTCATGTTATTTGTTTTCAGCGGCAGCATTACGATAGAAAGTGCTATAGGTTACAAAAGTTAGGGGCCGCAGCATTACGATAGAAAGTGCTATAGGTTACAAAAGTTAGGGGCGCCGCAGTAGCATTGCGGTTAACACAATGCTATTTCTGCTTGGGGCATCAGAGTTTGCAGTTCAATCCGGCACTGTCTGTAAGGAGTTTGTACATTCTCCCCTTGACCATGTGAGTTCTCTCGGGGTGCTCCAGTTTCCACCCACAAACACACATCAGTTAGTAGGTTCAGTGGCCATCGCAAAATTGTCCTGTGATTAGGCTAGAGTTAAATAGGTGGGGTGCCAGTAAGTGTGTTGTGTTGGCTAGAAAGGTCTGTTCCATGCTCTATCTCTACATAAGAAATAAAAACAGTGCAAAAGACAAATCATGAGGTAAGGCTCATGAACCATTCAGAAATCTGACGGTGGAGGGGAAGAACCTGCTCTTAAAACATTGCATGTGGGCCTTAAAATTAAGCTTGAATCCATGTCCTTCCGTTCTCTGTATATTCATGTGTCTAACAGCCACTTAGACATCACTGTTTTTTGATATTTATTGTTTTTAGAGATACAGTACAAAACAGGCCCTTCTGGCCCAGCAACCCAAATATTTAACTCTTGCCGAATCACAGGACAATTTACAATGACCAATTAACCTACTGACCTGTACATCATTGGACTGTGGGAGGAAACCGGAGCACCCAGAGGAAACCCACGTACACCCAGTGGTAATAATGTCGTGCTAACCAAATTCTTCCTTAATGAATCATTCTCAGGGAATCAAATAAATAAGCTGTTGAAAGCTGTTTATTCTGCTGCATTGAAATTTTTGAGATACTTCCTGAAGTTAAGGAGAGAATAAAATTGACCAGCTACTAAATTTTGAGGGTAGAACTGTTGAAATATATGGCTTAACAGCGCTACCCGGTGTTCAAAGTGGAATACTGCAGATTATTTCTCCAAATCCTTTTTATCAAGGATCAACTTTAAAGTTCAAAGTAAATTTATTGTAAAATATTATCAATATTTACTAATATTATGTCATCATATCACCCTGAGATTCATTTTCTTTAAGGCATTCAAAATAAATACAACAAAACCCAAAAGACTCAGTGACAAACTGTACCCAAGCCTGTTCAAATACAAAAAGAAAAAAGCAACAACAACAATAATAATAATAAATAAGTAAATAAGCAATAAATATCAATGACATGTGATGAAGAATCCTTGAAAATGAATCCAGAATTTGTGTGAATAGTTTAGTGTTGGCTGGGATGAGTGAAGTTAACCCCCCTAGTTCAAGAGCCTAAGAGTTGAGGGGAAATAGCTGCTCCTGAACCTGGTGGCGTGATCCCAGAGACTCGCCATATACAGTTACATGTATTGGGAATTTGCTGGCTAGGGCACAGCATGCAACAAAAAAACAACATTCAACAATAATTGAGAATAAGGAATTATATAAAAATGAAGTGTGAAGTACGGATATAGAAACATAGAAACATAGAAAATAGGTGCAGGAGTAGGCCATTCGGCCCTTCGAGCCTGCACCACCATTTATTATGATCATGGCTGATCATCCAACTCAGAACCCTGTACCAGCCTTCCCTCCATACCCCCTGACCCCCGTAGCCACAAGGGCCATATCTAACTCCCTCTTAAATATAGCCAATGAACTGGCCTCAACTGTTTCCTGTGGCAGAGAATTCCACAGATTCACCACTCTCTGTGTGAAGAAGTTTTTCCTAATCTCGGTCCTAAAAGGCTTCCCCTCTATCCTCAAACTGTGACCCCTCGTTCTGGACTTCCCCAACATCAGGAACAATCTTCCCGCATCTAGCCTGTACAATCCCTTTAGAATTTTATACGTTTCAATCAGATCCCCCCCTCAATCTTCTAAATTCCAGAGAGTATGAGCCTAGTCGATCCAGTCTTTCATCATATAAAGGTCCTGCCATCCCAGGAATCAATCTGGTGAACCTTCTTTGTACTCCCTCTATGGCAACGATGTCTTTCCTCAGATTAGGGGACCAAGACTGCACACAATACTCCAGGTGTGGTCTCACCAAGGCCTTGTACAACTGCAGTAGTACCTCCCTGCTCCTGTACTCAAATCCTCTTGCTATGAATGCCAGCATACCATTCGCCTTTTTCACCGCCTGCTGTACCTGCATGCCCACTTTCAATGACTGGTGTATAATGACACCCAGGTCTCGTTGCACCTCCCCTTTTCCTAATCGGCCACCATTCAGATAATAATCTGTTTTCCTGTTCTTGCCACCAAAGTGGATAACGTCACATTTATCCACATTAAATTGCATCTGCTATGAATTTGCCCACTCACCTAACCTATCCAAGTCACCCTGCATCCTCTTAGCATCCTCCTCACAACTAACACTGCCGCCCAGCTTCGTGTCATCCGCAAACTTGGAGATGCTGCATTTAATTCCCTCGTCTAAGTCATTAATATATATTGTAAACAACTGGGGTCCCAGCACTGAGCCTTGCATTACCTCACTAGTTACTGCCTGCCATTCTGAAAAGGTCCCGTTTATTCCCACTCTTTGCTTCCTGTCTGCCAACCAATTCTCTATCCACATCAATACCATACCCCCAATACTGTGTACTTTAAGTTTGCACACTAATCTCCTGTGTGGGACCTTGTCAAAAGCCTTTTGAAAGTCCAAATATACCACATCCACTGGTTCTCCCCTATCCACTCTACTAGTTACATCCTCAAAAAATTCTATGAGGTTCGTCAGACATGATTTTCCTTTCACAAATCCATGCTGACTTTGTCCGATGACTTTGTCTAAAGACATACCGGGTCAAGTGGCCAAGTTTGCAGACAGTAAGAATACAGGTGTAGATTGGTAACTTTAAGGAAGCAGGGGTGCTGCAGACAGACTTAGACAGATTAGGGGGAATGGGCAGAGAAGTGGCAGATGTATGGTCATGCACTGTGGTAGAAGGAATAAAGTGTAGACTATTTTCTAAACGGGGACCATACCCTATCTATGGAGTTAACTCTCCATTCTATTGACCAAACCCTATCAATGGAGTTAATTCTCCATTCCATTGACCAAACCCTATCTATGGAGTTAATTCTCCATTCTATTAACCATATCCTATCTATGGAGTTAACTCTCCATTCTATTGACCAAACCCTATCTATGGAGTTAATTCTCCATTCTATTGACCAAACACTATCTATGGAATTAAGGCTCCATTTTATTGACCATATCCTGTCTATGGAGTTAAGGATCCATTCTAATGGTCATTATCTATGCCTCTCATAATTTTTTTAATTATCAGATCACCCCTCAGCCCCCACTGCTCTAGAGAAAACACAAAATAATCTGCAGATACTGGGATTAAAGCAACACTCACAGCACGCTGGAGGAACTCAGCAGGTCAGGCAGCATCATTGGAAACGATGAGTCGATGTTTCGGGCCGGAACCCTTCGTCAGGACTGAAGAAATAAGGAGGGGGAAGCATTTGAAGAATGCTTGTAGTTTCAGTTGAAAAACCAGTAATTTGAAAGACAAAGGGGTGGGGGAGGGGAAGCAGGGACATCATAGGCAGGAAAACAATGGATAGTAGAAGAAGGAGGCGGAACCATGAGGGAGGTGATAGGCAACTGGGGGAGGGGGCAGAGTGACATAGGGATAGAGGAAGGGAGGGGGAGGGAATTACTGGAAGTTGGAGAATTTTATGTTCATACCAAGGGGCTGGAGACTACCTAGACAGTATATGAGGTGTTGCTCCTCCAACTTGAGTTTAGCCTCATCATGGCAGTGGAGGAGGCCATGTATGGACATATCTGAATGGGAATGGGAAGCAGAGTTGAAGTGGGTGGCTACTGGGAGATCGTAAAGGGCTCGTGCTATAATGAGAAGTTGGGCAAACTTGGGCTGTTTTCTCTGGAGTGGTAGAGGCCTGAATGAGATCTGAATGAGGTCTATAAGATTATGAGAGGCATAGATAGAGTAGACAGACAGTATCTTTTTCCCAGGGTTGCAATATTTAATACCAGAGGGCATGCAATTAAGGTGAGGGAGAGGTAATTTCAAAAGGAGATGTGAGGGGCAAGATTTTCACACAGAGAATGGTGGATGCCTGAAATGTGCTGCCTGGGGTAGTGATAGAGGCAGATACAGTAGGGACTTTTAAGAGACCTTTATATAGACACATGAATGTGAGGAAAATGGAAGGGTATTGACATTGTGTAGGCAGAAGAGATTAATTTGGTGGTCCATTTGATTACCAATTTAATTGGTTTGTCACAACATTGTGGGTCAAGTAGCCTGATCCTCTGCTGTATTGGCCTGTATTCGATGTTCTAAGTACCAACCCTCACGTTAGTATAGATTAAACTCTCCCATTGGTCTGACCATATTTCAATCTTCCATGCTGGATGCAGCGATTCCAATACACGGGTTCACAATACACGGCCCAGATGGGTGGGTCGAGTCTCTCAAAAGCAGAGGGGGAGGTGTATGGCTCATGATGAACTTCACGAGGTATACTCATGTGTCAGTGACATCCCAATACCGCCCACCAGACCTGCAATACCTTGCAATTAACTGGCCAGCCATTTTGCCTGCCATGGAAGGTTTCAATGTCAAACAGGTCTATAAACTGAGCGATGTGATCAACACGCATGAAACATCTCATCCTAATGCCTTCCCCATCATTCTGCGGGATTTTAACCAGGCCAGCTTGATAAAGTCACAAAATAATTATCATCAACAAACCACCTGTAGCACCAGAGGGCGTAATACACTGGACCATTGTTACACTAAGATCAAGAGTGCTTGCCATGCTATATCACACCCACACTTTGGTAAGTCCTGTCACCTGGCTCTACTTCTACTCCCTGAGTATGGGCAGAGACTGAAGACTGCAGCACCAGTAGTGAGGACCAAGATGATGTGGACCAGGGAGTCACAGGAGCACTTACAGGACTGCTTTGAGTCGGTGGACTGGACAGTATTCAGGGATCCATCTTCGAGCCAGGATGAGTATGGCACAGTTGTCACCGACTTCATTAAAGCCTATGTGGATGAGTGTGTGCCTGTGAAAACTTACTGTACATTCCCAAGCCGTGGATGAACCAAGAGGTTTGTAGTCTGCTGAGGGCTATGGCATTTAAGTCCTGTGATCCAGGTCTGTATAAGAAAACCAGATATGATTTGCAGAGGGTGTTCCGGGACAGGTTAGAAGCAACACTGGATACACGTCAACTCTGGCGTGTTTGCAGGCCATTACTTCCTACAAGCAAAACCCAACATCATGAATGGCAGCGATGCTTCAGTACCAGACGAGCTCAGTGCCTTTTATGCTCACTTTGAAAGGAAGAATACACCACAGCTAAAGGATCCCTGCAGCATCTGATGACCCTGTGACCTCTGTCTTGGAGGCCGATGTCAGGCTGTCTTTCAAGTGGGTGAACCCTCGCAAGGCAGTGTGGTGCAGTGGAGTACCTGGTGAGGCTCTGAAAACGTGTCAACCAACTGGCGGGAATACTCAAAGACATTTTCAACCTCTCGCTGCTACATTCAGAAGTTCCCATCTGCTTCAAAAGGGCAACAGTTACACCAGCGCCCAAGAAGAGCAGCATGAGCTGCCTTAACGACTGTCATCCAGTGGCTCTCATATCTACGGTGATAAAATACTTTGAGAGATTGGTCATGGCTAGAATCAACACCTGTCTCAGGAAGGACCTGGACCCACTGCAGTTTGCCTATCACCACAATCAGTCTACACTAGACTTGATCTCAATGGCTCTCCACACGGCCTCTGATCACCTGGACAATGCAAATACCTATGTCAGGATGCTGTTTATTGACTATAGCTCAGCATTTAACACCAAATTCCTACAGTTCTGATCGAAAAGCTGCAGAACCTGGGTCTCCATATATCCCTCTGCAAGTGGATTCTCAACTTCCTAACCGGAAGACCACAATCTGTGCAGATTGGAAATAACATCTCCACCTCACTGACAATTAAAACTGATGCTCCACAGGGAGGTGTGCTTAGCCCACTGCTCTACTCTCTCTACACCCCGTGACTGTGTGGCCAGGCATAGCTCAAACAGCATCTATACATCTGCTGATGATACAACCATTGTTGGCAGTTTCAGATGGTGACGGAAGGGTGCACAGGAACGAGATGCACCAGGTCGTTGAGTGGTGTCGCAGCACCAACCTTGCACTCAATGTCAGCAAGACCAAAGAGCTGATTGTGGTCTTCAGGAAGGGTAAGACGAGGGAACACAAACCAACCCTCAGAGGAATAAGAACTGGAGAGTGAGTAATTTCAAGTTCCTGAGTGTCAATATCTCTGAGGACCTAACCTGGAAGCAACATATTGATGCAGTTATAAAGAAGGCAAAACAGCGGCTATATTTCATTAGAAGTTTGAAGAGATTTGGTTTATCAACTAAAACACTGGAAAACTACAAATGTATCATGGAGAGCATTCTGACTGGCTGCATCACTGTCTGGTATGGGGGTAGGGGGCTACTGCTCAAGAGCGAAATAAGTTGCAGAAACTTGTAAAATTAGTCAGCTCTGTCATGGGTACTAGCCTCTGTAGTATCCAAGACATCTTCAAGGAGCATTACCTTAGGAAGGTGGTGTCCATCTTTATGGATCCCCACCAACCAACACATGCCCTCTTCATACTGTTACCGTTGGGAAGGAGGTACAGAAGCCTGAAGGCACATAGTCAGCGATTCAGGAACAGCTTCTTCCCTTCTGCCATCCGATTCCTAAATGGACATTGAACCCTTGGACACCACCTCACTACTTTTTTATTTCTGTTATTTTGCACTACTCATTTTAACTTAACTTAATGTAACTCAGTTTTTTTCTCAATATTTATTTATCATGTATCATTTCCTTGTACTGCTGCCGTAAAGTTAACAAATTTCACAACATATACTGGTGATAGTAAACCTAATTCCAATTCTGAAACTGGTCAATGTCCTGCTGAATCCTTTGCTAACCTTCCTCATCGTGGACAACTTTGTATCATCTGAAAACTTGCTAATCAGTCCTCACACATTTTCATCACAATCAAACCTACCTACAGGAAAGATATCAATAAGCTTGAAAGTGTGCAGACAAAATTCACAAGGATGCTGCTGAGCCTTGAGGACCTCTGTTACAGGGAAACCTTGAGTAGGTTAGGACTTTATTCCCTGGAGTGTAGGAGAATGAGGGAAGATCTTATAGAGGTATACAAAATTATGAGGGGTATAGATAGAGTAATGCGTGCAGGCTTTTTCCCTCGGGCTGGGTGAGACTACAGCCAGAGGTTATGGGTTTAGGGTGAAAGGTGAAATATTTAAGGAGAACCTGAATGGGAACTTCTTCACTCCGAGTGTGGTGCAAACTGCCAGCGGAAGTGGTGGATGCAGGTTTAATTGCAAAATTTAAGAGAGGCTCGAATAGGTACTTGGATGCAGTGGGTCTGGGGCAAATTTCTACAGCTGTGCCGTGGAAAACATTCCAACCATTGCATCATTGTTTCGTAAGGAGGGACCGCTGCACAAGAAGGGGAAAAGCTGGAGAACATAGTGAACTCAGCCAGCTCCATCATGGGCACCAGCCTCCCCATGTCCAGCTCTTCTTCGAAAGGTGATGCTCCAAAAAGCTGGCATCCACCATTCAGGACACCCATCTTGCCATTGAGGAGGAGGAATAGGAGCCTGAAGACACATGCTCAACGCCTTCCCCTCCACACAGCCATTGGATTTCTGAATGCACAATGAACCATGTACACTAAATCACTATGCTTTTCTTTTTACACTACTTTAAAAAAATATATATTCATAGATTCTTATTAATTTCTTATAAATGATAGATTGTTAGTATTACGTATTGCACTGTACTGCTGCTGCAAAACAACAAACATGCCAGTGATATTAAACCTGATTCTGATTCTGGAAGGCTGTGGTCAGTGCACAGGTCTGGTGTGGAATTTTGCAGAAAACAGGTTGGCACAGTCTCACTGGAACAAAAGGCTGTTTTTGTGCTGTTGTGCTCTATATCACAAACAGCAGAGCTCCCAGCACTGATCCTTTGTTATTTAATCTCAGCAAAACTTTCCATTTCATCCTTTCCTCTGTTAATCCTGTTTCATCACCAACACGTTCTGGCTCTGACAAAAGGATAACATCAACCATGACTCCCCCCAGAGATGCTGTCTCAGCTTCTGAGTGGTCCCTGCATTGTCAGGCAGTACACTGTTGTACAAAAGAAAGAGAATGGTTTAATACATCACATAAAAGAGTATATGAATCACTCCGTCTTTAAAGTTCTTTGTGCAGCAGACAGTCGGAAAGCAGAAATGCATGAATTTCATTGCTCCTAAATCCCAGTGTCCTCATGGGTTTTGCTGCATTTGGATTTTGTAATTACCTTACCATATCTATATATACACACTCTGTACTAAATCAGAATCAAAATCAGGTTTAATATTACAATAAGACCATAAGACACAGGAGCAGAAATAGGCCAATCAACGATCGAGTCTGTTCTGCTGTTTTATCATGGCTGATCCATTTCCCTCTCAATCCCATTCTCCTGCCTTCTGCTCATAACCTTTCATGCCCTGACTTATCAAAAATCTACAACCTCCACCTTTTTTACACCCTGTGACCTATTTCAACAGCTGCCTGTGGCAATGAATTCCATAGACTCACCACTCTCTGGCTCAAGAAATTCCTCCTCACCTCTATACTAAATAGAAATTCCTCTTTTCTGAGGCTGTGCCCTCTGGTCCTAGACTCCCCACTATAGGAAACATCCTCTCGACATCCACTCTATCTAAGCCTTTCAACATTTGATAGGTTTCAATGAGATCCCCCCTCATTCTTCTAAATTCCAGCGAGTACAAGCCCAGGTTCATTAAACAATCCTCATATGATAAGTCTTTCACTTTCAGAATCAGTTTTGTGAACCTCCTTCGAAACCCATTCCAATGTCAGAACATCCTTTCTTAGGTAAGGGGCCCAAAACTGCTCACAGTACTCTAAGACCTCACCAATGCCTTATAAAGCCTCAGCATTACATTCTTGTTTTTATATTCTAGTCCTCTCAAAATGAATGCTAACATTGCATTTGTCTTCCTCACTACCAATTCAAACTGCAAGTTAACCTTCAGGGAATCCTGCACAAGAACTCCCATGTCCCTTTGCACCTCAGATTTTTGAATTTTCTCCCCATTTAGAATACAGTCTATGCTTTTAACCTTTGTACCAAAGTGCATGACCATACACTTCCCAACTCTGTATTCCATCTGCCACTTCCTTTCCCATTCTCTAATCTGTCTATGACTGTCTGCATTCCTCGACACTACTGACCTCTCCACCTACCTTCGTAGTGTCTGCAATCATGGCCACAACGCCACCATTTCAGTCATCCCAATCATTGACATACAACGTAAAGAGTTTAAGGCTCAAAGTAAATTTATTTACAAGATACATATATGTCACCATATAAAATTCTGAGATTCATTTTCGTGTGGGCATACTCAATAAATCCACAAAATAATAACCATAACAGAATCAATGAAAGACTGCAGCAACCTGGGTGTTCAGACCGGTGTGCAGAAGACAACCAACTGTGCAAAAATACAAAAAGAAAGAAACAGTAATACAGTAATAAATAAGTAAACAATAGCTATTGAGAACGTGAGATGTAAAGACCATGAAAGAGAGTGCATAGGTTGAGGGAACATTTCAATGAAGGAACAAGTGAAGTTGAGTGAAGTTATCCCCTTTGGTTCAAGAGCCTGATGACTGAGAGGTGATAACTGTTCCTGAACCTGGTGGCGTGAGTCCTGAGGTTCCTGTACCTTCTTTCTGATGGACTTCAGGAAGGGGAGGTTGAGGGAACACACACCAGTACTCATCAAGGAATTTCACATTCCTCGGAAGTCCGATGGGGAGAGGGTTCCAAAATTCTAACACAGCAGCAAGATGGCATATATAGACTTACATTAGTGAATACCTGTTGACATCCAGTGGACAACACTTCCCACAGCTCTTGCCCTATCTGTTCCCTTCACCTTTTTGGATTGACTATCTCCTCTCGGTCCAGATGAAGGGTCGCATGAGAGCTAATGAAACAGATGAGCATGCTTTCTGTCAAGACTGGCAGGATCTATGGAGCGTTTTACAGGAAGCATCGTAGGGAGGAAATTCCGGGATTTAAGACACCAATGACACAGCTTCAGAAAAACTGATACGGCCAGATGTGAAGGATTAAATATGTTCAGTCCATGTGTGGAAATCATGTGGTGATCAACAGATTATTTTTTGCATGCTGATCACAGGTACTATATCCAGAGGGCTACAGTAGATGGTCCATTACACCTGTAATGCAACTTTTCCATCAAGTACTCGCTGCATCCTGCAAAAGCCTGACTGAATGTTCTCGTGTCCAGGAAGATTAAAGTGATGTTGGTCATGGAGACCAGGAACTAAAGAAGCATTCATCAGTGTCAAAGCAGAGATATCCACACACTGTATATGATTACTTACTTTCTTTAGTTTTAAAATTACATATTGATACTATTTTGAACTTCCATCTGTTCACAGGAAGACCTGAGTAAACTCCAAATTAGATTTTTAAAAGGTTCATTTATAAAATTACAGGATTGTGACCTCTTTATTACGTTGGGTGGGTGGAGGCACTAGGGGAGAAGGTGTAACCAGAACTTAGCTGCCTCATAATCAATGCTTTATAGTTTTCTGCTAAAGTTAATCTTTCAGGTTGATTTATTTATCACATAGGCATCAAAACATGCAGTAAAGTGTGGGGGTGGGAGTGAATCATTGAAACCTATCAATTATTGAAAGGCCAAGATAGAGTGGACATGGAGAGGATGTTTCCAGTAGTGGGAGAGTCTGGAACCCGAAGAAACAGTATTGGAATACAAGGATGTCTCTTTAGAACAAAGATGATGAGGAATTCTTTAGCCAGGGTTTGATGAATCTGTGTAATTTATTGCCACAAATGGCTTTGGAGGCCATGTCATTGGGTATATATAAAGTGGAGGTTGATAGATTCTTGATTAGTATGTTGAAGGTAATGGGGAGGAGAATGGGGTTGAGAGGGAATATGAATTAGCCATGATGGAAAGGCAAGCAGACTAGATGGCCTGAATGGCCTAATTCTGCTCATGGTCTTAAGGATAATCATATTGTTTTTGGTCTGGAGTCACATAGAGTGTAGGATGAATGGGGAGAGAAAATCTCTTTCTTTAATGGCCATGATCAATTTTAAAATTGATTTATTTAATTGAATTTAAATTAACTGCTATCACAGGATTTGAACTAGGTTATTAATGTGGGTTTCTGGATTCCAAGTCTCTCATCCCGATCTACCCGGCTCCTCCTACACCCAGCCCCCCAGCATTCTATTTCTTCCCCAATCTGCCCATCACCCACACAACCCTTCCCACTGGATCCCCTTAGTTGCCCTACCTGGATCCACCAATCACTTGTCAGCTTGTGTTCCTCCCTCCCCCTCGTCTCTTTATACTACCTGTGTTCTATGTTTTCCCTTCCTCTTACTCTCCATCTCTGTGACGTCCCTTGGGGTGGGGATGTTCTATTCTGAGGGTCAGTTTCTGGGACTTCATCTCCATCCATTGCCCCACCAGTGCCTTCACTGCCCATCGAGAATGTCCTGCATTGTCTCGTGGCACCAGTTTGGGACCTGATTCTTTTTGTAGATACGAGTATATATTTTGTTTCACCCCAATGCTGCTTATCTGGGACATCGCCATGCCTCCATTTTGGTCCACACCTTCTCTTGGTCCCCTTGGGCATTGGGAGGAATGGAAAGAATTGTCCACTTCCTACCTTCACCCCTCACATCTCCCTCACTATTTAAGGGGAGGGATGGAGGATCGTGCAATGCTTGCTGCCAAGAGTGTGGTGGCAAAGCGGTATGGGGTGCCACAGGAATGACGGGCAGGAAGGTGGTAGCACAGCAGAAGGACGGGGCATGTAAGCCGGCAGGATTCAAGTCCATTCAACCCTGAGATAAAAGGCAAGGCATTTTGTTCGAAACAGTAGTTCAATAAAGAAAATCTCCTTCTCCCCTCTCCATTCCACCTTCCCACTACCTCTACACTTTCCCTCTCCCTCCTGCTCCCTTTCTCCTCTCCATCCCTCTTCTCACTACCTCTCCCCTCTCCATCATCACGACTGTTCCCTTTCTCCTCTCCATCACCACTTCCAACTCCTGCCCTATTTTAGGGTCACTAAAATAGGAAGAAGCCTTCTACTGGGCGTTCCGATGGATTTGGCTGACTTTGTATTCAGATGGGGACTGATGCTAATGTTTTGCTCCCCTGTACAACATCAGTCCTACACAGAACTCTCTACTTTCTGTGGAACAGCTCCCTCAAGACACAATCCCACAGTGCCCCCTGGCCTACGCAGCCTTCTAGGGGGCTGCAGCCTACAATTGGTGCTCCCTCAGCAGCTTCCACGATGCTTCCATACCCCTGCTGAGGTAGGAGACATCCCAGTGTTTGGGGTTGTTGCTGGGCATGCACACCAGCTGGCTGTCTGGGAGCTTGGAAGGAGGAGAGGCCTGCCCTGTTTGTAGCTGTATGAGAGGCTGTCCTGCATCTTGAGACCTTGGTGGGGACCTGGCCCAGAACTTTCACCACATCCTGTTGCTAATTTGGGTCACCTCCTCAATCAGACCTGGGTTTAAGCCCTCTGCCAGCACTTCAGTGGGTCCTCTCCTGTTGGTGAGCTCTGTCCTGGGCCCAGATGTGGAGGAGCAGGCTTTTCCATTGATAGGTTGCCATGGCAATGGTGGTCTGGTGTAGACCTGGCAGGGCCCGAAACGCAACTATGGATATCCCAGTATCCTGGAACTCCTGCAGGATGTGTGATTGCAGGGGATGTTGATGAGGGTGAGGACAAGGTTATGACGTATGGAGGCTGGGATGCAGCTTTACCAATGTTTTCATCATCACCAGGACTTGGGAGGCGCTACCCTCCTCACCACCAGCACATGGGAGCACAGCAGCTCCATAATCTGATCCGCAAGTAGGACCTCAATGAGCCCTCCGACAAAATGAGCTCTCCACAACAGCTAAAAGTGATCCTCGAACAGAGTTAGAGAATGATCCCACACCAGGAAACTTCTCAAGGATGGGCTGAGTGGCAGGTCAGACAGAGAGGTTAGAATGTCAGAACAAAAAGAAATTATTCCAGAATTCCCACGTGGGGGTGCATGGTGCCCTCAGTGTGGTTTTGACCCAGGGGATATAAAGACAGGATCTGTGCGTAGTGCTCCTAGTGTGGTTCTGACCCAGGGATACAGAGATGTGAACCATGCACGATGCACCCAGGGTGGGTCTGAACCAGGTATATGGAGGTGGGAACTGTGCATGGTGCTTCTGGTGTTGGTGTGACTAAAAGATACAGAAATGGGAACTATGTGTAGTAATCCTGGTGTTGGTCTGATCCAGCTCTTTCTGGATTTAACCCAATTTCGAAAATCCCATTGCCCAAACTTCAGTACCTGCAACTGAAACAGTATTCTATAGACAGGTCCATCGCTTCCATTATCCATGCTGGTAGTTGGAACTTGGGGGATTTCCTGTCACGGAGTCTGGATATGGCCCATGTGCAGATAGAGAGAGACTGAAACAGGTCAATAGCTCACTGACTTTAGTGCGAACAGGATATTAAGGGCAAGGAAAACAATAAATGCTAAACCAAACAGGGCCGTTAACTAAAACTCTCAAATGGAAAACTAGATGCCAACACGCGGCTGAAAGGAATATCTAAATATAAAACAAATATCGCTAGTCTCCAGAGTCAGTCGACTCAATAATCCACTTTCTCAGGCAAGGCCGAATGCAAGCAGGGAGCATAACCACACTACACTTTGCTCAAGTCTCGAAAAGCACTATAATGAAAAGAAGGGTTAAATACAGCCATAAGGAAACAATAATTAGCTGACATGTGCATACTCACAAGCATAATTGTCGAATCTGCTGCGGGGCCCGTCTATGGGAGCACGTAGACCCTACAGCAAAGTCCATGGTTCCGGCACTGGATAATGACTTGTATCCGTTCCCTGCTTGACCACAGAAACTGCAGATAATCTACAGCAGCAGTGGGAACCCTGTGGGAGGAGATCACAAAGTTGCTGAATTGTTACACTCACTGGGACTGTGCTACGGGTGTCGTCTAACCCTGGGATATGGGGATCGGAACCTTTCTCAGGAGCAGATGTTTGGCATTGGTCAGAGAGTTGGTGTTATCTCAGGTCTCACAAGGGAAGATTAAAGAAAATGTATAAATGCAGAAACAGGTAATGGTGTAGTAAAGCAGGTTAGTTTTACTGAGTTACTGCCCACCGGTTGTGAAGGGGTGGGGCAGAATTTCCTGCTTCAGGGTGTGTTGAATCTGTGTATAATGTAATCCCAGAGTCGCTTTGGGGTACAGTGAAAAGAAACAGGCCCTTCATCCCAAGATGTTGTACCAAACTAATTAAACTATAGTAACTAAACACCTAACTAAACTAATCCCTTCTGCCTAAACCCTCCTTATCCCTCTGTTTTCTGCACATTCATGTGTATACCTAAGAGTTTTCTTAACCACCTCTTTCGTATCTGCCTCCACTGCCCCCTCTAGCCATGCATTCCAGACACCCACCTGTCTACGTGTAGGAAACTTGTCCCACATATCTCCTGTGAACTTACCCCTCTCACCTCAAATGTGTGATATCTAGTATTAGATAATGCCACCCCAAGGGAAAAAGGTTCCAGATGTCTACTTTATCCCTCTCTAAATCTTATAAATTTCTCTAAGTTCTCCCCTCAGCCTTTGTCGTGCCACAGAAAGCAACCCAAGTTGTCCAACTTCTCCTTCTACACTTATCCGGGCAGCATCCTGGTGAGCCTCTACTGTACCCTCTCCAAAGCCTCCTCACCCTTCCCATAATGCGGTGACCGGCACGAAATGCACCTTGAGCAGAATTTTATTCAGCTGCACTGTTAACTGCTGAACTCTTGAACTCAAAGACAGGATTAATAAAGGCAGGAATGCTGTGCAACTTCTTTACTGCCCTCAGTCTGTGCACCCACCTTCAGGGCAGTCTGCACTTGGACGCCAAGATCCTTTTTAGCCCTCTATGAGAATAGGACTTGGGTAAGCCTGCAGTAAAGTCAGGCTTGTTTAGAGCTGGTGCAAATTGGTCAAGATGTGTTGACGGTTCCTAATGTCGGGTGGTTCCAGTAGGGGGAGGGGTGACTGGAATTGCAGAGAGTTCAGGAGAGGGGATGGGAAAGGTCAGGGGGCGAAGTTCTTCCTCCCACTCTTATTTCCCAGAGGGTTTAGTCTTGGTGGAGAACTCACTGACAAACAACAAGAACAGTAAGAAAAAAGTTTTCTCATTGCGTCAGTGAGCAAAGTGACAGCTGAAGGAATCGGTCATCTACAAACAAGAGAAAATCTGCAGATGCTGGAAATCCAAGCAACTGTGGCTGTGCCTCTTGACAATAAGTACTGTACTCCTGTTTGAGTACTGCTGGGGGGACGGCCTACCCGGGGGAAGCAACAGTGGCCGTGCCTCTGGCACAGAGTCTGGCCCTGTGGCTCAGAAGGGTAGGGAAGGGAAGAGGAAGGCAGTAGTGATAGGGGACTCTATAGTTAGGGGGTCAGACAGGTGATTCTGTGGACGCAGGAAAGAAACACGGATGGTAGTTTGCCTCCCATGTGTCAGGGTCTGGGATGTTTCAGATCGTGTCCAAGATATCCTGCAGCGGGAGGGAGAACAGCCAGAGATCATGGTACATATTGGTACCAATGACATAGGTAGGAAAAGGGAAGAGGATCTGAAAAAAGAGTACAAGGAGTTAGGAAGGAAGTTGAGAAGCAGGACCACAAAGGTAGTAATCTCGGGATTACTGCCTGTGCCACGTGACAGTGAGAACAGAAATTGAGGGAGGTGGAGGATAAATGTGTGGCTGAGGGATTGGAGCAGGGGGCAGGGATTCAGATTTCTGGATCATTGGGACCTCCTTTGGGTCAGGTGTGACCTGTACAAAAAGGACGGGTTGACTTGAATCCCAGAGGAACCAATATCCTGGCAGGGTGGTTTGCTAAGGCTACTGGGGAAAATTTACAATAGAATTGTTGCGGGGTGGGAACCGAACTGAAAACACTGGGGAAGAGGAGGTTGGCTCACAAATAGAGAAAGACTAGAGACAGCGTGTGAGGGAGGACAGGCAGGTGATAGAGAAGGGACGCACTCAGACCGAAGGTTTGAGATGTGTCTATTTTAACGCAAGGAGTGTTGTGAAAAAGCAGATGAGCTTAGAGCGTGGATCAGTACTTGGAGCTGTGATGTGGTGGCCATTACAGAGACTCGGATGGCTCAGGGACAGGAATGGTTACTTCAAGTGCCGTGTTTTAGATGTTTCAGAAAGGACAGGGAGGGAGGCAAAAAAGGTGGGGGCTGGGCACTGTTGATCAGAGGGTGTCACGGCTGCAGAAAAGGTGGACGCTATGGAGGGATTGTCTATGGAGTCTCTGTGGGTGGAGGTTAGGAACAGGAAGGGGTCAATAACTTTACTGGGTGTTTTTTATAGGCCGCCCAATAGTAACAGGGATATCGAGGAGCAGATAGGGAAACAGATCCTGTAAAGGTGTAATAATAACAGAGTTGTCGTGATGGGAGATTTTGATTTCCCAAATATCGATTGGCATCTCCCTAGAGCAAGGGGTTTAGATGGGGTGGAGTTTGTTGGGTGTGTTCAGGAAGGTTTCTTGACACAATATGTAGATAAGCCTACCAGAGGAGAGGCTGTACTTGATTTGGTATTGGGAAATGAACCTGGTCAGGTGTCGAATCTCTCAGTGGGAGAGCATTTTGGAGATAGTGATCATAATTCTGTCTCCTTTACAATAACATTGGCGAGAGATAGGAACAGACAAGTTAGAAAAGCGTTTAATTAGAGTAAGGGGAATTATGAGGCTATCAGGCAGGAAATAGGAAATTTAAATTGGAAAGTGAAGTTTTCAGGGAAAAGTGTGGTAGAAATGTGGCAAATGTTCAGGGGATATTTGTGTGGAATTCTGCATAGGTACGTTCCAATGAGACAGGGAAGTTATGGTAGGGTACAGGAACCGTGGTATACAAAGGCTGTAATAAATCTAGTCAAGAAGAAAAGAAAAGTTTACTAAAGGTTCAGAGAGCTAGGTAATGTTAGAGATCTAGAAGATTATAAGGCTAATAGGAAGGAGTTTAAGAAGGAAATTAGGAGAGCCAGAAGGGGCCATGAGAAGGCGTTGGCAGGCAGGATTAAGGAAAACCCCAAGGCATTCTACAAACGTTTGTACAAGTATGTGAAGAACCAGAGGATAAGATGTGAAAGAATAGGACCTATCAAGTGTGACAGTGGGAAAGTATTGATGGAACTGGAAGAAATAGCAGAGGTACTTAATGAATACTTTACTTCAGTATTCACTATGGAAAAGGATCTTGGTGATTGTAGAGATGACTTACAGCAGACTGAAAAGCTTGAGCATGTAGATATTAAGAAAGAGGATGTGCTGGAGCTTTTGGAAAGCATCAAGTTGGATAAGTCTCCGAGACCAGACAAGATGTACCCCAGGCTACTTTGGGAGGCGAGGGAGGAGACTGTGGACCCTCTGGCGATGATCTTTGCATCATCAGTGGGATGGGAGAGGTTCCGGAGGATTGGAGGGTTGTGGATCCAGAACTGGTTTGCCCACAGAAGGCAAAGAGTGGTTGTAGATGGGTCATATTCTTCATGGAGGTCGGTCACCAGTGGAGTGCCTCAGGGATCTGGTCTGGGACCCCTTCCCTTTGTGATTTTTATAAGTGACCTGGTTGAGGAAGTGGAGGGATGGGTTAGTAAGCTTGCTGATGACATAAAGTTTTGAGGTGTTGTGGATAGTGTGGAGGGCTGTCAGAGGTTACAGTGGGACATTGATAGGATGCATAACTGGGCTGAGAAGTGGCAGATGGAGTTCAACCCAGATAAGTGTGAAGTGGTTCATTTTGGTAGGTCAAATATGATGGCAGACTATAGTATTAATGGTAAGACTCTTGGCAGTGTGGAGGATCAGAGGGATCTTGGGGTCCGAGTCCATAGGACGCTCAAAGCAGCTGCGCAGGTTGACTCTGTGGTTAAGAAGGCATACGGTGTATTGGCCTTCATCAATCATGGAATTGAATTTAGGAGCTGAGAGGTAATGTTGCAGCGATATAGGACCCTGGTCAGACCCCACTTGGAGTACTGTGCTCAGTTCTGGTCGCCTCACTACAGGAAAGATGTGGAAGCCATAGAAAGGGTGCAGAGGAGATTTACAAGGATGTTGCCTGGATTGGGGAGCATGCCTTACGAGAATAGGTTGAGTGAACTCGGCCTTTTCTCCTTGGAGCGACGGAGGATGAGAGGTGACCTGATAAGAGGTGTTTAAGATGATGAGAGGCATTGATCGTGTGGATAGTCAGAGGCTTTTTCCCAGGGCTGAAATGGTTGCCACAAGAGGGCACAGTTTTAAGGTGCTGGGGAGTAGGTACAGAGGAGATGTCAGGGGTAAGTTTTTTACTTAGAGAGTGGTGAGTGCGTGGAATGGGCTGCCAGCAACGGTGGTGGAAGCGGATATGATAGAGTCTTTTAAGAGGCTTTTGGATAGGTACATGGAGCTCAGAAAAATAGAGGGCTATGGGTAAGCCTAGTAATTTCTAAGGTAGGGACATGTTCGGCACAACTTTGTGGGCCGAAGGGCCTGTATTGTGCTGTAGGTTTTCTATGTTTCTATGTTTCTAAAATGCTGGACAAACTCAGCAGGCCAGGCAGCATCTATGGAAAAAAGTTCAGTTGATGTTTTGGACCGAGACCCTTCGTCGGGGCTGAAGAGAAAAAAAGCATCCAACCCTGCCGAGCAGAGGCAATGCACAAAAAGTTGGAGGTACTCAGCACGATTGGACGTTGCAGTGTACGTTAGATGCATTTCTGGTTACTCCTTTCTTAGTGCTATTTTCTGCTATTTCGATTGGGGCAGACTGGCTTTGCAGCCTTCAGTCAATGAATGGCATAATGCTAGATGGATCTGAACATTCCTAGATTGTTTCAAGGGCTCTGTGGTTTAGAGAAGAAATAGGAGCAGGAGTAGGCTATCTGGCCCGTCGAGCCTGCTCTGCCATTCAATAAGATCATGGCTGATCTGGCCGTGGACTCACCTCCACCTACCTACCTTTTCCCCATAACCTTTAATTCCCCATTATACAAAATGTTTGATATTTTACAATCCTTTGAGGGCACTATGTTTGATGTTTTACAATCCTGCCGAAGGGTTTCGGCCGGAAATGTCGACTGTACTTTTTTCCATAGATGCTGCCTGGCCTGTGCTGAAATCCATCATCTTGTTGATTGATTTGATCGATGCAGTGTCATGTTCTCGACAGCGGGACGGGAATAAAAGGAGCCTCATACTGACCGTAGGAGTGTGTGATGGGATGTTGTGGAAGAAGCTTCACTCTGTATCTGCACCCGGGAGGGTGTGATGTGATGGTGTAGAGGAAGCTTCATTCTTTGTCTGGCCTAGGGTGCATGTGTGCATGTTTTGATCACATCTACCCTCCATGGACACAAAATGCCACAATCTTATGGGAGAGGACTTTGTGTCCCAGAGATGGTGGAGGACACTGCATGTCTGACGACTGTTCTCAGAGGTAGGGAGAGGACGGTGTCTTCGATACCTGTTCCCAGAGCAGGAGAAGTCAGTGTGTTCAGTGCTCGCTTCCAGAAGGAGAGAGGACGGCGTGTCTGATGCCCAGTCCTGCAAGGGGGAGGAGGACACATGGACATTGCCATCGTTGACCATTTATCTCATGGTGCCATCAGGAAGGAGGTACAGGAGCCTCAGGGCCCACACCACCAGGTTCAGGAACAGTTATTAGCCCTCAATCATCAGGCTCTTGAACCAGAGGGGACTACTTCAATTACCCCATCATTGAACTGTTCCCACAGCCTATGGACTCACTTTCAAAGACTCTTCATCTCATTTTCTCAATATTCATTGTTCATTTATTTATCATGACAGTGGATTTCGGTTAGTTGGGTCATCGGTTACTTTTGGGCAGCTACCTATTTGGGACAACGCTTAAAGAACAAAAACCAATTGAGAAAATAGCTGGAATTTGCTTTGTTTATTAGGGACACTAGGCCACTTAAATGAAACAGCAAACTGTTGCCAAAGTTTCTAACTAGGGTCAGTCGCGTGAACTTGTGTGGCGTGAAACGTGATACTGTGTTAACAGCCACGAAGTCGGGCAGATGCATGGCTGAGCTGTAACTGAAATGCCTTTGTGGTGTAAACGTTGTTGCTGTGCTTGTTTCTTTTATATAATGTTCAAATAATTTTGAAATTGATAGAGAATATTTTACGACTGACAAAAATACTTAGATACTATTAATAATTATGACAAAAGCGTTGCCTCAAAAATACCGTAGCAATGCTGTGATTCCAAATTTGTTGTTTCTGAGAAAGTTGAGACTGGCTCAACTTTCACTGATATGTTCAACTGCATGCTTAGAAACTAAGAATTTGAAGTTGACAGCTGTCAATTCTTGTTGACATCGTTGGAACATTTCAAGCTTCGAATGTGGATTCAATCTTAGGAATTCAGTCAAACGTAAATCCAGAAACGGACTAGAAGTGGAACATATGGATTAAATAATAAGGATTAAGATGTACCTTTCATCCGATGTGAAATTAATCTGGACAATGTATATAGACAATGGATTTGTAATAAAGACAGACAAGGAGATGTTTATGAAATATGAAACATTGTCTTTGTTGTACTATATTTCATTATATCCTGCAATTAATAAATAAAATGTGATTTTTCAGTTTCCATTCTGACTATTCGTAGTATGCATATTACAAAAAAACATTTAAAGTGCTGTGCATTTTTCAGGCCCTGTAAAAATTTCCTGCTCAGAGTAATGGTTGGTCCATGCAGCTGTAAAAAAATTAAGAAAATGTTCCTTACAACCAGTAGTTTTTAAATAGCGTGAATTGCATGTGCTTATGTTTTTTAAAAAAATGATTTTGTCACTGAAAGTTGGCAAGAAAATAAGCAGTTAAGACAATTGAGAACTGTTTTGCTCACTGCAATTTCAAGCATTCAGGCTTGGAGATGCCAGAAACAGCCCAGAGCTAAAATAAAATTATTTCACTACTTCACAAATTAGGAATTGCACAGAATTTGAAGGTGTTGACAACCGCCTTGAATGTTATAATGAAAATGAAGATTTGGAGGATGCAATCATCAAAAGGATTGCATGAAGGCAGTCCTTTAGCTACACTATATGTCTTTGTTTTTGTTCACTCGCAATCAATCAAAAGAACATGGCAGCGTACACTGGATTAATTCCTCCATTGATAAGTATTAGGAGCTTTGGAGTACAGTAGTAGTATTTATAGTATTCTAATTTTTGTTCTGTATTTCATTTAAATACACAATTTGTTACTCAATTAAATGGTCAGTTATCTTTATTATAACTTTTTCAACTATTACCATGAAACTTTGGCTAATTGAGGCAGCTACTTAACTGGGCCAAAATGTACTGGTCCTGACATGTCCCAATTAACAAGACTCCACTGTATTATTATTTTTTTTCTTTTTGTATTTTCACAGTTTCTTGTCTTTTGCATATTGGTTGTCCATCCTGTTGGTTTCTTTGTGAATACCCTCAGGAAAATGAATCTCAGGGTTGTATATGGCCCAGTGGAAGAGTTACCCTATGATTCCCCCTTGCACATTTGTCCTGTGAGATTTGGTGATTTGTCTGACTCCCACGTTATTTTACGAGTCCAAGAATGAGTGAAAACCTGCTGCTTCATGATTATTTATTTTAAAAAGATGTTGCCTTTGCAGGGGCTGACACCTTTATACTTCAGTTAAGACAAATTCCCAAGATAAGAAGGAACCAATTAAAAGTTACATAATGCCGACATGTGTGTAATGTGCTAACACTTAGCCAATGAAATATGAAAAGGTGACAAACTGTTATATAACTGCTATACCACTTGTCTACCAGTAAGCGGAGACAAACATCACATATTGTAAAATATATATGAGTTAAAAACTACAATTTTAATCTTGCATTAACTCCACCAATATCTTATTAAAGGCATAAAAACCGATTCCAACATCCACAACACACTTTCTGCCCCCAAGGAGAAATCACTGTGTGTTTCCTCCTCCCATCACTGAAAATTGACCTACCAGCTTTCTGACATCCCCCTCCCTTCTCTCTCTGGCTCCCTCACCTAACCTCTGTTTCCTGGAAGGCAAGTTCAGCTTAATAGAGATGAGTTAGTTTGTCTGAGAATGTGGTGATTTCTAAGTCACATGTGACTTCAGATGTACTCAACAGAGAGAGACTCTCATATGTTCCTCACTCTCTGGGCTCATCCCAGAAAAGTCTGTCCCGAACTTCACCTTACTGTCTATTGCTAGAGCGGGGTAACTATGCAGACATCCCTTTATGAGCTCATGAGTGGGAATGGCCTGTGAGAGGCTTGTGAGGGGGAGGGAGGGGAATTAGATAGTAATCCCAGCAGCTCTCCCTCTCCTTAAAACACTGTCTGAATCTGCCCTTAGCTCCTTGACCGCATCCCCCACCCCCTCCCTATGTTGTCCACCCCAGTCAGCACGAGACAAGGCACATCATTCTCTCTTCTCCCTCCTCCCATCAGGCAGAAGATGCAAAATCCTGAAAACACACACTATCAGGCTCAAGGACAGGCACTGCCCTGCTGTTATCAGACTATTCAGTGGTCCCCGGTATGATAAGGCAGACTTGACTTCACAATCTATCTCATCGTGGTGCTTACATGGTATTGCTTGACTGCCCTTTCTCTGTAACTGTAACACTTCATTCTGTGCCATGATAGTGCTTTCCCTTGTACTACCTCAATGCACTGTGTAATAGAATAATCTGTATAAATGGCATGCAAAACAACGAGTTCCACTTCTCCTCAATACATGCAGGATTCACTGAAGGTTGACTTGTAGGTTGAGTTGGCGGTAAGGAAGGAAATGCAATGTTAGCAATCATTTTGAGAGGACAAGAACATAAGAGCAAGGAAGTAATGCTGAGGCTTCATATGGCACTTGTCAGACTGCACTTGGAGTATTGTGAGCAGGTTTGGGCCCCTTATCTAAGAAAGGATGTGCTGGCAATGATGAGGATCCAGAGGAGGTTCACAAGAATATTTCCAGGAATGAAAGGGTTAATGTATGAGGATCGCTTGATGGCTCTGAACCTGTTCTCACTGGAGTTTAGAAGAATTGGGGGGATCTCATTGAAACTTATAAAATATTGAAAGGCCTAGATAGAGTGGATGTGGAGAGGATGTTTCAGTTCAGTTCAGTTTCATTTATTGTCATTTAGAAATGCATGCATTAAAAAATGATACAACGTTCCTCCAGAACGATATCACAAGAAAACACAGGACAAACCAAGACTAAAACTGACAAAACCACATAATTATAACATATAGTTACAACAGCAATACCATAATTTGATAAAGAGCAGACCATGGGCACGGTAAAAAAAAGTCTCAAAGTCCCGATAGACTCACCATTCCACGTAGGCGGCAGAGGGGAGGAACTCTCCCTGCCATGAACCTCCAAGCACTGCCAACTCGCCGATGCTGCACCATTGGAAGCACCCGACCGCAGCGGACTCTGATTATGTCCGAAAACTTTGAAACTCCGACCAGCCCCTCCTACACAGCCTCTCAGAGCACCATCCTCTGCGGAGCGCTTTGACCCCGCCCCGGCCGCCGAGCAACAAGCAAAGCCAAGGACTCGGGGCCTTCTCCAGAGATTCTGGATCACACAGTAGCAGCAGTAGCGAAGCAGGCATTTCAGAAGTTTCATCAGATGTTCCTCCGTGTTCTCACGTCCGTCTCCATCAAATCAGGATTGTGCACGGCACCCTACTTGACAAATAACAGACATCACCACAGGAGTGGCCGCTGCGAGCTGCATCACACTGCCATCTTCTCACCAATTCTGTTTCAGTTTCTAGGACCAGAGGGCACAGCCTCAGAGTAAAGTGACATCTATTTCGAACAGAGATGAGGAGGAATTTATTTAACCAGAGGGAGGTGAATCTGTGGAATTCATTGCCATGGATGGCTGTGGAGACCAAGTCATTGGGTATATTTAAAGCAGGGGATGATATGTTCTTGATTAGTAAGGGCGTAAAAAGGTTATGAGTAGAAGGCAGAAGAATGGGATTAAAGGAGATAATAAATCAGCTATGATGGAATATTGGAGCAGAATGCAATGTCTTATGGACTAACAATATTGCATTTTATGTAGACATGTAGGCAAAAGAAAAAACTAGTTTAGTGAGACAGTTAAGTTGTTCAGCACAGCATCATCAGCCAAAGGGCCTGTTCCTGCACTAAATTCTATAATCTTGTAGATTATAGATCTATAAGATCTATAATTGATCTTCTATTTCTATTGTACATGCGAATGTGGCTGATCTGATGTTGTGTGCCCGTGAGACTATTGCAAGTAAGGTTTTCATTATACCCGTATATACCCAGACTTGTCATAGACAATAAACGCAACTTTGATCACCAATATCCTGTCCAGCTGCAACAGGATATCCCAAATTGTGCACTCAGTCCCCAGTGCCTCTCTGACATCAGGAGACTGACACAGAGGGCAGCTCCCAGAGTGAGGTCCCTCCAGCATCCCAGAGGAAGAGATCTCTCCAAATGGATCTTGCCCTGGATTATTCAGCTCCCCACTGGAATATTCAATCTGGTTGGTATGTGAGCACAAGTTTGTCCCTGTCCCTCAGGACAGCTGAGTAACAAGAAAGTTCAAAGTAATTTTTTTATTATCAAAGTACATATATTTCACCACGTACAGCCCTGAGAATCATTTTCCTGTGGGGGATACTCAATACATCTATGGAACAGTAACCCTAACATCAATGAAAAACTACCAAACTAGGATATTCAACTACAGTGCACAAGACAACAAACTGAGTAAATGCAAAAAGAAGAAACAATAATACAAATAAATAAGCAATAAATATCAAGAACACGAGATGAAGAGCCCTTAAAAGTGAGTCCATTGGTTGTGGGAACATTTCAATGATGGGGTAGGTGAAGTTGAGTGAAGTTATCCACTCTTGTTCAAGCTTGAGATGCAGTAACTATTCCTGAACCTGGTGGTGTGAGTCCTGAGGCACTTATACCTTCTTCCAGCTGGCAACAGTGAGAAGAGAGCAGTCCTGAATGGTGGAGGTCCTTAATGATGGATGCTGCTTTCCTGCAACATCTTTCATGTAAATGTGCTCAATAGTTAGTGGACGAGGCCGTATTCACTACTTTTCGTAGGATTTTCCATTCAAGGGCATTGGTGTTTCCATACCAGGCTGTGATGCAGCCAGTCAATGTACTGTCCACTGCACATCTATAGATTTGTCAAAATGTTAGATGTCATGCCAGATCTTTGCAAACTCTTAAGGAAATAGTGGTGCTACTGTGCTTTATTCATAATTGCACTTACTGTACGTGCTGGGGCCAGGACAGGTCCTCTGAAATAGTAACACTTCAGAAGTTAAAGTTGCTGACCCTCTCCACCTCTGATCCTCAGATGAGGACTGGCTCATGGACCTCTGGTTTCCTTCTTCTGAAGTTTATAATCAGTTCCTTGGTCTTGCTGACATTGAGTGTGAGGTTGTTGTTATGACACCATTCAGCCAGATTTTCAATCTCACTCCTGCATGCTGATTCATCACTTTTGATTCAGCCCATGACAGTGGTGTCACAAGCAAACTTAAATACGGTGTTTTAGCTCTGCATAGCCACACAGTCACAGCGAATAGATCAGTGGACTAAACACACAGCCTTGTAGTGCACCTGTATTGATGGAGATCATGGTGGAGATGGTATGGTATTGCCAGTTTGAACTGACTGAGGTCTACAAGTGAGAAAATCCAGGATCCAATTGCACAAGGGGGTATTGAGGCCAAGGGTAATTGATTAATTTTGAGGGGGTGATGGAACTGCATGCTGAGCTGTAGTCGATAAAGAGCATCCTGATGTTAAGAGGGATAATAAATCACCTATTATGGAATGTCAGAGAAGACTTGATGGCCCTATGCTTAATTCTGCTCCTCTGTCTTATTCCCTTATGGGAGGGAGGATGAAGTTAAGGAGCTAGGAGGTGATAGGTGAAAGAGGTAAAGGGCTGAAGAAGGCAGCATCTGTTACAAGAGTTTAGTGGGTTATGGAAGTAAGTGAAGGAGGAGGGATGCAGAAGAAAGGTGTGAAGGGGTGACTGGGGAATGCAACATGCAACAAGAAGGGGGGAGAAATAACCGGATGTTAGAGAAATCAACGTTCATGTGATCAGGCTGGAGGTTACACAGATGGTATGGTCCTCCAATATGAGTTTTCAGGTTTGCCATTTGAGATTTATTTATCACATGTACATGGAAGGATACAATGAAATATATCTTCACTTGCTTCCAGAAGAACACTATCATACTGTGATAGTATAAACTTCTGGTGAGGCTGCAGATGGAGGTTTGGTACCAGTTCTTGACACTGTCAAAAGCCTTGGGCAGGTAAATACATTAATCATGAAGGCTAATTTGATTTTGATCTTTATACTTAACTTGAAGAAATAAACTTTGTAATACAGCAGTGCAAAGCATTAGTTCAACCGAGTCGGTTACCAAAGGAGTGGCCGGTGCAGCCTCAGAATACAAGACCGTCCCTTTAGAACCCAGCTGAAGCAGAATTTCTTTAGTCAGAGAGTGGTGAAATGAGTTGCACAACTCAATAATTCTATTGATTGTACTGGCTTGATTATTGAGAGCACACGGGGACAAAAAAAAAGATGGAAATTTATTAATTCAGTCAAGTAAAATTTGATTCTGTAAAAAGATAACTCTCCTAATTCTGTCAGTAAATTGCACTGTTAGTAAATATTATGTTTTATCAATATCTTTAGTAGCCCAATAGCTTTGGTATATTGAGCCAGTGTGTTACACATCACTGGGAGACCAAATATTTATTGCTCCATTATCAAGGGGCTTGCCTGGTAGGGATAGTGTGGTGAATCTGTGGAATTCATTGCCACAGGTGGCTGTGGAGGCCAAGTCATTGGGTATATTTAAACGAGAGGATGATAGGTTCATGATTAGTCAGGATGTCGAATGTTACAGTGATAAGATGGGAGAATGAGCTTGAGAGGAATAATAAGTCAGCCATGATGGAATGGCAGAGCAGACTCAATGAGAGAAATAGCCTAATACTGCTCCTATGTTTTATAATCTTATAGATAGGAAACCCCCTTTTATATAATCACCCTCTGGGGGTTGGGTGAGGTTGGAACTAGAGGTCATAGGTTAAGGATGAAAGGTGAAATTTTAAGGGAAAATTGAGGGGAACTTCATCATTCGGAGTGAGTATGAGTGTGGAATATTTCCACTGGTCTGGGTGCAGGTCTAGTCTGGGATGAGACAGTAAAACAGGCCAGCATGGACTAGATGGGCCAAAGAGCCAGTTTTCATATTGTAGTGCTCTATGGCAATATCACAAACAATAGCGGCCCCTGTACTGCTCCTTTGTTATTTAATCTCCCATCTCAGCACAAATTTCCATTTCACTCTTTCCTCTGTTAATTATCAACACTTTCTGGTTCTGACAAAATTTCTAAGTAAATTTATTATCAAAGTGCATATATATCACCATATACTACCCTGATATTTATTTTATTGCAGACACTCACAGTAGAACAGAAATTCAACAGAATCAATGGAAAGGCTACACACAAAGACTAACAAAAAAAAATGTGAAAAAGAAGACAAGCTGTGGAAAAATAATAACATCAATAATAAATAAATACTACTGGGAATATGAGTCCTTGTAAAGTGAGTATGTTCAGTGTTGAGTGAGTGAGGTTAGACACGCTGGTTCAGGAGCCTGACGGTTGAAGTGTAATAACTGTTCCTGGCTCCTTCTTCCCAATGGCAGCAGTGAGAAGACAACATGGCCTGGATGGCGGGGATCCTTGATTATGGATGCCGCTTTTTGTGGCAGTGCTCAGTGGTGGAGAGGGCTTTGCCTATGATAGATTGGTCTGTGTCCACGCCTATTTGTAGGCTTCCTTTGTTCTTGGGCACTGATGTTTTCATAACAGGTCATGATGCAAGCAGAGAGGATACTCTCCACTGTGCATATATAGAAGTTCTTCAAAGGTTAACATGAACCCCATGTTAAAAGGTTAACCTGTTACAAGCAATGACAAAAGGTTCAAATGAACCATGTCTTTCACTAGAGATCCTGCATTGTCCGGCAGTACACTATTGTACATGGAGATTTACCAGGATGATGCCTGGATTTGAGAACATCTTATGAGGAGAGGGTAAGCAAGGTAGGTTTTTTCCCTTTGGAGCGAAGGAAGATGGGAGGTGTACAAGATGATAAGAGGGATTAATAGAATGGACAGCCATAGAGTATTCTCAGGGTGAAAAAGCTAATATGAGAGAACATAATTTGAAGGTGTTTGGGACGTACAGTGCGGTGTCAAGATCGGATTTTACAGAGTAATGGTAAAGTGGATACATTAGGGACATTCAAGGGACTCCTAGATAGCTCTAGTATTCTTTCATCCATATGCCTATGTGAGACGGAAGGGCTAGATTGCACTTGGAACTGGCTAAAAGATCAAGGACCTGTAATGTTTTATGTTCTAAAAGACAGTTGGCAACTCAGTAAGATTTAATACATTGCTTAAAAGGGTGTGGGGTCAACCTTGGAAGGGACACACAGCAGTCCTCATCAATGGATTAGCAGTGGAAAGGATGGGTACTCTCAAATTCTGAGTGTCAACATCTCTGAGAATCTATCCTGGGCCCAACATGTTGCTGCAATTACAAAGGCATGACTGTGGCTGTATTTCATTGAGTTTTTATGAGTTGGGACAGTGCCTATAAAAAGAATTCACCCCCCCCCCCAAGAAGTTTTCATGTTTTATTGTTTTACCAAACTGAATCGCAGTGGATTTTAATTTGCTTTTTTTTAAAAAAAAACACTGATCAACAGAAAAAGACTCGTGTCAAAGTGAAAACTAATCTCTACAAAGTGATCTAAGTTAATTACAAATATAATTATTCACCCCCTTTAATATGACACACCAAATCATCGCTGGTACAGCCAACTGGTTTTAGAAGTCACATAATTAGTTAAATGGAGATCACCGTGTGCAAGGTGTTTCAATTGACCGTAGTAAAAACACACCTGTTTCTGGAAGGTCCAACTGCTGGTGAGTCAGTATCCTGGCAAAAACTACACCATAGAGACAAAAGAACACTCCAAGCAACTTCGCAAAAAGGTTATTAAAAGTCAGGAGATGGATGGAAGAAAATTTCCCAGTCACTGAATATTCCTTGGAGTACAGTTAAGACAATCTCCAAGAAATGGAAAGAATATGGCACAGCTGTAAATCTGCCTAGAGCAGGTCATCCTCAAAAACTGAGTGACCGTGCAAGAAGGGGACCAGTGAGGGAGGCCACCAAGAGACCTATGACAACTCTGGAGGAGTTACAAGCTTTAGTGGCGGAGATGGGAGAGTCTACACATACAACTGTTGCCCGGGTGCTTCACCAGTCGCAGCTTTGTGGGAGAATGGCAAAGAGAAAGCCACTGTTGAAAAAAAAACACATGAACTCTTGCCCAGAGTTTAACAGAAGGCATGTGAGAGACTCTGAAGTCAGCTGGAAGAAGGCTCTATGGTCTGATGAAACTAAAACTGAGCTTTTTGACCTTCAGACTAAACGCCAAACATAATCAAAAACACACTATCCCTACTGTGAAGCAATGTGGCAGCTGCATCATACTGTGGGGATGCTTCACTGCAGCAGGTCTGGAAAGCTGGTGAAGGTAGAGGGTAAAATGAACGCAGCAAAATACAGGGAAATCCTGGAGCAAAACCTGATGCAGTCTGCTTGAGAACTGCCACTTGGGAGAAGATTTGTTTTCCAACAAGACAATCACCCCAGAAGAAGTATAAAGTCAAAGCTACACAGGAATGGCTTAAAAACAACAAAATTAATGTCCTGGAGTGGCCAAGTCGGATTCCAGACCTCAATCCAATTTAGAATTTGTGGCTGGACTTGAAAAGGGCTGTTCACTCACGAACCCCATGCAATCTGACAGAGCTTGAGCAGTCTTGTAAAGAAGAATGGGGAGAAATTGCAATGTGCAAAGCTGATAGAGACTTATCTGCAGACTCAAGGTTGTAACTGCTGCCAAAGGCACTTCTACTAAATACTGACTTGAAGGGGGTGAATACTTATGCAATCAATTATTTTGTGCTTTATATTTGTAACTAATTTAGATCACTTTGTAGAAAATTTGTTTTCACTTTGACACAAAAGAGTCTTTTTCAGTTGGTCGGTGTCAAAAAAGCCAAACTAAATCCACTGTGATTCAATGTTGTAAACCAATAAAACATGAGGTGGGGGTGTGAATACTTTGGTATATTACCAAAGCCACTTGCAAATTTCTATAGGTGTACTGTGGAGAACATTCTAACTGGTTGCTTCATCATGGGGCCACTGCACAGGATCAGAAAAAGCTGCAGGAAGTTGTAAACTCTGCCAGCTCCATCATGGGAATTAGGCTCCCCAGCATCCAGGACGTGTTCAAAAGGCCATGTCTCAAAAAGGTGGCATTCATCATTAAGGATTCCCATCATCCAGGATGTGCCTGCTCCTCATTGCTACCATTAAGGTGGTGGTAAGGGAGCCTGAAGATACACGCTCAAAGTTTCAGAAACAGCATCTTCCCTTCCCTCCCCCCCCCCCACCACCCATCAGATTCTGAATGGGCAATGAAACTGTGAACGCTATTTGATCTTGGAGTAGGTTAAAGGGTTGGCATAACATCTTAGGCAATAGAGGTTCTACTGTGCTGTTGTGTTCCATGCTCATTCGGGAAAGGTATTTTGATAATAACCAATCAGAATCAGGTTTATTATCACTGATATTTGTAATGAATTTGTTGTTTTGTGGCAGCAGGACAGTACAAGGCATAAGAAAACTATTATAAGTTACAATAAATAAATAAATGTAACAGAGGATTAGTGAGTTAGTTGCATCCATGGAGCATTCAGAGGTCTAAACTGACAGTGGATGGAAGAGGTCTGCTCCTCTCCAGAATGGTGCCATATGATCCCTCGCACTTTGAAGTGGGATTTCAGTTTAATGTTTCACTCAGAAAACCACTTATTGATCCTTTTGATCTCCCATATCACTTATTTATGGTAATATTAGTGTGTGTGTGTGTGTGTGTGTTATATATACTATGTTGTGTACCTTGGTCCAGAGGAACATTGCTTTGCTTGGCTGTATACATCTGTATGGTTGAATGGTAATAAACTTGAACTAGAACTCACAACCTACCTCATTACGGCCTGGCACCTTACTGTCTCCCTGCACTGCATTTTCGCTGTAACACTTTATTCTGCATTGTTATTATTTTCCTTCATACAACCTCAACACAGTAGTGTGATGAAATGATCTGTATGGATGGCATGCACCAGAGGAAGCAAAGCAGGCTTTTCACTATCTCAGTACATGTGACAATAATAAGCCAATTTAAATTCACAATCTACACAAGATCAACATCTGACTGGCCATGGATGGATTTTAAAGTATGTTGACTGCCAGTGTTCCTGCGAATGTTTTCTCTAGACAATAGTATGTCTGCATGCAACAGTCACATTTCCAGTTTGCCCAGTAAGAAACCTCTTCCCCCACACCCACCAGCATTAATGGCGAGGATGCTGCAATCTCAGTCTTACTCTGCATTCCCCTCCCACCCACGAGAAATCTGCACACACACACATCATGCTGGCTGGCTTTCCTTCACTTTAATGTTAAAACATCTTAAGTTGTCTTTTTTTCCTCCTTTAAATTAATCTGGTATTTTCACTTTCTAACTTCCAAAACTATACCAGCCTCTCTTGTTACAGTATAAAGTGACTTAAAGTTGCTGAACACTATACATATAATCTGAAATGGCGTAGAAGAATATTTCCTGTCTTTTTAAATTAATTCAGCATTCAGCAAAACTGATTTACAATAACACCATGCTAGGGCAAAGTATATTTTAAACTTTCGCAGAATTCATCACAAAGACTTAGTCAAAATATGCACACAATATATTTTATCATCAGCAAACCATCACAATCAAACAGAATACCTAAAAATGACCTGAAGACAATTTCAAGAAGACACTCAAGTATCTTAGAACTAAAAAAAAGGAATGTTTCTTTGTTTGATAACTTTGGAATTCAGTATCCATAAAGGCCATAATGCTAGTGTCAAGAGTATTCACATTGGGTCTGAACCGTGGCTTGGCTGATCAGAGATATTCCTGCGAATTTTAAAAAGGTCTTTGTAGTTGCTCATGTTTACTTCTTGCCCGATGAGAAGGAGATGGAGAGATCAGGTGGCTACTGTAAATTACCTGACTCTGTCCTCCAGGCAATGTAGATTCGCTGATCAGAAGCCAAGGTGGCAAGATTACTATTACTGCCATTTGAACAGAAACTGTGAGACAAGACATGGAATAAATTACATTGCTTAATATCATTGTACATTAAGTAAGGCTCCAAAACTGCTCCCAGATAGGCAGCATCTCACCGGATGGAATTTCGAAGGCGGACAACCTCCTCACTGCAACACCCAGCTAAAGGACAACCTATGACACATGGGATACGTTTTCGAAGCAGTTTGTGGTTTTTATTGCGTAAGGCCATGTGGGTTTCACAGCAGCAAAGTAAATGGAACAACTTCTGTATAAAAGCATAAAGTACCCAAATGGAACTGAAACATATTTAATTGGTCTCTGTCTGGGGGGGTGGGGTGAGGGGATGGGTGAAGTAAAGTGTTTGCAGTAAAGGTGGGAAATTACTAGCCGAACAAGTCCTTCAAGTCGTTATTGGCTGACGTGCTGGACGCCGTGGAGTTCGTGGGCAAGCCAGCCTGGGCGAAGTTCTGGGGCGACATGAATGGGTTGGCCGGTAGAGGGGTCACAGGGAACGCCGGCTGCCCCATGGCCCTTGGATGTGGCCCTCCCATTGGGCTGTTGGCAGCCGGAGAGCCCTGGGCAGGAACAAACTGGCTCAGCCACTGGTTTTGAGGTGCTGGATGGATCTGTGGTACCTGGGCCATCTGGTTCATGCTGACTTTGCTCTTCTGAGGGCCCAGCAGGTTGTCTAGGGCAGACATGTCCATGGCTTTGTTGGGCTGCGGCACTGAAGCGCGTAAGGGTTGGCTGAGAGAACCCATGCCGGAAAAAGCTGGGAGGCTGGCAGATGACGACACGGGCATCCAGCTCATGCTGGAGCTTCCTTGGCTGGCGTAGATATTCTGCCCTTTGCTGCCCATCCCCATGGCGAAAGAGGACTGGAAAGGTGAGGTGGAACTGAAGACTCCCCCGTTGCTTGTGCCCCCTAAGGCGTTGAGGCTGGTGCTGGGTCTGGTGAACCCCATGGTGTTATTTGCTGGGCCGGTAGCGGAAAAGCCGCTTGAAGAAGCAGTCTGCGCAGAGCTTGGCCTGGATGAGTTGATGGAGAACGAGTTCATGGACGTCATGTTTTCCAACAAGCTGCTTGTCAGGTCTTTCGTCTGTGAACAGAAAATGGAAAAGAGAAGTTCTAATTTTAAGTGGTCATCATCAGAAATCACTTCAAAACAGCATTACAGTTGTATGTTCTTACTTGTACAAATTGTGTACAATGTGTGTTAAATTAGTTTTTCTTGAGAATGCTTATCTTATGTCCTGTGCCTATGATGCTGCAACCCACCTTCCTCAGCTCTTCCCAAATACTGGTGATACCAATTAGGGCATCTGGGAAAAGTCCTTCCTTCCATTGAGAACCTCTACAAGGAGCACTGCCCCAAGAAAGCAGCAACCATCAGCAAGGACCCTCAGCATCTGGACCATGCTCTCTTCTTGCTACTACCATTGTGAAGGAGGTACAGGGGTCTTAGGTGCCACACCACCAGGGACAGGAACAGCTATTATCTCACAACCATTATGCTCTAAACTCCCGAACCAGCATGAATAACTTCACTCCCTCAACACTGAACTGATTCCACAATCTATGGACTCACTTTCAAGGACTCTGCAACTGTGATTTGTCTTCTTTTGCACATTGCTTGTTTGCCAGTCTGTTTATGTATAGTTTTTCATAATTTTTGTTGTATTTCTTTATTTTCTTGTAAATGCATGCAAGAAAATGAAAACACGGCTGAAAACACACAATACCAGCCTTAAAGGCAGCTTCTGCCCCACAGTTATGAGACTATTGTTTGTTAAGATTGCATGAGATTAAGATCTTGACCTGACAACCTACCTTATTATGACTTTTCACCTTACTGCCTGCCTGCATTGCACTTTTTCTGTAATTGTAACACTTTATTCTGTGCTCTGTCAGTGCTTTCCCTTGTGCTACCTCAATGTACTGATGTGATGAAATTATCTGTATAGATAGCATGCAAAACATTTTTTTTACTGCAGCTCAGTACAACAGTCAATAAGAAACCAAGTTACCAACATTTACTAAACGTCACCTTAAATCTTCTTCAATCCCTGAAGAAAAGCATTTCCTTCAGCTTTATCGTCATAACTGAAGTCTCCCATCACTGTTATTCAAGTAAATCACCTCTTGTGGCCGTTACCCAGGTACTGTACATATCCAAACAAAAATTTCACAGGTCTGTTCCCAAAAGCTCCTAATGATCTCTGTTGGTCAATAATTATAATTGTTCATGGAACACAAATTTTTCCCCACTTCTTATTAATTCCACATATTCCTTACACACATTTCCCTTCCATCTCTCCATGCCATTAAGACCATAAGACTCAGGAACAAAATTAGGCCATTCAGCCCATCATGTCTACTCTGCCATGACATTCAGCTGATTTATTATCCCTTTCAACCCCATTCTTCAAGTTAACTTGAATTACTCCCAGCAGTTTTACATTCTATCTGCGAAGTGACAATAGGCCTGAAATCTTTTTTCTCCTGTGACTAAATGACATTTACGATGCTTACACTGCTCAGGTTTATGCAGTGCACCGAGAGTGGTAACTTGTGCTGTCAGAGTAAAGCAAAACAAAAGAGGCAAATAAAAATCAGGGCGAATAATGCTACAATCATAGGTTTGGTCTCCGCTGCCAAAACCACTGGACCAATGAATCTACAGCAGCTCCTAGTGACTCCTTGGAGTTCCAACAGTCTGCAAAGATGTACCTGTGAGCTGGGAGCAGAAACCTTGACAGCTGTTGGGGCAAGCGGCTGCTGGTTGCGAAGCTTCTGAGCCTGTTCCTGCTCCTTAGCCAGACGCTGCTTTTCCTCCAACGTCAGAGAGGCCTAGTCATAGAAAAAGAGTAGATGATTACTATATGGAGCGAAGGATGACAGGCAATATGATAGAGGTGTGCAAGATTACAAGAGGCTTAAAAAGTGGACAGCTAGCACCTATTGTTGTCGACTGCAGAATTCTGGGCATTCAATGGACTGAGGGTGTGGACTGTAAATATTGGTGGTTGTATTTTACCGATATTCTATATGTGTTTATCTTGTATATGCAAGGACTAAGCCTCAAGACGCAGTGTTACCTGTTTACAGCTGCCAGGAGAGAGTCGACGGAGTTGGTACACTCCACTGGGGGCAGAGTGGAGTGGTGTCCAGGCCAGAATTGCTGCCTGCCCCCTACATGTTCACTTGGTAGAAGACAAATTCTATTGTGGTTGACTGTAGATTGATGGCTTGAGTCTGAACTCTTTTATTGTGTGGCTGTGATACCATAGGTGCTCACTATATAGTGTGTGCTGTGTGCACTTTGTGCTGTGTGTGATTATTGGTATTGTATTTTGCACTTTGGCCCTGGAGTAACTCTGTACTCATGTATGGTTGAATGACAATTAAACTTGAACAGAACTGAATTTTTCCTGGGGCAGAAATGGGGCGGGGGGGGGGAGCAGGGGAAGAAGAGCAGTGGTACAGTGGATTAGCAGTTATCCTGACGCCAGTGATTGCGATTTGAGTTCAATTTCCATCACTGACTGTAAGGAATTTGTATGTTTTCCCCCTGACCGGATGGGTTTCCTCTGGGTGCTCTCCCACATTTGAAAGACGTACAGGTTAAGTTCAGTAAACTGTAGACATGCTAAGTTGGCACGGGAAGCATGGCGACATTTGCAGGCTGCCCCCAATATAATCCTTTGACTGTGCTGGTCATTTACTGCATGTTTCGATATACATGTAACAAATAAAGCTAATCTCATCTTTTAATCTCTATCAGAGGGCATCTGTTTAGGGTGTATGTCCGAGCGAAGTTTTTCACACAGATAGTGCCTGGGACACAGTGCTGGGGGTGGTGGTAGAGGCAGATGCATTAGAGACATTGTAGAGGCTCTTAGGTAGGCACAGGGATGTGTGGGAGGGAAGAGTTGAATTGATGGTGAAGTAGGTTAAAAGGTCAGCAGAATATAGTGGGCTGAAAAGCCCATGCTATGCTGTATTGTTCTATTGTCTAGACCAAAGAATCACAATTTTACATGACAGGAGTCCATAGTACAGATGATCACACCTGCACTGGCTCTGGCCAATTTAAATTGATAACATTATTACTTTTACTGAGATCAAATTTGCACAGAACCTCCACTCCCTCCAAAAAACATAATCAAAGACCACACTCACTCCAGATATTCTCTTTTCCCTCTTCCCCTCACACCAGGCAGAAGATATAAAAGCCTGGTGCGTACCACCAGGCTCAAGGACAGCTTCTGGCCCATTGAGAAAAGAGATGGTCTCTTGACCACAATCTACCTCATTATGATCTTGCAGCCTATTGTTTACCTGCACTTCCTCTGTAGTTGTTACACTTTATTCTGCATTGTTATTGCTTTACCTTGTCCTAGCTCAATGCACTGTGTAATAAATTGATCTGTATGCAAGAAAAATTTTTCACTGTACCTCAGGACTCATGACAATAATAAACCCATTTATCATTCACTGCCAGCTGGCTGGTGGCGTAGTGGCATCATAGTCATACTTTATTGATCCCAGGGGGAAATTGGTTTTCGTTACAGTTGCACCATAAATAATAAATAGTAATAGAACCATAAATAGTTAAATAGTAATATGTAAATTATGCCAGTAAATTATGAAATAAGTCCAGGACCAGCCTATCGGCACAGGGTGTCTGACCCTCCAAGGGAGGAGTTGTAAAGTTTGATGGCCACAGGCAGGAATGACTTCCTATGACGCTCTGTGCTGCATCTTGGAGGAATGAGTCTCTGGCTGAATGTACTCCCGTGCCCACCCAGACCATAATCAGCACGAGACTTCGGAGTGAAGGATCCCGAATTCAAATCCAGCTGGCTCCCTTGCACGCTTTCCATCCATGCTGGGTTGAGTGTCAAGCTAGCAACTCGGCCTCGTAAAAATAAGAAAGCCTGCTTAAAAAAACGCCGTCATGGCGGCGTCCCGGTGACTCCACTCGGAGTTAAGGGCTTTCTTCTTTCTTTATCATTCACTGCATTGTGGTTCAGAAATTATCCTGCTTTTATTGGGAGAAGCTGCTGTAAGTTTGTTTCAACCATTCCTTAAACAGACTGTTGTAGTATCGGAATTGGTTTATCATTGTCACATGTACCAAGGCATACAGATCAAATCATTACATAGTGTACTGAGGTAGCACAATAAAGTATAAATCCTGCAGAGAAAGTGCAGTACAAATAAACAATAAGATGTAAGATCATTACAAGGTAGATTGTGAGCTCAAGGTCCCAAATTGAAGCTCTTCCTCTGAGAGGGCACCGACCCCTTCAATCTGACTTAATAGAGAGTAGCTGTCCATGACATTCTGTCCAACATCTACTCATCAACATTTCTGAAATAGATTATCCAAGCACTATATAACAACATCTCTTTGACACAAAAGTGGTCATTCATTCTAATGGAGCTGCTAAAGGAATGAAACAGGCTCAGTCAGCAGGAAGAATATTCCCGCTCTTAAAACAGTATGAGAGTTTCCTTGTCTACGAGAGGGGGAATTTATCTGTCGCCCCCCCGGCCACCCTCAGGGTCGCTCGGCTCGCTGTCGTCTAGGGAAACAGCCTCGGCCCCACCAAACTGGGTAATTCGTTTGTGTGGATGCTGTGTGAGGTACCCCACCCCGCCCAAATAACAGACAATACACCAGATGCAATTAAATGATATACAGTTTATAGATATTACTGGAACTATATAATTAAAAGAGAATAAAATATAAAAGGAAAATAAAAGGCGCCACACTTATCAAAGTTCAATCTCTTCGTGCACAAAAACCGTTGGAGCTCAAAGACCTTCTTCTTCACCCTGCGACCCCCTCAGACCACCTCGACCGGCAGCCTGGGACCAACAACGGTGGTCGACCAGACGCTCCACACGAGTCCGTCTCCGTCTCCCCTCCTCATCCAATGCCCCGCTCGGGGTCCGACCCCGTTAGCGGACTCACAGCACCTGGTCCATCCTCTGTCTCACTCTCCCGCCTTCTGCCCCAAAACCCCGTGCATACAGTATCTTCAAATACACCAAAACCGTAACAACTATCCCAATTGGTTAATAGCACCATGTTATCACACTCAAAAGCAAAAACAAGCTGTTAGCGCAAACTTTCTCAGCGTTTAACACAACAAAGCCGCATTCCCCAGATTAACATAACAAAGACGCCATTTTAATTAGCCTCCGCAGTAACATAAAAGTCGAAACCCCTTTACACTCTCCCCCCACCAAATAAAGTCATGTCCTCATGACTTCTAAATAACTCGCCAACCAGTCCTGCAGACACACCACACACACACATACACAGATACACACAGTGACAGTGCTCCCCAAACAGTGGACCTTACTCCCATCCCACGGGCGCTACATAGGCCAACCTGAGAGCTTCTTAACCCTCCGAGACCTCCACACCCCCTCACCTAAACCCAAAAGGCTCAGACACTACTAGGGATACCTCGGGCCTGCTCGCCAACTCCTCTCTCACTCAGGCCACCACTACAGCTCGGAGCCCCCTGTCCCATGTCCGGGGCCCCGCCTCTCCTCCTTCCCAATCCTGCCGCAACTCAGACTGCCCACAGCTAGCCCTCCCTACTACACCTGACTCAGTGGGAGAAGGACCAAAGGTCTCTTCCTCAATCACGGGGAAGTTAGCGAAAGGCAGCATGTACCACATGTGCAGCACATCATCCTTCAAATCCGTATCCTTCCTCATTCCTTCGATCGGTAGCTGCTGTTTAAGTTTCTCCAAACTGAAACATTTAGCCGGGGCTACCCCTTCAGCCTCCTGCAGTCGAGATGTCAGCTTCTTCGGGGACTCCTTCAACTCTCGCCACAGCCTCAGCAGTTCTGACTCAGGGTTCCTGGCCATCTCAATCTGGGATGCAGTTACCCCACCAGCTTCTTCCTCCCTGACCTGAAAAGCAACAGTTAAAGGATGTTCAGCCTCCGGTTGTTTCTTCCTGAGGACGTCTTCCAGGTCAACTTTCAGTTTTTCCACTTCATTTAAACTCGCGATAGTCATCTTCAGGTTCCTTTCAAGCGTCCACCTCCCTTTTCCGAGATCTGTCCTCCATTTCTTCACCTCTTCGGGAATGTAGTCAAACTCCCCTCCCTGGGCTCTCGGTTTTCTGTTGATCTTAGTCAGAACACTTCCTTGATCTTTCCCAACTTGCAAGTCTTCCAATCTGTTCTGAATCGACGTCTTGAGTTTCTGCTGATCCCTTCGAAGGTGGGTCATTGTTTCTTCTCGCTGGATTAATTCATCAGTACATGACCGCAGTGCGGTGCAAATCCCCTCTCTTCCCTGCGTCTCATTCAGATTGATGACCTGGGTTTCCACCCCCCGATCCACCACCATCTGTCCCAACACCAGGAAGTTCAACTGGTACGTCGGGTCATTTTCCTCACATTGCACCAAACTCCTCCGGCCAAAAACTCCTCCACATTTGACACTTCGCTTCGGTCGCCCGGGCTCAGCCACTCGCCTCGCTTCATAGTCCCCCCAGGCGAATCCAAGCTCTAGGCGGTCATCCACATACGTCAAAACTCCACACACCTTCCCTTCCCCCATGGTCTTCCTCACGTCCCGCAGGAAGGATGCAGGGGCTCCGGATATGCCCTTGGGCATCTTTTCGGATTGGAAGAATCCTAGAGAACTAGTAACGGCCGTCTTCGACTCAACAGCCGCACTCCTCGGGATCTGGCAACATCCACCCCTCAGATGCAGCACATTAAACCACATCGCATCATCCACACACACGCTACCTTCACCTTCCACGCCGCTAGGGTACATTTGACGCGACCTCTCTCTCACTGAGGTGTCTTCAGCGGTCAACTCCCCTCCCTCGTGGTGGTTCGGAGCATCTACTAAGAGGGTCTCACCCTCAGCTACTTTCCCCAAGCCGTACCACCGCTGGGTCTCGTTTAAATTCGGTACTGGCTCAAGGCTGCTACACACGTCCTCAGAAGCAACTCGACACGCTGGGTGCCCAGAAAATGCCTCCATGACCTCCAGGGTCAATAACCAATCATCGTCTTCTGGATAACTACTGCCACTAGTACCCAAAGTCTCCGGTGCCCTTGCGGTTGTCAAGGATAAATGCTTCAGACACCGGTTGTAAAACGAACTGTACAACAACTTGACCTGTGCCCCGGGGTCGAGGATAGCTTTAGCATCGCTTCCCTCTATCCATAACGACACCCTGGGGCGTGGCCCCTCTAAGCCTTCAGGAAGAGGGTCTTTTCCTTTCGGAAGCTCATCGGTACATTGCTGGGAACGTGCTTCCCCGGAGACCCCAAGCCGTTCCCCCACTGGGCCTCCACTAAGTTTCCCGACACCTCTCTGTTCAGCTGAACAACTGATCCCCTGAAATGATCCCCCTGGCACTGCAAGCAATTTAACCGCCCTCCTAGCCAGAGAAGACACACTGAAAACTTGCCCCCCTCTTTCAAATAACTGACAGCTGTCACTACGGTGTAAGTGAATCTGACAGCTCTAACACCGTCACCAGCCCGCCTACTCAAACTTTCCACCAATCCCTGTCGCTCTCCCTCAACCGAGCCTGCCACTCATCTAACAACTGCGAGATCCGCTCCGCCCACGTCTCGCACGCCTCCGCCCCTCCTGGGGTGGACACTATCCCAAGTGCCAGGCGGAGCCTGCCAGAGCTAGAACATTTATTCGCAGACCCTACGTCCAAATCAGACCACTCTTTCCTCTCTCTCCCAACCGCATGGACAGCGTCGAGTGCCACCTCCAACTCGTCAATGCCAGCCCGAACTCGAACAAAGACCGCACCCACAACGCATACAGCAATCACCAGCAAATAACCTACAGAGACACACATTACAGATTTAATCAGGGCACCCACACAGCATACCAACAGACTCAATCTCAGACAAAGCCCCCACAATGTAGCTCCCCCCCCCCCACCCCCGGCCACCCTCTGGGTCGCTCGGCTCGCTGTCGTCTAGGGAAACAGCCTCGGCCCTGCCAAACTGGGTAATTAGTTTGTGTGGATGCTGTGTGAGGTACCCCACCCCGCCCAAATAACAGACAATACACCAGATACAATTAAATGATTTACAGTTTATAGATATTACTGGAACTATATAATTAAGAGAGAATAAAATATAAAAGGAAAATAAAAGGCGCCACACTTATCAAAGTTCAATCTCTTCGTGCACAAAAACCATTGGAGCTCAAGGACCTTCTCCTGCACCCTGTGACCCCCTCAGACCACCTCGACTGGCCGCCTGGGACCGACAACGGTGGTCAACCAGACGCTCCACACGAGTCCGTCTCCGTCTCCTCGCCCAACGTCCCGCTCGGGATCCGACCCCGTTAGTGGACTCACAGCACCTGGTCCATCCTCTGTCTCGCTCTCCCGCCTTCTGCCCCAAAACCCCGCGCATACAGTATCTTCAAATATACCAAAACCATAACGACTATCCCAATTGGTTAATAGCACCATGTTATCACACTCTAAAGCAAAAACAAGCTGCTAGCGCAAACTTTCTCAGCGTTTAACACAACAAAGCCGCATTCCCCAGATTAACATAACGAAGACGCCATTTTAATTAGCCTCCGCAGTAACATAAAAGTCGAAATCCCTTTACATATCCAAAAGGTAGCACATCCAACGTCAGGACTACACTCACCCTGGATTAGTGACTCAAATCTCTGGAGTAGATTTTCAATTCACAACCTAATGATTAGAAGCTACTGAGTTAGTTACTGTGGATGCCAGTCAGGACCACAGTGAAGAATAGGAATAGGCCTAACGTCTGGTATAAAGCTCTCACCTTGACTTGCTTCTGTGGGTTGGAGGTCAAGCCATTTTCCTTTTTGTTAGCTTTGGTGTGTGTTTGGTCCACACCAAAACCGGAGAAGATCTTGTCAATCTGTTTGACAAAGTAACGGGGAAAGTTAATGATAAGCACAGAAACTAAACACTGCGGTCGCAACACAGACAAAATGCTGGGGGAGCTCAGCAGATCAGGCAGCATCTATGGAAAAGAATAAACAGTAGACATTTTGGGCTGAGACCCTTCATTGGGACTGGAAAGGAAGCGGGAAGGTGCCAGAATAAAAAGACGGGAGAAGAGGAAGGAAGACAAGCTAGAAAGTGAAGGTGAAGCCAGGTGGGTGAGGAAGGGGGAATGAAGTAAGAAACTGGGAGATAATACGTAGAAAAGGCAAAGGGCAGGAGAAATGCGGCAGATTCAGATTTATTGATCACATGTACATTGAAACATACAGCAAAATGTGTCATTTGCATTAACAACCAACACACACAAGGATGTGTTGAGGGCAACCCACAAATGTCACCACACATTCCACTGATAGCATTGATCCAGACATAAAAAATCCTGCAACTGAGCCCAGACACTCAGAAGAATGCAGATGCCGGAATCTGAAGAGTTCCTCCAGCACTTTGTACATTGCTCCAACAGCTTTCCTGACACTTCCAATTTCAAAAACTTACCAATTAAAGGAGAGAAGACTTCTTTTCACACTTGCTCTCTAACTGTGTCTGCCATTTATTTGATCTTATCATCTTATTCAGTGATACTGCACAGAGTAGGCCTTCTGGCCCTATAAGCCACATTGTCCCAGCAGCCCCAGACAAACCCGATTAACTCTAACCTCATCACGGGACAATTTACAATGACCAATTAACCTACCCGATACTGGTTGGACTTTGGGAGGAAACCGGTGCACCCGGGGAAGTCCCAAACATTCCATGGGGAGGACTTACACAGACATCTTACAGAACGGCACTGGAATTGAACTCCAAACTGTGGAACGCCCCAAGCTGTAACAGCTACACTCCTGTGGCATATCCTCTTTTCCAAATCCCTTTTTGATTTCTTGAAAACGTTCTTTACATGGCATAACATAATAATCTCTGCCTCAATGTCTCCTGAAATTCAAGCATTTGCCTTTTGGGCATTCTTAAATCATTCTTGGAAACATACTGCTGCTATTTCACTGCTACTGCTTAAACCCAGCAAACTACTCTACACAGTGCCTTCAGCAGAAAGACAGCTGTGGTTAAAACCTTCCCAATGACATGCAAGGAGGGCCAATAAATGCTGGCCTTCTCAACATTCTGAAAAATAACTGCAACAAGGGTCAGCTGATGAGAAGCACAAGAGATTCTGCAGATGCTGGAAATTCAGAGCAACATGCACAAAATGCTGTTGGAGTTCAGCAGGTCAGGCAGCATCTATGGAAAGAAATGAACAGTCGCTGTTTCGAGCCAAAACTCTTCATCAGGATTATTGAAGGGTCTCAACCCAGAATGTCGACTTTTTATTCCTTTTCTTAGGTAGTGCTTGACCTGCTGAGCTCCTCCAGCATCTTGTGTGTGTTGCTCTTAAGTTGATGAGGTTATGTTGATGACCTTGTTACCTCTAAAGGGGCTGACAAGCTGCTTGGTGGGCATGCTGATAGATGCAAAATAATGAAGATGCTGGAAAACTGGGAGAAATATGTAAAGCACTTGGCAGGTCAGGCAGTAGCGACACAGGGAAAAGCAGTTAATGGCTCAGAACCTTAGAACACTGCATTAATGATCAAGGGACACTAACTCACGAAATAATCCAGAATTAGGAAGCTGATGTCAAAAATTACTTTAAATCTTTCTGGTCCAATGACCTTCAGGAAAAGAAATCTGCAGTCCCCAACAAAACTCCATCCCTGAAGAAATGTCTGTTAATGTCACTCTTTCCAGGACTTTAGCTGTACAAGATACCCAAAACTTTGACAACCTTAATGGTTAAGGGCTACACAGCATGGATACAGGTCCCTTGGCCTAACTTATCCACACTGACTGTGCGGCCCACTGAGTTAGACTCGTCTGCTCACGTCTGGCCAATAGCCCCGAGCCTCTCTTATCCACATACTTATCTAAACGGCTTTTAAATGTTGCTACTGTGCCCACCTCAGCCACTATTTTTGGCAGCTCATTCCAAATACGTATCACCTTTTGTGTGAAGAAGCTGCCCCGATGTCCTTTTTAAACTGCTCGTCTCAGATCTTAAACCTATGTCTTCTTGTTTTTACCCATCCCTAGGACAAGACTACATTCTTTCACCCGGTCTATGAACCTCATGATATACCTCTATCAGAGTACCCCTCAATTTCCTATGTTCCAGAGAATAAAGTTCTTGTCTTTGCAGCCTCTCCTTGTAACTCAATCTTGCAAGTGTAGGAAATATCCTGGTAAATCCTTTCAGCACACTTTCTAGTTTAATAACATCTTTCCTCCTACAGGGTGGCCAAAACTATATACAGTGCAGCCTCACCAAAAACTTGTATAACCAATGTATTCTTTCATCAGTTGTCTATGCAAGATAATAATTTTCTCAACTGCATAATCAAGACCGCCTTTTCCACCAAACAACATTTAAGGACTACACTAAAATACTTGAATCTAGCTATTGCAGAGGCTAATTGTTATCACTGGAATATTATCTTTTTAGTTGCAGCTAGTTCTTTGTGGATGTCTATGACTTTTTCAATCAGCCCTTCTTGTTTGTTTGTTCTCTGTTCATGTACCACAGCTGGAAACAACATGCTTTATGCCTTATTATTGACTTCTGAATCTCTGGATCACACAAAAAAAAAATACCAGGATCCAATAGTCCTCAAGAGGAATAGATAGAGTGGATAGCCAGCACCTCTTCCCCAGGGCACCACTGCCCAATACAAGAGGACATGGCTTTAAGGTAAGGGGTGGGAAGTTCAAGGGGGATATTAGAGGAAGGTTTTTTACTCAGAGAGTGGTTGGTGTGTGGAATGCACTGCCTGAGTCAGTGGTGGAGGCAGATACACTAGTGAAGTTTAAGAGACTACTAGACAGGTATATGGAGGAATTTAAGGTGGGGACTTATATGGGAGGCAGGGTTTGAGGGTCAGCACATTGTGGGCCGAAAGGCCTGTACTGTGCTGTACTATTCTATGTTCTATGTTCAACAGCTTTTTCCTAACTAATCTATCAAATCCATCCTGCCCGTCGGGGAAAGCCCTCCTCACCACTACGTGGAGCGGTGCCACAGGGAGGCAACATCCATCATCAGACACCCCCACCATCCAGGCCATGCTCTTTTCTCACGGCTGCCATCAGGAAGAAGGTACAGGAGCCTCAGGACACACAACACCAGATTCAGGAATAGTTATGACCCCTCAAACATCAGGCTCTTGAACCAGAGGGGATAACTTCCCACAATCTACAGACTCACTTTCAAGCACCATGTTCTCAATATTTATTGCTTATTTATGTATTAATAATTATTATTTCGCTTGGATTTTTTGTTGCTTCTTTGAATTTACTGTAAGTGCAAGAAAATGAATCTCAGGGTGACATATATATGTACTTTGATTATAAATTTACTTTTAACTTTGAAAATATTCAAAATACTTAAATTTCTCATTTAACACCACGTAAAATTTTTTTTACAAGTAAATAAATACCGGTCGTTCTTTAATATTTTAAGTGCACCTACTTCCTTCCAGCACTTGTCATCTGACAATCACTACTGATTATGGTGCCAAGAGTTAAAGGAACGTCTATATACCATTCCCGCTTTTCATGTCTTACAACACTTATTGGTGCTGTTACTCCCCACTGGACAGTCAATACAGCTCACCTCACTTTGTAATAAATCAGAGTTTGCATCAGTGGGGGGAAACAACAACGGAGAAGTCACTTTTGAGAGTGACGTACAGGAAACGTTCATCACATCACTGGGCAGAGAGTACTACACCACAGCTAATAGGAGGCTATCAAAAAGATACATTAATAATCTTACAAGATTCTAATTGATACACCTGCAAGAAAAATAAGAGGAGCAAAGGTAGCCCAGGTGATAATCTCATACAGGTGAAGAGCTTATAGGTTGTTTCAGAACTAGAGCATAAAACAGCCCACAATGTTGTGCCAACCCTTTGAACCAATATAAGATCTATCTCACCCTTCCTTCCTACATCACCTTCCATTTTGCTTCTCCATGTGCCAAGGAACTTCTCAAGTGTTCTGAATGTATCTGCCTTTATCACCACCACCAATGTCAGCACGTTCCACGTCCGATATCCCCTCTATACTTACCATCAAACATGTCCCCTATTATTAGCATTTACGGTTTGGGAAAAGTCCCTGGCTGTCTACTGTAGGTCTCTTATCATCTTAGAAACATAGAAACATAGAAAATAGGTGCAGGAGTAGGCCATTCGGTCCTTCGAGCCTGCACCGCCATTTATTATGATCATGGCTGATCATCCAACTCAGAACCCCGCCCCAGCCTTCCCTCCATACCCCCTGACCCCCGTAGCCACAGGGGTCATATCTAACTCCCTCTTAAATATAGCCAATGAACTGGCCTCAACTGTTTCCTGTGGCAGAGAATTCCACAGATTCACCACTCTCTGTGTGAAGAAGTTTTTCCTAATCTCGGTCCTAAAAGGCTTCCCCTCTATCCTCAAACTGTGGCCCCTCATTCTGGACTTCCCCAACATCGGGAACAATCTTCCTGCATCTAGCCTGTCCAATCCCTTTAGGATCTTATACGTTTCAATCAGATCCCCCCTCAATCTTCTAAATTCCAACGAGTACAAGCCCAGTTCATCCAGTCTTTCTTCATATGAAAGTCCTGCCATCCCAGGAATCAATCTGGTGAACCTTCTTTGTACTCTCTCTATAGCAAGGATGTCTTTCCTCAGATTAGGGGACCAAGACTGCACACAATACTCCAGGTGTGGTGTCACCAAGGCCTTGTACAACTGCAGTAGTACCTCCCTGCTCCTGTACTCGAATCCTCTCGCTATAAATGCCAGCATACCATTCGCCTTTTTCACCGCCTGCTGTACCTGCATGCCCACTTTCAATGACTGGTGTATAATGACACCCAGGTCTCGTTGCACCTCCCCTTTTCCTAATCAGCCACCATTCAGATAATAATCCGCTTTCCTGTTTTTGCCACCAAAGTGGATAACTTCACATTTATCCACATTAAATTGCATCTGCTATGAATTTGCCCACTCACCTAACCTATCCAAGTCACCCTGCATCCTCTTAGCATCCTCCTCACAGCTAACAGGGCCACCCAGCTTCGTGTCATCTGCAAACTTGGAGATGCTGCATTTAATTCCCTCATCCAAGTCATTAATATATATTGTAAACAACTGGGGTCCCAGCACTGAGCCTTGCGGTACCCCACTAGTCACCGCCTGCCATTCTGAAAAGGTCCCGTTTATTCCCACTCTTTGCTTCCTGTCTGCTAACCAACTCTCCACCCACACCAATACCTTACCCCCAATACCGTGTGCTTTAAGTTTGCACACTAATCTCCTGTGTGGGACCTTGTCAAAAGCCTTCTGAAAATCCAAATATACCACATCCACTGGTTCTCCCCTATCCACTCTACTAGTTACATCCTCAAAAAATTCTATGAGATTCGTCAGACATGATTTTCCTTTCACAAATCCATGCTGACTTTGTCCGATCATTTCACCGCTTTCCAAATGTGCTGTTATCACATCCTTGATAACTGACTCCAGCAGTTTCCCCACCACCGACGTTAGGCTAACCGGTCTATAATTCCCCGGTTTCTCTCTCCCTCCTTTTTTAAAAAGTGGAGTTACATTAGCCACCCTCCAATCCTCAGGAACTAGTCCAGAATCTAACGAGTTTTGAAAAATTATCACTAATGCATCCACTATTTCTTGGGCTACTTCCTTAAGCACCCTGGGATGCAGACCATCTGGCCCTGGGGATTTATCTGCCTTCAATCCCTTCAATTTACCTAACACCACCTCCCTACTAACATGTATTTCGCTCAGTTCCTCCATCTCACTGCACCCTCTGTCCCCTACTATTTCTGGAAGATTATTTATGTCCTCCTTAGTGAAGACAGAACCAAAGTAATTATTCAATTGGTCTGCCATGTCCTTGCTCCCCATAATCAATTCACATCTTCTACATCTCATCCTCTTACTCTACAAAAGGAAAAGTGCTAGCTTGCTCAACCTTTCCTAATAAGACACGCTTTCTAATCTGGACAATATCCTGGTAAATCTCCCCTTAACCCTCTCTGAAGCTTCCATATCCTTCCCATAATAAGGCAACCAGAACTAAACACAATACTCCAAGTGTGAGCGAGCCAGAGTTTCATAAAGCTGCAACATTACTCACAACTCGAACTCAATCCTCCAACTAATGAAGGACAAAATAACACAGGCCTTCTTAACCATCCTATACTATGCTTTTCTGGATAACTTGCTATAAGGCCATATTCTAAGGCAAACCAGAACTGGTATTGTGTAACAAGTTAAGAACAAATTAGTAATCCCATCACCTCTTTCACAACCTCTTCCTGGTGATGCTGCATGTCCTTGACTCTTAACTCAACTTCTCTCAGTTATTCACCTATTGTTACTATAGTACTGAGGTCCTCTGTTCGTCGGTGTTGACCATGGACGCTGCGTCCTAGCTGTCTATGTAATACACAAGCCAGGGCAGTACAATGCGGAGAGCAAACTGTTACCCATGTATCAGGCTCCCCTCTCCACACAACCGATGAATCCAACAGAACTGCAGAGACTCATACAGCTTGGCACCAGCAGCATCGCAAGAGTCGCCAGTCAGCATTGAACTCAATGCAGGATTGCCTTAGGGTCTCCAGCTTTGGATTTTTCCTTGAGGTTTACTCCCACAGCCTTCCCAATGAGTGGGTATAGCTGCAAGGCAGAGGAGGTTTGAGATCAGTTTTCCTTCTCCTAAATGAGCTACCAACCATGGTTGACAAGGCCCATTTGCCTGAAGCAACTGGTTTCAAGGCATCAGTACCCTGTCTTTGCCCTTCTCCTATCAGTAGAAATGATTTTGCCAGGCTTCGTAACTAAACCACACATGAAGGTCAGGAGCTGGACTTGGTTGTCAGAGACTACTTAAGATGCACACCATTGGGAGCATTTAATAGGTAGTGGGAGCTTGTCCCCACTACCTCACTCATCTATAACAATCTTAAGGAACCGACTTTAGTATCACCATGTTTATTGGTACACGAGAGCAAGGAATTTCATTGCAGCCTAGTGTATAATGCAATAAGATAACCTGAATATAAGTAGCCATACTGTATGTACATTTTTTCTTCGATTTTGAGGTGAGGCTTAAGTTTGCTAGGATTCATGATATTGATTCAAACACAATATGTGGGCTGGTCACCTGGTTTCTGCACAACATCCCAGAAAATCAGCAGGAAAAGATCATCTTAGTCCTTGTGATCTGCTGAAACAGTGAGGCAGGGTCACATCCCATGACTCATTTCCTATCCCTCTACCAGATCTACCTTGACTTAGCTGTCTTGGATGGAACCTGCTGCTACACTCAGCTGGCACTGCCTCACATATTCAACTCCCTCCACAATGTAATTGGGCGCCATGGTAGGGTAGCAGTTTGCACTACACTATTACAGCTCAGAGCGTCAGAATTTAATCCTCTTGTCCTCTGCGAGGAATTTGTACATCTTGCCCGTGGAACCCATGGGTTTTCTTTGGGTCCCATGGTCCAAAGCATGTATAGGCCAGTGGACTGTAAATTGTAAGTTGTCCCATGATTAGGCTAGGAATCAATTGGGGGTTTGTGGGCAGAAGGGCTTATTCAGTGCTGTATCTCTAAATAAATAGACAAATAAATAAATAAATAACACAGGAGTCTCTTTACAGCCTCCTACAAAGAACGTTAAAATGCTGTTGCTCAAACAGAGGCTGGGCATATCTTCCTTCTCTACAACCGCCACTGCAAGCAGCTACAATATTATGGGGGAGATGTCATCTCAAATTTCCATTCAAACTTCAACCCTGTTCCAAGTTCAAAAGATGGTGACACTGCAGCTGTAATAGATTCCCCTGCTTTTTATAAATACAAGAGATTCTGCATTCCTTGGGTTCACCAGCTGTGTGGAGAGAGGGAACTTGCTACACGGGCTACAACTTGCTCTCCATATCGTACTGCCCAAGCTTGCGTAACCAGACAGCTAGGATGCAATATCCATGGTCAACTCTGACCGATGGAGGCCTCAGACCAGAGACAAGAGATTTAGCAGATGCTGGAAAAATTAGACTAATTTGTCACATGTACATTGAAACATACAGTGAAATGTGTTGTTTGTGGCAATGACCAACACAGTTGGAAATGTGCTGGGGGCAGCATACTTCTGGCACCGACACAGCATGCCCACAGCTTGCAAATCCTAATGCGTGCAGGACATTTTTGGAATGTGGCAAGAAACTGGAGAACCTGGAAGAAAGCACACGGTCACGGGGAAAATGTACCAACTCTTTACAGCTGTGGGAATTAAACCCCAATTGCTGGTACTATAAAGAATTACACTAATCACTACACTACCGTGCCGCTCTGAAACTCTGTCCCAATCCATAATGCACTTGACCCAAGATTAAATGGACACATCTCCTTTCCCCTACAACCTCTATTACAAAGGAGGAAACAGATGCAATGTAATGGAGATGTCACTTCAGATTTCCATTCCAATTTCCAGTGTGGTGACATTGCTCATAACCTCAGCGTCATGAGAAAAATATCCACTGTGGGTCAGGACTGAACGTGAGCTAATCCACCACACTGAGCATCCTTCATGTAGCAAAATGATTCAATGTGCTTCCGAGGAGAGTTAACAATCAAAAACTGACACATATTAAAACTAAAAGCAGGAGCAGTAACACACACAAAATACTGGAGGAACTCAGCAGGTCAGGCAGCATCTATGAAGAGGAATAGACAGTAAAAGTAGAAGGAATAAAGCCCTTCCTTTCCAGTCCAGATGAAGGGTTTTGGCCTGAAACATCAACTGTTTATTCCTCTCCTTGGTTCTTCCAGCATTGCGTATGTTGCTGTGGATTTCCAACATCTGCAAAGTCTTGTTTTTATGATGAGCAGGAGCAACTAGAAGCATTTTAAAGGGGGAGATTCAGGAAGGGGGCTCAGAGGGCCAAAGCTTCTAACAAATAGGACATTAAAATCTGATAAACCACAAGAGGGCAACTCCGTCAACAATACCATCAGCACAGGGAAGAACTGATTTTAACTGTAATTGGAAAGAGCCTGTTAGATAAAGACAGTTGTGTAACTGGTTGCATATTTCCCTTCTATTTACTGCAGTTTTACCTGATTGTCCTGACTTTCCTTCGACTCAGCAGCTTTGGATAACTGGCCAGGTAGATCCAAACTTCTGAAAGGAAAAAAAGGAACAATTTCATTACTGTTTTGACAAAGGGGAAATGTAATGTATTATAGTAGCAAACTGAAGACATTCCAGTGTGCTACGCGACCACCAACGGCGTGGATGTTGTCACATCGATAATGTACGAAACCTGGCAGGCACTCGGGTTTCTTTATCTGTAGGAATTTTCTGCTCACAGACTGATAATGATAGAAAATCAGCCTGCATTGTCAGTTCAATGACAAAATTGGGTAGCTCTTTGACAAACAAGTTACCCAAGGGGGAATGGCAGGTTACATTTTGATCAGTCATAATCTTACTGAAGGGTGGAGAAGGTTTAAGACATCAATTGCCCTTCTCCTGCTAGTTTTTGTTCATAGGACGGCAAAGTCTAACTTCAATAATTAACAGGATTTGCACCCCAGAGACCGAGTCAGAATCCTAGACTTCACGATTCAAGATTGTTCACTGTCATTCTTCAGTACACAAGTGATCTCCTTTATACTGTGTAATGAAAAATAAACAATCTTGAATGTTCTTATTCTTGTTTTAAAAAATACAATTAGCTGAAAACAAAAGGCAGTTTGATAAACTTAGAATTATTCAGCATGAATGGAAACTATTCAACACCCGTCCACGCTGTCTCTGTGAAAGTGTTCTCATTGAGGCTACTTCTTCCCAAGATCCCACCGTTCCCTTGTGGCCTTCACAGCATTTCCACTTCATCTGGAGCTTACTGCCCAGGAAGGCAGCAGGAGGATAGTCACATATGGCTTTCCAAAGGGAAGCGGAAAGGCTCTTTGTTATGTTTTGTAACTCCAAAATGTAAAACTAATTGAAAGAAAAGCACAGAGCTGGGAATAACTTGTGTACGTTTAGTTTTTACTTCAATGAAGTACACCAATAAGATGTGGTGGTGCAGTGACGTGTGCCATTCACCTACTTTTACATATAACCCATAATAAATTCTGTAACCAACAAAAAATGCTTAAACAACATTACTCAAATATTACTGAAATATTAAATACACAACACTCTTGACAAGAAAGAGTTAAAGGGCCACAGGGGAGGAAAGAGGCTACTTAGAGGATAAAGAGTGGACATAATGAACCAAATTTTTATATCAGCTGCCTTGAAATTTAAAGCACAAAATTTAAAACAAAACCCTACTCCTTTCCACATCCTCCCACTCTTTCTATGTTTAGACAGTCAAAAGAAAGCCTAAAACGCAAGACTGCATTTTCTCCTTTCACTTTATTTCAAGAACATTAATGGTTTAATGACGGCAAAGATAATAGTGCAAGAAATTATGGAGCTTGGGGCCAAAAGTTCAAACAAAAGGTTTTTTGCGGATCTCTTTTCTCCTTCAGAGTCCCTGAAGCTCACAACCAATTATATGTTCCTTGGTTCTTACACTGCAGGGTACAATCAGACTGCCGGCGGTCACACGGAATGTAATGCAAGCACTCTTTACCTCTGTTGTTCCTGCATGCTGTGCAGTTGTTCCAGTTTAGTCTTGTGCTCTCCCTCCAACTTACTTAACATTTCCTTGATCACTCCCATGAAGGAATTGAACTATAATCAGCAAAGAAGAACATAACACGTTCATTACTGAAAATCATATGAACCAACATGCAAAACAGAAGACTCAGCAATCCTTTGCCAGCAGTTAGAAGCGGAGGCTGGTAAAAGTGTCGACTCGGGTTTGGGCTCTAGTCAGGAAATTTGGTATGTCCCTGCTGACCCTTAGCAATTTTTATTGATGCACCATAATAAAGCATACTTCCAAGATGCTTCGTGGCTTGTACGGCAATTGCTCTGCTCATGACCACCAGAAACTGCAAAGAGTTGTGGACAAAGTGCAGTGCATTATGGCAACTAGCCTGCTCACTACAGATCTTGTCTACACCTCTCAGTAAAGCAGACAACATAATTAAAGACATCACCCAACCCAGATATTTTCTCTTTTCCCCCTCTCCCATTGGGCAGAAGATACAAAAGCCTGAAAGCACCTACTACCAGGCTCAAGGACAGTTTCTATGCCACTGTTTTAAGATAATTGAATGGTTCCCTACTACAATCCAGTCCTGACCTCACAATCCACCTTGTTATGATGGCTACTTTCACTGCACTTCCTCTATAGCTTGTACTAACTCAATGTACTGTGTAATGATCTGATCTATATGAACAGAACACAAATCAAGCTTTCCACTGTATCTCAGTACATTTGGCAGTAATAAAACTTATAACCAGAGGTATTGAACCTGCTGGATGTGCAAGGTTACCGAACATACATCTTCATTAACGGCATTTGAACAGTGGAAAAGTCAGAGATCAGGAATGAGCGAAGAGGCGACCCACTCAGGCAGGCGAGTGGGAATTAAAAAGCAGTGCTTCACAGGAGCTTTGGCATTTGAACAGCAGCCAGTCAGAGACTGGGACTCATTAGCAAGTGCAAATTGAAATAAGGCAGGGGCAAGTGGAGTGCTGTTTGTCAGAGTGGCTATTATTGGAGTGGACAGTATTAGAGTGGGAATTTTAAGGCTTTAATTTTTCGAGGCTTCAGTGAGAGAAGGCAAAAAGCTGTAGTTGTTTTTTTTTTCAGCTTTTTGTTTCCTTCTTTTCATTGTACAGTTAGAGCAGCTGGGATGCCAGGCAGGATAGCTGAATGCTCCTCTTCCAGAATGTGGGAAGGCAGGGAAACCTCCAGTATCCTGGACAACTTCACCTGCAAAAGGTGCATCCAGGTGCAACTTCTAACAATCCGCGTTAAGGAGCTGGAGCTGGAACTGGATGAACTCTGATCATTTGGGAGGCTGACAGGGTGTTAGATAAGATATAACCTGTAGAGAGGTAGTTAATCCTAAGATGCAGGACACAGGAAACTGGGTGAAGGGAGTTAAATAGACAGCGCAGAGTACCCCTCTGGCCATCCCCCTCAACAACATGTATAGCACTTTGGATACTGCTGGAGGTTGGGGGGGGAGGGTGTGTGAAATGACCTAGCAGAGGAAGGTCACAACGGTCAGGTCTCTGGCACTGAGTCTGGCTTTGTGACTTAGAAGGGAAGGGGGAGAAGAAGTGAGCCATGGTGATAGGGGTTCGTTAGTTAGGGGAACAGAAAGGAGGTGCAGTGGATGACAATGAGATTCCCAGATGGAATGTTGCCTTCCAGGTGCCAGGGTCTGGGAATCTCAGATCAAGTCCTCAGCATTCTTAAATGGGACGGTGAGCAGCCGAAGATCATGGTCCACGTCTCAATGACATAGGCAGGAAGAGGAATGAGGTTCTGCAAAACGGGTTCAGAGATTTGGGTGCTAACTTAAAGGACAGGACACCTAGGGTTGTGATCTCAGTACTGCTACCTGTGCCGCATGCTAGTGGGGCCAGAAATAGGAAGATCTTACAGTTTAACGTATAGCAAAGCAGTTGGTGTAGGAGGGAGGGCTTCAGATTTTTGGATCATTAGGTTTTTTTCCAGGGAAGGTAGGACTTATACAGAAGAGTCAGTCTGCACCTGAATGGGTGGGGGACTAATATCCTCTTGGGAAGGTTTGCTAGTACTGCACAGGGAGGAATTTAAATAGAGTTCCAGAGGGATGGGGCCCAGAGTGCCAGAACAAACAGCACAGTGGATGTGGAGAGAGATGATTAAGACCTCAGCCAAAGTCAGGAAGCAAAAGATTGAGCATGGTGGAACTAATGAGCTGCGCATACTTCAATGCAAGAAGTATTGCAGGAAAGGTAGGTGAACTCCGAGCATGGATCAACAAGTGGAATTATGATATAGTTGAGAAAATCTGCAGATGCTGGAAACCTCAGCAACACACACAAAATGCTGGAGGAACTCAGTAGGCCAGGCAGCATCTATGGAAAAGAGTAAACAGTACAAATTTCGGGCTGAGACCCTCCATCGGCACTGGAAAAAAAAATGATGAGAAGTTAGAGCAAGGAGGTGGAGAGAGGGGAGAAGGAAATACAAGGTGGTATGTTATAGGTGAAACTGGGAGAGGGGGAGGGATGAAGTAAAGAGCTGTGAAGCTGATAGGAGAAAGAGATAAAGAACTGAAGAAGGGAGAATCTGATAGGAGAAGGTAGAAGACCGTGGAAGAAAGGGAGGGGGGAGGAGCACCAGGTGGAGATGATGGGCATGTAAAGGGATAAGGTGACAGAGAGAAACAGGAATGGGGAATAGTGAAGTGGGGGCGGGGGGGGGCCCCAATTACCAGAAGTTCGAGAAATCGATGGTCAAGCCATCAGGTTAGAGGCTACCCAGATGAAATATAAAGTGTTGCTCCTCCAAACTGAGTGTGGCCTCATCATGACAGTAGAGGAGACCATGGATTGACATGTTGGAATGGGAATAGGAAGTAGAATTGAAGTGAGTGGTCACCGGGAGATCCTACTCTTTTTGGCGGACGGAACATAGATGCTTGGCGAAGCTGTCTTCCAATCTATGTTGGGTCTCATTGATATACAGGAGGCTACACCGATATTAGTAGATGACCTCACAGACTCACAGGTGAAGTGTCACCTCACCTGGAAGAGTTGTTTGGGGCTCTGAATTATAATGAGGGAGATCAGTGGGGTGGGATGAATGGACAAAGGAGTCGCATAGGGAGCAATCCTTGTGGAAATCAGACAGATGGGGGGAGGGGAGAGAAAGATGTGTTCAGTGCTGGGATCCCGTTGGAGATGGCGAAGGTTATGGAGAATTATGTGCTAGACGCGGAGGCTACTGGGGTGGTGGGGGAGGACGAGGGTAACCCTATATGGTGGGGTGAGGGCAGATGTGCGCGAAATGGAAGAGAATGCAGTTGAGAGAAGGAGATGGCGTTTTTACAAGTGACAGCGTGGAAGAGGTATATTCCAGGTAGCTGTGAGGATCAGTGGGTTTGTAAAAGATACCAGTAGGTAAACTGTGTCCACAGGTAGAGGCAGAGAGTTCAACCAAGGGGAGGGAGGTGTCAAAAAAATGGACCAGATAAATTTGAGGGCAGTGTGGAAGCTGGAGGCAATGTTAAAGAAATTGTCAAGCTCAATTTCCAGGGGGATAAAACAGAATCGGGATAGCAGATATAAGTTCGGTACAGCAGGAACGAGCAGAAACAATGGGTCTACCTGCAGAAGCAGGTTTGTGGATCTTGGGTAGGAGGTAGAACAGGGACGTGTCGGGTAAGGGGGCTATGAGGTCGGTGGGAGAGGATGAGAGATCACCAGTGTTGATAAGGTCAGTGATGGTATGGGTGACAATGGCCTGGTGCTCCTGAGTGGGGTCCTGTCTAAGGGTTAAGAGGAGATGACTGAGAGTTGTCGTCTGCCCTCAGCAAGATATAGGTCAGTCTGCCAGACTACTACGGCACACCCATTATCTGCGGGTTTGATGGTGAGGTTAGGATTAGTGCAGAGAGAGCAGAGAGCAGTGCATTAGGAAGGAGTTTAGAATTGGAGAGAGTGGTAGAGTCCAGACGGTTGACGTCTCATCAGCAGTTAGCAATGAAAAGATCCAGTGATATTGTAGCCATTAGTGATACTTAGTTGCAGGAGAGGCAGGTATGGGAACTTAATATTCCAGGGTTCTATTGTTTTAGACTCTATCGAGCTGAGGGGTTGGATGGAAATTAAAGGGGGAGGGTTGGTGTTACTATTCAGAGGAAATGTCATGGCAGTGCTCAGTCGGGACAGACTGGAGGACTCGTCTAGTGAGGCTTTATGGGTGAAACTGAAGAATAAGAAAGGTATGACCACGTTAATGGGGCTATATTGTAGACCATACAACAGTCCGCGGGATTTAGAGGAACAAATATGAGGTTGATTGTTGCAATAAATATAAGATTGTGTTAGTGGGTGATTTTAACTTTTACTTATTGACTGGGACTCCCATAATGTAAAAGGACTAGATGGGATACAGTTTGTCAAATGCGTTCAGGAAAGTTTCCTTAATCAGTACATAAAAAATCCTAACAAGAGTGTGTGCAATACTTGATTTCCTTTTAGAGAATGAGCCAGGGCAGGTGACAGAAGTTTGTGTAGGGGAACACTTTGCATCTAGTGATTATAATGCCACTAGTTTCAAGGTAATCGTGGGAAAGGATAGGTCTGGTCCTCAGGTTGAGAATCTAAACTGGAGAAAGGCTAATTTTGATGGCATCAGAGAGGATCTGCAAGTGTGGATTAGGACAGGATGTTTTCTGGCAAAGGTGTAGTTTGTAAGTAGGATGCCTTCAAAAGTGAAAATTTGAAAGTACGAAGCTTGTACGTGTCTGCCAGAGTAAAAAGCAAGGATAACCGGTTGACTGGACTTTGGTTTTCAAGAGATATTGAGGCCCGGATAAGAAAAAAAAAGCTTCTTAGCAGGTATAGGCAGGTAGGAACAAATGAAGTACTTATGGAGAATAAGAAATGCAAGAGAACACTTCAGAAAGAAATCAGAAGGGCTTAAAGAAGGCATGAGGTTGCTCTAGCAGATAGGTGAAGGAGAATTCAAAGGCCTTCTTTAGATATTTTAAGAGCAAAAGGATTACAAGGAACAAAATTGGTCCTCCGGAAGATCAGAATGGTAATCTATGCATGGAGCCAAAAGAGATGGGGGGGGGGGGGGAGGCAATCAGGAGACGGATACAGAGTCTATCAGAGTGAGGCAAAGCAGCAGCAAGGTCACAGACCTTATACAGATTACAAAGGAAGAGGTGTTTGCTGCCTTAAGGCAAATCAAAGCAGGATATACAAATTCCCAGAGCCTGACAAGGTGTTCCCTTGGACCCTGTGGGAGGCAAATGCAGAATTTGTAGGGGCCGTAGCAGAGATATTTACTGCAAATCACCTCAACTTTGGGAGCGATACCGGAGGATTGGAGAATAGCTAATGTTCCACAGTTTAAGAAAGGCTATAAGAATAAACTAGCAAATTATAGCCCAGTGAGCCTGACATCAGTAGTGGGAGAGTTATTGAAAGGTATTCTAAAGGACCAGATATATGAGTATTCAGATAGACAAGAGATTGATTAGGTATAGTAAGCATGGCCGTGTGCGTGGTAGGTCATGTCTAACCAATTTTAAGAGTTTTTCCAAGTATGTTACCAGGAAAGTTGACGAAGACAAGGTAGTGGATGTTGTCTACATGGACTTCAGCAAGGTATTTGACAAGGTCAAATGGGAGGTTGGTCAAGAAGGTTCGGTCACTGTCACTTGGCATTCAAGATTAGGTGATAAATTGGATTAGACATTCGCTTTATGGGAGAAGCCGAAGTGTGGTAGCAGACAGTTGCCTCTCTAATTGGAGGCCCATGACTAGTGGAGTGTCACAGGGATCAGTGCTGGGTCTGTGTTTGTTTGTTATCTATATCAATGATCTGGTCTTTTGTTGCTTATCATTTATATCAATGATAATGTGCTTAACTAGATCAGCAAATTTACACGACACCAACATTGGGGGCGTAGTGGACAGCAAGGGAGACTATCAAAGCTTGCAGGGGGATCTGGACTAGCTGGAAAAATGGGATGAAAAAATGGCAGATTGAATTTAACACAGACAACCGTGCGAAGTTGTTTGTACCCTGAGAAGTGAGGTGGAACAAAGTAATCAGGGAATGCAGGTCCATAATTCATTGAAAGTGGCATCACAGGTAGATAGGGCTATTAAGAAAGCTTTTGGCACATTGGCCTTCATAAATCAAAGTACTGAGTGCAGGAGTTAGGATGTTATGTTGAAGTTGTACGAGAGGTTGGTGAGGCCTCATTTGGAGTATTGAGTGCAGTTTTGGTCACCTACCCACAGGAAAGATGTAAATAAGGTTGAAAGAGTACAGAAAAAAAATTACACGGATGTTAACAGGACTGGATGACCTAAGTTATAAGGAAAGACTGAATAGGTTAGGATCTTATTGATTGGAACAGAGAAGATTGAGAGGAGCTTTGATAAAGGTATACAAAATTATGAGGGTATAGATAGGGTAAATGCAAGCAGGCTTTTTCCACTTAGGTTGAGTGAGACTACAACTAGAGTTCATGGGTTAAGGGTGAAAGATGAAATGTTTAAGGGGAACATGAGAGGAAGCTTCTTCATTCAGAGAGTGGTAAGAGTGTGGAATGAACTGTCAGCGCAAGTAGTGCATACGAGCTTGATTTCAATATTCAAGAGAGGTTTGGATAGGTACATGGATAGGAGGGGTACGGAGGGCGATGGTCTCTGGGGCAAGGCAGTTTAAAGGGTTCAGTACAGACTGGATGGGCCAAAGGGCCTGTTTCTGTGCTGTAGTTTTCAATGACTCTATTAAAGTGTGTAGCAATATTGACTTACAGAAACAGGCCCCTCAGTCCACAAAATCCATGCCAACCGTTTTGCCCATCAACACTAATTCCATTTGCCCATATTCAATCTAAATCCTTCTATTCCTTGTTTATTTAATTATCTGTTTAAGTACCTTGTGATTGTACCTGACTCCACCTCTCCTCTGATAGATATTCACCACAATGTTTATTAAAAAAAAACTTACCTTTCAAATCCCCTTCAAAATTTCTAAATCTCAGTTTAATCTATACCTTACTCACTCTTCCTTCAGTTAGTCCTGACGAAGGGTCTTGGCCTGAAACGTCGACTGCACCTCTTCCTAGAGATGCTGCTGGCCTGCTGCGTTCACCAGCAACTTTTATGTGTGTTGCTTAATCTATACCTTCCTGCTTTTGACACCACTGTGGTGGGGAAACAGATTATGCCCATTTACCCTCTCTGAAGCAGGGTTAATGGCAGGATTCTTAGCAGTACACATGAACAGTGGGATCTAGGAAACCATGTTTATGCTTACATGCAAGTTGATAGGGCGGTTAAGAAGGAGAGTGATGTGTTGGCCTTCATTAGCCAGGAGGTAATATTATAGCTCTGTTAAAATTCTGGTTAGATCACACTGGGAGTACTATGTTCAGATCTGGTCGCCTCATTACAGAAATAATGTGGAAGCTTCAGAGACAGTGCAGAGGAGATTTACCATGTCGTTGGCTTGATTAAAGAGCATGTCTTATGAGGAAAGGTTTAGTGAGCTAGGGCTGTTTTCTTACAAGCGAAGAAAGATGAGAGATGACATATAAGATGAAAAGAGGCATAGATAGAGTGGACAGCAAGCACCTTTTTTCCCAGGGCAGAAATGGTTAATACGAGTGGGTATCATTTTAAGGTGTTTGGAAGAAAGAATAGGGGGAATACCAGAGGTAGGTTTTTTCCCCCCACAGAGAACAGAAAGGTGGCATCCATTATTAAGGACCCATCACCCAGGAAATGTCCTCTTCTCATTGTCACCACCAGGAAGGAGGTACACACTCAGTGATTCAGGAACAGCTTCTTCTCCCCCACCATACGATTCCTCGTTGGACGTTGAACTCATGAACACTACCTCACTTCTTAAAAATATTATTTCTGTTTTGCATTTTTTAAATTTAACTATTTTATATATATATATATATATATAGTAATTACTTACAGTAATTTATTTATTCCTCATATGTTACCATGTATTGCAATGTACTACTGCTGCTAAGTCAACAAATTTCACAACACGTGCTGGTGATAATAAACCTAATTCTGATTCTGACCACACTGCCAGGGTACAGGAAGATACATTAGGGACATATAACAGACTGTTAGGTAGGCATATGGACGAAAGAAAATGGATGACTATGTAGGAGGGGATTGATTGTGGAGTAGATACAACATGGTGAGCTGAAGGGTCTGCACCGTACTGTTCTACGTTCTGTGTTCTATGTGCTAGAGACAGGTTAGTGCTGAAAAACATCCTCAAATCCCAGCTCTAATTCAGGATACTGTGTTGCTGAGAGCATGCAGAGGCTGCAGAGGTGTTTTGTTCAATGCAGTGGGGGTTAGTGGGGATGACATTGGGATTAGGCTTGGGGGTAGAGCTAGTAGATGTATTTGCGGGGCTGAAGAGAGAGGTGCATATTCGAGGCCATGGACAGAGTAGAGAAAGGGGTCTGACCTGGTTCAGATTCAGGTTGTTGTCAATGCTGAGGGGGATGAGGTGTGGCAACACTTTGGAGGCCAACTGTTCTTTGGTAATTCCCAGCTTCTTATGGCTGAAGGTACATTTGTATATACCTGTGCAAAGGAGAGCAAAAGAAAATCTTTAAAACCTAGAGCCAAATATACTCTTAAAAAATATTAAGTAAAACATGGAGGAAGAACTCTCCCTGAAGTTTAGCATGCAGTAAACACTCGGGCAGAAGTGAGATTAGGATAAAAGGGGTGTTGAAATGGTCTTCAGTCACAACAACAGCGAGGAAACTAGATACTTCACAATTTCTGGCAGCTCCACTCTGATTCCCACCATGGTTACATCTTAGGGATACAAGAGATTCTGCTAATGTTGTAAATCTTAACCAAAACACATTAAATGTTGGATGAACTCAGCAGGTCAGGCAGCATCTATGGAGAGGAATAAACAGTTGACATTTTGGCCCAAGACTTTTCATCCGGACTGGAAAGGAAAGGGATAAAAGCCAGATAAGGATGTGGGAGTTAGGGGAGGAGTACAAGTGAGAGCAAGTGAGGGGGGAGGTGGTTGTGTGGGAAAGGGGGGATTGATGTGAGAAGCAGGGAGGTGATAGGTGGAAAAGACAAACAGCTGAAGGAGGAGGGTCTGACAGGAGGAATACCATTTTTAACAATTGGCAATGTGGGAAAGGGTACAGGCAAGATACCTGTTGGGGGTCTGTGGTTAGATGTTGGTAGATAATCTGTCTCCAGGAGTTGGAGTCAGAGAGATCAAGGAAGGGGAGGGAGGGGTCAGAAATGTACCAAGTGAATTTGAGAGCAAGGGTGGAGCTTGGAGGCATATCAGATTCCTATCCTTCAAGCCTCCTCAGTCCACCTTTCACCCACTGGCCCTAATCTCACCCCTCTTCACCCTCAGTCCTAATGCAGGGCTTTGACTTGGAACAACAATTATTCACTTCCCAACAGATGCTGCTCGACCTGGTGTTTCTCCCATGATTTAAGTTGCGGATATTTTCAATATTCATGGGTTAAATTCCTGCTGAGTAACATTACAACAGCAGAATACACGGCATTTACATAGCACATTTCACAGTTAAAATCCCTGTTGGCTCACCTAGAATTCCCATCAGAACGGCAGGCTCCCGAGATGGTATCTGCTGTAGGAAAGGAAGGATTTCGTCTAGGACAAACCACTTGTCAAGATATTCTAGGAGTTTGCCAAGGCAAACCAGAGAATTTACACGCACCTGTAGAAATTGGAAACAGAGATATATAGTCTGTTAATTCACACATCTATATCCAGGGGAAAAGCTAAGTGACTGTTGCTGTACAACTAAAAGCAACATGGTAGTGTAGCAGTTAACACAATCCCTTCACAACACCAGCGATCACCAACTGGGGTTTGATTCCCACTGCTGTCAGTAAGGAGTACACACGTTCTCCCTGTGATGCATGGATTTCCTCTGGGTGCTCTGGTTTCCTCCCATATTCAAAAGTCATATAGGTTAGGGTTAGTGAACTGTGGACATGCTATGTTGGCACTGGAACACGGTGACACTTGTGGGCTGCCCCCAGCACAGTCCTTGCTGATCTGATTTGATGCAAATGACTTACTTCATTGTATGTTTTGATGTACATCTGACAAATAAAGCTAATCTTTAAATCTTTATATAAATAAAAATATAAGAATTACAAACAAAAAATGGTCTGTGAAGTCATGGTAAATTAGTAAATTGAGTCATAGAGAGGCATAGAGTGCTACAGCACAGAAACAGGTCAGTTGGCCCATCTAGTCCATGCCAAACTATTATTCTACCTTGGCCTGTCGACCTGCTACTGGATCACAGCTGTCCATACCCCATCCACCATGTACTTATCCAGACTTATAATTGGATTATTATTTTAATACGTACAAAGGTGCGACTAGGTGCGGGGGAAGTGGGTTGGTGGACGAGATGCACAAGATGATGGTGGAGACAATAATCCAGTAAGGACATACGGGTGTGGTAGTGAGCCCTTCCTGTCACCTACCCACCCACCTTCCTCACCTGGTCTCACAATCATATTTTTGTTAACGCTGCAGTGTTTCAATCAACCAGTAAAATATTAATGCTCCAAAAGGTGTGAGTTGCATTTCCCTTAGTAAAGTAGTGGGTAAATTAAGAAGTAGTTTGTAATCCTTAAAACACTTTGGGATGCCCTGAGGTTGTAAATGGGATTAGTACTGATTGGTACAATGGACAGCACAGATGGCCGAGGAGCTCTTTCAGTTCTATACAACTTGATGACTGATTAACATTTGATTCTTTAGAGAAACTCAAGTGGTTCACTGCATTTTATTTTAACTAACATAAGAAATAGGAGCAGGAGTTGGCCATCTGGCCCATCAAGGTTGGTCCGCCAGTCAATCAGATCATGGCTGATAGATAGATAGATAGATAGATAGACAGACATACTTTATTGATCCCGAGGGAAATTGGGTTTCGTTACAGTTGCACCAACCAAGAATAGAGCATAAATATAGCAATACAAAACCGCAAACAATCAAACAACAATATGCAAACTATGTCAGATGGAAATAAGTTCAGGACCCGCCTATTGGCTCAGGGTGTCTGACCCTCCATGGGAGGAGCCGCAAAGTTCGATGGCCACAGGCAGGAACAGCCTCCCATGACACCCAGTGCTGCATCTCGGTAGAATATGGCCCGAGTCTAACAGCAAAAAGCTCAGTATCTGGGCTACAAACACGTTCCTTGATCATAATATGACCAGGATTGCACCATCCGTTGTTAACCAGAACAACAAGCCCTCCTCTTTTACGCTTACCGTTCTCAGTGCACTTCCGGTCAGCCCGAACGGTCTGGAAGCCCTCCATGAAAACATTTTGGTCAGGTATGTCCTCGTGCAGCCACGTTTCAGTAAAACACATAACACTGTCCTTCCGAAACTGATCTGGCCATAGACTCATCTCCACCTACCTGCCTTTTCCCCATAATCCTTAATTCTCCTTCCATGGAAAAATCTATCCAACCTGGTCTTAAATATATTTACTGAGGTAGCCTCCACTGCTTCATTGCCAGAAAACTCCACAGATTCACCACACTCTGGGAAAAGCAGTTCCTCCTCATCTCCGTCCTAAATCTATCCCCCCGAACCTTGAGGCTATTTCCTCTCGTTCTAGTCTCACCTACCAGTGGAAACAACTTTCCTGCCTCTACCTTATCTATCCCTTTCATAATTTTATATGTTTCTATAAGATCTCCTCTCATTCTTCTGAATTCGAACGAGTACAGTCCCAGACGACTCAATCTCCCCTCATAGTCTAACCCACTCATCTCTGGAATCAACTCGGTGAACCTCCTCTACACCACCTCCAAAGCCAGTGTATCATTCCTCAAGTAAGGAAACGAGAATTGCACGCAGTACTCCAGATGCGGCCTCACCAGTACCCTGAAAAGTTGCAGTATAACCTCCCTGGTTTTAAATGCAATCCCTCTAGCAATGGCCAACATTCCATTTGCCTTCTTGATAGTCCGCTGCACCTGCAAACCAACCTTTTGTGATTCAAGCACCAGCACTCCCAAGTCCCTCTGCACAATAGCATGCTGCAATTTTTTAACTATTTAAATAATAATCTGCTCTTCCTTTTTTCTTTCAAAGTGGATGACCTTGGATTTACCAACATTGTACTCCTTCTGCCAGACCCTACCCACTCACTTAACCCATCTATATCTCTCTGCATATCTTCTGCACAATTTGCTTTTCCACTCAATTTAGTATCATCAGCAAATTTAGATACACTACACTCAGTCCCCTCTTTTACTGCACAGTACAGGTCCTCCGGCCCACTATGTTGTGTCGACCCTCTTCCAGATCATTAGTGTATATCATGAACAGCACTGATCCCCTGCAGCACACTGCTCACCACTGATTGCCAACTGGAGTACAACCCATGTACCCCAACTCTCTGCTTTCTATTAGTTTACCAATCCTCTATCAATGCTAATACATCAGCCCCAACTCTATGCATCCTTACCTTATGGATAAGTTTTTTATGCGGCACCTTATTGAAATAACATCCACCTATTCTCCTCTATCCACTGCACTCATTGTATCCTCAAAGAAATCCAGCAAGATTCTCAAACAGGACCCGCATTTGCTGAATCCACGCATCTACCTGATGGATCCATTTCTTTCCAGATGCCTCGCTATTATTCCTTTAATGATAGCTTCAAGCTATAGATGTTAAACTAACTGGCCTATAGTTACCTGCCTTTTGCCTACATCCTTTTTTGAACAGTGGCGTGACTTTCGCCGTCTTCCAAACAGCTGGGACCTACCCAGAGTCCAGAGAATTTCGGTAAATTATCACCAAAACCTTTACTTTAACTTCTGCCATTTCTGCCAATTAAGTGATCATGAAGGTAAAGACTATAAGTTAACTTACCGCGAGGGAGGAGGTTTGTAAACTGGCACTCTTAATGCGAGGTATTAAAGAGTTCTTCATGGATGGATAATCTATCAGGTTAGCAAATGTTGGAATTATGTTTAGGCAAAGCTCCTAAAAGAGAAAGAAAATAATTTAAATCAACACTTAGTTAAAGTCATTGCAGACAAACTCAAGGGATTGACTACTGGAAGCTGGAGCAATCAGTGTTCATGGCATCAGGTTGGAGGCTACCCAGATAGAAAATGAGGTATTGCTCCTCAAACCTGAGTATGGAAGTAGAGGAAGCCATGGTCAGACATATCAGAGTGGGAATGGAAAGTTGAATTGAAATGGGTGGTCACCAAAAGATCTTGCCTTGTGCGCTAGACTGGGTAAAGGTGCTTGACAAATCAATTCCCCTAAGCTGCGTATTATGTGTCTCCAAGTTCTCAGAAACCTCATCCTTAATAATGGACTCCAACACCTTCCCTACTAAAGTTAGGATGAGAGGCCTACAATATCCTTTCTTCTGCCTCTTTCCCTTATTAAACAGTGGAGTGACATTTGAAATTTTCCAGATCTCTGGAACCATTCCAGAATCTAGTGATTCTTGAAAGATCATCTGCATGAACCAACCATTGTATACAACTTAAAAAGTGTGTGGCACTTTATATTAACATTATATAAAAGAAAATTCAGGCTGTACAGCAACAAAGGTGATGTGTGTGGCTGCATTCCAGTTCATGCATGGCCGCATACACTTGCAACTCATATTGCTCCACAATCTCTTCAGCTACCTCTTTCAGGATCCTGGGTCGCAGCCCATCTACCTCCAGACCTTTCAGCTTCCCAAGCACCTCTTCCTTAGTGATAGCAACTACACTCACTTCTGCCCCCGGACACTCAAATTTTTGGCATTCTGGTAGCATCTTCCATAGCAAAGACTGATGCACAACACTTTAGTTCCTCCACCATTTTGTTATCTCCACATTACTATCTTTTTAGCATTATTTTCCAGCAGTTTGATTTTCCAGCCATTGCTGTTCTGCTGTCATCCCTGCTACTGTCCACTTCCAATCAACTTTCGCCAGCTGTCCTCTCATTCCTCGATAATTTCCTTTACTCCACTGTAATACTAGAAGTTTTTTCAGTTATATAGAGTAAAAGGAAAGTGAGAGTCAATATTACACCACTGGAAAATGATGTTGGTGAGGTAGAAATGGGGACAAAGGAACGGCGATGAACTTAATAAGTAATTTGCATCAGTCTTCACTGTGGAAGATATGAGCAGTGTGCCAGAGGTCTGTGAGTGCTGGGGAGTGAGTGCCATTCTATTACAAAGGAAAAAGTGCTAGGCAAACTGCAAGGTCTTAAGGTGGATAAGTCACCTGGAAACAGATAGATTACATCCCAGAGTTCTGAAAGAGTTTGCTGAAAAGATAGCAGATGTATTGGATATGATCTTTCAAGAATCACTTGATCCTGACATGGTTCCAGAGGACTAGAAGATTGCAAATATCACTCCACTCTTTAAAAAGGGAGGAAGGCAAAAGAAAGGAATTTGTAGGCCAGTTAGCCTAACCTCAATGGTTGGGAAAGTGTTGGAGTCTATTAGTAAGGATGCGGTCTCAAGGTATTTGGAGACTAATGATAAAATATGTCAACGTCAGCGTGGCTTCTGTAAAGGGAAACCTTCACTGACAAATCTGTTAGAGTTTTTCGAGGAAGTAACGAGCAGAGTGGAAAGGAGAGACATTGGATGTCATTTATTTGGATTTTCAGAAGGCATTTGATAAGGTGCCACATATGAGACTGCTCAACAAGGTAAAATCCCATACATTACAGGAGAGATTCTGGCATGGATAGAGGAATGGCAGACAGGCAGGAGGCAATGAGTGGGAATAAAAGGGGCCTTTTCTGGTTGGCTGCCAGTGACTAGTGGTGGCACAAGTTTGGAGGAGGAGACGATGGCAGCGTGAGGCAGCATGCAGCGGCCACTCCGGTGAATGATATCTGTTATCTGTCAAGTAGGGTGCCATGCACAATCCTGATTTAATGGAGACAGATGTGAGAGCACGGAGGAACATCTGGAGAAGCTTCTGAAATGCCTTCTTCGCTGCCACTGCTACTGTGTGATCCAGAATCTCCGGAGAAGGCCCCGAGTCCTCAGCTTTGCTTGTTGCTCGGCCGCCAGGGCGGGGTCGAAGCACTCAGCAGGGGATAGTGCTCAGGAGGCTGTATCAGGGGGGCTGGTTGGAGGCTCACAGTTTTCGGATGGACTCAAGTTGGCTGTGGTCAGGTGCTTCCAATGCATCAGCAGTTGTCGGCACCTGGAGGTTTATGGCAGGGAGAGTTTCTCCCTTTTGCCGCCTGCTATCGGGACTATCGGGAGTCGATCGGAACTTTGAGACTTTTTTTTACCGTGCCCATAGTCTGCTCTTCATCAAATTACGGTATTGCTTTGCACTGCTGTAACTATTTGTTACAATTATGTGGTCTTGTCAGTGTTAGTCTTTGGTTTGTCCTTTTTTTGTGCTATCACTCTGGAGGAACATTGTATCATTTCTAAATGACAATAAATGACTGAGTGTCCTCATAATCTAATCTAATCTCAGGGGTCAGTATTGGGACCACTAATTTCCACATTGTTTGTCAACAATTTACATAATGGAATTGATGGCTTTGTGGCAAAGTTTGCGGATGATATGCAGATAGGTGGAGGGGTAGGTAGTTTTAAGGAAGCAATGAGATTGCAGTAGGATTTAGACAAATTGGAAGAATAGGCAAAAAGAAGTGGCAGGTGGAATACAGTGTGGGAAATGTATGATAATGCATTTTGGTAACAGGAACAAAAGTGCAGACCATTATCTAAATGGGGAGAAGGTTCAAACACCAGAGGTGCAGAGGGACTTAGAAGTCCTCGTGCAAGACTCCCAGAAGGTTAATTTACAGGTTGAGTCTGTGGCAAAGAAGGCCAATGATTGTTGGCATTCATTTCAAGGGGAATAGCACGGAGATAATGCTGTGCCTTTATAAGACACTAGTCAGACCGCACTTGGACTATTGTCAACAGTTTTGGGCTCCATATCTCAAAAATGTCATCATTAGACAGAGTCCACAGGAGGCTCACGAGGATGATTCTGGGAATGAAGAGATTAACATTTGAGGAGCGTTTGGCAGCTTTGGGCCTATACTCACTAGAATTAGAAGAATGTGGGGGAATCTCATTGAAACACACCAAACGTTGAAAGGACTAGATAAGGTGGATACAGAGAGGATGTTTCCTATGTTGGGTGTGTCCAGAACTGGAGGGCATAGCCTCAAAATTCAGGAATGAGCTTTTAGAACAGAGGCAAGGATGAATTCTTTTAGCCAGAGAGTAGTGAATCTGTGAAATACTCTGTCACAGACAGTTGTGGAGACCAAGACTGTGCGTATATTTAAAGCAAAAATTGATAGTTTCCTGATTGGTCAGGGCATGAAAGGTTTTGGCAAGAAGGCTGGTGTATGTGGTTGAGTGGGATTCGGGATCAGCCATGATGGACTGGCGGAGAAGAATCAATGGGCTGAATGGCCTAATTCTGCTCCTATGTCTTATAGTAATACTGACTCATCTGACTTTGGCATCTCCATCTCAAATTGCAGGGTGAATTCTATCATTTTATGATCACTGGCACCTTAGGATTCCTTTACCTAAGCTCTTTAAGGTCAACTCGAATGTCTTCCATGATGAGGATGTCTCTGAGTCCATGGAAGGGGTTACAAGTTTCATCCAGAAGTGCATCGAGGATGTTGTCCCCAGAAATCGATCAGGGTCTATCCAAGCCAGAAGCCCTGGATCAACAGTTCCATGTAAGCAGCACTTACTGCGTGACACAGAGCTTACATTGCCAGTGACTAACAGGAACTCAAGAAATGTAGCTACACAAAGCCATCAAGGCAGTGAAACGAAAATACAGGGACAAGATCTGGACACAACTCTCCACCGATAACAAACGCAGCTTATTGACATCAAGGGATCTGGGGTTGAGAGTTTTAAGTTCCTCAGCATACACCTCAACAAGGATCTCACGTGGCCTATACATACTGGCTGTGTGGTGAAAAAGGTACAAGAGTGCCTCTTTCACCTCAGACATTTGAAGAAGTTTGGTATGGGCCCCTAAATCCTAAGAACCTTCTACAGGAGTGCAATTGAGAGCATCCTGATTGGCTGCATCACTGTCTGGTATGAGAACTGTACTTCCCTCAATCACAGGACTCTGCAGAGAGTGGTGCGGACAGCCCAGTGCATCTGTAGATATGAACTTCCCATTATTCAGGACTTTTACAAAAGCAGGTGTGTAAAAAGGGCCCAAAGGATCATTGGGGACCCAAGTTATCCCAGCCACAAACTGTTCCAGCTGCTACTATTCGGGAAGTGGTACCGTAGCATAAAAGCCAAGACCAACAAGCTCTGGGACAGCTTCTTCCACCAGGCTATCAGTCTACTTAACTCATGCTGACACAACTGTATTTCTATGCTATATTGACTATCCTGTTGTACATACTATTTATTATAAATTACTATAAATTGCACATTTAGATGGAGACGTAACGTAAAGATTTTTACTCCTCATGTACATGAAGAATGTAAGTAATAAAATCCATTCAATATAATAATTTCTGGTTCATTACACAACACCCAATCTAGAATAGCTGATCGATCCCCTGGTGGGTTCAACTATGAGCTGCTCTTAAAAGCCATCTCCAAGGCATTCTACAAATTTCCCCTCTTGGGATAGAGCATCAACCTGATTTTCCCAATTTACCTGCATATTGAACTATCGTAACACTGTCCTTTTGACATGCCTTTTCCACCTGCTTTGTAATTTGTAGCCTACATCTTTGCTACAGTTCGGAGGCCTGCAGTTAACACCCATCAGGATCTTTTTACCTTTGTTCTTAGCTCTATCCACAAGAATTCCATACCTTCCAATCCTATGTCACCTCTTTCCAAGGATTTGATTTCTTCCCCTACTATCAGAGCCACCCTACCCCCTCTATGTACCTGTCTGTCCTTTGGATTCAATGTGCATTCTTGGATGTTACGCTCCCAGCTATAATCTTCTTTCAGCCAAGATTCAGTGATGCCTACAATATCATACATGCCAATCTGTAACTGTGCTACAAATTCATCTGCTTTATTCCATATACTGTGTGCATTCAAATAGAACACTTTCAATCCTGTATTCGTCACCCTTTTGATTTTGTTCCCCTTTTACATCGCGACTTATCCCGTTGACTGTAATTCTAACCCTATCATCAACCTGTCCTTGCTATCAGTCTCACTACACACTGCCCCTATTTGTAAATTAACTGCCCCTTCCTTAGTCCTATCACTCCGGTTCCCATCCCCCTGCCAAATTAGTTTAAACCTTCTTCAACAGCTCCAGCAAACCTGCCCACGAGGATACTGGTTACCCTCAGGTTCAGCTGTAACTCATCCCTTTTGTACAGGTCATACCTTCCCTAGAAGAAGGATCTCTAGAAGAGATCCCAATGATCTAGAAATCTAAAACCTTACCCCCTGCACCAGTTCCTCAGCCAAGCATTTATCTGCCAAATGTTCCTATTCTTCTCCTATTACCCTGACACGTGGCACAAGCAGTAATTCAGAGATTACTACTCTGGCAGTCCCGCTTTTCTGTTTCCTACCCATCTCCATAAAAGTCTTTTTTCCAGGACCTCTTCACCTTTCCTATCTATGCCATTGGTACCAATACATAGCAAGACTTCCGCTCCCCCTCCCCCTTTAGAATACCATGGACCTGATCCAAGACATCCCTACCCTGGCACCTGGGTGGCAACCGGGATGGTGTCTCTTTCATGTCCACAGAATCTCATCTCTATTCCTCCATCTACAGAGGTGCAGTCCTCTTCACCTCTCCTCTTCTGAGCCACAGCGCCACATTCAAGACCAGAGACCCAGTCACTGCACCCCAAACCCAGTAGGTTGTTTCCCTTAACAGTATCCAAAACAGTATACTTATTACTGAGAGGAACAGCCACAGGGGTACTCTGTATTGGCTGCTCACTTCCCTTCCTTCTCCTGATTAGTGTAATGTCTTACAGCACTAGCTTGGGGTTCAATTCCAACTCTTGGTTGGAAGGTACTTGTTCATTTTCCATGTGACCACATGGGATTCCTCTGGGTGCTCAGTTTTCTCCCACGTTCCAAAGACGGATGGGTTTGGGCTAGTAGATTGTGGACTTGTTATGTTGGCTGTTGACACAATCAATGAATTTCAATATATGTTTTAATGTAGATATGACAAATTGCACTTTGGAATGACCAACCAAGGTAGGTCTGACACGGTGAGCAGTAGGGCACTGAGGGGTGTGATAGACAAAAGGGATCTGGGAATACAGATCACATAATTCCTTGAAAGTGGTGTTACAGGTAGATAATGTTGAAAACTGTTAGCACATTGGCCTTCATAAATCAAAGTACTGAGTACAGGAATTGGGATGTTATGTTGAAATTGTGTAAGACGCTTGTGAGGCCTAATTTGGAATTTTGTGTGCAGTTTTGGTCACCTGCCTACAGGAAAGATGTAAATACAACTGAACAAGTGCAGAGAAAATTTACAAGGATGTTGCTGGGATATGAGGACCTGAGTTATAGGGATTGATTGAATAGTTTAGGACTTCATAATGTTACAGAGTCCACATCATTCATGTCAGCGATATGTCATTGCTCGAAATCTCTCTGTGCTCTTCAGTAAGACTATACCTGAATCTGAATTGATGGTGCTTCCAGAGCCCGGTAAATCATCGGTAAGACCGTGTTTTTTATATCTTCTGGAGGAGTTTTTGTTAACAACAAATCCATCTTTTGCAAGAAGATTAGCAGCACCTAATCACAACAGAACACAAATAACTTCATTCAATTTGTTACTTCTCCAAGCAAACCAGTAAAATATATGAAAATTAATTCAAGTTTATTGTCACTCAACCGCATACATTTATACCATCAAACAAAACAATGTTCCAAGTAGCACAGCACAGTACATGTAACTCTCACAACACGTAAAAGTAACATTACCACAAAGAAGTTAACAGATAATAAATATATTCCATTAGATTGACATTTAGCATAAGTGTCAGAGATTGACAGAAAAAAAATGCAAAAGCTAATAAGACTGTCTATTTCTTTTCAGCTTTGTATCTAGATGTGCATTCAACTCACCATGTTGCTAGCCTGAAGCATGAAAAGAAAAAGAATAATTTACTTAATTTACTTGCAGCATGGAGTACTTCACAGATTGCTAAAGAGCACACACAAAAATAATATTTCTTTTTAGTTTGAGCAACAAACAGAAATTCACCCAAAAGCAGTTTGCAGACAGCAAGAAGACCTGGCAGATTTGGGTCTCGGGATGACACAAAGCCATACCACAATCTCTAAGCAGCTCAAGTGAGCGAATTAGTGGTGGGGCAATGTGTAACCCACAATTCTGGAAGGATATTACATCTGCCCCCAATGAACATGCATGGCTCTCTATTGAATGGCTGCTAATCACACTCACAACTGAAGTAGTATTACACATACACAGCCACAGTGGGCTACAGTGAGAAGGACACGCTGCAATTTCCCTTTGCTTTTAGCCTGTGCATCTCAACCTAAACAAAATTCAGACTGCTTCATTCTTTGCAGCTTCTTGATGGTCTCGATTCTCTGTACCTGAATGGGCTCTTGCAACTTGAAGACTGGTACCAGGTCTGGGAGAATTAGCTTAACGTACTCCTCCTTGGTGCATTCTTCAACGATGAGCAGGACGTTCGGCAGGACAAAGGGCACCATGTCCGGGTTCACAAACTCTGACGTCAAGCACGGTAGGATGCGCTGAACTACAACCCGCTAGATCAGAAAAAAACAACAGCGACGGAATTAATACAGAGATTCATCCTTTGTTAGAATGACATCCTTACTACTCAAGAACCTATCAAACTCCACTTTAAATATACCCAATGACATAGCTGTTTGTGGCAATGAATTTCACAGATTCACCACCCTCTGGCTAAATAAATTCCTTCTCATCTCTGTTGGCGTTTTCCATTTATTTCCCAGCAATCTGTATTTTGATTCAACATATCAATGGGTTTATTCATGAACATTCACTTCCCCCATCTCCTCTCCCAACCAGATATGAGAAGGTGCAGAAGAGGTTTATCAGCTTACCTAGGCCAAATCAAAGGTGGCGACGAATCAGTATTTAGGAGGGAGATTGAAAATCCGGCTGACTGGTGCCACAATGCCAACCTCTTACTCAATGTCAGTCAAACCAAGGAGCTGATGATTGATTGACGTCAGGAAGAGGAAACTAGAGGTCCATGAGCCAGTCCTCATTGGGGGACCAGAGATGGAAAAGATTAGCAACTATAAATTCCTCAGTGTTATCATTTCAGAGGACCTGTCCTGGGCCCAGCACATAGATGCAATTACAAAGAAAGCACGGTAGTGCTTCTACTTCTTTCGCTGTTTGGGAAGATTCAGCATGATCTCTAGAACTTTGACAAACTTCTACAGATGTGTGGTGGAGAGTATTTTGACTGGATGCATCACAGCCTGGTATGGAAACACCAATGGCCTTGAAAAGAGAATCCTACCAAAAGCAGTGCGTATGGCCCAATCCATCTTTGGTAACCCCTTCCCACCATTGAGTACATCTACATGAAACATTGCTGCAGGAAAGCAGCATCCATTACCAGGGACCCCCACCATCCAGGTCATGCTCTCTTCTCGCTGCTGCCATAAGGAAGGTGGTACTGGAGCCTCGGGACTCACACCACCACGTTCAGGAACAGTTATTACCGCTCAACCATTGGGCTCTTGAACCAAAGATAATTTCATTCAACTTCATTTGCCCCATTACTGAATTCTTCCCACACCCTATGGACTCATTTTCAAGGACTCATCTCATTTTCTCAGTATTTATTGCTCATTTAGCTGTTATTATTGTACTTTTTTCTTTCTTTTTGTATTTGCACAGATGGCTGACATTTGAACTGGTTGTCCGTCCTGCTGGTGCAGTCTTTCATTGATTCTGTTACGGTTATGGGATTTATTGAGGATGTCCACAAAAAATAAATCTCAGGGTTGTATATGGTGATATATACGTACTTTGCTAATAAATTTATTTCAAACTCTGATTTGTATGACAGTATATGACAATCTTCACGCTGTATATCGGTCCATGTGACAATAATAAACCAATGTCAATAGTGATTTGAGAAACTAAGTTTCACTGCCATTACCAGTCACAATGGAACTAACCAGACCTTGGGAAGCTTTGGCAGAACTTTCGGCAGCCCTTTGTAAAATTGTGACTTCTGTAGGTTGTCTCGCTGGAAGAGGGTATCAAAATACTGCAGAGTCATAGCCCCTATGTCATCAAAAAAAGGGATCTGGGAAAGAGCACACAAAGTTCATCAGAACAAAACAAATAAATAATGAGCTCAAAGGTTTCATGGAAATTCAATCTGATGCCAGAATTATTTTCTCAAACACTGATCAAAAATAATCAAGCGTACGTCAGAACTTTTTTTAAAAGAGTATATATATTCAGCTATAAAAACACAGAGCACTAAAGCACAGAAAGACTTTTCAGCCTATCTAGTCCATGCTGAACAGTTGTTCTGCCATTGATCTACACGTGGACCACAGCCCTTCATACTCCTCCCATCCAAACTTGTCTTAACTGTTGCAAATAAACCCGCATCCACCACTTCTGCAATCACACAATCATTGGTTAACTACTGATGGTCAGGACTGAGGCACGGAAGCTGAGATAACAGAGTGTGTCCAATTCTGGTCGCCTCATTATCAGAAGAGTGTCGGTGCAGAGGAGACTTACTAGAATTCTGCCTGGACTTGAGGGCATGCTGTATTAACATAGGCTGAGTGATCCAGGGCTTTTCTCTTTGGAGTGACCTCAGCCAAGCACATGGACCAACTGTCCAAACCTGTCATACTGAGGGGCTTGCCACACTGTTGGAGGAGCAGCAGTGAAGAAGCAAGCATGTCACCAACTTGAATATCATCTGTGCAACCTTCAGCACCTGAGACATACCCTTTTCTCATTTTCATGAACTTGTCATAAGCCTGAGAGTCTGGGCCCAAGGACTGGAGGTCCAAGAATGGCCTGTCCCGGGGTTGGAGGCCATCTGTGTGTGCCAATGATTCAGTGGATAGGAGGGTGCAAAAGAGGTTGTTTTGCTGTTGCTGTCTTGTTGGGTTTTGTTGCTGTTGTTGCTGCTACTGCTGTTCGCTTTCTGCTAAACATGGTGGGCATGCTATGATGGTGCCAGAATGTGTGGTTGTGTTGGTTGTGAAAGCATAAGATACATTTCATGTTTCCATGTACCCGTGACAAATAGATCTGAAGCTTATCCTATTGTCATTAGGGAGGAGGTACGGTAGCCTGAAGACCCACACTCACATTTTAGGAATAATTTTTCCCTCCACCATCAGATTTCCGAATGGTCCATGCACTGATGAACACAACATCACGATTCCTCTTTGGCACTATTTATTTATATTTATTGTAACTTAATCTTTTCTGTCTTGCACTCTGCTGCTGCCACAAAGCAATCAATTTCACAACAAGAATCAGTGATAAAAACCTGTTTCTGATTCAGATGTCCTGCCTTTCTCAAATTAATGTAAAGTTCCTCAAGCAACTCTTCTAAGAAATCTACCATCCCTGCTGGACTCGTTTGTGTCCAGGACAAAGAAGTGGGAAGGCAAAAACCTTTACAGACACTACCCGCCCTGCAAACGGCCTTTTCCTAAAGCTCCCTTCTGGAAAGCGCTATAGAGCTATGAAAACTAAAACTTCACACCATCTTGAAAGTTTCTTCGCCCAGGCGATTGATCTGATCAACCATTCTAGTTCAGCTCTTACCCCTTTCATCTTTCTGTAAACCCACTGATAATGCTGCTTACATTGTAAATGCAAGCTAGTATTTGTGTTGATGCACATTTTATTCCACATCCTCTTTCAAACACTAATTTTATTAGCTTTTTCACTATACACAATTCTTTATTTTTATATAATTCTTTATAGTTGTTGAAGGTTGTTGTTTCTTGTGTGCTGTGCCCTGACCAACACACCACAGCAAATTCTTAATAATGTACATGCATATGGGAAATAAAGTTGATCCTTGATCTTATGAAGGGTAAGGAGCTTTCCCTGAAGTACCAGGCTGAACCAATATCACTAAACACACAGATTGGCCTATCATTTATCAATCTCTTGTTTCAGGAAGCCTGAGGTGCATAAAATGTGCTTTTTTTTTTTGTTGGCTGCTTTGTAAAAGTACTTCCACTGCTGAGAACTACAAAATCACTGGGCAGGAGAGAGAATCACCTGGTTTCAACAAGTGGAGAGATGTAATTTCATATCTGTCTGCCTGCTGCCTGCTCACCTTACATAGCTGATCAGCATCTGGTCTCACAGCCGGCGTTACATTTAGGAGCAATTTCAGATGCTCCCGGACCTCCTCGGGAACCTTCTGCAGTATGCCAGGGCCCAATCGAGTGAGCTGCAAAAGCAGAAAAGACATTCATAATTCAATCCTCAAACCAAACAACGGCAAGTCATGTTTGAAAATCTCTCACAAACTTGATTTTTTTCTCTCTCGAACTGTCAACATGAACCCATTGACTGAAAGACTTCAAAAACCTATCCCCACGGCAACCCTGACCTCCACCCCTCAACCTCCCCCTTATGAAGGGTAGAGATAGGGTAAATGTAAGCAGGCTTTACCCGCTGAGGTTGGGTGAGACCAGAACTCAAGGTCATAGGTTAAGGGTGAAAGGTGAAATGTTTAAGGTGTACCTGACAGGCAACTTCTTCACTCAGAGGGTGGGCAAGAGTGTGGATCGAGCTGCCTGCAGAAATGGTGGATGCAGATTTGATCACAACATTTAAGAGAAGTTTGGATAGGTTCACAGATGAGAGGGGTCTTGAGGGCTATGGTCCAAGACAGGTAGATGGGACTAAACAAAGTAACAGTTTGGCATGGGCTAGATGGGCCTCAGGGCCTGATTCTGCACTGCAGTGTTCTATGACTATATTACCTCTGTCTTATCCATTCCTCTGCTTCTTTGCACCTTAAAGCTAATTTATTTTCACTTTTTCCTGGTATTGACAAAGGGTCTGTGAGTTGATGACTGTTTCTCTTCCCGCAGATGCTGCCTGACCTGCACAGTGTTTACAGCAAACTATTTAAGACACTTGTTCTATGTTTTTACTCTTGCAAGATACACAAAAGAAAAATAAATTATGTGGTAAAACAATTAAAAGACCAATGATGGCAGCTAAGCCCTGGACGTGCGTTTTAATCAAATACTTAAACACAGAAAGAGAAGTGGAGTTAGGGGTGAGGTTGGGAGTTAGGCACAGAGATGTGAGAGGTTAGAGGTCAGGCCTGAGTCTAGGCCTCTACTCTATGTTACACATTCGAAGGCCAGCGACGACATAGATGAAAGGATGGATGTCAGCCATGGACAAAGATCAGCAAAAACAATGGCTGGTTCCCCAAGCAATGCCAGTCAGTGAGTCTGAAGTTCAGCCGTGAGGTCAGTACTGAAGATCAAAGCCCGAAGATCAACTAGAAGCCTGAAAGTCGAGGCCCATTGGCCAGAAGCCTGGAAGTGGAGGCCCATTGGCCAGAACCATGAATTCCAGTCTTTTGGGGAAATCAGAGGCCTGATGTCTGTGAGTCCAATGAAGGCTAGAGCCCAGGAGGCAGCCTGTCCTGTGGTTGGAGGACTGTTTGTATATTTGAGTAGGTGCATAGATGAGAGGAAGGGAAGTTACCTGTTTCGCTGCTGTTGTTCCACTAAACACTGGGGACATGCAATGTTTGCGCCGGAATGTGTGGCAACACTCTAGGCTGCCTCCAGCATATTCTTAGTTTGTGTTGGTTGTTAACGCAAACAACGCATTTCACTAACAACAGGAATTCTGCAGATGCTGGAAATTCAAACAACACACATAAAAGTTGCTGGTGAACGCAGCAGGCCAGGCAGCATCTCTAGGAAGAGGTGCAGTCGACGTTTCAGGCCGAGACCCTTCGTCAGGATTTCACTGTAGGCGTCGATGCGCATATAATAAACGAATCTACATCAATCTACTTCCTTGAGGTCCTTGCACTTTATTTGTCTGCCTGCACTGCAATTTCACTAAGCACATCTTTCCCTCTCCACCTCTCTCCGCTTTCCGCAGGGATCGGTCCCTCCCCACGGATCTCCCACCTGGCACTTAACCCTGTAAGCGCAAGTGCTACACCTGTCCCTACACCTCTCTTGCCACCATTCAAGGCTCCAAACAGTCCTTCCAAGTGAGGCAACACTTCACTTGTGAGTCTGTTGGGGTCACCTATTGGATCCAGTGCGGCCTCCTCTACATCGGTGAAACCCGACGCAGATTGGGGGACCGCTTCGTTGAGCACCTCTGCTCCGTCCGCCACCAACAGACAGGATCTCCCAGTAGCCACCCACTTCAACTCTGCTTCCCACTCCCATTCAGATATGTCCATACATGGCCTCCTCTACTGCCATGATGAGGCTAAACTCAGGTTGGAGCAGCAACACCTCATATACCGTCTAGGTAGTCTCTAGCCCCTTGGTATGAACACAGAATTCTCCAACTTCCGGTAATTCCCTCCCCCTCTCTTCCTCTATCCCTATGTCACTCTGCCCCCTCCCCCAGCTGCCTATTACCTCCCTCATGGTTCCGCCTCCTTCTACTACCCATTGTGTTTTCCCCTATTCCTTCTTCACCTTTCCTGCCTGTCACCTCCCTGCTTCCCCTCCCCCACCCCTTTATCTTTCCCCTTACTGGTTTTTCACCTGGAACCTACCAGCCTTCTCCTTCCCACCCTTCTCCCACCTTCTTTATAGGGCCTCTGCCCCTTCCCTCTACAGTCCTGACGAAGGGTTCCGGCCCGAAACGTCGACCGATCTTTTCCACTGATGCTGCCCGGCCTGCTGAGTTCCTCCAGCGTGTTGTGAGTGTTGCTTTGACCCCAGCATCTGCAGATTATTTTGTGTTTAATTAGAGCCAGTTCAGTGCCGGGGAAAGGAGGAGATTCAAACACTGGAGTGGTTGGAAAAGGCAACACAAATTTATGAGGTAATAGCAGATCAGAGGAAGAAAATTAGTTTGGAACTAGAGCACTGTGTTCCATGTGAAAATGAGTTAAAAGTCCACTGGAGACTCAGCAAGAGGCAGCTGTGCTGGGATTGGAGGACAATGCATTTGTGTGCGCAGGAGGTGGGGCAGGGAGGAATGGGGTTTGTTTTTGCAGTTCAAAGTTCAATGGTTGAAAGGTCATTTATTATCAACGTATACAACTCTGAGGTTTTTCTTACGCAGGTAGCCACAAAATCAAGAAAAAAAGAACAACAGGACAATCGTCAACCCCCAAATTCCAACTCCCTGCACAAAAGAAAAATAAAATGGAACAGGCACATCGGCTCCCAATCCCCCTCACACAAAAAATGAGAAAGTTCAGGCGAAAAACACAGAGTATAAAAAACTATAAGACTGAAAGAAGTCCATATCCAAAATGCAGAAAACCTGGGCACAGCATCTGTCTCTCCCCTCTCCAGCAACAGAGTGACCCCACCAGCAATCAGAAGGCAGTCTCTCCTCTCTGTTGTTAATTGTTGTTCTGCTGAGCACTGAGGGCTGCTATATTGATGCAGAAGGTGTGGCCCCAGCACGTCCTTAGGTTACGTTGGTTGTTAACACAAATGATGCACTTCACTGATATATATGTGAGGAATAAATTCATCTGAATCTGAAAAGTCAATATTCTGTAGAGGGAAGTAACAACTATGGCTTTTATGAGCCCTGAAATGATGAGAGTGAGATTATTGCAATATATGAAGGTAAGTGGGACAGGCAGCTTAGAGGGTCATAATCTCACATCAGGGTGGTCCAGGGCACAAGGGTAGGCAGACCATAAGATATAGGAGCAAAATTAGGTAACACATCCTTTGAGTCTGCTCTGCCATTCCATCATGGCCAATTTACGATCCCTCTCAACCCCACTCTACTTTCTGCCTGTTATATTCGATGCCTTTATAAATCAAGAACTTATCAAACTACGCTTTAAATATACCCAATGACTTAGCCTCCACAGCCATTCGTGGCAATTAATTCCACAAATTCACCACTCTCTGGCTAAAGAAATTCCTCCTCATCCCTGTTTGGAAGGTATGTCCTTCCATTCTGATGCTGTGCCCTCCGGTTCTGGACTTCCTCACTAGAGGAAACATCCTCTCCATGTCCTCTTTACTTAGGCCTTTCAATAGCGACTAGGAAGTAGGTTCTGGGAGACATGAGAAGAAAGGAGGTGGGTAAGAGGTGGATTCAAGAGAATAACCAGTCTGATAAAAGGTCATCGCCTTCAGCACACTGCTGCTCTCTCCACAGATGCTGACTAACCTGTTGAGCACTTGCAACACTGCCGGTTTTTATTAATGTTCATTCCCTACAGTTTTTGTGCTTTTCGATTACCTGATCCAGTTGTCTGCTGAAACTCTTGAAGATGTCCTGCTTGTTGACTTCAAAGATGGGTGTGCCGTCATTAAACACGGTGAACATGACACCTCCTAAGGAGTACATGTCACTGGCCAGATCACAGCTCACTGATAGAATGTACTCCGGAGCAACGTATTCTGGGTTCGGAAGGCACAAAGGAGGAAGGTTTGGGTCCCACTCCTTGCATGTAAATTTAAGCTGCAAAAGGGAACGAGAAAAATATAAACACAAGAGATTCTGCAGATGCATAATAATAGTCTGGCATGGACTAGATAGGCCGAAGGGCTAGTATCTGTGCTGTAGCACTCTATTAGTATGTTGGAAATCTTGAACACCACACACAAAATGCTGGAGGAACTCGACAAGCTAGGCAGCATCTATGGAGGAAAATAAAGAGTCAAAGTAGCTGACCCAAAACAGCGACTATTTATTACCCTCCATGGATGCTGCTTGACTTGCTGAGTTTTTCCAACATTTTGTTTGCATTATTCCAGATTTCCATAGAAAGGAATAAATAATCAATGTTATGGGTCAACTGTTGATTTCTCTCCATAGATGCTGCCTGACCTGCTGAGTTCCTCCAGCATTTCAAGTTACGTTCCACAAAAAAAACCTGATTTAACTAAATTCAAATTGTAAAACCTAGCATTATCCACTGCAAATAGTCTTTGGTCCAGCAACATTCAGCCACCTCATGGTAAAGTTTGCTGATGACACAAAATTAGGGGGAACAGTCTGATAACATTCAGGCAGCAGAATCAATACAGTTAGATCTAAACAAAATCAGGATGTGGGCAGATAAATGGCAGATGAAATTTAATACAAGTATTACATATAGGAAGCAGAAATATTAGCTATAAATACACAATGGGGGGCCCTTGAGTTAAAAAGCGCACTGTACGAGGAGGTTTTGGGTGTCCTGGTAGACTCATTATTATCAACACCTAGACAATGCACAGAAGCAATTAGGAAGACTAACAGAATGCTGGCTATATAATGTGCTCAGTGGAGCTCAAGTCTAGAGTCATTCTCCGGAAGCTGTATATTACGCTTCTGAGGCCACACCTTGAGTACTGTATACAATTTTGTTCTCCATATTATGTGATGGCACTAGAGAGAGTTCAGAAAAGGACAACTAGACTCATTCCAATTCTGCAGGGTATGAGGTTTAGAAACATAAAAAATCTACAGCACAATACAGACCCTTCAGTCCACAAAGCTATGATGAAAGATTGAAAGAATTAAATCTTTTTAACCTTAGTAAACATAGAATGAGAGGAGACATGATAGAAGTGTTCAAAATCATTAAGGGTATAAGTAAGGTGGATGGCTGCTGCTACTTCAAAAGTAATCCAACGTCAAGGACACATGGAGGAGATTTCAGATTAACATCAGGAAGTAATTTTTTTAACACGGTGAGCTGTGGACATGTGGAACAAACTACCTAGTTGGGTACCTTAGAGACTTTCAAATCTAAACTTGATAGTTATATCAACACACTATATGAATAGGAATGTGGCAAGCTTTGTTGGGCCGAATGGCCTGTTCTTGTAAAAATTGCCCTGTGTGCATTCTACGTCATGGTGACTTCATAACAAAATGTTTTGTGATCAAGAGTAAATCTCACTGCTTTGGACCTCACACCAGATGCAGTCAGGACAGCTGATTGAAAGAGAAAAGAGAATCAAATGAGATTTTGCAACAATCCTAGTTTCATTAGCACTGATGGCATCTGCTCAACATTATCTGTTTAAATTCTCTGGCTACTATGATAAAATTCGAACTCTATTTCAAATATGAAGGGTTGTGGGCTCTGTAGGAGGGAAGGGCTAAACTGATCTGTCATCAGCGGCTTTCCTGTAACTTGATGAATGGTTATAAGTCTGAAACATTAATTTAGTTCACTCATTGTAGATTCTGTTTGACCAGATGAATCACAGAGTTACAGCATGGAAACAGGCCCTTTGGCTCACCCATTCTGTTTAAACGAGATTAGTTTTATTTGTCATATGTACATTGAAACATCGAAACATACAGTGAAATGCGTTGCTTGCATTAAAGTCCAACACATTCCAAGGATGTGCTGGGGAAATACTCCAAGTGTTACCATGCTTCCATGACAACATAGCATGCCCACAACTTATTAACACTAACCCAAATGTCTTGGAATGTGGGGAGAAACCAGAGCACCTGGAGGAAACCCACGCAGTTAGATTCAGAAACAGAATCAGGTTTATTATCACCTGCATGTGACGTGAAATTTGTTAACTAAGCAGCAGCAGTTCAATGCAATACATAATATAGAAGAGAAAAAAATCATAATAAATCAATTACAGTATACATGTATTGAATAGATTAAAAAACATGCAAAAATCAGAAATACTGTATATTAAAAAAAAGTGAGGTAGCGTCCAAGGGTTCAAAGTCCATTTAGGAATCAGATGGCAGAGGGGAAGAAGCTGTTTCTGGATCGCTGAGTGAGTGCCTTCAGACTTCTGTATCTCCTACCTGATGGTAACAGTGAGAAAAGGGAATGGAAGTCCTTAATAATGGACGCTGCCTTTCTGAGACACCGCTCCCTAAAGATGTCCTGGGTACTTTGTAGGCTAGTACCCAAAATGGAGCTGACTAGATTTACAACCCTCTGCAACTTCTTTCGGTCCTGTGCAGTAGCCCCTCCATACCAGACAGTGATGCAGCCTGTCAAAATGCTCTCCATGGTACATCTATAGAAGTCTTCGAGTGTATTTGCTGACATGCCAAATCTCTTCAAATTCCTAATAAAGTATAGCCGCTGTCTTGCTTTCTTTATAACTACATCTACATGTTGGGACCAGGTTAGATCTTCAGACATCTTGACACCCAGAAACTTGAAACTGTCACTCTTTCCACTTCTGATCCCTCTATGAGGATTGGTATGTGCTCCTTCGTCTTAACCCTTTCTGAAGTCCACAATCAGCTCTTTTGTCTTACTGGCATCGAGTGCCAGGTTTTTGCTGCAACACCACTCCACTAGTTGGTATATCTCACTCTTGTATGCCCTCTCATCACCACCTGAGATTCTACCAACAATGGTTGTATCATCAGCAAATTTATAAATGGTATTTGAGCTGTGCCTAGCTACACAGTCATGGGTGTATAAGAGAGTAGAGCAGTGGGCTAAGCACACATTCCTGAGGCGCACCAGTGTTGACAGTCAGCGAAGAGGATATGTCCGCACAGGTTGTGGTCTTCCTGTTGGATCCAGTTGCAGAGGGAGGTACAGAGGCCCAGGTTCTGCAGCTTCACAATCAGGATTGTGGGAATGATGGTATTAAATGCTGAGCTATAGTCAATGAACAGTAGGTGTCTGTGTTGTCCAGGTGGTCTAAAGCCCTGTGGAGAGCCACTGTGATTGCGTCTGCTGTTGACCTATTATGGCAAAAGGCAAATTGCAATGGGTCCATGTCCTTGCTGAGGCAGGAGTTCAGTCTAGCCATGACTAAACTCTCAAAGCATTTCATCACTGTCGATGTGAGTGCTACCAGGTGATAATCATTCAGGCAGCTCACATTATTTTTCTTAGGCACTGGTAATATTGTTACCTTTTTGAAGCAAGTGGGAACTTACGCCCGTAACAGTGTGAGGTTGAAAATGTCCTTGAATACTCCCGCTGGTTGGTTGACACAGGTTTTCAGAGTCTTACCAGGGACTCCATCGGGACCTTCTGCTTTGCAAGGGTTCACTCTCTTTAGAGACAGCCTAACATTGGCCTCTGAGACAGAGATCACAGGGTCATCAGGTGCAGTAGGGATCTTCACAGCTGTAGTTGTGTTCTCACTTCCAAAGCGTGCATTGTAGGAAGTAACGTCCTGTAAACCCTGCCAGAGTTGCTGTGCATCCAATGTCACCTCCAACCTCACTCAAAATTGTCTCTCCGCCCTTGAAATAGCCCTCCGCAAATCATACCTGGTTTTCTGGTACAGGCCTGAGTCGCCAGACTTGAATGCCACAGGTCTAGCCTTCAGTAGACGATGTACCTCCTGGTTCGTCCATGGCTTTTGGTTTGGGAATGTACAGTAAGTCTTTGTAGGTGCACACTCATCCACACAGGTTTTAATGAAGTCGGTAACAACTGCAGCATACTCATCCAGGTTCAAAGATGAATCCCTGAATACAGTCCAGTCCACCGATTCAAAGCAGTCCCGTAGGCGCTCCTGTGCTTCCCTTGTCCATACCTTCTTAGTCCTCTCTACTGGTGCTGCAGTCTTCAGTCTCTGCCTATACTCAGGGAGTAGAAGTACAGCCAGGTGATCAGACTTCCCGAAGTGAGGGCGTGGAATAGCACTGTAGGCATTCTTGATGGTGGTGTAGCAATGGTCCAGTGTGTTGTTTCCTCTAGTATTGCAAGTTATCTTTTGATGGTAATTGCTTGGTGGGGAGAACATATAAACTTGCAGACAGTGACAGGAATTGAACCCTAATTGTGATTGCTGGCGCCAGAAAGTTTTACACTAATCGCTACGACAGCACAGCACCACAAAACTATAGGTAAGGAAGGGACTAATCTGATCCACAAGGCCAGGTCCACTGGGAAATAATAAATGCTAAGAAAATAACAAAATGTCCTGTTAGAATCAGAAAGCAATTGAATGAATTATCCTGTCACTACCTCCTGTTCCGATGAATTGGAAGATGATATGCAAAAATCAAAACCCATGATTTTCCAGGCACCACTCCTATTCAGAATGATATTCTCCGGTGTTAGGTTCCCATGAATCATCTTAACACTGCTGTGCAAAAAGGAGAGGCCTTCACAAACCTGCAAGTAAAGGAGTGTCATATTATTGCAGTTTAAAATGGACTTAATTAAAATAACTACATGATCATAATCATGGACATACCATAAGTACAAAGTCTAGGACAGCACATGTACTGCTGAAAATCCTGGAGGACCAGTCACATATTCCTAGGCAACAACAGTTTGTTCAACAGAGTTTTACACACCAAATCCTGAGGGACTGAATTACAGACTAGAGTACAAACAACCTGGGGAAATAGTTGTAGAGACCAAGAAAATGGCAGAATCACTGGGGATACAGTTGCAAGAAAAAGTTTGTAAACCCTTTGCAATTACCTAGTTTTCTGCACTAATTACTCATAAATGTGTTCCAATTTTCATCCAAGTCACAATAATAGACTAACACAATCAGTCTAAACTAATAACACATAAACAGGTGTACTTTTCATGTCTTTGAACTTTGTTGAACACATTGTTTAATCGTTCACAGTCCAGGCTGGAAAATGTATGGGAACCCTTGTTTTTAATAACTGGTAGAATCTCCTTTAGCTGCAATAACCTCCACCAAACGTTTCTTACAGCTGTTGATTAGACTTGAACAATGGCAAGGATGAATTTTAGACCATTTCTCCATACAAACTTTCAGTTCATCAATATTTCTGGGATACCTTGCATGAACAGCCCTCTTCAGGTTATGTCATGGCATCCCAATTGGGTTAAGATCTGAACTCTGACTTGACCATTCCAAAACACAATTTTTCTTATTTTTAAACCATTCTGTTGATTTATTCTTGTGTTTTGGATCATTGTCTTATTGCATCATCCATCTTCTATTAAGCTTCAGGTGACGGACCACTACGCAGACATTCTCCTGTAAAACGTCTTGACATAATTTTGAATTAATTGTTCCCTCAATGATTGCAAGCTGTCCAAGCCCTGAGGCAGCAAAGCAGCACAAATCATGATGCTCCTTCCACCGTGCTTCACAGTTGGGATGAGGTTTTGGTGTTGATGTGCAGTGCCCTTTTCCCTCCAAACATAGCGGTGTGCATTTCTGCCAAAAAGTTCAACTTTAGTCTCATCCGTCCACAGAACATTGTCCCAGAGGTATTGTGGAACATCCAGGTGGTCTTTTACAAACTTGAGATGTGCAGCAATGTTTTTGTTTGGAGAGCAGATTTCCTCTGTGGTGTCCTTCTACAAACACTATTCTTGTTCTATGTTTTTCATATAGTGGACACATGAACAGAGACTTTAGCAAGTTCTTGAGATTTCTGCAGGTCTTTTGCCATTACCCTTGGGTTCTTCTTCACCTCCTTCAGCATTGGACATGGTGCTCTTGATCTGATCTTTGCAGGATGCCCACTTCTACGGAAAGTAGCAACAGTACTGAATTTCCTCCATTTGTAGACAATTTCTCTTACTGTGAATGATAAACACTCAGGACTTGAAAAATCATTTTGTAGCCTTTTTCAGCTTCATGCATCTCTACAATTCTTCTAAAGTCCCCTGAAAGTTGTTCTGATCAAGACATGCTGCACATAAACAGATCTTTCTTGAGAAGAGCAGGCTCTATCAATAACCTAACTTTGTGTGCCTTTTTTATAGGGCAGGGCACCTCTACAACCCACACCTCCAATCCCATTTCATTGATTGGAGCACCTGACTACAAAAAGCTTTTGTGGAAGGCACAACCCTAGAGGTTCACATACTTTTTTGAATCTAGACTGATTGTTTAAATGGTGTACTCAGTATTGACGAGAAGTACAATTTTTTGTGTGTTATTAGCTTAGGCAGATTGTGTTTGTCTATTATTGTGACTTAGATGAAGATCAGACCACACTTTATGAGTAATTAATGTAAAATACCAGGTAATTGAAAAGGGTTCACAAACTTTTTCTTGCAACTGTATATAAAGCAGAGATTGATAGGTTCTTGGTCAAATTCTACTCCTGTCTCTTATGGTCTTAAGACTTTTCATCATTTTTTGTGGAAGAAGTTATGACAAACATTCCACAACGAATAATGGTGAGCAAGAATTAAATAAATGAATGAAACTGGATTTAGTGAATTGATGTTAGGAAAACTAATGATGCTGAGACCTAGTCAGTCCCTGTCCCAGATGACTTACATCCTTGTATCTAGAGAAGTGGCTACTGAAATAGCAGATGTATTGGCTATAATCTTCCAAGATTCTTCGAATTTGGATAATTTTATTTATTTTTACTTTTACTTAGATCTATAGTACATTAACAGTTCCTTCCAGCCCAACAAGCTTGTGATGCCCAATTATACCCATGTGATCAATTAACCCTCTTTGGAATGTGGGAGGATCCAGAGGAAACCCATGTGGTCATGTGGAGAACGTACATACAAACTCCTTACAGACAGCGGCGGTAATGTCTTTTAGAGGCATTTAAGAAACTCTTCAATAGGTATATGGACGACAGAAAAATGGAGGGCTGTGTAGGATGGAAGGGTTAGGTTGATATTACAGTAGGTTAAAAGGTTAGCACAACATCATGCACAAAGGGCACAAATAGACTCCTCTGGGACACACTGGCGGACTTCTTACCACCAATTCAGTGGAGACTTCAGCCCAAAATCTAGACTGACATTCAGCTTGTACTCACAACTAACAGTGCTAAAGACACCTGGTTAACACACCAGAGGTTTTTTTTGGGGGGGGAGGAGGGGGTGATCTCACTGAAGTTATCGAATATTGGAAGGCCTAGATAGAGAGGTTATGGAGAGGGTCTTTCTAATATTGGCAGGTCTTGGACCTCAGGGTACACAGTCAATGTTTCAGACTGAAACTTGTAAAAATTCTAATCCTCACATCATTCCTTCCTCTTCAGCCCTTAACTCTTCCACCTATCCCTTCCCAGCTTCTCGTACCATTTTCCCTCCCCCACCCACCCTCTTCTCCCTCACCTATGATCTGCCAGCTTGTACTTCTCTCCCTTCCCCACCTTCTTATTCTGGCTTTTGCCCCCTTCTTTTCCAATCCTGATGAAGGGTCTCAGCCATAATCGTGACATAGGTGCTACCTGACCTGCTGAGTTCCTCCAGCATTTTGTGTGTGTTACTATCATAGAGTTGAGTATGCAGAAAACGCACCATTGGCTCACCTGCAGCAAACCGTATTTGATTTCCACATCATAAAGCTTGTGCTCTTTAATTTCTGCAGGGACAGGAGACGGTAGGTGTTCATAGCAACCGAGGACATTGGCTAAGCTTGCAAAGATGGGCTCCGTGCAAAAGGCTAAACAGTCTCTAAAAAGAAGTTCAGTTAGACCACAAAAGGAAAAAATCAGTTTAACAATAGTTAATTTTCATATGAACAGTTAGCAATGCATGTATCAGAATGCCTCTACCTGGACTCCTCTAACGGATGCTGTACAGTCAGCAGCCGGGGGTGCCTCAGTCTCGTCAGCTGCTGCACACCTTTCTTGAGCGACTCGATTATGTGGTCCTTTTCAAACTTCTGGCACTTTTCAATTAGTTTTTTGTCAAAAACAAACACAGCCACTTCCTGAAACAAGGAGACAAATAAAACTTGATCAATGTCACAGAATTGAAATATTAAAATTGCATTTTACAATTGATTCTATTGAATGTTAAAGATTACCGTGAGAATCAAAAAGAGTATGAAATGTGCATTACTAGTGCTTCACAATGACCATTGGAAGAGACTGTAAACAATCTATTTGCACGATGCTGAAAACTTTTACAAAAATCATGTAATGTATGTGCATTCCAATGCTAGGTATGAAAATCTTTGAAACAGTGGGGTCAAAACCAAACTCATCTGCACAAGTACATGTGTGCACAGGTCCAATTAAAAACTTGCAGCATATAGCATCAGATAAGCAGCATTCACAAGAAAATAATTAATGTGAATTATACACTATTTTTACAAGAAAGAACACATTTAGAACAAAAAGAAAGTCCATTTTAGGGCCAAGTCACCATTAGGATTTTGCTGGTTGAATCACAAACCAGGTCCGAAAATAGTGGTGTCAACAGACAATGGTGGCACTGCCCTCAATAATAATGAAAGCTTTCAGCAGCCGGTCATGAACTGCATGAAATCCTGTCTTCCCATTACACTGAACCCTTGCTACTTTGCATATTGCCCAATTGGTCCACCAACAATGCAACAGTCTCAGTCTTGTCCCAGCTGGAGAGTGCTGTTCATCGACTTCAGTTCAGTGTTCAATATGATCATTTCTCAGAAGCTGGTGGGTAAGTTGTCCTTGCCAGGTCTCAATGCCTCCCCGTCATTGGATCTTACTTTCTGATGGAGAGACCACAATCAAAAGTCTGTGTTGACACCAACAGCCCTAGGGCAGTGTTTACTCTGCTGCTGTTCATATTGTTGATGCATGTCTGTACTGCTCGATCCAGCTCTAACCACTGATAACACAACAATGATTGGCCTCATCAGCAACAATGATGAGTTGGCATATAAAGAGGAGGCAGAGCCACTTGTGGACTTCAAGAAGGTACAGGCTGACCGATCCTACTGCACATCAATGGCTCCTCCGTGGAGAGTCAGGTGAACCAAGTTTTTTTGGAGTGTACATCACAGAACATCTCACCAGGTCCCTGAACTCAACCTCTTTAGTTAAGAAAGCACGGCGAAGTCTCCATTTCCTGAGGAGATTGAGGTGAGTGAGGTTCCCCACGCCAGTTCTAACCACATTTTACTGGAGCACCACTGAGTGTTTTGATGAGCTGTATGGGAATTGCAAGGCAATTTACCATAAGACTGCACAATGGATTGTGAAGACTGATGAGATTATCATCAAGAGTCTCCCCATCCCCTTTCCAGGACATATACCAGAAGTGCTGCGTTTGCAGAGCCCTCAGCATTGTCAAGTTATTGCCATTCAATTGTACATACATATACTATCAAATGAAAGAATGTTCCTCCTGACCAATGGTGCACAACACAGTACATATAACTCACACATGTGTAGCGAAGATGAAATCACCGAAGAGACAGAGTCACTGGTAGATACAAAGCAGCTTCTTTATTCAACACAACAAGGTACAGCGGGCATCATACGTACAGAGACGCTTTCTGCAGAAAGGTCTGCTAGCTCAATGTGGGCTCGATACTTATATGCTAAACACAAAGGCAATTGCTACTTAAGAAGTTATAGACAATGCATAGACAATGCTTCCTATTGAAGCTACATACAAAATATCACACCATCCTTTCCTTCCGACGCCAACATGTCTGGGTTGGTATCCACAGTCCTTTAGGAATGTAAGTTAAGTCTACGATACATTTATTTGGCATTTCCCCTACTAACATAGAAGACAATTAATATTTATAATGTATAGATAACACTATCTTCGAAACTACAGCATTAGGTCAAACTACGGCGCCAGAAGCATCTGGTATTCACACCTTTTAGGAAGTCCATTGTGGTGGACTCAATCCACAGTCCTTTGTCAAACAGTTAAGATAGAAGTCTGGTGGCCAAAGTCATTTAAGTGTAAACAAGTATCTTAGAATATAGAATAGTACAGCACAGTACAGGCCCTTTGGCCCACAATGTTGTGCCGACCCTCAAACCCTGCCTGCCATATAAGCCCCCACCTTAAATTCCTCCATATACCTGTCTAGCAGTCTCTTAAACTTCACTAGTGTATCTGCCTCCACCACTGACTCAGGCAGTGCATTCCACGCACCAACCACTCTCTGAGTAAAAAACCTTCTTCTAATATCCCCCTTGAACTTCCCACCCCTTACCTTAAAGCTATGCCCTCTTGTATTGAGAAGTGGTGCCCTGGGGAAGAGGCGCTGGCTACCTCTATCTATTCCTCTTATTACCTTGTACACCTCTATCATGTCTCCTCTCATCCTCCTTCTTTCCAAACAGTAAAGCCCTAGCTCCCTTAATCTCTGATCTTAATGAATACTCTCTAAACCAGGCAGCATCCTGGTAAATCTCCTCTGTACCCTTTCCAATGCTTCCACATCCTTCCTATAGTGAGGCGACCAGAACTGGACACAGTACTCCAAGTGTGGCCTAACCAAAGTTTTATAGAGCTGCATCATTACATCGCGACTCTTAAACTCTATCCCTCGACTTATGAATGCTAACACCCCATAAGCTTTTTTAACTACCCTATCCACCTGTGAGGCAACTTTCAGGGATCTGTGGACATGTACCCCGAGATCCCTCTGCTCCTCCACACTACCAAGTATCCTGCCATTTACTTTGTACTCTGCCTTGGAGTTTGTCCTTCCAAAGTATACCACCTCACACTTCTCCGGGTTGAACTCCATCTGCCACTTCTCAGCCCACTTCTGCATCCTATCAATGTCTCTCTGCAATCTTTGACAATCCTCTACACTATCTACAACACCACCAACCTTTCTGTCGTCTGCAAACTTGCCAACCCACCCTTCTACCCCCACATCCAGGTCGTTAATAAAAATCACAACAAGTAGAGGTCCCAGAACAGATCCTTGTGGGACACCACTAGTCACAATTCTCCAGTCTGAATGTACTCCCTCCACCACCACCCTCTGCCTTCTGCAGGCAAGCCAATTCTGAATCCACCTGGCCAAACTTCCCTGGATCCCATGCCTTCTGACTTTCTGAATAAGCCTACCTTGTGGAACCTTGTTAAATGCCTTACTAAAATCCATATAGATCACATCCACTACACTACCCTCATCTATATGCCTGGTCACCTCCTCAAAGAACTCTATCAGGCTTGTTAGACACGATCTGCCCTTCACAAAGCCATGCTGACTGTCCCAAAAAAAAACTCACTCTAACATACATCACAGAACATCTCACCTGGTCCCTGAACTCCATCTCTTTAGTTAAGAAAGCATAGCGGAGTCTCAACTTCCTGAGGAGATTGAGGTGAGTGAGGCTCCCCACCCCAGCTCTAACCACATTTTACTGGAGCACCACTGAGTGTCTTGATGAGCTGTATGGGAATTGCAAGGCAATTTACCATAAGACTTCACAATGGATTGTGAAGACTGATGAGATTATCATCAAGAGTCTCCCCACCCCCTTTCCAGGACATATACAGGTTTCCCCTGCCATCCAAAGGTAGAGCGTTCCTATGAAACAGTTCGTAAGCCGAAATGTCGTAAAGTGAAGAAGCAATTACCATTTATTTATATGGGAAAATTCTGTGAGCATTCGCAGACCCAAAAATAACCTACCAAATCATGCCAAATAACACATAAAACCTAAAATAACTGTAACATATAGTAAAAGCAGGAATGATATGATTAATACACAGCCTATATAAAGTAGAAATATTTTTCCACAATCATTGCCGGCACTGTTTTCCGTAGCGAAAATTTCACGCAAGCGCTGTTGGCAAAAACTCTCTCTCCAGTAACCTTTAAGCTATGAAGCTGCCAAATCATACCAAATAACACGTAAAAATACACAGCCGATATAAAGTAGAAATAACGTATGTACAGAGTAGTATCACTTACCGGAATCGGCAAGGCAGCTTGCCGAGCACACTGATGATGGTGTGTTAGACTGAGTTGTCAGAGGCTAGGGTGGTGCAGTGCCCGCCACCCTCCAGGCCGCCGACCAATACATTGCCGTGAAGCATGCAGGGGTCCAGTGGTAGCTGGGAGGCACACAGCACATATTTAAGAAAAAAGCCGAAATAAACATGTTAATTAATTAGGTGCCACCCAACACATAATTGTCGGCTCAGATCAGTGCCGATTGCCGACTGCATCGCCTCTGATCTGGGCCGACATTTACGTGTGGGGCGGCACCTAATTAATTAGAATGTTTATTTCGGCTTTTTTCTTAAAGATGCGCTGTGTGTCTCCCGGCTACTGCTGCATTCTCCGCGAATCGGTACTGTATCTGTCCGCAGCCTGGGTGTTGGGGTGGTGGGACACTGGGGTGTCATGTCGTCATCTGTTTCCATTAGAGCACGTGGCTCATCTTCTCCTATGACTGCCCGCCTCGATGTCGGAAGATCGAGGTTCATCGTCTGCTGTGGCTGATGTGGAAGGCTTGCTTGACTGCTGAGCCTCGCACATTTTTCTATCATACAGTTCTTTGTAAGGACTAAAACCATCTTGCAAATATCCCCTAAACTGATGTACCCATTCAAAATTAAAGTCGTACTTTATCATTGCAGCGAAAACCTCATGCAGTGGCTTCACGTTCATTTTGCTGCTGCATGCGGTTTCGATTGTTATCCTTTCCTCTTCCAATTGCATCAGCTCTTCATCTATCAGCTCTTGGTCATGGGATGCCAAAACCTCTTCAACATTATCTTCGTCAGCTTCCACAAGTCAAACTCACTTTGTCCTTACTTCATTCACCACAATCAAAATGCCTAATTATGTCTCGTTTTACGCTAAATGTAACACCCTTACGAGCTCTTTCAGGCTTTTCCAATACCTCAGAACTCATCTTCCAAACGGCTGCTCAATGTAACGTGTTTAAGCAATGCCGTTCCGAATCTGGGGGAGAGCGACTGCTTGGGGTGTGCGTGGCTTTTTATCGCGCGCTGATTTTTTTTTTGTAACAATGAAAACACCTTCTGAAAGCGAAAACAGGGTACTAATGTAGGTCTTTCGTAACAGTGAGGTTTCGTAAAGCGAACCTTCGAAAAGCGGGGGACACCTGTACCAGAAGTGCTGCGTTTCTAGAGCCCTCAGCATTGTCAAGTTATTGCCATTCAACTGTACGAACATATACCACCAAATGAAAGAATATTCCTCCTGACCAATGGTGCACAACACAGTACATATAACACAAAACAAGCTACCACAAATAATAAGGAGCATTAATGACACAAGTTAAAAAGTAAACAGTATTGTTGTCACTGATAATAAAATTAAATAGCTAAAATAACTGAGCTGAGACCACATGCACTTTTATGATTGAAGCATTCCATTTTTTAAAAACTTGTGCACGAAGAGAACAGCATGGGCCCCTGTCACCCGCACTGTTCTGAAGTCTGAATAGAAAACGGCCATTTTTATACAAAAAACTGTCTTATGGATATTAACCATTTGGTAAATTGCATATGTTTGAAGTCCTTTCTCACAGGATCAATCATTAACAACTGAGGTGTTAAAAGTCAATCGAAACTTCATGCAGACAGCCGATATTTTGAAGTTGGCAAAGTCAATTGTCCCTTATTTACTGGTTAGGTTTCACATCATTTCATTTTTCTTATCTTGTCTGTTTCCGGCACCACTATTGTGTAAAACAGCCCTTCTCAATCTTTTTGCCCAGGAGGCACCTTTGAAAATTATTAAATATACAGCTCACTGAACATTAGGGTGATCAGTAAGTTGTAGATACAATAATCCAAAAATAATTGTCAATGCTCTTTTAAGTAGAGAATTAATTTTTAGCCAACTTTTCTTGGAAAAAAAAGACATTTAAGCTTAGGTTACCTTTCTTGAAATTAATTTCTTTCTTTCCCTTTCATAGATTTTTAAAACTCATGAGGAAAACAGAATAAATTTCCCAATTCTGGATCGAACTTGAGATAAGCACACATGGATTTCACCCTCAACTGAAATGAGACGATTGCTATCCCTGCTCTTGATGCTTGTTAAACAAGAAAAAGCACCTCCACACATGCAAGAAGTTGAAAACTGCAGCAAAGTGTCTATCGCTTTCCTATGAAAGGCAGGATACACTTCACACAGTTTTTTTAAATGTTTTCGAGTGAACTGGTCTTAAGGCTACTAAATAACTTCCTTCCTGGGACTTTTTACTGACTGTGACTTTATTTTCAAAAGCTTTAATCTGTTTGTTTTGAGATTCCAAGAGTTGTTTAAAATAATCAGTACTTTGTGTGTCATCTGGCTGTGATTTGTAGTTAAGTGGCTTTTCAATTTTGCTGCAGCCATTGCTACATTTGTAAGTTGTTTGCCACAAACTAGGCACAATGGAATAGGACAACTTGGGTCACTGGTCCATGTGAAACCCATTGATAAGTAGCTTTCATTGTAAAGACAGACTTTTTTTTGTGTCCATTAGTGCAGTGAGATGACTCAGAAAATTGTAATTCTTCATCATTAACCTAATCAGAATTGTCCGTAGGCCTAGGCCTAGAAGACTCCTCTTCCATCTCACACCACCACTTCAAAAATCACCACACTGGAATGAAAATTTCCCTCCAATTTTCTACCACACTGGTAGCTTGCTCACTCCAATAAGTCAGTTGGTGGCGCATAAGGGGAAGTTGGGTGGAAGGGAGGTAATTTGGGAGGAAGAGGCTGACATCACAGCCCAAGTTGGGTGAGTCCATTCAAAGCTCGTAAAATGCACTTCATGCTCAACAGCCTACTGTCTTACCCTCCCTGCAATACAGTGCTCACAAATTATCAACTGCCTCACCTATCTTGCATCAAAAACTGAGAATAAACACAATCCTACTGCGCACTGCCATATTGCTGAGGGACCTCTAATGAGATTACTAATGGCACTGTTCGGTCACCACCAACCACTGCGAGCACTAATACAGTGTTTATTTTTTAAAATCACAATCTCTCCTGGAATCCCGGTTGAGAAACACAGGTATAAGGGACCTGAGGTATAAGAGTTTGAGGAAGATCTTTCTGGAAGTCTCACTACAGATGCCTTATGTGTCTGGCTTGAGTACACACTGCCACAGTTACCCCAGCCTATCATGTCTGCAGTAAGCAGAGGTGCCTCCGGCAGTCTTACTTCTCTACAACTGCTGCACGTTATCGTTGCCCGGACATCATCTTTAACCCTTGCATTTAAATCAACTTCCACAGTATAATGCTACTAGTACTTCATATGAGACCTGGGTGGTGGCAAGGAGTTCAGTAGCCTTACAGCCTGGAGGAAAAAGCTGTTTCCCATCCTAACAGTTCTTGTCCTAATGTTATGGTATCTCCTATCTGATGGTAGAGGGGTCAAAGAGATTGTTGGACAAAAGGGAGGGGTCACTGATAATGCTAAGGAACCCTGTGTAGGTAGCGGTCTGGATAATGGGTGGAAGAGAGACCCCAATGATCCTCTCAGCAGTCCTCGTAACTCTTTGTGGGGTCTTGTGGTCAGATGCCTTGCGATTCCTGTACCAGGTGGGAATCTCTTTGAAGGGAAGCTTCTTCCCCCAGGCTGTGAGACTTCTGAACAACCTGCTACCACACAGTACACATTATTTATGACAGGACAGTATACTACTGTATATTTAAATATATAATTTATATACTTTATGTTTACATCTAGATATTTTATCGTGTTAATATCATTTTATATGCTGTCTGTGATGTATGCATGTGTACAGTTGAACGACAATAAACTTGAATATGATCTTAAAATAGTTCAGTATGTTTTCCTCAAGCTTGCTCTTGTACTTTGACTACACTACATTGTCCTCGTGGTTTTGATCTTATTGCAACATCTGGTTTCTGTCAGAGTTTTTTGATACCAGTTGGTTTAACATTAATGACATTAAGTAGTTAACTTTAATTACATTCTGATTTCAACTATTTTGCTCTCACAAATCAGTACTCTAGTTTTACATTTATCCACACCGGCTCTCTGTACTTGCCCAGTTCTAGAGTTTTGCAAATCCTTGAATTCCCTTTCTATAACACTAACACGTGTGCCTTTGGTTAACTGGGCACCAACTCAGGAACTATAACATAGATTAAGATAAAGACAAACTTTATTTGTCACATGTTATCGAAACATACAGTGAAATGTGTCAACAACCAACACAGTCTGAATACGTTCTGGGGGTAGCCTGCAAGTATCGCCTTGCTTCCGACACCAACATAGCATGCCCATAACTTACTAACTCTAACCTGTACATCTTTGGAGTGTGAGAGGAAACCGGAGCACCCAGAGGAAACCCATGCAATCACGGAGAGAACACACAAACTCCTTACAGACTGCGGTAGGAGTTAAACACTGATTGTTGATCATAGGCTCTGTGAAGCATTACAATAACCACTACACTACAGTGTCGCCACCTAGAACAGTGCAGCATATCATTGACCCTTCAGCCCATGATGTTGTGCTGACCTATATAAACCAACATGACCAATTTAACCCTTTCCTCCAACACAGCCTATAACCCTCCATTTCCCCTACATCCAGGCGCTTTTCTTTCATATATCCCTTTTGTATCAGCCTCTATCACAACCCCTGGAAGTGCATTCCAGGCAACCACCACTCCCTGTGTAAAATACCTACTCTGACATCTCCCCTAAACTTTCCTCCATTCATATTAAGGGGTTGTCCTTTGGTATTAGCCATTGCTGTTCTGCAAAAAAGGCAATGGCTGTCCACTCTGTCTATGCCCCTTCCAATTTTATATGCATCTAGAAAGCCATCTCCCATTTTTCTTCACTCCAGTCCATCTTCAAGTTTAATCTTCCACATCACTTCACACTTTCCTGGATTGAACTCCATCTACCACTTCTCTGCCCAGCTGTGCATCCTGTCCACATGCCCTTGTAACCTACAGCAACCTTCTACACTATCCACAAGAACACTAACCTTCATGTCACCTGCAAACTTATTAACCCGCCCTTCCACTTCCTCATCAGTCACAAAGAGCAAGGGTCTCAGAACAGCACTAGTCAGTGACCTCCATCTATTATCACCCTCTTCCTTCTGTGGGCAAGCCAATTCCAAGCCTACATAACTAAGTTTCATGGTTCCCATGCCTTGTGACTTTCTGGAATTCCTGCACATAACCCTTCTGCCTGCTTTAAACTGCTCCTTAAAAGCAACCATTTCATCAAGCTTCTGTTGCTAGTATCTCTGCTGAGCAGTCTGGTAGCAAACTTTATTCTTGTAACAGTCCTACAAAGAGCCTTGAGAGGTTTTGGCACTTTAAACACTAAATATACTTTTTTTCTACAGTACATAAAACAGGCCCTCTGACCCATCTAGTCCATATCAATTGTTATTTTGCCTACTCGTATCGACCAGCACCTGGACCATAGACCTCCATCTCTCACCCATTCATGTGCTTCTCCAAACTTCTCGTGTTTCAATCGAAGTTCCGTCCACCAATTCTGCTGGCAGCTGGTTCCATCCCCTCACCACCTTCGAGTGAAGATGCCCCTCCAAGTTTCCTCTTAAATATTTCACCTTTCACCCGTAACCTATGATCTCTAGTTCGTGTCTCCTCAAACCTCAGTGGAAAAAAACCTGCTTGTGCTTAACCTATCTATATCCCTCATAACCTTACATACCTCTAAGAATCTCCCTTCATTCCCCTACAGTTCAAGGAATAAAGTCCAAACCTGCTCAGTTTTTCACTACAACTCAAAATGCAATCAGATGTACCAATGAATAGAAACCTGAAGGAACACACTTAACCCAATTTGTTGTTTGGAAATCACACAGACAATACTGCTACAAACCAACTTAACGTTCTTATAATCCTCTAAAAGGTTAAAAAAATTACTGGCTTCATTTGACAAATGTATATCAAAACAATGAAACACAATGAAATACATCATTTGTACCAAATCAAATTAGTGAGGATTACACTGGGCAGCTAAGTGTCACCCTGCTTCGAGCTCCAACATGCCAACAACTCACTAACCCTGAATGGTACATACTTTTGGTATGTGGGAGGAAACCAGAGCACCTGGAGGAAACCTGTGCAGTCACTGGGAGAATGTACAAATTCCTTACAAACAGCGGAGAGAATCGAATCACTGGCACTGTAAGGCAATGCGCTAACCTCCACACTACTATGCCACCCTATAAAATTACTCTAATAATATGACTGGAATTCTTGGGGTCTAACAACCAGTCAGATCCTAAATATTGTAAATGTGTAACACAATGAATTACTACAAAGAGGCAATGGCTTTCCCTTCTGTGCAGTGAAGCTGGTCTTACTGGAGCCACTACTAATGAAGCCATCTAATAATACACTAATTAATTCCCAGATGTTCTGTTTAATGCTTGACAGGGAGTCCCAATTAACCAGCTCCAGGTCCAAAGATTTTGGAAGTAGAAATAAAGTAAATAGATAGACCCATATGCACAAAATCCAGCAACCAGTCCCCGCCCTCTGTAAGTTAGTCATACAGGGAATGAAATTCATTGAACCACACACAGGGAAGGTTGATTCAAATATAAAAGGAACTTCAAACTAAAACAATACAGTAGGTTCGAATGGCACTGATTACCAAAGAATGAAAATGAATTGGTTTATTATTGTCACATGCACTGCAGTGAAACCATCCATACAGATCATTTCATTACAACAGTGCACTGGAGTAGTACAAGGTAAAACAATAACAGAATGCAGTGTGGGCGGGCAATAAGGTGCAAGGCCAAAGCAAAGTAGATTTTGAAATAAGAGTCCATCTTATTGTACTAGGGGACAGTTAAATAGTCCTATAACATTGAGGTAAAGTTGTCATTTAACCTGCTGCATGTGTTGTTAAGGCTTTTATATGTTCTGCAATAACAGGTCTACCAAGGGTACAATGTGACCAGCTCAACACTCAACCTTGGACCACCTGGACAACAGCAAAACTAATGTGAGACTGCTGTTTATTGATTACGACTCAGCTTTCAATAACATCAACCCCTCAGTACTAATCAACAAGCTTCAAAACCCAGGTACGTGTACTTTCCTCTGCAACTGTATCCTTGTCATTTTAAAATCGGGAGACCATAGTCAGTGCGGATCAGAAATAATATCTCCTCCTTGCTGAAATCAACCTTAAGGTTACATGCTTAGCCGCTGCTTTACTCTCTCTAAGCACACAGCTGTGTGGCTAGGCACAGATCAAATGCCATCTATAAGCTTGCTGATGACAGAACCTCAGATCGTAACAAGGAGGCATACAGGGATGAGATGGATCAGCTGGTTGTATGGTGTTGCAATGACAAAGAATTGATTGTGGACTTCAGGAGGTGGAATTTGAGAAAACACTCACCAGTTCTTATTGAGGGGTCAGCAGTGGAAAGGATGAGCAGCTTTACGTTACTAGGTGTCACCATCTCAGAGGATCTATCTGAGGCCCAACACATTGATGCAATCACAAAGAAGGCATACCAGCAGCTACACTTCATTAGGAGTATGAGCAGATTTGATATGTTACCAAAGACCAGGACATTTCTACAAATTTGAAATCTGTAGAGAACATCCTGACTGGTTGCCATCACAGCATGGTATGGTGCCTCAGGAAGGCTGCATCCATCATTTGCGACCCTCACCATCCAGGACAAGCCCTTTTCTCGTTACTACTATCAGGGAAGAGGTATAAGAGCCTGGAATGCACACTCAATGTTTTAGAAATAGCTTCTGAACTTTTGCTATTAGATTTGTGAATGGTTCACAAACCTGTGAACACTACATCATTGCTTTGCTCTTTCTTTGGGCTATTTATTTAGTTGTGTATTTCTTATTGTAATTTATAGTAATTGTTTCTGTATCGCTCAGTTTGTGCACTGTATTTACAAACATTTCCTGCCCTCCCAATTCCAAGTAGAAGGTAGAAGGTCTTCATGGGCCAAACTGGAAGAGGTGTATTCAGTTAAGGTCCTCTTCATTGGCACCATTCCTGAGGCATTTTGTAGGAACATTATCAAATCACACCACAGAGATGTTAGGTTAGGAGATGAAAAGCCTGGTCAAAGAGGTTGATTTTAAGGAACATGTTAAAGGAGAAAGAGGGTTTGCATGGGAATAAAAGGTCATGTGATGTGCAATATTTATTAATATTGTACTGCTCGCAACAGATGCCACCTGGCCTGCTGAGCTCTTTATTCTTTCTGACTTTTATTTTAATTCACAGTAGATAGAACAACACAGCATCATACATGCCCTTCAGATCATGATGTTATGCCAACCTTTTAATCTACTCCAAGATGAATCTCACCATTTCCTCCCACATAGGCTTCCATTTTTCTATCATACACATGCCCATCTAAAGAGTCTCCGAATGTCCCTAATGTATCTGTTCTCTACCATTGTCCCTGGAAGGGTGTTCCATGCACTCACCACTCTTTGTGTAAAGAACCTACCTCTAACACCCCCTTATACTTTCCTCCAATCAACTTAAAATTATGCCCTTTTGTATTAGACATTTTATCCTGAGAAAAGTCTCTGGCTGTCCACTTTCTCTGTGCCTCTTATTATCTTATATACCCTCTATCAAGTTTCATCCTCCTTCGATCCAAAGAAAAAAGGCCTAGCTCGCTCACTTGCTCAACCTATCCTTATAAAACATGCTTTCTAATGAAGTGGCATCCTGGTAAATCTTCTCTTACACCCATTCTACCACCCTCTCTTCCACATCCTTCCTATAACAAGGCAACCAGAAATGAACACAATACTCCAAGCGTGGTCTAACCTTGAGTATTATGGAGCTGTAACACTACAAAGATCAACTTTATTCACCATTTACATGTGTTGGGAATTTGTTGTGGTGTGTTGGTCAGAGTGTGACATGCAACAGAAAACAACATTCAACAATTATAAAGAATAATATGAAAATAATTTTATATCTTAAAAGCCTAGCAAAATGTTTCAAAAAGCAGAAAGCTTTTCTTTTTTTTAGATTATGAAGACACACAGTCCTCTTTTATTGTCATTTAGTAATGCATGCATTAAGAAATGATACAATATTTCCTCTGGTGTGATATCACAAAACACAGGACAGACCAAGACTGAAAAAAACTAACAAAACCACATAACTATAACATATAGTTACAACAGTGCAACAATACCATAACTTGATGAAGAAGTCCATGAGCATGGTAAAAAGTTCAAAGTCTCTCAAATGTCCCACATCTCACGCAGACGGGAGAAGGAAGAAAAACTCTCCCTGCCATACCCAACCACGGTCCAACTCTTGAGTCATCCGAAAACTTCAAGCTCTGATCAGCTCTCCGACACCAAGTACTGAGCGCCATCTCTATCCGAATGATTCAGCCTCCATCTCGGTCGCCAACAGCAGGCAAAGCCGGGGATTTTGAGGCCTTCCCTCCGAAAGATTCCTGATCACACAGTAACAACAGCAGTGAACTGGCGTTTCAGAAATTTTTCCAGATGTTCCTCTGTGCTTTCACGTCCGCCTCCATCAAATCAGAATTGTCCACGGCCCCTATTTAACGGATACGATATCATTTTTCACCGGAGGGCTGTACATGCACGGCGTGCTGCTCTCTCTCCTCCCGCTTCAATGGGAGTCTTTGATTGGAGTAGTCGTTGTTGCAGTCTGAGTCAGAGTGGTAAGGCTTTGGCTCAACAGAGCTTCGGCACAAACAGTTGGAGGAAGGTAAGCAGGTAAATTCATTCCTTATTTTTTCTTTCTTATCTAACTCTCAAGAGAATAGGGGCTATGCCTACAGGGCCAGAGTTCTGTTCTGGGTGTCAGATGTGGGATTTCCAGGAGACTTAGAGACCGTGTTAAGGAACTGAAGCTGCAGCTCAGTGACCTTTGGCTTATTAAGGAAAGTGAAGAAGTGATAGGCAGGAGCTACAGGGAGGTAGTCACCCCAAGGCTGCAGGAGACAGATAAAGGGGAAGGGAGAGCATCAGACAGTTGAGAGCAGCCCTGTGTCCATCCCCTTCAACAATAAGTATTCTATTTTGAGTACTGTTGGGGGGAGGGGATGACCTACCTGGGGGAAGCAACAGCGGCCGTGCCTCTGACACTGAGCCTGGCCCTGTGGCTCAGAAGGGTAGGATACTGAAGAAGATAGCAGCAGCAATAGAGGACGCTACAATAATAGAGGACAGACAGGTGATCCTGTGGATGCGAAAAGGAAACACAGATGGTAGTTGGCTTCCCAGGTGCCAGGATCTACGATGTTTCTGAACGCGTCCACAATATCCTGAAAAGGGAGGGTGAGCAGCCAGAAGTCGTGGTATATATTGGTACCAATGACATAGATAGAAAAAGAGAGGAAGTTCTGAAAACAAAATACAAGAAGTTAGAAAGGAAGTTGAGGAGCAGAACCTCAAGGGTAATAATTTTGGGATTGCTGCCTGTGCCATGCGACAGTGTGGATAAGAATAGAATGACGTGGCAGATAAATGTGTGGCTGAAAAATTGGAGCAGGGGACAGGGATTCAGATTTCTGGATAATTGGGATCTCTTCTCGGGCAGGTGGGACCTGTACAAAAGGGGCTGGGTACAATTTAATCCGAGGGGGGACCAATATACTTGCGGGCAAGTTTACTAGAGCTGTTGAGTGGTTTAAACTAATATGGCAGGGGGATGGGAAGCAGTCTGATACAGCTGACAATGAGCCAGCAGGTTTACAAGTAGCTGGTGGGTGTAACATGAATGTAAAGAAGGACAAGCCGATGATTGAGTACAAATGCAGACAGAGCAAAGAGTTAAATTGCATCACGGAGGCAAAATGCAAAAGGGCAAAGGCGGCAGGACTGAAGGTGCTGTATTTAAATGTACGTGGCATTCAAAATAAGGTCAACGAACTCGTGGCACAATTAGAGATTGGTTGGTATGACATTGTGGGCATCACTGAGTCGTGGCTGCAATAAGGCCATAATTGGGAACTAGCATCAAAGATATACTTTGTATTGAAAGGAGAAGCAGGAAGGCATAGGTGGTGGTGTGGCTCTGTTGAGAAGAGATGGAATTACATCTTTAAAAAGAGGTGACACAATATCAGAGAATGTTGAATCCTTGTGGTGGAGTTAAGAAACTGCAAGGGTAAAAAACCACTATGGAAATCACACATAGGCCTCCAAATAGTAGTCAAGATATGGGGTTCAGATTGCAAAGAGAGCTGGAAAAGGCATGTAATAAGGGTAATGTATTGTAATGGGGGACTTCAATATGCAAGGGGATTGGGAAAATCAGGTTGGTGTCAGATTGCAAGAGAGGGAATTTGTTGAGTACCTGTGAGACGACTTTATAGAGCAGCTTGTGCTTCAGCCTATTATGGGAAAGGCTACCTTAGATTGGATGTTGTATAGTAACCCAGATCTTATTAGGGAGCATAACGTAAAGGAACCCTTAGGACAGTGATCATAACGGCGGGAGGAGAGAGAGCAGCACACCATGCGTGCGCAGCCCTCCGGTGAAAAATGATATTGTATCTGTTAAGTAGGGACCGTAGACAATTTTGATTTGATGGAGACAGACGTGAAAGCACAGAGGAACAGCTGGAGAAATTTCTGAAACGCCAGTTCGCTGCTGTTGTTACTGCACAGTCGGGAATCTTCTGGAGGGAAGGCCTCAAAATCCCCGGCTTTCCCTGCTGTTGGCAACCGAGACTGAGGTCGAATCATTCGGACAGAGATGGCGCTCCGTACTCGGTGTCAGAGAGCTGATCGGAGGCTCGAAGTTTTCGGATGACTCAGAGTCGGACTGTGGTCGGGCTTGGCAGGGAGAGTTTTTCTTCCTTCTCCCGTCTGCGTGAGATGTGGGACATTTGAGAGACTTTGAACTTTTTACTGTGCTCATGGACTTCTTCATCAAGTTATGGTATTGTTGCACTGTTGTAACTATATCATAATTATGTGGTTTTGTTAGCTTTTTCAGTCTTGGTCTATCCTGTGTTTTGTGGTATCACACTGGAGGAAATATTGTATCATTTCTTAATGCATGCATTACTAAATGACAATAAAAGAGGACTGCGTGTCTCCATAATCTAATATGATTGAATTCATACTGCAATTTGGGAGGGAGAAGCACAAGTCACATGTATCAGTATCGCAATGGAATAAAGGGAATTACAGAGGCATGAGAGAGAAGGTTACCCAGGTGGATTGGAGGAGGATACAAGTAGGGGTGACAGCAGAGCAGAGATGGTTGAAGTTTCTGGGAATAGCTCACAAGGCGCAGGATAGATATATCTCATAGGAGTTGCTCCCAAATGACAGGGGTAGACAACCATAGCTCAAAAGGGAAGTTAAGGACTGCATAAAAGCCAAGGAAAGGGCATATAAGGTAGCAAAAGACAGTGGGAAGTTGCATGATTGAGAAGCTTTTAAAATCCAACAAAAGGCAACTAAGAAAGATATAAGAAGGGAAAAGATGAAATATGAGAGCAAACTAGCCAATAATATAAAGCAGGATACTAAAAGTTTTTTTGAGTTATATAAAGAGTTAAAGGGAGGTGACAGTTGATATTGGACCTCTGGAAAATCATGCTGGTGAGGTAGTAATAAGGGACAAAGAAATGGCAGATGAACTTAATACGTACTTTGCATCATTCTTCACTGTGCTGGAGGTCCATGAGCATCGGGCAGCAAGAGTGAGTGCCATTGCTATCATGAAGGAGAAAGTACTAGACAAACTGAAAGGCGTTAAGGTGGATAGGTCACCTGGACCAGAAGGTAAATGCAATCTTGGCATTCATTTCAAGGGGAATAGAGTATAAAAGCAAGGGGATAATGCTGAGGCTTTATAAGACACCAGTCAGGCTGCACTTGAAGTATTGTCTATAATTTTGGACGCAATATCTCAGAAAAGATGTGTTGTCATTGGAGAAAGTCCACAGGAGATTCATGAGGAAGATTCCGGGAATGAAGGGTATATGAGGAGCATTTGGCAGCTTTGGACCTGTACTCACTAGAATTTAGAAGATTGCGGGGGGAATCTCTTTGAAACATACTGAATATTGAAAGGACTAGATAAGATGGGTGTGGAGAGGATGTTTCCTATGATGGGGGTTATGCAGAACTAGAGGGCACAGCCTCAAAATTGAAGGGCAACCTTTTAGAACAGAGGTAAGGTGCAATATTTTTAGCCAGAGTGTAGTGAATCTGTGGAATGCTCTGCTACAGACTGTGGTGGAGGCCAGGTCTGTGGGTATATTTAAAGTGGAATTTGATAGTTTCCTGATTGGTCAGGGCATCAAAGGATATGGCGAGAAGGCAGAGCAGACTTGATGGGCTGAATGGCCTAATTCTGCTCCTCTATCTTATGATCTTATATATATATATGTAATGCCCTGGTTCTAATGCTGCAGGGTAGGGTATTTTTACTTCGTAGATTTCTGTAAAAGCAGTCTGTCCTGCTTGTAGAATGTTTTGGTTTCAGCTAAAGACAAGGGGCTATGATGTTCAACTTAGGAACATTATGTCAGCCAATCAGGATGCTGGAATTGGGAGAAGGTTCTAGAGAGAGCTGGGTGGAGAGAGTTCTGTGATGGACACCAGTGGGGTTCATGATCTTTTTAGTGGGTGATGCAAAGAAGAGAAGATCAGGAGAGATGGCCATAGGATTCGATCTGACGGGAAGAAATGATTGCAAGGGGTGCTTTGCGAGACAAAGGAGTCCAAGATGGGAAGCTCTACCAGTGACTGGTGATGAGAATTCAGTATCGTGAATAATGGTCATACCCAGCTTTTGGGCAAATGCCAATGCCATGTGCACATTTAGACCAGTTTAACTCTAATGGCCTTTTTTTCCCTTTTCTTTCTCTTAATAACTGTTCGATAAAACTGAAATTAATAAATAGACTTTCTTTATAATTGTATGCAATGTACAATCAGTTACTTCTAACCAACTGATAACTGTGTATGAGCAGTATTTTCACAGCATTCGTTCAAATTGGGATTCCGTTAATCGGAACATCGCAACTTTCCTGTTTGGTTGAACCCCAAATTATACCGACCCTAGACATATATTGTTTCTGAAAGGTGGCCTCACTGCTGAGTCCCGTGGCTGTCAGCAGAGCTGGCCACCAGATAAATTTGCATATGAGCCTGATTTTTGGGGGGGGGGGGGGTTGCTTACATATAAATTTAAAAAAACATAGCTCTTGAACTCAATCCCCCCCCCCAAATAATGAAGACCAACTCACCTTATACTTTAACCACGCTTATCAACTTGTGCTGCAACTTTGAGGGATCTATGGATGCAAACTCCAAGATCCCTGTGTTCCTTCACACATTTAAGAATCCTGCCATTAACCTTGTACACAGTTTCAAGTTTACCTTCCAAAGTGAAGCATTTCACACTTTTTTGGATGGAACTCCAGCTGACACTTCTCAGTCCAGCTCTGTCAAAGTCCTCCTATAACCTACAACCTTCTACACTACCCACATCACCGTCAACCTTCATGTCAACTGTAAAAAAAAATTGCACAAACTGATGGCCACGAATATGGTGTGAATTTCTGAGAAACTTGTGAACACTGGGACCTTGGAAAGAACAAAATGAAGATTTACCACAATATCAAGACTGAAAGGTCATAAACATTGTAATTGGAGAAGAGGGATCCTGTCTGTCTGTTTATTTAGAGTTACAGCACGGAAACAGGTCCTTCCAGCCCAACGCGCCCACTGCTGTGTGTAAAGACACCTACCTCTGATATCTCACTTATACTATCCTGCAATCACCTGAAAGGTGCGTCCCCTCATATTAGCCACCTTAAAATCCCCACTTAGCAAAGCAAAAGAAACAGTTGATAATTTAGGAAAAAATAACCAAAGCAGTTTGAAGAATCAAATGTGATCCCTGCACTATATAAAATCATTTAAACATGAATTATGATTTAGTAACCTTTCACTCATCCAAAACCATGTTGGGTTCCACTTGATCTTTGGGTTGGAATTTAAATTCAAGTGTATTGTTGTCTCAGACATACATACAGAGAATATAAATGCCATGAAAAGTAGCTTTTTTGAGGTGTGAACCTTCAGGCTCCTGAACCTCCTGCCTGATGGACCAGATTTTGAGATTGTGGGAAACTAAAATGAATAAAAATGTGTTTTTTAAGACAGGACATTCCAAAGCCTGTTATCACTCTGAAGAATGGCCACTGTTGTAACATGGGATGACTCCAAAAAGGAGCCGATGAGTTAGATAAAGGAGTTGGCCTAGGGAAAAAGAGAAGAGTGATGGATGAAAGGGAGTAAGTACAAAAAGTAGTGAACACAGCCTAGTCCATCACAAGTAAAGCCTTCCCCACCACTGTGCACATTTGCATGCAACGCTGTTGCAGAAAAGCAGCATCCATCATCAAGGACCCACACCAACCAGGCCATACTCTCTTCTCGCTGCTACCATCAGAAAGGTGATAAGCCTCAATTCCCACACCACCAGGTTCAGGAACAGTTATTACCTCTCAACCATCAGGCTCTAGAACTAGAGGGAATAACTTCATTCACCCACAACATTGAACTGGTTCCACAACCTATGGACTCACTTTCAAGGACTCTTCATCTCATGTTCTCGATATTCATTATTTATTTATTTATTATTTCGTTTTTCTTTTTTGTATTTGCACAATTTGTTGTACTTTGCACACTGGTTGTTTGTCCATCTCATTGCATACAGTTTTTCATTGATTTTATTATACTTCTTTGTACTTACTGTGAATGCCCACAAGAAAATTAATCTCAGTGTTGTATATAGTGACATGCATGTAGCTTGATAATAAATTTACCTTGAACTTTGAAATGAAAAACCTACCACCACCTTACTCAGTTCAATTGGACTGAGTAGTCCTACAAACCAGCAATACAACATGTTAGCAATTATTTTGTAGTTTTGTGGTTGAATGGCCATAAGAGAAAGTTTTTTACTTCAGTTCTCTGAAATAATAACAATTTATGTACCACCATTAACGTAACAAAATGTTCCGAGGTGCTTCAAGGGATTAACTATGCATTGAAAATTTATAATGAGTATATTAGAAAATATTAAAGCAGATAGTTAGAAGGGTAAAAACAAAGGTTTTTAAAGAAGGAAAAATAGCATTCCTATCAGAGGAGGAGATCTTTATGAAGGGTATTCCAGAATAAGCAGCATGGCAGTTGATGTCTTCATGCCATCTCTCACTGCTATTATCAGGTTCAAGAAGACAACATTCATCATAAAAGATCCCCACCATCTAGCTCATGGCATCTTCTTGTAGATACTTACGCACACCATGGGGCAGAAGGTACAGAAGCCTGAAATCCCACACCACCAGGTCAAGAACAGCTGCTATATTAAATCAGCCATGATAGAATGGCAGAGAAGACATGGTGGGGCAAATGGCTAATTCTGCTCCTATGTCTTGAACCAACTGGCAAAACCCTAATCACGAGAGTTTAGTAACATTTCAAACACTTTTCACTAAAATGGACTTTGCTTGATTTCTGATCTAATTCTATGTTTGTTCTTCTAAAAGTTGTGCATAATTTATGTAGAATTTGTTTTTTCTTGTGAATGCTGCTTATCTGATGCTGCATGCTAGTAATAGTGCTCCAAGTAAGCTGTCCTTGGACTTGTGCATATGACGATAAGCTTTGACTTTTTGTGACCAACTGAAGAACAATTCAAGAATGACCACAAGATCATAAATGCAGGAGCACAGAGATATCAAGGTGCTGTAAGGATGTAGGAGTTTACAAAAGCCACAGAAGGATTGAAACCACAGTTGAAAATTTTAAAATGGACCCATTACACAAGTCAGTCAGCACAGCATGAGGGATCAAAGGGGTGAGTCAGGGAAAAGGCTGCAATTTTAGTAGACCTGAAGCCAGGAATGAAAGGAAGAGGCAAAGGCATTTAGATCATCAAGCTAATCTTAGCTTTAAGGTTTAAGACAGCGTAGAGGAACAATGGGATCATGGGGTTCATGTCCATAGATCTCTCAAAGTTGCCACTGGTTATGAAGGCATATGGTGTGTTGGCCTTCATGAGCTGAGGGATTGAGTTCAAGAGCTGTGAGGTAATGTTGCAACTCCTTAAAACTCTGGTCAGACCACACGTGGGAAATTGTGCCTAGTTCTGATCGCTCGTTATAAGAAAGATATGGTGTAAAAGAGATTTACTAGAATACTGCCTGGACTAGACAGCATGTTTAATGAGGTTAGGTTGAGTGAGCAAGGGCTTTTCTCTTTGGATCAAAGGAGGATGAGAGATAACTTGAGAGGTGTACAAGATGATAAGAACCATCAATGGAGTAGGACAGCCAGACTTTTTCCCCAGGGTGGCAATGGCTATGGCATAATTTTAAGTATAGAGGGGATGACAGAGGTAGGATTTTGTTTTTTTACACAGAGGGTGGTGAGTGTGTGGGACGCGCTGATATGGGTGGTGATAGAGGCAGATACATTAGGGACACTTAAAGAGATTCTTAGAAGGCACATGGATAAATGACAAAATGGAAGCCAATGGGGGAAAGAAGGGTTAGATTGATCTTGGAGGAGGTTAAGAGATTGGCAGATCATTGCACTCCAAAGGACCTGTACTGTGCTGTACTGTTCCATCTTTTTTAAAAAATAAAATTCTACATTGGAAAAAAATGTTAAACATCGTTTTACCTGTTTTGTTGACTTCTTTACACCATGAAAAATCTTCCAGGCCATTCCTGAGCCACAACTAGCTATGTGGCGTCCCACATCAAACTCCCTGGTTATGGGATTTCCCATCACTGCACTGGTAACATCTGCTGTTACCTTGGTAACAGTGCTTTTTAGTTTATTAAGCATGGACTCCATGGTTTCTGATGAGTGCGTTACCTGCAGGAAGAATGGAAGAATAGGGAATCAGCTTTAGAAAAATCAACCCCTACATGCTCCTCGTGGGTACTGTTGCAACACCAATCAAAGCAGTGCTGAGAGGGATCTGATTAATTTCTCTTAGGAGCTGTTCATGCAGCTAATTGACAAGTGGTCGGTTTCATTCGGTCAAAGCCCTGTGGCCAAAGCCTGGAGGTACGGAAACATGTCCTACAGTTGAAGGACTGTCGGTGTGTGTGCATTGCTGGGAAGGAGGAAAGGGACTTAATTCACAAGTTTTTTAGTTGCTTGTTGTATTCTGCTGAACAAGAGGTGTCTGAGGAGATTGTGAAGACATTAGTAACAATCTTTCAAGAATCACTAGATTCTGACATGGTTCCGATGAACTGGAAAATTGCAAGTGTCACTCCACTCTTCATGAAGGGAGAGAGAGACAAAAGAAAAGAAATTATAGACCAGTTAGTCTGCCCTCAGTGGTTGGGAAGATGTTGAAGTCAATTGTTAAGGATGTGGCTTCAGAGTACTTTGAGGCACTAGATAAAATAGGCCAAAGTCAGAGTGGTTTCCTTACAGGAAAAGCTTGCCTGACAAATCTGTTGGAATTCTATGAAGAAATAACAAACAGAACAAAGGAGAATTGGTAGATGTTGTGTACTTGGATTTTCAGAATGCCTTTAACAAGGTGCCACACGAGACTGTTTAACAAGTTAAGAGCCCATGGTATTACAGGAAAAATACCAGAGAATTGGCTGATTGGAAGGAGGCAAGGACTGGGAATAAAGTGAGCCTTTTCTGGTTGGCTGCGGTGACTAGTGGTATTCTACAGGGGTCTTGCGTTGGGACGGCTTCTTTTCACGTTATATGTCAATGATTTGGATGACAGATTTGACAGCTTTGTGGCGAAGTTTGCGGAAGATACAAAGGTAGGTGGAGGTGCAGATAGTGCTGAGGAAGTAAAGAGTACAGAAGAACTTAAGATAGACTAGGAGAATGGGCAAAGAAATTGTAGAAGGAATACAGTATCAGGAAATCTATGGTCACAAATAAAAACCACAGACTATTTTCTAAATGATGAGAAAATTCAAGAATCTGAGGGGCAAAGGGACTTGGGAGTCCTCATTCGGGATTCCCTGAAGGGTAGTTTGCGGGTGGGTTAGTGGTGAGGAAGGCAGATGGGATGTTAACATTCAGTTCAAGAGGACTAGAGTATAAAAGGAAGGAATAATATTGAGACTTTATAAGGCTCTGGTGAGGCCTCGCTTGGGAGTATTGAGAGCAGCTTTGGGCCCCTTATTTAAGAGAGGATACGCTGACATTGGAGAGCATTCAAAGGCGGTTCATGAAAATGATTTCAAGATTGAAAGTCTTGTCATATAAGGCGTGTTTATGGCTCTGGGCCTGTACTCACTGGAATTCAGAAGAATGAGAGGTGACCTATCAATGTTGAAAGGCCTCAATACAGTGGATGTAAAGAGGATGCTTCCTATGGTAGGGGAGAGACTCAGACACAGGCTCAGAATAGAGGAACATCCATTTAGAACGGAGATGATTTATTTCTTTAGCCAGAGAGTAGTGAATCTGCAGAATTCTTTGCTATAGGCAGCAATGGAGGCCAAGTCATTATGTATATTTAAGGAAGCGGTTGATAGATTCCTGAGTAGTCAGGGCATGAAGAAATACAGGGTGAAGGCAAGAGATCAGGACTGAGAAGGAAACACGTCAGCCATCACAAAATGGTGGAGCAGACTCGATGATGTAATGGCCCAATTCTATTCCTATATCTTACAGTCTTATGATGGGCCCACAACTTACTCACCCTAACCCATACACTAACAAGAGAAAATCTGTAGAGGCTGGAAATCCGAGCAACATACACAGAATGCTGGAGGAACTCAGCAGGCCAGGCAGCATCTATGGAAGAGTCTGATGAAGGCTCTTGGCCCGGAACATTGATTATACTCTTTTCCACTGGTGCTGCCTGGCCTGCTGAGTTCCTCCAGCATTTTGTGTGTGTAACCCTAACCTATACATCTTTGCACTGTGTGAGGAAACCAGAGCACCTGGAGGAAACCCATGGGGTCACAAGGAAACCGTACAAACTCCTTACAGAGAGCAGCTGGATTTGAACCTGAAATTACTGCACTAACTGCTATGCCACTATTTCCATGTGATTCAGTCAAATTTTGTTTGATAACCACAAGACATAGGAGCAGAATTCAACCCAGAGAGTCCATTCCGCCATTCCACCACGGCTGATGTATTATCCTTCTCAATCCCATTCTCCTGCCTTCTCCCTGAATCCTCTGACATCCTCACTAATCAAAAGACTATCAACCTCTGCTTAAATACACCCAATGACTTGGCCTCCAGAAGTCCTTTATTTTTGACCCACAAAATCTACAGCCTCAATTATTAACATTAACAACACCCAAACATAAGGCAGTGGGAGAGAGACTTATTTGTATTATTTATTTAGAGATACAGTGCATAACAGGCCTTTCTGGCCCAACAAGCCACACCGCCCAGCAACTTACCTATTTAATCCTACCCTAGTCACAGGACAACTTACAATTTCAATTTACAATTCCTACTAACCTGTACATCTTTGGACTGTGGAAAGAAATCAAAACACCCAGAGGAAACCCATGCACTCACAGGAAGGACATTCAAACATCTTACAGAGGAAGCTGGAATTGAAGTCTGAACTCCAACGCCCCGAGCTGTAATAGTGTAGGGTTTTAGAAAAATACAAATAGCTCAAGAATTCCCAGGGCAGAGAATTAGCTCCTTAATCAAAGTTATTGATCTCCACCTCACCCTCTTCTCCCTCAATCTCAACCCCTCAACCGTTACCATACTGCTTTACTGATACCTGATTTAGTACGACCAGTCACATAAGAACAGATAAGATTTTAAGTAGATGTACTGTGGAGAGCGTTCTAACTGGTTGCATCACCACCTGGCACAGTGGGGCCACTGCACAAAATCAGAAAAAGTTGCACAGGTTTGCAAACTTAGCCAGCACCATCATGAGAATTAGGCTCCCCAGCATCCAGGCCACCTTCAATAGGCAATGCCTCAAAAAGGTAGTGTTCATCATTAAGAACCCCAATCACCCAAGACATGCCTCTTCTCATTGCTACCATCAAGGAGATACAGGAGTCTGAAGACACATACTCAACATTTGAGGAACAGCTTCTTCCCCTCCATCAGATTTCTGAAAGTACATTGAACCCATGAATAGTTACTCAGTACTTTTTCCTCTCTCTCTCTCTCTGCACTATTATTTTTTATATGTACTTCATTTTTATGACAATTTATAGTTTTTATTACTATGCATTACAATGTACTGCTGCTGCAAAACGATATATTTCCCAACATATGCCATTGATATTAAAACGGATTCTAATTCATTCATAAGACCACAAGACATAAAGAGCAGCATTAAGCCATTCGGCACATCTAGACTGATCCTGTGAATCATTCTGAAACATTTTACAACACAAGTTGTTCCATATAAATGCAATGTTAAAGCATCAGCTGTTTTTATTTAATATACACTCAGTGGCTACTTTATTAGTTTCAAGTTTAGTTGAAGTTTAATTATTATTCAACCATACATGAATCCCCATGAATACAGCCAAACAAAATAGATTTCTTCCAGGATCAAGGTGCAAACACAGCACCAACAGTCATACACAGCAAAGACCACATATGGGGTAACAAGTAAACATACAGTTGCACAAAAAAAACCTATTGCCCAAGTCTCTGAGTGATGTGTCCTGTAAGTTTATGAAGCATAGATGTTATTGGCAAAAACAAGTAGTTCTCAGCAGTCCAAAGTCAAACGCATGTATGCACACACATAATCCAGCTTGTCTTCCACCAATTGAACACTGGAGGGGCCAGACTCCAACCAAGCGTGGACACCATGCGACAGAGCCTCCAGTGTCGCCTCTCCTGGACTACTGCAACAAGCAAGCCCATGGCCTGAGGTCTAGTCCTCACTACAACCAAGGCCATGCAGCTCTGCTGCCCTCTGTCTCGCCAAAAAACAAGGGAAAACAGACTTGCAGTTTACATTACCAATGTTCAACAATCTTATGATTGCAAGAGGAAAGTCCAAGGCAATCACTCGCTGATAGACTGCACACCGCCCTCGCGCACTGACTCTGATGCCTTTCTGTAGCAGGGAGCAACATGGTCCACATGAAGTCCACCTCCTCCACCAAAGAGCAGCCCACTGTAGGAGTAGACCAGCAGCAGTTAAAGTTCTTAACATCCAGCATCGTCCTACAATTGTAAAACAATTGTTTAAAAAAGACAAAAGCATCGTTGGTTGGCCCCGGAGACTGGAATTTCTAGTGTGGTCTTCAAAGTTTGATGTGTTGTGCGTTCGGAGATGCTTTTCTAATACATGGTTATTTGAGTGACTGTCACATTCCTGTCAGCTTGAACCAGTCAGGCCATTCTCCTCTGACCTCTCTCATTAACAAGGTGTTCTCGCTCACAGAACTGCCACTCAGTGGATTTTTAAAAGAAATTTTCGCACCATTCTCTGTAAACTTTAGAGACTGTTGCACCTGAAAATCCCAGCAGATCAGCTGTTTTTGAAATACTCAAACCAACTTGTCTGGCACCATTAATCATTCATTCCATGGTCAAAGTCACTTTCTTCTCCATTCTGATGTTTGGTCTGAACAGCAACTGAACCTCCTGATCATGTATGTGTGCTTTTATGCATTGAGTTGCTGCCACATGATTGGCTGCATTGGTATTTGCAAAAATGAGGTGTACAGATGTACCTAATAAAGTGTCTTCTCACTGGCTCAAACTCATTTACAGCTTGCTCCTGTTTCTGATCACCAGCAGACTACATCCTGAACATAAAACATTTTCATAGCCTAACTGGATTCTCTCCAAAATCAATGAACCTGTCAACACCCAACATTGAAATCACCATGAAAAGAATACTTACACCTCCCACGGATCCATAAATCAGCTTTGGTAACTGCAAAATGTATTCATTTTCGAATGGCAGTTCAAGGCAATGCAATCCTGGTTCCAAGCTACCAGTATTCTGTGAGTCCCTTGGTTCATCTAGTTAGAAGAGTCTCTTGTAAGACTCTTCTGCCTTGTACAACACCTACTTATTATTTTGCTTAGCAGCTGTTGCATAGTAAACATGGATTAAGGCTATTACAAGGGAGATTATCATACAAAATTCAACAGACTACAAGGACAAATTAGTTCTGGCGATCAAAAGCTTGGTCAAAGTAGCAGTTCAGGGACATTGCAAGGGGGTGGCTTGGTAGTATAGTTGTCAGTGTAACGCTATTACAGTGCTGCTGATCAGGGTTCAATTCCTGTTACTGTCTGTACAGTTTGTATGTTTTCCCTGTGACCACATGGGTTGCCTCCTGGTGCTCCACTTTCGTCCCACAATCCAAAGATGTAAAGATTAGGGTTAGTCAGCTGTGGGCATTCTAAGTTGGTGCTAAAAACATGGCCACACCTGCAGGCTGCCCAGAGCACATGTTCGGACTATGCTGGTCATTGACTCAAATGAAGCATTTCACTGCATGCTTCCATGTATGAGTGACAAATAAAGCTAATCTTCAAAATTTTAAAAAAAGAGGCAGAGAATTCCTCAGGGAACTCCGGAGATGAAGTAACCAGAGGCAATTCTATCATATCAGCAGAAGGGTTAAAACAAAATTAAAATTGCATCTGTCACTGTGGCCTTCTCCCCGAGAACTAAGGGATATCTATAAACATTGCAATAACAAATGGCTCCAACAGTGCTGCTGCAGTCACTAGATTGGCTGGAAAGTAGGACACATCTCACAAACGTGGTTAGGTAGTCTTCGTGTACCCAGGCAATCACATTCTCCCTTTGCTCTCTTTCTCTAGGCTGACAAGTCTGATTTATACTTCTCCTGCAACCTGTACTTTGGCTATTTTGGGAGTTTTATCGATCTCTCGGGTCTCATTCATATGCAGCTCCAGTGTAAATACCATTTTAAACATGCCCTTTGATAAACCAATGGTGAAGCAATTCCATACCTCGACTCATTTCACAAAAGCAGCAGCATCTGGTGTTAGCCAATCACTTCCAGATAAATGAAGACACAAAAGACTGCAGAAACTGTAATTTGAAGGAATACACGAAAAGCTGGAGGAAATTCAGCAGATCAGGCAGTGGGGGAGGGGGGGAGTGGAGAAAGGAAGGGTACATTTGAGGGAAATCAGTTCAGATGCAGGGTCTCAAATTGAAATGTTGACTGTCCAGTTCCCTCCATAGATTCTGCCTGATCTTCAGCTTTTTGTGCGTTACTTCCAGGCAAAGTTTAACATTCAACCAACTTTCTGAAAGTTAAAGTTAGTGTAAGTTTATATCCTAAATACAGCCACCTCTAAATTAGTAAATTAGTTTACTACTGTCTCGTGTACTGTGCTACAGTGAAGTACTTGTTTAGCATGCCATTCATACAGATCAATTCATTAGAACAGTGCATCGAGATCATGCAAAGGAAACAATAAAAGAATAAAGAATTGTCCTGATGAAGGGTCTCGGCCCAAAACGTTGACTTATTTATGCCTGACCCGCTGAGTTCCTCCAGCATTTTGTGTGTGTTGCTTTATGAGAATGAAGTGTTGCAGAGAAAGTGCAGCAATAAGGGGAAAAGCCATAATCTGATAGATTGGGAAGTCAAGAGTCCACAATTTAAGAAGGGAACATTTAATAGCCTTATAACAGTAGGATTGGAGCTGTCCTTGAGCATGGTGGTGCATGTATCTTCTGCCTGATTTAGGGTGGGGAGGGGGAGAGCGGGAGCGGAGGAGAGAATGTCCAGGCAGGGTGAGGTCTTTGGCGGCTTTGCCATGGCAGTGAGAAGTTTAGACAGAGTCCACAGAGGGGAGCCCGTTATCCATGGCACATTTGTTTCCACTTTTCTTCTGGATGCTGCTTATATGATGCTGTGTGTCTGTGATGCTGCTGCAAGTCTGTTTATCATTGCACCTTTGCACATGACAAGACACAACTTTGACTTTGTATTTTACTGTTGATTCATGCAGACTGATTGCCATGCTTTCCTGCGTTACAGAAGTAACTACATTGGCTGTGTTAAAAGTTCATAGAAGCACGAACTGAAAAGTAAAACACAAGCCAATTCCCTCTTCATGTTACACAACATAGCGCAGGTGATGGATGGATCCAGGTGAGGGCTGGTGATAGGCAGTTCTCTGCTGCTGGAAATTATGGGAATCCAGTGTGTAGTTGGTCAGTTCAACAGCATCTGTCTTGTGGACATTTTACCGTTCTTATATCATATGAAGAGGGAATTGGCTTGTCAGTTCCTTTCTGGTCTGTTGTTTTATTTTTCAGCTCAGATTACTATTAATTTTCTTTTTTACACAGACAATGTAGTTACTGGTGTAATGCAAGAAAGCATGGCAATCAGTCTGCATGAAGCAAAGCCCAGAAACAGCAGCAAAGACAAAGTCAAACTAAAGTTCCTTTAACCTGTTGTTCTGGACATTGACTGTGGTGCTATCTCTTCCATATGTGAAGGCGTAAATCTTTTATTCAACAAAGCCTTTCTACACATCAACCTCCTCCCCCTCCCCAATAAACCCCCATGTATCTCCCTGTTCCGTTTTCTCTTGTATTTATCCATTTTCATTAGATGTATCAATGGTGCTGAGGTGGAGATGTTTCAGAGCTTCAAGTTCTTCTGTGTAAACATCATCAATAGTTTGTTCTGGTCAAACTACACTAATACTACGGGCAAAAAAGCACACCAGCATCACAAGGAGAATGTACAAACTACTTGACAGGAATTGAACCCCATCAACGATCACTGCAAAATGATGCTAACTGTTAGGCTACCATGCCACCCTAAATTCCATGTTTCTATGAAGATTCAGGATATTAGAATGGAGATGCAAGTTGCAAGGACCCAACTCCAACCATCAGTCCATTCCATCATTCAGTCTGATCCACAGCTACTCTGTATCCAAACTCAAAACAAATGCCTCAGCTCCACATCCTTTTACACCATTATCAATCTGATTTAAAATCATTAACTAAGTTTGCATCTAATGGTTTACAAAAAAAAAGATCCACATCTCGAAAAGCAAAGGTCATTGACCGTATCGCTTTCTTTCAGCTCCCACAAGCACTGCCTGAATTCCATAGGTTTCTAACTATTTGCTTTATTCAACAACCACCCGTGTGTCGGATGGCTTCAAGCATTGGCACATGCAAACTCACCGACCCAGTCCTGTCCACTGGTTGCTCTATGACCTCCACTGCACTGGGTTATCACTCAACTAGAAACCGCAGTCATGGTAACCCAGCTATGAACAAATTACAGAGCATTAATTCATCTCACTGTAATGTGCATTAACAGTTAAAAAGCCTTTTATTCTACTTCAACTTAATGGATATTTATAAATGTTTCACCACCATAGCAGAATGCCATGCAAGTTCATTAGAGTATTCATTAGGATACAAATAAAATATTATGTACAATAAAATATAATTCATTCTAAATTCTTCAGAATATGAAGAGGCCCTTTATTTTCATCAATAACAGTCAAGATTAACAGTTTTCTAAATTATCTTTCTAATTAGAATTAGTGTCACAAGATTCACATGATGTAGAAAAGGACAGCGCTTTCAAAAAAAAATAAGGACAAGAAATAGTACCAGAAGATTGGAGGATGGAAACTGTTATTCACTGGGTCAAGAAAAGTAATAGGGGTATTGGCCAGTGAGCCTTATGCCACTGGTAGACAGACTATCAGAGGATCCTTAGAGACAGGATTTTTGAGCATTTGGAGAAGCACAGGCTTCTGCAACCCGTGCTCTTTGTGATTTTTATAAATGACTTGAATGAGGAAGTGGAAAGGTGGGTTTGCAGATGACACAGTGGTTGCTGGTGTTGTGGATTGTGTGGGTTGACGTAGGCTACAAAAGGACATAGATAGGATGCAGAGATGGCAGCTGGAGTGCCATCTAGAAAAGTCTGAAGTGATACATTGAAGATTGAATTTGAAGGTGGACTACAAGGTTTATTTGTAGTCTGGAGGAACAGAGGGATTTCAGAGTCCATGTCCATAGATCCCTCATAGTTCCTAAGTCAAGAAGGCAGATGGTGTGTTGGCCTTCATTAGTTTGGGGCTGAGATTAAGAACTACAGCTCCTTAAAAAACTCTGGTTAGACCACATGTCATATATTGTGTTCGGTTCTGGTTTCTTCATCATGGCAAGGATGTGTGGAAGCTTTAGAGAGGCTGAAGAGTAGATTTACCAGGATGCTTCCTGGATTGGAGAGTATGTCTTAAGAGGGTAGGTTGACTGAGCTAGGACTTTTCTCTCTGGAGCAAAGGAGGATGAGAGGTGACTTGATAGAGGTGTGGAAGGTGATCAGAGGCATAGATAGAGAAGACAGTCAGTGACTTTTTCTCCGGGGGGGGGGGGGAGATAATTTTTTAGCTGATTGAGGAAAGTATAAGGGGGATGTCAGAAGTAGTTTTTTTTTTAAACATAGTGTGGTGGGGGCGTGGAGTGCCCTGCCAGGGGTGGTGATGACGCAAATACATGAGGGGCTTTTAAAAGAAAAATGGAGGGCAATGTGGGAGGGAAGGATAGATTGACCTTGGTCAAAAAGGTCAGCTCAACATCATGGGCTGAAGGCTCTACTGTGCTGCATAGTCCTATGTTCTAAGAAATGAGCATAACCTTCTCCGAAAAAACAAATGCCCAAGAGATTTACTTATTCTGTTGTTAAAGCAACAAATCAAGCACATCCAGACCTGATCTAAGAGCCAGAAATCAGAGGCCTTCTGACTCTTAAAACTGACCAAACATCTTTGAAAGAGAAACAGAAATTATTTGCTGACTGAGGGACAATTATATTCTCAAATTTTAGCCTTTCAGTGGTTAGCCCACTGCACTTTGTTCACGAAACTGAGAAACAATGTTCCTTCAGCACCCGAGGATGAGTCTGCAGGCAGAAGGTGCAACATAAACAGAAGTTACCAATCAAGTGTGTTCTCATTAGGAATCGGAGCTTTCTTGCTTTTGACATGTTTTATTTTGAGAAGGAATAAAGGAAAAAAATAAATTACTTGGAGTGCTTAAATGTAATTATTTCCCCTGACGCAAGGTGTTTAGAGATTAATCATGTCAATTTGAAACTTTGTTTGCCATCCAATAAAGCAAAGACTTGACTGGGCCTTTATTCTTTAAAGATGATACAATAATGCAAATCAAATCTCTGCCACAGAATCTCACAAGAAAATTATATTACATAAAGCAGCATTTGCTCAGATAACTGTTGTCGGCATGAAGCCCACATGCTCATCAAGAACTCAAGTCCCTGTCTCCTAATAATCAGTATTCTAAATCAATAACCCCAATAAAAAGAAAGGTTTGTATTTCTCTAGGAGCTAATGCAACCTTAACAGTAGCAAGGTATTTTGACAGCCCATGAAGTACATTTTACGTACAACCAGTGACATAATGTAGGAAACAAGACAGCAAATTTCCACAAACACCAAGCTGGCAATGGCCAGAAAAAAACAAATAATATGCTGAAGAGAAAAAGGTACTCTCTGTCTACTATAGTTATGCCTCTCATAATCTTATAAGTATCTGTGAGGATCTCCCCTCACCTCCACCGCCTCAGAGAAAACAACACAAATCTGTCCAAGCTCTCTTTATAGTACATGCACTTTAATCAAGGCAGCATTCTGGTAAACCTCTTCTGCACCCTCTCCAAGTCTCAACATTCTTCCCATCACATGGCAAATAAAACTGTATAAAATACTCTAGATGCAGCCAAACTAGAGTCTGGTAAAGCTGCAATATAACATTTGAACTTGAAATCAATTCCTTGACTAATAAAGGAAAACATACCATATGTCTTCTTTACTGCCCTATATATCTGTATAATCACTTCCACGGAGAGGGAAAGGGTTTAGGAGACTTCAAGGGGATCTAAGTAAAAAAAAATTCATCCAGAGGGAAGGCATTGTCTGAGGAGGAGGTGAAAGCAGAGACTCTCAAGACATATAAAGATCCACCAGCCATACGTTTTCATTCAGAGAGAGGTTAGAATCTGGATCACAATGCTTAATGGGGCGGTGCAATCAATGAAATAAAAACAATAGGGTGTCGGGAATGACAGATGGGATTTGGATCTGAGACAGGGTACGGTCAGGACTCTAAAATCAAACATCTGGTTTTTAGGAATGTGACGAGGGACTGAATGGGAAATAAAAGATTTGAACTGTGACCTGAAAGAAAAACGACTTGCGCTTAGGATCACGACATTTAATCAGCATGGAGACGAGCACCTGGATCTCCAACATACAGAAGGGGACACGAAATAAGTTTTGGTAGACGGGGATCAGTACAGTTGGGTAGCATGGACGACTGGGCCTCCGCGCTCTTGTGACTCAACCTCAGCCCACCGAGCAGCTTCTGGGGCCAGGGCTTCACCTCTCGGACTGAGCCTTTCCCTGTTCCCCCCAGGTCACAGCGGCTTCGTCCACCACGAATATCCCCGGGCCCGGATTCGCCGCAACTTCCCCGCTCCACCCCACCCCGGGGCCGTCACCTGAAGGTGTAAAGCGGTGCTTTGAGGCCGCCTTGGCGGTGGGAGCGCGGAAGCTAGGGAGGGTCAGTCTATCGGCTCACTCAGGCCCCATCGATGTCACGGCGGCACCGGCAGGCGCAGGCCCTGCGCCATCACAACACTCACGAAACACCCTGCCGCATACCTCACTTCCGCTTCCGCCCAGACACGTCACGCCGACCTCAAGGGGCGTGGCTACAGGTGGGGCGTCTACTCAGGTGTCACTCACCTGGGCTGCAACACCCAGCTGCTCAAATCAACGTCAAGTTCATTGTCATACGTACAAGGTTCAATCAAACACTTGCTTGCAGCAGCATCACAACTACAGAGCATCAAAGAAACAACATTCACAAATAAAACGTGAATTAAACATACTATACATTATTCTCAAATCTTACGAGCACAATTAGAACAAAAAGAGACCATTTTAATGTAAAGTGGTTCTAGTGTTGTTATACTGAGCAGTGATGTTTGGGGTTGTGCTGATTGGTTCAAGAACCAAATGGTTGAAGAAAACTAGTTGTTCGTGAAAGGGGCCCTCCCAGTCAGAGCCCTCCTGTACGCCCGGAACGTCACCTCCGCACCCCACTGCCCACGGGAGGACTGCAGTGAGGAGGAGTCTGTGACCCACCTCTTTGCACACTGCCAGTTCGCAAAGAGGGTGTGGAGGAGGATGGACGGGCTAGTGTCACGTTTCATCCCCAGCAGCTGCGTGACAGAGGACTCTCTGATCTACGGGCTGTTCCCGGGGACGCACACGGAGACCAACATCCGGTGCTGCTGGCAGATCATCAACTCGGTGAAAGACGCTCTTTGGTCAGCCCGAAACTTGGTGATCTGCCAGCACATGGAGATGTCCGTGGGAGAATGCTGCCGATTGGCACACTCTCGGCTGCAGGAGTACGTGCTGAGGGACGCACTGAAACTTGGTGCAGCCACCGCAAGGGCCCGGTGGGGAAGGACCACAGTATAGGTTTCTCCACCCGTGGGAGTGGGAGGGGTCGGTGGGCGGGGAGTATACCCCTCAACAATGAGATGCTAAGCTGAACTACTGGAGTGCCACGTGGGTGGCTATAAACACGGGTATTTTACTGAGTATAATGGAAACGTATGTAAAAGATGAAAAGTTATTGAATGGTTTATTGTATATATTTATTTTTGAATAAAAAAAAAGTTGTTCGTGAACTCGATTGTGTGGGATTTCAGGCCTCTGTACCTCGAGCCCAATGGTGGCTGTGAAAAGGTGGCAAAACACACAGAAGGCGGGAATCTTTGGTGATGGATGTTGCCTTCTTGAGGCAGTGCTGCCTGAAGATATGACCAATAGGGGGAGAAAGAGGTGTGCCTGTGATGTACTGGGCAGTATCCACGACTCTCTGTAGCTTCTTAATTTCTGGCACATTCAAATTGTTGTACCTGGCCATGATGCAACCAGTAGGATACTTCCAACAGTACGTCTGTAGAAGTTTGCTCATGTTCAGTGACAAGCCAAACCTCCTACGAAACCCAAGGCATTGCTGGGCTTTCCTTATGATTACATCTATGTGCTGGGTCAACAGAAAGGCAACAGCCTTTGGATTTCATGACAAACGTGATATTACATAACATTACATACATTGCAGCAAATATCAGAATCAGATTTATTATCGCTGACGTATAACATGAAATATGTGGGTCTGCAGCAGCAGAAGACTGCAAGGATATAGAAGTCTATAAATTACACTAAAAGGAATAAGAAAGTCATGTTCAAGGTGGAGAACCTATTCCTAAATCATTGAGTGTGTGCCTTGGAGCACATATTATAATACAAACTAACATTATGGGGACATAGGAGACAGAGCATGCCGAAAATATGCATCACAAAGGAGATGCAGGATCTCAGCACACAAGACAACATCTATGGAACGAAATAGACAGCTGATGTTCAAGACAAGACCCTTCATCTGGATTGCCAGACCTGCTGAGTTCCTTCAACTCCTTTGTGCATTGATGACATCACATTACATGATATTACAAACTTGACATTGCATTACATTATATTACAAACATGACATCAAGTTACATTAGCATGAAACTTTATGTATACCCAGCATATACCTTGGGGCCTTAAGGTTGTTAGAGCTGGCACTAGTAATGGGGATAAGCCCCCACTACCAATGAAATGCTCCCAATGGCATGCACCTCAAATAGCCTCTGACAACCAAGTCTAGCTCCTGGCCTTCACGTGTGGCTTACCTATTAAGCCCAGCTGAACCATTTCTACTGACAGGAGAAGGGGCAAAGGTGGGCTACTGGCAACTTAAAACCAGTCGCTTTGGGCAGATGGGGCTCATCAGCTGTGGTTGGCAGCTCATCAAGGAGGAGGAAAACTCTGATCTCAGACCTCTGCTGCCTTGTGGCTATACCCACTCATGGGGAAGGCTTCAGGAATAAACCCTGAGGGAAAAGTCTGGAGCTGGAGTGCCTAAGGCACTTCCACATTGAGCTCAATGCTGACTGACAACTCCTGCAATGGTTCTGGTACCAAACTGTATTGGTCTCTGCTGTTCCTTTGAGTTCATCAGATACATGGAGAGGGGGAGCTTGATACATGGGCAACAGCTTGCTTTCCATATCCTACTGTCCAGGCTTGCATATCTAGATGGCTAGGACGCGATACCCACCGTTTGCTCTGACCGACAGAGGCCTCAGCAGCACAGTACATGCTGATGACAATAAACTTGAACTCAAACTCAAACTGAAACAGGTCCTGCTGTGTCTGGAAAGAGAAACGTTTAACATCTATGACTGCAATCAGAACTTCTGCTGGAATCATGGGAGGGTGCATACAATATATTAATCAAAAACGGGAAGAGACCCTACAAGTCTGCTCCACTATTTTTTATTTTCACTGACAAATGTCATGAAGTTTGTTTTGCAGCAGCAATACAGCGCAATACATAAAAATACTATAAATTACAATGAGAAATACATATAAACATTAAATTACTCCCTGTGCCACGGGCTAATGCAGGTAGTAATGTGGTGATAGCACAGATTGAATAAGGTGGTGCAGGGGACAGGTTTCAAGCTCTTGAATCATTGGAACCTTTTGTGGGGAAAGGGTGACCTGGACAAGAGGGACAGTTTGCAGCTGAACTGGAAGGGAACCAATATTCTGGCTGGAAGGTTTGCTGATGCTACTTGGGAGAGTTTAAACCAGTTTTGAAGGGGGCTGGGAACTGGATCCCCAAGTCAGGAAGGGCTAAATCAAACGGAAGGGTAGATGTCAGGGGAAGTATTGAAAGGCAAAATTGAAATATCAAGTATGATGGGTTGGATAGTTTTAAGTGCGTATATTTTAATGCTAGGAGTATTATGGGAAAGGGTGATGAACCCTTGAATGAAGGGTGATGGATCAGAACATGGAACTATGATCTTGTAGCCATTACTGAAACTTGGGTTGAGAGAAGAGCAGGAAGATATGATTAGTGTACCAGGTTTTCGAAGTTTTAGAAAAGATAGAGGAGGAGTTAAAAGAGGGAGTGGAGTTGCACTACTAACCAGGGACAATATCATGGCTGCACTCAAGAGACATAATGGAGGGGTCAGACACTGACTCCATTTGGCTGGAACTCAAGAATAGGAAGGATGCAATCACACTGATGGGATTGTACTACAAATCCCCTAATAGGATAGCTATACACAAGCACAGGTATGGTTTTAAATTGCAGGGGGAAATTACGAGGGCATTCCGCAGGAGCAAAGAAATGTTAATTGGGAACACCCTTCCTCTGGCAAGTCCACATCAGATATGTGGAAGGTGTTTAAAGATCAATTGCAGAGTTCAGGAAAGGAATGTTCCTGTTAAGAGGAAGGATGGGGATGGAAAGGCAAGAAAACCTTGTTTGTCCAGAGAGGTGATGAATTAAGTCAAGAAGAAAAAGGTGAAGTATGTAAAGCTTCAGAAGTTACGATCAAATGAAGCACGATGAGTATAAAGATGCCAGAAAACAAAGGAGGGAATTAGGAAAATCCAGGAGGAGCCATGAAAAGTCCTTGGCAAGTAGAATTAAGGTGAATCCCAAGGCATTCTATAAGTACATCAAGAGTAAAGGAAAGGTACGTCGCATCCGGAGTTTCTCCGGTTAGCAGACGATTTCCCTCCACGCCTCTCTGACATAGTGGGGAACTGCGTATGAGGCAAATTACAGCAGTGGTTTGCCATTGCCTTCTGCCGGGTGAGTTTCCAAAGAGATCACCAGCTCGTAACCCAGCCGGATGGAAAGCGTGCAGGGGAGCCGGCTGGATTTGAACTTAGGACCTTTCATCTCGAATATGACGCTGATGCCACTATGCCACCAGCCAGGTCCACATCAAGAGTAAGAGGATATAAATATGCTGGTGCATTTAAAGGTCAAGGAGGAGGAAATGAGTATTAAGGTAGACAAGTCCCCAGGGCCTGATGAGACTTATCCCAGGGTATTGAGGGAGGCAAAAGACGAGATCACTGGGCACTTGGCCAGTATCTTCATGTCCTCTCTAGCCACAAGCAAGGTCCTATAGGATTGGCAAGTGGCTAATGTTGTATCTCTATTTAAGAATGGAACAAGGGAAATTCCTGGGAACTGTGGACTGTGAGCCTCACGTCAGTTGCAGGGAAATTGCTAGCCAAATTAGGGGGAGCCAGCATGGTTTTGTCCGTGATAGGTCGTGCCTTACCAACTTGATTGAGTTTTTTTTGACAAAATGACGAGAGATTGATGAGGGTAGGGCAGGGGATGTTGTCTGCATGGATTTTAGTAAGACGTTTGACAAAATCCCTCATGGGAAACTAATCCGGAGGATTAAGATGCAGGGATCTGTGGCAAATTGCCTATTTGGATTCAGAACTGGCTTGCACATAGAAGACAGAGGGTGATGGTTGAAGGGATTGATTTGAGCTGGAGGTCTATAATTAGTAGAGTTCAGCATTGAACTGTGCTGGAACCTCTGCTGTTTGTAATGTATATAAGTGACCTGTATGAAAATGTAGATAGGTGGGTTAGTAAATTTGTGGATGATACCAAGATTGGTGGAGTTGGGATAGTGTAGAAGACTGTTAGAGAATACAGCGCGATATAGATCAGTTGCAGATATGGGCTGAGAAATGGCAGATGGAGTTTAACCCAGATAAATGAAAGGTGTTGCATCTCAGTAGGGCAAATGCAAGGAGACAGTACACAGAGCAAGGTCCTTAACAATGTTGCTGAGCAGAGGGATCTTGGAATTGAAGTTTATAGCTCAATGAAAGTGGCTACACAGATTGATACAAAGTGGTTAAGGCAGCTTTTCGAATGCTTACTTTTATTGGTTGAGGCATTGAATTCAAAAGTCGATAGGTTATATTGCAACTTTGTAAAACTCTGGTTAGGCCACATCTGGAGTATTGTATACAGTTCTGGTCACCCCACTGTAAGAAGGATGTTGAAGCTTTAGAGAGGGGGCAGAAGAGATTTACCAGGATGCTGCCTGGTTTAGAGAGCATATGCTATGATGAGAGGCTGGATAAAGTTGGATTGTTTTCTCTGGAACGTTGCAGGCTGAGGAGAGATCTGCTAGAGGTTTACAAGATTATGAGAGGCATAGACAACGTGGACAGAGAATATCGGTTTCCCAGGGTTGAAATGTCTAATAGCAAAGGATATGCTTTGAAGGTGAGAAGGGTAGGTTCAAGGGGGATGTGAAAGGCAAGTTCTTTTATTCAGTCATAGGGCCTGGAATGCACTGCCTGGTATGGTGGTAGAGGAAAATACATTTGAGGCTTTTAAGAGACGTTTGCATAGGCACATGGATGTATGGAAACTGGTGTAGTTAAGATGGATTAGTGTTTGGGTGTTTTGGATTGGTTTTTTAAGCTGGTTCGGCACAACACTGTTGGCCAAATGGCCTGTTCCTGTGCTGTACTGTTGTGTGTTCCTAAATTTTAAGTTAGTTAAGGCATCTGTTAGTCTTGCGAGACCATGGATCTATGCCTGGAAAGTCTTCACTCTCCAGGGCACAGGCCTGGGCAAGGTTGTATGGAAGACCAGCAGTTGCCCATGCTGCAAGTCTCCCCTCTCCACGACACAAATGTTGTCCAAGGGAAGGGCATTAGGACCCATACAGCTTGGCACCAGTGTCATCGCAGAGCAATATGTGATTAAGTGCCTTGCTCAAGGACACAACATGTTCCCTCGCTGGGGCTCGAATTCACGACCTTCAGGTAGCTAGTCCAATGCCTTAACCATTGGCCACGTGCCCACAGTTCTTAAATAAGTAGCACAAAAAGAGAGCAAAAATAGTGAGTTTGTCTTCATGGGTTGGTTCATTGCCTGTTCAAAAATCTGATGGTGAAGGAAGAAGCTGTTCCTAAAATTTTGAGTGTGTTTTCAGGTTCCTGTACCTCCTCTCCGAAAGTAATGAGAAGGGAGTTTGTCCTGGGTGATGGGGGTCCTTAATGACAGATGCCTCCTTTTTCAGGAATCACCTTTTGAACATGTCCTCAATGCTGGGAAAGCTAGTGCCCATGATGGAGCTGGCAGAGTTTACAACCTTGTGCAGCTTTTTTCCAATCCTGTGCAGTGATGCTCTTCAGAGATAATCACATCCAGAAACATGAAACTGCTCACCCTTTCCACAGCTGATCCCTTAATGAGGACTGGTGGGTCTCCCCTTGACTTCCTCTTCCATCCACACCAATTTTTATTGAAATACCATCAAAAGCATTCAATCGCGATGCACCACAGCTTGATATGGCAACTACTCAGCCCATGGCGGCAAGAAAATGTAGAACCGCAACACAACTCAGAACAACCCAGGAACCAGTCTCCCCTCCATAGATTCTTGTCTACACTTCTTGCTGCCTCAGTAAGGTAGCTAACATAATCAAATAGCCCACCCACCCCAGGCATTCTCTCTTCTTCCCTCTTCCTTTTGGCAGAGGACCATAAAGCTTGAAAGCACGCACTACCAGGCTCAAAGACAGTTTCTATCCTGCTGTTGAGAGACAACTGAATGGCTCCCGCAGTAGATAAGACAGATTCTCGACCTTATTGTCGGCCTGCAATGCACTTTCTTAGTAATTGTAACATTTTATTCTGCACTGTTATTGCTTTACCTAGTACTACCTTAATATACTACTGTAATGAATTGATCAGTATCAAGATTTTCATTGTACCTCAATTTACAAGACAATAATAAACCACTTTGTTAATTAACTCAGCAGTATCTCTTTAAAAAGTTTGACCAAAGGCATGCTGCTAGAACAGCAAACAGAATACTTCATTAGATTCGTTTATTACATGACTGAAAGTCATCTTTATTCTTGTTTTTCTTATTTGTACATTAATTATACAAAGAAAATACTAACTTTTTCTACATTAAATCTCTTGTACAATTTTCCAGTTTTGTTATTCTACATTCTTGGTGCACTTAATGATCCAAATATCTTTCAACAATAAAGGACAGGAGATTGAGCCAACTTCTATAGAGTGACTCCCATTTGTTGAAGACTTTCCTTATTTAAACTTTCTCTATGGTTAAAATGAAAAATAATATATCTGAAGTCCAGTGTAAGGGAGCAATATAACTCAGAGTCCAGTTCTTTCAGAACCTGATGATTGTCAGATTGTTTTTCCATTTTGCTCTAATCTCTATCAGATTTTTGTGGTGCCACTTGAATTGTTTCAACAACAGGAGAGAAAAATGATGATTTCACGCTTGCAAGCTGTGCATCTTAAAGAAATTGAATCGCTGCCCACAGTCAATGAAGCCAGTGTACGGTGAGAAATTCATATTGAAATGATTGGCAAATGCTTCAGCCCTCAGGTAAAATAAAAAGGAGCACCAATTTCTACAACTGTAAAAACATAGGGTGCAGTTTATATATACGAGGGGTGATTGATAAGTTCATGGCCTAAGCTGGAAGGAGTCAGTTTTAGAAAACCTAGCACATTTATTTTTCAACATAGTGCCCTCCTACATTTACACACTTAGTCCAGCGGTCGTGGAGCATATGGATCTTGGACCTCCAGAAAGTGTACACAGACATGTGATTGATAAGTTCGTAGCCTAAGGTAGAAGGAGATGACTTATACAGCTCTCGTTACATGCACATGCAGGTCAACTCTGAGTGATTATGCAAAAAGTTTGAAGTTAATAATTTATCCCCTTCTACCTTAGGCCACTAACTTCTCAATCACCCCTGATGAGTTATTAACTTCAAACTTTCTGCATAATCGCTCAAAGAGTTGACCTGCATGTGCATGTAACGAGAGCTGTATAACTCATCTTCTACCACAAACTTATCAATCACCCCTGCTGTGGACACTTTCTGGAGTCCAAGACCCATATGCTCCATGACCGCTGGACTAAGTGTGTAAATGTAGGAGGGGACTATGTTGAAAAATAAATGTACTAGGTTTTCTAAATTTGACTCCTTCTACCTTAGGCCACAAACTTATCAATCACCCCTCGTACAAGAAATTCTGCAGATGCTGGAAATCCTGCAAAATACCGGAGGAACTCTACAAATCAGGCAGCATCTGTGGAAAGGAATAGAGTTGACATTTTGGGCTCAGACCCTTCAGGGATCTTGATGAAGAGTCCTGGCCTGACACATAAACTTAATTGCTTTCCATAGATGCTGCCAGACTTGCTGAGTTTCTCCTCCATTTTGTGGGTGCATTACATAATTTTGCACCCTCTATTTTCACAGTTATACCCAAATAGTTGCCCTAATTTTTGCACATTGGCTGTTTGTTGGTCCTTATGTTTAGTTTTTCATAACTTCTTTTGTATTTCTTTATTTATCTGCAAATGTGTGCATGAAAAGTAATCGCCAGATATATGTACTTTGATAATAAATTTATTTTTGACTTTTTGCTAATCAGTAGCATGATTCGCATTTTGTACAAATTAAACAAAAAGAAGTTCGAATGGAGAAAAGGCAGGAGATGAACATGTCAGTTGCAGATCCATGTGGTTAGTTCCTGTGCTTGTACTGTTAGAATTCTCGGATCAATGCAATCAAATTCAAGTAATCATTCACAATGCTATAAGTAGTTGTTCAACTCTGGGAAGCCATTCTATGAGTGTTCTCCTTCTAAATGGCAGCTGGAGTGGTGGTGGAAAAACACAGAGGGATGGTGCTTCCGAAACTCCTGAAGCAGCCGGTTTCTTTCCTTCTCACACAGGCTGCGATTTTGACTGATGCTGCGAATCAACCGCTGAAGTTGCTCTAAGGTGGTCTGACGTTTCTGCACCTCAAACTCCTTTTGTGTGACATGCTTGCAGAAGGTAAAGTCTGTCACAAAAAAATGAAAAGAAAAGTCATCAAGGAGGGACCACCACGCAGTGGCACTGATGCCAATCAGCATGACATGCTTTGAAGAGCTGGCAAGGACATTTATACAGAAAGGTGCATTTGACTGCATGACATCATGAAAAATCCCATCCATCCTGCTCGTGGACCGTGTGTCCCACTCCCATCGGGGAGGAGGCTACGTAGCATTCACACCAGGACCACTAGGCTCAAAAACAGTTACTTTCTCCGAAGCAGAAAGGCTGATCAACACCTGCACCCACTAACCCACTCCTCCACCACCACTACCTCATCATTTTATGTCAGAGTCAGCTTATGTACAAACACTCCTATGCCTGTGTCACTTCTATGGACACACAATCAACAAGGTGTCTTATTTATATTTATTGTGTTTTTTATCATTGTTTTTTTATTTATTCATTTACGGGATGTAGGTATCGCCAGCTGAACCAGCACTTATTGCCCATCCCTAGCTGCCCTCATTAAGGTGGTGATGAGCTGCCTTGTTGAACGTCTGCAGTCCCTGCGGTGTAAGTACACCCACAGTGCTGTTAGGGAGGCAATTCCATGATTTGACCCAGCAACAATGAAGGAACAGCAATGTGTTTCCAAGTCAGGATGGTGAGCGACTTGGAGGGTTATTGTACTTGTTATCTTATTGTGTTCTTTTTGTGCTACATTGGATCTGGAGTAACAATATTGTTCTCCTTTACACTTGTGTACTGAATAACATTGAACAATCTTGAACCAGAATACCGTGCTCAAACTTGTACTTGATCAAGTCACACAAAATGTTGGAGGAACTCAGCAATTTGTGAAATGTGTTCAAATGCAAGTTTGAGCATCAGGATGAAGGGTCTCAGCCTAAAACATCAACTGTTCACTTCACTCCATAAATGTTGCCTGACCTGCTGAGTTCCTCCATCATTTTGTAAACACAAGAGACTGTGCAGAAGCTGGAATATTCAGCAGTACACACACAAAATGCTGGAGAAACTCAGCAATTCAGGCAACATTTACAGAGGGGAATAAAGAGTTGAGGCCAAGACACATTATCAGGACTGGAAAGGAAGGGGGTAGAAGCCAGAGTAAGAAGGTGCAGGAGAGGGAGGAGAACAAGCTGCCGGGTAATAGATGAGGGCAGGTGAGGGGGAAAGTGGGAAGATGGGTGGGATGAAGTAAGAACCTAGGAGGGGTTAGGCGAAAGCCTCTTACTTCATACACCCTCCTCTCACTTAGTCTCGCATGATTTCCAGAGAGCATGTATAAGGTACCTGCAATAGCACTGGGATTCCTTCCTTCCTGAAGAGAAAGGAGCTTCTTCCTGACCATCTGAAGCAGGAAACTGGGGATCTAGAAAAGAAATGTGTTTATATTGCACCTTTACTGGCTTCAATACATCCTAAACATTATAGATTAAGATGAATTCTTGAAGTTCAATCACTGCTGTAATGAAGGAGATAAAAGGGATAAAGATTAGCTTTATTTGTCACACGTACATTGAAAGATCAAAACATACAGTGAAATGCATTGTTTTGTGACAAATCAAGTCCACAAAATAGTACTGGGCAACTCTCAAGTGTCGCCAGGCTTCCAGCGCCAATGTAACATGCCCACACTCACTAAACCTGAATCCAGCGCCAATGTAACATGCCCACACTCACTAAACCTGAATCCAGCGCCAATGTAACATGCCCAAACTCACTAAACCTGAATCCGGCGCCAATGCAACACGCCCACAACTCACTAAACCTGAATCCAGCGCCAATGTAACATGCCCACAACTCACTAAACCTGAATCCGGCGCCAATGTAATATGCCCACACTCACTAAACCTGAATCCAGTGCCAATGTAACACGCCCACACTCACTAAACCTGAATCCAACACCAATGTAACATGCCCACACTCACTAAACCTGAATCCAGTGCCAATGTAACATGCCCACAACTCACTAAACCTGAATCCGGCGCCAATGTAATATGCCCACACTCACTAAACCTGAATCCAGCGCCAATGTAACATGCCCACAACTCACTAAACCTGAATCCGGCGCCAATGTAACATGCCCAAACTCACTAAACCTGAATCCAGCGCCAATGTAACATGCCCACAACTCACTAAACCTGAATCCAGCGCCAATGTAACACGCCCACAACTCACTAAACCTGAATCCGGCGCCAATGTAACATGCCCAAACTCACTAAACCTGAATCCGGCGCCAATGTAACATGCCCAAACTCACTAAACCTGAATCCAGCGCCAATGTAACACGCCCACAACTCACTAAACCTGAATCCGGCGCCAATGTAACATGCCCAAACTCACTAAACCTGAATCCAGCGCCAATGTAACATGCCCACAACTCACTAAACCTGAATCCAACGCCAATGTAACATGCCCACACTCACTAAACCTGAATCCGGCGCCAATGTAACATGCCCAAACTCACTAAACCTGAATCCAGCGCCAATGTAACATGTCCACACTCACTAAACCTGAATCCAGCGCCAATGTAACATGCCCACACTCACTAAACCTGAATCCAGCGCCAATGTAACATGTCCACACTCACTAAACCTGAATCCAGCACCAATGTAACACGCCCACACTCACTAAACCTGAATCCAGCGCCAATGTAACACGCCCAAACTCACTAAACCTGAATCCAACGCCAATGTAACACGCCCACACTCACTAAACCTGAATCCAGCGCCAATGTAACATGCCCACACTCACTAAACCTGAATCCAGCGCCAATGTAACATGCTCACACTCACTAAACCTGACCGCATGTCTTAGGAATGTGGGAGGAAGCTGACGCGGTCACAGGGAGAATATACAAACTCCTTACAGACTGTGGGCGGAATTCAACCCTATTCTTACAGATGGCACTATAATTGCCTTACTCTAACCACTAGACTACCAAACAAAGGAACCAATTCCCACAGAGCAAGGCCCTTCAAACATCAAAGTCGTAATGTGCAAATTAGTGATGTTAATCAGAGGGATAAATATTGACCAGTGATAATTCTCGTAGTTTCCTTCGGAACAGCACAACATTATTTCAATTCCATTGGAAAAAATAAAAAGGGCTCTTCATAACATCTTATCGAAATGACTTTTTTTTGCTATGTGACAATAATAAACCAATTCTAATTACATCTTTACATCAGATGAGAGTCACATTTATTTATCACATTGACATATTAGTGAAATACGTTGTTTGGGTAAACAACCAACATACTGATGGATGTGATGAATGCATTGCTATACATTCTGGTGCCAAAATAGTATACCCACCAGGCTCAGCAGAACACAGATCACAATAAAACAGAACACAAGCAACAAAGCAACAACATTGAAACAAATCCTGTTCTTCCCTCCCTCCCACCTTTGCACATACTCAAACCTCTAACACCGAGACAAGTCGTCTTCCATTCCTCTGAAGAATAACAGGGCCCTTGTTAATATCTTGTCCATAAGACACTTTTCACTGTATCTCAGTATATGTGACCATAATATAGCAATTCTGTTTCCACCCATCACACAGTGAAACTTGTCCTTGACACCACACTGGAGTATCAATCTTGTAGAAAGATAGAAAACCTACAGCACAATACAGGCCCTTCGGCCCACAAAGCTGTGCCGAACATGTCCTTACTTGAGAAATTACTTAGGGTTACCCATAGCCCTCTATTTTTCTGAGCTCTATATATCTGTCCAGGTGTCTCTTAAAAGACCCTATCATATCCACCTCCTCCACCGTCAGCGGCAGCCCATTCCACACACTCACCACTCTCTGAGTAAAAACTTATCCGATATCTCCTCTGTACCTACTTCCAAGCACCTTAAAACTGTGCCCTCTCGTGCTAGCCATTTCAGCCCTGGGAAAAAGCCTCTGACTATCCACATGATCAATGCCTCTCATCATCTTAAACACCTCTATCAGGTTTTTGAGTGAACATTCTGAGACCATCAAAACTTGTATATTTCACTTAGAAAAAAAATACTAAATTTGGTTTAAAATGTAGACAAACATCATGCGGTAATAAATATATTTGTATTAGTTGCATATACTCTATGATGCAAAAAGAAGCTGATGTTGGAGATGATCAAGCTCAAACTGGAAAGGTCAGTTAAGAACAGAGGCCATGAGTTACTGAAATGGACAATGAAGGACAGGCACCTGAGAACTACAGTCATAAAGTGCTACAGCGCAAAAACAAGCCCTTCAGCCCCTCTAATCCATGTCATATTGATATTCTGCATAATCCCATCACCTCACACCTAGACCAGAGCCGTCTATACCCCTTCCCATCCACTACCTATCCAAACTTCTCTTAAATGTTGAAATTGAACCCACATCTACCACTTCTATTTTCTCTAGTTCCAGTCTCGCTCATCCTCAGTGCAAGAAACCTGCTTCCATTTACCCTGTACCCCTCATAATTTTGTGTACCTCTATCAAATCTCTCTCATTCTCTTACGCTCCAGGGAAGAAAGTCCTAACCTATTCAACTTTTCCCTGCAACTCAGCTCCTCGAGTTTCAATAGCATCCTCGTACATTTTCTCCGTACTTTTTCAACCTTACTGATATCTTTCCTGACTATAGGTGACCAAATCTACACAGAATACTCCAAATTTGGCCTCACCAATGTCTTATGCAACTTCGATATAACATCCCAATTCCTGGACTCAATATTCTGATTTATTAAGGCCAATGTGTTAAAAAGCTTTCTTTACAACCCCATCTACCTGTGACACCATTTTCAAGGAATTATGGATCAGTATTCCCAGATCCCTTTATTCTGCTACTCTCCTCAGTGCCCTACTGTTCACTATGCCATCGAAAACTCTTCAAAGTGGCTGAGAAGGAATAAGTTGACTATGAACCTTTGGTGAAAATTTTAGGTTGGAACCAACTTGGCTGGCCTAGTTGATGCATTAAATTCTCCAAAATTTGGGAGAAATAATTTTGAAATTTTGGTGTCCCACACTCAACTCAGACTCTTGCTTCCCAACGGCACAGAAGTCCCATCTCTTTTATATAGCTTTGTCGGCCAACTGCAAACACTGGGCAGAGAATAACAATAACATCTAAATATCTTTATTAAATGAGCCACCAACTTTTCTCATCAAAAGTGTACCTTGAACACCTCAGCGTGGTTATCCATTAGGAACAAGGCCAGATCCTCAGTCTGGGACTTTGACAGAGACTTGCTTTGCACAATAGCTTTGGCAAATGTTTTCATCACCACAGTCCTGTTGGTATTCTTTATTTAAAAAAAAACACAAATATTCAGTGATAAAGTGCAGGTGAAAATCAAATTCACAATGGTACTAGTTTGGTTAAGTCTTACAGGTACAACGTTAATCAATGAACATTGTTCACAGGGACAGAATGGTAGCACAGCAGTTAGCATAAATGTTTTACAGTGGCAGCTGTAGAATCAGGGTTCAATTCCTACCACTGTCTGTAAGGAGATTGTAAGGTCTCATGACCATGTAGGTTTCCTCACTCATTCCAGAGATGTACATTTCGGGTTAATGTGTTGTAAAGTGTTGTAATTGTGCCAGAACTGTGGTTGGCCCTAGCAGATGATGTTGGTCATTGACACAAACAACACACTTCACCGTGTTTTGAGGTACATGAGACAATTAACGCTCTCTCTGATCCAATTGACAATAAGAACATCTATACAGTGACAGAATAAAGAAACTTGAATTTATGCACATCCAATGTGTTTCTCAGTGAAAGAAGTGTCTGTGCCTACAGCTGCAAGGGCAACCAGATTTCAATTCTCGCCATCGCCCTCACATTCCAGGACACACCCCCTTCTCATTACTGCCAGAGGGGAGAATGTACAGGAGCCTGAAGACTCATATTCCATGATTCAGAAACAACTTCTTTCCCTCTGCCACCAGATTTCTGACTGGTCTTCATCACTCCTTTTGTATCTGCACTGCTTGCTTTTGCAATTTATGGTAATTTTATGTCTTGCATTGTGCTGCTGCCGCAAAACAAATTTCATTGTCGTATATCAGTGATAATAAACCTGATTCAGCTTGCTGACAGTAAGCTGCCACAAGCAACTGTGCATTAACAAACAGATCATGCATTTAATGATACCCATTGAGGGATAAATATTATCTGGGAAACTTAGGAGAACACCCTTCTTTTCCACTAAACTATTCTGCTATTGAATCAAATTGTTACGAAAAGCTGAGGGTTATTCATCCGGACATCAGGGAAGATACTCAAAGTAAAAGATATAAGGTGGCACAAAACTGGACACACTGGAGGCTGTGGTAGAACAAAAGATCCTACGGAAAACCCTGGCAATTCTGGACAATGTTTCTTACCCTCTGCATGCCACCTTGGCTGAACAGAGAAGCACTTTTAGTGATAGACTAAGCCAATTGTGCTGCTCCAAAGTGTGCTATATGAGGTCATTCTTAGCCTGGGCCATTAAGCCCTATAATGAGCCAAGATATAGATAGGGGAGTGACGACCCTCTCCTGTTAGACTGATGGTGCAACCTTAAAAAAAAATTCTTTTTACTTCTCTTCTAATATTTATATCTGTGCACTTATAATGCTACTGTGACTGCAATTTCCTTTGGGATTAATAAAATATCTATCCATTGCTCACAGAGGGGTTCAAAGTTGAGGCTTACTTTTTTAAGCATTGGTCAGACTACACCTGGAATATTGAGAGCAGTTTTGGGCCCCCTTTCTAAGAAATGATATGCTAGCATTGGAAAGGGTCCAGAGGTGGATACGAGAATTATGAAGAGTGAGAATATATGAAGAGCGTTTGATGGGTCTGCCTATACATGCTGCACTTTAGGAGGATGAAGGGGTTCTCCTTAAAAACTACTGAATATTGAAAGGTCTGGGCAGAGTGAACATGGAGAGGATATTTCTAATAGTGGGAGAGCTTAGGATCAGAGGGCACAGCCTCAGGATATGAAGATGACCCTTCAGAACAGAGATGGGGGGAATTTCTGTAGCTATAGGGTGGTGAATCTGTGGAACGCATTGCCACAGAGTTGTGGAGGCCAAATCATTGGGTATATTTAAAGTGGAGATTGATAGGTTCTTGATTAGTAAGGGCATCAAAGGTTGTGGGGAGAAAACGTGAAAACAGGGTTGAGAGGGATAATAAATCAGTCATGGAATGGCAGGGCAGACTTGATGGGCTGTACAGCCAAATTCAGCTCTCATGTCTTATGATACACACCGAGATCATTCTGAATTGTCGGTGTATGTTAGCATAGATCTGAAAAGAGGAACAACTTCTCTTCAACCCATCTACCACCTACAGAAAGCTAACAATAGCAAATTCCTCAAGGAATAAAGTTACAGTGGGCACATTCATCCAGTAACTATGTAAGATAACATTTCATTTACACAAGAACACTCTGTGATTAACACATGCTATTGCACTTGGATGTCTAATATAGTGGTACGGTTTCCCTCCACACAGAGAAATGATAATCTCAGCTCCATTTACAATACTGAGTGAACTTGTGTTAGGCACTTCCTCAGATGGAATGAATAGAAGTAATTGTGCCTGGGCTATGTTCATCAGCAAAATGTTTGCTTTGTGAACAGAGCAAGAGGTATTAAAGGAGAAGGGGTTGGTATTACCGGTCAAGGAAAATGTCACGGCAGTGCTTAGTCAGGAGCTAATCTAGTGAGGCGTTATGGGAGGAACTGAGTAATAAGAAAGGTATGATCGCATTAATGGAGCAAGATTACACACCACCCAACAGTCCAAGGGATTTAGAGGAACAAATTTGTAGAGAGATCGCAGACTGTTGCAAGAAACATGAGATTTTTATAGTACAAAGATGATTTTAAATTTCCACATATTGACTGGGACTCCCATACTATAAAAGGACTAGATGGCATAGAGTTTGTCAAATGCGTTCAGGAAAGTTTCATTAACCAGTGCACAGAATTCCCAACGAGAGAGTGTGCAATACTTGATCTGCTATTATAGAATGAGACAGGCAGGTGACAGAAGTTTGTGTAGGGGAACACTTAGCATCTAGTGATCATAATGCCAATAGTTTCAAAGTCAATATGCAAAAAGGTAGACAAGAGAAAATCCGCAGACACTGGAAATCCGAGCAACACACACAGAATGCTGGAGGAACTCAGCAGGCCAGGCAGCATCTAAAAAAAGTACAGTCGATGTTTTGAGTCGAAACCCTTCAGCAGGACTGAAGAAAAAAGCTGAGGAATAGCTTTGAAAGGTGGGGGGAGGGGAGAGAGAAAAACACCAGATGATAGGTGAAACTTGGAGGGGGAGGGATGAAACAAAGAGCTAGGAAGTTAATTGGTGAAAGAGAGAAGGCCATGGAAGAAAGAAAAAGGGGGGGAGGGAAGAAGGGTGGAGCACCAGAGGGAGGTGATGGGTAGGCAAGGAGATAACATGAGAGAGGGACAAGAGGATGGGAAATGGTGAAGAGGGATTTAGCCAATTGGGCAGCTGCTTAACTGGACCAAAATGTGCTGGTCCCAATCTGTCCCAATTAACTGGAATTCACTGTATTAAGGATTAGAACCTAGTTTATCACTGACTTATATAACGTAGTGTTGGGCAAGTGGCCAAGTGGTTAAGGCATTCGTCTAGTGATTTGAAGGTCACTAGTTTGAGCCTCAGCTGTGGCAGCGTGTTTGTGTCCTTGAACAAGGCACTTAATCACACATTGCTCTAGTCTGTGCGAGGAGTGGCGCCCCACACAGACTTCTAATCTGCGCCTTGTAAGGCATGAAAATGCCCGATGCAGGCCTCGCATGGTCTGAGTCGACATTCCCCCTATATAACATGAAATAAATTTCACGACATATGCTGGTGATATTAAACCTGATTCTGAAGCTTGTTGTTTTGCAGCAGCAGTGCAACGCACAGATATAAAACTACTAAAAATTTCAAAATAAATACAGTGCAAGGATCAACCAGGCAGTGTTAATGGACCATTCAAACATCTTATGGTGGAGGGAAGAAGCTGTTACTAAATCACTGAGTGAGGATCTGCAGACTCCTGTACCTTCTCCCCAATGGTAGTAACGAGAAGCAGGTATGTTCCTGAATGATGAGGATCATTTGTGATAGATGCCACTTTCTTGAGGCACTGTCTCTTGAGGATGTCCTCAATGGTGGAGAGGGCTGTGCCCATGATGGAACTAGCCATGTCTACAACCCTCTGTAGCCTCTTGCACTTGAGCCTTCACAGTAGGCAATAATACAATCAGTGAGAATGCTTTCCACTATTCATCCAATAGAAATTTCTAAGTCTTTGCTGATATAGCAAATCTTCTCAGAACAAAATAGTTACTAGCATGCCGTCTTCCTGACTGCATCAATGTATTGGATCCAGGATAGATCCTCTGACCTAAGGAATGCAGGTTTCACCACCACATTCCCTGTGATCGACCTTCAGGGATCCATGAACAGTTACGTGTATTCCTCTATACTCCCTCAGGCCCTACAAGGAAGCTCTAATGAAACAGACAAATTCATTGCAAGCTGCTCTCTACAGATCCACACATCATCTCTAATTATTCCACTCTTAAATCCAAATTATATGCTTCTCAAGATTACTAAAAATGTTATTTTAAATCTGCTTCTGCACTTTCTGTAACTGCGACACTTTATTGTACACTGTTTTCCCTTGCACTACCTCAATGTACAGTAATGTAGTTAGCGTAACACTACTACAGTGCCAGTGACCCAAGTTCAATTCCTGTCATATAACAATATAACAATTACAGCACGGAAACAGGCCATCTCGGCCCTTCTAGTCCGTGCCGAACTCTTACTCTCACCTAGTCCCACCGACCTGCACTCAGCCCATAACTCTCCATTCCTTTCCTGTCCATATAGCTATCCAACTTAACTTTAAATGACAACATTGAACCTGCCTCAATTCCCTCATAATTTTAAACACCTCTATCAAGTCCCCCCTCAGCCTTCTACGCTCCAAAGAATAAAGACCTAACTAGCTAGTTCAACCTTTCTCTGTAACTTAGGTGATGAAACCCAGGTAACATTCTAGTACCGCTCTCTGTTTGGAGTTTGTTGGTTCTCCCCATGCCCACTGGGGTTCCGGTTTCCTCCTACATTCTAAAGATGTAAGCGTAGTAAGCTGTGAGCATGCTATATTGGAGCTGGAAGCATGGCGACACTTGTGGCCTGCTCCCAAGTACATCCTCAGACAGCGTTGGTTATTGACACTAAAGACGCGTTTCAACACAACGTGACAAAGCTAATCTTACGTCATGTACTATTGTAATGACTTGATCTACATGAACAGAAGCCAGACTAGATTTGCACTGTACTTTGGTACACACATCAATTTACCACTTTAAAAATTCACTAACTTAAAACTTTCTCTGCCCTTGCATAACCTGAAGGATTTCAACCCTTCCATTCTAGTTAACCTTCCTGAAAGCACCAATGTGGGTACAGAGTAATAAACTGTCAAAGCATCACATTTTGGCTGAAGTGTTAAACCACAAGGTCCTGACTGTCTTCTCAGGTGAGGCTTAAGACTTAGCTTTATTTGTCACGTGACCACCAAAACATACAGTGAAATGCCAATGACTAGGGGCAGCCCCCAACTGTGGCCATGTTTCCAGCATGCTCACAATTTACTAATCCTTACTAAGCTGCATGTCTTTGGAATATGTCTATCTATCATCTATTTGTCTATATATTCATTTGGCCTCCACAGCCGCCTGTGACAATGAAGGGTTAAAGTAATCATAGGGGATTATATGATGGCCAAGCCTGTGCTCACTGGAATTTAGAAGAATAAGGGGGGGAAAAAATCACATTGAAACTTATCAAATATTGGAAGGCCAAAATAGATTGGATATGGAGAGAATGTTTTCTATAGTGGGTGGGAGGAGGCGGGGGAAGAGTGGATCTAGAATCAGAAGGCACAGAGTCAGAAAAGAACAATGTCCTTTTAGAATTCAAGGCATTGGAAATATTCAAAGCAGAGGTTGATAGGTTCTTGATTAGTAAGAGTGTCAAAGGTTATGGGGAGAAGGCAGGAGGATATTGCCCAGCTTAAAATATCCCACAGGGACGAAGTTTAACAGTACGGAAAATCTTCCCAATGAGTGGTCCATATTAATCCCTTATTTACCACCAAAACAATCCGATTTATCCTGACACTGTTTATAGCAGCTTGCATTGAAAAAAATAGCTGCTGCGTTTCCTCCCTGATATCTTAAAGGGCAAAGTACTTTATTGGTTACAAAGTGGTGCAGAATGTTCCTGGGTTGTGAATGACGTTTGCATAATTTCAAGTCCTTTCTATTCAATCAGTTTAAAAACAGTTTGTGGAGTTTGCCAATACGAGCTAATTTCACACAAGATTCAAAACAAAAACATTCAGGTTTCAGAAAATAATGTCATTTAGTTTTTAGCTGATCATCGTGAGCAGTGTTTTTCTCAAGCCCCTGGGGTTGTCAAACTAACTTTCATCGAATTTTTTTAATATATAAGACAAGAGATTCTGCAGATGCTGGAAATCCAGAGCAACACACACAAAATGCTGGAGGAACTCAGCAGGCCAGGCAGCATCTAGGGACAGGAATAAACAATTGACATTTCCAGCCAAGACTCATTTTCAGGAACAGTCTTGGCAAAAACATCCGCTGTTTATTCATTTCAATAGATGCTGCCTGAACTGTTGAGTTCCTCCAGCATTTTGAATTTTTTTTATATAGAGGAAATACTTTTTTTCTGAAGGATTTTTCAAATGTTCAGGCAACTGAGAAAATAGTTAACAAGAGACTCCCAGTGATGTATGTAACACAAGAAACCTGCTTGTCCTTCCCCACCAATCCCCCTCCAGGTATTTACTTATGTCTGAGAACGTGACAAGTACAACACCTGCCCCTACATCTCCTCCATCACCACCACCACTCACAGCCCAATACATTCCTTCTGGCTGAGGCAGTTCATGACTTCATCGTTCTCATTTATTGCCCCTGGTGCTCCCAGTGTGGCCACTACATCAACCAGACCTGACAAGATTGTGGGATTGCTTCATCAAGCATCTTTGCTCCTACTGCCTAGATCAAGACCTCCTAGTGGCCAACCATTTAAATTACGCTTCCTATTCCCACAACACATTGGTCCACAGCCCCTTCTACTGCATATTAAGGCCAGACTCAGATTAGAAGAACGGTACCTCATATTCTGCCTTGGGAGACTCCAACCTGACAGAATGAATATTGATTTCTCTAACTTCTGGTAACAACTCCATTCCCCTCCTTTATTATCCAGCCTTTATACTCCTTCTAATTCCCATCCCCACCATTTTCATCTGTCCATTACCAACATATTCGCTTTCCAGTTAGCTCCCTCTCCTTCATCCCTTTATCCTGTGATCCACCATTAGGTACCACCTTCTTCAGTTCTTGTCACTTCCACCGCGCAATTTCTTACGTCATTCCCAGACTTCCCCAATTCCCACCTAATTACCACTTTACCTATCATCCAGCAGCTCATAGAACATTGAACATCACAGCCCCTTTGACCTAAAATATTGTACTGACTCTTTGCCCTACTCCAAGGTCCCTCTAACCCTTCTTCCTCACTTGTGCTTATCAAAGAATCTCTTAAATGTCCCTAATGTATTGCCTGCAGCAACGGTCCTGGCAGGGTGGTCCACACACCCACCACTGTTTAGAAAACCTACCTCTCTCATACCAACCTCCCCCACCACCCTAAATTTCCCTCCAATTACCTTAAAATTATGTCCCTAGTATTAGTCATTTCTGGCCTGGGCAAAAGTCTCTGGCTGTCCTCTTATCAATCTTGTGCTCCTATGAAGTCATCTTTCATCCTCCTTCACTCCAGAAAGAAAAACCTAGCTTGCTCAACCTATCCTCATAGACATACTCTCTAATCCAGGGAGCATCCTGGCAAATCTCTTCCATGCCATATCTAAAGCTTCCACATCCTTCCTATAATAATGTGACCAGAACTGAACACAATACTCCACGTGTGGTCTGACCAGGGAGTTGCAGCATTATCTTGTTCCACTCCTTCCCCCTCTGCCCCCCCACCTCTTCATACTGGGCATCTCCCCCCCTTCTTTCTAGTCCTGATTCAAGATCTCAACCCAAAAAGATTGACAGTCTGTTTCCTTCCACCAATTCTGCCTGAAACTCCACAAGGACAGTCCCACGCCTGGCTGAGAAAGGAGGAGGGATGAGCATGGGGCGAGCAACCCCATCCCGTAAAAACCCAGAGCTTCAGAAACACCAACAGGAGCTCCAAAGATGCTCCTGGGAAAGGAAGGATCTTCGATGGGTAATACCTTGAAAAACAAAAGACTGGCCTAGGACGGAGGATTCTAGCAAGTTGCTGTTGGTGGCCTTTGCCCCAGTAAAAAGGGGCGATGGATTTAAGAAGAATTCTGCCTGACCTGCTATGTTCTTCCAGCATTGTTGCTCCAGGTGTCCAGCATCTGCAGAATCTCTTGTATCTCCATAGGTTTAAGATGAGGGATAGAAAATTTAGAGAATCTGAAGGGGAACACACTGCCTGAGAAGGAGGAGGAAGATACTCTCACAACATTTAAGCATCATGACAAGCATTTGAGTGAGCAAAGAAAAGAAGGCTATTGACCTAATGTAGGTTAACGGATTTAATAAGTCCATAACTGTAGTGTAGTGGTTGGCATAACGCTATTACAGCGCCAGCAACACAAGTTTGATTATGTCGCTGTCCGTAAGGAGTTTGTATGCTCTCCCTACGACTGCATGGGTTTCCAGGGTGCTCCAGTTTTCTCCCACATTCCAAAGACACATGGGTTAGTTGGTTATTTGGTCCCATGGGTGTAATTGGGCAGCACAGGCTCGTTGGGCTGGAAGAGCCTGATACTGTGCTATATCTCTGGATAGACAAGACAGACAAGCAGATAGATAAATAGATTAAATAAGTAAATAGAACAAAGGGGCAGAATTGAGCCCTTCGGTCCATTGAGTCTGCTCATGGCTGATTTAATATCGATGGGTGCCATATTTAGTGTGGAAGTGATGAACAAAAAGGGCCTACTTGGGTGCTATATATGGTACGTGTTTTTTGCCTTGATGTTGCCACAGGTGCTTTCAGTAGTTCCCAAAATGTGACAGACCTGCTTCTGTAGTCTGTAGGTACCAGGGCAAGCTGCAACAGCCATAAAAGACAACAGCCTGTGCAATTCCTCTCTCCAAATTGGCTCCAACAATCGAACGCACAGCTGAGCAGCCTCCAGTGCTTGTCCAGTCTTTCCATTCTCTGTAGGAATTGTTACAACAAAAAAATGCTATGTTTATTTTATTTTCAGATACAGTAACAGACCCTTTCAACCCGACAGAGCCCACACCGTCCAACTACAACTATGTCAAAATTAACCTACTAACCCATACGTTTCTGAAATGTGGGAGGAAACTGGAGCATTTGGAGGAAACCCACACTGTCATGGGGAGAATACACAAACTCCTTATAGATGACAGCAGAATTGAACTCAGATCACTGGCGCTACGATAGCAAAACACTAACATGCTGCCCATAAATGCTTCTGTCGCAATTTTTCCTGGACAGGTTGGCACTAATCGATATTATTCACTGGATAGTTTAGAGTTTCACTGTATAAGAAACTGTTAGTTTAAGAGCTCTCAGTCGAAACATTATATTTATCTAAATATTATATCAACTAAATGCATGCATGTGGCACGGTAGCATAGCAGATAGCATAACACCGTACGATCGGGTTCAATTCCCACCGCTGTCTCTAAGGAGTGTGTATGTTCTTAATGCGACCATGTGGGCTTCCTCTGGGTACTCCAGATTCCTCCCACATTCCAAAGGCATATGGTTTAGGGTTAGTAAATTGTGGGCATGCTACGTTGGTGCCAGAAACATGCCAGACACCTGTCCCACAACATCTTAATCATCAGCACAAATGACACATTTCACTGCATATTTAGAGGTACATGTAAGAAATAAAGCTCAGCTCTATCTCTTTTTATACAAGGTAAAACAAGGCAAGTGGGCATTGGGCTCAAACACAAGAGATTCTGCAGATGCTGGAAATCCAGAGTAACACACAGAAATTGCTGGAGGAATTCAACAGGTCAGACAGCATCTATGGAAACGAATAAATAGTCGACACTTCAGGCCAAAACCCTTCATCAGGATTGAAAAGGAAGGGGGAAAATGAAGAGTCAGAAAGCGGCAGAGATCACAGATGGTGAACAGTGAGAGGGTCTCACTAAACTCCTGTTGAAGGTATTGGGCTCCTTGCATAGTTGACCAACAAGACAGCTTCTAGATAATTTCCAATTCTTGGCTCATTGACCATTAACGTGCAGGTCAGTCTATTGAGTGATCATCCAGGAACATTTTAAATGCAATGAAAACTCGTCTCCATCATGCTTTCAGGCAATGAACTCTGAAATACTGTCACACCAGCTGAAAAGATTTCTTGTTTCCTCTTCCATCAATTTTTCCAACCTTTAACTGATGAGTTTACTCATGGAGAAATTGATCCTTCCCAGTCACCTCATCTTTGAGTAGCTGGCCTGATGAAATCTCTCAGCCTCCTCTAGTACAAAGGAAGCAACCCCAGTGAAACTCATAACTAATATTCATCAGGTGTAGACACTGAGTGCTCTCTGCATTATCATGTTCAGAATCACAATCAAGTTTAATATCAATGGCATATATTGTGGAATTTCCTGTTTTGCTGCAGCAGTACAGTGCAATACATAATAAAAAAAAAAACCAAGGCCCTCCATTGGTCGGGGTCGACCATGGACGTTGGGTCCCAGCTGTCTACGTGACACGCAAACCAGGATAGTAGGATATGGAAAGCAAGCTGTTGCCCACGCAGCTGATGAATCCAAAGGAATGGCAGAGACTGATACAGTTTGGTACTAGTGGTGTCATAGGAGCTGCCAGTCATGTTGAACTCAATATAGGAATGCCCGAGGGACTCCAGCTCCAGACTTCTTCCTCTGGGTTTACTCCCAAAGCCTTTCTCCTAAGTGTGTATAGCCACAAGACAAAAGAGCTTTGAGATCAGTTTTCTTTCTGAGGTTTGCTGCCAACCACAGCTGATAAGACCCATTTGCCCGAACTGAACGGTTTTAAGGCACCAGTAACCTGCCTTTTCCCCTTCTCCTGTGGGCTTAGTAGCTAAGCCACATGTGAAGTCAGAGACTATTTGAGATACGTGCCATTGGGAGCATTAAAAAGGTAGTGAGACCACATCCCCACTACCTCCCCCTGGCTCCGATAACCTTAAGGAACCAATTTTTTTTTAAATGATAAATGCTAATAATATATATTTTTAATAAACTTTTTGTAACTGTGCATTTTATTGGCAATATTCCTCCCAAGCTTAAAACCCCTTGGAACATGAAATAACCACATAAAGACTCATTTTTCTTCAATGAATGATGTTATGCAGATCATTTGTCAACTTCCTGATGTTTGCCAATACTGGACTGGTCCCATTCTAAAGGCAATGATAGGGTGATTAGTTTGGTAATGAATATTCATTTCATGCATCCAGCAGAATTAAACTAGTTTCAATTTGCTGGCATTCAGTTAGTGTAAAAATGCAGATGACTAATTAAATAAAATCTAATTTGAACCAATTGCTTAATGTCTGCCTGAAAGGTGTGGTAGTTTCATGTACGAATTGGTCAAACAAGACACTCTGGCAAAAGCATGAGTCAGCATTTTCAGATGTATCGAGTATCAGACTGTCCTAGAAGTTTCTCACACGTCAGGGGATTCCATCTTATGTAACACTAGAACTCATCAACCAGCCAATACCAACTTCCTTGAGCACTCGCGTGTGTAGTAAATGTGTTCTAACTTGCCACAAGATTCAGCATTTCCCTTGAGCTTCCAGACTGGAAATTCCAGAACAGAGGGAGCTCGAAGTAGATGGAAAAGAGTGAATTTAGCTGGGTAACAGGAGAAACACGAGTAGAAATAGTTCTTCATCAGAAAAAAAAAACAGAAACTGAAGATGAGAGACAACAGTCAATACCTAAAGATCCTGAAACACCAACAGAAGCTGCCCACCCCACTGAGTTCCTCCGGCATTTTGTTTGTGCTCTAGATAACAGCATCTGCAGTCTCACATGCATTTTTTGCAGACTTCATAAGCCCCTTGCTTACTCTTTTCAAGTTTCTGAATAACAATAAGTGATATCAGAAGCAAATTGCACTCTCTGCTTGTCAGCATTCAAATTTAATTGTCATATATATATTGAAACACAGTGGAATATGCTGTAATACATACAAAATGCTGGAGTAACTCAGCAGGTCAGGCAGCATCTATGGAAAAGAGTAAACAGTCGACATCTTGGCCCAAAATGTCTACTGTTTACTCTTTTCCATAGATGCTGCCTGGTCTGCTGAGCTCCTCCAGCATTTTGTGTGCATCACTGATTTCCAGCATCTGCAGATTTTCTTGTTAGTGAATTACATTGTTTGTGTTAACAACTCACTCATCTGGGGATGTGCTGGGAGCAGCCTGCAAGTGTCGCCACACATTCTAGTGCTAACATGTCAAGTTCACAATGCTCGGCAGAACAACACAGAACATAAATTACAGAATAACAACTGCAAAACAAGCTGCTTTCCTCCTTCCCACCAACCCACATACCATCTTCCAACTCCAGGGCAGGCTTCCAGGTCTCCAGTCTGCAATTATCAAGCTTCACATTCCGATCAACCTTCAGGCTTTGATCTCCGATATCAACCACCAGACTAGCCGATTATGGCATCCAAACTCTGGGCTCAAATTCTTCTACTACCAGCCTCTGTTAACTGCCTGAATCCAGTCTCCCAGATTCCAGACAGTATTTCCCGATCCCAGAGCTCCCCAGTCCCCGATTCAAACCTCCTCCGTGTCTTCTGGACCTCTTCTCTAACTCACCACCATGCTTCCCACCTCCCAAGCAGTCTCTTCCACCCCAGAAGTGGGTCCTCATCTGAGACTCACTGGAATTCAGAACTATGAGGGGGATTGTGTATTTAATATTGCAGTAATATTTTAGGTTAGGTATCAACCTCCGATTCATTACTTGTCATCGATGTTATGTTAGCATGTGTATTTCATTTTTAAACCTAACCTGTTGAAATGTAGCATGTTTATATTTCTTTGCAAGAGGAGAGGGTTGAGTATTAAAAACAAGTGTGACTCGTTTCTTTTCCCTTCAGAAGCACAGAGAGATATTAGAGTTATAAAAGCAATGGAAAGTGGAAAAAATTCACAGGTTCATAAACAGTGAGTACTGGGTGATAATAACAATAAACCTGAAAAAGGCAGAAATAGCTGGTGACATCAGAGATAGACGTGTTTGATTGCAAAAGAGATAACTGGTTGATGAATACTAAGCAAATTGAGCAGCATTTTGAAGCAAATAAAATAGCCAATGAAAAGCAAGTGCCAGTTTTGCTGAGTGCATTGGGTGGAAAGACAAAGTTTTCTTAGAAGTTTGACTCCTCCAACCAACCAGACAAAATGAGCTTTGCTGATGTCATGAAGGTAATTGGGAACATTTAGAATTGTAACAATTGTTGATTGCAGAACAATTCAAGTTTCACAGGCAGAATCAAAAAGGAGGGGAGTCCATTTCAGTATATGAGGCTAAATTGAAAACAAATTGTGTGAGCTTTGTCAGTTCATTGAAGTGATGGGCTTAATGATGCATTCAAAAATACTTCTGCCTGAAGCACAACTCACATGTAAAAGAGCAGTTAAAATTGCTCCATCAATGGAAACAGCGGAGATGCAATTGAGTTGCAGTCAGGAATGAAAGTGAGTGTGAACAAAGTAGCATCATATAAACAGAAACCTGCCTGGCTAAACAAATTGTGTTATCATCATAGCAAGAGCTCACTAACACCAGACCAATGCAGTTTTAATGGCAAAACTTGCAGAAAATGCAACAAAGTAGGACACATACAAAGAACATGTCGGGCAGACAAAAATATATGGAGTGCACAGGGAAGTTAAAAAGTCAGGTAAAAAATCTGATATTGATGAGGTAACACAGGACTGCATAGCCTTAAGATTTACCATGTGAAAACTAACAATTGACAAGCAACATAGCTTGCACCAGAAGTGAACAGCAAATTAATTAAAATAGAATTGGACACTGGCTTGGCTTTTTCAGTCATTCCACAAATTGAGTCTGAACAGCATTTCAAAGATACTGAATGGAAACCTGCAAATATCCAACTAAGATCGGATCCAACATTGGAAAACTAACACATCAAGGGTAAAATAGTGTTAAATGAAAATGCCACACCAAAGTTTTACAAAGCCCATCTGGTTACTTATCCAATCCAAGATAAAATAGCCAGTGAGCTGGATCGCATGGAGGCTGAAAGAATTTTTTCCATTGGCAACGCCAGTGGTCCCAGTAGCCAAGGAGGATAAATCTGTAGAGATCTGTGGGATGTTAAGGTCACAATCAATCCAGTACTGAAAGTAAATCAATATCCTCTGCCCAGGTTAGAGGATATTCTTGCAAACCTTTCTGGAGGAAAACACTTCAGCAAAGTGAATTTACTGAGGCCTACCTACAGATGGAGATGGAAGAAGAGTCCAAAGTGCTTCTCACCAGAAACACTCACAAAGGGCTTGATTGGTATAACAGGCTTATTTTTGGAGTAACAACTGTACCTACACTTTGGCAGAATGCTATGGACCAGGTGTTGCAAGGATGCCCAGGCAATTAAGTTACCAGTGAGAATGACAAGGAACATTTTAAAAATCTCAAGACAGTGTTAGAAAGATCAGAAGATTATGGTCTCAGAGCATTATACAAGAAGTGTGAATTCTTGAACCCAAGCATCACTTACTGCGGTCACACCATTGCTGCACAAGATTTACATAAGTGTGCTGAGAAAATTCAATCAGTGGTGGATGTCCAAGGCCAAAGGACGTGTTACAGTGTGGTCCTTCTTTGAGATTTATCAATTATGAAAATAGGTTCCTGCGAAATCTGGCTACTGTGCTCCAACCTCTTAAACTCATTACTCCAGATTGGGAAGAAATGGCAATAGACAAAGCATTGTGAGGTGGTTTTCTAAAAGGCAAAGGAAATGGTATCTGACACTGTACTCACAGATTATAATCCACATCATTCACTGAAGCTTGCCTGTGATGCCTCACCTTGTAGCATAGGTGCAGTCATGTCACGTGTTAAGTGATGGAAGTGAATACCCTGTAGCCTTTGCATCATGATCCCTTACCACTGCAGAGAAAAGTTACACACAGATTGACAGAGAGGCCTTGAGTCTGTCAACCAGTACTTGTATGGGAGACAGTTTACCCTCATTCCTGATCATTAACAACAAGTGTCCATTTTTAATCCACAGAAGGGTGTTCCACTAACAGCAGCAGCACAAATACAGAGATCAGCTCTGTTTCTTGAAGGACACAATTACAAGATCAAATTCAAGAGGACAACTAGTCATGGAAATGCTGATGGATTGCCCCGTTTACCCTTGGAAAAGGAAATCCCTGAAAAATTTGTAAATCAGGACAGTCCTCTTGACGTTTCTCCCTAATGCAGATTGAAAATCTTACTTTTATGGCAGAGATGATCCAAAGGGAAAAGACACTACACTTTCTCAGGTAGACATAGCAACTCAAAACAGCTAGAATGTGCAGAAGTTCCATTTCCCCCATTTTTACCGCTGCCGGAACAAACTTGCTTTAACGGGGTTTGCCTTATGTGGGTATTGAGAATGAGAAGTAATGTGTTGGAGGAGCTACATCCAGGTATGGTCAAAATGAAAGCATTGGTTTGAAGTGCTATCTAGTGGCCTGATATAGATCAGCAGATCAAGCAGCTTGCCATGCACTGCTCGGGATGCCAACACGCCCATAAGAAAGATGCCCAGAGCTGTCAGAACCACTTCCTGCAATCCCAGATTCTGGGACCTAGCCTCAAGATTTGGAGTAGGTTTTGGATGGAGAATGGTATTTTTCCTGGAGAGGAGTGAATCTGTGGAATTCTCTGTCCAAGGAAACAGTTGAGGCTACCTCATTTAATATATTTCAGAACCATAATCAAGGTAAATAACACTGGCATTGGATTCACAGGAGAAGTCAGAGAATGTTAGTAGGTGGTTGTCTCTCTAACTGGAGGCCTGTGACTAATGATGCTGGGTCCACTGCTGTTGGTCATCCACAGTATATCAATGCTTTGGATGTTAATGGGGTAAATTGGATCAGCAAATTTGCAGATGACACCAAGATTGGGAGTGTAGTGGAGAGTATCAAAGATCATCAAAGCTTGCAGTGGGATTTGAACCCACTGCAAAACTGGGCTGAAAAATGGCAGATGGAATTTAATGCACACAAGTGTGAGGTGTTACACTTGGAGGACAAACCAAGACTTGCAAGGTGTGCAGGAGGGCACTGAGGAATGTGGCTGAATAGAGGGATCTGGGAATACAGATCCATGATTCCTTGAAGGTGGCATCACAGGTAGATAGTGTTGTAAGAAGGCACGTTAGCCTCCATACACTCAAGTAGTGAGTACAGGAGATGGGATGTTATGTCGAAGTTGTTTAAGGGTGAGGCCAAATTTGGAGTATTCTGTGCAGTTTTGGTCACCTACCTGAAAGAAATCAATACTGAAAGAGTGCAGAGAAATTTTACATGGATATTGCCAGGACTTGAATTATAGGGAGAGGTCGGATAAGTTAGGACTTTATTAGGGCGCAGAAGTCTGCTCCTATATCTTATGGTATTATATGGGGTTGAGTGGGATCTGGGATCAGCTATAATGGAATGATGGAGCAGACTCGAAGGGCTGGATGGCTTAATTCTGCTCCTATATCTTATGGTCTAATGAAGATTTGATCAAGGTATAAAAAATTATGAGGGATATAGGTGCAAGCAGTCTTTTTCTACTGAGGTTGGGTAGACTAGAACTAAAGGTCATGGATTAAGGTGAAATGTTTAAGGGGAACATGAGGAGGAACTTCTTCACTCAGGATAGTGAGAGCGTGGAATGAAAATTAAATTAAGTAAGTTGTGCAAAAAGCAAGCAAAAATTGTGAGATAGTGCTCATGGGTTGTTTCATTGTCTGTTCAGAAATCTGATGGTGGAGGGGAAGGAGGGGATTTAAGACACTGCTGGATAGATTTTTGCCTCGCAAGGGAATTAAGGGTTTATGGGAGGCAAAGTGGAGACCACGGCCACATCAGCCAAGATCTTATTGAATAGTAGAGCTGGCTCAATGGCCAGATGGCCGATGATGCTGCCCGACCTGCTGAGTTCATGCAGCGTACTGAAAGTGTTACTTTGATCACAGTATCTGCAGATTATTTTGTAATTACATTTCATATTCCATTTAGCTAACCTCGAACCTGATGGAATGACCATCAATTTCTCTAACTTCTGGAAATTTCTCTCCCTTCTCTCTTTTTCTCATTCCCCATTCTGGTTCCCATCTCACCCCTTCTCTTATCCTCACATCCCACTGGCTCCCCGCCCCTTTCCGTCTCTCCACTGTCCTCTATCAGATTCCTCCTCCTTCATCCCTTCACCTCTTCACCTCCCAGCTTCTTATATCATTCCCTCATCTCCCACTCACCTGTTCTTACCTACCACTGTGTACTCCTTCCCCTCCCCTACCTTCTTATTCTGGATTCTGCCCCATTCCTTTTCAGTCTCAATAAAGCATCCCGGCCCAAAACTCTGTACTCCCCTCCATTGACGCTGCCTGACATGGTGAGTTCCTTCAGCATTTTTTGTGTGTGTTGCTCTGGATTTCCAGCATCTGTGGAATCTCATGTTTATGAGATTACACTCTATTTAATTACCTGCTGAACTTATTCATCGTTGAAGGTGAGCCCTCCTCTAATCAACTGAAAATTTACACAGAAATTGTCAAAATGCACAAGGAACAAAAGTAACACACACAATGCTAGGAAAATTTAGCAGGTCAGGCAGCATCCATGGGGGGGAATGAACAATCAATGTTTTGAGGTGAGACCCTTCATAAGGCAAAACGTCAATTATTTATTCCCCTCCATAGATGCTCCCTGATCAGCTGAGATCCCCCAGCATTTTGTATGAGTCACTCTTGATTTCCCAGCATCTGCAGAATTCTCCTGTGTTCAGGAACAAAAGTTATGCTCTCCATATTTAGGACCATGTTACCAATATTTTCTTTATTTGGTCTTGCAGAAAGACTCTTACCCAGAAATCTAATTATCCCGCAGTATATGTCAAGATAGCGTCTGCAGAGAAGGGGCTCCCTGTTCTGGCTGTAATGCTTCGCCACAGTTTCAAACAAAACTCTCTTGTAGGTGCCTGCAGCATCACAATCATTCGTGGTCTGAGATAACAGTTCACTCGCGTGTACGATCAGCTGGTCTGGGAAATAATCCAGGCAGTCAACAGCAGCCAAGAGCCACTCATCAGAGCTAGTGAAATGAACAAAAACAGAACAGAAATTGAGGATGTGTAAATCAGGTGTACAATGAGCACAATGCACCATTCCAACAGACAAAATGACTCCATGGTCCTTCAAAACCTTCAGGATTAACCTTTTCTTCAGTAAATTAAACTTAGACTTATAGGAAAGTCGGCTGGTGGTGCAGTGAGATCAGCGCCAGGCTCGAGAACGGAGGTTCCCCAGTTTGATCCAGTGACAGACCGCTCCCAAGCGCGCTCTCCATCCGTGCTGGGTTGATGTCGAGCTTGCAACTCGAACCTCGTAAGAAAAAAAAACTGCCACCTCCAGTTTTAATTCCCACGTGGAATATTGTGGAGGATCAAATACCCAAACCCCGAAGTTAGATAGCTACCAGTTCAATCTATTTACTACAGAATTTGAAAGAACGCAAATATCATTGAAACAATCACAAAGGACAGAAGAGATACTGCTCATATTCTCAGTACGGGGCTTGGAAGGATATGGATAGGCTGGTGGGACATTGTGGTTGGCATGGTCTGGTCGGTCAAAGGGCCTGTATGTATATTTGTGCTGTATTGCTCTTTGACTCTATTTATTTACTTTGTTTTACTAATAGCACAGTTTGGCTTCTTTTGCATATTGGTTGTTTGTTACTCTGTTATTTATAGATTTTCATAAATTCAATTATATTTATTTTCCTATGAATGCCTGCTAGAAAATGAATCTCAGGGTAGTGTATGCAGGCATATACATACTCCATTAATGAATTTACTTTAGAACTTTGAGATGCTAGGAGAATTAGAATGAAGTCCTGGACGCGGAATAAGACATTTCAGGTTGAATCGGACAAAACTCTTCATCTCAAAATGCAACATCTGATAGGGTGAAAATGGAAATGCAAAAGAGGGATCAAGCATCAAAACAGACAAATGAGAGAGCAGATCACTAGGTGAGGGGGAGGTGGGATGTGTGACAAACCATTTGATGATTCTGCACACCTTTCAGAAAAACAGTTCATAATATACAGTGGTTCTGTAATGAGCTTGCAATAAACATCAGAGGGTGGTGTGAGTGTGGAATGAGTTGCCAGCCACAGTAGTAGATAAATGTTCATTTGCAACATTTATAGTCGTATAGCAAAAGGCACACAAACAGGGCCTTTGGCCCATCTAGTCCATGCTGAACTATTTTGCCTGGTCCCTTCAATCTGTATCTCGACCATAGCCCTCCATACCCCTCCCATCTATGTACCTATTCAAACTTCTTCACAATATTAAAATCGAACCTACATCCACCAGTTCAGTTAGCAGCTCCTTCCACACTCTTACCACCCTGAGATTTGTTCAAACTTGAGCCATTACATTTATACCTCTATCAAATTTCCCTTCATTTAAGGGAACTTCAGATAGGTACATGGATGGGAGGGGCATGGAGGAGACCGGTCCAAGTGTGGGATAATGGGACCAGGCAGAATAACAGTTTGGCATGGACTTGATGGGGTGAAGGGCCTGTTTCTGTGCAAAAATGCAATGAATTTATAAGGGAGAACAAAGATCTAATCAAACTAGATTAAATTTCTAGCTTTCCTTTAAGACAAAAGTTAGTTAAGAATTTTTGGCCTTGTATATTACACTTAGAGCATTCATCCAAACTCATTAGGAAAAGTTATCAGAAAATACTAACTAAGGTAGATTTAGGATCTTAGAAACCTCTCGATCCAGGAACGTGTTGGAGATAATAAGGTCAGTTTGCCGACTGAAATGAACTGCTTCTCTTCTTTCCATCTTCAGGGGAGACTCCAGAATGCTGTCCAGGACGGGAAGATGAATTAAATGGAGCAGCTGCAATAAAGTCGCCTGCTTCCAAACATCCTCAACAACTATTTTGGAGCAAGTCAGACCCATTGTTGAAAGCAGAAGAGAAGCACAGTAGAAACATAGTTAGTGCTTGCATGCTCGGTTATGAAAAACATACAAAATATTAGTCACTGAATGTAGCTTACACATCAAAATGCAACATCCTGTTAATGTATTAGTTTCTGAAAGTAGAGGTGTAGAAATTGGGGTTAGCTGCTGTATTTGCCAACATTACAACACTGTTGACAATGGAAAAGTACTTAATTGGCTGTAGATCGTAAACACAAGAGATTCTGCAGAACCTGGAAGTCCAGAAAATGCTGAAAGAGCTCAGGTCAAGAAACATCTATGGAGAGAAATAGAGTCAAAGTTTCAGGATGAGCCCCTTCCTTGGATTTAATTGATAGTAAAAATGCTTCATGACAAAGTGGAATCTTTTGAACACATGCTGCGTCACTGCCACAAATTTTGGCTGAAGAACGAGTTTCGGCCCCTAATATCCACTGTCTATTTCTCTCCATAGATGCTACTTGACCTTCCGAGTTCCTACAGCATTTTGTGTGTGTTCTCAAAGAACAATTCCTTGGCTTTGAATGCACAGGATTTACGTTAAACATGACCACTTCCTCATTCCAGAAGGACATTAGAGGCATTACTGAAAATGACACTAATTGGGAAAGGCTTGATGTCAGCCTTTTGCCATGAAAACCCAAGGACAAATTAAACAGTGGAATTAAACTCTTCATTCTGCTAATTTGAAAGATTTTTTGAGGAATGGGTTTGAAAGCGTGGAAATACCAGTGACACTCTGCTTCAATACAGTCCTCAGAGGCAAATATGTCACCATTGCTCTGGATTTTTCAGATCAAATAGTTGGTGTGGAAAATAGACCACAACTCACAATAGTACAGCAGGATTTATTTCTAAGATAGCACTAACAGATATTCTTGAAGCAGGAACTATCTTTGCACCATGCAAACCATTTGGATGCATTACAACTTGGGATGGCAAATCCACTACCTGTGACTGCAAGAAAATACAGGGAGTTGTGGACACAGCTCACAACAATCATGGAAACCAGCCTTCCCTCCAGGGACATGGTGTATACTTCTCACTGCCTTGGCCAAACAGACAATATAATCGAAGACCCTTCCGGACCTGGACACTCTTTCTTCTCCCACCAGCCGCTGAGCAGAAAATGCAAAAGACTAAGAGCATATACAAACAGACTCAAGGATTAAACTTTACCCCATTATCAGTTTCTTGAATAGTCCCGTAACATGATAAGATGTGCTTTTGATCTCACAATCTATCTTATTATAGCCTTGCATCTTATGTTCTGCCTGTAAGAGTAGCACTTTATTCTGCATTCTGTTATTGTTTTACTTTGTTCTATACCAATGCACTGTTGTAATGAAATGATCTGTATGGATGGCACGCAAAAGATTTTCACTGAACCTCTGTATATGTGACCAAAATAAATAAAAATTGCCCCAAAGAATAACATCTTTTTTGCGTGAGTACAAAAATGTAATTAAGAAAGCAATTTGAGGTTATTTCTTAACCACAGACCAGCAACACACACAATATGCTGGATGAAAGCAGATCAGGCAACAGTTACGGAGAGGGATAAATAGTCGATATTGCAGACAAAGACCCTTCATCGGGACTGTAAAAGAAGGGTTCAGAAGCCAGAACAAGAAGGTGGGGGGGGGGGGTGCGGGTGGTAGGTAAGACCAGGTGAGGGTGAAGGTGAGTGGGTGGGGGAGGGGGGAATAAAGTAAGAAGCTGGGAGGGGACAGGTGGAAGTAATAAGGGGTTGTAAAGGAAGGAATATGATAGGAGAGGAGAGTGGACCCTGGGAGAAAGTTACCAGAGGGAAGTGATAGGCAGCCGAGGAGAAGGGGTAAGGGAGGGGAGGAGATCACCCAAAGCATTTTCTCACTCTCATCCTGCCCCTACCCATGTCTCAAGTAAATAATGTAATAGAATAACAACATGGGTGTGCAAAGTGGACAGAGAAGACAAATAAATTGCTCAGTATGCCCTTGATCCTTCCCCTGAATATCAATCCTCCTCATGAATCTTCCATTTTCAGGAGAATTGATGTTATTGTCCAGGAAAGCAATGGGAGTGAAAGTTGGAATGAGTGTTCTGGGTCAGTATTGGCTGAGTCCACTTTAATCAGCCTGTGTACTAATCTAATAAAGGATTGCAGACTTACAAGACAACCTAAGCTAACTTGTGCATAAAGCCCATTGTTTACTCCAAATGTTCAGTATGAAAGAATGGCCAGGATTTTGAATAAAGATTTCTGCCTAAGACAGCACTGAACATACAGACAAGTTTTAGTTTAAGATCAAGTTCATTGTCATTCAACAGTACACAGCTAAACAAAACAACATTGCTCAGGGACCAAGGTGCACAATACAGTACATACATCACATTCTGTACATTATTGTATTAATACCAATTTAACAGATTAAGAAAAATTCTGCAGATGTGCAAGTTGACATAAAGTGCATATACAACATATTAAAATATACAACAGTATTACTTCTACTAGCACTATCATAACTATTGGTAACAGGGTGTTCAGAAGTCTCACAGCCTCGGTCCAGCAGTCCTTGTTCTAATACTGCAGTGCCTGCTGCCTGATCGTACCGAGCTTTGAAGGTTTATTACATCACAGAGAGGCATAACAAAAAATGAAAAGCTTTGTGTATTCAAATACCACAATGCAATTTTACCTTTCTTTGGCAGCAGGCTGGTTGGTGCTTTTATTTTTATGTTTGTGGGTAGTGATGGACGAAGGCTGATTGCTTGCAAAACTTCTTCAATTCTTTTGTCACAGGCTTCCAAGGCAATAGGATTCGAGTAAGTTATTTTATCTGGTCTGTTTTTTTAAAAAAAAATATTATTCAGAATGTTCAAAGAGAACCAATTTGACAGAATTTGACAAAACTTAACAGAAGATTAGCAATATTTATCGCACGTACATACAGTGAAGTGTGTTGTTTATGTCAAATCAAATCAGTGAGGATTGTACTGGGCAGCCTGCATGTGTCACCATTCTTCTGGTGCCAGTGTTGCATACTCACAACTCATTAACCCTAACACAAACGTCATTAGAATGTGGGAAGATACTGAAGCACCCAGAGGAAACTCATATAGTCATGAAGAGAACATACAAAAACTCAAGGACAGTGGCAAGAATTGAAGCCCAATTTTATAGTTGCGTGCAATAATGTTATACTGGCTGCTACATTCATGTGCTATGCATTCTAGTCATTACTCATTTCTAATAGACATTATAGTAAACTAAAGAGCTGGAGTAATAAGATTATGATAGGACAGAATAGCTTATTTTGTGAAATGTTGCCTCAGTCTAGAGCTTGAACCAGATCTTATTTGTTTTTTGTAGATCTATGATTAGCGCACAGTTACAAATGGTACACATCTAAGATGTCACTACTCCACTAAATCACATTGACATTCCAGTTCATTGTTCCCATTTGGAGGAGAATCAGTGAGGCCAAATGGTCTTAGTTAGGGTTGTAAATTCTCTGATTAGCAGCACATTAGCATAGCAGTTATCATAACACTATTACAGCACCAGATCAGAGTCCAAACCCCGCCACTGTCTGTAAGAAGTTTGTTCGTCCTCTCCATGACAACGTGGGTTTCATCCAGGTGCTCAGGTTTCCTCCCACATTCCAAAAAACGTACGACTTAATTTGTCATGAGTCTCAAAGAAAGGTCTCTTCCCAAAACGTTGACTGTTTATTCATTTCCATAGATGTTGCTTGACCTGCTGAGTTCCTCCAGCATTGAACTGGTCACGTGGATATAATTGGGTGGCATGGGCTTATTGGGCCAGAAGAGCCTGTTTCTGTGCTGTATCTCAAAGTAAACAAAATCATTGAATTACACACACACACAACCTTTCCAACTTGGCTGAGAAAGAGAAAAGAATACCAAGTAATAATTAATAGTATAAATATATCCAGTGTGTGTTCACATAGTTTTTCAACTAGATCTAGAGGGACTGAGTGAAGTTTGCACTACCTGTGCTATGAATATGTAAAGTCACACAAACAAATGAAAAAGAATTCTGTGACATTCACGTTGTACTTCCACACTCAGATTTATCAATTTCATGCAGAGCCACAAAATTGAATTGTTGTATATTCAATCTAAAGCAACATCAGCAATGTTCTGGATACTTTGACAAACTTTTATAGTTGCATAGTAGAGAGTATCCTGATGTTGGTTCCATCACATTTCCATACCATGCCATCAATGCCCAGGAACAGAAAAGGCTACAGAAAGTGATGGATACAGCCCAGTTCATCACAGACAAAGCCTTTCCTACTATTGAGTACACCTACAAGTTCTGCTGCTAGTAGAAAGCAGCATCAAAAGACTCCCACTATTGAGGGTATGCTCTCTTCTTGCTATTACCATCAGGCAGGAGGTGAATAACTTCATATCCACTCAGGACTAATTCTACAAACTGCAAGCTCAATTTCAAGGACTATTTGCAACTCACGCTCAGTATTTTTATTTATTTGTACAATTTGTTTTCTACACATTGAATATCAGTCATAAATTCTATTGTACAGTATTTATTTTCCTGCAAATGCTGCAAGAAAATTCATCTCAGGGTAGTATATGATGAGATACATTGTACTTTGATGGTAAAATTTACTTTGAATTTTGATGACCAAGAGACTGATAGTTGGAGTGGTAATGAAATTGATGCTCTTTTAAAGGCAACTAAAATACAACCACAACAGTTTGAGGTTGAAATTAATTTCCTTTGGAAAAAAGATGAATCCAATAGAGAAACCAACACTAATGCATCAAGCTTGACTTGTGTGGATTAACATTTGATTCCAGACCCAAGGCCTAGGCCTATGTCTGAATCCTCTCCCGAACTGATTGAGCTGAGGGGTAAACAACAAATACTTGCAATGCAACAGCCAAAGAGAAAACAAAACCTTACATGGGACATTTCTTCCTTGGCAGTGGTCTTTCATGGTGAAACAAATCTTCTGGTCCCTGTTCCTGACCAGGGAATGCACTATCTTCCATAAACCTGTAGAGGCTGCTACTGCAATCTTCGAACACCATTTGCTGCTCTTTACCAAAGAGTCTCGTGTTAACAGGCTCAAACACTCTGTGCTCCATCAGAGCGTGGCAGAGGCGAGCTGCTTTCAAACGCGAGACATCACTGTTGACGAAGTACACGCTTTGCATAAGGTGGCTCAGCACCACATCAACTGCATCAGCACCAGTGAAGCAGCCATTATACGTCCTCCAGAAACGTTTGTAATGCCTCACCTCCACCTGGGTCTGCAGGGCTTGGATAATGTTATTCCATACCTGTGTTGCATGGAAAGGTTCCAAATGTCCTAAAAACGAACACAAAGACAATGGTTTAAATGCATATTTGTATTGGAATTTGTATCCTAGGAAGGTATTTGATACTTTTCATGTCAGTGTCACAGCTAGAAAAGCTGGCGCATCACAGTTCAAGCAATCACATTTGGTCCCAATCTCTGGTGCTGTCTGTTTGCTCCTTCTTTCTGTGACCGATTTGGGTTTCTGCCCATATCACAAAGAAGTAGGTTCATTGCACATTTCAAATTATCCCTGGTGTGTCAATGACTGGTGGAATCTGGGAGAAGATTTTTTTTTATTTTAAGTAGTTATTTTACTTAGAGACACAGTACAGTAACAGCCCCTTCCAGCACAATAAGCCAGCGCCACCCAGTTACCTCCTAACCCGCAAGTCTTTGGAATGTGGGAGGAAAATAGAGTAACCCAAGAAAACGTATGTGGTCATGGAAAGAATGTACAAACTCCTTACCGACAGCAGCAGAATTGAACCTGGCTCTGGATTTCCAGCATCTGCAGAATCTTGTGTTTGCTATTTAATTTCCCCTGCATTACCATGATCAGTGGACGGCATAGTGATAGCATTACATTAACCGCTACTCTACTGTGCCATCCATAGTTAATGGGAATGCAGGGAGAAAGAACTAAGTGGCAAACACACGAGATTCTGCAAATCGGGAGCAACACACACAAAATGTTGGAGGAACTCGGGTCAAGCAGCAGCATGCAAATGAACAGTCAACGTTTGGGGTGGAGACCCTTCTTCAGGACCCGAAAGAAAGGGAGAAACCGCCAGAATAAGGTGGTGGCAGAGGGGGGAGGAGTACAGGTTGGCAGGTGATAGGTGGTTCCAGATGAGGAGGAAACAGGGTGGGTGGAGGAGGGGAATGAAATGAGAAGCTGGGAGCGAACAGGTGAAAAGGATGAAGGATTGTAGAAGAAATCTGATAGGACAGGAGAGTAGACCATGGGTGAAAGGGAAGGAGATGAGGAAAAAGGAATTAAACGGCATTTATTTAAGATTACTATGCGAGTGGGTACTTGATGGTCTGCACAGATTCAATGCACTGAAGAACCTGCTCCTGTGTTGTATAACTGAGTGAATTACTTCAAAGTTCTTTTGCAAATTCATGTTGTTTTCCCACATGGCACTACAATGCAAACAAGAAATTCAGCACCACTCGAGTACTTCCTGAACATCAGCCATGATAGAATGGTGGGATGAATGATATAATTCTGCATTGTCTTATGGTTTATGGTTTTATGATCTTATTTTCCTCCTGCTAACTTCTGACAGTGAGAAAAACAACAACAACATTGTCCCTGAAGGCTGCCAGCTTCAGCTTTCTTTCCGTGCCGCATGCCATCCTGATATGTCAGTGCCTATACCTTGAACACTTCAGCTCCACAGCACCAAGAAAACATAATGCATAGATGCAAAAGTTACAGATCAATGTTGGTAGCTCACACCTCCTCCAGGCAACAAAGGGTAGGCAAAAAATACTCTCCTGCCTTCATTATATTTAGTCAATGGAGAGTAAAGGTATCCTCCATGATGAGGAATCATTCCCTAACTGGTGAAAAGTTACTGTAAGCTATTCAGACGTTTCAGGAAGCAAACAAAGTGAGGTTTCTGATCATCATTATTGATTATCATCACTCCTGATGAAGAGACACGACCTGAAAGGTCAACTGTCTTACAGTCATAGTCATACTTTATTGATCCCGGGGGAAATTGGTTTTCGTTACAGTTGCACCATAAATAATAAATAGTAATAGAACCATAAATAGTTAAATATTAATATGTAAATTACACCAGGAAATTATGAAATAAGTCCAGGACCAGCCTATTGGCTCAGGGTGTCTGAACCTCCAAGGGAGGAGTTGTAAAGTTTGATGGCCACAGGCAGGAATGACTTCCTATGACGCTCTGTGTTGCATCTCAGTGGAATGAGTCTCTGGCTGAATGTACTCCTGTGCCCACCCAGTACATTATGTAGTGGATGGGAGACATTGACCAAGATGGCATGCAACTTAGACAGCATCCTCTTTTCAAACACCACCGTGAGAGAGTCCAGTTCCATCCCCACAACATCACTGGCCTTACGAATGAGCTTGTTGATTCTGTTGGTGTCTGCTACCCTCAGCCTGCTGCCCCAGCACACAACAGCAAACATGATAGCACTGGCAACCACAGACTCGTAGAACATCCTCAGCATCGTCCGGCAGATGTTAAAGGACCTCAGTCTCCTCAGGAAATAGAGACGGCTCTGTCCCTTCTTGTAGACTCGGTGTTCTTTGACCAGTCCAGTTTATTGTCAATTTGTATCCCCAGGTATTTGTAATCCTCCACCATGTCCACACTGACCTCCTGGATGGAAACAGGGGTCACCGGTACCTTAGCTCTCTTCAGGTCTACCACCAACTCCTTAGTCTTTTTCACATTAAGCTGCAGATAATTCTGCTCACACCATGTGACAAAGTTTCCTACTGTAGCCCTGTACTCAGCCTCATCTCCCTTGCTGATGCATCCAACTATGGCAGAGTCATCAGAAAACTTCTGAAGATGACAAGACTCTGTGCAGTAGTTGAAGTCCGAGGTGTAAATGGTGAAGAGAAAGGGAGACAAGACAGTCTCCTGTGGAGCCCCAGTGCTGCTGGTCACTCTGTTGTACACACAGTGTTGCAAGCACACGTACTGTGGTCTGCCAGTCAGGTAATCAAGAATCCATGACACCAGGGAAGCATCCACCTGCATCGCTGTCAGCTTCTCCCCCAGCAGAGCAGGGCGGATGGTGCTGAACGCACTGGAGAAGTCAAAAAACATGACCCTCACAGTGCTCGCTGGCTTGTCCAGGTGGGCGTAGACACGATTCAGCAGGTAGACGATGGCATCCTCAATTCCTAGTCGGGGCTGGTAGGCGAACTGGAGGGGATCTAAGTGTGGCCTAACCATAGGCCGGAGCAGCTCCAAAACAAGTCTCTCCAGGGTCTTGATGATGTGGGAGGTCAATGCCACCAGTCTGTAGTCATTGAGGCCGCTGGGGCGCGGCATCTTCGGCACAGGGACGAGGCAGGACGTCTTCCACAGTGCAGGAACCCTCCGGAGCCTCAGGCTCAGGTTGAATACATGGCGAAGTACTCCACATAGCTGAGGGGCACAGGCTTTGAGCACCCTGGTACTGACACCATCTGGTCCTGTAGCCTTGCTTGGGTTGAGACGTTTCAGCTGTCTTCTCACCTGTTCAGCTGTGAAGCCCACCATGGTGGTTTCGTGTGGGGAAGGGGTATAGTCATGAGAGCAGGGTGGGGGACTGTGAGGAGGGGTAGGAGGGGAGAGTGGAATATGTGTTGGGTGGGGACTGACAACAGATGGCTCATGTTGGGGATGGGCAGGGGCCACAATGTCAAATTTGTTAAAGAACAGGTTAAGTTCATTGGCCCTGTCCACACTGCCTTTAGCTCCTCTGTTGCTAGTTTGCCGGAATCCAGTGATGGTCCTCATCCCCCTCCAGACCCCTCTCATGTTGTTCTGCTGGAGTTTCCACTCAAGCTTCCTCCTGTACCTGTCTTTAGCCTCCCTGATCCTGGCTTTCAGGTCTCTCTGTATTCGCCCTCAGCTCCTCCCTATTTCCATCTCTAAACACCCTCTTTTTAGCGTTCAGGATGTCCTTAATGTCCTTTGTCACCCATGGCTTGTTATTTGAATAACAAAGGACAGTTCTTGTCGGAACATTGCAGTCCACACAGAAGTTGATGTAATCAGTGATGCACTCTGTGAGCCCATCAATATCCTCTCTCTGTGGCTCACAGAGTTCCTGCCATTTCTCCTCCATAGATGATGCTTGACTTGTCGAGTTCCTCAAGCATTTTGGGTTTGTTGCTCTGGATTTCCAGCATCTGCAGAAGTGCTTGTGTTTAACAAAATGGTGTCATTCAGATTTTTTCAAACCCTGTTTGATAAGCATTCTGCCTAGCTAGTTGGGAAGCCTGCCCTACACAATTTTAGGGGCTGCTATTTCATAGTATTTTGTTAGTCAAAGTCATACAGCACAGAAACAGGCCTTTGTTCCGCTGACCACGCTAACCATCGAGTATCTACCCATGCTAATCATATTTACCCGCTATTAAACACAACTGTGCAGAGTTTGGTTACCCTTTGACAAAAAAGATGTTAATGAAAAAGAGCAGAAAAGATTATCCTGATGGTGTCTGGACGGGACGGGGCGGGGGGTGGGGGGAAGAGGGTCTTCATTAACATGGCTGCGTAAACCAAGATTCAGGGGAGATATGATAGAGGCAAACAAGATCATGAGGGGCATAGGTTTAAGATCAGAGGTGAGAGATTGAAAAAGGACATCAGAGGTATTTAGAATGAGCTGCAAAAAACAGTGGTTGAGGGAGGTATCTTAGCTACATTTAAAAGCCATCTAGATAAGTACATAAAGAGGTGAAGAGGGCTATAGGCCAAACACAGGCAGTGGGAAGAGCTCATTGTACAACAGAGATGAGATTGACAAGTTGGACCAAAGGGCATGATTTTATGCTGAAAGACCAACCTTTAGTTCCACTAAACAAAAGCCTCCAATGGCAAAAACAACCAATGTGCAAAAGACAACAAACGGTGCAAATACTTAAAATAAATAAATAAATGTGGAGAACAGGAGTTGCAGCATACTAGAAGGTGAGTTCATAGGTTGTGGAATCAGTTCAGTGTTAAGGTGAGTGAAGTTATCCATGCTGGTTCAGGATCCTGATGGTTGTAGGGTAATAACTGTTCCTGAAAATGGTGGTGTGGGACCTTAGGCTCTTGTACTGCCTTCCCAAAGACTGCAGCGAATATATGCAACTGGGTAGGCACAAAGGTATGTTTTCTCAAAAGGAACCACATTATGTACATTATTCCTCAGGATGTGGCCACTCAAAAAAGGTTAAACTTAACATCTCTTGTTGTTCTTGATAAGGTCATGGTGGGCTGTCTTCTTGCTGTCTGTGAGGTGAACACATTTCCTGATGAAGAAGGTACAAAGATTTTCACCAAATGCAACTAAGAAGCGTGTCAACTAGAAGGATTGAGCAACATGCACAAAATTCTGGAGGAAATCAGCAAGTGAGGCAGCACCTATTTTGGATTGAGACCTTCCATCAGTCCTGATGAAGGGTCTTGACCCAAAGCGTCAACAGTTTATTCTCTTCCATAAATATTCTCTGGCTGGCTGAGTTCCTACAGCATTTTGTGCATGCTTCTCAAAATGGTCTTGGAGAACATCGTGGTTTTAATTGGAAGGATTATTTTGTTCCCATTAGGTGCAGTTAGCTAAAATACATATAGAATCTTCAAAATAAATTGCATGAAAACCAGTTGGCCTTTGCAAATCAAACATGCTAATGAAAGTGTAGTCACTTATTCCTAAAATTCCAAGGACTTGTTTAAAAAAAAGAGCAGAGGTGCCAATGCGTGCAGATAATTCTTATTAAGAAATTGAAATTCCTAAGTGAGCTTCAAAAATTCTTAAGATGGAATAAGAAACCCCAAAACAGGATTGTATAAGCTGTGTGGCTTCTGTTTCGGTTCTATATCCATGTGTTTATTATATATTCCCACTCTTCAAGAATGTAATTATTACTTGTGGAAGACATTCTGCGAAGTATGCACATCATTGCACAGTTCTCTGTCATTCACTCTGTGTTTTCAGATTTCTGGATCTTTGGGATCTTTTCTGGGGAAAGTATGACCTGTACAAAAGGGACAGGTTACACCTAAACCTCAGGGGCACCAATATCCTTGCGGGCAGGTTTGCTAGAGCTGTTGTGGAGGGTTTAAACTAACTTGGCAGGGGGTGGGAACCAGAGTGATAGTGCTGAGGTTGGGGCATTTGGTACAAGTAGATGCAGTGTGTAGTGAGACTGTCAGGATGGACAAGCAGATGACAGGGCAAAATTGCAGTCAGTGGGATGAATTGCAGTGTAACATGGGGACAAAAATCGAAAAGGGTGATGAATACAGGACTAAAGGTGTTATATTTGAATGAACACAGTATAGTATATGGAATAAGGTAGATGATCTTGTAATGCAGTTAGATATTGGTAGGTATGACACTGTAGGATCATACTTGGGAGCTTAACATCCAAGGATACACATTGTATCGAAAAGCCAGGCAGGTGGGCAGAGGGAGTGGGGTGGCTCTGTTGGTAAAAACTGAAATCAAATCCTTAGAAAGAAATGACATGGGATCAGAAGATGTACAGTAGAATCCTTGTGGGTAGAGTTAAGAAACCGCAAGCATAAAAAGACCCTGATGGAAATTATATACAGGCCTCCAAATGGTAGAACATAGAACATAAAAATTTACAGCACATTACAGGCCCTTTGGCCTACAGTGTTGTGCCGACCATGTAACCTACTCTAGAGAATGCCAAGAATTTCCATAGCACATAGCCCTCTATTTTTCTAAGTTCCATGGACCTATCTAAGAGGCTCTTAAAAGACCTTATTTTATCCGCTTCAAGCACCACTGCCAACAGTGCATTCCATGCATGCACAACTCTGTGAAAAACTTACCCCTGATGTCCCCTCGGAACCTATTTCCAAGCAACTTAAAACTATGCCCCCTTGTGTTAGCCATTTCAGCCCTGGGAAAAAGCCTCTGGCTATCCACACGATCAATGCCCCTCATCATTGATTGTAGCTAGGATGTGGGATTCAATTTACAATGGGAGATAGAAAACGTATGTCAAAAAGACAATATTACAATAGTCATGGGGTTTTCAATATGCAGGTAGATAGGGAAAATCAGGTTGGTGCTGGATCCCGAGACAGAATTGTAGAATGCCTACGAGATGGCTTTTTAAGAGCAGCTTGTGGTTGAGCCCACTTGGGGAAAGGCTATTCTGGATTGGGTATTGAGTAATGAACGGATTTAATTAGGGAGTTTAAGGTAAAGAAACCCGTTGGAGGCAGTGATCATAATATGACAGACTTCAGCCTGCAATTTGAGAAGGAGAAGCTGGCCAAAGTTGACTGGAAGGAGATACTAGCAGGGATGACGGCAGAGCAGCAATGACTGGAGCTTCTGGGAGAAATTTATAAAGTGCAGGCAGGAAACATCACAAAGAAGAATTGTTATTCTAAAGGCAGGATGATGCAACCTTGGCTGACAAGGGAAGTCAAAAACAACAAAAAAGCAAAAAAGAGGGAATAGAGCAAAATTAAATAGGAAGTTAGAGAAAGCTTTTTAAAAAAAAAATCAACAGAAAGCAACTAAAAAAAGTCATGAGGGAAAAGATGAAATATGAAAGGTAAGCTAGCCAATAATATCAAAGAGAACACCAAAAGTTTTTTTTCCAGATATAAAAGAGTGGAGATATATATTCATATATATCTAGAGAAGCGAGAGTAGTTAATGGACCACTAGAGAGGTAGTAATAGGGGACAAGGAAATAGCAGACCAATTGAATAAGCATTTTGCATCAGTCTTCATTGTGGAAGACACTAGCAGAATGCTGGAAGCTTGATAGAGTCAGGTGGCAAAAGTGAGTGCAATTGCTATTACTAGGGAGAATGTGCTTCAAAAGCTGAAAGGTTTGAAGGTAGTTAAGGCACCTGGACCAGATGGACTACACCCCAGGGTTCTGAATGAGGCAGCTGAAGAGATTGTGAAGGCATCTCTTCAAGAAAATGATCTTTCAGGAATCACTAGATTCTGGCATGATTCTGGAGAACTGGGAATTTTCGAAGGTTACTCCACTCTTCAAGAAGGGAGTTTCAAAGAAGAAAGGAAATTATAAGCTGGTAAGCCTGACTTCAGAGGTTGGAAGGATGTTGGAGTCGATTGTTAAGGATGAGGTCTCAGAGTCTTGGAGGCTCATGATAAAGTGGGTAAAAGTCAGCATGGTTTCCTTAAGGGAAAATATTTGCTTGACAAATCTAATGGAATTCTGAGGAAATATCAAGCAGGAAGGACAAAAGGGGACTGGGGGATTTTACGTACTTGGATTTTCAGAATGCCTTTGACAAGGTGCTGCATAGGAGGCTGCTTAACAAGTCAAGAGTCCATGGTATTCAGGAAAGATTCTAGCATGGACAGAGGATTGGCTGATAGGTAGGAGGCAATGAATGGGAATAAAGAGAGCTTTTCCAGTTGGCTACCGGTGACAAGTAGTGTTCCACAGGGGTTGGTGTTGAACCACTTCTTTTTACATTATATGTCAATGATTTGGATGACAGTATTGATGGCTTTGTGGCCAAGCTTGTGGACGACATGAAGATAAGTGGAGGGACAGGTAGTGTTGAGGAAGCAGGGAGGCCACAACAGGATTTACAGATCAGGAGAGTAGGCAAAGAAATGGCAGAAGGGATACAGTGTCAGGAAGTGTATGATCATGCACTTTGGTAAGAGGAACAAAAGTGTAGACTATTGTCTAAGCACAGAGAAAATTCAAAAATCTAAGGTGCAAAGGGACTTGGGATTCCTTATGCAAGATTCCCTGAAGGTTAACTTACAGGTTGAATCAGTAATGAGGAAGGCAAATGCAATGTTAGCATTCAAGTTGAGAGGACTAGAATATAAAAACAAGAATGCAATACTGAGGCTTTATAAGGTACTGGCAAGGCCTCACTTGAAGTATTGTGAGCAGTTTTGGGCCCCTTATTTTACAAAGGAAGTGCTGACATTGGAGAGGGTTCAAAGGAGATTCACAAGAATGATTCCTGGAATGAAAGGCTTATCATATGAGGAGCAATTGATGGATGTTGTCCAGTACTTACTCGAATTTAGAAGAATGGGGTTGAGAGGGAAAATGGATCAGCCATGACAAAATGGCAGAGCAGACTCAATGGGCTGAATGGCCCAATTCTGCTCCCATCTTTTATGGTTTTATGATCTGTTCTTCAACAACTCAGAGAAAATGAAATATAAGATCCTCCTGGCAAGGATATTGGCTCCCCTCCAGCTGAGGTGCAACCTGTCCCTCTTGTACAGGTCACCCCAACCCAGAAAAGGTTCCAATTATCCAAGAACCTGAAAACCTGCCCCCTGCAACGGTTCCTCAGTCACTCATTCATCTGTACAATTATTCTATCCCTGCCCTGACAAGCACGTGGAATTGGGAGTAATCCTTAGATGACTTCCTTAGACTTGCCTCCTGTTCTTTAACCTCCCTAACTCCCTATACAGGTTTCCCCCGCCATCCGAAGGTAGAGCGTTCCTATGAAACGGTTCGTAAGCCGAAATGTCGTAAAGCGAAGAAGCAATTACCATTTATTTAGATGGGAAAATTTTGTGAGCGTTCGCAGACCCAAAAATAACCTACCAAATCATGCCAAATAACACATAAAACCTAAAATAACAGTAACATATAGTAAAAGCAGGAATGATATGATAAATACACAGCCTATATAAAGTAGAAATACTTCTCTACAACGATTGCCTGCACAGATCTCCGTAGCGAAAATCTCATGCAAGTGCTCTTGGCAGAAAATCTCACGCAAGCGCTGTTGGCATAAACGCGTTCTCCAGTAACCTTTAAACTATGAAGCTGCCAAATCTACCAAATAACACATAAAAATATACAGCCTATATAAAGTAGAAATAATGAATGTACAGTGTAGTATCACTTACGGGAATTGGGAAGATATCGAGCACACTGATGATGGTGTGTTAGACTGAGTCGTCGCAGGTTGGGGTGGTGCAGTGGCGCCCACCCTCCAGGCCGCTGACTGATACATTGCCGCGAAGCACGCAGGGGTAGCCGGGAGGCACACAGCACATCTTTAAGAAAAGAACCAAAATAAACATGCTAATTAATTAAGTGCTGCCCGGCACGTATATGTCGGCGCAGATCAGAGGCGATTGCATCTGCACTGATCTAGGCCGACAATTACGTGCCAGGTGGCACCTAATTAATTAGCATGTTTATTTCGGCTTTCTTCTTAAAGATGTGCTGTGTGCCTCCCGGCTACCCCTGCATTCTCCGCGAATCGGTACAGTATCTGTCCGGGGCCCGGGGGTTGGGGTGGTGGGACACGGGGGTGTCATCTCATCGTCGATCAGGGCAGGCAGCTCATCTTCTCCTATGACTGCCTGCCTCAGTGTCGAAGGTCAAGGTTCGTCGTCTACTGTGGCTGATGTGGAAGGCTTGCTTGACTGCTGAGCATTTTTATATCACACAGTTCTTTGTAAGGACTCAAAACATCCTGCAAATATCCCCTAAACCTACGTACCCTTTCAAAATTAAAGTAGTACTTTATCATTGCAGCGAAAATCTCACGCAGTTGCTTCACTTTCTGCATTCGGTTGAATTTGGTTTCGATTGTTATCCTTTCCTCTTCCAATTGCATCAGCTCTTCATCTATCAGATCTTGGTCATGGGATGCCAAAACCTCTTCAACATCATCTTCATCAGCTTCCACAAGCCAAACTCACTTTGTCCTTGCTTCGTTCACCACGATCGAAACGCTTAATTATGTCTAGTTTTACGCTAAGTTTAACACCCTTACGAGCTCTCTCAGGCTTTTCTGTCACCTTAGAACTCATCTTGCAAACGGCTGCTCACAGGCTCGTGTTTATGCAATGCCGTTCCGAATCTGGGGGAAGAGAGGCTGCTCGAGGTGCGCTCTGCCCTTTATCGCGCGTTGATTTTTTATCACGTGCTGCCTTTCTTCGTAACAGTGAAAACACCTGAAAGCGAAAACAGGGTACTAATGTAGGTCTTTCGTAACAGTGAGATTTCGTAAAGCAAACGTTCGAAAAGCGGGGGACACCTGTACTCACTGCACAGGACCTCTTCCCCCTTCTTACTGATGTCATTGGTGCTAATGTGCACCACGATCTCCTACAAATAACTGTGTGGTGGGGTGATTTGATTTTCCCCAGAGAGGCTCATTAAAATATCCCAGTTGAAAGATTTTATTTCAATTGGACATGACTGTGGAGTTTGTTCTCTTCAAACAAAGAAGGTTGAGGGGAGATTTGAAGGAGGTGTGCAGAGGATGGCAGGTTTTGTTAAGGTAAGCAGAGTGAAGTTACTCCTTTCAGCAGCTTTACTTTAGACAAACTTCAAGCTCTTGCATAATGATTAGGCTCATTTTTCACTCTGAAAACTGTACTGCTACATTTTGCTTATATAGCTGTGGATTGAAGTCTAAAATGCCAATGGAAAGACAGCTGTGACCTGTCACGCTGGATGTGGACAACCGAGCAACATCTGCAGGAAATGTCTGCAGATGCACTCGGCCAACCTCAAAATAATGCAATGCGAGAAACAGTAAATAAATTCCAATATGTGGGGGATTTACAGGAAAACACACTCCAAGAAGTGGTCACCCACTCCCTTGGCCACAGCGGACAGATTGACATTGAATAAAGAGAGGAAACTAATAACACTCTTGTTGATCATCCGTGAGGCGCAGAAAAGTCTAAAAGGCACTTCAGGCCCAGTGAGCCCGCAGCACCCAAGTATACCTACAGAACCTGACCTGCACATCTTTGGCACGTGGGAAGAAACTGAAGCACCTGAAGAAAACTTGCAGAGTCATGGGGAGGACATACAAACTCCTTACCAGACAGTAGCAGGAAATGAGTCAGTGTCATTGGTGCTGTGATAGTACTACACTTACCCTGCTGCTACTTAATGCAATGTTAAAACAAATGTACTATCTGCACTGAACAATTTGATGAGAGCACAAGAATTAGAAGTAGGCTATATGGTCTGAAGTGCCCGCTCCACTATTCAACAATATCTTCTACTTTCAAATCCATTTTCTAACACCACTCATCAAAGTTGCTGGTGAACGCAGCAGGCCAGGCAGCATCTGTAGGAAGAGGTGCAGTCGACGTTTCAGGCCGAGACCCTTCGTCAGGACTAACTGAAGGAAGAGTGAGTAAGGGATTTGAAAGTTGGAGGGGGAGGGGGAGATACAAAATGATAGGAGAAGACAGGAGGGGGAGGGATAGAGCCAAGAGCTGGACAGGTGATAGGCAAAAGGGGATACGAGAGGATCATGGGACAGGAGGTCCGGGAAGAAAGACGGGGGGGGGGGGGACCCAGAGGATGGGCAAGAAGTATATTCAGAGGGACAGAGGGAGAAAAAGGAGAGTGAGAGAAAGAATGTGTGCATAAAAATAAGTAACAGATGGGGTATGAGGGGGAGGTGGGGCATTAGCGGAAGTTAGAAAAGTCGATGTTCACGCCATCAGGTTGGAGGCTACCCAGACAGAATATAAGGTGTTGTTCCTCCAACCTGAGTGTGGCTTCATCTTTACAGTAGAGGAGGCCGTGGATAGACATGTCAGAATGGGAATGGGATGTGGAATTAAAATGTGTGGCCACTGGGAGATCCTGCTTTCTCTGGCGGACAGAGTGTAGATGTTCAGCAAAGCGGTCTCTCAGTCTGCGTCGGGTCTCGCCAATATATAAAAGGCCACATCGGGAGCACCGGACGCAGTATATCACCCCAGTCGACTCACAGGTGAAGTGTTGCCTCACCTGGAAGGACTGTTTGTGGCCCTGAATGGTGGTAAGGGAGGAAGTGTAAGGGCATGTGTAGCACTTGTTCCGCTTACATGGATAAGTGCCAGGAGAGAGATCAGTGGGGAGGGATGGGGGGGTGAATGGACAAGAGAGTTGCGTAGGGAGCGATCCCTGCGGAATGCAGAGGGGGGGGGGAGGGAAAGATGTGCTTAGTGGTGGGATCCTGTTGGAGGTGGCGGAAGTTATGGAGAATAATATGTTGGACACGGAGGCTGGTGGGGTGGTAGGTGAGGACCAGGGGAACCCTATTCCTAGTGGGGTGGTGGGAGGATGGAGTGAGAGCAGATGTACGTGAAATGGGGGAGGTGCGTTTAAGAGCAGAGTTGATAGTGGAGGAAGGGAAGCCCTTTTCTTTAAAAAAGGAAGACATCTCCCTCGTCCTGGAATGAAAAGCCTCATCCTGAGAGCAGACGCGGCGGAGACGGAGGAATTGCGAGAAGGGGTTGGCGTTTTTGCAAGAGACAGGGTGAGAAGAGGAATAGTCCAGATAGCTGTGAGAGTCAGTAGGCTTATAGTAGACATCAGTGGATAAGCTGTCTCCAGAGACAGAAAGATCTAGAAAGGGGAGGGAGGTGTCGGAAATGGACCAGGTAAACTTGAGGGCAGGGTGAAAGTTGGAGGCAAAATTAATAAAGTCAAAGAGTTCTGCATGCGTGCAGGTAGCAGCGCCAATGCAGTCGTCAATGTAGCGAAGGAAAAGTGGGGGACAGATACCAGAATATGCACGGAACATAGATTGTTCCACAAACCCAACAAAAAGGTAGGCATAGCTAGGACCCATACGGGTGCCTATAGCTACACCTTTAGTTTGGAGGAAGTGGGAGGAGCCAAAGGAGAAATTATTAAGAGTAAGGACTAATTCCGCTAGACGGAGCAGAGTGGTGGTAGAGGGGAACTGATTAGGTCTGGAATCCAAAAAGAAGCGTAGAGCTTTGAGACCTTCCTGATGGGAGATGGAAGTATATCAGGACTGGACATCCATTCTAACACCACTCTCATTTTCTCAAATTCCCTTCACATCCAGACATCATTATGTCTCAATTTTGAAAGAACCCAATAACTAAACCTTCACAGGCTTCCATGTCAGGGAATTACTCAAGATTCACCACTCTAGAGTAAAGAATTTCTCACTTCTGTCCCAAATGGGTTACCCCCCCTTCCTAATTTTGCCATCCCAGTACTAGGCTCCTCAGCTAAGCAAAATATCCTTCACGTCAGTCTCTTCTTATTCTTCTGAACTCAAAATTCAGGAGGCCTTTGGAAAAGCACATGAAAATGCAGGGAATGGAGGAACATGGATCATGTACAAGCTGAAGGGATTAATTTAGCACCATACTAGCACAGACTTGATGGGCCAAATGATCTACTCCAATGCTGTACTGTTCTATGTTTTAAGAGCGTGGAACAAGCTACCAGCAGAAGTGGTGGATGTGGGTTTGATTGCAACACTTGAGAAGTTTTGATAGGTACGTAGATGGGAGGGGTATGGAGGACTACGGTGCAGGTACAGGTCATTGGGACACTCAGCATGAACAAAATGGGCCAAAGAGTCTGTTTCTGTGCTGTAGCTCTATGACACGAAGAATTTGAAGAAAGCAATAAATACTAGTCTTTTCAGCAATGCTGAACATCTCAAGAAAGTGAATAAAAAGATGCAAGATCAAATGAAACTAGGGTTAAACCAATAAACTTCACAACATATGCCATTGATATCTGGCAAAGGTGTACTTGGCAAGTGGGAGGAATTCAAGTGAAATTTTGAGTGCACAAAGCTTTTATGTGCTTGTTAGAATAAAAAGTTTCGGGAACCTTGGTTTTTGAGTGATATTGAGGCACTGATTAAGAAAAAAAGTACAGTCAGGTAGGAACAAATGAGGTACTTGGGGAGTACAAGAAATGCAAGAGAACACTTAAGAAAGAAGTCAGAGGGCTCAAAAAAGGCATGAGATTGCTCTAGCAAACAAACTGAAGGAGAATTCTATGGGAGCCAAAAGAGATGTGGGGAAATCTTAAAGCGACAATGTGGTAAACTGGACAGCGAGGAAGACTATCAAAGCTTGCAGCAGGATCTGGACCAGTTGGAAAAATGGGCTGCAAAATGGCAGGTGCACATGTGTGAGGTGTTGTACTCTGGGAGGACTAACCAGGGTAGGCCTTACACAGTGAGCAGTAGGGCACTGAGCAGTGAGGTAGAACAAAGTGATCTGGAAATACAGGTCCCTAATTCATTGAAAGAGGTGTCACAGGTAGATAGGGTTGTTAAGCAACACACATAAAAGTTGCTGGTGAACGCAGCAGGCCAGGCAGCATCTCTAGGAAGAGGTGCAGTCGACGTTTCAGGCCGAGACCCTTCGTCAGGACTAACTGAAGGAAGAGTGAGTAAGGGATTTGAAAGTTGGAGGGGGAGGGGGAGATCCAAAATGATAGCAGAAGACAGGAGGGGGAGAGATGGAGCCAAGAGCTGGACAGGTGATAGGCAAAAGGGATACGAGAGGATCGTGGGACAGGAGGTCCGGGAAGAAAGACAAGGAGGGGGGGGGGGACCCCAGAGGATGGGCAAGGGGTATATTCAGAGGGACAGAGGGAGAAAAAGGAGAGTGAGAGAAAGAATGTGTGTATAAAAATAAGTAACAGATGGGGTACGAGGGGGAGGTGGGGCATTAGCGGAAGTTAGAGAAGTCAATGTTCATGCCATCAGGTTGGAGGCTACCCAGACGGAATATAAGGTGTTGTTCCTCCAACCTGAGTGTGGCTTCATCTTTACAGTAGAGGAGGCCGTGGATAGACATGTCAGAATGGGAATGGGATGTGGAATTAAAATGTGTGGCCACTGGGAGATCCTGCTTTCTCTGGCGGACGGAGCGTAGATGTTCAGCAAAGCGGTCTCCCAGTCTGCGTCCGGTCTCGCCAATATATAAAAGGCCACATCAGGAGCACCGGACGCAGTATATCACCCCAGCCGACTCACAGGTGAAGTGTTGCCTCACCTGGAAGGACTGTTTGGGGCCCTGAATGGTGGTAAGGGAGGAAGTGTAAGGGCATGTGTAGCACTTGTTCTGCTTACACGGATAAGTGCCAGGATGGAGATCAGTGGGGAGGGATGGGGGGGGACGAATGGACAAGAGAGTTGTGTAGGGAGCGATCCCTGCGGAATGCAGAGAGAGGTGGGGAGGGAAAGATGTGCTTAGTGGTGGGATCCCGTTGGAGGTGGCGGAAGTTACGGAGAATAATATGTTGGACCCGGAGGCTGGTGGGGTGGTAGGTGAGGACCAGGGGAACCCTATTCCTAGTGGGGTGGCGGGAGGATGGAGTGAGAGCAGATGTACATGAAATGGAGGAGATGCGTTTAAGAGCAGAGTTGATAGTGGAGGAAGGGAAGCCCCTTTCTTTAAAAAAGGAAGACACCTCCCTCGTCCTAGAATGAAAAGCCTCATCCTGAGAGCAGATGCAGCGGAGACGGAGAAATTGCGAGAAGGGGATGGTGCTTTTGCAAGAGACAGGGTGAGAAGAGGAATAGTCCAGGGTTGTTAAGAAAGCTTTTGGCACATTGGCCTTCATCAATCAAAGTATTGAGTACAAGACGGATAAACTCTTCTCATCATTCCTGAAGAAGATGGCAGAGTTTGTCATCACAATGTCAGTTATAATCGATACCTGTACCCGCTGGAGGCCGGAGAAGAGTTTATTTATCATATACACTGGGAAAGCATCAGATCCTTTTTAATGGAGTACAAGACTAAGGGGGTTTTATGTTGAAGTTGCAGACAACATTAGTTGGGGCCTAATTTGGAATATTGTGTGCAGTTTAGACCATCTACCTACAGGAAAGATGTAAATACAATTGAAAGAATACAGAGAAAATTTACAAGTATGTTGCCGGGACTGGAGGACCTGAATTACAAGGAAAGATTGAATAGCTTAGGACTTTATTCCTTGGAACACAGAAGATTGAGTGCAGATTCAATAGAGCTATACAAATAAGGATATAGACAGGCTAAGTGCAAGCAGGCTTTTTCCATCGAGGTTAGGTAAGACTACAATTAGAGTTTATGGGTTAAGGGTGAAAAGTGAAATGTTAAAGGGGAACCTGAGGGGAATCTTCTTCATTCAGAGCGTGGTAAGAGTGTGAAACAAGCTGCCAGCAAAAGCGGTGATTGCAATTTTGATTTCAATGTTTAAGAGAAGTTTGGATAGGTACACAGATGGTAGTGGTATGGTCTGGGTGCAGGTCGATGGGATGAGGTAGTTTGAATGTTTCGGCATAGTCTGGATGGGCCAAAGGGCCTGCTTCTGTGCTATAGTTTTCTATGATTCTGTGAAATCTGATTCTGAAATCTTAGTGGATAGAGAAAATTTACAAAACTGACAAAATTAGGCAGAACAGGATTAAGATTCAGCAATGACTATTTGACAATGAGAAATATAAACACAAGAACACTCAGCGAACCAGGGAGCAACTTAGGAGTGACAGATGGTATTTCAGTACATTAATCCACACTTTCAAAACATTTAATAACCTTGATCAAGTTTCTGGCATCTGTATATATTTTTTTAACATCCAAATGTGGAAAAGATTATGAAAGCACAACTGACAGGAAATTGTCAGGATCATTTTCAGTGAGTGTGGATAAGAAAGATACCTGCTTGAGAAGGAGACAAATGTCATGGTTGAAATTCACCAGGACTGATTCTGGGCAACTATCCTCATGGGGAGCAGCGGCTTGGAAGTGAGCGCATCAAGAAAAAGAACAGAGGTCATACTTAACTGAATTAAAAACCATAATACATAGGAGCAGAATTAGGCCATTTGGCTCATCAAGTCTGTTCTATCATTCAATCATCCCTCTCAACTCCATTTTCCTGCCTTCTCCTTGTAATCCTTACCAATCAAGAACCTATCAACTTGTGTTTTAAATATACCCAATGAATTAGACTCGACAGCCATCTATGGCAATGAGTTCCACAGATTTACCACCCTCCAACTAAAGAAATTTATTCTCATCTCTGTTCTAAAGACTGTGTTCCTCTAATCTGAGGCTCCCCCACTACATGAAACATCCTTGACACATTCACTCTATCTCGGCCTTTCAATATTCGATGTATTTCAATGAGATTCCCCCCCCCCCAATTCTTATAAACTCCAGTGAGTACAGGCCCAGAGCCATAAAATGCTCCCCATACGTTAACCCTTTCATTCCCAGGATCACCCTCCTGAACCTCCTCTGAACTCTCTCCAATGCTGGATTATCCTTTCTTAGACAGTTGACTTAGAAGGGAAAATAAATTTTAGATATTGTGCAACTTGGAAAAGCACTGCCCTTTTAAAAATAAATAGTTGCCTGAAAGTTTCAAGAAGCACCAGTAGCTCAAATTGCTGTGCCAAGTACAAGACATCAACTTGAACTGTAAATAAAAATTACTTTTGGGAATCTCAGGAGAATATATTTGCCAAGACCAATCAGCTTGAAATGCTAGACCATAAAAATTGCTGTTTCTAAGAAAAACAAGATTTGTACAGTGCTGAAAATTCAAGGAATCCCAGCCTATTGGTTTAAGTAGGTTTCAATTCTTAGCACAGTGATTTCTTTTCCCCAATTACATTGTCAGTCTCAAAAATCAGTGGTTGGCTACTCATGGCAGAGTTGAGAAGAAACTTCACACAGAAGGCAGAGAATATTTGGAAGCATAGTCTTCAATGATGCCCAGGACAGAGTGAGAGATTTTGAGATAATAAAAAAATCAAATGAAACATGGTTAATGAATGTACAAAAGTTAGAATCAGGTTTATGTCATGAAAGTTGTTATGTGGCAGCAGTACACTGCAATACATAATAAAAACTGAATTGCAGCAAATATATATATTAAAAGTTAAATTAAACAAAGAGTGCAAAACAGGTCATGAGGTCACATTCATGGGTTCAATGTCCATTCAGAAATCTGATGGCAGAGGGGAAGAAGCTGCTCCCGAATCGTTGAGTGTGTGCCTTAACACTCTGCAACTGGATCCTCAAATTCCTCACCAGAAGACCAGATATAACATTTCCACCTTACTCATAATGAACACTGGTGCACCTGAAGGATGTGTACTTAGTACACTGCTCTATCCTGTTTACAACCACGATTGTGTGGCCAGGCACTGCTCAAATGCCAACTATAAATTTGCTGACGACACAGCTATTACTGGCAGATTTCAGATGGTGATAAGAAGGCATGCAGAAGCAAGATACACCAGCCAGTTGAGTGGTGCCACAGCAGCAACCTTGCACTCAACATCAGTAAGAACAAAGAATTAATTGCAGACTTCAGAAAGGGGAGTTGAGGCAATACACATCAGTCCTCAAAGAGGGATCAGAAGTAGAAAGAATGAGCAATTTCAAGTTTTTGAGTGTCAACATCTCTGAGGATCTTTCCTGGGCCCAACATATCGATGTAATTACAAAGGCGGCACAACAGCAGCTAAATTTCATTTGGAGATTTTGGGGATTTGGTATGTCACCAAAGATACTCTCAAATTTCTACAGTTGTACTGTGGAGAGCATTTTAAATGGCTGCATCACCATATGGTATGGGGTGGGGTGGGGTGTCACGTCACTGTACAGGATTGAAATGAGCTGCAGAAAGCTGCACGAAAGGCTTCTAAGTCTCATGCCAAGAGTGAGGTGAAAGGATTCCTAGAGTAAAGAGACAATTATGTGGCTGACAGTCAGACCAAGATCTGTTTAACTTACCATCTCTGTCTTGGTTTAGAAATCTCCCAAGCTTTAAATTCTTGCATAATTTTCAAACCCCACACCAACATGGAATTCTGTAAGTCCTTCTGCCTTAGAAAGGTTATAAGTACTTGTACCCTCTACTTGTGACTCTTTGATTAGCCCTGATTTTAATCATTTGCTTCTCCATTGTTGACAAATAGAATTCAGCCGACAACATTGCACTTACTCAAAGATCAATCTAACCCTTCCTTTTTACACAGCCCATAACCTTGCATTTTTCTTACACCTATGTGCCAATGCAAGTGTCTTAAATTACCCTATTGTATCAGCCTCTACCACTACCCCCTGGCAGTATATTTCAGGCACATATCAACCTCTGACATCTCCCCTAAACTTTTCTCCACCCCACCTTAAACAAATATCCTTCCATATTGGCCATTGCCAGCCTGGGAAAAAGATGTCAGAGAAAAGAGATTTTGGGGCTGGGGAAGATTAGGCAGAAAGGATTGAAGAGTTTTACATACTAAATACTGAAGCAGTAAGGTAAAGATGAAAATTAATGGAGATCTTGTGTAGAACTTCTTGTACTAGTCATAAAGTTGCCCAACACAAAGCACAAGTGTGGCAGAAGCAGTAATACACATACTCCTGAGTGTCAAAAACCCATTCTTGAAATCTTTTCCTTCTCACCTTTAACCTATATCCTCTTGACACAAAGGTTGGGGTGTTGTGGATGGTCTGGAAGGTTGTCAGAGGTTACAGCGGGACATTGATATGATGCAGAGCTCGACTTCAACCCAGATAAGTGTGAATTGGTTCATTTTGGTAGGTCCAATTTGAAGACAGAATATAACATAAATGTCAAGACTCTTGGCAGTGTGGAGGATCTTGAGGATCCATGTCGATAGGACACTCAAAGTTGCTGTGCAGGTTGACAGTGCTGTTAAGAAGGCATATGGTGTGTTAGCATTCATCAACTGTGGAATTGGGTTCAAGAGCTGTGAGGTAATGTTACAGCTCTATAAGACCTTAGTCAGACTCCACGTGGAGTACTGTGCTCAGTTGTGGTCACCTCACTACAGGAAGGATGTGGATTCTATAGAGAGAGTGCAGAGGAGAGTTACAATTATGTTGTTTGGATCGGAGGGCGTACCTTATAAGAATAGGTTGAGTGAACTTGGCCTTTTCTCTTTGGAGCAACAGAGGATGAGAGGTGACCTGATAGGGGTGTATAAGATGATGAGGGGCATTGATCATATGGATAATCAGAGGCTTTTTCCCAGGGCTGAAATGGCTAACATGAGGGGGCATAGTTTTAAGGTGCTTGGAAATAGGTACTGAGGATGTCAGGGGTAAGTTTTACCACACAGAGAGTGGTGGGTGCGTGGAATAGACTGCCGACGGCGGTGGTGGAAGCGGATACAATAGGGTCTTTTAAGAGCCTCTTAGATAGGTACATGGAGCTTAGAAAATTAGAGGGCTGCGCACTAGGGAAATTCTAGGCAGTTTCTAGAGTAGGTTACATGGTTGGCAAAACATTGTGGGCCGAAAGGCCTGTAATATGATGTAAATTTCTATGTTCTATGTTGTTCTTGTTTTAAACTCCCCTACCCTGGGAAAAAGACTGACTGTGATCATCGCCTCATGAGTTTATAAACCTTAAAGGTCACCCCTCAGCCTCTTTACCAACAAGGAAACAGTCCCAGCCTATCCAGTCTGTTCTGAAAACTCAAATCCTCTGGTTTATGGTAACTGGAACTGCACACAATAGTCCAGCAGTATTCTTAAAAGCAACACACATCAAAGTTGCTGGTGAACGCAGCAGGCCAGGCAGCATTTCTAGGAAGAGGCTGCCTGGCCTGCTGCGTTCCTCTTCCTAGAGATGCTGCCTGGCCTGCTGCGTTCACCAGCAACCTTGATGTGTGTTGCTTGAATTTCCAGCATCTGCAGAATTCCTGTTGTTTGAGTATTCTTAAAAGTTCTGTTAAGTCATCTTATCCATCAATGGCACCAGCCATCAAGGGCATGAAGGTATATACAGAAAGGTGCTGAAAAGGAGCCAGTAACATAATCAAGTATGTCACCCACTCCGCTCATGGACTGCTTGTCCCACTCCCATTAGGAAGGAGGCTACATAGCATTCACACCAGGACCACCAGACTCAAAAAGTTACTTGCCCCAAGAGGTAAGGCTGATCAACACCTCCAGCCATTAACCCTCCCCTCCACAATCCCCAACACCACTATTTCATCATTTCCTGTCAGTCACCTTGTGTACAGACACTCCTGGACCGAGTGTCACTTTATGGACATACAATCAATGTATACAAGCTATCATATGTACTTATATTTATCATGTTTTTAACTTTTGTTCTTTATCTTATGGTGTTTTTTATTGTGCTGCATCAGATCCGGAGTAATAATGACTTGGCTCTCCCTTACATTTGTGTACTGGAATTAATATTAAACAATCTTGAACCTTTATATAAAGAAAATCAAACTCCAGAAACTAATGGATTGTTCTTGTATCCAAGAGGAAACAGGGGAAGCTCTCAAACCTCCCTGGGGCTGAAAATTCTATGAGAGAAGGGAGATAAATCACAGATTGCACCTTCCCCAAAACAATGTGCTTCAGATCGCTGAAACTGGAGCTAAAAAAAAACAAACACTGGGGCAATTTACTTTAATGCCTTATATGTCTGATGATCATGGGAAATACGGCTGGGAGAAATCAACTATTAAACATAAGTAAGTCTGCATGGTAGCGTAGTGGTTAGCACAATACTTTAAAGTACAGGTGACCCAGGTTCAATTCTTGTCACTGCCTGTAAGGTGTTGTATGTTCTCCCCATAACTGCGTAGGTTTCCTCCGGATACTCTGGTTTCCTCCCACAGTCCAAAGGCAGTCCCACAGACCCATTGGTAGGTTAACTGGCCATTGTAAATTGTCCCATGGTTAGTCTAGGATTAAAAATTGGGGGATTGCTGGGCAACGTGGCTTGAAGAGCCAGAAGGACCTAATCTGTGCTCTATTTCAATAAAAAACAAATGGAAATTGTTAACTACTAAAGCACGGCCTTAAATGAGAACCTTGTTTATCATGCCAGTGAATAGTCAGATACCTAGCCAAGAGTCAACTCTGAACCTAACCAATTACAATGTCCATACAATAACCAAGATTCAACTCTGAATTACTTAAAGAACATAAAAAGTAGGAACCAGTAGTCAGTCAATTGGCCCTTCAAGTCTGATCCACTCTTTAAATGGATCGTGACTAACCAACCTCTGCACCATTTTTTGAGCCGATTCCCACATCCACCAATTCCTCCAATATACGAAATCTGAACCAGTTCTGAATGTAATCCTTGGTAGGCTCTCCACAGGTATCTAAGAAACAGATTTCCAAAGCCACTCAACTTTCTGGGTAGATCCTTTGATCAGTGGGTGAATCTTATTCCACAACCTACAGATTCATTTTCTAGGACTCTACAACTCAAGTACTCAGTATTATTTATTTACTTTTTTTTTGCATTTGGACAGATTGTCTTCTTTTGCATATTGGTAGTTTGTCAGTCTCTGAGTGCAGCTTTTCCATTATTTCTATTGCATTTCTTTGTTCTACTGAAATGCCTGCAAAAAATTAACCTCAGGGTAGCATACAGTGACATATATGAACTTTGATAATGAATTACTTTCAATCTTAAATCAGCAAATATTACAACAACACAAGATGATGATCACTGAAACGACTTCTGGCAGAAGGTGGTGAATCACTGGAATTCTCAACTTTTGTATATTCTGAGTAATCTTGTAAATATGTTGTTTGATTAAACATTCTTTGTTGTTTATATAATTATGGTTATATGTAAAAAATATGTGAATTGCACGTCATCATGCTACCACATGATAAGTGCATACCTCACTGAAAGTAAACACAAAGTTGGATTTTCATTCTCGGATTTTTTTGAATTAATGCTTTGAAATTACAAAACATAGCAATGGCAATGAGGTATTTTTAAAACAAACCCGAGATGACTAACCCCCTGTTGAAACACAGCAAGATGCTTGAACTAAAAAAAGTAGTGTAGTGAGGAAGTGAATAAAAAAAAATAACAGCCTAGCATGTGCAGAGACTGTTGAGTTAAAAAAAAGGCCAGAAACGGAAGAATTCACAGGTTCAAAAACAGTGAGTACCGAGAGATAATAATCAAAAAAGCAGAAATGCTGGCTACATCAGAAAGATGGGCATGTTTGATTCCACAAGAGATAACTGGCTCATGTATACTAAGCTAATTGAACAGTATTTTAAAGCAAATGAAATAGCTAATGATAAACAAGCACCAATTTTGCTGTCTGCATTGGGTTTAAAGGCATACAGCGTGCTTTGAAGTTTACCTGCTCCAGTGAAACCAGCAGAAATTAGTTTTGCTGATATTGTCGAAGGAATGCAGAAACATTTAGAACCAAAGCCATCGTTAATTGCAGAACATTTTAGGTTTCATAAGCAGAATTACAAAGAAGAGAACTCGAGGTAAAGCAGCCATTAGGAGGTAGTGACCATAATATGATATGTTTTAATCTACAATTTGAGAGGGAGAAGGGAAAAATCGGAAGTGTCAGTATTACAGTTGAACAAAGGGGACTATGGACCCATGAGGGAAGAGCTGGCCAAAGTTGACTGGAAAGATACCCTAGCAGGGATGACAGTGGAAAAACAATGGCAGGTATTTCTGGGAATAATACAGTAGGTGCAGGATCAGTTCATTCCAGAGGAAGAAAGATTCTAAGGGGAGTAAGGGGCAACCATGGATGACAAGGGAAGTCAAGGACAGTATAAAAACAAAAGGGAGGAAGTATAACATAGTAAGGATGAGCGGGAAGCCAGAGGATTGGGAGACTTTTAAGGAGCAACGGAAGATAACTAAAAAGGCAATACGGGGGGAAAAATGAGGTATGAAGGTAAGCTAGCCAAGAATACAAAGGAGGATAGTAGAAGCTTCTTTAGGTATGTGAAGAGGAAAAAATTAGTTAAGACCAAAGTTGGGCCCTTGAAGACAGAAACGGGTGAAATTATTATGGGGAACAAAGAAATGGCAAACGAGCTGAACAGGTACTTTCGATCTGTCTTCAATAGGGAAGACACAAACAATCTCCCAGATGTAATAGTGGCCAGAGGACCCTGGGTAATGGAGGAACTGAAGGAAATTTGCATTAGGCAGAAAATGGTGTTGGGTAAACTGATGGGAGTGAAGGGTGATAAATCCCCAGGGCCTGATGGTCTGCATCCCAGGGTACTTAAGGAGGTGGCTCTAGAAATCGTGGACACATTTCCAATGTTCTATAGATTCAGGATCAGTTCCTGTGGATTGGAGGGTAGCTAATGTTATCCCACTTTTTAAGAAAGGAGGGAGAGAGAAAACAGGCAACTAGAGACAAGTTAGTCTGACATCAGTGGTGGGGAAGATGCTGGAGTCAATTATAAAAGATGAAATAGCAGCATATTTGGATAGCAGTAGCAGGATAGGTCCGAGTCAGCATGGATTTACGATTGGGAAATCATGCTTGACTAATCTTCTGGAATTTTGAGGATGTAACTATAAAAATGGACATGGGAAAGCCAGTGGATGTAGTGACCTGGACTTTCAGAAAGCCTTTGATAAGGTCCCACATAGGAGGTTAGTGGGCAAAATTAGAGCACATGGTATTGGGGGTAGGGTACTGACATGGATAGAAAATTGGTTGGCAGACGGGAAACAAAGAGTAGGGATTAATCTGTCCTTTTCAGAATGGCAGGCAGTGACTAGTGGGGTACCGCAAGGCTCAGTGCTGGGACCGCAGCTATTTACAATATACATTAATGATTTAGATGAAAGGATTAAAAGTAACATTAGCAAATTTGCAGATGACACAAAGCTGGGTGACAGTGTGAAATGTAAAGAGGATGTTATGAGAATGCAGTGTGACTTGGACAGGTTGGGTGAGTAGGCAGATGCATGGCAGATGCAGCTTAATGTGGATAAATGTGAGGTTATCCACTTTGGTGGCAAGAACAGGAAGGCAGATTACTATCTGAATGGTGTCAAGTTAGGAAAAGGGGATGTACAACGAGATCTGGGTGTCCTTGTTCATCAGTCACTGAAAGTAAGCAAGCATACAGGTACAGCAGGCAGTGAAGAAATCTAATGGCATGTTGGCCTTCATAACAAGGGGAGTTGAGTATAGGAGCAAAGAGGTCCTTCTGCAGTTGCACAAGGCCCTGGTGAGACCCCACCTGGAGTATTGTGTGCAGTTTTGGTCTCCAAATTTGAGGAAGGACATTCTTGCTATGGAAGGAGTGCAGCGTAGGTTCACTGGGTTAATTCCAGGGATGGCAGGAATGTCATATGTTAAAAGGTTGGAGCGACTGGGCTTGTATACACTGGAATTTAGAAGGATGAGAGGGGATCTGATTGAAACATATAAGATTATTAAGGGATTGGACACGCTAGAGGCAGGAAACATGTTCCTGATGTTGGGGGGCGGGGGGGGAGAAAGAGTCCAGAACTGGAAGCCACAGTTTAAGAATAAGGGGTAGATCATTTAGAACGGAGTTGAGGAAAAACTTTTTCACACAGAGGGTTGTGGATCTGTGGACTGCTCTGTCTCAGAAGGTAGTGGAGGCCAATTTTCTGGATTCTTCCAAGAAAGAGTTAGATAGAGCTCTTAAAGATAGCGGACTCAAGGGATATGGGGAGAAGGCAGAAACAGGTACTGATTGTGGATGATCAGCCATGATCACAGTGAATGGTGGTGCTGGCTCAAAGGGCCGAATGGCCTACTCCTGCACCTATTGTCTATTGTCTGTTTCAGTATACGTCGCTGAATTGAAGAAGTTGTCTGAGCATTGTAGGTTCAGTGATGGGTTTAAAGATACACTGAGAGATCATTTAGTTTGTGGAATCTTACAAGAAAGCATTCAAACACGGCTCCTAACTGAAGCACAACTTGCATTTGAAAGAGCAGTCAAAATTGTTACATCAATGGAAACAGCAGACAGAGACGCAATAGAATTGCTGTCAGGAATAAAAGTGAACATGAACAAAATTGCAATGTCTAAGCTGGAAGAGAGTTCAAGGAGTTTCAGGAAAATTGTAAGCATTTGGCTTTTGTGAGTATAAAGAACCAAAGTCTCCATCACATTATTGCATGAACTTCAAGTAGGAGACAAAATACTGCTTGTAAAAGTAGATGCAAAGACCAAAGCCCAGGCAGATAAATGGAAGGTCAAAAAGAAAGCAGTCAGTTGGATACGAAAACAGGATTTGTCAGATGATGTTGCGGATGAGGAAATCAACAGAAGAGATCAGACCTTAAAGGAAGCAATAGTAAGGATTAATATGAGAATACTCCAGTGAACTAAATGCACCTTCCCAAGATCAAGATGCACAAACTAAAAGAAAAGGGAAGGAGAAGAAAGGCATCCAGGGCTGTCAGAACCATTTCCTGCAGTCTCAGGGTCAATTCCTACAACCACCTCAGAGGAGCCATCGAACCTGCTATTGTTTCACAGCCACGTCTCACCTGCCAAGCACAGCAATTCCCCTCGTCAGGAAAGATGTTATCCTACAAGAGTAAAAATCCTCCACAGCGATTAAATCTTTCGGCCTGAATGAGATAATTTAAATTTTATTATGTTGTGGATGTCTGTATACTGTAGTTGTATTATATAATATACTGTATATATAGTTGAGATGCATTCTCTATTGAGTAGAAGCTCACAGCTAAGCAGGGGGGATTGTTGGGTATTTAATATTTCAGTATCATTTAAATAATTTTGTAAATATATTGTTTGGTTAATTATTCTATATAATTCTTTATGATTATATGTAAAAATAAATGAATTGCCTATGCCATCACTCTGCCATGTGATAAGTGTGTGACTTACTTGAAGTAAACACAAAGTTAGGTTTGCATTGCCAGGCTCCCATGTCTTCCTTTGAATTAATATAACGTTTTGAAGTTGCAAAACATGACCATGGGTGTGTGGAATGCGCTGCCAGGGATGGTGCTGGAGGCAAATATATTAGAGACATTCAAAGATTCAAAGAACATTATCAAAAAGTGTATACATTATACAACTTGAGATTTGTCTGTTCACAGGCATCCACAAAGCAAGAAACCCAAAGAACAATTAAAAAAAAGATTTTCCTGAAACTCCATGAACTCTCTTCCAGTTTAGACATTGCAATTTTGTTCACGTTCACTTTTATTCCTGACAGCAATTCTATTGTGTCTCTGTCTGCTGTTTCCATTGATATAACAATTTTGACTGCACTTTTAAATGCAAGTTGTGCTTCAGTTAGGAGCTGTGTTTGAATGCTTTCTTGTAAGATTCCACAAACTAAATGATCTCTCGGTGTATCTTTAACCCCATCACTGAACCTACAATGCTCAGACAACCTTTTCAATTCAGCTTCTTCGATTAAGAATCTTTGGGAACAAGACTTACAGACATTAATATCTGAGGAAACTAGAAATGAAATTTTTAAACTGGTTAATACGTCATTGCTATGTGCTCGCCATTCCTTCATACAATTTAAGGTGGTACATAGAGTCTATACGACTAAAGATAAACTATCTCGTTTTTATTTCGGATATATCTCCCTACTGTGACAGATGCAATAATGGAGAAGCTTCATTAATTCATATGTTTTGGACTTGTCCATGTCTTGAAAAATATTGGAAGGAAGTTTTTCAAACTTTTTCTTTACTTTTCAAAGTCAATTTTAAGCCTAATCCTCTGACGGCCCTATTCAGTATTGTTGCAGGACAAGATATCAAGTTGAAGACATCAGATTTACATATTTTGGCCTTTAGCTCTCTTATAGCTAGGAGGGCACTTTTGTTTAAATGGAAAGGTGGTTCTCCTGCTACACATGCTCAATGGTTATGCGATGTTATGTCACGCTTAGATTTAGAGAAGTTTTGTTGTTCAATTTCTGAATCTCGTCAAGACTTTCAAACATTGTGGGGACCCTTTCTGAATTATTTTCAAAACTTTCAAAACCCTCAATTCGTTGTTTAAATTTAGATGTTGGCTATTATTAATTTTTATTATACGAGAAGGTATTTTACCTTTTCTTCTCCTTAATAAACAGCTTCAGTCTTGGTAGGGGTTAGATTCTCTTTTTTGTAATAAATTAATATATTTCAATTATATTTGCCTACATGAATACAGAGTAATGAGATTGTTATTATGAATAGATATAATGTAATAGATATAATGTTTTTTTCAACCTTTATATATACTTTTTGTACTCTGTATTCTTTTATGTAGAAACTAATAAAAACACTGAAAGAGAAAAAAAGACAGACTGAAACCACTGCACAGAAAAAGAGAAAGGAAAAAGAAAAACAAAAAAAAAAATCATGCAGACAGAAGCAAATGACAGTGTTCCACTTGTATTTTTTTTAGTCCTGAGATCTGCTCCCTGGAGCAGCCAGAGTACGCCCAAGCCTCAGCCTCAGTAGCACAGTAGCCAGAGCAGTTCACCACCAAGAGATGAATGAACATCACAGAAGAGTGAGTGAAATCAGCCCAACCTTCCGGCTTTCCAGTCTATTTGGCATATGAATTGCTGAAGCACCCAGTATTGCCTTGCTCAAGGACCTGGACCACAGCGTAGCAATATGCTTGGGCCACCCAGCCCGAAGCTGTTCTGGATCTCACCAAATCGACTCGGCACTTGGAACAATCCAACCCCTCACCCGCATTAGGTGGATGGGCATCGAAACTCTTCCAAACTTCAAAGTAAACTTTATCAGAGTACATACATGTCACCACATAAAACCCAGATTCTTTTTTTCCTGCGGGCAAACTAAGTAAATCTATAGAAGAGTAATTGTAAATGGGATCAATGACCAACAAACTGCACAAATACATATATAAATAAAGTGCAATAAATAATAAGAGCATGAAATAACAAGATGAAGAGTCTTTAAAGTGAGACCAACAGTTGTGCGAACACCAGAAATAGAATAAGCGTAGTTATACCCTTTTGTTCAAAAGCCTGATGGTTGAGGGGTGGTAACTGTTCTTGAACCTGGTGGTTGGCCCACAACGTTGTGCCACTCCATAATGTTAACATTTAAGAGACTCTTGAATAGGCATATGGATGAAAGAAAAATAGATGGCTCTTTGGGAAGGAATGCTTGGAATGATGTTGGAGTAGGTTAAAACATCAGCACAACATTCTGGGCCGAAGGGCCTGAAATGTGCTGTACTGTTCAAGGTTCAAATTGGCAAAGCTAGACACCATCCAGGGAAGCAGAGGTATAATTTTCTGGTCAAAACCCTGCATCAGGATCCAAAACATTGTCCATTTCTTTGCCTCCACAGATATTGCCTGACCATCTAAGGATATGTCCACGCTAGACCGGATAACTTTGAAAACGCTGGTTTCGCATAATAAAAACGATAGGCGTCCACACCAGGCATTTTTGAAAATACCCCCGTCCACATTAAAATGGGTATTTGGGCAAATCTCCTCCTACTGGGCATGCACAGGACACATCTACAGAAAACAAGCAAAGAGGAAATGATATACTTGGTGCGTGTTTATCCAGTTACAGACTAGAAAAACTTAAAAGGAAATTGCCAAATGACAGACAGCTGTTGGCTCTCGCGCAGGAGGACTTAAAACTGAAAAAAAATGAATACTGAAGCGTACGGTGGCAACTGACAGGGAGTGCACAGACAGTATGACCCGGCTGACAACGAACATTGAAAAAATTACTAACTCTGTTGCAGAGGGATTTGCAATGATGAGGAATATGATGGCTCCCCCCCAGTACTTTTCACCACAATACCAGCCTTACAGCCACTATAATAGCTACATATACGGACACACAGACCCCTGGGATGTCCACCAACATCTTCCCCACTCCCACAGAGGGGTCACCCTGGAAACATTTCCTACATTTCCTACTCTTCACAGATGAAAGGGACAACAGGTTTTTTAAAACCTCTGGTTACCCCATACACACTACAATGTTCAACCAGCGTTTTCAGATTTAAATACTCTGGAGAGCATCTTAGAAAAGCTCTGTTTTCGGGGGAGGAAAACGCCATTTCAGTGTGGACGGAGGGTCAAAGCAAAGAGAAAAAGCTTCGGTTTACGGATTTATCCAGTTTAGTGTGGACGTAGCCTAAGTTCCTCTGGCAGTTGTCCTTTGCTCTATATCTGAAGTCTCGTATGCCTCCATGACATCAGCCTGTCCAGTTATCCATGTTTCAGTTAAGTCATTTCTCATTTTTCCCCACTCCTTTGTACAGAGGTAAAACCTCTTGCATCTCTGTTCCACAATAAATCCACCACCCAAGGAAACAGTCTGGTGAATCTTCGTTGCATTGGCTTTCTGTCAAATTGTTCCTTTATTTGGTTAAAGGGACCAGAATTGTAGCTAAATTTTCTGAATGGAGCTGGACTGGACTACCTCCACCAGATTGAGTGGATTCTAAAGAGAAAGAATTATCAATGCTTTGGGCCAAAACATCAACAACTGCTAAACCTAAAGATAAAGTTCAAAGTTCAAAGTAAATTTATTGTCAAGGTACATCTATGTCATCATATACAACCCTGTCATTTGTTTTCTTGCAGGTATTCATAGTAAATGAAAAGAAACAATAGAATCAATGACAGACTGCAAACACCAATGTGCAGGAGAAAACAAACTCTGCAAATATGAGAGTAAAAATATAATAACAAATAAACAATAATTATTGAGAACATACGACGAAGAGTCCTTGAAAGTGAGTGCGCAGATTGTAGGAACAGTTTAATGATGGGGTGAGTGAAGTTATCCTCCGGTTCAAGAGCCTGATGGTTGAGGTACTAACTATTCTTGAACCTTTGACACACGCACATCAAAACACAGACCGAAAAGTGTTGTTTGATTCAAATCAAATCAGCATGCCACATTTCCAGTGCCAACGCATCATGCCAGCAATTTACCAACTCTAATCTCTACATTTTTAGGAATGTAGCAGGAAACCGGAATACTCAGAGGATACCCATGCAATCATAGGGAGAATGTACAAAATCCTCACGGGCAACAGCAGGAATTGAACCCCAATCTTACAACTGGCACTGTAAAGCATTGTGTGAACCACAGCTGCTCCAGGACCTACTGAGTTCCTCCTGCAGATCGTTTGTTGCTCCAGAATCCAGTGTCTACAGTCTCTTGTCTCCACTGAACTGGAGTAGCCTTATACAAATGTGGCTACGAGAGCAGCTCAGAGGCTGGAGATCCTACAGTTTCATTTGGCTGTATTCACATGGATGGGTGAATAACAATTAAACTTGAACTTCCTAACTCCCTAAAGCCTTCCACTATCTACAAGGCTCAAGTCACGAGTGTCATGGAACACTCTCCACTTCCCATGATGGTCAAAACCGCCCAACTCATCACTGGCACCAGCCTACTGGCCATCAAGTATCCACGCCAGGACCATCAGACTCAAAGACTGTTATTTTCCCAAGCAATAAGGCTGATCAACACCTCCACCCATTAACCCATCACTCCACATCCTCAACTAGCACTACTTTATTATTTCCTGTCAGTCATCTTATACACAAGCACTCCTGTGTCCAGTATCACTTTATGACATACATTCTATGTACATAAGCCATCTTCCTTTTCTATATTTATTCTGTTTTTACTATTGCGATCAGGTTCTTTATCTTGAGTATTCTTCTTTTGGGCTGCATCAGATCCAGACTAACAACCCTTCACACTTGTATACTGAAAATGGTTTTAAACAATCTTGATTCTAGTGTGGATGAGTGCATCTTCAACAATACTCAGAGGCTTAAACAGCCCACTTGATAAGCATCTTATCCACAACCAGTCACTCTCCACCTAAGCATAGTTACAGCAGTTTGTCCCATCTACAAGATGCTCTGCAGCAACTCACTAAGACTTTTTAGACAGCTCCTTGACTTCTATCATCTGCATGGGCAGCAAGAGCACGGGGAACACCACCACCACCTGGAAATTGCCCTTCAATGCACACACCACCCTGATTTGGAAATACTGTATATCGCTGTTCCTTTACCATCACTAAATCAGAATCTTTGAACTCCTTCCCTAACAGCACTGTGGGTAAACCTATATCTCAACACCTGGTTGAAGAGTGCTATAAAAACCGCTCGCTCGACATCAACAAAACTACAAAGCAGGCTGCTAACTTCAGGAGAGGGAAGGAGACCAAACGTCCTTCTGTCCAGATCAGCGAATCAGAGGTGGAGAGGGTCAGTAGCTTTTAGCACCCAGATGTTAACGCATGGTTAACCTGTACTAGGCCCAGCACAGTGATGCACTCAAGGAAAGAACACCAATGCTTTTATTTCATTAGGAGGTTGGCTGATCAAACACTGACAAACTGTTGGAAGTGCCCTGACTGGTTGCATCATGGTCCGATGGTACAACAATTCAAACACACAGGAACAGAAGCCACTGTAGAGAGCAGTGGACTCTGACCTATACATCACAGGTAACTCTTTCCCCACATTCAGTAGTATCAACAAAAGGCACCACCTCAAGAAGGTAACATCTAATATCAAACATCCATGCCATCTTCTCACAGCTGCCATCAAGCAGGAGGTACAGAAGCCAAAAGTCTCACATGATCAGGTTCAGTAACAGATACTTCCCTTCACCCATTTTATTCTTAATCCAACTTGCACAACACTGTTAGTTTATCCACACTATAACCACTTTGACCCTCTTGCGCTAAAATGGACTTTTATTGTTCTAATCGTGTTGTACATTTTTCTTGCAAATACTGTTTAAATGATGCAATGTGCATGAAACAAGTTTTCCATTACACCTGTGCAAGCACACACTTGAGCACATGATAATAAACTGGACTTTGAGTTCCCCCGGCACTTTTGTGTATTACTCAAGAAGAATACAGTTGTAATTGAGAAAGTGAAAGCAATACTCCTCCACGTCACCACTCCTCTTCCCAAAACCACCTACTGCCCCAAACCAAAACCTACCCTCCCCCATACCGTCCTCCCCTCCCTGCTACTCCTAACCCCTCTGCACTCACCTTCATGTAATGCATTTAATATTTCAGTAATATTTGAGCAACATTGTAAATATATTGTTTAATTAGCATTGTTTTAAAATGAACCCAAGATGACCTGTTGAATTGCAGCACATTTTTACTTCAAAAGGGCAGAGAAACATTAGAGTAAAAAAAAAGCGCAGCATGTGTTTCTTTGGAAGGGGAGAGAGAGATGGTCAAGTTTAAAAGAAAGGCAGAAAACAGATGACACACAAAATGCTGGAGGAACTCAGCAGGCCCAGCAGTAGCTATGGAGAAGAATAAATAGTCGACATTTTGGGTCAAGACCCTTCATCAGGGCTGGAAAGGAAGGGGAGAAGTAAGAATAAGAAGGTGGGGTGGGGGGGGGAAGAGGGGAAGAACTCCCGATCTCTGCAATGACTTCAAGTTACCTTGCCCCAACCTTCTCACTTTCACGATGGATGTCCAGACCCTATACACTTACACCCTCCCCCGGTTTCACCCATCACCTGAACCTTGCAGAACATAGAACACAAAAGAGTACAGCACAGGAGCAGGCTATTCGGCCCAGTGTTATACCAAGCCAGCTAAAAAGCAAATCAAAAACACCCAGGAACTAATCCCTCCTGCCTACACAATGTCCATATCTCTCCATTTACCTTACATCCATGTGCCTATCCAAACATCTCTTAAAGGCCTCTAATGTATTTACCTCTACCAGGCAGTGTATTCCCAGCATCCATGGCTCTCCGAGTTAAAAAAAAAACTGACCCCTCACATCCCCTCTGGTATTAGACATTTCAACCCTGGGAAACAGATACTCTGTCCATTATCCACACCTCTCATAACCTTGTAAAGCTCTATCAGATCTCCTGTCAGCCTCCAACACTGCAGAGAAAACAACCCAAGTTTATCCAGCCTCTCATAATAGAGCATGCCCTCTAAACCAGGTGGCATCCTGGTGATATTCTTCTGCACGCTCTCCAAAGCCTCAACATCCTTCCTATCGTGGGGCAACCAGAACTGTACACAATACTTCAGCTGTCGTCAAACCAGAGTTTTATAAGATTGTAACATAACCTCATGACTCTTGAACTCAGTGCCTTGACTAATACAAGCAAGCATTCCATAAGCCTTCTTAACCACCTTATCAACCTGTATAGCAACTTTCAAGGAGCTATGAACTTGAAGCCCAAGATCCCTCTGCTCAGCAATACTGTTAAGGACTTTGTACTTAACAGCGTATTGTCTCCGTGCATTTGCCCTACTGAGATGCAACACTTCACATTCATCTGAGTTAACCTCCATCTGCCATTTCTTAGCCCACATCTGCAACTGATCTATATCACATAATCTCTGTCTGTCCCCCTGACTATCAAGTCCCCTATAACTATTGCACTGGCTGACTTTACTCTTCCCCGTCACAGCTCGGCTACAGTGCCATCAGCCTGGCAGCTGCTGCCGTGCTCTGATGGGTCATCCCCCCCAGCAGTATCCAAAGGGGTATACTTGTTACTGAGCAGAATGGCCACAGGGGAACCCTGCACCGGCTTCTTAATCCCCTTACCTCTCCTGCTGTCAGAAGTCTGTACTCTGGGTGTGATCACATCTTCAAAAGTCTCATCTACATCTTCAGCCTTCTGAATGATCCTGTGTACATCAAACTGCAGCTCCAACTCCTTGATCTGGTCAGTCAGGCTCTGAAGTGGAAGTGCACTTCCTACAGATGTTGTCATCAGAGAAAGTCAGGTATCTTAAAATCCCACATCTGACAGGAAATGTATTCCATCCTGACCACTCAATACCAAAAAGAAAAAGGCTTCCCTCTTCTTAACTGTGTCTCTGCCTGTTCACACTGAACCCTGTTAAGGCAAAGCCTTCAGACTCCATCATTGGCACACTCTAACAATGGCCACTCCACTTGAGACTACCCTCCTTTTATTTGCAGCTAAGGTTAGGCCTCTGATGCCAACACTTTCCAAGACTGTGCAGTCCAAAAAGACAGGCCTTGCTCTAATCTCTCATTTTAGCCTATCTCCTGACTTCTGTAGGGCTCTGACCAATACACAATCATCTCGCCTGGGCCACCGAGAAAAGGCTTCTTCCTCCTCTCCCTCCACCTTCTTGTTCTGACCTCCCCTTCCTTTTCAGTCCAACGAAGGGTCTCAACCCGAAACATTGACTATTTACTCTTTTTCGTAGATGTTGCCTGGTCTACTGAGTTCCTCCAGCATTTTGTATGTGTTGCTTTGGATTTCCAGCATCTGCAGATCAAAAAACAGATGAAATTAACAAGCAATGTGTAAGGCCACAGGTTCATAAACCATGAGTTCCAGGTGACAATAATAAGCAGAAATTGCTGGCTACATCTGAAAGATAGATGCATTCAATTGCATAACAGATAACTGGTTATTTATACTGAACAAATGAAGCAGCATTTTAAAGCAAATGAAATAGCCCATGCAAGATGAATGTCAGTGTTGCTGAGTTCAATAGGTAGAAAGAGACGCAACTGAGTTGCAGTGAGGAATAAAAGTGAGTGTGAACAAAATTGCAATGTCAAAACAGAAACCTGTCTGGCCAATCAAACTGTGTTACCGTTGTGGCAGGGACTCACATACATCAGAACAACGCAGGTTTTAAGGCAAAACTTGCAAGAAAATGCAACAAGGTAGGACACATACAAAGAGCATGTCAGGCAGAAAAAAAAATAAATGGACTGTAGAGGGAAGAGACAAAAATAAAAACTCAAGTTGCACTTTCAAAAAGACCACCAACTTGCATCTGTAATGAAAAACCTGATATGATGAGAGTGACACAGGACTACATAGCCTTGAAATTTACAATGTGAAAATTAACAATAGACAACCAATATGGCTTACACTGAAGTGAACAGCAAACTAATTGAAATGGAATTGGATATTGGCTAGGCTGTTTCAGTCATTCAACAAAATAAGTTTGAACATCATTTCAAAGATATTAAACTGAAACCTGAAAATATCCAACTAAGAAATTATACAGGAGAAAAAAAACTGTCAGAATGACATTCTTAACAGTGAAATACAACAACCAACAAGCCACATTGGGCTTGTTTGTTGTAAAAACAGGAGGACCGGCATTGTGGGGCCATGATTGGCTGAGACAACTACAACTTGATTGGAGATCCACATGCCACATCCCTTGTAATGGAGTCAACTGAAAGCGAATTTAGAAAGGTTCTGGATGGGGCCACAGCAGTTTGAGGATAGCACTGGAAAACTCTAACCTATCGAAGGTAAGATAGTTAAATGAAAATGCCACACTTAAGTTTTACAAAGTCCATCCATGATAAAGTAGCCAGATAGCAAGATCACATGGAAGCTGAAAGAATTCTTTCTAAGGTCATAGGTTAAGCAGAGCCCATGGACAACACCAATGGTCCCAATAGTCAAGGAGGATGGATCTGTCAGGATCTGTGGTGGTTTTAAGATCACCACTAACCCAGTATTGAAAGTAGATTATTACCCTTTGCCCAGGATAGAGGATACTGTATCATTGCAAACCTTTCTGCGACCTTACTGTATCATTGTAAAGTGGACTTTCTGAGGCCTACTTACAGATGGAGATAGGAGTCCAAAGTGTTTCTCATCTTAAACACTCACAAAGGGCTTCATCATTCTAATAAGCTTATTTTTGGAATAGCATCTACATCAGCACTCTGGCAGAAAGCTGTAAACCCGATGCTGCAAGGCTGACCAGGCATGCAGTGTTATTTGGATGACATCATTCTTACCAGTGAGGATGATGAGGAACACATCCAAAATCTCAAGACAGTGTTACAGAAATTAGAAGATTCAGGGCTCAGAGCATGACGCAACAAGTATGAATTCTTTAAATCAAGCATCACTAACTGTGGTCACACCATTGACACACAAGAATTACACAGTGCGCTGAGAAAATTCAAGCAGTAGTGGATGCCCGTTTACTCTTGGAAAATGAAATACCTGAAAAGTTTATAAAAGAGAACACTTCTCTTGACCTATTCTCCCTAATGCAAATCAAAAGGCAGAGATGATCCAAAGGAAAACCAGAAAGGAGTATAGGAGGGATAATGGCGCCAAACAGCGACTCCTTTGCTTGCATCTTCAGAAACAGCTCTATTTCTACCTTTAATATCTTTATTTTTCCCTTTCAGGGTTCTTTTGAGGACCCTGACCTGGAGTTACACGCAGGCTTTGGTTCTTTGCAGGAATGGGACCCGTTCTCGGGGTTCCACGACTGGCCATTATTTGACATGCCAACGGTTTGGCCTGAGAGTTTTGATCGTGTTCGGAAGCCTAAGATCTCGGGCTCTGGAGATGGGGTGGGGATCGAGGGTCGATGTCACAGTAGGAGATTCGTGAGTCATCAGGGAGGCCAGAAAATCTTTGCTGTGGGCCCAAGACCCGAGGTCTTTGCGCTCTTCAGACACAGAGCTCGAAAAAAGCGTCGAAATGGACTTTTAATATCGTAAACCAGCGGGTTGTTGTTATGTCTCCCACTCATTGTGAAAATGGGGGACACCTCCCTCTCCCTTACCAGGGAGAGAGAGAACCTTTGGTTTGTCAATTGTCAGATGAAATGTGAAGCTTTTGGGGTAACTTTGGTCTGTGTCTTTGCTATTGCTTAGCACACGCTTGGGCTCAGTAATGGTACCGATGCGCTTTTTTTTGCTGGTGGGGGGGAGAGGGGGGAGACTTTGGGGATCCCACGTTTAACTGTCGTTCATTCTTTGGGGCATTTCTCCGTTTTTGTGGAGTTTTGCAAAGAAAAAGCATTTCAGGATGTATATTGTAGACATTTCTCTGACATTAAATTTGACCTTTGAATCTTTGAAAAGACTCCACATTGTCTCAGGTCGACATGACCACCCAGAGTGGCTGGAATATACAGCCAAAATTCCAGTACTCCCATTTTTACCAGTGCCAGGATAAACTTGCCCTCAATAGGGATTCTCTTATGTGGGGATTGAGAGTTGCTGTACCATCCAAATGAGAGCTGAAGTGTTGGAGGAGCTACACGCCTGTCATCTAGGTGTGGTCAAAATGAAAGTATTGACTTGAAGCTTTGTATGGTGGTCTGGAATAGATCAGCAGATCAAGCAACTTGCCATACAATGTTTGGGATGCCATGTCCAGAAGAAAGGTGTCCAGAGCTGTCAGAACCACTTCCTGCAGTCAAACAACTTCCAGAGGAGGTCCCACTACTCAAGATTGTTTCACAGCCACATGTCTCACTTGCCAAGCAGAAATCCTCCACAGCAATTAAATCTTTAGGACGATTTAAAATTTATTATGCTGTGGATGTCAAAGTTCAAATTAAATTTATTATCAAAGTACATATATGTCACCAGATACAACAGAGTCATTTTTCTCGTGGGCACCCTCAGTAAATCCATAACAGAATAATAAACATGATAGAATCAACAAAAGGCCACACCAACTCGGGTGTTCAACCAGTGTACAAAAGTCAAAATGCAAAAATATAAAAAGAAAGAAATAATAATAAGTGAATAAATAATGAATATTGAGAACATGATATGAAGAGTCCTTGAAAGTGACTTCCTACGTTGTGGGAACAGATTAGTGAAGGGGCAGATGAAGTGATCTCCACTGGTTCAACAGCCTGATGGTTGAGAGGTAATAACTGTGCTTGAACCTGCTGGTGTGAGTCCTGAGGGGGAGGTTCCTGATGATGGATGTTGTTTTTTCTTTTAACTTTTAACTCACTCTCACCCCCTCCTCCCGACCCCTACCAAACATCCACACCCACCCAACCTCCGCTACCCTAATATCTTTAACCCTCCACTACCCTACCCCCCTCCCGAACCTCCTCATCCTTTCCCCTATCTCCCTTCCATAATACTACCTCTAAACGTCCCCACTCCACACCCACGCTCCCCGACAGCCCGCAATGTCCCCGATTCCAGTACCTCGGCGCCTCAGCGACCCACGACTTTCCAACCGCCGAAAGCGCGGAGTTAAATTCACCGCCATTACCGCCTCCCGCTCGCAGCGTCATCAAGACCCGCTCCCGAGCGACAACAACCGTCCTTAAGCCCCGCCCACTGAGAGGCACGCAGCGTCGTAGCCCCGCCCATTCAGAGGCACGCAGCGTCGTAGCCCCGCCCCATGTTCTCGGGGCCGCGTCCTTGCTCAGAGGAAGAGTAGCCTCCACCTTCCTCAACGGGATCACGGAACGAGACATCGAGTCCCGCTCTCTTCCCATCTCAGATGGCTCTAAATTCCTGCTTCATGACTAATTTTATCGATGCACCACGTAAACCGTTTTATCGGGATACAACACGGCTTGGTCTGCGAATACTTTGTTCGTGACTTCAGATGGTGGGGAGGCTAGAGCCCGTGATGGAGCTGGCTGAGTGCGCAACTTTCTGTAGCTTTTTCCAATCCTGTGCTATGGCCAATGAACACTAACTATTTCAATATATTTGCTCTCTTTTTGCACTATTTTGAAATTGTAATTCATAATATATTTTTTTGTCTTGCACTGTACTGCTGCCGCAAAAGTGAGGTGTGTCAGTGATAATGATTCTGATTGTAAAACTCTTCTACAGTTTATTTAGGATTAAAGTCCTTGAGCTCTTTGAATGCAAAGTAGTCACTGCTTACTGGCTGACAGTTGGTTTGTTAAACCTCCTGTTTATTTATTTGTATAATTTATCGAATTTGGATCCAGTTAATTCAGTTCAAAGTCGAGACTGACTTTTGTTGCTTTTCCTATTGAGATAATACAAACCTCAGGAAAAACTTTACAACAGCAGTCCCCAACCACCGGGGCGCGAGGAAACCTTTCCTCATTCCCTGTCACTCCCACTGTTGAGCTTGAACGCACGTGTGGTCATTACCCACGCGTCATCCATGTCAGCGCGGGAAGGAGATCAACTCCTCGAGTTTGCAAATGACGGCGGGCTGGAAAGTATGTCTGACATAACATCTCTGCCGGCATTCTGGATCAAAGTCAAGGCTAAATATCCTGAGATAGCCACGGAAGCACTGGAAACGTTGCTTCCATTTCCAACATATCTCTGCAAAGCAAGGTTTTCTGCAATTAATGCAACGAAAACTGAATTGCAGAATAGACTGGACATAAGGAACCCCCTTCGAGTTTCGCTGTCTCCCATCACCCCTCAATGGGACCATCTTGTTGCAGGAAAACAAGCCCAGGGCTCCCACTGATTCAGTGATATTGGTGTGTTGCAATGATTTTATATGTTCATACGGGGAAAATATGTGCTGTGTATTTAATACCCAAACGTTACTTAAAATGTTATGATGCTATTGACTTATAAGTGACATATTGTATAACCATATAACAATTACAGCACGGAAACAGGCCATCTCTGCCCTGCTAGTCCGTGCCGAGCACTACTTTCAACTAGTCCCACCTACCTGCACTCAGCCCATAACCCTCCATTCCTTTCCTGTCCATATACCTATCCAATTTTTCTTTAAATGATAATATCGAACCTGCCTCTACCACTTCTACTGGAAGTTCATTCAACAGTTACTTCAAGCTCCCCTGTCCTCCCCTGATAATTGACTTATCACTATATTCATGGGAGGAAAATATGTGCTGTGTGTTTAATATTAAATTTGTTAGATAAACCTTTTTAGAAACGAAATTGAGTGTATTAGCCACTTATCACCTATATTCCGGTCGTGATTAACACCCCCCAAACAGAATCGCCAAAAACGATTTGTGGAAAAAAATCAGCATGCGCACGCATGCACACTGGTGCCCGAGCAAGGCTTCATGGTCATGCTAGTCTTTCTCGGGGTAAACACAACGTATTTGACTGCTCCTCTTGTCTGTTGGCAAACCTACCCCCCGCCCTCCCGGTCGGCCAGTCCGCAGTGCAGAAAAGGTTGGGGACCCCTGCTTTACAAGACTTCTTACAGAAATAAGATGGGGGAGACTGGAAAATATCCAACAAGTCCAGCTTCTGACATAAGGAGAATAGACCATAGAATACAGGCCCTTTGGTCCATCATACCTGCACCAGGATGGTAATTTAACTCATCCCAACTGCCTGTTCATGTGTCCATTGAACTGCTTCCTAAAGATTGCTATCTGATAGAAAATGTTTGTGTCAGGGATGTATGGGTTACGGTTAGTAAGATGTGAGCATACTCTGTAGGCACCACACCAATTTACATATAATTTATATTCTGTGTGTTGTCTGTACCCATGTGTCTGATTCTACTGCAAGCTGGTTTTTCATTGGACCCATACCACGCAATACTAATGCAACATGATGATAAACTCAAATTGACTTGGGAGGGAAGAGGATATTGAGGTAGAGATTTGTGGTGATTATATTCAATGGAGGAGAGGAAAGGTCTAAACCTGAAACATTGACTATTTATTCATTTCCATAGATGCTGCCTGACCTGCTGAATTCCTCCAGCATTTTGTGTGTGTTAATCTGGATTTCCGGCATCTGCAGAATCTCTGGTGTTTCGAATGGAGGAGGAGATTGGTCCATTCCTACTCCTATTTTCTACGTTCTGTATTGCTTTCAGTGAAGTGCGTGACTTCATGGACTCAGTTAGCAGGTTGTGCGAGAGGAGATAAGAAATTTCAGCTGCTGCCTCTTTCAAAAGCAGAAGTTCAAAGGCTGTTGCTTCTGCAAAATCGGGAAATCATCATCACATGGGGACTCTGGTTACTCGCTGTTTCCAGGAACACACCAAACACTTATTGGCTTCTGAGCTTCCTCACTAACAGCAGAGACTTCACTAAAACAGGGATTGAATTGAATTGACTTTCTTTCTTACATCCTTCACATTCCTTACGTTACATCTCCATCTAAATGTGCAATGTACAATCATAGTAATTTATAATAAATAGAACAGTCAGTGTAATATAAAGTACATTCAAATCAGCATGAGTTCATCAGTCTGATGGCCTGGTGGAAGAAGCTGTCCTGGAGCTTGTTGGTCCTGGATTTTATGCTGTGGTACCACTTCCCGGATGGCTGCAGCTGGAGTAGATTGTGGTTGGGATGGCTTGGGTCCCCAATGATCCTTTGGGCCCTTTTTACACACCTGTCCTTGTAAATGTCCTGAATCATGGGAAGTTCACAACTACAGATGTGCTGGGCTGTCCGCACCACTCTCTGCAGAGTACTGTGATTAAGGGAGGTACAGTTCCCATATCAGGCAGTGATGCAGCCAGTCAAGATGCTATCAATTGTGCCCCTGTAGAAGGTTCTTAGGATTTGGGGGCCCATACCAAACTTCCTCAACTGTCTGAGGTGAAAGAGGCGTTGTTGTGCCTTTTTCACCACACAGCTGGTGGGTACAGACCACATGAGGTCCTGGGAGATGTGGATGCCAAGAAACTTGAAGCTGTTTACCCTCTCAACCCCAGATCCATTGATGTCACTATGGGTTAGCCTGTCTCCATTCCTCCTGTAGTCCACAACCAGCTCCTTTGTTTTTGCAACATTGAGGGAGAGGTTGTTTTTTTGACACCACTGTGCCAGAGAGATGACTTCTTCCCTGTAGACTACCTCGTTACTGTTTGAGATAAACCAATCAATGTAGTGTCATTGGCAACTTTAATTAGCCGATTGGAGCAGTGGGTGATGAAATAGTCATGGGTATACAGGGAGTAAAGGAGGGAACTCAGTACACAGCCCTGAGGGGCTCCTGTGTTGAGAGTCAGAGGGTTGGAGGTGAGGGAGCCCACTCTTACAACCTGCTGGCGATCTGACAGGAAGTCCAGGATCCAACTGCACAAGGCAGGGTCAAGGTCAACGTCTCTGAGCTTCTTGTTGAACTTGGATGGAACTATGGTGTTGAATGCTGAACTGTAGTCCCAAGAACAGTATTCTCACATAAGAATCCTTCTTCTCCAGATGTGGAAGGACAGTGTGTAGAGCTGTGGCTATGGCGTCATCTGTCGATCGGTTGTGGTAGTAGGTGAATTGTAGGGGGTCCAGTTTGGGTGGTAGCAAGCTGCAGATGTAGTCCTTGACCAGCCTCTCAAAGCATTTGCTTATTATTGAGGTGAGTGCGTCAGGATGCCAGTTGTTCAGGCATATTATCTTGGTCTTTTTTGGTACAGGGACAATGGTGGATAATTTGAAGCAGGAGGGTACTCTGCACTGGGAAAAATGTCTGTAAACACACCTGGGTTGTGCTACGCACACCCTAAGTACTCGCCCTAGGATGCCATCCGGTCCTGCAGCCTTGTGACTGTCCACTTGTTGGAAACATCTGCATACCTCAGCCTCAGAGATGACCAGATTGCAGGTTGTAGCGGTGACTTTCCTCGGAGGCTCAGAGTTAGCAACATCGAACCCAGCATAAAAGTGATTGAGCCCATCTGGGAGAGAGGCCGCGATGTTGGCGGCACCACAACGTTTGGCTTTGAAGTCTGCAATGGTATGCAGCCCTCACCACAAGTCACGTGTGCTATTCGTTATGAACCTTAAGTCAATCTTCTCTCTATATTGTTGTTTTGCAGCCTTGATAGCTTTGCGCAGATCATAACATGTTCTTCAAAGCAAATATAGATCCATAATTCCTTGAAGGTTTCATCACTGGTAGATAGGGTCATAAAGGGAGCATTTTTGAATGAGGGTTTTTGGTATGAAATGTCTACTCTTTATGCCTCTCCAAAGATGCTGCCTGACCTGTTGAGTACGGAAATTGGGATGCTATATTGAAGTTGTATCAGACATTGGTGGGGCCAAATTTGGAGTATTGTGTGCAATTCTGGTGACCTACCCACAGGAAAGAGATCAGTAAGATTGAAAAGCAGAGAGAAAATTTACAAGGATGTTGCCAGAACTTGGGACCCGTTACAGGGAAAAGACAAATAGGTTAGCATTGTAGAATGAGGGGAGATTTGACAGAGGTATACAAAATTATGAGGGTAAATGCAAACAGGCTTTTTTTCCACTGAGGTTGGGTGAAACTAGAAGCAGAAGGGTGAAAGGTGAGATATTTTCTGGGGACCTGAGGGGGAACTTCTTCACTCAGAGGGTGGTGCAAGCTGGGAAGGAGCTTCCAGCAGAAGTGGTGGATGCAGGTTCAATTGCAACTTTTAAGAGAAGTTTGGATGTTCATTGATGAGATGCAAATGGAGGGCGATGCTCCAGCTACAGGTTGATGGAACTGGGCAGAATAACAGTTCGGCACGGACTAGTTGGGCCAAAGGGACTAATTCTGTGCCGTGGTGTTCCATGTTCAGTTGAAAACATGACTCAACGTAGCTCACCACACCCTCCCTCCCCCACCTGCTCAAGGGCAAATAGAAATCGGGCAATCAATTGTCCTGGCCAGTGATGCACCATACTCCATAAATGATTAAATTTTGAGCTCCATTTGAGACCTAAACCTCAGAAAATGCCTTCCCAATCTATTTTTTTATTTATTTAGAGGAACTATACAGCGCGGAACACACCCTTGGAGCCACGCTGCCCAGCTCCCCGGACAACCTGATTTAAGCCTAACCCATTTATGAGGAAATTTACAAAGACCAATTAACCTTCCCGGTATGACTTTGGACTGTGGGAGAAAGCTGGAGGACCCAGAGAAAACCTACACATTCCATAGGAAGGATATATAAACTCCTTAGAGCTGACTCTGAAATTAAACTTAGAACTCCAACGCATCGCGCTAAACACTACGTTACCATGACACCCATGAATGAGGGATCTCCTTGGTCTTAGTGGAAGTAATTCACTGAGACCTTTTATGTGCAAATTACTTTGTGGTGTTTTGCTTAAGAGGTTTTTATGTCCCAATTATCTGGAAACTTACAGGGTTTTAAACTTCAACACTTAACCACAATTTCACAGCGATTACTGCCGAAGGGAGGGTGGCTTACAACTAAATACCCTTTCATGAGATTTCCAAAGTGATTTACAACCAATGCCTTCAAAGAATTATTAATGCACTGTTGGTTTAACAGAACAAAAACTCCCATTTTCTCAGGTGCGTAACAATTCTACGGTGCTCATCTGAACTAGAGCAGTTAATATTTAGTGCCCAATTGTAATCAGAATCAGGTTCATTGGAGAAGAAAAGAACATAGAACACTACAACACAGTACAGGTGCTTTAGCCCACGATGTTTGTAACAACCTTTTAACCTCTAAGATCAATCTAACCCTTCCCTCCCACATAGCCTCTATTTTTCTATCATCCATATGTCCATCTTTTGCGCACAGTTTGTCAGTCTTTATTTATGCGTAATTTTTCAATTAATTCCATAGTATTCCTTTATTTTCTTGTAAATGCCTGCAAGAAAATGAATCTCAAGTATATGTATATATATATGTATATTGAATAGATTAAACCTAGTGCAAAAACAAATAATATATATTAAAAAAGTGAGGTAGTGTTCGTGGGTTTAATGTCCATTTAGGAATCATCTGGCAGAGGGGAAGAAGCTGCTCCTGAATCATTAAATGTGTGTCTTCAGGCTTCTGTACCTCTTTCCTGACAGTAACAATGAGAACAGGGCATGCCCTGGGTGATAGAGGTCCTTTTTAATGGACAGCGTCTTTCTGAGGCACCGCTCCTTGAAGACGTCTTGGATACTACAGAGGCTAGTACCCAAGATGGAGCTGACTTATTTACAACTTTCTGGAGCTTCTTTTGGTTCCATGCTGTGGCCCAACCACACCTCCACCCTGTACCAGACAGTGATGCAGCCTGTCAGAATGCTCTCCACGGTACAGCTATAGAAATACTTTTTACTTTGCCTGTTACTTTGATAATAAATTTGCTTTGACGTTCGACTGACTATCTAAGATGTTCTTAAATGTCCTAATAAATCTGCTTCTACCATCACCCATGGCTGCACCTTTCAAACACCCAGCACTCTTGACATCCTCCCTCCCATACTTTCCTCCAACCACCTTAAATTTATGCCCCCTGGTATCAGCATTTCATCCCTGGGAGAAAAGTCTCTGGCTGTGCACTCGATCTATGGTAGACCCCTATCATCCTGTACATCTCTATCATCCACCTTTGCTCCAGAGAGAAGCCCTCGCTCACTCAACCATTGACTGACATTTGTCACTGGCAGATGTCGTGAAATTTGTTGTTTTACGACAGTAGTAAAGTACAAGACATTAAAGAAAACTTTTAAGTTACAATAAAAAATAAAATAAGTGAGTAGTGCAGAAGAGGACTAGTGAGGTAGAGTTCATAGGCTCATTGACCACTCAGAAATCTGATGGATCCTAAAACATTGAGTGTATATCTTCGGCTCCTGTATCTCCTCCTGGATAGCAGTAAAGAGAAGAGGACATGTCACAGATGATGAGAATCCTTTGTGGTGGATGCTGCCTTCCTGAGGCATCGCGTCTTGAAGATGTCCCTGGTGAGGAGGGGTGCGCCTGTGATGGAGCTGGGAGAGTTTACAACCCCTGCAATCCTGTACCAGCTGGCGATGCAACCAGTCAGAATGCTCTCCACCACTCATCTGAAAATAATTTGTCAGAGACCAAATCTCCTCAAAATCCTGATGAAGTATGACAGCTAATGAACCATAAGCTCATGGAAAAAACACACCAGGCTGCGTGGATCATCATGAGGAGAACTTTCTCTGCTTTTTGGAGACACTGGACCTTTGAGGCAGACACTGAGGACAAGGGCACAGCTATTTAGAAATGAAACTGGCAATTGGTTTATTGTCATCACATGTACTGAAATACAGTGAAAATGTTTTGCTTGCATACTATCCTTACCTGAGTAAGGACTGAGGTTATGTAAATGGAAAACAATACCATTCAGTTATACATCAAAACATACAGTACAGTGAAATATGTCATTTACCTTAACAATCCACACACCAAGGAAGTGCTGGGGGCAGCCCATAAGTGTCACCATGCTTCTAGCCCCAGCAGCTTACTAATCCTAATGCGTTTATCTTTGGAATGTGGGAAGAAACCCTCACGGACACTGAGAGAATGTACAGAGAGTGGTGGGAATAGAACTCCAATCTTCTGATCACTGTCGCTGCTAAGCGGTATGCTACCATGCCACTGTGGGTCTATACCTGGAATGAATGGGTTGTCATGTCAGATAAAATTTGATGAGATTAGCTTTACTTGTCTCATGTACGTTGAAACAAGAGAAAATCTGCAGATACTGGAAACCCAAGTAACACACGCAAAATGCTGGAGGAACTCAGCAGGCCAGGCAGCACCTATGGAAAAAAGTACAGTTAACATTTCAGGCCTAAACCCTTCGACCATTTTCCATGGATGCTGCCTGGCCTGCTGAGTTCCTGCAGTATTTTGTGTGTGTTGGTTGAAGCAGAGAAATGTGTCCTTTTGCGACAGAGACCAACACAGTCCTACGATGTGCTGGGGGCAGCCCACAAGTGTCACCATGCTTCTGGCATCAACAGAGCATGCTCACAACTTACTAACCCCAACCAGTCTGTCTTTGGAATGTGGGAGGAAACCAGAGCAACCAAAGGAAATCCTTGTATCAGACAGGCTGGACTTCAATCTGCTAGAGTTCAGCAGAGTGAGAGGGGACATGACTGGAACAAGTAACGGACCAGAGTGGAGAGCCCCAGCGCTTAAAACCAAAATAATTTTTTTTCATAGTAAAAAATATTTTTTAAAAATAAACTGCACTAAAGGTTTCATTCTTTACTTTGATAGTCAATGCTTCCTGTACTGTTTTACTGTTTTATCACATCAGTTGCACTGCAGCCACTCTTGTGACCCCCCCCCACCCCTGTGGTGGTACATTACTACAGTAATTGAAGGCCTTCTTCACCCAACCTGGCCCAACCCTGTGTAGTAGTAGAAGAATATATAGTGGTCCTTTCCCACTGAGCCCTTGAGGTGCCTTCAGAGCATCTCTCCTGCAGCCTGGAATATGCCAGTCGGCAGCATTCCCCTACGGACATCTTGGTGTGCCAGCAGATCAGCCTGGAGTGAAGATGCTCAGCAACTGGCAGGCAGCTGAAGACTGAAGCAGGTGACGTTAAGGATCACCAGCGTTGTAATTTTGGCCTGTAGAAAGAAAAGGAGGTGGAACAGGAGAGGATTGAAAAGACAAAGGAGAGATCAGAACAGGGCGGGCAAAGAAAGGTGAAGGGTTGCAGATACGTCAAGAAATTTGAAACAGTCATTGTTGCAAGACGAATCTTCCTAATTTTCAGAAACATTCCCAGTCATCCTGGTAATACCCTGTTATTTCAGTCACAGAGTACCCAGCTTAATTACAACCTGAGTGGAGTTACTCCCGGGTGAACTTCCTGTGACCTGATCAGCAATTTGCATCAAATGAAAACAAAGTCCAGGATAACTCTTTCATGCTGTCAGCTGTCAGCTGTCATTCCAATCTGTTTGAGGTTTTATTTTCTGGAGGAATCAAAACTATATCTCTGACTTCCACAGGTGTGTGAGAGAAAGTATCCCGACGGGCTGCCTCACAGCAGTTATTATGCTCTGGACTGACAGAACCTACAGGGAGTGGACTCACTTTCAAGAGCTCAACAATTCATGTTCTCAATATTTTTTATCTATCTATTTATTTATTTGGAGATACAGTGCAGAAAAGGCCCTTTTGGCTCAATGAGCCACACTGCCCAGCAACCCACTAATTTAACCCTAGCCTAATCCCAGGACCATTAACAATGATCAATTAACCTACAAACCGGTACGTCTTTGAACTGTGGGAGGAAACCAGAGCCTCTGGAGGAAACCCATGCGCTCATGGGAAGAATGTACAGACTTCCTTACAGAGGACACTGGAATCCGATGCCTGAAGCTGTAATAACGTTGTGCCAACTGCTGCGCTACTGTGACGCCCCAAATGCAGTAAATACTCGTGTTTATTTATTACTGTATTTGCACAGTAGTTGTTTGTCAGTCTTTTTGCACATTCGTTGTTGTCAGTCATTGTATGCAGTTTTTCATCAATTCTGTTGTATTTGTTCTACTGTAAATACCTGCAAGAAAGTAAATCTCAAGGTAGTATATGATGACATACAGAGTAGGTACTTTGATAACAAATTTATTTTGAACTTTGTAAACCACTGCCTGGTTCATCACAAGCTTGATTCTCCCTTCCATTCATTCCATTGTCACCAGGTGTTGCTTCAAGAAGGCTAACAGGACTTTCAAGATACCTGTCACCCTGGCCATTCCTTTTTCTCTTTTCTGCCCTCTAGGAGAAGATACAGAAGCTTGAAAGCCCGGACAACTAGATTCAAGACAGCTTCTTCTCTACTGCTATCAGACTCCTGAACCAGTCACCCCTTTGTTACTCCTGAAAGGCCTGGATGTGCAGAGGATGTGCTATCATTGGAGAGTGTCCAGAGGAGGTCCACAAGAATAATCCCAGGAATGAAAGGGTTAACATATGAGGGCCGGTTGATAGTTGGCTGAATAACAGTTTAGCATGGAGTAGATGGGCAGAAGCAGCTTTTTCTGCACTGTTGTCCTCCTAAGTACCAAGGCATTCGGATATGGCCCAAGTTCAGAGAGAGAGAGACACACTGAAGCAGGTCGATAGTTCACAAACTTTAATGCAAACAGGATTTTAAGGGAAAAGAAAGCAATAAATGCTAGGTCAAACAGAAACGGAAAACTAGATGCCAACACTGCAGTTGAAAGGAATATCTAATTATAAAATGAGCACCGTTGGTCTCCAGCATCAGTTGACTCAATATTCCACTTTCTCAGGCAAGGCTGAATGTAAGCAGGCAGTATAAGATTACTCTGCTTTGTTCGAGTCTCGACAAGACTACAACGAAAAGAAGGGAGTTAAATACCATCATAATTAAATAGTAATTAACTGCCACATGCATATTCACGAGCGCAATACCAAATCTGCTGAGTGGTTTGCCTATGGGGGCATGTAGACCCTGCAGCAGAGTCAGTGGTTGTGACACTAAGTCTGTGAGGAGTAATGGTCTAATATTCTAGAACATCCCTGTGAATGTCCAGTTGAGCGGAAAGTAGCGCAGGTAAAGCTTGGAAACAGGCCATTTGGCCACCAAGTTCATACTGACCATCTACTTTCACTAATCCAAATTAATCAAATTTTATTATTCTTCACCCTGTCCTGTGAACTTCCCCAGATCCTGTCACCCACATTTGGAATAGTCAATTAGCAAATAAGCTACATGTCTTTGGGATGTGGGAGAAAACAGGGTAACCAACAGGAATCCCACATTATTACTGGGAAAAACGTGCAAACTCCATACAAAAGCAAGAATGTGATGCTGAGGTTTTATAACGAATTGGTCAGACCACACTTGGAGTATTGTGAGCAGTTTTGGATGCTTATCTAAGAAAATATATGCTGGCATAGGAGAGGATCCAAAGGAGGTTCTTGAGAATGATCCTGTGAATGAAAGGGTTAACATATGAGGAGTGTTTGATGACTCTGGGCCTCTACTCACTGGAATTTAGAAGAATGAGGGGGGGAATCTCAGTGCAGGGCCAATGAACTTAACCTGTTCTTTAACAGATTTGACATTGTAGCCCCTACCCATTCCCCACATGAGCCATCCGTTGTCGGCCCTCAACCAACACATATTCCACGCTCCCCTCCTACCCCTCCTCACAGTCCCCCACCCTGCTCGCATGACTATACCCCTTCCCCACACGAAACCACCACGGTGGGCTTCACAGCTGAACAGGTGAGAAGACAGCTGAAACGTCTCAACCCAAGCAAGGCTGCAGGACCGGATGGTGTCAGTACCAGGGTGCTCAAAGCCTGTGCCCCTCAGCTATGTGGAGTACTTCGCCATGTATTCAACCTGAGCCTGAGGCTCCGGAGGGTTGCTGTGCTGTGGAAGACATCCTGCCTCGTCCCTGTGCCGAAGATGCCGCGCCCCAGCGGCCTCAATGACTACAGACTGGTGGCATTGACCTCCCACATCATGAAGACCCTGGAGAGACTTGTTCTGGAGCTGCCCTGGCCTATGGTCAGACCACACTTAGATCCCCTCCAGTTCGCCTACCAGCCCCGACTAGGAGTTAAGGATGCCATCGTCTACCTGCTGAACCGTGTCTACGCCCACCTGGACAAGCCAGCGAGCACTGTGAGGGTCATGTTTTTTCACATCTCCAGTGCATTCAGCACCATCCGCCCTGCTCTGCTGGGGGAGAAGCTGACAGCGATGCAGGTGGATGCTTCCCTGGTGTCATGGATTCTTGATTATCTGACTGGCAGACCACAGTATGTGTGCTTGCAACACTGTGTGTCCGACAGAGTGATCAGCAGCACTGGGGCTCCACAGGGGACTGTCTTGTCTCCCTTTCTCTTCACCATTTACATCTCGGACTTCAACTATTGCACAGAGTCTTGTCATCTTCCGAAGTTTTCGGATGACTCTGCCATAGTTGGATGCATCAGCAAGGGAGATGAGGCTGAGTACAGGGCTACAGTAGGAAACTTTGTCACATGGTGTGAGCAGAATTATCTGCAGCTTAATGTGAAAAAGACTAAGGAGCTGCTGGTAGACCTGAGGAGAGCTAAGGTACACGGTGACCCCTGTTTCCATCCAGGGGGTCAGTGTGGACATGGTGGAGGATTACAAATACCTGGGGATACGAATTGACAATAAACTGGACTGGTCAAAGAACACTGAGGCTGTCTGCAAGAAGGGTCAGAGTCGTCTCTATTTCCTGAGGAGACTGAGGTCCTTCAACATCTGCCGGACAATGCTGAGGATGTTCTACGAGTCTGTGGTGGCCAGTGCTATCATGTTTGCTGTTGTGTGCTGGGGCAGCAGGCTGAGGGTAGCAGACACCAACAGAATCAACAAACTCATTCGTAAGGCCAGTGATGTTGTGGGGATGGAACTGGACTCTCTCACGGTGGTGTCTGAAAAGAGGATGCTATCTAAGTTGCATGCCATCTTGGTCAATGTCTCCCATCCACTACATAATGTACTGGGTGGGCACGGGAGTACATTCAGCCAGAGACTCATTCCACCGAGATGCAGCACAGAGCATCATAGGAAGTTATTCCTGCCTGTGACCATCAAACTTTACAACTCCTCCCTTGGATGGTCAGACACCCTGAGCCAATAGGCTGTTTCTGAACTTATTTCATAATTTACTGGCATAATTTACATATTACTATTTAACTATTTATGGTTCTATTACTATTTATTATTTATGGTGCAAATGTAACAAAAAACAATTTCCCCCAGGATCAATAAAGTATGACTATGACTATGACTATATTGAGACGTCTAGCCAGAATGGATGTGAAGAGGATGTTTCCATTAGTGGGAATGGCTCGGGCCTGAGGGCACAACCTTAGAACAGAAGGACGTCCCTTTGGAACAGAGATGAGGAGGAATTTCTTTAACCAGAGGGTGGTGAATCTGTGGAATTTATTGCCACAGATGGCAGTGGAGGCCAAGTCATTGGGTGTACTTAAAACAGAGATTGATAACTTCTTGATTTGTAAGGGCATCAAGGGTTACAGGGAGGAGGCAGGAGAACAAAGTTGAGAGGGAAAATCAATCAGCCATGATGGAATGGCAGAGCAGACTCAATGGGTTGAATGGCCAAGTTCTGCACCTTTGTCTTATGGGTAAATAGACAGCACCAGTGGTCAGGGTCAGGACTGAACCTGGATCTCTGGTGCTGTGAAGCAGTGGCTGTACCCACTAAGCCACTGCACCTGGTCAGCCCTTGAGGATACCAGGTACAACAATCTCATTCACCATGGAAACAACAAATAAAACTGCCTAATTGTGTTTTTACAAATACATGGATCATTCTACACCTGAGATGTCACCAGCTTGAGGAGCAGTTAGCTGAAGAAGGTCTCAAAGGAAACATACAAGTACAGGCATTGTGAACAGAATGGCCTCTCCCTGCTGTTTGATTATGTAAAGTCAGAGATTCTGTGGAAGTAATTGTAGCACGATGGTGAAATCTATAAGTTCCGTCTCAAAAGGGGACCTGAAACAATATCGAACCAAAAATAAAAATTTGCTTCCCCAACACCCCCCACCCCCTCCCCTGCTCTGGACAGACTTCCTGATACAATTCAGCAAAACCTATTTAAAAGCACAAGTCCTGTCTCATTTTGTTCTTTGTACAACCAAAGTTCATGTGTCTCAGAATCTTATTTCTTGTCAACGGTGTATGTCGTGAGTTTTGTTATATAGCGGCGGCAGTACAGAGCAATACATAACAAAATTCTGTAAGTTACAGTAAGGAATATGATAAAATGAGTTGTATAAAAAGAAAGCAAAATAGCAGGGTAGTGTTCATGGACCATTCAGAGCCAGAATCAGATCAGAATCATAATCAGGTTTATTATCACTGACGTAGATCATGAAATTTGTTATTTCAGCATTACATAAAATATACTATCAATTATAATAATAAATATACATTTAAACATTAAATTAGTGCAAAAATAGTGAGGTAGTGTCCATGAGTTCATGTTCCATTCAGAAATCTGACGGCGAGGAAAGAAGCTGTTCCTAAAATGTTGTGTGTCTTCAGGCTCCTGAACCTCCTCCTTGATAGTAGTAACAAGAAGGGGGCGTGACCGAGGTGGTGAGTGTTACGTTTTGTAACTCCAAAACATAAAACTAATTGAAAGAAATCATGGGAGCTGTTTTACTTTAATAAGGCACTATGCCATTCACGTATTTTAATACATCATCATCATCAGGTGCCGTGCCCGGTTTCAGCTTTGACTGCCATGGCCCACACACTCCTGTTTCGGGTCAAGTGGATCAATTCATTGGTATTCATTTCCAGTTCTCTGGCTGCTGTCTCCATCATCATTTGTCTTTGTCTTCCTCTTGCTTTCTTCCCTTCAATCTTTCCCATAATTACCGTGTATTCTAACTCCTCTTTCCTAATCACGTGTCCAATGAAGTTACGTTGCTTTTTCATGATCTCATACGTTGTTTCTCTTTTTGTGTTTGCTCTGTTCATGACATCCTTGTTAGATATTCGTTTCATCCATGATATTCTTTGCATCCTCCTCAAAAACCACATCTCTGCTGCTACAATTCATTTTCTCATGTTACTAGATATTGTCCAACATTCTGAGCTATATAACATAACTGGATAAACGTAACATTTCAGTACTTTGAGACAGGTTATCATGCCTAGTTTAGTATTGTCAGTATACTCTTCATTCTTGTAAAGGTGTCCTTTGCCATCCCTATTCTTCTTTTGATGTCCAAGTCGCACCTGCCATCTGATCTCACCCAGCTTCCAAAGTAACAAAAGTTCTGTACTTGTTTTATGTCTTCCCTGTTTATTCTCAGCCTGCAGATAGGATTCTCCCTCTTTTTGGATATCACCATACATTCTGTCTTTTTGCAATTGATAGATAGACCCATTTTTGCACTTTCTTCAACAATTATATCAATTGTTTTGTAGTTCTTCCTCTGTACTTGCAATTAACACAGTGTCATCTGCATATCTGAAATTATTGATGTTTTCACCGCCAACTTTGATTCCCAAGATGTCTCTTATTTTTTGTAATATTGTTTCACGGTATACATTAAATAAATCAGGGGAGAAAACACACCCTTGTCTAATGCCTCTCTTGATTTTCGTAAACTGACTCACTTCTCCATCTATTCTTACAGCTGTCATAAGGAGGCAGCTGGGAACAGACCCAAGTGCAAGACACAGACACTGAAGTACTAGGGACAGGACTAGGATACAGGGTGATGGCAAGGACATGGACAGGAAAACCAGGAACAGGAATGGACAAAAGAGCTAAGATCCCGGCTTGGACTCCGCGCCAGAGACTGGACAAGGACCCAGTACCTGGGTCTTGCCTCTGGCTCGGACCCCAGAACTAGGCAAGGATGAGGCTTGGCTAGCAGGCAGGACGAGGCTTGGCAAGAGGCAGGAGACTTGAGGCAAGGCTTGGCAGGAGGCAGGAAACAGGAGTCTTCAGGCTTGAGGCTAGAGGCTAGAGGCCTGAGGTGAGGCTTGGCAGGAGGCTGGAGTCTTCAGGCTAGAGGCTAGAGGCTAGGTAGGAGGCTGGAATCTTCAGGCTTGAGGCTAGGCAGGAGGCTGGAATCTTCAGGCTTGAGGCTAGAGACTAGAGGCGAGGCTTGGCAGAAGGCAGGAGACTGGAGTCTTCAGGCTTGAGGCTAGAGGCTAGGCAGGAGGCTGGAGTCTTCAGGCTTGGCAGGAGGCAAGAGACTGGAGTCTTCAGGCTTGAGGCTTGAGGCTAGAGGCTAGGCAGGAGGCTGGAGTCTTCAGGCTTGGCAGGAGGCAAGAGACTGGAGTCTTCAGGCTTGAGGCTTGAGGCTAGAGGCTAGAGGCTAGGCAGGAGGCTGGAGTCTTCAGGCTAGAGGCTAGGCAGGAGGCTGGAGTCTTCAGGCTTGAGGATAGGCAGGAGGCTGGAGTCTTCAGGCTTGAGGCTAGAGGCTAGGCAGGAGGCTGGAATCTCCAGGCTTGAGGCTAGGCAGGAGGCTGGAATCTTCAGGCTTGAGGCTAGAGACTAGAGGCGAGGCTTGGCAGAAGGCAGGAGACTGGAGTCTTCAGGCTTGGCAGGAGGCAAGAGACTGGAGTCTTCAGGCTTGAGGCTTGAGGCTAGAGGCTAGAGGCTAGGCAGGAGGCTGGAGTCTTCAGGCTTGGCAGGAGGCAAGAGACTGGAGTCTTCAGGCTTGAGGCTTGAGGCTAGAGGCTAGAGGCTAGGCAGGAGGCTGGAGTCTTCAGGCTAGAGGCTAGGCAGGAGGCTGGAGTCTTCAGGCTTGAGGATAGGCAGGAGGCTGGAGTCTTCAGGCTTGAGGCTAGAGACTAGAGGCAAGGCTTGGCAAGAGGCAAGAGACTGGAGTCTTCAGGCTAGAGACTAGAGGCAAGGCTTGGCAAGAGGCAAGAGACTGGAGTCTTCAGGCTAGAGGCTAGAGGCTAGGCAGGAGGCTGGAGTCTTCAGGCTTGAGGCTAGGCAGGAGGCTGGAGTCTTCAGGCTTGAGGCTAGGCAGGAGGCTGGAGTCTTCAGGCTTGAGGCTAGGCAGGAGGCTGGAGTCTTCAGGCTTGAGGCTAGGCAGGAGGCTGGAGTCTTCAGGCTTGAGGCTAGGCAGGAGGCTGGAGTCTTCAGGCTTGAGGCTAGGCAGGAGGCTGGAGTCTTCAGGCTAGAGGCTAGGGGGTAGGCAGGAGGCTGGAGTCTTCAGGCTTGAGGCTAGGCAGGAAGCTGGAGTCTTCAGGCTTGAGGCTAGGCAGGCTCCTCCTGGGCAGGGCGCGGATACTCCTGGGCAGGGCGCGGATCACCACCTGACAGAGGGAAGGGACAGAACCAACCACAGGTAATGGCAAGACGGCCTGGCTTACCTGGGCGGAGGCAAGGGACAGGAAGGGAGCTAGGTACAGAGTGGCCCCAAGACAAGACTGCAGGCAAGTCAAGGCCAGAGTTACCAGCAAAACAAGGCAAGGCTTCAGGCCAAGCAAGGCAAGACGTGAACTTCAGGCAAGGCGAGAGTTACCGGCAAGATAAGGCAGGGCTTCAGGCCAAGCAAGGCAAGACGTGAACTTCAGGCAAGGCGAGAGTTACCGGCAAGATAAGGCAGGGCTTCAGGCGAGGAAACAGAAGGCAGAGCAAGTGATACAAGGAGTAAGGACAAGAACAATCCAGCAGCCACACCCTGGTCTCTCTAGGTATTTATGCAGCCAGCCTCAACAGGCATCAGCTGCCTTAATTAGTGCTTAACAGGAACAGAAACAGGGTAGACAGGAAAACCTGGAGTAAGGGTCGATGGACTGGACCATGAACCGGAATACGGACTTCACGGATGGGACCATGACAACAGCGGCAGTTTGTTCCCAGTACAGATTTCTGATTAGGCGGAGGTCTTTCAAATCTAGATCTAGAGTTTTCTGTAATATTTCAAATAACTTCTTGTGCTTCACTTTATCAAATGCTTTTGTGTAGTTGATAAAACAAACAAACAAATCTTTTTGCACTTGAATAGCTCATTCTGATAGTATCCTTAACATCAATATCGCGTTTCTTGTACCTTTGTCTTTCACAAAACCACATTGTTCTTTACCTATTTCAGCTTGTATCCTCGTTATAGCTTTTGTCATCAAAATTCTTAGAAGTATCTTTATATATTTTAACGTATACCTGTAACAAATTATATAAACAACAAAGAATGCTTCATCAAACTATATATATACACACACACAAGTTAAATCAAATAACACTTATCCTTGTAAGTGGAACAAGTGCTACACATGCCCTTACACTTCCTCCCTCACGACCATTCAGGGCCCCAGACAGTCCTTCCAGATGAGGTGACACTTCACCTGTGAGTCGGCTGGGGTGATATACTGCGTCCGGTGCTCCCAATGCAGCCTTCTATATATTGGCGAGACCCGACGCAGACTGGGAGACCATTTTTGCTGAACACCTACGCTCTGTCTGCCAGAGAAAGCAGGATCTCCCAGTGGCCACACATTTTAATTCCACATCCCATTCCCATTCTGATATGTCTACCCATGGCCTCCTCTACTGTCAAGATGAAGCCACACTCAGGTTGGAGGGACAACACCTTATATTCCGTCTGGGTAGCCTCCAACCTGATGGCATGAACATCGACTTCTCTAACTTCCGTTAATTAGATTAGATCAGATTATGAGGACATGCAGTCCTGTTTTATTGTCATTTAGTAATGCATGCATTAGGAAATGATACAATGTTTCTCCAGGATGATATCACAGAAACACAAGACAAACCGACTGAAAAACTGACAAAAACCACATAATTATAACATATAACTATACCAGTGCAAAGCAATACCGTACTTTGATGAAGAACAGACCATGGACACGGTTAAAAAAAAGTCTCAAAGTCTCTCGAAAGTTCCATCATCTCATGCAGACGGTAGAAGGAAAACAAAACTCTCCCTGCCATGAGCTTCCAGCGCCGTAAACTTGCCGACACAGCATCCTGGAAGCACCCAACCACAGCCGACTCTTGAGTCCGTCCGAAAACTTTGAGCCTCCGACCAGCCCTCTGACACCGAGCACCGAGAACCATCTCTGCCGAGCGCTTCCACCCCAGCCCCGGCAACAGGCAATAGGCAAAGCCAAGGATTTGGGGCCTTCTCTCCAGAGATTCTCGATCGCACAGTAGCAGCAGCAGTGAAGCAGGCATTTCAGAAGTTTCTCCAGGTGTTCCTCCGTGCTTCTCACGGCTATCTCCATCAAATCAGGATTGTGCACGGCCCCTAGTTAACACATACAATATCACGCCCCTCCTCCCCCTCGTACCCCATCCATTATATATATATATATATATATATATATATATATGTATTCTTTTTCACTCTCTCCTTTTTCTCCCTCTGTCCCTCTCACTATACTCCTTGCCTATCATCTGGGCTTCACTCCTCCCCCTAGGCCTCCCGTCCCATGATCCTCTCATATCCCTTTTGCCAATCAACTGCCCAGCTCTTGGCTCCATCCCTCCCCCTCCTGTCTTCTCCTATCATTTCTGATCTCCCCCTCTCCCTCCCGCTTTCAAATCTCTTACTAGCTCTTCTTTCAGTTAGTCCTGACGAAGGGTCTTGGCCTGAAACGTCGACTGTACCTCTTCTTAGAGTTGCTGCCTGGCCTGCTGCGTGCACTAGCAACTTTTATGTGTGTTGCTTGAAATACTGAAAAATGAACTAGTCAGCACTCCTTCTTGCTTAGCTATAAATTCTAGCTCAGTAAAGAATACATCTCAACTACATACACAATATACTATATTATACAGACCTCCACAGCATAGTAAATTTTAAATTGTACCATTCAGGCCTGAAGATTTAATTGCGGTGGAGGGTTTCTTGTTTTTGTGGGATAGCAATTTTTCGAACCGGGGGGGGGTGGAGGTGGGGTTACTCTGCTTGGCAGGTGAGACTTGTGGCTGTGAAGCAATCTCAGGTTTTGGGGTTTCCTCCGTAATGGTTTTAGGAGTCGTCTCTGGGACTGCAGATATGGTTCTGACAGCTGTGGACAGCTTTATTCTCCAACAGTTGACCTGCTCTCCTCAACTGATCAATGCATCATTTCCAGGTTACATCAGACAAAATCTCCACCGTGTTGGAGAATGGATCAGTTCTGACTTTTATCTTTCCAAGTACCCACTTTTAATCATCTCTGTAGTCCCTTGCCTGGACTGTTGGTCCAGGAGTGAAACATTGAAGCTCCTTGTTTGAAGAACCCTCAATATTGTTCCTGCATACTCCTCTGAGATTTGGTTTGAGCAGACCCAAGCACGGGTGCAAGGGACAACCCAGGAACAGCGTTGCTGGTGAGTTGTTGGATGTGGAGTGTATTGCATTAAGATATGTAAGGATGAAATTGGCGAGCTTCTGATTCAGTGTTAGCGCAGTGTGTTCTGCTGACATCGCTCACAGTTCATCCTTCAGGCTCTAGACAAGCCTTTCAGAAAGCCACTTGTAGCTGAGTGGTACAGTGCAGATGTAATATGTCTTATTCTATTCATTTTCAGGAATGACTGAAACTATTCTGCAACAAACTGTGACCTACTGTCACTGACGAGATGTTCTGGAACACCAGTCCTTGAAAAGAGGCTTCTCAACACATCAACAGTGTGCAAGCCTGCAGGGAGACTATTGAGAACAATTCTGGTCAATTTGCAGCTGTGTTGGCTACTACCAAGAAATCTGGGCCCATGAATAGTCAGACAAGATCCACATGAATCCTCTGCCAGGGCAATGTAGGCAATAACCAGGGATGGAGAGACACTGTTCTTGGTATCTTTTGGAGGTGTTGGCATACTGGACAGTGCACGGCAAGCTGCTCAATCTGTTGATCTGTTGCAGGCCACCAGACAAAGCTTTGAGCCAATGCTTTCATTTTGACCACAACTAGTTCCTTCAACACTTTACCTCTCAGCTTGGATGGTACAATGATTCTCAATCCCCACATAAGGCAACCCCCATTGAGGGCAAGTTCATCCCAGCACTGGTAAAAATGGAGAAACTTTGGGTTGGCACGTAGACCTGAGACAGTGTGGGGTCATTTCTGGTTTCCCCTTGGATCATCTCTGCCAGAACAGGGAGACTTTCAATTTGCAATATGGAGAATACAGTACATCAAGAGGGGTGTTCCCATTTGTAAATTTTTCAGGTATTTCCTATTCCAAGGGTAAAACATTAGTGTTTTCATGATTAGTTGTCCTCTTGAATTTAATCTGGTAATTGTGTCCTCCAAGAGAGCCCATCTCTGTATTCATGCTGTTGCTGATAGTTGAACATCTTTCTGTGGATTGAAAATGGACACGAGTGGTTGATGATCAGTAACAAGGGTAAACTCTCTCCCTTACAAGTGCTGGTTGAAATGTTTGACACTCCAAACCAGATTCAAGGCCTCTCTATCAATCTATGCATGATTTTTTCTCTGCAGCAGTAAGGGAACATGGTGTAAAGGTTATGGGATGTTCACTTCCATCACTCATAATATGTGATGTGACTGCACTGATACCACAAGGTGAAGCATCACAGGCAAGCTCCACTGGATGATGCGTATCTTAATGTATGAGTACAGTGCCTGATGCCACCATTTCCTTTACCTGTCAGAAAGCTACCTCACACTGCTTTGTCCATTGCCATTTCTTCCTGATCTATAGAAATGAGTTCAAGGTGTGGCGTACAGTAGCTAGGTTCGGCAAGAACCTGTTATAGTAATTGACAAATCCTAATAAGGACCACAACTGTGACTTGTGCTTTGCCTTGACACATCCACCATTGCTTGAATTTTACCAGCACGCATTCCAGACTACAACTCAATTGCATCTCCAGCTGTTGTTTCCATTGATACAGTGTTTTTAACTGCTCTTTTAAATGTGAGTTGTACTTCTGTTAGGAGCTGCTTTTGAATGTTTTCTGGTAAGAATCCATAAACGAAATGATCTCTCCGAGCATTATTAAGCCCATTACTGCACTGGTAATGCTCAGGCAATTGCTTCAATTCAGCCACATATGCTGAAATGGACTTCCCTTCCTTTTGACTCCACTTATGAAAACTAAAGCATTCTGCAAATTAACAATAGTTTTCATTCTAAGTGTTATGGCATTATGTTCATAATATCAGCTTTGGAGCAGTCAAACCTCTGAGCAAATAGTATGCTCTTCTACCAATTGCACTCAGCAAAACTGTCACTCGTTTCTCATTGGCTATTCCATATGCTTTAAAATACTACTCAATTCACATGAATCAGTTATCTGTTGTGCAATCAAACACAACTATCTTTCCAATGCAGCTAGCTCTTTCTGCTTTTTATAAACTTATAATTATTGTCACCTGGTACTCACAGTTTATGAACTCTTGAATTTTGTCTCTTTTCTGCCTTTTTTTTAACTCAACTGTCTCTGTCCCCTTTCAAAGAAAACCATGCTGTACCTCAACAGGTAGATAGTCATCTTGGCATTCATTTTAAACTTCCTCATTGCTACTGTTATGTTTTGTAACTCCAAAACTTAAAACTAATTGAAATAAAACATGGGAGCAAGGACGCCTGTATACTTCATTTTACTTAAGTGAGGCGTTCACATATGATGTGGTAACTTAATGACATATGTTATTTACGTACTTTTACATATAACCCATAATGAATCAAGTAAACAACAAAGAATGCTTAATCAAACCATATATTTACAATATTACTCAAATGTTACCAAAATATTAAATACACTACAGTGAGGATCTAGATTGAAAATAATATTTCTTCATCTGCGACCCATGCAGCCTGTTTATACACCACTCAAACCTGGTATGTTCTCATTCTTCCTGGCATTCACTGCCAAAGTGATGACATTTTTTAAAACTTCCCTTTAAAATCTGTACTTTCTCTTGATCTCTGCCAAGAAATATCAAATTTATAGGTCAATTTTTACATATTTTGATATCGTAGGTCAAAGCCTGAAGCACGATCAGTAGTCAAAAGTTGAGGCCTGATTGCTGGAGCCCCAATTCTGCAAATCTCTGGGAGTCCACTGGGGAAGTCAAAAGCCCAACATCTGAAAATCTACAAGTTCACTAGGGGCTGGAGGCTGAAGAAGATGGCCTGTCCTGGGGTTAGGAATTGACGTCTGTGTGAGGGTGGGAGGCAAGAACAGGGCTTGTTTTGCTGTTGTTGCTTTGTCGCTTTGTATGTTCTGTTTTGTGTTGTTCTGCTGACTATGGTGGGCATGCTATGTTGGTGCCAGAATGTGTACATTCTGTTGAGCGTGAAGTAAATGAGATCTCTGCTGAACTATTATTCTGCCTGCACCTGGACCAGAGCCCTCCATACTTCTCCCGTCCATGTACTTATCCAAACTCCATGAAAGTGTTGAAATCGAGCCCACATCCACCATTTATGCAGACAGCTTGTTCTACACTCATACCATCCTCTGAGTCAAGAAGTTCCCCCTCAGTTTCCCTTTAAATATTTCATCTTTCACTCTTAACCCATGACCTCTAGTTAGAATCTCACCCAACCTCAGTTGAAAAAGCCTGCTTGCATCCACCCTCAATTTTGTGTACCTCTGTAAGAACTCCGCTCATTCTCCTGCACTCCAGGGAGTCAATTTTGAGGGGAAAAAATCCCTGCAAACACTTGGTAATAGTTAACAAAGAAAAAAAAAAGGCTTTTCCGGTCAATGTTTCTCTCTTCAGAGATCCTGCCTAACGAGAAGATTATTTTCAACGTTTTTAGTTGAGATTTCCAGGAAATAGAATATTCTGTTTTCTACTGAATGAGCAAACCATGCTTATGAGCTGTTCGTCCCATTCCCATCAGGGAGGAGGCTATGTGGCATCCACATCAAGATCACCAGACTCAAAAACAGTTACTTTCCCCAAGTAGTCAGGCTGATCAGCACCTCCTCTCACTAACTCCACCACCACTTTATTATTTCCCATCAGTCGCCTAGTGTCACTCTATGGACATACAATCAATCTATGCATATGAGCTATCTTATATATTCATATTTATGGTGATTTATTATTACTATTATTGTGTTCTTTATCTTTGGTGCTTTTTTTGTGCTGAATCAGATCCGGAGTAACAATTATTTCATTTTCCTTACACTTGTGTATAGGAAATACCATTAAACAATCTTGAAACCTTGTGTGTTTCCAAATATTAGTCACAATGGTTGTTAACCTTTGACTGTGAAATCTGATGACAGTAACATTATAAGGGCACCTTTATCCCTTGTTCGCAAAAAATAAAAAACAACATTCACATCTAATCAGTACTGAGATTTGGAAAATCCAATATTATTTGAGGAATCTTGATTCATTTCTGCTGTGGTTCAGTGCTTTGCTTGTCCAGGTCAGAGGCACATGGACTTTGTATCCCCTTCTTTCCATTCATTTGGGAACTGTGGGGCTGAAGGCAGTGGAACTTTGTAGGTGTGGGGTGTGGGGTGAAAGGCAGAGAGAGATATTGGATGGGAGGTGGGGAATGTTGAGAAATATAGATCACATGAGTGTTATCAAATAAACCAGCACTAAACCACGTATGGAGATACTGGATATGATCACAAGCTTGCTGGGAAGGCTTATTTCTCAGGAACAAGAGCGTGGTGAAGTTTGTAGAGGAAATTCCAGAGCTCAGTGCCCAGGTGGTTGAAGCCAGCATGGTGGAGTATCAAGGAGAGTATTGAAGAGTTTGGCAGGGGAAAGGCCGGGGCTGGTGGGGGAGGGGGTGCAGGGGGGTGGGAAACGGGTTGGAGATGGGTGAGGACATGGAGACAGCAGTACCACACCATTAAGTTTATAAAAGACACACAGGAGGGAGGTGTGAAAAATTGACCAGGTAAAATTGAGGGCAGGGTGGAAATCGGAGGTAAAGTTGATGAAGTCGGCGAGTTCTGCATGAGTGCAGGAAGCAGCACCAATGCAGTCGTTGATGAAGCGTTGGAAAAGTTGGGAGTGATACCAGCGTAGGCTGAGAACATAGACTGTTTCACACAGCTGACATAAAGGCAGGCATAGCTGAGGCCCATGCGAGTGCCCATGGCTACACCTTTTGTTTGAAGGAGGTGGAAGGAGCCAAAGGAGAAATTATTGAGAGTGAGGACGTTCCACCAGATGGAGGAGAGCAGTGGTGGAGGGAAACTGGTTGAGTCTGGTGTCCAGAAAGAAACGGAAAGCTTTGAGGCTTTCCTGGTTGGGGCGGGGGGGGGGGGGGGAGTAGGTATATAGGGACTGGACATCCATAGTGAAAATAAGATGATCAAGGTCAGGGAACTTGAAATTCTTGAAAAAATCAAAAAGTTCTTGAAGAAATCAAGAGTGTGTGAGGTGTCACAGATGTAGGTAGGAAGGGACTGAACCAGGGGATAAAACTGAGTTGAGGTATGCAGACAACATACACAAAATGCTGGAGGAACTCAGCAGGCCATGCAGCATCTATGGGAAAAAACTACAGCTGACGTTTTGGGCCAAGACCCTTCAGCAGGACTGGAGAAAAAAAGATGAGGTGTAGATTTAAAAGGTGGGGCAGGGAGAGAGAAACTCAAGGTGACAGGTGAAACGGGGACAGGGAGGAATGAAGTAAAGAGCTGGGAAGTTGATTGATGAAAGAGTTACAGGGCAAGAGAAGGGGGAGTCTGATAGGCGAGGATAGAGGCTACAGAAGAAAGGAAAGGAGGGAGGACCACCAGAGGGAGGCGATGGACAGGCAAGGAGATAAGGTGAGAGAGGTAAAAGGGGATGGGAAATGGTGAAGGGGAGGGGTGATTACCGGAAGTTCGAGAAATCGATGTTCATACCATCAGGTTGGAAGATTACCCAGACAGAATATAAGGTGTTGTTCCTCCAAGGTTGCCTGCTGGTGGCGTTGTGGCATCAGCGCCGGGCTTCGGAGTGAAGGCTCCCAAGTTCGAATCCAGCCGGCTCCCTTGCACGCTTTCCATCTGAGCTGGGTTGAGTGTCAATCTAGCAACTCGGCCTCGTAAAAATAAGAAAACCTGCTAATAACAATGCCGTCATGACGGCGTCCCAATCACTCTACTCAGAGTTAAGGGCTTTCTTCTTCTTCTTATTCCTCCAAGGTGAGTGCAGGGGATAAGGAGAAGGGTGTTCCAGGGGCAGTGCATAAAGTCTGGACACCAGACCCACCAGTTCCTCTTCACCGCCACTCTCGTCTGTATGACGGAACAATCTATCCCACCCAAAAGTATACAGTTTGCTTAGAAGTTTGACTTCTCCAACCATACCAGCTGAAATGAGCTTTGCTGATATCATGAATATAAAGCAGGAACATTTAGAACTGAAACAATTGTTGACTGCAGAACACCTTAGGTTTCATAACTGGAATCAAAGGGAAGGGGAGTCCATTTCAGTTTACATGGTTAAGTTGAAGAGATTGTTGGAGCATTGTCATAGTGCATTGAGACATTGTTTTGTTTGTGGAATCTTACAAGAAAGCCTTCAAAAACAGTTCCTAACTGAACCACAACGCAACGCATAAAACAGCAGCTGAAATCACTGTATCAATGGAAACAACAGCTGGAGATATTTGAGTTGCAGTCAGGAATTAAAGTGAAGACGAACAAAGTTGCAGCATCCAAACAGAAACCTGACCGGGCAAATTAATTCTGCTACTGTTGTGGCAGAAGCTCACATCCTTGAGACCAATGCAGGTTTAAAGGTGAAACTTGCGGAAAATGCAACAAAGTAGGACACATACAAAGAGCATTTCTGGTAGACAAAAATAAATGGACTGTACAGTGAAGAGATAAAGATAAAAAGCCAAGTTGCAATTTCAGAAAGAACACTAATCTGCATGCTGTTGATAAAATATCTGATACAGGACTGGGTAACCTTGATGTGTACGATGTGAAAACTAACAAGAAACAAGCTATTTAGCTTACACCAGAAGTGAATAGGAATGGAATTGGACGCTGGCTTGGCATTTTCAGTCATTCCACAAAATGTGTTTGATTGAACTGAAACCTCCAAATATCCAACTATGAACTTATACTGGAGAAAAGATAACTCCTGTGAGAATGGTATGTGTAACAGTGAAATACAACAACCAACAAGTCACATGTACAGTATTGTTCGATTAAACACTCTTCGTTATTTACATAATTCATTATGGGTTATATGAAAGAAGTACATGAATTGTACCACCACGTCATATGTGAGTGTTTCTCAAAAGAAAATTAACTAAGTTTACCTGCATCCTGGCTCCCGTGATTTTCTTTCAATTAGTTTTTGGATTTACAGAACTTAACAACCCTCACCGATTTTTATCAATGCACCAGAGAAAGCATCCTTTCTGGATGCATAACAGCTTGATCTGGCAACTGTTCTGCCCATTACTGCCAGAAACTGTCGAGTTTTGAACACAGCTGAGACTTCACAGAAACCAGCCTCCCCCCCCCCCCCCCCCGTGAATGCTCTCTAAACTTACAGTACATAGAACATTGAACATTATAACACATCACAGGACCGTTGGCCCATGATCTTGGGCCAACTTTTTAATCTATTCCAAGAACAATCTAATCTTTCTTTCCCACATAACCCCCCAATTTCTGTCATCTATCCAAGGGTTTCTTAAATGCCCCAAATGTACCTGCCTCTGACACCACTCCTGGCAGGGCGTTCCATGAACTCACTCACTTCTCGTTGCTTCAGTAATGCAGCCAACACTATGAAAGAACTCATTCACCCAGCACATTCTCTCTTCTGCGCGCCCCCCCCCCCCCCGCGAATCAGGCAGAAGATACAAAAACACGTACCACCAGGCTCAAGGACAGCTGCTGTCCCACTGTTATCAGACTCTTGAAAGATAAGATGGACTCTTGACCTCACAATCTACATTGTTATGATCTTCCAGTTTATTGTTTATCTGCACTTTCTCTGTTGCTTTTGGACTTTATTTTGATTTCTGTTATTGTTTGACCTTTTTCTATCTCAATGCACCATGCAATAAATTCAGCAGTGTGATCAGAAAGGGATTTCAAAGAGCTTTCTGGCTTTTCCCCTTTCCTTTCCAGTCCTGATGAGGGGTCTCGACCTGAAACATCAACTGTTTACTTCCCTCCATGGATACAGCCTGACCTGCTGAGATCCACCAGCATCTTTTGTGTGTGTTGCTCAATATTTCCAGCATCTGCAGAATCTCCTGTGTTTATTGTCTTGCATACTGTTCATTCAGATCAATACATATACAGTGCATTGAGACAGAACAAAGTAAAACAGTAACATCATGCAGAATAAAGTGTAACAGCTAGAAAAAGTGCAGTACAGGTAAACAACAAAGTGCGAGATCATAACAAGGTCATGAATCCATCTAATCAAACAAGCAAACCGTTCAGCCTTTCAGGCATTTGTTGAAGTTCAAGTTTATTGTCATTCAGCTGTGTACATGTATACTGCCAAATGAAACAATGCTCCTTCGGACCAAGGTGCACATCAGACTACATATAATGCACACCCAACACATAAAGTAACGTTGCCACAAATAATTAGGTGCAAGGTGTAACTTCTGCCCAACGAGAGAGGGGAGAAAGGAGAGATGATTGCTGGCACTGTGAAGTGTTACTCTAACCACTCTGCTGTCACGCCGCCAGAGAGGTGGATTACACAGAAAACGCTTTCTGAGCTTGGTGCAGCCACTGCAAGGGCTTGGTGGGGAAGGATCACAGTGTAGGATTCTTCTCCCATTTGGGGGGGGGAGGAGGAAGCCTCTCAATTATTGTAGCTGTACACTGCCCTAGAGTGCCATTTGAGTGGCAGCAGAGTTACTGATGTGTATGAATGTAATAGAAAGCACTGAAAGCATTGACTATGAATGTAGAATGAAAAGGCATTGAATGGTTTATTCTTACAATTAATTTTATATTATGAATAAAGTTTATTTTGTTTAAAAGTGAGTCATACACGCACACTGCTAACATGGTTTCTGGTGTACTTGTGCGCTTGTCAATTCTTCCCTGCACACACTACTGGGTTTGTAAAGAAAAAACCTGGGCAATTATTTCATAAGGATTAGGGAATAAGGTTCCTTATGAACACACTTGGCAAGTTGGACAGCATCTTTATGAGCTTTGGTGCACTGCTTTCTAAACAGCTTGAGTTGTTTTGATATGAACTTCAGTGCAAAACGATGAACTGAGTATGTTTTGAAAACAGCATATGCCTCTTTTCAGTAGAAAGAGATCAGGGCTACTGATAGAACATAGAACATAGAACAGCACAGAACAGATCCAGCAGCCCACGATGTTCTGCCAATCTATATAAACCTTCTCCACAGTCAGTCTAACTCTTCCTTCCTGCATAGCCTTTCATCCATGTGCATTTCTAAGAGTCTCTTAAAAGCCCCTGATGTACCATCCTCTACCACCACCCCAGCAGTGCATTGCATGCACCCATGACTCTCTGTGAGAAAACTCTACCTCTGACCTATATTTTCCTCCAATCACCTTCAAGTTATGCCCTCTTGCTTTAGCCATTTCTGGCTGGGGAAGAAGTCTCTGCTGTCCACTCTGTCTATTATTGATCATTACAGAATGTCTCTCAGGTGCTTCTCACCCCCTCCCCTCTCCCTTCCCCTTTTCCCAACCATGATTCCCCTCCCCCGCCCCCCTTCCCACTCTCAGTCCGCAATGGAGATCCATATCAGAATCAGGTTTATCATCACTCACAAATATCAGGAAATTTGGGTTTTTTTTGTGGCAGCAGTACAGTGCAATGCAATATATGTGCTGAAGACTTTTGCACAGTACTGCACCTCAAAGCACTGTGTAATGAATTGAACTGTGATGCAAGACACATTTTTCACCGTATCTCGGTACATATAACAATAATTAAGCAATTCCAGTCCCAGTTCTAATTCCAAGCAGCACGCGGCATTAAAACATATGACTCATGTGAAAATCATCATATCAGCATGCAACGCACCTTAGCAGTACGGATGATTGGATAGCGGGGTATGCAAGGTGAACTGGACAGCAAAGCTGAAGTGGACACTCAAAGTCCAAAGTAAATTTATTATAAAGTACATATATGTCACCATATACATCCCTAAGATTTATCTTCTTGTGGATATTCTTAATAAATCCAATAACCGTATAGAATCAATGAAAGACAACACCAACTAGGTGTACAACAAGTCTGCAAATGACAACAAACTCTGCAAATACAAAAATAAATAAATAACTTACAGATATCAATAAGTGAAAAACAGTAGAAATATGATGAACTAAAAGAGGAAATTGAAAGACTGTGGAACATGAATAGAGTATACATTGTCTCAATAGTAATATCTATAACTGGCATCATCCCAAAGTCACTACACAATAGCATTAAACCATTAGTACTACACAATAATATCTATGTAAATCTTCAGAAAGCCACAATACTGAACACTAGTAGAATAGTCTGAACGTGTCAGTATCTCCAGTTGAACTCTGTCTTTTTGTGTGTTTCCCCCTAGCTGTCAGTCTGTGGTTTTGTATTGCCATGTGCTCCTGTCCCCATTCGCTCATCTTCGGGCTCTCCCTCCGACAAAGCAACTTGCGTGAAAGCGCTTTGAAATGGCTCACACAAAGCAGACAGCTCGCAAATCCACTGGAGGCAAGGCCCCCCCATCCCCCCAGAAGCAGCTTGCGACCAAAGCAGCACGCAAGAGTGCACCTTCCACTGGTGGAGTCAAGAAACCACATTGTTACAGGCCTAGGACTGTGGCTTTGCGTGAAATCCGGAAATACCAGAATTCCACAGAGTTGCTAATCAGGAAGCTTCCTTTCCAGCGTCTAGTGTGTGAAATTGCACAGGACTTCAAAACTGACCTGAGGTTCCAGGGTGCTGCCATTGGGGCTCTGTAGGAAGCCAATGAGTTTTCCTGAGCCTTTCCAGCATTCGCATCTGTACTCTGTCCGTCTGAATATTGACTCTGCCTGTTTCCTGATTCTGATTTTTGGATTTCTCTGGATGTTTTGATCTCTGCCTGAACTTTGACGCCGACTTTGTTTGCACCTTGGGATTTGTTACTCAATTAATATCACTGTGTGCACAGTACTGGGTCTGTGATTGGATCCCTGCTCCGGCGTCCTGACAGAAAGTTCCTAGCAAATGAGAAATGAGTGTGCTTGGCTATGCCCATACCTCAGGTTTTACCAGCTTAAGCTGAGAAAAAGTAAGTTATAATAATAATAAATAACTAAGCAACAATTATTGAGAATGTGACATGAAGAGTCCTTGAAAGTGAGTTCATAGGTTGTGGGAACATTTTAATGATGGGGCAAGTGAAGTTGAGTGAAGTTATCCTCACTGGTTCAAGAGCCTGATGGTTGAGGGGTAATAACTGTTTCTGAACCCGAGGCTCCCACACTTACTTCCTGGCAGCAGCAGTGAGAAGAGAGCATGACCCGGGTGGTGGGGATCCCTGATGATGGATGCTGCTTTCGTGCAACTACACTCCATGTAGATGCGCTCAGTGGTGGGGAGGTCTTTACCCATCATGGACTGGGCCGTATCCACTACTTTTTGTAGGATTTTCCATTCAAGTGTTTCTATATCAGTCAATATACTCTCCATCACACTTCTATAGAAGTTAATCAAAGTTTTAGATATCATGCTGAATCTTTGAGAAAGTAGGGGCGCTGCTGTGACTTCTCTGCAATTGCACTTACTTGTTGGACCTAGGACAGGACTCCTGACATGATAACACTGAGGAATTTAAACTTGCTGACTATCTCCACCTCTGATCCCCTGATGAGGACTGGCTCATTGTCCGCTGGTTTCCTGCTCCTGAAGTCAATAATCAGCTCCTTGGTCTTGCTGCATTGAGAAAAAGGTTTTTATAGCGGCACCAATCAGCCAGATTTCAATCTCCAACCTATGTGCTGATTCCTCACCACTTTTGATTCGGCCCACGACAGTAGTATCATCAGCAAACTTGAATGTGGCATTGAAGCTGTGCTTAGCCATACAGTCATAAGTGTAAAGTGACTAGAGCAGTGGGCTAAGCACTCAGCCTTGTGGCACATCTGTGCTGATGGAGATTGTGGAGGAGATGTTTTTGCCAATCTGAACTGACTGGGGTCTACAAGTGAGGAAATCCAGGATCCAATTGCACAAAGAGGTACCAAGGCCAAGGTAGGTCTTGAAGTTTATTGATTAGTTTTGTGAGGATCTCAGTGAAGACTCCAGCCAGTTGATCAGCACAGGTCTTTAGTTCTTGGCCAGATGCCTGCCTGGGATGGATGCTTTTTGTGGGTTAAGCCTTCTGAAGGATGCTTGCTCATCAGCCTCAGAGACTGAAATCACAGGATCATTGGGGGCTGTGGGATTATTGGGAGGGAACAAGTTCAAATCCAAGGGTGGCAGTTGAGGTCAGCAAGTCCTCTCCTTTTGAGATCCTGCTGCTAATTCAGTATTCACAGCAAAAGTTGGGGGGTTCTCCAACTAAAAACAGAGGTCCTAGTCTCCCAGTAAGGAGAGAGAAGGGAAGAAATTGATAAGCCTCTCCATAGATGGTTCCTGACCTGCTGAATTCCTCCAGCATGTAGTGTGTGTTGCTTGAGTTCCTGTCGTCCTGCACATTAGTCTCTGTCCAGACCCATCCAATTCCTTTTGGAGAGTCCCGAACGACTCTGATACCACTTTTGCTACTTGCTGTGAGCATCAGAAAGCACATACCACCAGGTTCAAAACACATCTCAGAACATCATGGGACTCAGCCACCCCCCATGCATTCTGTCTACTTTTCACAATTAAAGATCCCACCCACCCCCGTACACAGCACGTAACATAAAATATTATCACAAATAAGTTCAGATAATATAATTCCAAGTACATGTGAAGTGCGCAGCACAGGTAAACAGTGAACAGCTCGTTGTCCTGCTGACGAGATCTCGGTGATGTCAAGGTATTTATTAGTCTAGAAGCCTGGGGGAGAAAGCTGTTACCCCATCTGGCACCCAAGTCCTGACGCTCTTTACCTTCTTCCTGATGGTGATGGGTCATGCAGGGATCCTCAACACTACTTCAGGCCCTTTGTATACAATGCTCTCGGTAAATGTCACAAAGAGTAGGAGGGAGTCCTCTGTGATCCTTTTGGCGCTCTCCTCCCTTCCCCATGGACTCTGTACGTTTCAAAATGAAATCACCCACCCATCCCAGACATGCATTTTTCTTACCCTTTCCATTGGGCAGAAGATGCAAAAGCATGACAGCACATACCACCACGCTCAAGACAGCTGCTTTCCCATTGTTATCAGACTACTGAACACGCCTACTAAGATAAGATGGACTCTTGACCTCACAGTATATCTCCTTATGAACTTGCACCTTACTTTGTACCTGCATTGCACTTTTTCTATAACTCTAACACCTTATTCTGCATTTTCTTATTGTCTAACCTTGCACTGCTTCGATGTACTGTTGTAATGATATAATCAGCACGAACAGTATGCAAGTAAAGCTTTTCATGCCTTCCACATCCTTGCCAGGGACTTCAATCAGGCTAGCTTGAAGAAATATCTGCCCATTTACCATCGACTACAGCACCAGGGGTCCCATGGAGGGTATCCTGACTGCTTGTATCACAGCCTGGCATTGGAGCACCAATACCCAAAATGGACAAGTCTCCAAAAAGTAGTGTATACAGCCCAATCCATCACAGGTAAAGCCCTCCTATCATTAAACACTTAAGCAAGGAGTGGTGTCGTAAGAAAGCAGCTTCCATCATCAAGGACCCCACCATCTCCACTATGCTCTCTTCTCACTGCAGCCATCGGGAAGGAGGTACAGGTCCCACACCACCACGTTTAGGAGCAGTGTACCTTCAACCATCAGAATCCTAAATCAGTGTGGATAACTTCACTTAGCTCAACTCTGAACTGATTCCACAACCTACAGACTCACTTTCAAGAAGTCAACAACTCATGTTCTGAAATTTATTTACTTAAATATTTATTATTAATATTTTGCTTTTTTGTATTTGTTTTTTTAAAAATTTGCATCCAGTGGTTTCTTTTGCACATTGGTAGTTTGTCAGTCTGGGTGTGGTTTTTCATTCATTCTATTGCGTTTATTTGTTCTGTTGTGAATTTCCAAAAAAACATAAACCTTCCCTTCCCTCATATGTTGACATACGTGAACTTTGATAATAAATTTACTTTTAACTTTGCTACATGTGACAATAAACCAATTCAATTAACTAGTTTTGCACACTGGATGTTAGTAGCGGATTTTTTTGCCGATTCTATTGTACTTATTTTTCTGTGGGTGGCAGCAAGAAAATGAATCTTAATGTTGTAGGAGGTATGCATATTTTGATAATAACTTAACTTTGAATTTTAATTCCCAGTTTAAATCAGTGACACTAGAGATACTGCAGATGCTGAAATCCAGAGCAAAACACACAAAATGCCGGAGAAACTGTAGGTCAGGCAGCATCTATGGAGGGGAATAAACACTGGCACCAATTTTAAGAGGACCAACACGACGTAGCTGGTTGCTAGTGATGTCATAGCACCGTGACATCATGGTCCCGCCCCGCTGTTGCGTTTTGAGTGACGCATGGCGGGGCGGCCCGGAGCAGCTCTCGCGAGGTTATGCAGATGAGCGGCGCCATGGCTCCCACATCGCTGGGGTAGCGGGCGGGCGGCGGACGAGGTGAAGGCAGAAGATGGCGGACGCCAAGCAGAAGCGCAACGAGCAGCTGAAGCGCTGGCTGGGCTCCGAGACGGAGCTCGAGCCTCCCGTGTTGAAGAAGAAGAAGACCAAGGTTAAGTTCGACGATGGCGCCGTCTTCCTGGCCGCCTGCTCGAGCGGCGACACGGAGGAGGTGAAGAAGCTGCTGGACCACGGCTCCGACATCAACTACGCCAATGTGGACGGGCTGACGGCGCTGCACCAGGTGGGCGGCTTTGGGTGGTCGTCACTATTCGAGATTACAAACCCTCTCTTCCCTTCCCTCCACTATCCCTCCGACAGGGCCTTCTCACCCCTACCCCTGGGAGCTGGATACCCTTCTCTTCTACCCCAGCTCCGTGTCTGTACCCTCCCCTTCCCTCATTCTCCCCCCGCGACGGGGCCTCTTCCCTTCTTACCTCTAACCCTGGGCGCTGGAACCCACACCTTTCCTAAACTCCCTCCACTTCCTTCATCCACCCCCGTGACAGATCCCTTTCCCCTCTCCTCACACCTATGCCACCGGTTCAGGACTCCTACTCTTCTCTCTCTCCCCCCCCCCCCGCCCAATCCAGGGGGTTGGGCCACCTCCTTCCGTGACAATCCTAGCTCTCTCTCGGGGGGGGGGGCGGGGGGTGTTACTCCTCCGTTACTGGGTCCAACTCTGTTACAGCTCATGCCAGGGTTTTGTTCCCCCCCCCCAACACCAATTTTCCTCCCCTCTAGGAAAAGGTTTTCCTGCCTCACTCCCAGGGCTCAACTTATTGCCTTCACTCCCCCAACTGCACGGGACGGGATCTTTGTTTCCACCCTGCCTCATTCTCTTTCCCCACTGGGGCATCCAGCCTGGAGGGCTCTCCACCCCTCTTCTGGAGAGCGTATGGACTGGACCACCCAACCCGCCATCTTTTCCTTTCTCCTGTGGCCCCCACCAGACAGGATATCTCCATCCCTTGCCAATTCTCCTTGAGTAGGATCTTCTCTTCCCCTCTCCTCACTTCCCTGTCATTTCCTCCCCTGGGACTGGACCCTTCCCACCCCCCAGGACAGAATCCTCTCCTTTTCCCCTGGGGGTTGGATCCCCTTCTCCAGTTCTTGCCCTCTGGGCTGGATGCCCCTTCCTCTGACACGATTTCCTCCTCCTTCAACTTTTTTGGAAGCCAGTTCCTACCCCACACCCACACAACCAATTGTCACAGAAGATTATAGTGTTTAGAAAGGGAGGACACATGATCTCTGACGCCCATGTGTGTGGGGGATAACATTAAGATTGTCAATATATGTGAGCATCAGTGGTGCTGATTTATACACAGTAAACCATCTGCCGACAGCTGAGTGTCAATGGCATCTCCAAATGTAAGATGTCATTCTAAACCCAGGTTGTGTGCAGAGGAGTATGTTTTAGGCTTGTACTGACCCTTCTGTCGTTCACATTTCTACTTGCATTCCTGTGGAGATTGTGTTGCATTAAGTCTTGAGAACCAAGGTCTCCTTGGATTCTGCAAACCACAGTTAAAACCACTTGGCTGCTCTGCTGAAGTTGAGGTGCGGGTTGACAGAAGGTTCAGAGCTCAGCTCTACTACAGTCTCTATACATAGCACTAATTACTCTGCTGTCACCACAGGGGTAGTGCTTAACACCAAAAAAGGAAGATGAAGGTTATTGAATTAATTGTCACAGGAGTTCATGAGAATGAAAGGGTGAATGCATGAGGCGTGTTTGATGGCTCTGATCCTATACTTGAGTTTAGAAGAATGAAGGGTATCTCATTGAAACCCACTGAATATTGAAAGAGATAGTGGATGTGGAGAGGATGTTTCCGATAGTGAGGGTGTCTAGAACCAGAGGACACAGCCTCAGAATAGAGTGAGGTCCCTTTAGAAAAGAGAAGACGAATTTCTTTAGTTTAGAGAGTGGTGAATCGTGAATTCATTGCCACCGATGGCTGTGGAGGGCAGGTCATTGGGTATATTTAAAGTGAAAGTCAGTAGGTCCTTGATGAGTAAGGACATCAAAGGTTATGGAGTAGAAGGCAGGAGAATGCGGTTGAGGAGAATAATCAATCATGATGGAATGGCAGAGCAGATTCGGTGAACTGAATGGCCTAACTCTACTCCTGTGTCTTATGGTCTCGTGTACATAGTTATAGTAATACTTCATATTATTTTTCCTTGTCATGACAACATTGTGGAAATGGATTCAATTCTTTTTTGTTAACTGTGCGATGTTGAATATGTGCATTAGTGCTCAGTTTTTAATGTATTGATAAAGGACTGATCTACAGCACCTTTTCTGCCTCTGTGAAGGGTTGATGTGTTTGCTTTGGTCTTGTTGAACACCTTCACATGCTGGACTGTTACAATTCCCGTCCATTCATTTAATGATTTTAATCGAGGTGTTCTGTGATGCCAATGTAACAGAAGAGCTACATTTTTTAAAACAATTATATTGCATGCAGGTCTGAAATCTTTACCTAATCTCCGACTTTTTTTGTTGCTTAAGGCAGTCATTGTGTTCCTTTCAGTGTTTAAAGTTCACACTAGTATTCCCACTACAAGAGTATTTGGAAAATTTATGTTCTTTGTTATATTTAAATTAAACTGATACTAATTGTTGAAGCTAACATCTGAAATGCAATTTTAACATAAACCAATTTTAATATGTGTATGGCAGTGCAATTCTTTGCCGATCTGAGTTGACTGCATGGGAGAGCTTAACTTTTAGCAGATTTGTCAAGTTAATATGTCAAGACATTTGGTTAATTAACATGGCAAGCTTTCAGAACTAAAAATTTGAAGTGCACTCTTCAGAAACTAACATTGCAAGGTGACCTGAAATTTGGATTTGATGTTCTTATCATGACATATGTCTAAACATTTCCTTTTAAGGATACAGTATTCTATAGCATAAGGCGATGTGATTCACTGTGCACTGTATGGGACTTGTGGTGATATCAGATGGGTGGAAACATTCCAGCTTGCCATTCTTTAGTGTGCATTCCTAAAACGACAGACAATGCAAATCATAGTATAGGAGTGGATGCATTCCTCAACTGACAGGTTTGAAATGTCTTATGATTGAGGTTGCCGATTTAGTTGGAAAATAGAAATGATAGAAAAGTGCCAGGAATTTTTCGAGGTGTTGCATACTTAGGCACTGTATATTTAACGAAAGCTGCTAGGCTTGCAACATCTCAAGTCTTCTGCTTCATTCGGAAATTTTTTGAATCTTATTGCTTGGACAATTGGTAGTAAAGAGAAATTAGCAGCAAGTGTAATGCAGTTCTATATTTAAATGCCAAGGCACCTCAATAGATTTTGATCATTAGTGTTCCAGTCAGATTCATAATCAAAGGGGCACATATTTTTCTATACTTGCTTTCCTTGAAATGTGCTGATTTTCGATTTTTTGGAATCAGATTTAATATAAGCTTGAGATTCTACTGATGCTGGAGATCCAGAGCAACATACACAGAAAGCCAGAGGAACTCAGCAAATCAGGCAAGAATGAATCAACTGTCGGTGTTTTGGTACTGATGAGGGTCTCAGCCTGAAATGTGGACTGTTCATTTCCATCAGTGTTGCATGACCTGCTGAGTTACTCCAGCATTTTGTGTGTTGCTCAGGTTTAATATCACTAACATACAGTACATTGTGAAATTTGTTTTTTTTTCCTGCAGCAGTACGTTGCTATACATAAAAGCTAAATTGCAATAAGAAATGTATAGAAAATTAAATGTTTCTAAGCATTAGACCACAATTTGCAGACTATTTTGCTATTTTCTTTTGAACAACATTATTTATTGTATTTCAAATGTTGTGACCTTTCCTAGCGTATACTTATACACCTTGATGCTCTGTTATATATGGTGGCACCAATTGGCAGCAGCTAGTGTTTTTTCCCTGAAAGTTGCGGAATCTTTATCTCACCTATCATTTAATGTAGGCAGTCTGGCATGGACTGGAGGAGTGAAGTGCAGTCAGGAGTGCAACTTTAAGAATCTGTTTCTATTTGGTGTGTAATTCTAGTAGAATAGTGTCTTTCTTGGAATATAGTTACGATAGTCTGAATCTTTTATTTATATCAAAGTATCAAAATTGAAAATGTCAGTCACAGTGAAATGTTTGGCACCTAAATTTTCAGAATCAGGCTTAATATCGCTGGAGTATGTCTTGAAATTTTTTTTTGCTGCAGCAGTACATTGCAATATGTAATTAAAGAACTGAATTACTATAAGAAATATATCAATGAAATTAGTGCAAAAAGACAAAATAATGAGGTAAGGGATTTGCAAGACTAAAATCATTCCATAGAACATAGATTGTTACAGCATGGGAACAGGCCATTTGGCCAACACTGGTTCCCTTGCCCTGCTCTGCTCACTTCTACCTCCTACCCAAGGTCCACAAACCTGACAGTACAGGTAGGCCCACTGTCTGTGCCTGCTCCTGCCTTGTGAACTCGTGTCCTCATACCTTGACTCCGTTCTGCCCCCTCTTGGTTCAGACACTTCCCACCTATATCTGCAACACTTCTCATGCTCTCAATTCCCCCCACTAGCTTCTAATTCCCTGGCCCTGACAGCCTCATTTTCACCGTGGATGTCCAGTCCCTATATACTTCTATCCCCCATCAAGAAGACCTTAGTGCTCTACCCTTCCTTCTTAATAAAAGATCCAACCAGTTCCCCCTCCTCTGTCTGGCAGGAACTGGTGCTCAGTGATTTCTCCCTTGGCTCCTCCCACTTTCACCAGACATGGTAGCCATGGGCCCTAGCTATGCCTACCTTTTTGTTGGCTATGTAGAGCAGTCCATGTTCCTAGCCTTTCTGCTAATGCTCTTCAACTCTTCCTCCACTGCTCTGAGACTGCATTGCTCCTGCTTCATGCACTGATGCTGAGCTTGTCAATTTCAACAGCTGTGCTTCTAACTTCCATCCTGCCCTTAAATTCACTTAGTCCATTTCTGACACCTCCCTCCCCTTTCCCGATCTCTCCAGAGACAAACTATCAACATAGTTATTCTCTCACAGCTATCTTTACTAAACCTGTTCTCACTCTATGTCCTCTTAAAAATGCTATTCCCCTTTCTCAGTTCCTTTGTCTCTGCCGCACCTGTTCCCAGGATGTGGCTTTTCTTTCCAGGACATCAGAGTTGTCCTCCTTCAAGGAACTGGGTTTCCCTTCCTCTGCTATTGAGGCTGCCCATCTTCCCACTGCCTTAACAGTGACAGAGTTACACTTGTCCTTATCTATCACCCCATCAGTCTCTGCAACTTCCGCCATTTCCTAAGGGATCCAAGCATCTTTACCGCCCCCCCCCCACCCTCTGCTTTTTGCAGGAATTGTTCCCTCCGTGATTCCCTTGTCCATTCATCCCTCCCGGCACTTATCCCTGCAAGCAACCCAAATGCTAGACCTACCCATTCACTTCTTCCCTCTCCTCCATTCAGGGCCTTAACAATCTTTCTAGGTGAGGAAACACTTCACCTGTGAATCTGCAGGGGTTGTCTGTTGGGTCTGGTTCTGTCGATGTGGCTTCTTCTGCATTGGTGATACTTGTAAATTGGGAGACCACTTAATTATGCTCCTCCACTACATCTGCCAAAAGTAGAGCTTCCAGGTGGCTGAACATTTTAATTCCCATTCCTGTTCCAGCACGTCGGTCCACAGCCTACTCTTGTCCAACGACGAGGCCATACTCTGGGCCAAGGAGCAACACCTTGAATTCCATCTGGGTAGCCTCCAACCTGATGACATGACAATCAATTTTTTGGTTTAAAAATAAGTGTCCCATCTCCCATCTTCCGTTCCTTATTCTGGCCTCTCACATCTTCTCACCTGCCAGTCATTTCCCCCTCCTTTTCTTTCTCCTATGGTCCACTCTCCTCTCCCCCCCCCCATCAGATTTCTTCTCCAGCCCTTTACCTGTCCCATCTTCCTGGCTTCACCTTTCACCTTCTAGCTATTCTTCTTCTTCTTCCCCACACCTTTTTATTCTGGCATCTTCCCCCTCCCTTTCCAGTCCTGATGAAGGGTCTTGGCCCGAAATATCGACTGTTTATTCATTTCCATAGGTGCTGCCTGATTTGAGTTCCTCCAGCATTTTGTGTTTGTTGCTCAGGTTTAGTATCACTCACATAGGTTTGATGCAAATTAAACTAATTACTTCTGCTTGTACATGATGTATATTCCTGCATCTTCTCCATATTCATGTGGTTATCTGAAAGTTTCTGGAATGTCTCTCTGGTTATCTGCTTCCCCTGGCAGCCTGTTTCAGGCACCTACCACTCTGGAGGAGGTGGAAAAAACACTTGTCCTTCAAGTGTATACTACCGCTATCCTGGGGATGAGTTATGAGTATTTACTCAATCTATGCTTCTCATAATTTTAACTACTTCCATCAAGTCTGCTCTTGGCCTCCGTTCTTGACGAAGCTGATCATCATTAAAACCAATATATATGTTACATATACTTTGAAACAAGCAGTGAAATGCATTATTGGTGTCCGAACAAATAAATGAGGATTGTGCTGGGCCGCCTACAAGTGATGCCACATTTCCGGTACCAACATAGAATTCCGATAAGTCCATGTAGTCAAGGAAGAAGGTACAAACTTCTTACAAGCAGCGGTGGGAATTGAACCCTAATTTTACAGCTCCCCAAGAAAGCAGGTGCAACCTTCCACAACTTTCTCATTGTAGCTGAGGGGTATCACTGTCTGGTATGGAGGGGCCACTGCACAGTATTGGAAAAATCTGCAGAAGTTTGTAAAGTCAGTCAGCTACATCATGGGCACGAGCTTCCCCAGCATTGAGGGCATCTTCAAAAGATGATGCCTCAAAAATGAGGCATCCATTATGGAACCCTATCACCCAGGACATTTCCTCTTCTCATTGCTACCATCAAGGTAGAGGTACAGGAGCCTGAAGATGCACGCTCAATGTTTCAGAAACATTTCTGAATGGACAATTAACCCATCAACACTTCCTCAGAATTTTTCTCTCTATTTTTGCTCTACTTAATTTAGTTTTGTACATTTTGTAGTTTTTATGACTATGTATTGCAATTACTACTGTTGCAAAACAAATTTTGTGATGTATGCCAGTGATATTAAACCTGACTTTGAGGCACTCATTTTGGCCACTGTAATAGGTACAGGAGTGAAACCTGGTGTGGTCTTTTGCTGCTTCAGGGTTTGAAATCTTGTGCATTCAGAGATGCTCTTCTACACACCACTGCTGTAATGCGTGGGTATTTGAGTTACTGTCACCTTCCTGTCAGCTTGAACTGGACTAGCCATTTTCCTCTGACCTCTCTCATTAATAAAGTGTTTTCAGGCACGGAACTGCCATTAACTGGATGTTTTATTGTTTTTCACACCATTCTCTAAACTCAGGAGCAGGGGTTCCCAAGCTGGGGTGCACGGACCCCTTAATTAATGGCGGGGTTCATCATGTAAAAAAGGTTGGGAACCCCTGCTCTAAAGACTGTTGTGAGTGAAGACCCCAGGAGATCAGCCTTTTCTGAGATCCTCAAACCATCCCGTCGGATATCAACACGAAGAAAGTCATTGTGATCACATTTCTTCCCCATTCCGATATTTGATCTGAACAACAGCTGAACCTCTTAACCATATCTGCAAGCTTTTCTGCATTGAGTTGCTTCCATATGATTGATTAGGATTTTGGCACTAATAAGTAGGTGTTCCAAATAAAGTGGCCACTGAGTGAATATTTTCTTTATTTTGTCCGTGTACCAGAGAGTAAGTGGAAAATATTGCTGTACTAAACTGGCTAAGTTGTTGACAATTTTGTTGCTGATGATAGCAGTTAGAAATAATATCCTGTAAATGTTATTTTCTCAGTTTGAGATCTTGCTATGCAAGGTACAGAGGAATGAATGACAAAACAGATTGTGTGAATCAGTGGCTTAGTACTGTAATGGTCAAGAACTTGTGCTTGCTGGTATGAGATGATCATAGCGGGTAAATTTATAATTTGATTGCAGCTTAAGTCACCTCTACATATCGGCAAATGGGGGGGGGAAGAAAGGTTGATTGGTTAGTCAGGGCATCAAAGGTTACGGAAAGAAGGCGTAAGAGTGGGGTTGAGAGGGATAATGTTTCAGCCATGATGGAATGTCAGTGCGGACTCGGTGGGCCGAGCAGCCTCACTCTGCTTTCATGTCTTAAGATCTTTGTAAAAGAAAAAGTGCATTTCACCTGTGCTTACCTGTTCTCAGTGCCCTAAAACTCTGCGGAAAGAATGTCAGGTTTGTATCAAGGTTGCTGTAACATTGGCAAACACCTTACATTTTCACTGAAAATCCCACGAATCTGAGCACCAGCAGAGGCTAGCAATTTGCACCAGTTTCCTGTACAGGACACTGTCAAGTTCCCACTACATTAGCCCAAGAAGAGTTTCTTAATGCTCTGGGCTGAGTGTGTATGTGCACAGGAAGACTGGGAATGTGACAACAATCCAGTTATGGTCTTAACATGTGCAAAAGAATTCAAATCTTACTGTTTCGTTATCCGTGCAATTCAATCCTAGTCTCAAATAGGATGTTCAAAGCAGTGAGCTTGTCTCTGGTAAAAGTTTGAGTTTGTACTTCTCTGAATAGTTAAAGGTATTTGCATTTATACAGAACATTTTAAATCTTGTTTTAACCCAAAGTTTTACAGCTTTTGAAGAGCTTTTGTCATTTTTGGGAAAAATGGCAGTGAGCACTCACAAAAGATAATGTGATGATTAATCAATCAGTTTATGGTTTTGATTAAAAGTTAATTATTGGCAAGGTAAGACTAGAATCATCCATGTCTGCAGGAGAGGGCTGAGTGCCATGGTTTTCTGGTCATCTTGAAAGAAGGCAGCTGACATTGTTGTACAGCAGTAGAATGACAACTGTAGTTTGTTTTCAAGTGTTTGGAGTGCTTGTGTATTAGCAGAAGACATGACTATTTCAAGATTGTTAAATATCATTTCTAGTACACAAGTGTAAAAGTGAATGAAATATTTGTAACTTCAGATCTGATGCAGTACAAAAAGCTACTCTTTAATCATAATGATGGAAAATTGTTGCATTTTCACATTGAGTATTTATTGCCCAGTTTACCTTCATTGCAATGAGTTAGTTTTATCTCTGCTTGTGATCTACCCATTTCTTGCATCATGAAACAGGAGCATTTCCATTTCAGTGCAGCAGTGACTGATGTGCTCCTGATGCCAAGTATGTATGTTCGACAATACAAGTGAGGCATTCTGACATCTACGAGACATGCTAACATATGCCAGCAAAATCCATGCTATCATTTAAATATGGGCTATTATCAAAGAAAATCTACTCATTGGCATTTGTGAATTTTCACAAGACATAGGAACAAAGTCAAGCCATTCAGTCCATTGAGTAGCTCCATTTTATGGGCAAATTCTCTATAGCTTATAGGAAAAGCAAAATAATACATTCATCAGCTGGGACCAAAATTAACTGTTTTCTGTCTCAACATTTTTCTACCTGATCTGAATGTTTCCAACAATTTTTATTTTTAGTTCAGTGTGGGTGCTTCAGTTTCTCCTCAATCCAAAGGCTTACAGTTTAGTAGGTTAATTGGTCATTGTCAATTGTCCCGTGGTTAGGCTAGAGTTAAATAGGCGCGTTGCAGGGTGGTGTGGCTTATTGGGCTGGAAAGGCCTGTTCCACGTTATATCTCTAAATGAATCAAAATAAATAAATCTTTGGCATCCATACTTTTATTTCATAGAAGTATCTTAACTGTATTCTTAAAATGTATCAGATTTCCAAAATATCACAATGCAACACACACAAAATCCTGGAGGAACTCAGCAGACCAGGCAACATCTATGGAAAAGAGTAAATATTTGACATTTTGGGCTGAGACCCTTCATCAGCATTTCATGAAGAAGTCCTGATGAAGGGTCTTGGCCTGAAGCGTCGACTATTTACTCTTTTCCATAGATGCTACCTAGCCTGCTGAGTTCCTCCAGCATTTTGTGTGTGTTGCTTCCAAAACATCATGCTTGTTCTACTCATTGATACTCACTGGTCTGAATTTTCATTTGTTCCAGATTACCTTCAGTTGAAATTTCTCAGTTGCTCATTGAGGTCTGCTGAAGGGTCTCAGCCCGAAATGTCGACTGTAGTCTTTTCCATAGATGCTGCCTAGCCTGCTGAGTTCCTCTAACATTTTGTGTGTGTTGGAAAGAGTTTGTACATTTTCGCTGTGACGGCTTGGGTTTTCTCCATGTGCTCCAGATTCCCCTCATATTGCCAAGACATACAGGTTAGAAAGTTGTGACATGCTGTGTTGGTGCTATGCATGGCGACACTTGTGAACTATCCTCAGAATATCCTCGGATTGGCTTGGTTGTTGTTGCAAATGACATTTCAATGTATAGTTGTGGTCTTGACGTACGTGTGACAAAGTTAATTTTCATAATCTAATCTTGCTGCCTTTGAAATATATTTTAGCACTTTGTCCAATGTGTCAGTTATTTGGACAACTTTTCTTATATTGTTTTGGCACAATAATTACCAATTTGCTCTTTCAAAACTACATTGTTAAATGTGCAAAATTGTTAGTGGGAAGATGTCAGTTATATTTTGCAAATTGCTGATGTTGCAATACAGAGATGGGATGTAGATCTACCACATGCTTGGTTTATAGCAAATTTAGTTAGAATTGGGTGTGTACACTCTGATCAAAACGGATAAATAAGTTTCTTTCTAGTGACAACTAGGTTTATGGAGCAGAGTTTTATAAGAAAATGCTGAACTTGGGCGGGGGTGTGGAATTCAAAATAAATTTATTATCAAAGTACATGTGTGTCATCATATACAACCCTCAGATTCACTTCCTTGTTGATATTCATAATAAATAGAAAGAAATGTAATAATCAATGAAAACTAACAAGCAACAGATGTGCAAAAGACAACAAACTGCAAATACAAAAAGAAAAGATAATAAGCAATAAATATTGAGAACACAAGTTGTAGAGCCTTAAAAGTGAGTCCCTAGGTTGTGGAATTAGTTCATTGGGGTGAAGATATCCCCTTTTGCCCTTTAGTTGTGTAGAATTTATGAATACAGAGGTCCAAAAATTTTGTTTTCAGTGTATATCATGGTATATATTTTGTGAAATGAAATTCCATTTATAGTTGTGAGTTCTTGTTGCTTTTCATAGGCAATAAAGGCTCGGCATTGGATTGCAGCAGTTCACTTGGATAAAACCTTATATGGTAGTTTACTTTCTATCTGTTTGTCTCATTAGAGTCTGCAATTAGACTACACAAACATTCCAGGAATTGCAGCTTTGAGATGGGAAGTACCACGAGCAAACTCAGTTTTATTGTGGTTTTTGATTTGCACCTATGCTTGGAGAAAGCTTTGTGTGACTGCTGATGCTGGAAATCAGAGCAGCAGCAACACAAAATGCTGGAGGGAACTCCACACGTCAGGCAGCATCTATGGAAATGAATAAACAGTCAACTTTTCAGGCAGTGTTGTCATGACTGACTGTCTACGAAATCTCTGAATATGATTTAAGTTGATTTAATTTTAAAAGTTAAGAGCATGGGTGGGAACATCTGTTAGTTTCACAAAGTCCAACAGCGGGTCTGAGCAGTTTCACATCAACTGTTGAGTTGCTCTGAGTACCCCGCCCTTTCTATTAACCTCTCATTACATCACCATTGGGATCAGTGCCTTCAGCTGCTTTGGCTCTATGCACTGAAATTCCTTCCCTCAAGTATTCAGTATCTCTCTTTAAGAAACAACTTGTAACACCACTGTTTTGTCTGCCTACTATTTTTAACTTTTGAGATCCTAACAAGAATGTTTTGGGGATATGTTCTGAGGTTGTGGCTTTAGTGTGAGTGCAGTGGTGTATTAGCAATTGGAAGTAGTGAAGCCTGCTGAATGGAGAGCCCATGTTAAACTTCGAAACTCGATCTCCAATGCAGGCATTTAATTTCATTTATAGGCACAAGATACTGCAGATGCTGGACATCCAGAGCAGCATACACAGAAAGCTGGATGAGCTTAGTAGGTCGGGCAGCATCCATGGAAAGGAATAAACAGTTAGCATTTATGGCTGAGAACCTTCAGGACTGGAAAGGAAAGGGGAAGTAAGCCAGGATAAGTTGAGGAGCGGGGAAGGAGTACAACCTGTACAGAGGGGAAGCAGTTAAGAGGGTCTTGATGAACTCCAGTCAAAGGGAAGATTTAAATTTCTTGTGGGTAGATATACCTCAAAGAGATGTTGCCATGGAGCAGCAAATGATTCTGCAGATGTGGGAACATACACACAATGTTGGAGGAACTCGGCAGGTCAGGCATCATCTTGTGATTTTCAGTTATATATGTGATACTGAGTATTAAATAGTGGATCTTAAAACTTAGCTTTGGCTTGCTTGAGTCTCTGTCTAGTCTCCATCTGGTCTAAAATTTAGCCAAACTTCATCTGAACTCCCTTTCAGGTATTGTAGTCACATTATACCTTGTGTATCTTTTTCAATGTATGTGAATTGAACACACCTTGGGAATGTCTTTCAAGATGAAGAAAGCTTTATCAGATTTTAATTAAACTTTGGGTCTTTGTTTAAAAACTAATGTCATGATGTGTTTTGGATTTCTGACCAAGTGGTCAATTGAATTCATTGTGCATACACACTTTTTTTAAGAACGTGTTTCCATAAACTTTCTAAACTTGAATCTTGTAATTTGTAATGATGACAGTCTGGATGGAGCAAAGATTATCTTTATTAACTTTATCACATGCACATCGAAAAATCAAAAACAGGCAAAATGTGTTGTTTATGTGAAATCGAATCAGCGAGAATTGTGCTGGGCAATCACAAGTATTGCCATGCTCCTGGGTGCCAGCATAACATGCCTATAACTCATTAACACTAGTGGTATATCTTTGGAATGTGGGAGGAAACCATACAGTCACGGGGAGGACATACAAACTCCTTACAGACAGTAGCAGGAATTGACTCTGATCAGTGATCGATGGTGCTGTAAATGAGTCATCCTGAGTTCTACGCCACAGTTGTGCCCCAGTTGAACAATCAAGTTGCACTGGTTTCCCAGAGTTTTTAGTCCAAGGCAAACCAGACTCTTCTCGCTGAAATCCACAACTACAGAGAATGCAAAACTCTAGGTGTGATCTAATGTGTAATGCAGCTTAATAAGTTACTGGTCTTGTTATCCAGAAGCATTGATTGATGATTTGAAATCACAACTTCATTTATCGGATTTAAAGGTGAGACCAGCTTATTTGTCACATATGCATCAAAACATACAGTGAAGTATGTCATTTGTGTTAATGACCAACAGTCTGAGGATGTGCTGGGTGCATCCTGCAAGTGTCACCATGATTCTGCTGCTAAATAACCCTGACCCATACATCTTTGGAATGTGGGATGAAACCGGAACACCTGGAGGAAACCTGTACCTTCATGGGGAGAAGTGGAAACATAGAAATTCCTTATAGACAGTAGCAGAAAATGAATCCTGATGATTGATGCTTTAGAGCATTAAACTACCCCTCCCCGCCCCAACCCCAGACAGGGAATTTGAATTCAGTGAAATGAAAATTTGGACTTAAATATATCACAGGCAGTGATCATGGGAGAGACAGCAAGCTAGACTATTGGCTCCTGAAACTTCGAAAAATAATGGAATGCAATGTGCTGCTGCCTCAAAACAAATTTCGCATCACATGTCAGTGGAAATAAATCTGGTTCTGATTTTTTAAAGTATTCAATATATTATGAAATGATAAATTAGCTTGCTGGGTGGTCTCTGACTTGGGACCTAGGCTCTTCAGGCATCAAGACCATAAAAGCAGAATTAGGTCATTCGGCCCATTGAGTCTGCTCTGCCATTCTATCATAGCTGATTTATTTTCCTCCTCAAACCCATTCTCTTGACTTCTCCCCGTAACCTTTGATGTCCTTCCTAATCACCCAATGACTTACCCACCACAGCTGTCTGTGCAATGAATTCTACAGATTCACCAACCTCTGGTTTAGAAAAAAAATCCTTGTAGTCTGTATTAAAGTGATGCCCCTCTATTCTGAGGCTATGTACTCTGGATTTTAAGACTCCTCCACTCTAGGAAACATCCACTTAACGTCTATTCTTTCCAAGGTCTTTTAATATTCGATGGGTTTCAATGAGAATCCTCCCCTATTCTAAACTCCAACAAATTGTAGAAATTTGCAGTTGTGCTCCACAAAAGGTAGTACTAAATTAATCTTTACTTTTAAATGAGAGATTTTTCATCCAAAATTTTAGCGTGGGGGTGGTGGGCAGGTAAAAACATGCATGTGTTTGGGCAGCACATTAGCTTTAATGTCATCAAAAGGTACAGTGTACTTGAGGGCTAAATGGGCCTCTAATATAATGTAACTGGTTAATTGTGAAGAAGAATCAGCTATCCTTTCCTGATTTGGCCTGTGTGTAACTCCAGGATCTCTGCAGTGTGATTTCCTACTAGCTACTCCTTGTTATGGCCTAGTCAACACCCATATGAAATTACAATAAAGTACAGTATGGATAAGAGGACATTGAAAATATACAGCTGCTGCAGATCTGAAATAGAAACAACATCCTGGAAACATTCACTGAGCAAGAAATAGTGAACATTTCAGATCAGAGGAGGAGAGATGATCTGGAATCGCTTTCTGCATGATACTAAACAGATACCCAGCTTAGCCAACCCTGCCTGTTCATCTTCAATTGTGTATGAAAACGTGTTCGATTGGGATTTTGCCCAGAAGTGGTGCTGTCTCAACTCCAACCTTATTCAAGAAGCTTAACACCATCCAGGCGGAATTAGCTTGTCTTTCAGCTTCTTCAACGATAGTGTAGGGATGGTGTATATTATTTGGTGCCTATTGTAAGAACTCCTCAGACTTAGTTGCAGCTTAATTCACCAACTGTTTGTGGTCTAGAATAGCAAGAGCAGAAAAGCACATAGGGCAAGTCGATTGTTGTAAGTTTTATCCCGTTCCAGACTGAGAATATTTTACAATTCCTCAAACACTGGATCAAAATCCTAGAATTTCTCATGGAGCAAAACCTTTGGGAGTGTCTTCACGAGATGGCTACTGTGGTTCAAGAAGGTAGTTCACCAACGTTCCGAAGAAAATGCCAATTCATTCTGGACATCACAATGCCCAATTAGGAGGAAATGTTGCAAGTTGTTAGTTACTGAATCTCAAACTTGAAATGCATAACCATAGGGACCAAAACTGTTCAACCCTAATTGACTGATTGAGTAGTTTGGCAGTGTTACACTGACATGAGAAGTAATTTTGTTTGACTGTCAATTTGGAATATCATTCAAATGTCCTTGAACATTTAACAAGGATTTGCTAGCTGGATCTACACATGTAAATTTAAACTGGAAGTATCCAAGTGAAGAAAAATATTTCTTTTTGATGTTTATTGTGAGGAACGGTAACACAAGAACTATGCCTTTGATATGGTGTGATGTGCTCTTCATGATGGTGAATAACTGGGCAAGCTTTTTATAAATGAATGTTTATTTAGAGATAGTGTGGCCCATCTGTGGAATTTGTTTCCATGAGCAGCCGTGGAGGCCAAGTCGTTGGGTGCATTTAAAGCAGAGATAGCTTCTTGATTAGCCAGGGCATCAAAGGGTATGAGGAGAAGGCAGGGGAGGAGGGGATGACTGGAAGAATTGGATCAGCCCATGATTGAATGGCGGATTGGACTCGATGGGCCGAATGGCTTACTTCTGCTCCTATGTCTTAGGATCTTAATTACTTGCGCCGCCCAGCAACCCCCCCATTTAACTTTAGTCTAATCACAGGACAATTTACAATGATCAGTTAACCTACTAATCGGCACATCTTTGGAATGTGGGAGGAAACCAGAACACCCCGAGGAAACCCATGTATTTGTTGAGAGGACGTACAAACACCTGATAGACGATATCATAATTGAACTCCGAATTCTGCCCTGAGCTGTAATAGTGTCAGTTAGCCACGATACTACTGAGGAGTCCCAAATAAATAAAATAAACAAAAAAAAAAGTAATGAGCGTTGTGATAGTATTAGAGATAGGCTGTGATAGAAGAATGAGAGTATTGTGAACATGTGATGTTGGCACCAGAATGTGACGATCCTTGTGGGCTGCCCTGTCATGTATTTGCTGATGATGCAAATGACACATTTCACTGTTATCTAGTCTGATTGCTCAGATAATGTGCCCAAACCAGCAAGCTTCTGCTTAGAAAAAGTGCTGCAAGGTGAACCAAGCTGCAATTTATGTGAATTTTTGTAACACCAGCACTGTTCATCAACAGTTAATTTTTTATAGAAATAGAATGGTTTTCTGAAATTTATAACCAGTCTAGCCATGTTGGTTTTTCTTGGTTCTTTTAGTGTGCAGGTTGTGCAGTACTACTGTTGGTGTCCATTTGGTAGTATAAAATCTAGCTGTTAACTCATGGAATTGGGTTGATTACTATTAATTTGAGAGAATGAGTAGGAAGTAAGTGGCCAATTGCTTGGCAGTCTGAGAAGATTTTCCTATTGACCTGTCCATGGGTTAGGATGAGGAATGTTTCAACTGATTTATGCACTATGCTCCTTGAAATAGTTCTAGCTGATCAGGTGAAAAGATGTTGTTCAAAATGTAAACCAATTACTTAAAAAATGAAGGGTCATGATGAAGGGGTTTTGGCCCCAAATGCCGAATATTTACTCATTTTCATTGATGTTGTTTAACCTGCTGAGTTCCTCCAGCAAAAATTGTAGGATTGGAGGAGGTAAAAGTTAAATTAAGGTCCCAGTCCTTAATCAGTACTAATGAAAGGTCTTGGCCCAAAACATCAATTGTTTATTCCCCTCTTTAGGTGCTGCCTGACTTGCTGAGTTTCTTCAGCATTTTGAGTTGCTCAAGATTGCCAGCATCTGTAAAATATCTTGTGCTGAAGCTTTCACAATTAATTCTTATTTTAAATTATATTATTTTCTCCTTGCTTTGACCTTGCTTGAAGACTTGAATACCAGTATAACTTGGAAATGGCAGTTAATTGAAGGTGTATACACAGTGGTAACTTGCTATATATAACTTCAGGTCAGTCACGAAAATGGCTGTGTGAGGAGTCCACTTAAATAGCCTGCACTTAATTCAAAGTCACCATATATGACCACATGAGATTTGTTTACTTGTGGGCATACTCAGTGAATCCAAGAACTGTAATAAAATCAATGAGATACCACACCCAACAGGGCAGACAATCAATGTGCAAAAGACAAATTGTGTAAATACAAAAGAAAAAAGCAAAAATAATAAAATAAGCAATAAATATCAAGACCATGAGATGAGTCCTTAAAAGAGAGTCAATAGTTTGTGGGAACATTTTAATGACAGGGCAAGTGAAGTTGAGTGCAGTTATCCCCACTGGTTCACAAGCCTGATGTTTGAGAATAACAACTGTTCCTGAACCGGGTATTGAGGCTCCTGTACCACCTTCCTGATGGCAGCAGCGAGAAGAGAGCATTGCATGGCTTGGTGGGCGTCCTTGATGGATGCTGTTTTCCTGCGACAGCATTCCGTGTAATGTTACTCAACGGCAGGGATGGCTTTATCTGTGAAGGACAAGGTTGTATCCACTTTTTTTTTGTAGGATTTTTGTAGCTTGACTGTAGAAACATAGATTCCTACAGCAAAATTTTGTTTTGACTTTCTGGCCGAATGTCAGTGACTGCCAGGGTATCAGAAGAGTGCATAATACCAGGTGCCTTGTTTATTTTATCCTACTCTAATGATTAAAGGCTAAAGGAGTTTTTATATAATAGAACTAATTGCCGAGGTAGACAAAAAATGCTGTTCCCTTTTCTCAATTCCTTCGACTTCGCATCTGGTCCCAGCAGGAGGCTTTCCTTTCCAGGATATCAGATGTCGTCGTCCTTCAAAGAATAGGGTTTCTCTTCCTCCACCATTGAAGCTGTCCTGACCTACGTCGCCACCAGTTCCCAGGTATCTGTACTTACCCCATCTTCCTGCCACTTCAACATTGATAGAGTTCTTGTTGTCCTTACTTAGCACCCCAGAAGCCTCAGCAGCCTCCGCAATCTCTAAAAGGATCCTACCACCAAAGATATCTTTACCCCACTTCTTTCCCCCCACCCCACCCCCACTCTCCACTTTCCATAGGGATCAGTCCCTCTATGATTCCCTTGTCAGTGCATCCCTCCAGCACTTAACCCTGCAAACGGCCAAAGTGCTATACCTGCCCATTCACCTATTCACCTCCTCCCTCGCCTTCATCCATGGCCCCAAACAGTCCTTCCTGGTGAAGCAACACTTCACCTGTGAACCAGCTGGGGTCATTTATTGTCTGGTGCTCCTATTGCAGCCACCTCCACATTGGTGAGACCCATCGTAAATTGGGGAACTGCTTTGTCGAGCACCTTCACTCCATCCACCAAAAACAGAACTTCCCAGTTACCAAACATTTTAATTCCGGTTTCCTTTCTGGTACTTCCTGGTCTAGGGACTCCACTTGTGCCACAATGAGCTACCCTGAGGGTGGGGGAGCAACACCTTGTATTCCGTCTAGGTAGCCCCCAACCTGATAGCATGAATATTGATTTCTCCTTGTATTAAAATATTTCTCTCCCGCTCGCCTCTCTTTCCCATTATGACCTCTGCCTCTTACCTCTTCTCACCTACCAATCATTTCCCTCTGGTGCCCATCCCTCACCCTTTCTCCGGTCAGATTCCTTCCTCTCCAGCCTTTGTTTTTCCTACCCACCTGGCTTCACCTTCTGACTCTTCTACTTTCCCTCCGCCACCTGTTTGTTCTGGCGTTTTCTCCCTTTCCAGTCCTCAGGAAGGTTCTCAGCCCAAAATGTTAACTGTTCATTTCTATTAATGCTGCCTGACCTGCTGAGTTCCTCCTGCATCCTGTGTACATTGCTTTAGATTTCCAGCATCTGCAAATTTTTTGTTTATAATTGCAGGCGCTCTCAGGTGGAGACTTACTGCCTGCAGGTTTTAGGGTGATCTTGTGTCCCAAAGTACATGCTGATAAGCATAAACTACTTGGTAACCCCAAATGGATGTCAGAGCAAGGTGCTTTTCAAAAGGCAAGTGAGACGGTGTTATGTTCCTTAAATACCTTCAAGTAACTGAACAGAAAATGTAATCAAAATCCAGTGCACTGTTAAGAGATTTTTTTAACATTTAGTATGTTAAATTTATTTCAATTACAAGGTAATATTGATAAGAGAGGAAAAATCAGTGGATGAGCCTATGCAGTATTGCATAGAAGAAGATGGTGCAGCGAACAACACAACTAGAGGTGACATCCTTCAAACAGTTCACAAAATGACTACTTTCAAATATAGTTCTGCTGCTATTAGCTGTGATTTACATTTTGTTGGTGTTTTTGGGCTAATTGAGCGATCCGGCATGTCGCTGTCTCTGAAGGAATTCAGTGAAATTTGAAGCAGAGTGTGTGGCTTGGAGGCAGAGAGTCCTGGAGGTGATGTGTGACCAATATAGAGTCCGTTTCTTGCCGATGTTGCCAATTAAAGGTGAGCGGGCGTTCATTGCCATCGACCTGCATTTGACCGGTCTCTCTCTTGCTTGCTGCTCCCAGAGGAGGAAAGATCTGGAGTCTTGGTTCACTCAGGGTTTGTGGATTGGATTCCGTAGTTCATGTTATGATGTGTTTCTGGTTACCCACTCTTTTTATTGCTATTTTGTGTGATTTTGATCGGGGCGGACGGGCTCTGTGACCTGCAGTCAACAAACAAAATAGTGGTGAATTGAACTGAACTTTATGAACATTTCAAGAGTGTTTCAGTGGTTTGATATTTTATATTCCGTGTTTTTTTGTGTGTGTGTTTTTTAATCTCATCAGTCATTTTTGTTCTGATTATTGGGTCATTTTGCATCTTTGTAACTATATGTTCCCATTCTCTGAAGTCTGGAAACTTTAACTAGAGCTAAGCAGTGGCATGAAATGCTTTGTAATGTTAAATTGAATTATAATGGAGATAATTGCAATTTCATTAAGACTTAAAAAAGATTCTTCCAAGAAACTTGTGCTAAGCTAGGCATTTTTATATTTCCATACAAGCTTTGCCTTCAAATAATGGTTCTTTTACAACTTTTAATTCAGTAAATGCAATTGGCTTTAGACTGCCTGAGCAAATGGAAAGCGTGTATATGTTAGTGCAGGAATTTTCTAAAGGGGCTTGCAGTTTAATGATGGACAAGAACTTCCTGTTTGTTGCAAGCATGCTGCACTTACAGCTTTGAAAATAATTGTGCAATTTCCTGTGTCAGTCTGAGTGCAACTATCAACTCTTCTGCATTTGCTGCTTGTCCAATGCTTTGTTCTTTTGAGCAAAATTCTTCAAGGTGAACTTTGAAATTTGCAGTATTGGACTGAATCTTAATAAAGAATTTCTTAAGTTTTAATGAAATTGCAATTCCAAGAAACACACACCTTAAATTTAAATCACATCTTTCATCTGTCCTTACAGAACAACTCAAAGGGTTTGCACAAGATGAAGACTTTTAAAGTGTGGTTACTGTTATAATACATGGACTATACAGTTTGTGCAGATAGGTTTCTCAGTTAACAAAAGAAGTTATCTGTCAATGTAAGATTGGTTAAGAGTATTGGAGTAAACTCTTCCCTCCCCGAATGCTTGTCTAAATTTCCAATATTTTAATACTCCGGGCACACCTCTTTGACCCATTCAAGGGCAAATGTTAATCCATTTAAGACAGCCCAGGCTGGAATTGCTTCTTTAAGCTGTCTCCAGCTTGACTTTCCTTTCAAGAATGTTCTTAAATCATTCCAGTCCAAGGTTTGGGCCAGCTGTCTTAGTTCCTCTTTCTCATCAGTTGATTTCTCTTGACGTTAAGCATATTGAGGTGTTCTGGGTACAATATAAATGCATATTGAGGTATTCTGGGTACAATATAAATACATAAAATTGTGATCAGTTAGTAAACATGGCAGTAATGAGAATTTCCATGATATTGCCAGTCTAAGCATTGAATGAGCTTATTCTGGACTTATTGATAATTAGCTTGGTGGCATTCTGTATCTGTCTGCTACCAGAAGTCACATTGTTTGCCAGCAATTTGTTTCCCAAAACAGTTGCTTCTCTCAATATATGAAAATGACAGTGAACTGTCAGGACAGCAGGAAAGGTCATTGGCTCCAGTCTACCATTGCCACAGGGCTCAGTGTCCAGGCCAGAGGAATGCTATTGCAGGTATTACCCACCCAGCAAACTGTCTTTTTCAAAGGCTTCCTCCTGGAAAGCACTATTAGCTATTAAAACAAAAAACTTCACTCCGTCTTAAAAACTTTCTTCCCCCAGGTAGTTAATTTTTTTTATTAAGTGCAATCGTGAGCAATAGCCAGATCAGAAATGCTGATCAAGTCAACTAGTTCCCTATCTCTGATAGGCCAATCAGATGGTTCACTGCTGCTCAGCGACAGAACAGCAAGTACATAGAACAGGCACAAGGGTCGCTAGCCCCTGTACCCCAGAAACACACCTGAGCGGTGCGGCGGAGATATGTGCTATGCATGACCTGATCTGAAAGCATCATGTTGACTCATAACAGATCGTGTTCACGGTGGAACAGCTTGGTTAAAGATGGGGTGATCAGCACTGATGGACGAATTATACCTCCACTACCCCTTTCTGATCAACCATTCTAGTTAGCTCCCCCCGCCCCCTTTATATATTACCTCAGACACTGCATTGTAAGGCACTTTTTATAATGTTGTCTATGTTGAAAATTCATCCTGGTATTTGGGTATTTATGCACATTTTATTCATATCTGTACTTTTAATTTTATATTTTATATAATTCTTTATTCTGTATAATTGTTGAATGTTATTTTTTGTCTAATAAATTCCTGATACTGTACATGCAAATGTATTTGGAGAATAAATTTCCTCCTTATGTTAGTGGTATAACAAATGGGATTGCACATTAAGATCTTCAGTTTGAAATTTAATTTTTTCATCTGTCTCATTGCAAGTTCATTTGAATGAAGTCATCCGTGATGTTCTGCATTTAATTCTTTAAGGTAAAGCGATGGGCGCACAAAATTACAAGCTGTTGCATTGCAGGCATTTTTTCCATTCGGATTTTCAGCCAACTATAATGGTGCACAAACATTTCCACTTCAACTGTTCAAAGTACTTAGCTGGATAAGTATAGATTTTCCCCTCCCAGACATGTCTGGTTACAGTATTTTTTAGCTGTTTAGTGTTTGGATAATTTATTGCCAATAGAATAATTTGAGACTGTCAATTAGAAATATTGCTTAAGAAGCATATTGTATTTGAGCTTTTCTCCTGCAGGCATATTAAGTTCCCAAAAGAAGAAAGACCGCAGAATTGTTTGGCCATTTCACTATCTTAGCTGGCTGTAGTGTCATCCGTGCTGGATTGAGCTTTGAGCTCGCAACTCGGCCCCGTAAAAAGTAGACAAATGCTTAAAAAATTGGCAAATTTGTCGTCTGATGCACCACAAGGGGCGGAGAGGAACAACAAAAACAAAGAAAACACTGAATTAGTGATCATCATTTCAAAAGTTTAACATTTGGCTAACAACTTCAAGTCTGCTGGAGGCCTGGTGGTCTGTCCTCGGGTTGGAGGACTGTGTGGGTGGGAGGGAGGAAAGGGGCTTGCTGTTTTTGTTGCTTGTGTTCTGTGTCATTCTGCTGAACATTATGTTGGTTCCAGAATGTATGACGACACAGTCTGCCTCCAACATACCTTACATGTGTTGATTGTTAAAGGAAACGATGCATTTCACTGTTTCAATGTACATGTGATAAAGAAATGAATCTGCCCAATTGTTCTTGAAGGAAATTTAACAGGAATAGATTGATCCAAGATAGGTTTTATGATTCTATAGAAATTGAAAACGTTAAGTGGATTTGATCACAATTTTAATCTTTCAGAACTGTAACAATACTAATTTGAGGGGGAAGGTTCTGATTAACCAAGCTTGAGTATAAAAGAGAGTCTTCTCTGAGGTGTGTCGCTTATCAAGGTGGAGAGGCTTGAGTTCCTGAGATCCCGAGAGCAGTGCTATCTGGAGCTTAACTAACTGGCCATTAGCTCCTGGTAGGGTCACCCATGGCAGTAAGGTCAAGGAACAATTCAACCAAGACCTCAACAGTGGAACTGGTGAAAAATGACGTATCACAGTGGCAGTGAAGGCAGAAAAAGGCTGCAGCAGTGGTTAATCCCCATTTGTCCTGCATTCCCTGCTCCTGTCCCTGACCTGTTTGGTCTGTGGCTGGTCCCCATTTGTCCTGCATTCCCTGCTCCTGTCCCTGACCTGTTTGGTCTGTGGCTGCCTATGCATCAGCCTTCCCACATTAAACAAAGTCACACAGAGGTGTTCTCCATGAATGGAAGCCACTCTAACATACCGGAAACAATTCTTTTGGAGAACATCATGCTCTATTCTAGTGATTGTGCTATATAAAGGAGAATGTATAACACTTTGACTTGTCCTGAGGACAGACATTCATTCAGGGCTTAAAACTGAAATCACCAGCAAACACGAAATTAACACATTATCAGGGCAGCATGTAAGAAATAGGCATTATATTGATGTGTCTAGACAGAGCTTATTTTTGACAACTGAGGCTGTAAGTGACCCCTTGCTTTTGATCTTGTGATGAGTAACAAAACTGCTTTGCAGAAGTTTGGTGCTTTGCTGGCTCTCTATATGACAACCAACACACAGAGGCTTTTGTGAGTGAAGGGTCAGAGAATCAACAAAATTATGCTGCACTATGATGTCTTTTGTTTGCTAACTTAATTACACCTGTCAAATTTTGTCTGGCTCATAAATTGGGCAGTCTTTTGGCTTTGGAGTTATTCCTTTTCCTCTGTGTGGCATAGCGAAGAGATGGTTTTAGCACGTACTAGCATTTTCCCTGTGGCATTCCTATCTTCTATTCTCCACACAAAATTTTAACATTCCTTTTAAAATTTGCATTTCCTCTCATTTAAAATGGTAAAATGTTGAGAGACAATGTTTTTCTCCAACAAAGTACAGAATTTGGTGCTCTCTTGTTGTAGGGTATCATCAGATGTGTTGTATGTGTTGGCCAGGCAGGTCCCTTTACTTTCAGAAGCTGGGGCATGCTAGATAAAAGAGAAATAAATTTGATAACTTGACATAAGTGTGTACACAAGTGGAAGAGTAACCTTGTACGTATAGTTTTGTAATCTCCAATCCAATAATCCTTCAAAGTAGCCACATTTCACCAGTTCTGGATTCCACAATTGGTCCATGCCTTCATTTGTCAAGATCGTAAGGTCTGGAATACCTTTCCTAAATCTTTCTTCTTCCTCAAAAACCAATCCCTGACTAATTTTTTGATCATCTCTCACATTGCCATTAGCTTCAAAACAAGAAGTAAGCACTGGAACCTTGACCACATTGGTCATAAGTGAACTAAAGTTGTCACTTCCCCAGTAGTACATTTTTAAAATCTGCATTTCAACCCATTTACTTACACAGTGTGTAGATGAACTGGCATATTTCATAATTGTTTTTCTGTGAGATGCTTAGCATTGATTTTTAAAACATTGAACTTCAGATTCATTTGTTAAATATGTATATATTTGTAATTTATTTATTATGTATTGCACTCTACAGCTGCTGCAGAACAACAAATTTTACAATGTATGCTAATAGTATTAAACCTGATTCTGAACATTTATGTGTCATGGAGCAATGTTGAATTGTGAAAGATGAAAATTTCTAAATTGAGTTCTTGCAGTTCTTCAAAAGGCCTTAACTTCAAAATACTGCCTGTTTCATACTACACATTAATTTCTGATTATTTCTGCTTATGATTTCATTGTAATGCCATGGTTGCATCACAGACTGGTATGGCGCCTTCATTGCACAGGATCCCAAGAGGCTGAAGAGTGTTGTAAAAACAGTACAACACACTGTAGGCCTTTTGGCCTGAGGTGTTGTGGTGACAAATATAAACCAACTCTACAATCAATCCAAATCCTCCCTTCAACACAACCTTAGCCTCTCCCTGTTCCTGACATCTATGAGTCTCTAAAAGGTCCCTATTACATCAGCATCTACCACCACCCTGACAGTGTGTTTCAAACCTACCACTCTCACTGTATTAAAAATGACATTTCCCCTAAATGTTCTTTCCCCTCACATTGAACAGTTGTCCTGTAGTATTGGCTGTTCCTATCCTGACCTTGCTATCTGTGCCTCTCAATCTTTTACAACTGTCAAGCTAGTTTTCATTCCCCATTGCTCCAAAAAGAAAAGCCCCAGCTTGCTTAACCTTTCCTCAAGACTTTCTCTAATTCAGGCAACACCAGTTACCTACCTCGAGGCAGAATACGTTCCATGAGAAATTCTGCAGCGGCTGGAAATCCAAAACAACACACGAAATGCTGGAGGAACTCAGCAGGTCAGGCAGCATCGATGGAAATGAATAAACAGTGTTTCGGGCTGAGACCCTTCTTCAGTACTGGAAAGGAAAGGGGGAAAAACAATTAAAAGGTAGGGGAAGCAGAATAAGCTAGAATGTGATGGGTGAAGCCAGGTGGGTAGGAAAAGTAAAGGGCTGGAGAGAAGGGAATCTGATACAGTGGACCACAAAAGGAGGGGAGGCAGGGGGAAGTAATAGAAGAGGTAAGAGGCTAGAGTGGGGAATAGAAAAGGCGAGGGTTTTTTTTTTAAAACCGGGAAAAATCGATATTCATGCCATCAGGTTGGAGGCTGTTCAGACGTAATATAAGGTCCTCTGCCACCCTGACAGTGGCCTGATTGTGACAAAGAGGAGGCCTTGGACCACTTCTGCTGCTTGCAGGGTTAAATGCCGGGAGGGATGAATGGACAAGGGAATTATGGAGGAGCGATCCCTGCAGAAAGATGGGTTGGAAGGAGATAGATTTGGTGGTACGATCCCTCTGGGGATGAAGGAAGTTGCAGAGAATGGTGTTGGATGCGGAGGCTCATGGGTGGTATGTAAGGATGAGGAATTCTGTCACTGTTAAGGCACCGGGAAGATGGGGTGAATGCGGGTGTTTGGGGAAGAGGAGATGCAGTTGAAGGCAGTCATCAATGGTGGAGGAAGGGAAACCCCGTTCTTTGGAGGAGGTGGTCATCTCTGATTCTTGGAAAGAAAAGCCACATTCTTGGACAGATGCAGTGGGAAAAAAAGAGAATAGCATTTTTGCAGGAGATGAGATGGGAAGAATTATAGTCAGAATAACCTTGGGAATTGGTAAGTTTATAAAAGATGTTGATTGACAGTTTGTCTCAGATGGAGACAGATTAAGAAAAGGAAGGGAGGGAGGTGTCAAAAATGGACCAAATGAATTTTAGTGCAGTGAGGAAGATGGAAGCAAAGTTGATGGATTTGATTAGCTCAGCATGGGTGCATGAAGCAGCACCAATGCAGTTGTCAGTATAGAGGAGGAAAAGTTGAGGAGCATAACCAGGGAAGGCTTGAAACTTGGACTGTTCAACGTATCCAGCCAAAAGGCAGGCACACCTGGGGCCCATGTTGGTGCCCGTGGCTACCCCTTGAGTTCTGGAGAAAGCAGGAGGAGCCAAAAGGAAAATTGTTGAGAATGAGTGGTGATGGAAAGGAACTATGTTCTTTTATTGAGAAAGAAGGGGAGAGCTTTAAGGCCTTCCTGATGGGGAATAAAAGTTTGTCAGGATTGGATGTCTGTGGTGAAAATGAGGCAGTCAGGGCCAAGGAATTGAAAGTTAGTGAGGAGGTTGAGAGCATGAGAAGTACTGTGAATGTTTGTTGGAAGGGACTGAACCAAGGAGGATAGAATGGAGTCAAGATATGAAGATGCTAGTTCACTGGGGCTGGAGCAGGCAGAGACAATGAGCTATCCTATCTGGAGTCAGATTTACGGATCTTGGGTCGAAGTGAGCAGTGCGGGATAAGGGAACTGGGTGTCTGTATAGTGAATTTAAGAACCAACACACCCAAGGATGTGCTTGGAGGCAGCTTGCAAGTGTTGCCACAGTTTCCATTGCCACCATACTGTGCCCCCAGTGCTCATCAGAACAACACAAGCAGCAGCAGCAACAACAGTAAAAGAATGCTGAGTACACTTCCTCGGACTCTCAGGCTTCCAACCTCCAGTCCCAACCCAGGGGCTTTGACCTTCTTGTCTATACTACAGGACTTGTCGATCGTGTGTTTATCTTGGGTCTATACATCTGGATGCACACGGACCTGTAACCCGGGGTTTGTGGGGGGAGAGGTCAGGGTTGGTCACCAGCCCTTGTGATTACCTCCAATCCGGCACCTGCCGACTTCTACTGCGGGTCTCCTCAGCATGCCTGCCAACCCAGTCTCCGGGATCACTGTCCTTTATCTCATGGAGTGCTCCAACCTGAAGCCTGAACACCAGCTCCTGCCCCTGACTTTACTGCCCGTCATCTCCAACTCTTGTTCATCCCTGACCCTAACCTCCCGCAATGTCCCCCAAACCATTGCTGTGAACCTTAAAGAAACGTGTATTTGAGCCATGACATCAGACCTTGCAACACTGTGCTTTCTTGACCAGGAACTGTATGTCTTTCGATGTTCCTTCTCTGCACCAAGTATTGTATCTAGGGAATTGTGTTAGAAAACTTTCCTCACGTTTTTCCCAAGAATGAAAGATGGGTAGTGAAGCAACTGGTTAAATGTAAGGAGAAATTATGCACTTAACGGCAAGACCCTAAATGGTATTGATGTACATTGAGATCTTTAGGCCCAAGGCAATTGGTTGCTGAAAGTAGCAATGCAAGTAGCATATAACGTGCTTACTAGGGGCACAGAGTATATTAGTCAGTAAGATACGTTGCAATTCTTTAAATCTTCTGGTGAGGCTGGTGGTCCCATGTAGGATGGATGTGGAGGCTTTGGGAAGGGCTCAAGAGAGGTTTGCCAGAATATTGCTTGGATTAGAAAGTATTAGGTTATAATGAGTAACACAGAATGCTGGAGGAATTTAGCAGATCAGACAGCATCAAAGGAAATAAATAAATAGTTGATGTTTCAGGCAGAGACCTTTAATCAGGATTGGAAAGGATGGAGAAAGGTTCCAGAATAAAGTGGTGGGGGTTGGAGGAGAGGGGTAGGAGTACAAATTAGGTGATTGAGGAAGTCATGTGGATGGGGGAGGTGGAATGAAGTAAGAAGCTGTGAGGTGATGAGTGGAAAAGGTAAAAGGCTGGAGAAGAAAGAATCTGATCAGAGGACAGTGAATCATGGGAGAAATGGAAGGAAAGGGGGGCTCCAGGGGGAGGTGATCGGCAGGTGAGGAGAAGAGGTAAGATGGTGCCAGAGTGAGAAATTAGGGATGGTGAGGGGAGTGGGAGGAGAGGATTTATTGGAAGTTGAAGTCAATGCTAATGCTGTTTGGTTGGACAAATTTGGATTGGTTTCCCTGGACCATTGGAGGCTGAAGGAGACCTGATAATTTGTAGAATTGAATGTAGATTAGCGGAGGGGAATAAGGAGACAATTCAAAGTTGGATGAGCGTTTGGATAACATAACTGGGTGTTTAATGATTGGCTTGGTGATCTTTGACCTGGTTTTTGTGACTATCCACTCTTGAGAGCCTTCTGTTCCTCTACCTTTAAATATCCTTGCTGTGTTATACTTTTGTCAATGCATTACTTATTCTTGTGTTTGAATTCTTCTCAACACTTTTATGCCCAACTAACCAGACCATCGCTCTGCAGTCTAAAACTTTCCCTGGCACTGTCAACCCCATGTAGTCAGTTCATCTAACTTTCTTGCACTGCTTATATGTACACCTGGATGATATATCTTGTAAAAACTTGGAACTGCTTTTTACATATCAAACACACATTAGCCATTAGCTTTTCATTCTGTCCTATCAATTTTGTATCCAGATTGCATCTTTTCTAGAGTTCCATGGTTTTGGTCAACCTTCCACATAGACTTCGCCACAAAACCTTGCAAAATTTCATAAGGAAAATATCAAGTGCACCATTGTCTTAAACCCTTATTGCCACAGCAAAAAAAAATACATCATGATAGTCAGGTACGACCTTTTAACAAATCAGTGCTGAATATGTTTGGTAAATGTGGGACTTTCTGAATGAAGATTCAGATTGTCTTAAAATGAACTTCAATTTGCTCACAACTGAAGCTGAAGGAGCTAGTCTGATATTAGTTTATTCCTTCCTCTTTTATTCTCTTTTAATGGATTTGTTGTGGCAGTCCTCTTGTCTTTTGACACTTATTGCCAGAAAGGATTCTAAAATTCTGCAGTTAGCCTCTACAATTTCCTCCTTACTTAACTCAGACCGGATGTATTTCATCTGGCCCAGCCATTTATAAAGAGTCAACTGCTTATGTTTATCCCATACAGTCTTTTCCATTCAGATTAATGACAATATCAGCACACAGCTTTTTTTTCTGTAAACCACAGTACTTTGAATATGCAGGTTTATTTTTCCCTTATCTTTTTACTCAGACAGTTAAGGTGGTCATGAACAGATACGCCAATAGATCAGTTAGAAGTATGGGTGGAGAAATGGCAAAAGGATTTGCCATTGGGAAGGGAAGCGAAGGGGGTTTGACAAGGTCCAGCATGGTAGGCTGATTTAGAAGATTAGGTCACATGGAATCCAGGGAAATTTAATTAAATGGATTCAAAATTTGCTCAGATGTTGGAAGCAGGGCAATGGTTTCTGGAAATAGGGGCCTGTGGTCCGCAGGGCTCAGTGTTAGGGGACTCTTATTTCCTGATTTGGATGTGAATGTACAAGTTTGCAGATGACACAACATTTGGTGTTATTGTCATGAAGGATAGTGTAGATTGCAGGAGGATCTTTACAGGATAGTAGGTTGAGTTTCAAATGGATTTCAATACGGAAGTGCGCAATGCAGTTTGAAGGGGAAATCGATATAAGACTTTGAATGATAAGGCAAAAAGGAGTATAATGGAACAGAGGGACCAAAGAGTGCAGGTGCACTGTTCATTGAAAGTGGTTGACACAGTTAGAAAGGGTGATCAAAAAAGGTGTTTAGCATGTTGGCTTTCATGATTCAGGGCTGGGACATTATGTTGCAGTTGTACAAGTCATTGTTGAGAAAGCACTTCAGGTATTCTGTACAGTTTTGGTAATCTTGTAATGGGAAAGGTGTGGTTATACTGGATAGATGGCAGAAAAGATTTAGAGGATGTTGCAAGACCTTGAGGGCCTGAGTTATAGGGAAGGTTGGCCAGGCTAGGTCTTTCTTGGAACATAGGAGAATGAGGGGTGACCATAAAGAAGTGTTTAAAATTATAGGAGACATAGTTAAGATTGATGGTAAGCCTTTTCCCCAGGGTAAAGGAGTCTAAAAACTGTGGAATGTGTTGGTGGTCAAAACAAGCAACTTATTTTACTGTTTAGATATACATGTGACAATAAAGTTGATCTCGACCATGAAACAAAATTAATTTATTAAAATACTTTCATTACTTTTTGAGTTTCTTTTTAATTTCAGTCTTACTCGTACTTCAATTTCTATAAATACTGACTGGTTATCAGCACATCAAGAGGTTAGTATCCTATTGGGAGGGACTAGCTTCTGATATTATGTCATTCTCTGAAAGATCCATATGAGGTGTATGATTGAGTAGTTGATATTTCCTTGGATAAAGTGCAGTTGGAAGTGCATAGAATTTGCAGCCTGTCCAGGTCCTTGTTCAGGCAGGAGTTAGTTCTAGCCATGACCAACTTCTTGAAGTGCTGCATTATGATTGGTGTGAGTGCAGCTGGTTGATGCAGCAGCTCACCATGCTCTTGGGTACTACATGATTGCTGCCCTTTTGAAACGGGTAAGAACATTCAGATCTCAGTTGTGAAAAGGTAAAGATATCCTTGAATACTGCAACCAGTTGGTCAGCACAGTTTTTCAGTACCTGGCCAGATACTGCTGTGACCTGACAGCTTGTATGGATTTGCCCCCTTGAAGGATATTCTAACACTGGTCTTCAAAGCAGAATGACAAGGTCACTGGATGCTGTAGTGATTCACATAGTTGTAGTTTTATTCTCCCTTTCAAAGCATGCACTAAAGGTGTTGATTTCATTGTGGAGTGAAGCCATGAACGCTGTTCGAATTTTGCCTTACAGGAAATAGTGACATGCAAGCCCTGCCACAGCTGTTTGTGGATCCAGTTGTTGTCTACTTTCCACAAAATTGCTTTCTCGCTGACATGATGGGCTTCTGCAGGTCATACCTGGACTGTTTGTTGGATTCTGAATCACTGGTCTTGAACCTCTCAGATCTGGCTTTCAGCAGATTGCGAATATTTTGGTGTATCCAAGACTTCTGGTTTTGACTTGATGCCATCAGATTTGAAATACTCCCTTAAAGATTACTCAAATTTCACTTCAATATTTGGCACGAAGATATTTGGACCAGATCTTCAATGAGCTCAGCCATTGTGTGGTATTGCAGGAGCCGAAATTAAGCAAATTATGGTGAATAGTATTGGCAGAGTTCAGGGTGAAAAGGATTCAGGAGTTTTCAACTCTGGCTGCTTATTCCAATTCTTGATAGCTGTCCTCAGTATGTCTTCAACTGGATTCAACAAACCAGTTCTAAGCAGTCTTTGACACTGGAAATATGGTGGATGCTCAATGCTGCATGGTAGTCACATCCCATTGGCAGTGCGTGCATCCCGGTTTCTGTTACATTGCCATACAGGATTGATCACCCACCATATTTCAAAAGTGAAACCCTGGTTAGAGCTAATGTTACACTGAAATTGGTAAGAAATAAGGGAGTTTAAAGACTGCAATATTCTATTCAGGACATGGTCATGATCTCAAGTCAAGTCAAATTTATTTATAAAGCACATTTTAAAAACAACCCATGTTGACCAAAATGCTGTACAATCCATAACAGGTAGCTAAAATCACAAATACAAGAAACACAGATATAAACAACAAGGCACACAGCTTATAGGCACAAAATAAATAACACATGAGCCTGAGCACAAGCCAAAAAATCAGCCACATCAGGAAGATTCAAACGCTAGTGAATAAAGGACGTTTTGAGCCTGGACTTGAGAGTCAAAGGAGGGGGCAGATCTGATGGGGAGGGGGATGCTGTTCCACACTCTAGGGGCTACAACAGCAATGGCGTGGTCACCCCTGAACTTAAATTTAGATCGCGGGACAGCCAAGATCCCCAAGTCAGCCGATCTGAGGGACCTGGAAGTAGAATAAGGGGTTAGAAGGACTGCGATATAGGAGGGGGCCAGCCCATTTAGGGCATTGTAAACAAACTTTAAAATCAATTCTAAACCATACTGGTAGCCAGTGGCGAGAGGTCAGGATGGAAGTAATATGGTCCCTCTTCCGTGCACCTGTCAGGAGCCTGGCTGCGTCTTCTGGACGTTGCAGGCAGGACAGAGATGACTGACTAATCCCAGTATACAGGGAGTTGGAGTAGTCCAAGCGGGAGGATATAAGGATGTGGATCACTTTCTCGAGATCTTTGAAAGGGAGAAACGACTTGATTTTGGCAATAGTATGAAGCTGGAAAAAAATGGCTTTTACTACTGCATTAACTTGCTTGTCAAACTTAAAGGCGGAATCAAATATCGCAGAATAAGCTATGTGTCCCTTTGAGCCACCCATGTACTGCCATTTTGGGATACTGGAAACAAATTTGCACTGAATTAATTCTGTCCAACTTTTTTTCCTGAACAACTGAAATTACATTGTAGAATAACCTACTGCCTGGCTTACTTCATTGACTTTGGCCTTTTTGAAATAGGTGACATCATGGAGTTTTTAAGGTGAACTTTGAAGAATTGGCTGCATTTGCAAATATTCAGAATTCTCACTTGCCATTCATTCTTGATTTTCCCAAGGTATATCATGCATAGATTCCCCACGGGTAAAATGTTCAGCTTTTTTAAAAAAAAATGTACTTACAGATATCAGACGGTAACAGGCACTTCTGGCCCAATGAACCCGCACCACCCACTTACACCCATATGACCAATTAACCTACTAATCCGTATGTCTTTGGAATGTGAGGAAACTGGGACATCTGGAGGAAACACGCATCACTGGGAGAACCATACAAATTCCTTTGAACTCGGGTTGCTGGTGCTGCAGTAGTGTTACACCAACTGTGACGCTACCCTGCTGCCCCAGTGTGTTGTCGAATGTTATAGAATGGTAGATGGAGCAGGTGTGACATTATGTTGGGGAAATTTTGACATCAAGTTGTTTTCCTTTGATAAGACTTGGGTTGGAAAGGACTGACTATTTTCTAAATGGAGAGGAAAAACAAGGTGCAAAGGGACGTGCAAGGTTCCCTCAAGGTTAACTTGCAGGTTGAGTCTGTGGCGAGGAAGACAAATGCGTTGTTAGTATCCATTTCAAGAGAACTAGAATATAAAAGCAAGGATGCAATGTTGAGACTTTATAAAGCACTAGTGAGGCTCACTTGTAATATTATAAGCAGTTTTGGGCCGCTTATCTTAGAAAGGATGTACTGAAGGTAGAGAGGGTTCAATGGAGGTTCGAGAAAATTATTCCAGAATTCACTGGTTATCATATGAGGAGCATTTGGCTCTGGGCTTGAATGAGGGGTGACCTCATTGAAACCCATCAAATGTTGAAAGGCCCTGATAGAGTAGATGTGGAGAGGATGTTTCCTATGTTGGGAGAGTCTAAGAACAAAGGATGCAGCCTTAGAATAGAGGGGCATCCTTTTAGAACGGAGATGAGGAATTTCTTTAGCTTGAGAGTGGTGAATTGGTGGAATTCTTTACCACAGACACCTGTGGAGGCCAAGTCTTTTGGTGTATTTCAGGTGGAGGTGGATGGATTCTTGATTAGTCAGGACATGAAAGGATACAGGGAGAAGGCAGGTGATTGGGGCTGAGAGGAAAATTGGATCAGTTATGATGAAATGGCAGAGCAAACTCGATGGGCCTAATAGTGTAATTCTGCTCCTTTATCTTATGTTCTTAATGGAAGTGAAACTCTGTGTCTCAACAGAAAATAATGCCTCATGTATCACACTGCATTAACTGCTTTCAGTTTGGTATGGATATTGTACCAGCAGAGATGGTATGCCCACAGGTTCCAGATGGGGAGTTAAATCATTGAATGCTGAATCCTTTAACCCATGCAGAACAATACTTAATGCCTTGTTGGATTTTTATTTTCTTGGTTGTTTCATGAGAATACTTGGATTTTTTTAAGTTTTAAAGGCTCTGAATTGCAAATTAAATCAAATCTAGAAACAAGATATTCTGCAGATGCTGGAAATCCAGAGTGTCATACACAAAATGCGGAAGGAACTCAGCAGGTCAGGGTGGTGATGAGTCTCAGCCTGAAGTGTCGACTGTTAATTCCTGTCCTCAGATACTGCCTGACCTGAGTTCCTCCAGCATTCTGTATGTGTCACCTTAAATAAAAACTAGATATATTATCACAGTGGCTAAACACTAATTTATATAATTTTTGAAAAATGTCTACCCAGTTTTTTATCCTATGGATTGATCTTTATTTTATATTTATAATATTTTAGTCTATAAATGTATAGCTTTCCTCATTTCTGGTCATGCAGTGTTTTAGTTCACAAACAGAAAAAATTGGCTACTCCAAATCTGTGGTTTGGTTGATTGTCTAGTCTAGCTATGTTAAAACCCGCTGCAGTGTGTTAGGGCACCATTGATGCAGTTGTGTTGCGAATGCATCTAACAGTTTGTTTAGACTGGTTATTAGGAAGTTTAAAGCAGAGAGGGGAATGATAGAGAAGAAGGTGGTGCATATGAGCACTAATACACAGAAGCAGGCCTTTTTGTTCATCTTGTCCATACCAAAGGTGAAGTGAGGACTAGGGAAGCTCAATCTCTGTTCTTCCTTGGGTGTGGGGGAGAGGCGAGTAAGGGTAAACATGTGAGAAATGGAGATGTGACTGAGGGTTCCTTTACCAACAGTGGTGTGGGTGGGGAAGAGGAAGAGAAAACCTTTGAAGCTGATTTGCAAGGTTAATATTTTCCCACCCATAATTGTGTCACATCGCTATTGAGTCCACCAGTGTTTAAAGCATGTCCTGTATCATCATCATCCATATGGTCCTTGCTCATGATCAGCGATACTTAATGAAACTAGGTTGAGAAACGTTTTTGAGATGAGTGAAGTTCACCTGTTTATACAATATTAGTGAGTCACCAAGTAGCAAATTTAATCACCCAGTAATCTACGGTTGAAGCCATGTGAACAATGACTCAAGTGTAGGCTGTCATGTTGAAACAGTTTCTGCAGTTTAGCAAGACTTGAGCTTGTTACTTTGCATTTTGTTGTGAACCTCTAACAATTCTTCACCCATTCTTACATTTGACAACCATTTCAAATTAGGATAAGAGATCATATTGTAAATACTAAAGTGATCTAATTAGATTCAAAGTTGTTTACTATCTTTCTTCTGACCACAAATATGTAGGAGAAAGAAATGGTTGTACTCTGGATCCAGTGCAGCATAGAAAACAATTTTAAAAAATTCAGTATAAAGTCAATCCAGTAAAACACAATTTACAAGTAACAGTACATAGACTGATACCTAGTGTAGTTAGTGACATGAGGGGATGTGGTTGGGGGTGTGTTAATGGGTGGAGGTGTTGATCAGCCGAGCAGTTTGGAGAAAGAAGCTTCAGCAGCAGTCTTGTGGTTAAGGCCCAACTGTTAGAGTTCTCTTTTGATATTCCTGAAAGACTTGCTTATCCAATGCCGACAAATTTGATTTAAAAAATCAAAGTGGTAATGGTCTGGCATTACATCGGGTCTGAATGATAAATTTCCTTTCTCTAAGGTCATTTGTGTGTTGAGAGGCTGTATTGGTCTATTACTAATGTTGGCACTTTAATTCATATTTATTTAATTTGCTTTGAATTCCCAGCTGTTGGAAGATCTGAGCTTGTGTCTGTGAATTTGAAGGACTGACCTTTTCTATTATTGATCTTGTAATATAATTTTTGATCATTTGTTTCAATTGAGAAGCTTGAATTAGTGTCCAAGAATGGTTGTACAACCATTCCAGTGACCAAGCTCACCAAGAAATATAGGATGGTAAAGTGTTTGGAACTTGGCTAACTGTGGGAGTACGGTTACAGCCCTGCCATTTACTCATAAGTATGGAAAAACTCCCACATATGTCATTTCATGAAAGCAGACACGCCCAATCTTGTAAATTATACCAAACAGCAGCAAGCTGATAATTGTATTATCAATAATGCATTCAAGGGTTTACACAAAAAAGACTGGTTCATAATGTTTAATTTGGGTTCGCCAGGAGTGCTCTCCTCTGAATCTCATTGGCCTTAGTCCAAACAAAGTTCAAAGTTAATTCATTATCAAAGTCTCTCAAATTTAAACAATCTCCCTCAAAGGATAATTGGCAGGTCAGTTTATTTGAAGTACGCTCCTAAACTGGAATTCAATATATAAAATTGTAAGGGATGCGGACTCAGTTGGCACTTTTAAATGCCATCTCAAAACCTATTTATTTAACCTTGCTTTTAACTAGCATCTTTTTGCCTTTTATTTTCATGTTTGCACTTCACACTACATCACCTGTATGATGAGTGCTCTATAAATAAATTAATATTATTGATGTATATATCACCATCTAGTACCCTGAGATTCATTTTTTTCAGGCATTCACAGTCGAACAAAAAAAAACACAATAGAGTCAATGCTTTTGCTGTTGTTTTTGTTATTTGCATTGTTCTGTGAAGCCCGAAGTTCAAAGCTTGAAATTTGTGGGAGTGATGAAAGGAACTTGTTTTGCTGCTGTTGTTTTGTTGCTCATTTTGTTCTGTTTTGTTGTGTTCTGTGTTGTTTAACCGAGCATGGGGATCTGGCTTTGATGTTAGAATGTGTGGCGACATTTGGGGGCTGCTCCCAGCACATCCTTGGGTTGTGTTGGTTGTTAACGAAAGCAATGTATTTCACTGCTTTGATGTACATGTGATAAATGAATCAGAATTTGATGATGCATTCTTTCTGCAAAATGATTTAAAGGGAAATTGTATTAATTACTTCATTTATGATAAAATTTGCTTGATAATTGAAGGCCTGACGTAAATCTTCCCTTTTTTGTGGAGCTGAGATCATTAACTCCATGAGCTACAACTGTTTTCTGTTATAAGCACAAGGTTCTATAGATGTCAGAAATCCAGGGCAGTGAGCACACAATGCTGGAGGAACTCAGCAGATCAGGCAACATCTATGGAAACAGTTGATATTTCAGTCTGAGACCATTAGTTCCATTGTTTTCTGCTGACTGCTACTAGACTGCATAAGACACAGGAGCAGAATGAGGCCACCTGGCCTATCGAGTCTGCTTCGTCATTCAATCATGTCTGATCTTTTCTCTCCTCAGCCCCATTCCCCGGTCTTCTCTCTATAACTTTTAATGCTGTGGCCAGTCAAGAGACTATCAATCTCTGCCTTAAGTACACCCAGTGACCTGTCCTCCACATTCCACAAATTCACCATCCTCTGTCTATAAGAAATTTCTCCGCATCTCTCTTTTAAATAGACGCCCCTCTATTCTGAGGCTGTGCCCTCTTGTCCTGGACTCTCCCTCCATGGGAAACATCCTTTCCACATCTACTCATTCTAGGTCTTGCAACTTCCGTAAGATTTCAGTGAGATGCCCCTCATCCTTCTGAATTCCAGTGAGTACAGACCCAGAGCCCTCAAATGCTCCTCGTATGATAGTGTTTTAATTCCTGAAATCATCTTTGTGAACCTCCTCTGAATCTTCTCCAATGCTAGCACATCTTTTCTTAGATAAGGAGCCCAAAACTGTTCACAGTACTCATGGTGAGGCCTCACCTGTGCCTGAAAGCCTCATGTATCACATCCCTGCTATTATATTCTAAATCTCTTGAAATAAATGCTAACATTGCATTTGCGATCCTCGCCACTGACTCGACCTGCAAGTGAACCTCTAGGGTGTTCTGCTCAAGGACTTCCAAGTCCCTTTGCATCTCAGATTTTTGGATTTTCTTCCTGTTTAGAAAATAGTCTGCACGTTTATTTCTTCTACCAAAGTGCATGACCATGCATTTTCCAACATGGTATTTCATTTGCTACTTTCTTGCCCATTCTTCTAATTGGTCTAAGTCCTTCTGCAGCTTTCCTGTTAACTTAACACCACTTGCCCCTCCAGCAATCTTCGTATCATCTGCAAACTTGGCAACAAAGCCATCTGCTCCATCATCTAAACCATTTGATATACAGCATAAAAAGTAGTCCCAACACTGACCCCTGCAGAACACCACTCGTCACTGCAGCCAACAGGAAAAGGATACTTTTATTCCCACTTGCTGCCTCCTAACAATCAGCCAATGCTCTAACCATGATAGTAACTTTCCTGTAATACCATAGGCTTGGGAAGCAGTCTCATATGGCACCTAGTCAAAGGCCTTCTGAAAAATCCAAATATGCAACATCCACTATATCCCCTTTATCTAACCTACTTGTAATCTCCTCAAAGGATTTCAACAGGCTTGTCAGACAAGATTTTCTCTAAAGAAAACCATGCTGACTTTGTCCTATATTGTCCTGTGTCACCAAGTACTCTAAGACCTTCAATTGACTCCAACCACTGGGGTCAGGCTAACTGGTCAATAATTTCCTTTCTGCTGCCTTCCTCATTTCTTAAAGTGTGGAATGACATTTGCAATTTTCTAGTCTTCTGGAACCATGCCAGAATCCAATGATTCTTGAAAGATCATTACTAATGCCTCCACAATCTCTACTGCTACCTCTTTCGGAACCCTAGGGTACTGTTCAACTGGTTTGGGTGACTTATATACCTTGAGGTCTTTCAACTTTTTGTGCACCACCTCCTTTGTGATAGTAACTGCACTCACTTCTCTTCCCTCGCACCCTTCAACACATGGCACACTGCTAGTGTCTTCCACAGTGAAGACTGATACAAAATACTCATTTAGTTCATATGCCATCTCCTTATCTCCTTTTATTATTTTCTCTGGCTTCATTTTCTAGAGATTCTCTCAACTCCCATCTCTTTTATTTATATAGTTGAAAAAGCTTTTCATATCCACCTTGATATTGTGTGCTAGTTTGCTTTCATATTCCATCTTTTCCCTCCTAATTATTCTTTTAGTTGCTTTCTGTAGGTTTTTTAAAAAGTTCCCAATCATCTGTCTTCCTGCTAATTTTTGCTTTGTTGTATGCCCTCTCTTTTGCTTTTACATTAGCCTTGACTTATTTTGCCATTTTGAGTATTTCTTTGTTTTTGGAATACATCTATTCTGCACCTTCCTCGTTTTTCCCAGGAGCTCAAGCCATTGCTGCTCTGCTGTCATCCCTGCCAGCATATCCTTCCAGTTTACTCTGGCCAACTCCTTTCTCATACCACTAATTTCCTTTATTCCACTGAAACACTGCTACATCAGACTTTCTCCCTATCATATTTCAAGTTGAACTCAATCATATTGCGATCACTGTCTCCTAAGGTCTCCTTTAACTTAAGCTTCCTAATTGCCTCTAATTCATTACATCCAATCCAGTATAGCTGATCCCCAAGTAGGCTCAATGACAAGCTGCTCTAAAAAGCCATCTTGTAGGCATTCAACAAATTCACTCTCTTGAGATCCAGTACCAACCTGGTTTTCCCAATCTACATGCATGTTAAAATCTCCCATGACTATCATGATGTCCTTTTTGCACACCTTTTCTATTTTCCATTGCATTCTGTAGTCCACCTCCCAGTTACTGTTTGGAGGCCTATACATAACTGCCATCAGGGTCCTTGACCCTTGGCAGTTCCTTAACTCAACCTGCAAGGATTCAACATCTTCCAATCCTATGTCACATCTTTCTACTGATTTGATGCCATTCTTTACCAGTAGAGCCACACCTCCCCCCTCTGCCTGCCTTCCTAGCCCTCCAATAAAATGTGTAACCTTGGACGTTCAGCTTCCAACTGCAGTCATCCTTCAGCCACAATTCAGTGATGGCCACATCATACTCGACAATCTGTAAAAGTGCAACAAGATTATCCACCTTATTCCTTATACTCCGTGCTTTGAGATTTAACACTGAGCATTGTATTTGCTACCCTTTTTGATTCTGCATCCCTAATGTTCTGATACTCACCTTGATGACTGTAATGTTGTCCTGTCTGCCTGTCCTTCCTGACAGTTTGTCGGGAAGCTAACTTTGCTTTTTTTACCATCCGTCCTATCCTGGGTCCCTTCACTCCGGTTCCCATCTCCCTGCCAAATTAGTTTAAATTCTCCACAAAAGCTATATAAAAAAAAACCTGCCTGTGATAATATTGGTCCCCTTCGGGTTCAGGTGCAACGCGTCCCTTTTGTACAGGTCATACCTCCCCCAGAAGAGATCCCAGTGATCCAAGAAACTAAAGCCCTGTCCCCTGCACCAGCTTCTCAGCTAAATGTTTATCTGCCAAATCATTGTTTCTACCTCACTGGCGTGTGGCACAGGTAGCAATCCAGAAATTACTACCCTGGAAGTCCTGCTTCTCAGCTTTCTGCCTAGCTCTTTAAATTTTCTCTTCAGGAAGTCATTTCTTTTCCTTCGTATGTCATTGGTACCAATACGTACCAAGACAGCTGGCTGCTTCCCCTCCCTCTCCAAAATGCTGTGGACATGATCTGAGATGTCCCTGAACCTGGCACCTGGGAGACAACATACCATCTGGGTGTGTCATTAACATCCACAGAATCTCCTGTTTGTTCCTCTGACTATTGAGTCCTCTATCACTACCGCTCCTCTCTTTTCCCTCTGCACCATGGACCCATGCTCATTGCCAGTAACCTGGTCTGTGTGGCATTCCTCTGGGAGGTCATCCCCCACAACAGTATCCAAAACAGTATTTTTCTTATTGAGGGGAATGGCCAAAGGCAGCTACCCACCTCCTGCAATTTGGTGGTGACTACTTCCCGGTAACTCTGATTGATGAACTCTTCACCCTCCTGTTCAAGCCAAAGGTCATCCGACTACTTCAGATCCCTAACATCTTCAAGGAGCTGCAGCTGGATGCACTTGATGCGGATGTAGTTCCCTGGGAGACTCTGGGTCTCCCAAGACTCTGACGTCTGGCATGAAGAACTTACAATAGCTATTTAAACTACACAAAGTACCCCTGACACAGCAAGAAAAAAGGGAAACTTAACAGCTAAAAGAGAACTTTGTCTTGAGTTCTAGTTGAGTTCATTTTATTAATGTCCAATTTGACCAAATACTTTATTTATTTTCAAGGCAGACATTTGGCACTTCTGTCTGTGATAGTGTTTGCTAATTAACAGAAAATGCGTTGAAGCTGTCAGGCAATTCATCTTCATTTTCAGTGGTGGAATTTTGTGATTTGAAATGTATTGTCAGAAAGAAAGGTTGAAAAAATCTATTAGTAATCTTCAAATAAGGTTGGACAGGAAAACAATTTATTGGGATATGGGGCAAAAGGGATAGTTGATATTTGGTGGGATTAAATGAACAGAATGATTTAAACTCTTATGTTGTGATATGATTTGCCTGTTATAGCAATCTTTGGGTTAAAATACTTCAAGTAGGGATTTTAAAAAAAGACAAGAATATAAAACTAAATAGGTGGGTAATCAAATAATTCCTTTATGTAAGTGTCAGAATATTCATTTTGTGTGCAGTGAGCACATTGAAAGAGATCCAGAATTGGCTAGCAACTCTATTTAGATACTTTGGGATGGTTGGAAGAGTATCCAGTGCTGGAATGCATATATTAATTTGTGTTCTAAAATGGGTTACCTCAAAGCCCTAGTGGAATTTGGTTAATTCTCATGATTTAATTAGTCCCTTGACTTTCTTGTGAACTTTGAACCTTTAATCAGGAGTACAGATGTTGATCAGTAACCTTTCGTTAAAAATGGAACAGTTTTGGTTTCTTCCCAAGTATAACTGTGTAACTCAGCATAATATGGATAGTATCTGAAACACTTGTGCTTATTAAGTCTTTGAGAGCAGATTGACCAAATAAGGAAGAATTATATTTGTATAATTGTTTATATAATGTATATTTTAGGATATTTGAATAGCATTGTAGGTTTGCCAAATGTTTGAAGAGAGAAACCGTTTTTTTCTATTTACAGCGACTTAAAGTTGACGAGACTGAAGATTTGATCTTGTACACATCTTTGAGAGTAAGCACCCCCTCACCTTGAGCAATGATTTTCTCTGTGGTCAGCCATACGGTGGCACGGTAGTATCGTAGTTAGCGCAGTCACTTTAGAATGCTATTGATCACTGATCAGGGTTTGATTCCCCTCACTGTCTATAGGAGTGTATATGTTCTCCCTTGTGGGTTTCCTCTGGGTGCTGTGGCTTCCTCCTGAACTTTAAAGACGTACGGGTTAGGGTTAGTAAGTTGTGGGCATGCTACGTTGACGCTGGAAGCATGGTGACACTCGTCTACTCCCAGCACATCTGATTGTGTAAACACAAAACAATACATTTCACTGTCTTGATATTTCGATGTGAATCCTATTGTGCATATTTTTCAAAATTCATTGTAGTTACGCACCTAGCCTGCTCTGGCACCATCTTCCAGATGCTATATTTTTACCACGATGATGGGCATGGGAACACTGCCACCTACGCTTTCCCATCCATGTTTCACATCATCCTGATTTGGAAAGATGTCACCATTCCTTTATCATTACTGGATCTAAGTCCTGGAACTCCCTTCGAAAAAAGCCCCACTTTTTCAAGAGCAATGAGGTATTAGTCAACATGACCAGACCTTGAAAGACAGATTTTAAAAAAAGCTTTATGATAGCGCTAAGGCTAACTAATGTAGTGTATAAATTAAGACCCAAAATAAATACTAATGACTTGATAAATTTCTTGCAGTACAGTATTAGTATCTATTTGGCCAAGTTTACAGGCATGCCCAATTTATCGCTCTTGAGGTCAGTAGGATTAAAATTTCTCCTATGGAGGAATGATTCTGTCACTTAACGGGCAGTATCTCCTCAACCATTTTGTGTTTCTTTTATTTGCTCTCAAGACATAAGAATAAGTGAACAGTGAAGAAGTTGTATATGTAGCTGTTGCATAAAAACATTTCATGTCTCAATGACTCAGTACTTAAACCTCATTCCCACACCCACTCATTGGAAGCAACAGGGCTTCAAGTTTTCTCTGCAATTTCAGACACTTCAACTACATAATCTAGAAAATGAAGAGGCATGGAAAATAATCCATCAATGCTTTGGATTGAAAATTAATACAAATCCACAATATTATTAACAAAATGAAATACAGTTGTTATCTTCAACCATTAGGCTTCTGAACCAGAATGGATAACCTCATTCACCTTGACCTGCAGACTTACTTTCAAAGACACTACAATTCATGTTCTCAATATTATTTATTTTATTTTTGTATTTGCCCAGTTTGTCGTCTTTTGCACACTGGTTACTTATCTATGTGCAGGTTTTTCATTTATTCCATTGTATTTCTTTGTATCTACTATGAATGCCTGTAAGAAGATGAATCTCAGGGTTGTATCTGGTGATGTATATGTACTTCAACAATAAATTTACTTTGAACTTTGGTATGAAGTATATTTCAAAAAGCTGAAACATTAGAAACTAACAAGGATCATATGAGTTGAAAGAAATACTAAAGTAGCTTGTCCTTAATATGGTATACTTCTGAGACTGGAAAAGAAAAATTGGGTCACAGCCAGTTCCTATTCCTTAACGGAGTTGAGTATAACTAGAGCAAGGGAACAGTAATCCCCAAAGAATGTCCCAACCAGTGCGTAACCTTTGGTTCATAACTGTTGAGATTTGCCTTGTACTTTACATTTTAGCTGTAGCAGTAGTGATGTGTTGTGCTATCTGTAGAGTTATCTTTTCACACTATTGAAATTTTTTTTATCAGAATAGACAATGGAAATATATTTCCGAAGCGCATGCAGTATGTTGTCACTTCATTTCTCTCTTGTTACTTACTCTCTTCTCCCTTCCTCATGAAAATTCCCTGCTGAGCCTGCACCCTTTCACTTTATTTAAAGGAAAATGGTAGGAAGCTGTTCATTCTCAATAGATTGGGTTATTCAGAAGCTGAAGCTTTCGGTTTCTTTTGTGAAGTAACATCTTAGTTTGAAAGTAGTTATTCCTGATTCTTATTTCTTGAAATGTACTTTTCCTAATTTAAAAACTGAAAGCAGTGAAGAGAATCTTTCCCCTTTATCTATTTTATTTTGAATGTTGTTAAGAGTTGTTTTCAGCAAATGTATCAGAATCGGGTTTAATATCACTAGCATATGTTGTGAAATTTGTTAACTTTACTGCAGCAGTACAATGAAATATAAAGAGGAAAAACTGAATTACAGAGAGTATATAGTTAAGTTAAAATAAATAATGCAAAAATTAGTGAGATAGTGTTCATAGGTTCAATGTCCATTTCAGAATTGGATGGCAGAGGGGAAGAAACTGATCGTGAATCACTGAGTGTGTGCCTTCAGGCTTCTGTACCTCCTTCCCAATGGCAACAATGAGAAGAGGGCATGTCCTTGGTGGTGGGGGTCTTTAATGATGGACACAGCCTTTTTCAGGTCTTGCTCCTTGAAGATGTCATGGATACTGCAGAAGTTAGTACCTGTTGTGAAGCTGACTAATTTTACATGTTCTGCCGCTTAATTCATTCTTGTGCAGGTACTCCATCAGGCCCTGCCACTTTGCGAGGGCTCACCCTCTTGAAAGACGGCCAGATGTTGGCCTCTGAGACAGATCGCAGCGTCACTGAGTGCTGCAGGGGTCCTTGTCATTGTGGTTTTATTCCCCCTTTCAAAGTGGGCATAAAGCTGTTGAGCCAGTGTCTGTAGGCCATTACTTCCACCAGACCTAGCATGCATCTGATGTCACCTCTGACCTCTCTTGGAATTGTTTCTTGGCTGTTGAAGTAGCCCTCTGCATCATACCTGGTTTTCTTATACAGACCTGGATTGCCAGGATTAAATAGCATAGCCCCTAGCAGACTTTGAACCTCCTGGTTCAGTCACAGCTTTTTGGTTTGGGAGTGGATAGTAGTTTTCGTAGGCATACACTCATCTACAGAGGCTTTAATGAAGTTGATGATGACTGTGGCATACTCATTCAGACTCAAATTACTCCGTGAATACAGTCCTGTCCATAGATTCAAAGCAGTCCTATAAGCCTCCTGTGCCTTCCTGGTCTGTACCTTCTTGGCCCTCACTACTGATGTTGCAGTCTTCAGTCTCTGTCTGTACTCTGGGAGTAGGAGTACAGCCAGGTGATCAGATATGCCAAAGTGTGGACATGGAATAGCAAGGTAAGCACTCTTGGTCTTCCTATAACAGTGGTCCAGTGTGTTATTTCCTCTGGTGCAACAGGTGAATTGTTGATGATAATTATTTTGTGACTTTATCAAGCTGGCCTGGTTAAAGTTCCCCAAAATGATGGGGAAGGCATCAGGATATGCTTTATCATGCCTGTTGATTGTATCGCTCAGTTTGTCTAGAGATTGTTTGACGTTGGCCTGAGGTGGAATGTACACCACTACGAAAATGATTGCTGAAATCTCTTGTGGCAGTTAAAATGGCCAGCACTTGATTGCGAGGTATTCCAGATCTGGTGAGCAATATTGGGATGTGCAGTCCTGGTAGTGCTGGACTTGTAGTGTCTCCCTGATGGCAATTTGGTGAATAGGTGACTGCGAGGGTGGGTGCAGTCAGCAGCTCTTTTCTTCGCTCTGGTGATTGGTCTTTTAATGTCAGCAGCTGACAACCAGTGATCTTCTCTGCTGTGTGGACCACTTGCTGCAACTTAGACTTGGAGAGGGAGGAGGAGGCAAGAAACCAAATGGTGATGGAGGTGATCACAACACGCTCAATGATGGCTGAATAAAAATTCATCAGAATACACCCTGAGATGTTAAGTTTCCTAAGCTGGCGTAGGAAAAATAGCCTCTGCTGAGCTTTCCTTATGAGCATATAGGATCGGAAGGTGCAGAATCTTTATGGGTTGAGCTAAGGAATAGCAGGGGTAAAAGGACCCTGATGGCAGTTATTTATAGGCCTCCAAACAGCTGCAGGGATGTGGACTACAAATTACAACTGGAAATAGAAAAGGCTTGTCAGAAGGGCAGTGTTATGATAATTGTGGGGGATTTTAACATGTGAGTAGATTGGAAAAATCAGGTCGGCACTGGATCTCAAGAGAGAGAATTTGTAGAATGTCTGCGAGATGGATTTTTAGAACAGCTTGTTGTTGAGCCCACTAGGGAATCGGCTGTACTGGATTGGGTATTGTGTAATGAACCGGAGGTGGTTGGAGAGATTGAGGTGAAGGAATCCTTAGGAGGCAGTGATCATAACATGATTGAGTTCACTGTGAAATTAGAAAAAGAGAAGCCGAAATCCGATGTGTCGGTGTTTCAGTGGAGTAAAGGAAACTACACTGGCATGAGAGAGGAACTGGCCAAAGTTGACTGGAAAGAGACACTGGCGGGAAAGACGGCAGAGCAGCAGTGGCTGGAGTTTATGCAAGAAATGAGGAATGTGCAAGACAGGTATATTCCAAAAAAGAAGAAATTTTCGAGTGGAAAAAGGATGCAACCGTGGTTGACAAGAGAAGTCAAAGCCAAAGTTAAAGCTAAGGAGAGGGCGTACAAGGAAGCAAAAATTAGTGGGAAGACAGAGGATTGGGAAGTCTTTAAAACCTTACAAAAGGAAACCTAGAAGGTCATTAAGAGAGAAAAGATTAACTATGAAAGGAAACTAGCAAATAATATCAAAGAGGATACTAAAAGCTTTTTCAAGTATATAAAGAGTAAAAGACAGGTGAGAGTAGATATAGGACCGATAGAAAATGATACTGGAGAAATTGTAATGGGAGATGAGATGGCAGAGGAACTGAACAAGTATTTTGCATCAGTCTTCACTGAGGAAGACAGCAGGATACCGGACACTCAAGGGTGGCAGGGAAGAGAAGTGTGCGCAGTCACAATTACGACAGAGAAAGTACTCAGGAAGCTAAATAGGCTAAAAGTCGATAAATCTCCTGGACCAGATGGAATGCACCCTCGTGTTCTGAAGGAAGTAGCTGTGGAGATTGCGGAGGCATTAGCGATGATCTTTCAAAAGTCAATAGATTCTGGCATGGTTCCGGAAGACTGGAAGATTGCAAATGTCACTCCGCTATTTAAGAAGGGGGCAAGGAAGCAAAAAGGAAATTATAGACCTGTTAGCTTGACGTCAGTGGTTGGGAAGTTGTTGGAGTCGATTGTCAAGGATGAGGTTACGGAGTACCTGGAGGCATATGACAAGTTAGGCAGAACTCAGCATGGATTCCTTAAAGGAAAATCCTGCCTGACAAACCTATTACAATTTTTTGAGGAAATTACCAGTAGGCTAGACAAGGGAGATGCAGTGGATGTTGTATATTTGGATTTTCAGAAGGCCTTTGACAAGGTGCCACACATGAGACTGCTTAACAAGATAAGAGCCCATGGAATTACAGGAAAGTTACATACGTGGATAGAGCGTTGGCTGATTGGCAGGAAACAGAGAGTGGGAATAAAGGGATCCTATTCTGGTTGTCTGCCGGTTACCAGTGGTGTTCCACAGGGATCAGTGTTGGGGCTGCTTCTTTTTACATTGTACATCAACGATTTGGATTATGGAATAGATGGCTTTGTGGCTAAGTTTGCTGACGATACGAAGATAGGTGGAGGGGCCGGTAGTGCTGAGGAAACGGAGAGTCTGCAGAGAGACTTGGATAGATTGGAAGAATGGGCAGAGAAGTGGCAAATGAAGTACAGTGTTGGAAAGTGTATGGTTATGCAGTTTGGCAGAAAAAATAAACGGGCAGACTATTATTTAAATGGGGAAAGAATTCAAAGTTCTGAGATGCAACGGGACTTGGGAGTCCTGGTACAGGATTCCCTTAAAGTTAACCTCCAGGTTGAGTCGGTAGTGAAGAAGGCGAATGCAATGTTGGCATTCATTTCTAGAGGAATAGAGTATAGGAGCAGGGGTGTGATGTTGAGGCTCTATAAGGCGCTGGTGAGACCTCACTTGGAGTACTGTGGGCAGTTTTAGTCTCCTTATTTAAGAAAGGATGTGCTGACGTTGGAGAGGGTACAGAGAAGATTCACTAGAATGATTCCAGGAATGAGAGGGTTAACATATGAGGAACGTTTGTCTGCTCTTGGACTGTATTCCTTGGAGTTTAGAAGAATGAGGGGAGACCTCATAGAAACATTTTGAATGTTAAAAGGCATGGACAGAGTGGATGTGGCAAAGTTGTTTCCCATGATGGAGGAGTCTAGTACGAGAGGGCATGACTTCAGGATTGAAGGACGCCCTTTCAGAACAGAAATGCAAAAAAAAAATTTAGTCAGAGGGTGGTGAATCTATGGAATTTCTTGCCACGGGCAGCAGTGGAGGCCAAGTCATTGGGTGTATTTAAGGCAGAGATTGATAGGTATCTGAGTAGCCAGGGCGTCAAAGGTTATGGTGAGAAGGCGGGGCAGTGGGACTAAATAGGATAAAATGGATCAGCTCATGATAAAATGGCGGAGCAGACTTGATGGGCTGAATGGCCTACTTCTGCTCCTTTGTCTTATGGTCTTATAAGTTCTTGTCCCATTTCAATGTACTGGTAATGGTAGTCCTCAGGAATTTGACTCAACCACTGACACAGGCTGACCATTAATTTCCAAGAGAGTCCCTCTCTTGGGGTTGTGGATGGAAATGAATCCTCATTTCTGCTGTCTTGATAGCATTGAGCTCCAAGTTGATATGAGTCCACCATGTTGCAAGATAGACTACCTCTTTAATAGTAGGTCACATCATTATTAGAGATGAGACTAATTACAGTTGTTTCATCAGTGAACTGTAGGATTTTAATCGATTTGTCTATGGAGGTAGTCATTTGTATAAAGTGAGAACAGGATGGTTGAAAGTACACGTCCCTGTGGATAGCCTGTTCTTTATAGACATTGGTTTGGTTAAATAGGAGCACAGCCTTGTATATTGCTTCCTTTCTGTTAGGATATTTCTCATCTACTGACAGATACTGTAGGGTACAATTGACTAGGTTAGCTTGCTGTAGAACATCTCTGGAGCAATAGTGTTGAAGGTGGAACTAAAATCCACAAACAAGATCCTCACTGGTGTTGAGGGGTCCAATTGTTGAAGAATGTAATGAAAACACAAGTCAACTGCATCCTCAACAGAGTGATTTGCTCTATAACCAAACTGTAGCGGGTCAAGAAGACCAGTAGCGGACTTAAGGTAGGTCAACATAAGACGTTCAAAGGTTTTCGTAACTACTGAAGTCAGAGTGACTGACCTATAATGATTTAGTCCAGTAAACTTGTCTTTCTTGGGAACTGGAACAATTTATGGATTTTAAACCAGTCCTGAATCCTGCATAATTGCAGGGAGGTGTTAAATACCTCAGTGATGACAGATGCTAGTTAATCTGGACAGTGCCCTAGAGTACCAGCTGAGACACCATCAGGGTCTGAAGCTTTCCTAATATTCTGTTTTCCAAGTAGTCTGCGAACATCTTGCTTCCCAGAAAGTATGGGCAGAAGGAGCGGGAGGAGGCTGAAGAAGATGAATGGAGCTGGAGTAAAGGGGATGGTGATGTTGGAGTAGTTGTGAAAGGGAGCGGGGTAGGGGCTCAGCATATCAGAATCGGGGAAGTAAAGAGAGATTACACCTGTTGCATTGCTAAAAATGCTGGTGTTTGAGTTTACAGAAGTCTGGGAATGGGAAATTCAACTTTTCGATAATCATTGCTCTGTGTCTTGAACTTGTTTGATTTGCATTTGTTCTAAAATCTACTATTTATTTTTGTTTCACACTTCAATGTGTTGAAGGAACAAGTTGCATATTTCCTGAACCTTTGAATGTGGAGAATTTTCAAAATAAAGACTTTCTGACATCACATCTACTTGGCTGAAGAATTTTTAAAAATTGTGCTTTATTGTGGATTCCCCATCAATAGGTTTTCTGTTTCCCATCAAATTTATTATTGGAATTATTTGGATTATATCATCCTTTAATTTAGATGCAAAATTAGGCCATGTGCAATCTGCCATCAGTTTAACCATTTCAGTCCAAGTATCAAACTGGTCAATTTGTACTCAATGACCACTTTATTAGGTATGCTTGTACACCTGCTCATTAATGCAAATCTATTAAGTAACGCACAAAACGCTGGAGGAACTCAGTAGGCCAGGCACCATCTATGGAAAAGAGTACAGTCGACGTTTCGGGCTGAGACCCTTCAGCAGGATTTTTCCATAGATGCTGCCTGGCCTGCTGAGTTCCTCCAGCATTTTTTGTGTTGTGTTGACTGTGGAATGAACCAAACAGTGTGGTTTGAGTATCTCAGGAACAGCTGATATCCTGGGATTTTCACATAGTCCGTAGAGTTTATAGAGATAAGTGCGAAAAACAAAAAACAACCAGTGAGTGGCAGTTTTGTGGATAAAAATGCCTTGTTAGTGAGAGGGGTCAGAGGAGAATGGCTGGACTGGATCTCACTGGCAGGAGGGCAACAGTAATTCAAATGACCATGCATCACAACAGTGGTGTGCAGAAGAGCACTGTTGAACCATGATCTATATCAGCAAAAGACCACACTGGGTTCCACACCTATATCTAATAAAGTGGCCACTGCGGGTATATTTTTGCTGCTGACAAGGATATCATATATTTATTTTCAATGGTTATGTTGATTGCAGACCTGAAATTTTGAGTTCTTGGCACAGTTTCTGTCTGTGCAGAGTTAATTTGACAAAATTGTCACCTCTTTTACATCTTTGTGAAAATGCACTATCCAAATTGATTGTTTCAGAGCACTTTATTGGCCAACAGCTTGTTTTGTGCATGTCAAGGTGAATGATGTTGGTGCAGGGAATAATGCAGCAAGAATTTTGGGCATCTGTCTTTGATTTTTGGCTCTTCAATGCCATGTATAATACAGTGACTTTACAAAGAAAGCATAAAGCTTCTCTGTGCTGTTTCAAAAATGTGTGCCAGAGCTATTTCCTACTTGAGCTTTTTTCTCAAATTTCAATTACCCATTACCCAGTGGCTTCTGTGTGATAATGAATTCATTGGCATTATCAATTTGGAACTGGATCAAGACAGGAGAGCTGAGTTCCAAGATGATTGAAACTTGGAAACATTCCAGCTCGACTTTGACCCCATCAGTTTGGCCTGAAATACCATCAAGCATAGGTGAAAGCTGGAGACTAATCCACTGCCTTTAAAAGGCCACAGTATGCAAGTGGAATTGTCATTGGTTCAGAATACCTTCTGAGTCAAAGTTCGACTGGCCTTTAAGAGCTATTATATATAAATTTTACTACTTGGTCTTCCAACTCTATCAAGTGAACCTATGTTTGGGCAGCATGTAGTTCATTATTTTTAACTGTTAGTTTATTTTCCAACATTACACAGCCAGAGGTTCAGATTTTCCTGTTCATAAGCCAGAAGCTTTTTTAAAAAACTGAACATTATTTGTGTGGGAGGTTTGGGATGTAGGTTTTGGATTAACTTCAGGCATTTATTAGACAGTATTGAGAGAATTTTGCTTATTGTGATTGCATTTTAAATGTAATATTTGAATATGATACCATCTGCACAAATCAATCCTGCATTGGGCATGCATTTGCATGCACACGGTATATCATGTGTGAAATCAGTTCAAGTTTCATATAAATAGAAATATAAAAGGCAGCCATTTAAAAAATAACAAATTCACAGTCAACTTCTCCAAGAGAGGGAGTGTGATTTAATACAAGCTTATCACAGGAGTATTGCTTATCTGTATTGATAAATATTGCACTTTAAATTTTACAGTGCATTGTGAAAATAGGATAAAATTTAAAAAAAATTTAAATCAGTTCTTCCAATTACTAATCCATGGTCCCAAGTTTCTGGAGGTATGCAATATATTTAAATACAAAATTGTATCTTTTTGATCTATATTGCTGTTTAAAGATTCAATTTTACTACATGGAACACTTTTCATAGTACATTATCCATTATGACATTGAACATTTTCTTTCCATTTTATAACTTAGATACTTTTGGACAGATTTATTTTAGTTTTGGGGGGGTTCACTGAGCAGCAGCTGATTATGTTGGGAATCTGTTGAACAGATTCCATCACCTGCTGGAGCTAGGTTTGGAATGGAATTTTTCCTGCCTTGTGCATCCTTTTGAAGCCTGTTGATGTTCTGATTCTACACTGTAGATTTTAAGTTGCACCAAGTTGAATTTTTTTCTCTTGAGGTGGGTTTAAATACTACCTCAAAATCTTACGTTGCAAGACTGCACCTCAACCTTGGCTCATCCACTGAAACCTTTTTTTTAAACTGAGTAAAGTGGTTTATTATACCCAAGTACCAAGGTACAGTGGGAAATTTTCCCTTGCGTATTGTTCGTAAATAGAGGTTAGCATAACACTACTATCGAGCTAGCAATCTGAGTTCAATTCTGCGTCTGTCTGTAATAGAGGTTTTACGTTCTGCGTGACCATGTGGGTTTTCTTCATGTGCTCTGGTTTCCTCCCATATCCGAAATATGTATGGATTGATAGGTTAATTGGGTGGCATGGGCTTGTTGGTCCAGAAGACCCTGCTACCATTCTGTATCTCTAAATAAAGAAAATAAAAAATATACAGTGCATTGACATAGTCCAAAGTAAAACAGTAACAATGCAGATTAAAGTGTAGAAGCTGCAGTTAAAGTGTAGTGCAGGCAGATAATAAAGTGCAGGACCATGATGAGGAAGATTGTGTGGTCTGGAGTTCATCTTTGTCAAACAAAAAGTCCTTTCAAGTGTCTTTTAACGGTAGGATTGCTGTCTTTGTGTCTGATTGTATGTGCTTTCAGGCTTCTCGATCTTCTGCCTCTGGATTCTAATAATCTAACCCATGTCTGGCTGGCCTTGTAAATTTGAGATCATCTTTTTAAGTCAGTGAATCCGTGGAAAGGGCAGGTTGTCTTATGGGGTAGGTTGGGGAGTCTGGTTTTGAATCTGCTGGAGTTTAGAAGAGCAGAAGGGGATGTGGAGATCATTGCTCTTTTTGGGGAAATCTAGAATCTTTGGGTCACTTTAAGAATTAGCTTTATTTATCACATGTACATCAAAATATACAGTGACATTCATCCTTTATGTCAAATCAAATTAGTGAGGTTGAGGTGAGCAGCCCACAAGTATCCCCGTGCTTCTGGTGCCAATGTAGCATACCCACAGCTCACTCTAACTGTACACGTTTGGGATGTGAGAGGAAACCAGAGAAAACTTATGCAGTCAAGGGGAGAATGTACAGACAGCAGTGGAAATCAAACCTTGATCTTACCATTGGCACTGTTACAGTGTAACATTAGCTGCTTTGCTACCATGTCGCCCCAAATAAATAAAGTTTGCAACTGATGAAACTGAGATAAAAAATCAGGAGGTTGGGCAGCTTCTATAGAAAAAAAAATAATACTTAAAGTAAATCCATTATTTAAGTGTGTATATATCACCATATACTCCCATGAGATTCATTTTAATGTGCAAGTACAAAAAGAAGCAAATAAATAATGCAAAGAACATAAGCAGGAGGATCCTTGAAAGTGAGTCCATAGGTTGTGGAATCAGGTGAGGTGGTTCAGGAGCCTCATGGTTGAAAGTAGTAACAGTTCCTGAACATGGTAGTGTGGGACCAAAGGCTCCTACCACCTCCCAGATAGCAGCAGTGAGAAGAGAGCATGGCTTAGATAGTGCGAGTATTTGTTGTTTTCTTGTGGCAGAGTTTGATGTAAATGTGTTCAATGGTAGGGTGAGCTTCGTTTATGATGGACTGACCTGTATTCCCCACTTTGTTTCAAGTTGAAGAGTTTTGATTACAATTAGTTGCAATAAGGGAGAGATGGAAGAAAAAAATGATATCCTGAACAGAATTATGCTCTTTGGCTCATCAGATCGTCTTGTCATATTCAGCTCCATGTTGAGTTTTCAAGGAATATGCAGAGTAATGCCTCCAGAACGCTTTGCCTCTTTAACCTCTTAGGAATGAACACATGTCCTGATGAAGCTTCTTGGCCTGAAATATTGGCTCTTCATTCCTCTCCATTGATGATGCTTGATCTGCTGAGTTCCTCCAGCATTTTGTGTGTGTGTGTGTGTTAGTGTTACTCTGGATTTCCAGCATCTGGAGAAACTCTCGTGTTTTGCCTTTTTGGAAGTTCATTGAAATGCACCTTCTGGGCACAATTTTTGGCCAGCTTACCCCAAAATACCCTTTTTTTTCCCAGCCAATTTTGTTTGGTGAAATGCTATGAGACATTGCAGATCAAAGAGAAATATTCTCATCACTCAAATCTGACCCAAGTTTTTATTTAACCAATCTCTCCTTGAAGGCATGATATCTGAAATTAATTGCTCCAAGCGCATCTACACGGTTGAATCACAAAGACTTTGAATGTTGCCCAGTATTTCATCACTAGTGTTGACGGTCACTCATTGGAAAAGTGTTCATCACCCCATATCCTTCATAGCTCAGAACATTTTTTATGGATGCTTCCATCAAGCATTTGTTTTAACTGTCTAATTTCAAAGTATATTACCTTCTCTGATTTCATGTCTATGCACAGTTGCTTATGCTAGCCACTTGGCTTTAATCAATCTCTTTTTAGACTGCTCATGTTATTTGGGTTTCAGTCATTTTATGAAATTCAACACTGAGACCTCTCCTGCATTTTCTTTTCAGAACAAATTGTAGACCTACACTGATTGTTACAGCCTCAATCATTGTAGTAGGTTTGCAAATTAAAAGTATTGCCTACTAGTGAACTGTTGTAGCTTGACAATTTCCCAGATACTGTAACTTTTTTTTGCCACACAGCAAAAGGCAATTTCTTCATTATTACATAGTTCTTGGATCACCTTTTATTCCTTCTGTTCCAGGTCTTTCTAATTGTTTCATTGTGAATTTGAGCACTTAGGTTAGAGCAAACTGAATTTGATTTTAATAAATCAGTCATGATAGAATGGTGGAGCAGGCTTGATGGACTGAATGGCCTAATTCTGCTCCTTTGTTTTATGGTCTTGTGATATTAGAAGTAGTGAAATCAATACCATCATACTAGTGTTTGAGATCTGCTCAAGCTTATATAGTACTATGGCACAGAAACATGCCGTTTGGCCCATCTAGTCCATACCAAACTATTATTCTGCCTTGTTCCATTAATCTGCACCTGGACTATAGGCCTCTGTACCCTCCCATGTATTAACTGAACGTCTCTTAAATGTTGAAACCAAACCCAGATCTACCACTTCTTCTCTCACCACCCTCTGAATGAAGTTTCCCCTCACGTTCTCCTTAAACATTTCACCTTTCACCCTTAACCCATGTCCTTTAGTTTTGTAGTACTGTACAAAAGTCTTAGGCACATGTTCATTGGCACAAATTTTGTAAAGTCAAAATGTTTTCAGAAGTAACTAAATGTAAAGTTTCCAAATGTCAATTTTAAGATAAAGAGCAGTAAATAGTTGAAGAAAAAACTAAGTCAGATCTATTTTTGGTGTGACCACCGTTGCCTTTAAAACTGCATCAATTCTCTTGGGTACAGTGTCATACAGTTTTATAAGAAAATCGGTTGGTAGGTTGTTCCAAGCATCTTGAAGAACTTGCCACAGTTCTTCTGCAGACCTTGGCTGTCTCGTTTTCTTCTTTCTCTCTAGGTTATACCAAATGGCCTCGATGGTGTTGAGATCAGGGCTCTCGGGAGGCTATACATTTGAAACCATGTAAAAAAAAATCTAGGGTGCATGCGACTTTTGCATCCAAGCACAGTGGAAAAAGCCTTTTGGCATTTACCCTTTCTATACTCATAATTTTGTGTACATCTGTCAAATCTCCCCTCATTTTGCATTGCTCCAGGGAATAAAATAAGCTTTACAAGTGAGAGATCTGCTTGTAGCAGTAAAAGCATGTATGCAAGCATATTAAATTAATTTAAAAGTTAGCTTGTAGATCTTGAAACATGTTAGTATTTTGATGAAATCGGGTTATCTTGGTACATTTGCCAAAAATAAATCCAGTTTTCAATTATAGTGCTCTTAATAGAGAATTGAACTCTTTGCTTAGCTAGTTGTAAAGAGGGCTGCAATCTCTAATCATATCTCCAGTTTAGTCACTTTCTAAGCTTGTCTTTGTCTTGAACCTCTTCAAAGTCATAAATCCCCAATAATTCAATCACAAACAAGAGAAAATCTGCAGATGCTGGAAATCCAAGCAACACACAAAATGCTGGAGGAACTCAGCATGCCAGGCAGCATCTATGGGAAAAAAAAAGTCCAGTTGATGGCTTGAGCCGAGACCCTTCGGCAGGACTAAGACACTCTTGTTTCTTTGTTTCTTTTAAGCTTCAGATTTCCATGTTCTTAATAATTCAATTAACTGCTATCATCTTTACTATAAATTCTAAAACTGCCTCTTAATGGTCCATTGTGTTTTTGCAGAGGGTATAGTGATCAAAGGAATAATTAGATGCTTCTTAGGTTTGCAGCTAAACTTTGCTAAATCATGGCATAGTAGAATATGGAATACAGTATTTTAAAACCTTTCTAAAACTGTACTAGGATACTATGTCAACTAAATCGAGAACTGCAGCCAGACTACTTGTAAATTAAGCTTAAACTTGTGCTTTGAATAATGTATTTTGGTAACTGCTAGTACTGGAAGCTTGTTAAATTTAGGAACTGGGGAGTCTTGGACCAGAAGGCACAGCCCAAGGATATAAGGATGTCCCTTTTGAAGAGAGATGATGAATATCTTTAGCTAGAGGGTGGTAAATCTGTGGAATTCATTGTGATAGATGGCTGTGAAGGTCAAGTCATTGGGTGTACTTAAAGCTCAGGAAAATAGGTTCTTGGGTTAGTCAGGGTATTAAAGGTTATGAGGAGAATGAGGTTGATAAATCATCCAGGATGTAATGGTGGAGCAGACTCAATGGGCTGAATCATCTAAATTTGTTCATATGACTTACGGTCTTGTTTCTGAAAGCTTGTAGATTCAGATTCATTTATTTATCACATGTACATTGAAATATATTGTGAAATAAGTCATTCTGAGGATGTTCTGGGGGCAACTGTCAGGTATCGACACACATTCTGGCACTGACATAACATGCCCACGGTGAGATGCTATTGCAGCTTGGCGTGTCAGAGTTTGGAGTTCAATTCTGGTGTCGTCTGTTAAGAAATTTGTATGTTTTTCCTTATTCCTATGGGCTTATTGCATATATATTTCCTCCAGGTGCTCCAGTCTCCTCCCACAGCTCAAAGATATACCAGTTACCAGGTTAATTGGTCATTGTAAATTGCTTGTGATTTGGCTAGAATTGAATTGGTTGGTTGTCGAGAGGTTTGTTGGCCTGTTCCGCATGGTATCCCAAATAAATAAACACTACAAGCAACAACAGGAGCATATATACAACCCCTGGAGAAAATATGCAAATACTTTGTCCTTTGAATCAGTCATTTGACAGACTTCATAAACTTCCAAAGGGCTGTTACAGCTGTTTCCAATTAAGCCAAACCAAGGGAATTAAGCTACTTTTTAAAATCTCCTTTTTGAGGTGTGAGAATTTCAAGATAAAACTTGTTTTTCTTGAAGCTTCTGTTGTCACATTTGGATAAAGAACTGTAAGTGCAGTTTGAAAGAAGGTATTGCATTCTTGAATGTATTGGAAGTCCTGACTCTGGAAAGTTTGAAAAATGATTTTCTTGAGAGACGTGCTTTTCTGCTTGTGCTACTGGGGCGGACAAAATCTCTTGCAAAGTTGAAAGAGTTACGATATATGTTAATACCATTAGACATAGGAGCAGGATTAGGCCATTCGACCCATTGAGTCTACCCTGCCATTCCATCACAAAGAGGAAAAAATCTTGCAAATACTGGAAATCCAAGCAACACAAACAAAATGCTGGAGGAACTCAGTAGACTAAGCAGTATCTACAGGAATGAATACAGTTGACATTTTGGGCTGAGACCATTCATCAGGACTGGAGAAAAAAGGATGAGTCAGAGTAAGAAGGGTTGGGGGAGGGGTTGCTATTTCCATGTCTGATTTACTTCCTCTCAACCCCATTCTACTGCCTTCTCCCCGTATACCCCTGATTCTTGACTAATGAAGAACCTATCAACCTCCACATGATATACTTGGGTCTCTTCTGTGATCTGTGAAATTGGAACATCAGGTTGTGTTGATTGATAAATTAGGGCTGATTTATTCTCAGATCAGGCTCTGAGTTCACTATAAAGGTAACTGAGGATGGGTTGACCCTCTTTATTTCAGTGATCTTTTCATGAAAATAAGACATGGTTCTGTGAACTTTGTTTGGTGACCAATGGCCATTTTCAGTACTAGTTTGAAAAAAGCTGCACAATATTTTGAAATGGGGAAAATGCATACTAGAATTGTAAAATAATCAAGTATGTAATTGTTGACAATGTAAGTGACAGGCTTTAAATTCTTTTATTGTCAATATGTAATGAAGCTCTTAATTGGCAATGTGGCAGTGGAAAGAATGAAGATTGCAGTAGACCACAGGGGTCTTAGTTTCTCTGAGACATGTAGAGAACCTAGCATATCATGTGTCAAGTTGGTTGCAGATGGCTGAAGTGGAACAACGAAACACTGTAGGAAAGGAACATTTGAAAATTTTTTTTTGTGTGATTCGTGGTTGATCATGTGTTTGCAAATGTTGCCCTCTGTCCCGCAAACAATAAACCCTGGTGAGAGTGGATTACTTTCTCAAGCTTTGAAACCACTCTGATGTCAGATATAAAAGATGAAATTTACTGTGGCCTCTAGTGTACCAGCATAGCCTCTAATCATCCATGAAATAAAGTTTGAAGGTCTACGCCTCATGCAGCACTAAGCTCAGGGTTCACCAAGCAGTATCTGTCTGTCTGTATGCTTTGCTAGCTTGGACTGAAGAAAGACCATAACCCTATCTGCACAATCCTCAAAATCAAAATGGATAGTGAGCTGGTGTTCATGGACTATTCAGAAATCTGGTAGTGGAAGGAATGAAGCTGTTCCTGAAATGCTGACTCTGTGCCTTCAGGCTCCAATTCCACCTTCCTAATGGTAGTAATAGGAGGGCAAGTACTGGATAGTGAGGGTCCTTGATGAAGGATGCCACATTCCTAAGGCATTGTCTTTGAAGATGTCTTCGGTGGTGAGGAGGCACTTAAGTGCCCTTGATGGAGTTAGCTAACAACAACCCTCTGCAGCCTTTTCCGATTCTGTGCATCATAGACTTCTAAAGTTGCTCTTCTGAAAGATGCTCTGAGACTGCTGATTACTTGTAACATGTTTTGTTTTTAACTCCAGTTCAGATAGTTTGGTCTAAATAATATTTAAATGTTTCTGATTCGCTGTAACTTAAAAATATATAGGTGCATGTGTTCATTTCAAAATGCAGTTATCTTCATTCGTTCAGCTTTTCATTTCTACTCATTTGTTTTGAAAAACTAATGAAATGATTCTGCTGTGCCTGAGAAATCAGACAAATGATTTTTTTTGTCCAAACATTAAAATACAAACGCTAAGTCCATCAGAATACATGGTATGTCCTGATAGCCTCGAAAACCTGTGTCTCTGATTACATGCCCTTCTCTTTACCTCATTATCATTGAATAAACGGTATCTGTTTAGGCGTCTAAGCGGGCATCTGAAACCAGCAGTCGATGAGCACCAATTATTGACATTTTGATTATTGAGTATAGTCTTGCACTCTTTACTGAAGGGATTTATGCAGGTTGAACAGATTTATAAAACTTTGCAGTACAAGTTGTACTTCCGTGGCTGAGCTCTTTCAAGTGGTTTGGTAAGACCTTTTCTGTTAAGTGTTTGTGCAAGTTCAGTAATTGTGAGCATGAACTCTTCAGCATTTTTTAAAATCCTGACTAAACTACTTTATAATGCTTGCTTGTGTTGTGTGACTGTATGAAATAAAAACAAAGTATGGACTGAAATATTTAACAAATCGCTTAGTCACTGCATAATACATTTGTGGTTTATAAAGCATGAATAAGCCTAACTTCAGATGTCATTTGTAGCAATTTTGTTCCACTGTAACAGTTGTGTATTGAGGGGAATCGTTAAGTATTTGCTTTGGATTTTTGTTTTGAACACTCCATAAATTATTTTATTCTGTTCTAGTGATGAACAAAACAAAAATCTTGGCCTCTGAGCAATTCCTGATGAAGGTTTGAAGTTTGAAATGTGAGCTCGTCTTTCCTTCAGCAATTGCAAAATCCCTTGTGAATTTGATGCAATTTATCCTATTTTCAGCCTTCATAAACTATCTGCAAGTCTTTTATCATTGCTATTCCGATTCCACTCAGAAATGCAGTTTGTGTGAGGAAATCTGAGTGAATAATTTGGGCTATAAAGCCTAATTTTCTCTTAAATTTAATGTGCTTGATCTGCCTTGAATTTGAAATACTGGTTAGGAAACTGAAAACGTGGGGAACTGATCTGGTTCGGAATGCTCTTTCTGTATCTAGATCAATTATCAAATGATTATTGTGCTTATTTTGTTGAGTAAATTCAGTGCTTGAGATGAATTTTTTTGACTCTTGCATCTCTGCGAAATACTTATACAGTATTTTTGTATCTTTTGTAGGCATGTATAGATGATAATTTGGATATGGTGAAATTCCTAGTGGAACATTCTGCAAATATTAACCAGCCAGATAATGAAGGTTGGATCCCACTACATGCAGCTGCTTCTTGTGGATATGCAGATATAGCAATGTAAGTACTGGGCATTCCTGTTTTTAAAACAAAATTGCTTCATGCTTTTTATTAATTGTCATTTGGTAATATAAAGTCTGGAGAGGAAAACCTAGAACCAAATGTCCAGACTTCCATTTGATTTTGTAACATTGATTTTAGTGTTGGGAAGCAATATCAGTGTAAAAATGCTGCTCTGTGCAAGGTTTAAATTATTTCAGTCGAGTAAAAGCTTTGCCCTGTACATGGTATAGTTAATAATTATTTCGAATTGTATTGGCCATGATGTTGGAGCTATGACTGAGAAAAATCATTATTTCATCTTTTTAATCAAAAGGATATAGGCATTATCTCCAGTGAGTTAAATTCTTCAGGCACTTGATAAGCACAAGATTTGTACAGATGCTGAAAATCCAGAGCAACAGACAATATGCTGGATGAACTCAGCAGGCCAGGCAGCGCCTATGGAGAGGATGAAATAGCTGACTTGAGTCTTAATGAAGGGTCACAGCCCAAAATATCAACTGTTTATTCCCTTCCATAAATGCTGTCTGACACGCTGAGTTCTTCCAGCATTTTGTGTTGCCCAAGAATTCGAATACTTTTCAAAGGTTCATTTTGTTGTTGAAGTATGCATGTACAATAGAACTTTGATATTTATCTTCAAGTAGTCAGGAAATACAGGAAAACCATGGGAGTCATTGAAAGAAAGGACACCAACCCCCTGCACAGAAAAGGAAAAATAAACAAAACTCTCAAACCCAAACCTCCCACTTTCTCCCTCTCACAAAAAAGCTAATAAGGAAAACGGCAGTAGGGGCACCAAACCCCAAACTCCTTAACCCCTTGCACAAAAACCAACAGACTGCCCACAGAAAGTGGCAGTCAAACCCCCAGCCCCCTCTTTCATACAAAAGCCAGCAGATTGCCCACCCGGAATATGGCAGCCAGAAAATCATAAACCTCACCCCCCCCCCACCCCAACCCGCTCCCTCCTCACTTGCAAAAGAACAGCAACAGCATCAAACCTTCAATCCCCTGGCCCACACACAAAAAACAACAGATTGCCCACACAGAAAAGCCAACAAGAACATCAGACCCCAAATCCCCAACCCCTCCTTTGCAAAATCCAGCACACTGACTGCTCCCCCCCCCCCCCCCCAAAATAAAAGACATCCACCATTGCCAGTGTGTGCAGTGGCCAGATTCTGGAAATAAAAATTCACTGAATGCCATTGTTTTATTTGCTTCATGAGTGTGATGGCGTAAGCTTTTTGACCAAGTTGGGCCACACTGTTAGAACAGGCACTGAGGTGGTTTACTTTGAGTGTACGTTCTCATCTTGTGATTGTTTCATTTAAGTTAGATATATTTGGCTTGGAGAGCATTCAAATACATCTTCCAACATGGGAATTGAAGGAGCAGGAGGACATGGTCCCTTTAAGGCCACTGCTGATCTGATAACTGAATTTTGGCATTCCCAGATAATGTACTGTCCCTTGCCTATTAAAGATCTGTGTAATTTTATCTTAAGCATTCAAGGACTTTGCTGGTATCACCTTCACCTCAGAATCCTTAACTCCTTTGAGAAAACTGCACTTCATCTTTTAAAATTATTTATTTTTAAACAGTGATTCTTAGTTTTAGGGGAAACATCTTCACATTGACCTTAAGACCATCAGACATAGCAGAAGGAAACCATTCGGCTTATTGAGTCTGCTCTGGCATTCCATCCTGGCTGATTTATTGTCCCTCTCAATCCCATTCTCCTGCCTTTGTCCTATAACCTTTGATGCCCTTACTAATCAAGAACCTGTCAACCCCTGCTTTAAATATACCCAATGACTTGTTCTCCACAGTTGTTTGTCGCAGTGAATTCCACAGATTCGTCAACATCTGGCTGAAGAAATTCCTCTTCGTCTCTGTTCTAAAGGGGCATCTTTTTATTCTGAGTCTGCTTCTCAGTCTTCACGCTAGCAGAAACTAAGATATGCAGCTAGCCACTTCAGATAACCCCATTGAATCAGAATCAGATTTATTATCACAAACATGCCATGAAATATGTCTTTTTGCAGTAACAATGCGGTGTAATACAGAAAAACTTCTATAAGTTGCAATAAAAATGTATAAAAATTTAAATAAGTAATACAGCAAGAGAGCGAAAACAGTGACCTGGTTTTCATGGGTTCACTTTCTGTTCAGAAGTCTGATGGCATAGGGAAATAAGCTGCTGCTGAAGCGTTGTGTATGTGTCTTCAAGTTCCTGTACCACCTTTTGGTAGCAATAAGAGAGCATGTCCTAGGTGGTGGAGGTCCTTAATGATGGTAGCCACCTTCATGAGGTGACCTTTATTGAAGATGACCTTGATGTTTGGAAGACAAGTGCCCATGATGGGGCTGACTGAGGTTACAATCCTCTACAGTTTTTTCCAATCCTCTGCAGTGGCCCCCTCATATCAGCTGGCGTTGCAACCAGTCAGAATGTACCCATGATACATCTGTAGAAATTTGTGAATTTTTGGTGTCAGCAAATCTCCTCAGACTCATAATGAGTTATAGCGCTGGTGTGGTATTAAATCTTTGCTGAATTTCCAGTACATGAGCATCCTTAAAGAAAGTGACCAGTATCATACCTCGGTCAGCTTATGGATTTATTTTGAGCACAATTTGAACGGCACTTTAAATCAGGAATCAGCTGTGCTGTCTGCTTGACCAGCTGATGAAAGTCCTTGTCCAAGAATAGGTGTACGGGGGAGGGGATGAAGTGGAATTCAGACCTCGTTATTGAGGATTTGTAACTTGAGCCAAGTTGATGACTTCCTGAATACTTACCTAATTCCAGAAAGGGATGATAATATGGAATAGAGCTGAATTTTGCATGTTCAGTAGCTGTTGCATGAATGAAGTTATTGGCTTGACTGTTTTAATTATTTTCTGGGATGTCAGCATGGGTTGCCCATCTCCAGATAGAGTTGACATGGAGCGGGTTTGTCATATTGTGGGGGAGTCTTGGAACAGAGGACACAGCTTCAGAATAGAAGGATGCCCCTTTAGAACAGAGATGGGGAGGAATTTCTTAAGCCAGAGGGTGGTGAATCAGTGGGGTTTACTGACACAGATGGTTGTGAAGACCAAGTCATTTCAGTTAAAAGTAAGTTTATTGTCAAAGTAGATATGTGTCAACATATGCAACTCTCAGTTTCATTTTCTTGCAGGCATACTTAAATTCAATAACCATAACACCAATCTTGTTCCTGATTGGCAGGCTGGGTATTTGGGGTTTGATGTTCTTGTTGCTTCTCCATGTGGCTGATCTGTTAGTTTTTGTGCTGGGGGGGTTGGGGTTTACGAGTTTTTGTTTCTTTTTGTGTGTGGGGGGGGTGGGACTGATGTCTTTCAACTACTTCCATGGTTTTCTGTACTTCATGGCGATCTGGAGATTCTGCATGTTATATTTTGATAATAAAATTAATCTTTAGTATCAATGAAAGACCACTCTAGCCAGTGTGTAAAAGACAACAAACAGTGCAAATAAATAAGAAAGAAAAAGAAATAATATTAAACAATGAATATCAAGAACACGAGATGAAGGGTCCTTGAAGTGAGTCCATAGGTTGTGGGAAGAATTCAGTAATGGGGCAAGTGTAGTTGAGTGAAATTGTCTTTGGTTCAAGAGTCCAATGGTTGAGGGGTAGTAACTGTTCCTAAACATGGTGGTGTGAGTCCAGAGGCTCCTATATCACCTTCCTGATGGCACCAATGAGAAGAGAACATGACCTGGATGGTAGGGGTTGCTGATGATGGATGCTGCTTTCCTGCGAGAATACTCCATGTGGATGTGCTCAATAGTGGGGAGGGCTTTACCTGTGATGGTCTGGGCCATGTCCACTTATTTTTTTGGAGGGAATTTCTGTTCAAGGGCATTGGTGTTTGCATACCAGAAGTGATGCAACCAGTCAATATACTCTCCACCACACATCTATAGACATTTGTCAAAGTTTTAGATGTTATGCCAAATCTTTGTGAACTCCTGAGAACACAGAGGTGCTGCATGCTTCCTTTATAATTTCACTTGCGTGCTTGGCCTAGGACAGGTCCTCTGAAATGATAATACCAAGGAATTTAAAGTTGATGACTCTCTCTGTCATTGATCCTCGATGAGAACTGGCTCATGGATGAACAGAGAAGTTTGCCTCCTGCTCAAAGCCAGAGATTCAGCCTTCAGGTCTGGAGACCGGGAGGCTTCCAGCTCAGCCAGGGCCAACCTGAGGAAGGGAATCTCTCAGGCTAAACACATATACAAACAGAGAATTGAGCATTTCAACTCCTCGGACCCCTGGCGCATGTGGCATGGCACACAGGTCATTACAGACTTCAAACCACCTAGTACTGTGACCCCTTCCAGCTCTGCTTCCCTCCATGATGAGCTCAATTACTTCTACGCTTGCTTTGACCGAGAGAACAAGGAGGTCACCCTCAAAGCGGATTTCTCACCTGGTGAACCGCCTCTCTCACTTTCCACCTCCGATGTTTGCGCCACCCTGAGCAGGGTGAATGTACGGAAGGCAGCTGGTCAGGATGGAATACCTGGTTGTGTGCTCAGAGTCTGTGCAGGGCAGTTGACCGGGGTCTTCACGGACATTTTTAATCTGTCCCCAGCCCAGACAGTTGTCCCCACAAGCTTCAATATCGCCACCATCATGCCAGTGCTGAGGCATTGCACTGACACAGGGCTGAATGACTTCCGTCCAGTTGCACTCACCCCCATCATTGCAAAGTGCTTTTAGAGACTGGTTCTATCACATCTCAAATCCTGTTTGCCTACTACCCTGGACCCCCATCAATTTGCCTATCGCACCAACAGGTCAACGGAGGCCGCCGTCTCCACGGCACTTCACTCTGCCCTGATCCACCTGGACAGCCCCAACTCTTACGTCAGAATGCTGTTCATTGACTTTAGTTCGACATTCAATGCTGTGATCCCCTCCAAGCTGATCGCCAAACTTCGCCAGCTTGGTTTCAGCTCATCCCTCTGCAATTGGACCTTGGACTTTCTGAATAACAGACCCCAATCAGTTAAGTTAGACAATCTCTCCTCTTCCACTCTCACCCTGAACACCGGCGTGCCTCTAGGCTGTGTGCTGAGCTCTCTTCTGTACTCCCTTTTCACCTATGACTGCGTTCCTGTACGTGGTTCTAACTCCATAATCAAGTTCGCAGACGACACCACGATGGTTGGCCTGATCAAAGGGGGTGACGAGATGGCCTTCAGGGACGAGGTCCAGCACCTGGCTGCGTGGTGTGCCGACAACAATCTGGCCCTTAACACCCAGAAGACCAAGGAGATCATTGTGGACTTCAGGCATGCTAGGAGCCACACTCACGTCCCCATCTACATCAACGGAGCTGTAGTGGAACGTGTATCAAGCTTCAAATTCCTTGGTGTCCACATTTCCGAGGATCTCACCTGGTCCCTGAATTCCTCCATCCTGATCAAAAAGACACATCAAGAAAGCTCACCTCTGTCCCAGGATACTGATGGACTTTTACCGCTGTACCATTGAGGGCATACTCACCAACTGCTTCTCAGTGTGGTATGGCAATTATCCTGTATCGGACTGCAAAGCACTCCAGCGTGTGGTGATAACTCCCCAACGGATTATCAGCACCCAATTGCCCACCATTGAGAACATCTACCAGAAGCGCTGCCTGGGCAGGGCGAAAAGCATTATCAAGGATGCATCTCACCCTAACCACGGACTTTTTACTCTCCTCCCATCTGGTTGGCGCTACAAGAGCCTCTGCTCCAGCACCAGCAGGCACAGGAAGAGCTGCTTCCCTGAGGCTGTTACCCTTCTGAACCTCACATCACAGTGCCAAGCAGTTTTGCACCCTTATTGTGCTGTCTCAGTACTTTTATATACTTACTTTTATATACTTACTTTTTATTCGCATTATTTTGTAAATAACACTATTCTTTGCATTTTTGGTTAGATGCTAACTGCATTTTATTGGCTTCGTATCTGTACTCGGCACAATGACAATAAAGTTGAATCTAATCTAATCTGATGGACTCTTGTTTCTTCCTCCTGCAGTCAATAATCAGCTCTTTGGTCATGCTGACATTGAGTAAAAGATTGTTGCTGTGATAACAGTCAGCCAGATTTTCAGTCTCCCTCCTATGTGCTGAATCGTCACCATCTTTGATCCAGCCTATGGCAGTCGTATTGTCAGCAAACTTGAATATGGCATTGGAGCTTTGTTTAGCCACACAGACGCAAGTGTAAAGTGAGTAGAACAGGAGGCTAAGCACACAGCCTTGTGGGGTGTCTGTGGTGATGGAGATTGTGGAGGAGTTGTTGTTGCCAATCTGAACTGACTGGGGCCTGCAAGTGAGGAAATTGAGGATCCAGTTGCACAAGGAGATATTTGAGGCGAAGGTCTTGAAGATTACTGATTAGTTTTGAGGGGCAGATAGTGTTGAATGCTGAACTGTTATCAATAAGGAGTATCCTGATGTACAGTATTGCTCTTTGTTGTTCAGATGTTCCATGGTTGAATGAGCCAATGAGATGGCACCTACTATGGACCTGTTGTGCCTGTAGGCAATTTGGAGCAGATCCAAGATCCAACTCCTCCTCAGGCAGGAGTTGATATGTTTCATCACCAGTCTCTCAAAGCACTTCATCACTGGATGTAAGTGCTACTGGACTATGGTCATTGAGGCAGGTTACGACGTTCTTCTAGTTGAAGCAGGTGGGTACCTCAGATTGCTGAAGCGAGAAGTTAAAGATCTCAGTGAACACTCCAGCCGGTTGATCAGCACATGCCTTTAGTACTTGGCCAGATACTCCACCTAGACTGGAAGCTTTCCTTGAGTTCACCCTCCTGAAGAATGCTCTTACGTTGGCCTCAAGAGACTGATATCACAGGTTTATTGGGGGTTGTGGAAGTTTGTTTCAATAGGTGCGTTCAACACCATCCGCCCTGCTTTGCTGGGGGAGAAGCTGACAGCGATGCAGGTGGATGCTTTACTGGTGTCATGGACTCTTGATTACCTGACTGGCAGACCACAGTACATGTGCTTGCAACACTGCGTGTCGGACAGAGTGATCAGCAGCACTGGGGCTCCACAGGTAACTGTCTTGTCTCCCTTTCTCTTCACTATTTACATCTGGGACTTCAACTACTGCACAGAGTCTTGTCATCTTCAGAAGTTTTCTGATGACTCTGCCATAGTTGGATGCATCAGCAAGGAAGATGAGGCTGAGTATAGGGCTACGGTAGGAAACTTTGTCACATGATGTGAGCAGAATTATCTGCAGCTTAATGTGAAAAAGACTAAGGAGTTAGTGGTAGACCTGAGGAGAGCTAAGGTACCGGTGACCCCTGTTTTCATTCAGGGGATCAGTGTGGACATGGTGGAGGATTACAAATACCTGGGGATATGAATTGATAATAAACTGGACTAGTCAAAGAACACTGAGGCTGTCTACAAGAAGGGTCAGAGCCGTCTCTATTTCCTGAGGAGACTGAGGTCCTTTAACATCTGCCGGACGATGCTGAGGATGTTCTACGAGTCTGTGGTGGCCAGTGCTACCATGTTTGCTGTTGTGTGCTGGGGCAGCAGGCTGAGGGTAGCAGACACCAACAGAATCAACAAACTCATTCGTAAGACCAGTGATATTCTGGGGATAGAACTGGACTCTCTCACAGTGGTGTCTGAAAAGAGGATGCTGTCCAAGTTGCATGCCATCTTGGTCAATGTCTCCCATCCACTACATAATGTACTGGGTGGGCACAGGAGTACATTCAGCCAGAGACTCATTCCACCGAGATGCAACACAGAGCGTCATAGGAAGTCTGTGGCCATCAAACTTTACAACTCCTTCCTTGGAGGGTCAGACACCCTGAGCCAATAGGCTGGTCCTGGACTTATTTCCTGGCATAATTTACATATTACCATTTAACTATTTATGGTGTTATTACTATTCATTATTTATGGTGCATCTGTAACGAAAACCAATTTCCCTCGGGATCAGTAAAGTTTGACTATGACTAGGTACATTTAATGTCAGAGAAATGTATACATTATACATCCTGAAGTTCTTTTTCTTTGCAAACATCCACAAAAACAGAGGAATGCCCCCAAAGAATGAATGATAGTTAAAAGTTAAAACCCCAAAGCTCTCCCCCTTCCATACATAAGCAGCAGCAAGGCAACGACCTCCCTCCCCATCAGCAAAAAAGCATCAGTGCCCTCCACCATGCACCCAAGCGTGCAGCAAAGCATCACTAAAGACACAGACTTGCAGTATCCCAAAAACTACTTGTTGACCTGGTAATTCGACACACCACAGGCCCTCTCTCTCCCAAGGGAAAAAGAGGTCTCCCTGTTTTACAGTGAGAGGAGAGACATAACAAACAATGTACTGATTTATATTAAAAGTCTGTTCCGTCACCTTCTCCGAGCTCTGCACCCAGAGAGTTGGCCCCAGGGTTCAGGTCTCTGGACACCCAGCCTACGGCAGTTAACCCGCTACTCACAATGTTCTGTGTTCTCCCACCATGCCTCAGTCAGGGGCACCGGCCTTGAATCAGCCCTTCTCCAGAGCAATGAAAATCTGGCACCCTGAAGACACACTAGTCTTCCAGGCCGCGTCCCTGGGATACCAAAAAGCAGCCGGTTGTGAGGCCCTGAGAGTGGGTCCCATTCCCGCAAAGAACCAAAGTCGGAGTGTAACTCCAGTTCAGGGTCTTCAAAAGAACTTTGAAAAGGGGGAGAAAAGATAGAAACAGAGCTGTTTCTGAAGATGCAAGCAAAGGAGTCATCCTTTAGTGCCATCTTGACTCTATGAAGGTTCTTCCACGTTTTGGCAGTCAAATGAGCAGATAGGCTTTCTCATCCAGAAGTGAAGTCCTTATGTCACTTATGTTACTTGGTGAGAGGTGATAGCATTCAACTTGTACTAGTTGCTGAGCATCCTTGATTCAAGTTGTGTCTGGAATTGCCACTTCACCTGTGAGATGGCTTTCCGTAGATCGTACCTGGACCTTTTTTGATCACCAGATTTGAATGCCTCTGATCTGGTCCTCAGTGGATTGTGGATCTCGTGGTTCATCCAGGATTTCTGGTTGGGGAAGACTCTGAAAAATTTTGTGGGGATACGCTTGTCTACAACTGTTTATAAATCCATGCCAACCATTGTGTATTCATTCAGATCCACAGGTAGTCCTTGAACGTGATCTGTCCACTGACTCAAAGAATCCTGTAGTTGCTTCTCTGCCTCCCGCGGCCACATCTTTGTTGTCCTAATCTCTGGAGCTTTGTTCTTTAGCCTCTGAGAAGGACAGCCTTGTGATCAGATTTCCTGAAATGTGGCCTGGCCATTTCTTATCTTGGTATAACAGTGGTCTAATGTGTTGAGACCTTTGGTACTATAGGTTTTATGCTGATGGTAATTGGGCAAGGGTTTCTTTAAACAAACCTGATTGAAATCTGTGACTATGCTATGAAATGTGTTGGGGTGGACTATTTCTTGTTTGATGATGACATCATGCAGTATCGCAAGCACCTGATTACAGTCGGCCAATGGTGGTAAGTAAACTGCATTTGGGATCATAGAGGAAAAAAGCGGAGGTTGATAAGTTCTTGATAAGTTAGGGTGTCAAAGGTAATGGGAAAAAGGTAAGAGTCTGAGGTTGAGTGGGATAGTAAATCAACCATGATGGAATATCAGAATAGTCTTGTTGGACCGAATGGCCAAATTTGCTCAAGTCTGATGGTCTTTTTCCTCTTCATAATGTGGCATCCTCGAACTACAGCAGTTCTGGAGAAGATGCTCCCACAGGCTCTGAACAGAGTTCCAGAATTTTGACCCTGTAGCATTAAAGGAACAGTGGTACATATCCAGATCAGGATAGTGTCTGACTTTTTGAGGATTATGCAAACAGTGGTGTTATTTTATTAAACGCAAGGTCGGAGGGTCTCGGCCTGAAACATCGACTGTACCTCTTCCTAGAGATGCTGCCTGGCCTGCTGTGTTCACCAGCAACTTTGATGTGTGTTGTGTTATTTTATTGTTTTTTTTGCTTAGTGGTGATTAAGGTCATAGGCTTCATGGTTTGTGTTGTATTGGACTCGGTGAATATAGAACAGTATAGCACAGTATTAAGCCCTTTGGCCCATGCTGTAGTGATGATGCCTTAACCTACTCTAAGATCACTCTACACCTCCCCTCCTGCAAAACCCACCATTCTTCATTCATGCACGTGCTGATGTAAGAGTTTTTGAAATGTGGTTGCCTCTGACAGCACAAGTGATGCACCCTTTACTGTGTGTGTGTGTGTGTGGGGGGGGGGTGGTGGAAGAATTTCTTCTGACATCCTTCCTATACTTTATTCCACATTGAAGTTACCCCAGTCTGACTGTCCATTCTGTCTTCACCCCTAAACAAGTGCAGGGATGTTGTAGCCATCACTGAATCATGACTGAAGGATGGTTGTAGTTGGGAGCTGAATGTGTAAAGTTACACATTATATCGGAGGGTTAGGAAAGTAGGCAGAGGGGGTGCTGTGGCTCTACTGGTAAAGAATACCATCAAATCAGTAGAAAGATGTGACATAGGATTGGAAGATGTTGAATCCTTGTGGGTTGAGCTAAGAAACTGCAAGGGTGAAAGGACGTTGATGGCGGTTATATACAGGCCTCCCAACAGTGACTGGGAAGTTTTTTTCTTTTTAAATCTTTTTATTAATTATTATTGAAAATCAATAACAGAGAAAAATACATTAAAATAATCAAGATAACATAGTCATATGTAGAATAAGAGTTAAACTATCAACCAGGCTGAACAGTATATCAATAATAATCAAAAAACAAAGTATTAAAGCTTTTTTTATGGAAAAAAGGAAAGAAAGAAAAAAAAGAACCCCTACTAACTAAAACAGAGAAAACCCCTAATAACTAAAAAAAGGGGGAAAAAACCCATTTGGAGCACAAACCCAGAGCTATGCGCCGTACAAACTTCCATTTAAAAAAAAAAAGACATCAAACCGCCAACCAAATCCATATAACCAAGCATCAGGAAAGGACCATCTTTATTAACTCAAGTCAAATGATAATAACGGGCAAAAAAAAAACCCACCTTTTTTCGAAGTCAAACTTAGGATCAAAAGTTCGACTTCTAATTTCTTCCAAACTAAGACATAACATCACCTGAGGGAATCATTGTATGAAAGTGGGAGCAGAGGCGTCTTTCCATTTTAATAAAATAGCCCTTCTAGCCAATAATGTGACAAATGCAATTGCGTATTGGTCAGATATAGAAATACCATGAATATGTTGAGGAATTATACCAAAGAAAGCTGTCAATTTATTAGGTTGTAAATTGATTTTTAAAGCTTGAGAGATTGTAGAAAAAATAGATTTCCAAAATTGTTTCAATACAGAACACGACCAAAACATATGTGTCAATGTAGCTATCTGAGTTTTGCATCTATCACACTGACTATTTACATTAGGAAATATTTTAGATAATCTCTCCTTCGTCAAATAATAACGATGTACAATTTTAAATTGAATTAGAGAATGACTGGCACAAATCGAAGAAGAGTTAACCAGCTTCAAAACTTGCAACCAATCCTCTGTTATCAAGGTCATATTAAGCTTTCTTTCCCAATCTTGCTTAATCTTAAGTAAAGGATAATTTTCTTGTTGTAATAGTAAATTATAAATTTTCCCAATAAAACCTTTCACTAAAGGGTTCATTTTTAAAATAATGTCTAATTGGTCAGAGTCTTTTATATATGGAAAATTACTTAAATATTCTTGTAAGAAATGTCTGACCTGAAGATATTGCAGAAAATGTGAATATGAGAGAGAGTATTTAGTTACTAATTTCTCAAAGGACATCGATCGACCTTCTTGAAACAAGTCCATAAAGGAAAAAATTCCTTTATTCCTCCAAAGAGAAAAGGTAGGATCACTGTGAAGGTTTAAATAAATAGTTTTGATAAATTAAACTGAAAAGGTTAAATCTTTTAAGATTAAAAAAACTTACGAAACTGGTACCAAATTCCTAATGATTGATTAATCATAGGATTTATATTTAGAATAGAAATTTTGGCTAATTGTACGGGTAAAGGAGCTCCAAATAACGAAGTTAAATGAAATTGTTTCACAATTTTCAATTCCAAATCAACCCAAGATGGTTGTTCGTTTTTATTGGTCCAATATAACCAAGAACACACATAACATATATTAACCGCCCAATAATACATTCTTAAATTAGGCAAAGTAAGACCTCTATCCTTTTTTAATTTTTGTAAATGACATTTTCCAATTCTTGGTCTTTTATTATTCCAAACAAAAGATGAAATAATAGTCAACCTGATCAAAAAACTTCTTAGTTAGAAAAATAGGAATGTTTTGAAATACATATAAAAAAAATTCGGTAAAATCATCATTTTAACTGCATGAATTCGACCTACTAACGAAAGTGTAAGTAGATTCCATCTAGAAAAAAATTGCTTCATAAAATCCACTAAGGGAACTAAATTAGCTCTATAAAGGTCTCCATAATTTTTAGTGATGATAATACCTAAATATTTAAAAGAATCCGTAACTTTTAGAGGAATGTTATCATATATAGAAGCGGAATCATTTAAAGGAAATAATTTACTTTTAAGCAGGTTTAACTTATATCCTGAAAACAATCCAAATTCATTTAATAATTTCAATAAGCTAGGAATAGTTTCTTCGGGATTCAAAACATAAACCAAAATATCATCCGCATAAAGGGAGATCTTATGAATAGTCCCATTTATAGAAATTCCTTGAATATTTGTAGCTTCACGAAGTGCAATAGCCAAGGGTTCCAACATCAGGTTAAATAACAGAAGACTTAACGGACATCCTTGTCTCGTACCCCGGGAAAGTTGGAAAAAGGGGGATTTACAGTTATTGGTGATAACAGTGGCAATAGGGCTTTTATATATCAATCTAATCCATTTATTAAAATTAGTACCAAAGCTAAATTTCTCTAAAACTTTAAATAGATATTTCCATTCAACTCTATCAAATGCCTTTTCAGCATCTACAGAAACAACACATTGGGGAGTCTTAGAGAGGGATGAGTATATAATATTTAACCATCTCAGAGTATTAGATAAAGAATAACGGCCTTTTATAAAACCCGTTTGATCCTGAGAAATAATTTCAGCTAGTATATTCTCCATCCAATTAGCCATTATTTTTGAAAGAATTTTGGCATCCACATTTAATAATGAAATAGGTCTATATGAAGCACAATCAGTCGGGTCTTTATCTTTCTAAAGAATTAAAGAAATAGAAGCTTCATAAAATGTGGAAGTTAACTCTCTTAACAGAAAAGAATCTTTAAGCATTTCCAACATATAAGGAGTAAGCAAATATTCAAATTTTTAATAAAATCCTACAGTAAAACCATCCAATCTAGGAGCTTTACCAGATTGCATTGAAAGAATAGCTTTCTGAATTTCTCTTTCAGTAAAAGGAGCATCAAGAATTTGCTGATCTTCAACAGATATTCTAGGAAAATCAATCTTTTGTAAAAGGCATACATATTAGAAGGGTCAGCTGGAAACTGAGATTTATAGAGTTCACTGTAATAGTCTTGAAAAATTTTATTAATATCTTCATAATTACAAGCTAAACTACCATCTCCCTTACGAATTTTTAAAATTTGTCTTTTAGCTCTAAGTGCTTTAAGTTGAGATGCTAATAGCTTGTTACTTTTATCTCCAAATATATAAAATTGACTTTTTAATTTAAGCAAATTTCTTTCAATAGGATAAGTTAATAGTAAATTATATTGTGATTGAAGTTCAACCCTTTGTTTAAATAAATCAACATTAGGAGAAACTGCATAAGTATTATCCAGATCTTTAATTAGTTTGGAAATTCTATCTAACTCTATTTTTGTCTGTTTCTTGAGTTTATCCAAATAAAATATTATCTGACCTCGCAAATATGCTTGAGTGTATCCCATATGATCAATTTCGAAACATCTCCTGTATTATTAAAAAGAAAAATCTTTTATTTGAATCTCTATAAATTTAACGAAGTCCGAATTTTGTAATAAATTTTCTGGAAAGCGCCAAGGCAAGTTTACATTGCTAACATCATTTAACTCAAAAGTTAAGCTTAAAGGCGCATGGTCCGAGACTGCAATAGCATCATATTCACATTTCTGGACTTTGGACAAAAATCAGAAATCAGCTGTAAAATAATCAATTCTCGAATTTATTAAGAACATGTGAATAAAAAGAATAATCTCTGTCATTAGGATGTAAATTTCTCCAGATTTCTATCAAACCATAATCAGTTAAAAAGGAATTAATAAGTGTTGCCGAATGACTTGGAAGCTGCTGATTGGTTGAACTTTTGTCAATCAAAGGGTTTAAACAACAGTTGAAGTCACCTCCCATCAGCAGCATATATTCATTTAAGTCTGGTAATAAACCAAATACATTTTTAAAAAAAGAAGGATCATCTACATTAGGTCCTTATAGATTAACCAGGACAGTTTTTCTATTACAAATTGTTCCTTTAATAATTAAAAATCTACCATTATTATCTGAAACAATGTCTTCTTGAATAAATAAAAAATTAGATTTAATAAAAATAGATACTCCCTTTGTTTTATTTTGTCAAGTAGCATGGTATTGAAGGCCCTTCCATGTTTTAAAAAATCTATTTTGATTGCCCGTTCTGATATGCGTTTCTTGAGCAAAAATTATATCGGGCTGGAATTGGTTAATAACTTTAAATGTCTTCCTTCGCTTAATAGAGTGATTCTAGCCACGTACATTCCAACTACTAATGTTTATCTGTTTAAGTACCATTGGATATTATTCTTAAACACAACAATACACGCATACCATCGGGGGCTAATCAAAGATGGCGGTGATGAATATAACCAAATAAAAAACACGCATGCTCCGGAACTCCATAATGGGAAAAAATACAAAAAGTGTGTGTGGGGGGGAAAAAAAATCCCACGATAAACACCAAAATACAAAAATACCCCCAAACCTCCCACCATCCCCAAAGAAGGAAATCCGGCAAAAGAGAGAGAAAGCCGGAACGCATCCCCAAGAAAAGAGACATAAGAACGGAACTCCGTGTGCCGCGCAATTTAAATAATGATTAAAAGTTTTTTCTCCCAATTCCCCCCTCCCCCTTACAAAGAAAATACGTAACCTTAAGATAAGAAAGCCCAGCAAAGAAAAAAAATGTTTATATTTAATCATTGAAAATAAGCTAAAGGAATGCGAAGACAGTCTCCAAAGATGCCAAAACAATACTATTAATCCAAACAGTTTAATCTCTAAAGTGAGAAAAGCGGCACCATTATTCTTTAACTTACTACCTTATTTAACAAAAGAATTAAAGCTAATTATCTATACTAAACACTGCATAATATAAGAAAAAATCTATATAAAATGCAAGCAAACTATCACTTAATAAAGAAAAATAGAAACAGATAATTAAACCAGTTCACAATCTATCCACTGTATTAATTCACTCCGTATACTAAACAGTCTTCAAAAAAAAGTAATTCTTTAATCAAACCAAGAAGACCACCTCTTCTTTAAGTAATCCATCGATCAAAAGATATCTTCAGCATACCGAAATCTTCACAACCTGTTTTCTTTCAGAAAATCATTCAGAGACTCTTAATATCCTTCATATATCAGCCGATTCCACAATAGAATTGACAAAATCCAATGCTGCTTGGGGATCCAAGAAGACACAAGGGGTAGAATCTTTAGGAAATAACTTTAGTCTCGCTGGATATCTCAAGGATGGAAAAAGAGTTTTTTTGTAAGTGATCTTCATGACCGGTATGTATCTGATCCGTTGTTCCATAACTTCCCGTGGATAATCTTCATAAAAATGGATCTCGGAACCGTTAAATTTTAAAAAAACTTTGTTTTCTTGCCCATTTTATGATTTGGTCTTTAACTTTAAAGCAAAGAAAGTTGACTAAAATTGGTCGAGCTTTACCTGACGAAGTGAAAATTCTGTGAGCTCTTTCAATATCGGGAGGCTGAGATAGAATATCCGGGAACAGAGATTGAAACAGATTGGCAAAATAGTCCAATAAATTCCCAGTTTTGGAACCTTCCTGAAGACTCAAAATATGAATGTTATTCCTACGAGATTTTGCCTCTAAATCGACAATTTTGCGTTGAGCCTGTTCCAATCGGGTTGAAATATCCGCAATCTGAAGTTTCGATTCTTTAAACTCAGTATTCAAGGAAAGAATATTTTCCTCAATAGTCTGTAAACTCTGTCGGAACGACTTCAACTCAGAAGTGTTATTATCCATTTTGTTATCGCGACCCATCAACATACGTTCCAAACGCTCAGCCCGGACAGGCATATCTTCTGATTTTTCTTTTGAAGTTTTTCCCTTTCCATTGCTGGGTTCAAAATGCTGTTTTCCACTTCTTAATGACCGCTATTTCCCTCCAAGATCCAGAAAATAAAAGTTGAATAATTCAAGGTTTAGACTGGGGAAAAGGAGGAATTAAAGGCAGCCACAGAATTTATATGTTACTCCATTGAGCTACAGGCGGAATTCCTGGGAAGTTTTTTTTAAAAAACCTACAGAGAGCAGCTGAAAAAAATCATTAGGGGAAAAGATGAAATATGAAAGCAAGCTAGCAAATAATATCAAAGTGGATAGTAAGTTTTTTCAGGTATCTTTGAAAATAAAAGAGAAATGAGCGTGGATATAGGACCATTAGAAAATGAGGCAGGAGAAATAATAACGGGGGGGACAAGGAGATGGCAGATGAACTAAATTAGTATTTTGCATCAGCCTTCACTGTGGAAGACACAAGCAGTATGCCTGATGTTGCATGTGTGAAGGAAGAGAAGTGAGTGCAGTTACTATTACAAAAGAGAAGGTGCTCAAAAAGCTAAAAAAAAAAAGCCTAAACGTACGTAAGTCACCCGGACCAGATGAACTGCACCCAAGGGTTCTGAAAGAGGTGGTGTGAGAGATTGTGGTGGCATTAGAAATTCTTTCAAAAATCATTGGATTCTGGCATGGTGTCAGAGGACTGGAAAATTGCAAATGGCACTCCACTCTAAGAAAGGAGGAAGGCAGCAGAAAGGAAGTTATAGACCAGTTAACTTGACCTCGATGGTTGGGAAGATGTCAGAGTCGATTGTTAAGGATGAGGTGATGGAGTACTTGGTGACACAGAACAAGATAGTACAAAGTCAGCATGGTTTCCTTCAGGGAAAATCCTGCCTGACGAGCCTGTTGGAATTCTGAAGAGAATACAAGTAGGATAGATAAAGAAGATGCAGTGGACGTTGTATATTTGGACTTTTAGAAGGCCTTGTTGGAAGTTGGAAGATTCGTGGTCATGCACTTTAGTAGTAGAGATAAATGTGCGGACTATTTCTAAATGGAGAAAATCCAAAAATCTGAGATGCAAAGGGGAGACCTTGTGCAGAACACCCTAAAGGTTAACTTACAGGTTGAGTCGGTGCTGAGGAAGGCAAATGCCATGTTATCATTCATTTCAAGATGTCTAGAATCCAAGAACATGGAGGGATGCTGAGGCTTTATAAGGCACTGGTGAGGCCTCTCCTTGAGTATTGTGAACAGTTTTGGGCCCCTCATCTTAGAAAAGATGTGCTGGAATTGGAGAGGGTCCAGAGGAGGTTCACCAGGCTGATTCCAGGAATGAAAGGGTTATCATACAAGGAACGTTTGATTGCATTCGCTGGAATTCAGAAGGATGAGGAGGCGATCTCATTGAAACCCTTCGATTGTTGAAAGGCTGAGACAGTAGATGTGGAAAAGATGTTTCCCATGGTGGGATGTCTTGGACAAGAGGGCACAGCCCTTTTAAAACAGCTGCGGAGCAAATTTCTTTAGCCAAAGGGTGGTGAATTTGTGGAATTTGTTGCCACATGCAGCTGTGGAGGCCAGGTCATTGGGTATATTTAAGGCAGAGATTGATAGGTTCTTGATTGGACATGGCATCAAAGGTTGTGAGGAGAAAGCCAGGAACTGGGGTTGAGGAGGAGAAAAAAAAAGGATCAGCCATGATTGAATGGCGGAGCAGACTTGATGGGCCAGATGGCCTAATTCTGCTCCTATGTCTTGTAGTCTTGTAGATGCGATGCTGAGGCTTTAAGGTACTGGTGAGGTCACACCTTGAGTATTGTGAACAGTTTTGGGCTCCTTATTTCAGAAAAGACGTGCTGGCATTGGAGAGGGTTCAGAGGAAGTTCACAAGGATGATTCTAGGAATGAAGGAGTTATCATATGAGGAACGTTTGATGGCCCAGTGTCTGTATTTGCTGGAATTCAGAAAGATGAGGGGGGATCTCATTGAAACATTTTGAATGTTGAAAGCCTAGACAGTGGATGTGGAAAAGATGTTTCCCATGGTGGGGGAGTCTTGGACAAGTGGGCACAGCCTCAGAATAGATGGGAAGCTATTTAAAACAAGAGGGTGGTGAATTTGTGAAATTAATTACCACAGGTAGCTGTGGAGGCCAGGTCGTTGGGTGTATTTAAGGCAGAGATTGATAAGTTCTTGATTGGCTATGGCATCAAAGGTTATGGAGAGAAGGCTGGGAGATGGAGCTGAGGGAGGTGGGGTGTGGGAAGAATCAGCCATGATTGAATGGAGGAGCAGACCTGATGGGCCATATGGCCTCTTTGCTGCTATGTCTTGTGTCCTAACATCTTGTACACCTCTGGCAAGTCACCTCCAAAGAGAAAAGCGCTGCCTTGTTTAACCCATCTTCATAAGACGTGCTCTCTCATCCAGGTGATATCCTGGTCAATCTTCTCTGTCACCTCTGTAAAGTTTCCATATCCTTCTTATAATATGGGGACCGCAACTGAAGACAATACTCCCAAGTATGATCTTACCAGAGTCTCTGGACTACAACATTACCTCATGGCTCTTGAACTCAATTATCCAACTAATGAAGGCAAACATCATATGCTGCTTTAACCCACCTTATCAATTTGTGCATCAATCTTGGGGGATCTATGTATATGAAGATCCCACTGTTCCTTCATGTGCTAAGAATCCTACCATTAACCCAGTATTCTGCCTTCAAGTTTGACCTTCCGAAGCAAGTCGAACTCTGTGCCATTTGTCAACCCAGCTCTGCATCCCATCAATGTCCCATTGTAACCTACAACAGCCTTCCTCCACTAGCACTACACCACTAACCTTCGTGCCTTCACCCAAACTGACTCGCCCACCCTTCCACTTCCTCATCCAAGTGATTTATAAAAATAAATGATTTTAAAGAATTGTGCAGTGTGTGTTGTTGCCATGTTGCTGAACCCCTTTTCCCTGGTGGTAGTCAAAGTCACAGGCTTCACGGCTGGTGATGGAGCGAACGTGTAACAGCACAGCACGGTATTGGTCCTTTGGCCCATGATGTTGTGCTGATCCATTAACCTACTCTTAAGATCAATCTCAACCTTCCCTCCATTCATCTGTGTTCTTGTCTAAAAGTCTCTTAAATGTCTCTCATGTATCTGCCTCTGCTTTCCATATTCTCACGACTCTAATAAAAAAAAAACTAACTCTGACATTCTGCCTATACTTAAATCATCTTAAAATTTTGCCCTCTTTATTAGCCATTCTTCGCCCTGGCTGAAGGTGCCTGCTGCCCATTCTATCAATGCCTCTTATCTTGTACACCTCCAAGTCACCTCTCATCCTCTGTCTGAAGGGGAAATCCACTCATATCTATGGTGATGAAGTGCTTTGAGAGTTTGGTTTTGGCCAGAATGTACTGCTGCCTCAGAAAGGACCTGGAACCACTGCAATTTGCCTATTACCACAACTGGTCAAAGGCAGGTGAGATTACATTGCCTTTTCTCAGCCTTATTTCACCTGGACAATACAAATACCTATGTCAGCATGCTCTTTATTGACTACAGCTCAGCATTTAACTCCATTCCTGCAGTTCTGAATGAAAAGCTCCAGAACCTGGGCCTTTGTACCTCCTTCTGCAACTAGATCCTCGACTTCCTAACCGGATTGGAAATGACATCTCCACCTCACTGACAATCAACACTGATGCACCCTAGGGTCATGCTCTTAGCGCACTGCTCTACTCTCTCTACACCAATAACTATGTGGCTAGGCCCCGCTCAAATGCCACCTGCTGACAATAAAACCATTGACAGAATCTCAGATGGTGAACAGAGGGTGTACAGGAGCGAGATATATCAGCTAGTTGAGTGATGTCATAACAACATCCTCGCACTCAACGTCAGTAAGACCAAGGAACTGATTGTAGACTCCAGAAAGGGTAAGACAAGCGAACACACACTAGTCCTCAGATTAGAAGTGAAAAGAGTGAGCATTTTCAAGTCCTAGGTTTCAATATATCTGAGGACCTAACCTGGACCCAACATATCGATGTGACTATGAAGGTAAAGCAGCTGCTATATTTAATTAAGAGTTTGAGGAGATTTGGAATGTCCCAAAAACATTCGCAAATTTCTGCAGATGTACCATGGAGAGCATTCTAACTGGCTGCATCACAGTCTTTTTTGGGGAGGGCTACTGCACAGGATTGAAGTAAGTTGCGGAGAGCTGTAAAATGAGTCTGGTCCATCATGGGTAGTAGCCCCCATAATATCCAAGACATCTTCAAGGAGAGGTGCCTCAGAAAAGCAGCCTCCATCATCAAGGACCGCCACCATCCAAGACATGCCCTCTTCTCATTGTTACCATCAGGAAGGAGGTGCAGAAACCTGAAGACACACACTCAGTGAGTAAGGAACAAACAGCTTCTTTCCCTCTGATTTCTGAATGGACAATAAACCCATGAACACTATCTCGCTACTTATTTGCACTACTTATTGCACAACTGAATCATTTAATATATTCATACTGAAATTTTTTTCTATTATGTATTTCATTGTACTGGTACTGCAAAGTTGACAAATTTCATGATATATGTCAGTGATATTAAACCTGATACCTGATTCTATCCCTGTGAAGCTTGCTCTCTAATCCAGGTTGCATCCTGGTAAATCTCCTCTGCACTCTCTCTGAATAAGTTCAGTGTCCTATCCTATCCTTTCATCTTTGAAGCCACAGTATTTATGGTGTAACTCCAGTAAAGCTTATGGTAACCATTAATTCAGCTTGTATAATGTCCAAATATGGTTTAAAGTTTGTGCAGATTGACGCAGTTCCTTCCAAACAATCAGAATCAGTGTTTGCATTTTGCTGGCACTATTTGAAATGTACACCCTACTTTGCTAGTGCAACTGATGAGGGGTGAAATTATTAAAAGCCTGCCCTTGTGTTTTCTTTAGAAAGCTCAATATGAAGCCTTTGGCTTGGCTATAAATAATGACTGATTTGAGAAGTGTCTTAGAAGTATGCAATCAATTTCCTGCCAACCTAAATATTGATTGCATTTTTGACCTGTGGGGTTCATGTGGCTTCATTTCCTTCTATAGGCTGGTGAGTGTTGGCTACTTCAGACTTCATGTCTGTACAGTTACAAGATAAAGACACGAGATTCTGCAGAGTAACACATATAAAATGCTGGATGAACTAAACAGGCCAGGCAGCATTTATGGAAATGAAAACAGTTAATGCTCTGGGCAGAGACTATTCATTAGGATTGGAAAATATGGAGGAAAAGCCAGAGGAACATTGTGGGGGGGGAGGGGGAAGGAGTAAAAACTGGCCATTTGCCCATTCACCACCTTCCTCACCTCTATTCAGGGCCTCAAATAGTCCTTTCAGGTGAGGCAACACTTCACCTGAAAAATGCTGGGGTCGCCTATTGTCGCCGGTACACCCGATGCAACCTCCTCTACATTATTGAGGCCCATTGTATATTGGGGGAACTGCTTCATTGACCACCTTTGCTCCATCCGCCAAAAGTGGAACTTCACGGTGGCCAAACATTTTAATTCCACTTGCCATTCTCGAACTGCCATGATCTCCTGTTGTGCCACGATGAGGCCAGCCTCAGGGTGGAGGAGCAACATCTTATTTTCCATCTGGATAGCCACCAACATGATGGCATGAATACAGAATCCTCCTTCCAATAAAAAAAATCTCTCTCTCTCCCCCCCCCTTTTTATTTCCTCACTGGCATTTTACCTCTTCTCCCCTCCCCATCACCTCTTGGTGCCCCTCCTCTTTTCCTTTCTCCTCTGGTCCACTCTCCTCTCCTATCAGATTCCTTCCTCTCCAGCCTTTTACCCTTCCCACCCACCTGACTACCCATCACCTTCTAGCTACGCTCCTTCCACCCTTTTTATTCAGGCATCTTCTTCCTTCTTTTCCAGTCCTGATGAAGAGTTTTGGCCTGAAACGTCATCTGTTTATTTTCATGGATGCCTGATGTGCTGAGTTCCTCCAGCATTTTGTGTGTGTGTGTGTGGCTTTGGATTTTCAGCATCTACAGAATTTCTGGTGTAGATGACAGATGAGATCAGGTTGGTGGGGAGGTGGGATGAAATGAGAAGCTGGGAGGTGATTGGTGAAGGGCCAGAGAAAAGAAGGAATCTGATATGAGAGTTAATGGACCAAGGGAGAAAGTGGAGGACAAGGGTCACCAAAAGGGGTCATAGGCAGGTGAGGAGAAGAGGTCAGAGGGGAGGCAGATTGAGGAATAGGGGAAGGGTAAAAATTACTGGAAGTTAGAGACATCAGTGTTCATGCCATGCATCAGGTTAGAGCTGATTAAAGCTTGCTTTTCTCAAATTTTATGAAAGTGAATTTGAGTGTAATGTTGCTTCTAATTGCTGAAGTTATGGAACTTTTTTTGTGAGGAATTGTCTGTGTCACCTTGAGCTGATGGTAATTTCCAAGGAACAGGAGGCACCAGATCCCATTACATGGACTGAGTGATTAATTTGGGCTGATGCAGTCAGTTATCATTTAAGTCTTAACCAATGATTTCACATTGAGCATGCGGAGAGGAATATTTTCTCTGCATGTCACTTAAAGACTGAGGACATAATTTGGACTGGTAGTCCAGACTTCAGCATAGCTGTGAATAGAAAAGCCAAAACAGTGATGGAGGCACAAGATACCAGTTTTGGAAGATGTCTGAGATTTTAAATAGGTGCAAGAAGTAACCAAAATGGTAAGAGAAATTAGATGAATTTGAACACTTTTTACATTTGAGGCAATGAACTGAAAGTTAAGATCAGTCAACAAGTGTGCTAGATTATGTGGGTAGTGTAAAAGCAAGCAGGCCTTTTTCAACTGAGGTTGGGCGAGACTAGAACTGGAGAGCATAGGTTAAGGGTGAAAGTTGAAAAGCTGAAGGGGGATTTGAGGGGGATCTTTATTCAGAGTGATGAGAGTGTGGAACAGACTTCCGGTGGAAGTGGTGGATGTGAATACATGGATGGGAGGGGTATGGAGGGGGAGGGGCATGCTCAAGGTGTGGGTCGATGAGACAAGGCAGAATAATAAGTTCAGCAGGGACACGATGGGCCGAAGGGCTGTTTCTGTGCTGTTATGCTCTGTGACTTTCAGTTTGTTCGAACATGGCTAACACATGGATGGTCATTAACACAAAATACTCTGCAGATGCTGGGGTCAAAGCAACACTCACAACACACTGGAGGAACTAAGCAGGTCGAGCAGCATCCGTGGGAAAGAACAGTCAACGTTTTGGGCCGGAACCCTTCGTCAGGACGTTGACTGTTCTTTTCCATGGATGCTGCCCGACACGCTGAGTTCCTTCAGTGTGTTGTGAGTGAATGGTCATTGGAAGGTGCTCTGAGCAACGTGTGATAATTGACAATAATGTTGCCAAAGATAAACCAGTGCCTGCTGTTTAAAGTATTTGTTTTAAGAGAAAACATTGTTTTTGCTAGTGTAGGCAAGTTATGAAAGTGCTTTGCATTGTCTTCAACTTGATAACACTGATCATGAGTGATCTGCCAGAGCACTGTATTTGCACCCCCATTTCAACAGCACACCCCATTAAGTATACTTTTAAGTGAGTTAAACTTTAATGTTGTCCTTGTACGGTTAATGATTGGTGTTTTATGTACTTGGAATATTGAATTATATTTCTCATAGGGTGCTTCCAGATTTTAAGCAACATGTGAAATGCATGAAATTTGATTGTCTTAGTACACAGCTAAGGAAGGTGGAGGAAGAGAAGTGGGTAAAACCTGTTGAGATGAATGGGAGTAATTAGTGGCTGATTCAATAGTTTCTCTACACACTCCATATATTAGAGTTATAGTTGCCAAATAAAGGCAGAGTATTTTATGTGTCAGGCATATTGACTAAATATTATTGCTCTTGCTCATTTTCAGAACCCTCAAAGCAGTTCAGAATTTTTAGTTTGCTTCAGTTGTAAGGCTGTTCAGTTCGGTTAGATAACATGATCTATTTGAAGGCAAAAGAATCCCAATCTTAAATGGTTGGAAGTTAAAAAGTATTATTGTTGTGAACGTGGAAAGGATGACATTGTTTCGAAGGGTTTTGCCCAAAACATTGACTGTATTCTTTTCCTAGATGCTGCCTGGCCTGCTGAGTTCCTCCAGCATTTTGTGTGTATTGCTTGGATTTGTAGCATCTGCAGATTTTCTTGTTTGTGCAGGATTACTTTGTGATCACCTTTGCTTTTAACCAGAATAATTTGATTAATTGTTTGTCAATAATATGAATAAGACGAGGTTGCAATTTATACTTTGTGCTGTGTAATGTGTGAACTTAAGTTTATGTGATCTATTGAATTTACTTTATACAGCGGGAGAATGTGTATAAATGTGGATGAAAGTAATTGTACCACCCATTGAAGTTGCATGATTACACAGCAGTTAAGGATGAGCAATAAATACACCGTAACTTATGAATCTTACCACAGATACAAAATGCTGAAGTGACTCAGCAGGTCAGGCAGCATCTCTGGAAGGGAATCAACTGTTGATGTTTCAGGCCAAGATTCTTCATCAGGTCTGCAGAATCCAGAATAAGGTGGGGGTAGGGGAAAGTGGGTGGGGGGAATTTGGTTTCCAGCAGGACAATGACCCTAAGCATAAAGCCAAAGCTGCACAGGAAAGGCTTAAAAACAACAAAGTTAATGTCCTGGAGTGGCCAAGTCAGAATCCAGACCTCAATCCAATTGAGAATTTGTGGCTGGACTTGAAAAGGATTGTTCACCCATGATCCCCTTGCAATCTGACAGAGCTTGAGCAGTTTTGTAAGGCACTTTTGCAATGTCCAGATGTGCAAAGCTGATGGAGGCCTATCCACACAGACTCAAGGGTGTAATTACTGTAGTTGCGTCTACTTAATACTGGCTTGAAGGGGGTGAATACTGATGCAATCAATTGTTTTATGTTTTATATTTGTGATTAATTGCTATGACTTTGTAGAGATCTGTTTCCATTTTGGCTCAAGTCTTTTTCAGTTTTCTCCTACAGTCCAAAGACCTACTAGTCAGGTTAATTGGTAATTGTGATTAAGTGAGGGTGAAATGGGGTGTTGCTGGGCGCCCTGCTCAAAGGGCTGGAAGGGCCTAATTTGCACTGTATCTCAGTAAATAAGAGTGGACTAACTCTGAAAGTGATGACTATAATAGATCCTTTGGCTCTTCCACATTAAAATCAAGCCAGTTCAGCCTTGAAGCCTTGATGTGAAGTTTTTACTTTGCATCTTGTCTGGACAGTTACTGTTCCTTGAATAGTGTCTTCCTCCTGAGGGGTGGGGGGCGTGATTTAACAACCTGTCATTATTAAAGGAAGCCTTTATTAGCTTTATAAGGAGATAATATCTTTTTTGATATGTATTATCTTGTATTCAAGGTAGGTGTTGACAATTACTTGGAATATATGGGAGGTAAGTGGTAAGTAGGAGAGCATGGGCGTGCACACAGTGAGACGAAGACGGGCTCAGCTTTCTTACTGAACCACAGAGTGGGTCGGTGGAGATAGATGGCTGCCTGCTTTTCTGATACAGTGTGCAAGTGCATCATCACTTCAGGGTTATAAGTATGAGGGTTATAAGGTTGCAAAAGTGATTGTGAAGCTTTTGAAGTCCAACAAAAGGCATCCAAATAAGCTACAAGAAGGGAAAAGATGAAACTAGCCAATAGTATAAAGCAGGATGCCAAAAGTTGTTTGTGGTTATACAAAGAATAAAATGGAAGTGAGAGTTGACATTGGACCGCTGGAAGATGATGTTGGTAGTGACTGGGGACAAAGAAATGGCAGATGAAGTTAATTGGTTCTTTGTATCTGTCTTTACTGTGGAAGACACTAGCAGTGTACCAGAAGTCCATGAGTGTCAGGGAGTAGGAGAGAGTGTCATTGCCATTACAAAGGCAAGAGTGCTGGGCAAACTCAAGGTCTTAAATGTGGATAAGTCACCTGGACCAGATGGAATACATTCTAGAGTTCTGAGAGAGGTTACTGAAGAGATAATGGATGCATTTGTCATGATCTTTCAAGAATCACTTGATTCTGGCATGGTCCCAGAGGACTGGAAGATTCCAAATGTCACTGCACTCTAGAAGAAGAGGGGAAGGCAAAAGAAAGGAAGTTGTACGTCAGTCAGCCTAACCTCAGTGGTTAGGAAAGTGTTGCAGTCCATAATTAAGGAAGAGGTTTCAGGGTACCTGGAGACTAATAATAAATAAGTCAAAGTCACCATGGTTTCTGTCAAGAGAAATCTTGTCTGCCAAATCTGGTAGAATTCTTTGAGGAAGTAACAAGCAGGATGGATAAAGGAGTTACTTGGGTTTTCAGAAGGCATTTCATAAGGTGCCAAACATGAGGCTGCTTAACAAAATAAAATCCTTTGACGTTACAGGAAAGATACTGGCCCCGATAGAGCAATAGCTGACAGGCAGGAGGCAGCGATGGGAATAAAAGGGGCCTTTCCCGGTTGGCTGTCAGTGTCCAGCGGTGTTTCTCGGGACAGTATTGGGAGCGCTGCTTTTCGCATCTCGTCAGTGATTTGGATAATGAAATTGATGGCTTTGTGGCAAAGTTTGCAGATGATACAAAGATAAGTGGAGGGGTAGTAATTCAATTGCAGCAGGCCTTAGATAAATTGGAAGAATGGGCAAAAAAAAGTGGCAGATGGAATAGTGCTGGGAAATGTATGATAACGCATTTTGGTAAAAGGAACAGTAGTGTGGACTGTTACCTAAATAGGGAGAAGGTTCAAACACCAGAGGTGCAGAGGGCCTTAGGAGTCCTCGTTCAGGACTCCCAGAAGGTTAATTTACAGATTGAGTCTGTGGTAAGGAAGGCAATTGCAGTGTTGGCATTTTTTTTTAGCCAGAGAGTAGTGAATCTGTGAAATGCTCTGCCACAGAGTGCAGTGGAGGTCAAGTCCGTGGGTATATTCAAGGTTGAAGATCGGTCAGGACATCAAAGGATATGGTGAGAAGGCAGGTGTATGTGGTTGAGTGGGATCCGGGATCAGAATGGCAGACCAGACTCGATGGGGTGAAAGGCCTGATTCTGCTCCTACGTCCTAAGGTCTGCAGATGATGGAAGTCCAGAGCAACATACTGGATGAACTCCGAGGGTCAGCCAGCATTTCTGGAAATGAATAAATAACCAGTGTTTCAGGTTGAGATCCTCCATTGTCACTTCAGGATTACTGTCTTGCAACTGTGCACTCGTGCTATTTCCTGATGTATTTCAAAGTATAGTAATCTACATTTATTATGGCTCAGAGATGGCAACATAAAGAGTATTATACACTTGATGTGTGATAAGCATTTCGGACAAACTAGATTGCTCAATATGTTGTCAGGTCTCCAATGTTTCATGCAGCCCGTGAAGTCATCATGAGGCATGGACTAACTTTAAAAATGACGACCATAATAGGTCCTTTGGCTGTTCCAAATTCAAATCAAGCCAGCTCAGCCTTTGAAGCCTTGATGTGAAATTTAAACTAGGAAACTTCCTTTGACTGGGGATAGAAATTTACAGCACCCATGAAGTAATTTACCCCACAAAATTGAGACTCAAGATTAATTGAAAAGCACCTGTTAAACAGATCATAGAACAGCTTTTGGGGAAATTCAGTACATTTTTAAAAAAAAGGAATCTTAGAATGTTTAGATTCGGATTCATTGCCACTAACAAATGCCATGAAAGTTGTTTTACAGCAAAAGGGCAAAGACAAATCTGTAAATTACAAAAATATCACAGGATTATTACGCAAACACAAGGAAATCTGCAGATACTGGAATTTCAAGCAACACACATAAAAATTGCTGGAGAATGCAGCAGGCCAGGCAGCATCTATAGGAAGAAGTACAGTTGACATTTCAGGCCAAGACCCTTCATCAGGACTAACTGAAAGAAGAGATAGTAAGAGATTTGGAAGGGGGAGGGGGAGATCTGAAATGATAGGAGAAGACAGGAGGGAGAGGGATGGAGCTAAGAGCTGGAAAGTTGATTGGCAAAAGGGATATGAGAGGATCATGGGACGGGAGGGCTAGGATGAAAGAAAAGGGGAGGGGTAAGCCCAGAGGATGGGCAAGGAGTATAGAGACAGAGGGAGAAAAAAGAGAGAGAGAGAGAAAAAAATAACAAATAAATAAATAACAGACGGAGTAGGAAGGGGAGGTGCCCCATCCATATTATTATTATATATATTTTTTTCTTTCCAGCTCTTAGCTCCATCCACCCCCCTCCTGTCTTCTCCTATCATTTCGGATCTCCCCCTCCCCCTCCCAGTTTCAAATCTCTTACTATCTCTTCTTTCATTTAGTCCTGACGAAGGGTCTGGGCCCGAAATGTTGACTGTACCTCTTCCTATAGATGCTGCCTGGCCTGCTGAGTTCAGCAGCAATTTTTATGTGTGTTACAGGATTATTACCCCTTATCTGAAATGTTTGGGCCTGAAGTGTTTTGGATTTCAGATACTTTTGGATTTTAGAATATATAATGAGATATCTTTGGGATTTCCATCATTTCCGACTCTGAATTTGTGCTGACAAATGTGTTAATACATTTCAAAACAATGGCAATGATAATAAACACACACAAAAAATGCTGGTGAACGTAGCAGACCAGGCAGCATCTATAAGAAGAGGTACAGTTGACTGTCCTGGATGCTGCCTGGCCTGCGTTCACCAGCATTTTTTGTGTGTTGCTTGAGTTTCCAGCATCTTCAGATTTCCTCGTGTTTGCGATAATAATAAACCCTGAATCTGATTCCGCTACCGGTAAGCAGTCTTTGTCTTCTTCATCACATATGTATTGATATAGCCATTCAGTGAATTAGATTTTTATCAGCAATGTTGTTCCATTGTTTAAAAAAGGCTCCAAAAGTAAACCAGGTAATTACAGGCCGGTGAGCCTGACGTCAGTAGTAGGTAAATTATTGGAAGGTGTTCTGAGAGATTGGATATACAGGTACTTGGATAGCCAAGGGCTGATTAAGGATAGTCAGCATGGCTTTGTGCGTGGTAGATAGTTGTTGGAGGCTTTGTGGACAGCAAGGAAGGCTTTCAAAGCTTGCAGAGGGATCTGGACAGAGGGGTATAGACAGAGTAAATGCGAGTAGGCTCTTTCCACTTAGATTAGGAGAGATAAATACAAGAGGACATGGCTTTAGGGTGAAAGGGGAAAGGTTTAGGGGGAATATTGGGGGGGAACTACTTCACTCAGTGGTGGGAGTGTGGAACGAGCTGCCATCTGATGTGGTAGACGTAAATGTGGGCTCACTCTTAAGTTTTAAGAATAAATTGGATAGATACATGGATGGGAGAGGTCTGGAGGGTTATGGACTGGGTGCAGGTCAATGGGACTAGCGGAATACAGTTTTGGCACAGAATAGAAGGGCCGAATGACAACGTTGACTTTATTAACTTTGCCTCCAACTTTCACCCTGCCCTCAAGTTTACCTGGTCCATTTCCGACACCTCCCTCCCCTTTCTAGATCTTTCTGTCTCTGCCTCTGGAGACAATTTATCCACTGATGTCTACTATAAGCCTACTGACTCTCACAGCTATCTGGACTATTCCTCTTCTCACCCTGTCTCTTGCAAAAATGCCATCCCCTTCTCGCAATTCCTCCGTCTCCGCCGCATCTGCTCTCAGGATGAGGCTTTTCATTCTAGGACGAGGGAGATGTCTTCATTTTTTAAAGAAAGGGGCTTCCCTTCCTCCACTATCAACTCTGCTCTTAAACGCATCTCCCCCATTTCACGTACATCTGCTCTCACTCCATCCTCCCACCGCCCCACTAGGAATAGGGTTCCCCTGGTCCTCACCTACCACCCCACCAGCCTCCGGATCCAACATATTATCCTCCGTAACTTCCGCCACCTCCAACGGGATCCCACCACTAAGCACATCTTTCCCTCCCCCCCCCCTCTCTCTGCATTCCGCAGGGATCGCTCCCTACGCAACTCCCTTGTCCATTCGTCCCCCCCATCCCTCCCCACTGATCTCCCTCCTGGCACTTATCCATGTAAGCGGAACAAGTGCTACACATGCCCTTACACTTCCTCCCTTACCACCATTCAGGGCCCCAAACAGACAGTCCTTCCAGGTGAGGCAACTCTTCACCTGTGAGTTGGCTGGGGTGATATACTGCGTCCGGTGCTCCCGATGTGGCCTTTTATATATTGGCGAGACCCGACGCAGACTGGGAGACCGCTTTGCTGAACATCTACGCCCTGTCCGCCAGAGAAAGCAGGATCTCCCAGTGGATTCCACATCCCATTCCCATTCTGACATGTCTATCCAGGGCCTCCTCTACTGTAAAGATGAAGCCACACTCAGGTTGGAGGAACAACACCTTATATTCCGTCTGGGTAGCCTCCAACCTGATGGTATGAACATCGACTTCTCTAACTTCCGCTAATGCCTCACCTCCCCCTCGTACCCCATCTGTTACTTATTTTTATACACACACACTTCCTCTCACTCTCCTTTTTCTCCCTCTGTCCCTCTGAATATACCCCTTGCCCATCCTCTGGGTCCCCCCCCCCCCCGTCTTTCTTCCCGGACCTCCTGTCCCATGATCCTCTCGTATCCCTTTTACCTATCACCTGTCCAGCTCTTGGCTCCATCCCTCCCCCTCCTGTCTTCTCCTATCATTTTGGATCTCCCCCTCTCCCTCCAACTTTCAAATCCCTTACTCACTCTTCCTTCAGTTAGTCCTGATGAAGGGTCTTGGCCTGAAACGTCGACTGCACCTCTTCCTAGAGATGCTGCCTGGCCTGCTGCGTTCACCAGCAACTTTTATGTGTGTTGTTTTCTGTGCTGTAGTGTTCTATGGTTCTATGATCTTTGAATTCATTGATGAATTTCTCTGCTGCTTGATCAGCAGATACTTTATCACCACAAATCATTAAACATTTAATGCCATGTCTTTTGTTAAATTTCTGCAGCCAGCCTGATGAATATTCACAATTACTTAAATTTTTGCTTGTTTCATGATCAGCGTACTGTTAAGTGGCATATGTTTACTCTGATGCTGACGAAGCGACTCTCAATACAGGATTGAGATCTTCATTTTTCATTTTATGCAGTGCTATATATTTCATTAACTCCTGTTCATTACATTTGTAAGGTCACTTCTCAGAACTCTGCGCACCACAGACAGACCAGCATATTACCTAAGAACCTTCCTAGCACCCGTGGAATTTTCCATTTGTGGCATCATGTCAGTACTCAAAAATAAATAAATAAATAAATTGCACTTCAGTTTTCCAGATTTTGGAATTTTGGATAAGGTGTACTCAAGCTATACAAAAAAAAGAAGGTAGTATTCATGGACTGTTCACAAATCTGATGGCATAAAGGGGAGTTGTTTCTCAATCGTTGAGTGTGGATCTTCAGGCTCTTGTTCCACCTCCCCGATGGAAATGTCAGAAAGGTGTGTGTTCAGCAAGGTATCACTAAATTAGGCAATTTCTGTGGAGAAAATGGCCACCAACCTTGAATTGTTTTGTCTGAGTATTTCAATAGCTTTAATTATAGTGAAGCTGGCTTTATTTGTAAATACCGGTGGGCAGGGGCTTCTTTTACAGATGACTCAACAATTTATAAGGCAAATTCTTTGATACGCTTTTGAAACATTTTTCAACCTATTGATAACAGCTTCATGTGTTTTCGAATGACTAAATATAGGATATACTATTAGCTTGATTATGATTAGTGTTAGGAGTGATAATGAAATGAATTAACTTTCTCGAGAAAGTTACACGTGGAGTGATACCTAAAAGGTGCTTTTTCAACAAGGTAACATCCATCAAAAATATTCACCATCTGGGCTTTGCCATCTTCTTACGACTACCGTTGGGCAGGAGGTATAGAAGCCTCATCAGGTTAAAGGATAGTTACTTCCATTCAACCATTTGGTTTGTGAACCAGCCAGCAAAATCCTAATCGTTGTCTCAGTATAGCAGCATTATGACCACTTTGACCAATTTGCTTTAAAATAACTTTTTTTGTTCCAGTTTAACACACAAAATGCTGGAGGAACTCAGCAGGTCAGGCAGCATCTGTGGAGAGTAATGAACAGTTGATGTTTCAGGCTGAGAAGGTGCTGAACGTGAAACATCGACTATTTATTCTGCTCCATAGATGCTACCTGATCTGCTGAGTTCCTCCAAAATTTTGTGGGTGTTACTCTGGATTTCCAGTGAATGCTGAATCTCTTGTATTTGTTCTAATTGTTTTCTTCTTTATGCAAAAATTGTGTATGGTTTTAAATTGTGTTAATGTTGCTATCTGTAATGCTGCAAATCTTTCATTGTACCCGTTCAAGCATGTACCTGTTCAAACAATAGTGTACTTAACTTTGACTATGAGTGGCTGTTGAAAATGGACTTTTCTTTTTGACTTGGAGCAATGGGCTAATGGACAGCAGCTCTGAAGAGCATAACCCATATGCAGACTAGGACTCAGGGCTGCCTGTATTTGTTCATAGTGTTACGGCTAAGGAATTTTCCTCAAATTGCTGTGTAGAAGAATTCCACAGTAATTTGCTCGTGCTGGTATTTTAGTCCTTGTATTTAATATCCAGCGGTAATGTTTTATTATATTCAGCTGGATGGGTCAAGTTCCTGTCCAAGATCAGAATTGGGTTTAATGTAACTGGCATATGTCATGAAATTTGTTTTGTAGCAGTAAAGTGCAATACATATTAAAAAAATAAAATTACTATTAAAAATGAAATTTAATTAGCGCAGAGGAGGGGAGGGGAGGGAAGGAGGTTTTTGCCTATGTGACAACCTAACAGGTGGCTGGTAAGCTGGCTTTTGTGCTTGACTAAAGCTCCCTTTGATATAAAAATGCTGGGTGCAGTTTATTTGTTCCTGTTACTGGTATGCTTGTAGTTGGTAGTCTGAGTGTTAACTAGCATTGTGGAAATCTTGTAGCTCCTGAGTATTCATCTTCTCTTTTTAGGGGAATTATGTTTGAGTGGATGCAGTAATTAAGAAAGACCTCATTCAGAGGCACACTTTGGGTTTATAAACTGGAGTAGCTGTGTAGTGGTGAATCATTTGGAGGCTGATCTTACCCTTTACTGTTTAAAATCTTTTGCATGGTCTCAGATAGAGAAGAGACCCTTGAAAGGCAGACAAGGTAATCATCAACTGTACTGCATAGATTGAATGAATCCCTGGAAAGCTGGAAGCAGAGAAAAAGACCATGTATCCCTTACTAACCAAATATGCAATTTTGGACATCCTGCCGGCCAGCGTTGAGTGATTCATTTGGATCTGGTCTTTTTTTGGGCCTGTTACCATGGTATGGTACTTTTGTCAAACCAAATAGCATTCTTTAGTGATATCCACAAAGACCTTTGACCTCCAGAAGAGATTTGATTGCTGTTGCAGAATGTAGACAAGAGCCTGGTGAGATGTACTATTTTTAAAACAAAGTTATATAAAAGACTGAAACCCAACATTGTCACAAGAAGGTTTTCTGAGTTATCATACTGTTGGACCAGGTAATTACGATGTCACAAATTCATAGATCTTCAAGTACTCTCTAACTGAGCTTTATGTGTTATGGGTACATTGATGGAATATCTTTGCCAACTTGTGTTGAACAGTTCAGAATGTTGCACCGGCTTCTAGCTTTAAAAATATAACAAATTTTTCTCATGTTTTAGCTCCAAGTAAAATTACTGTTGTTATTGACAATTGCATTCTTGAGATTTTAAATTGCTGTATGATATTAGATTGTTTCTAAGAATGAATCTGAGCTGATTCATTTTCAAGGACTGCAACTCATTATTTATTATTTTGTTTTTACTTTTTTTGTATTTACCCAATTTGTCTTTTGCACATTGGTTGCTTGTCTTTGTGTAGTTTTTCATTGATTCTATTGTGTCTCTTTGTATCTACTCTGAGTGTCTGCAAGAAAATAAATCTCAGTTGTATATGGTGACATGTATGTACTTTGATAATAAATTTACTTTGAACTTTTGAACTTTGAATCTGACCGGATTCTTGCATCAATTTAATTCACATTTTTTTTTGTAGAATATGCACTTTTGACTTACTGCTAGCTCTCAGTTGAATGTGATGCAATGAATCTGGATGTATGATAAAGTTAATAATCCAAACAGTTTACTAAATTTCCTTGGAACCTCGTTGCTGTGGAGTCTTGGAAATATGATGAGCATTTGGTGTGCAACAGTTTCCCACAGTCACATGATAGGGATGGGATGATTTGTTTATAGTAATGTCAGAGAAGATAAACATTGGCAAGAACAAAGGATAACACTGCTTTTTTAAAAAAACTGTCATACAGTAATAGAGTATGACTGCACAGAAACAGGTTGTATGGCACATGTAGACCAGGCTAAACTGTTATACTGCCCAGTCCCATCAGTCTGTACCTGGACCATACCGCTCCCATCCATGTACCTATCCAGACTTCTCTTAAATGTTGAAATTGAACCCACATCCATCACTTTCGCTGGCAACTTGTTCCACGCTGAGTGAAGAAGTTCCCTCTTAGCTTCCCCTTAAATATTTCATCTTTCACCCTTAGCCTATCACCTCTAGCTCTAGTTTTTTTTGTACTTACAGTTTGTCTTTTGCACATTGGCTGTCAGTTTTTGTGCATATTTTTTTTTCCATAATTGTACTTTTGTTCTACTGTGGTTGGCAGATTGATAGGACTTGTGTGCACTTGCTTTTGAGGGATTTCCTCTTGTGTATTTTTTGTTTTTCTTATCCTCCCTCTATTTCATGAGCAAAAACTTGAAGACAGTATTGAATGCAGCTTTAGAAAAAGTGAGGATCAATGACAGGCTATTAAATATTTGGGAGAATTGGTCTATCTACAGGACTGAAATATTTTTGGATTAAATTCCAGGAGATCAACCATATTTTTTTTAAAGTGAGTGGTGGGAACGTGAATGTGGAATGATTCAATGGGTATATTTAAGTAAAAGTGCAATCTTAAATTTGAATTATTCAGAATAAATATTTTGGTCTCCACTATGATGATATTAGGAAGAGAACGTCAGCTTATAGGATTGCTCATGTGAATGATGGTGATGATTCTGATTTACTTTGCATTAATGGAGGCAATTTTCCAGCAACCTCAACAATCAATTTGCAGTTTGGTCAAAGTTTTAATACATTTGTTTTCAATGAATCTGGTGCAATCCACTAACTTTTGAAAATATTTTGCAGGTATTTAATTAGTCATGGAGCAAACGTAGCTGCAGTGAACAGTGAAGGAGAGACTCCATTAGATATAGCAGAAGAAGAAACCATGGAAGAACTCTTACAGGAAGAGATTCGGAGGCAAGGTAAGAGAATGCTGTATTGGAAAGTATTTGTGTTATTGACTATAGAATTCAGTTAGTGTGTTTCTTTTTAAATCTTTTTATTAATTTTTCAAAATTATAAACTCAATAACAAAATTAGTACAAAGAGATTGGAATAATGTTCATCAGCATATATAAAATGAATTTTAAGTAACATAGATATAAAAGACTTCCAAACTCATAATGAAATTAATCATTAATAAAAGAAATAAAAAGAAAAAAATATATAAACAAAAAAAAACCCCAAAAGAAAAAAAAAACCCCAAAAAAAGCAAAACAGGGCTAGACCAACAGCTTGTATCAGACACGTTCAATAATGTCGTTAACTCCGCTCCTCTCATCATATAATTTAAGTTTAGAAAAAGGACTCGGTAAGGTCAGATTACATCATATGAAAATGTTGCATAAAAGGTTTCCAAGTTTCTTCAAATTTAATCGAAGGGTGAAAAATATCACTTCTAATTTTTTCTAAATTTAAACTTAATATGGTTTGAGAAAACCACTGGAATGTAGTTGGAGGATTAGTTTCCTTCCAGTTCAACAAGATAGATCTTCTCGCCATTAAAGTAACAAAAGCTATCATTTGACAGGCTGAAGAAGACAAAGATCTATGTTCTACCATTGGCAATCCAAAGATTGCTGTAATAGGATGGGGTTTTAAATCGAAGCGTAGAACTGTTGAAATAATATCAAAAATGTCTTTCCAATATTTTTCCAAAAGAGCACAGGACCGAAACATATGAGTTAAAGAAGCCACTTCAGAGTGACATGTATCACAAGTAGGGTTTATATGGGAATAAAAAAGAGCTAGTTTATTTTTGGACATAAGAGCTCTGTGTACTAGTGTCAACTCTCAGAATTTGCGTTGGTTGATAATTCTGCTGACCTGCAAATGCTTTAGTTACCAGTCCTGTTGCAAGTAAAAACGTTTTCGTAGACCACTACAACACAGAAACAGGCCATTCAGCCCATTTGCTCTGTGCCGAACTGTTGCTCTGCCTTGTCCGATCAACCCACACTCAGACCATTGCTTTCCATACCCTCCCCATGGTACCTGTCCAAATTTCTCTTCAATAGAACCTGCATGTACCACTTCCATTGGCAGTTTGCTCCACACTCACTACCCTCTGAGTGAAGAAGTTCTTCCTCAATATTTCACCTTTCACCCTTAATCCATGGCCTCCAGTTGTAGTCTCACCCAACCCCTGGAAAAATCCTGCTTGCAGTTATTGATGTGTACCCCTCATCCTTTCGCACACCACGATCAGATTTTCACTTGGAGACATTTCCTTTTGATAAATCTTCATCAGATTTAGTCCATTATGTTCTTTTAAGAATGTTCTTAAAAGATGTTACTCTGTTTACCTTGTAGCTTGTATCATAAATGCACCTTCTGCTATATTTCAGTAGTCTGGAATTTTTTTTTGTTTCTTGATTTATTTGTGGTAACATTACTTTATGAATTCTCTGCACTGTGGATTGTGCACCTTGGTCCAGAGGAATGTTGTTTCATTTGACGGTGTACTTGTGTATGGTTGTGTATGCTTGTAAGGCACCTGTTGGATAATGTTCCACTGACTTGCTTTTGAGGTCGGCGTCAACCTTTGGGGTGATTGCTTGTGATGGCTGAACTTGTAATGCTCAGGACACATCTGATAACATGGGTTACAATATTTTTATTTCCTTAAATGTTGTCATGGTTATTTGCAGGTGATTTAGAGAGTACTAACCACTCAGTTCACACAGAAATGTGACTGTATGTGGAAGATCAGATGCCCTTTATTCATAGGAAGAATTTGGATGACAATGTAGGTAGACTGATAAATAAGCTTGCTAACAACAAACTATGCAAGAGCAGTAGATAAAGTTCTGAAAGGGTATAGGGGACAATGCATCAGCTGGAAAGTTGGGCTGAGTGGTGGCAGATGAAATTTAATCTGGACGAATATGAAGTAGTGCATTTTGGGGCATAATATAATTTAGTTGTATATTTGGATCAATCCACCTCAATTTCAAACAACCTCCTGTATCTGTGTTCCAGTGAAACCAACATTCAAGGTAAATTGTTATCAAAGTACATGTACGTCACCATATATAACCCTGAGATTGGTTTCTTGTGGGCGTACTCAGTAAATCCAAGAACCATAATAGAATCAATGCGAGACTGCACCCTACAGGGTGGACAAACAACCAATGTGCAAAAGACGACAAGCTCTGCAAATACAAAAGAGGAACAATTAAATAAATAAACAAATATTGAACATGAAATGAAGAGTCCTTGAAAGTGAATCCAACCTCTATCATTTGAGTCTGCACCATACAACATTTTAGTAACTTTTTAATCTATTTCTCACTCTGTTGCCTCAGTGTTACTTGTGTCTTTATCTGCTTGGCATCGCACTTTGAAGAATTTATGAATCTGAGCTTTGAGTCTTCCTGCTTTTCCACGTTATTTGACTTCCTTTGAGGAAATAATAATTTCATCTGTCTCTGGTGGCCTCTGATATCTTCCCGGCTGGAGAAACACAATAAATAGTATATCTCCATCCTTTTCTGGTATTTGCATGCTAATATTGTTGATCATAACTTTGATCAGCTCTTGTAGTCTCCCATGTGCTGTGCTGTCTCTCGTTTCTAGCATGGATGCTGAAAAACACATTTCTACAATCTCATTTATTACCAGGAGATTTTGTTTTGGTACACGAAGATATACTGGTGAGATGAAAGGCCTATTAATCTTTACGACTGGGCTCTGTGAAAACTTACAATAGTGATTCACCAGGCACTTTTATTGAACTATTGCACATTTTGTTGATTTCTCTGACCAGTAAATGTAACACTCAGCATGCATAACTCCTGGCTGTGCACATCTCGTATAACCTGTCATGGTCCCAGAACACATCCTTCACTGTCAAGAATGCTCACTAATGTCACTAGTTTCTGAGCACCATGCACAATATTCTAATGACCTTCTACAGATGCACAGTGGAGAGCATCCTGGCGTGCTTTAATCACTCCATGGTACAGAAACTGCACTGGGACAAAAAGCAAGCCTGTACAACTGTGGTCACAACTGCCCAATGCATCACTGGTCTCAGCTTATCCATCATCGAAGGCATGTATACAGAAAGATGCCAGAAGAAGGCCAGTAACATCATGAAGGATCCCACATACCCTGCTCATGGACTGTTGGTCCCACTCCCATGAGGGAGGAGACTACATCGCATCCATGCCAGGACCACTAAACTCAAAACCAGTCACTTTCTCCACCCATTAATTCACCCCTCAAACTCCCACTACTTTATCATTTCCTGTCAGTTACCTTATGTACAGATATTCCTATGCCTAACATTTCATGGGCATAAAATTATTGTATGCATATCAGCTGTCCTGCATATTTATCTATCTTTAAAAATTGTGTTCTCTTTATCTTACTGGTTTTTTTTGAGCTGCATCAGATCTGGAGTAACAATTACTTTGTGCTCATTTAGTTGTATACAGGAAATGACATTAAACAATCTTGAATAAGATATTCAGTATTTGATCTAAAACATGGCTTTCCTTAAACAACATTGATTCATGTAGTGGAGTTCTTGAGAGGAGCTGCAATTCTCTCCTTATTTAAAGATTAGCTATACTTCTCACATATATTGAAACATTATGGAATGTGTTGTTTGTGTCAGTGACCAACACAGTTCAAGGATGTGCTTGGGGGCAGCCAGCAGGTTTGACCTTGTTCCCAGTACCAACATCACTTACGATTTTCTACCCCAACACACATGCCTGATTGGAGTTATTAATAAATGTTTCACTGGTGAGTTATAGTCCTAGTTTGTCAGTCCAGTGAAATAAACCCTATCTACCTAAAGTTCAATGAAGCTAGCTGAACGTTATAATTTCCCGGAATACAACTCTCTCCTCAATAGATTAATTTACTTAAAACTCGGGTTAGAAATCATACTGCGTTTGCCAGATTGTTCCTCAATTACATGCAGTATGTATTTCTTTTTTGTGTGAACTTCATTCAATTATTTGCGTTGCATTCCCTTTTTAAACCTGTGACGAATTCTAGTGTGAAAATTTAACTTGTTCAGTTGTATGAGTCTTTCCTGGTTACCTACATTGATTTAAGCAGCTTATTTTTTCTGCAAGGCAGGCTTGTTATGGGAAGACTGTGGTTTTGGGCAGCAGAAAAGCTGGATTACCTTCTGTGTCAGACAGCTTTGAGCCAACCAGGAATTTCAGGAAAACACAGTAATTTTCCTGGTGCCAGTCCACAAATCAATGGATCCAGTTTTACAGCTTCCCAGGTTATGTTTTTAATTTGTGCCCTTTGAGTAACAGGTTAACAGTTAAACTGTTTGTGGTCATACTTTGTCTGTGTAGTCCTGCTGTTAATCTTGTGATCTAAGTTAGTCATTAGATCACATAAAACTAATTTTGAATTTGATCAGAATCAGGTTTATTATCACTGTCATTGTGAAATTTGTTTTGCAGCAGTGATGCCGTGCAAAACCTATTAAAATACTACAAATTACAATAAGAAATATATTAAAAATAACTTAAAGGTTAAAATAGTGAGCTGGTGTTCATGGGTTCAGTGTCCATTCAGAAAACTGAGGGCAGAGGGAATGAAGTTGTTCCTGAAACGTTGAGTGTGTGTCTTCAGGCTCCTGTACCTTCTCCCTGATGGTAGCAGTGAGAAGAGGGCATGTCCTGGATGGCGGTGCTGCCTTTTGAGGATGTCTTGAATGCTGGGGAGGCTGGCACCCTCAATGGAGCTGGTTGAATTTACAACTTTCTACATTTGTCAGGTCAAGGAGAGAATAGGAAGTGCCTCATATAAAATGGAGTTATCATTTTGTCATTTGCTGTAGTTTTCACTTCTCCAAGTTCAAATAAATTATACAGACTGAATAATGTCAGCCAGAGCATTTTTGATACCTTACATTGCAGTGAAAGATGAACATTTTGTTATATTCCCAATTTAAAAACAAGTGCAATAACAGTACAGGTGCACATTCCTTTATCCGAAATTCTGAAATCCAAAAAGCTCCGAAAACTGAAGTTTTTTTCGCCGACAGCTGACGTCACTCAGGTGTGACGTGGCAGCACTAGCAGAGGCCGCCAGATGTCAATTGTGGCTCAGCGCTCGTATTGGTTGCACGTGCATTTGCTGTTTGCTGATATTTTGTGTTCACTGTTGACTTTGTGTTTAATTTCATTGTGAAAATGTCAAAAAAAAGAGCTGCAGATACAATAATATTATTATGAGTAACAATGAGAAAAAGAGAAGGAGTCTTCTCTATCAGTAATGCAGAAAGTGGAGTTATTGCAGAAGCTTGATCGTGGTGTGTCTGTGCGGCGTCTTACTGAAGAAAATAGTGTCAGAACTACCACTGTATATGATTTAAATAAACAGACAAGTTACTGAAGTTTTATAGTGACAGCGACGTTCTACATTTATTCCAATGTCATTTACCATGTGCTCGATTCGGTTGGTTTGAGGCTGTATATTTTTGTTTTATTGAATGTTTTTGTTGGAAATAAAATTTCTTCTTGTCATTATTCCCTGAACAATACAGTATAACAATTATTTACATAGCATTGACATTGTATTAGGTATTTTAAGTAATCTAGAGATGATTTAAAGTATATAGGAGGATGTGTGTAGGTTTAGTGCGCCGCCAGGTCCTAAAGTCCACTGTGTGCTGAGACAGGTTAAATAAGGGACTTGAGCATACATGACTTTTGATATGGGGGGGGGGGGGGCAGGGTCTGAAATTCGAAAAGTTCTGAATTCCGAAATACAACTGGTCCTAAGGATTTGGGGTAAGGGATTGTGGACCTTATTGTCATGGGCCAACACATACAAAATGCTGGAGGAACTCAGCAGGTCTGACAGTGTCTGTGGAGGGGAATAAGCAATTGATGTTTCAGACTCTTCATCAGGACTTGTGGACCATCCTTTATTTAGATATCCTGAAAGACTGAGTGTGTCTTTCATAAGTTCCTTTGATCCTTGTGCTAATAGTAGTTGATTTTGGTGTTTTTTTTTAACCTTTCCTATATTGGGAAATCTTTATTTGCAGAAGTAACTATTTTGTTTGAAAATCAAGTAAATTGTAATTTCTTTTAAAGGTAGTTGACTATTTGCATTTAACCTGGAGACAGCAGAGAAATGAGAGTTGGGCCTCCAGGAATGTCAGTGCTTCAAGTGAATGAGCTGGCTGTTTGAGATGAGCACGATGTTATTGTATAAGAATACTTCACTCCTTTGTACCTTCTTATTTGTACAGACCAATTTTTTGAATAAAAATAATGTGAGGAATATCTCTGGTGCTTGCTTCTACTGTGATCTCTGCTCTGAGCTCTCAATTTTACAGATAATGGTTATATTGATTCAATAGAGCACCAAAAAATATTAACCTCAATGAAGATTAGCTTTATTTGTCCCATGTATATCGAAACATCAAAATGCATTATTTGCATTAACAAACAGCACATTCTGAATATATGATGAGGATATCCTGCAAGTGTCACCATGTTTCTGGCACGCCAGCATAGCATGCCTCAACACAAACCCTGTTTTTGGAATGTGAGGGAAACCAGGGTACCTGGAGGAATCCCATGCAGTTATGGGTGTTGTACAAACAGGAGATTCTGTAGATGTGCTGCAAGTCTGGAGCAACACACACAAATGCTGGAAGAATACCACAGGAGAGGCAGCATCTATGGAAATAAGCAAACAGCTGAAATTTTGGGTGAAGACCCTTCATCAGAATTGGAAAAGCGGAAGACACCAGAATAAACAGTTGGGAGAGGGAAAGTGAAAAGCTAGAAGTTAATAGATGAACCCAGATGTGTGGGGAAGGTAACGAGCTGGTGAAGAAGGAATCTGGTAGAGGAGAGTGGACCATTGTTGAAAGGGCAGAAGGAGGGGTACTAGGGGGAGGCGATAGGAGAGTGAGGAGAAGAGGTGAGAGGCCAGAGTGGGGAATGGAAGGAGGGGAAGAGGGGGAAAAAAACACAGTAAGGAGAAATCGATACTCATTCCATCAGGTTGGAGACTATCTGGGGGGGAATATGAAGTGTTCTTCCTCCACCCTGAGTGGTAGTATAAAGGTTAGTTACAATATGTTTTCTGATTGGGAAGTGCATGTTGCCTCCCAAATGTGCACACTGGCTTCTATGTGATCCTGAATGTTATGACTTTATTGGACTGGTCGTAGTCAAAGGAGTGCCACAAGTAGGGCAAAATTTCCACAGGAGACTGTGAATGCAGTGGGTTTCGTTCTATCCATCTGATAATTTCTTACTCAGAACAGAGCGCCCGTTTCATCAGTCTGGCACCCAGGCACATGAACAGCATTCTCTCCCCATCAGAAATTAATTAATAGAATTAGGGTGCTGATGGTGGTTATGGGTCCTGGGAAAGAATGCTGATTTTTACTGTACATTTTGTCACTTGTGTTGGTAAGTTTGCATAGGCAGGAACATTCAAATGCTTTGAGGTGCCTGCTGCAGTTAGATCATGTCTCAAAAAAAGTAGGATCCGGCTGATTACCATATTGCCTCAAAATGTTCAGAGAAATGAGGGTTATCAGTGCATATTCCATCAGCTAACAGAAGATAATCATTACTGTGTATTTTGTTGGATTTGTGTCCAATTTTGTCATATAGCACAATAGAAATTGCTCTTAAATCTTAGTTTACTGTTTAATGTTGAATGGAGAAATATGTTACTTCAGACTGATATAACTTATGTTAGTAATTTGCAGAGATGTGAAATTGTGGAAATTATGCCTTTAAGATGCTTGCAGTGTGCAATATTGCCCTCTGCTGGTAATTCCAGTTTTAACCTCTGTTACCCCAAGCCTTTAAATATAAAGAAACTGAGCTTAATTGTATGAATGCTTCAAATAAACATTTCCTGTAGGTGCATTTGTCATTGAAAAGACCTTACTTGAATTCATCACAAGTTTGTTAGACGTACTCCAAAGTTTTTTTGTTAGCAATTATAAAAATGTGTTTCAATGGATGCATCCTGCAAGTTTATAATTTAATGTCTGCATAATTGCTGTTTAGATTTGGAGGCAGAGAGATGGAATTGAATAATGTGGATGGATAGTGGGTTTGAAGTCAACTTTTTAAGTTTTCTTAGTCTATTTTAGATCAATATTTTTCGATGTGTAAGACAAAGTAGAATTGTAGTATTAAAATTCTGACTGAAGTTTCTCCTCGGGTTGAAGGCGAAAGGTGACGATTTTCCAGGGAACCTAGACCTCTTCTAATTCTAGCCTCACCCAACCTCTTGGAAAAAGGCTGCTTGCGTTTACCCTATCTATATCCCACATAATTGTGTATACCTCTATCAAATCCCCCCTCATTCTTCTGTGCTCCAGGGAATGAAGTCCTAATCTATTCAGCTTTTACTTATAACTCAGGTCTTCAAGTTTTTCTGTACTCCCTCAAGTTTATTGTAATCTTTCCTGCAGGTAGTTAACCAAAACTGCACGTAATACTCCAGATTTGGCCTCACGAACGTTTTATACAACTTCAACATAACATCCCAACTCCTGTACTCAGTACTCTAATTTATAAAGGGCTATTTAGCAAAAGGTCTCTTTATGATCCTATTTACCTGTGATGCCACTTTCAAGGAATTATCCGTTGTACAATATTATTTCGAGAGTTTAACCTGTGCCTTCAGTTTTGGAAATTTGCTATACAATGGTTATGAATGGTGCTAAAAACATAGTGTGTCAGTTATCTAGAATGATATGGCTAACCAGTGATAGGATGAACAGAAACTTGAACTGTCTACTAACCAAGGGGAAATTTAATTGAGCTTTAGGAAAAGTGTTAGTTTCTTTCTCTTCAGTTATATATTCTGTGATGTATGATTTAATGCTACTGATTAGAGCTTGTTGCAAGCGTAGTTTCTGTGCCGCAGGATGTAATGGAAGTTGAGATGTATGTTGCATCATTGCTAGCATAGACACCTTTTTTATATATTTATTGTGAATGTGATTACTTGTTAAATCACACAAATGTTTATATTTAAAGTGACCAATTCGTTTGTAATGTTGTTTCTTTGTGATATTTCACTCTTTGATCACATTTGTTCATGTCATGGTTCAAATGTATTGTGAGAATGAGAGGTCCTGTTTATTCCCCCAAAGTTTGTTCCTTAATTTAAAATTATTAATCTGCATTACAGCTGTGGTAAAGGCTTCGAGTATATCCACTTGTTTTGTTGAAGGCCACCTGCAGTTTTCACAATGAGTAATGGTGTCTTGCAGCTGGAAATGAGACGAGGAAAACTTGGCCTTTTCGGAGTATGGTTTGAACTGGAGAACTTGACAGGCAATTTAATCACAGCAGTGACATGGGGAATGTGGCAACCAAATTGAAACAAGAAAGATAAGTAGTGTTGCTTGACAAATCTAGGAGAGTAGACTGCTTGGACAATTCCCCTGAGTAAAGATCCTTTGCATTCACTGTAGCTATCAGATCTTGGTTTAATACTTTGGTTGCCCCAAACAATATTCTCTGTTCACTGGGACTGCAGTTCTGTGCTGACGTCCCTGCTGTGACTATGGATTGACAACTTTCTGAAGGTCATGTCATTGACCCAAGGATGATACTATGAGGCTGACTATAGTATCTCTTATTGCTAAATAAAATCTTTGCATTAGCTGTTCCCTTGATGGATTTTCTCATTAGCTCAACTAAGACATACTGTATCAGTAGCTTCTTGCTATATTAATAAGTATCACAATGATGCTCAAAATTCTGTTATGATTTTCCAAATTAATAATGGATTCCAGTGTTTCTATGGTAAATAATGCCATCCTGGATAGTTTTAAAAAAAAATCGATTTTATTAGACCTCAGGTTCAGCATAATTTCTGGCATTCTTTTGCAGAATATCTTGCTTTAATTTTAGCCAATCCTTTATTCTCCATATTTTGCACACTGCTGCCTCTGATTTATTCTTGCTATATTCTGTAGAAATTCCAAGACTATGGAAACAAGTGCATGTTTGATCAGGCAAGAAATTACTCTTGAAATGGGTCAGTCATGCTGTGAAATTTTTATTTCTGTAAATACCTGAGAACTATGAAGCCATTTATGAAAATTAAGGGTGCGGTGACAGGCAGTTTGTCAGTAACAATGCTAGTCATCAAGTCAGAGCATTACCATACAGAATGGGCCATTTGGGCCATCTAGTCTGTGCCAAACTGTTATGCCTAGTCCCATCAGCCCACAACTGGAACATAGCTTTCCATGTCCCTCCCATCCATGCACATCCAATTTTCTCTATTAACTGTTACCAGCTATGTGTTGTCTGTCTGCCAAAATGTGTACATAGTTGAGTCAATGTGATGGTCATGCTTAAAAGAAAAGTGAAAAATAGAAGTTTCAAGTTCAACGCACAAAGTACTGGAGGAACTCTGCGGTTCAGGCAGCATCTATGGAGGGGAATGGAGATGAAGTTTTGGCAGAGACCCATCGTCAGGACTGGAAAGGAAGGGGGAAGAAGCCAGAAGTGTTTTTGCTCAAATATTATCATGTTCAAAATTTTTGTATCAAAATTATAGGCAAAGGAACTATGATGGAAATATTCTGAAGGGGAAATTTACATTTACTGTAGTTTAATCAAGAAAAATTGTTCAGTTTCCTGTGGCTGATATTGAGTTTGGCATCACAAACTTGATCAGATTGTTTTGATCTTCTGCATCTTTACAAATGTAGATGGGGCATTGGAGGAGTCTACTTGACAGAGAACCAGGAACCAGTTGCAAAATTACTTGCCTAATATAGTGGGTTCTGGTTAATTTGGACCCATTAGGATCAGTACATTTTGGCTCAATTAAGCGGCTGCTTCATTTAGCTGAAGTTTCATAGAACCAGTTAAAAAGAAATAGAAAAGATGAACTACCATTTAACCATGTAACAAATTATGTGTTTAGATGAACTACAGAGCAAATTAGAACTGTACTAAAACTACTACAGTACTATCAACTGCAGTGAGGTCAAATTTGGAGTATAAACTGTATTAGTTCCCAATAGTTATTGATGGAATAATTAATCCAATGTATGCTGCTGTTCTTTTGATTGACTGTAAATAAACAAAATCAGCGCAGACACCTAGTGTAGATAATGGACTGCCTTCAAACTATGTTTTCAACATTTGCATCCTCCAAATTTTCATTTTCACTGTAACATTCAAGATAATAGATTATGAGAACACTCAGTCCTCTTTTATTGTCATTTAGAAATGCATACATGTATTAAGAAATGATACAATATTTCTCCGGCATGATATCACAGAAAACAAGACAGACCAAAGACTAACACTGACAAACCCACATAATTATACCATATAGTTACAGCAGTGCAAAGCAATACCATAATTTGATGAAGAACAGTCCATAGGCACAGTAAAAAAAAAAAAGTCGTCTCAAAGTCCCCAAGTTGATCGACTCCCGAGTCCCCGAAAGCGGCGGCAAAAGGGAGAAACTCCCTGCCGTAAACCTTCAGGCACCATCAGCTTGCCAATACCTTGGAAGCAGCCGACCCTGAGTCCAACTGTCCGAAAAACTCCGAGCTTCCGAGCAGCTTCTCCGGTACAGCCTCCCGAGCGCCATCCTCTGCCGAGCGCCTTCGACCTCTCCCAAGCCGCTGAAACACGCAAAGCCGAGGATTTCGAGGCCTTCAGCTCCAGAGATTCCAGTTACCACACAGTAGCAGCAGTAGCAAAGCAGACATTTGAGAAGTTTTCCGGATGTTCCACTATGCACTCACGCCTGTCTCCATCAAATCAGTAGGTGCCCTACTTGACAGATAACAGATATTTATCACCGGTGGTGTCGTCGCGCCGCCATCTTCTCCTGATATCTTCAAGTTCTTCATAGTTTCTAACTTGATGTAGTGAAATTGTTTCATTTTCATTCTTGGCCATTTCAGGCATACCTGGATACTTCAAACTACAGTGAGCAAAACAGTTCAGAATTGTCTTCCTGCTCATTACTTGTCAACTGTCAGTGACAAAAATCACTGCTTTTTGAACGCAGGTACGTGCAAGTGACACTATTTAAAAAACTGCCCACCAAGCAAGGTATAGTGTCTTACAGCCATGTGAAGTGCATGCTACTGATGCTAGTTATAAGCTGTTTGGCAACAGTCTCCTGTCCCAATTAAGCAGCATAGTGTCCCAAATAAACAAAGGGAATCCCGGCTATTTTCACAAATTGTGTTTGTTCTTTAAGAGTTGTTCCAAATAAGCAGCTACCCTAATTAACCAGAATCCACTGTACTTGGTTGTGTAGTTTTAAGTTGAATTTCTCTGACCAGACAGAGTACTGTGGTCTGCAGCCACCAAGACCATCCTTCTCATTGAGTTCATCATCCCATAGGAGAAAGGAGTGGGGGCTGTGCTGTCCACAGGTAGAAGAGGCTGAAGTACTCAGACCTGGAAGGTGGCTGGGGGATTATCATCTACTCTGTGTTGGTAGTATGCTGGGACTTTGGCGCATCGATGACAAGGTTACTCTGTGATATGGCAGTGACTGGAGCGAGGCTCAGGGGGGCCACCAGTGAGTTGCCTGAAGAGGCAGAAAAGGGCAGCTTTTGGCTGTGGCTGAGGAGAAAGGACAGAAATTGGGGGATTGACTAACCACATAGGAAGTTGCAGGAAGATGGCCCTGCCATTGCTCCGTCACCAGATGTACTGGGGCTAAGGGAGCGAAACATTAATGAGCGGTGGTCCCCACCTGATGACCCTGGAGCTGATCTGTCGACATTGTTGGAGGTGTGTCAGGCAGCAATGCTAAGCAGGAAACAACATCATCTTGTAAATCTCATTGAACCCCAATTTTAATTTTCAATTCAAGATTAATGGTTTCACCCCTTTCTTAGAGATGATTGCTGTGCCAAGTACTGTATATCGAATTAGTTTTAGCTTGCGTTCATGTTATAGGAAATGTTTCTAAAATCTCATTGAAACATGATTAGCAGGTTTAAAGACTAGCTACCAGAGTGTAAGAAACACTAACACCTGGCTTTCCATGAAGAGTAAATTGTTTATTTCATTATGATCTCCACTGGTGAAGGATGATTTTAATGAACAGTTATGTCTTTTTCAAATAAAGTGCTGAGTCAGGGCACATAACTGTCGCAATATCCATTGTTGACATAACAGTATTGGTTCAGGAACTAGAAGTAGAATTTATTTGATCGAAATTTTTAGGCAGCATTATCTAGTAACTTTGTCCGCACCTGCAAAGTGCTTAATTCATTGCTCTCTGGACCTTTGGGCAATTCTGGTACACATTGCATCAGGTACACAAAATAGTTTTTCTGATAATGTTGATGTGTTCTGTGTATTTCTGTTTTACCCATGGAATATACATGCTATGTTAATTATTAGAAATTTATGTCTTTCATTAAATCTGTTTCTAGTACTGGATGGAAGGAACTTTAATCACAAATTCAAGTCTCACATAGATTGACGATAGGAAATGTTGAATTAATAAGCTGCCAGTCTTTCATGATGCAGTGGGATTTGTGTAATTATTGAACTTGCTGAAGTGTCTGCATTATGGAATTCAGATAATGAATGATGTAAAAACCTTATGATTAAATTAAACTGAAATTGGCTCACAGTAGCATATTTGTATTAAAAATTAACACTAAGCTAAAATTGACAAAGATGGCTGATCAAAAATGAAAGCACCACTGAAGCTTAATGTTGACACAAAGCTGCGGATGGTGGAGTCTGAAACAATATAAATTGCCAGAGGAACTTTGCAGGTCAGATAGCATCTATTGAATAAAACAGACAGCAGGCATTTTGCATCCAGACCCTTCAACTGGACAGCCAGCAGTCCGGGGAAAGGTGGGGCTATGAAGAGAGTCTCAGCAAGAGACTGGCCAGTTTGATTAAACTTGATAGTTGTACATTACAGGTTGATATCAATCAGTTGGTAATGTGGGCAAAACAATGACAAGAGGAATTGGATCACAAGTACAAGCTGTTGTATTTTGTGAAGATTAATGATAGGATAAGGACGGGTTATGACCAGTGAGATTGGGTGAGACGAGAACTAGAGGTAATGAGTTAAGGGTGAAAGGTGACATGTTTTAGGGAAACATGAGGGGAATTTCACTCAGGATGGGTGAGAGTGTGGAAGGAGCTGCCAGTAGAAGTAGTGGATGTGGGTTCAGTTGTAATATTTAAGAGAAATTTGGGTAGGTATGTGGATGAGAAGGATATGGAGGGCTATGATCTTGGTGCAAGTTCTTGGACTAGGCAGATGAATAATTTGGCACAGACTAGATGGGCCAAATAGCCTGTGTCTGTGCCATAGTGTTCTATGACTATGGTGGTGGTAAAGCTCTAGGGAATATTAAAGAAAAGGACCGGACTGTCCAAGTCCAAATTTTCCTGAATTTGGCAACACAGCTAGATAAGATAGTGAAGAAGCCATTTGGAATACTTGTTTTCGTTAGCTGAGGCATAGATAAAAGGGCAAGGAAATGGGCTGTAGTACAAGTTTATAAAATATTGATTAGACCACAACTGGAGTTCTCTTTTGTAGTTCTGATCACTGAAGTATAGGGAGGGCATGATAAAATTGGAGAGAATGCACAGAAGATTCACTAGAACGTTGCCTGGGGTAAAGTATTTCAGTTATGAGGGGAAACTAAGCTGGTTTTTCCTTGAAGCAGAGGAGACTGAGAATGGATCTGTTGGAGGTCAACAAAATTCTGATGTGCGTACATAAATTGGAGAATAGGAAGTTTTTATCTAAAGCAGAGGTGTCTGAAAGCTGAAGTGCATAGTTTAAAGATGAGTGTTGAGGGGAACTGAGGGAGGACTTCATGCCGAAGAAGGTTGGAATCAAGACCGTACTACTTGGATAGATAGTACAAGCAAATACATATATAGTATTTTGCAAAATATTTTGATGAACCTGGGCTTGGAAGTTTCTGAACTTGATAGTTTGCATGGACATGTGGCCCAAAGGAAGTTAAGTCAAGACAATGTGTAGTGGGAAGGGAAGCCAGTACAAGCCAGCAAGCACAGCAAGAAAAGTGAACAGGAAAAGGAGAGGTTAGTAGAATTGTACAGGGGTGGAAGTTAGTGGAAGGTGAAGATCAGAAGCTGGCCGAAACAAACAGCAGAATATTCTGACTGTGAAGATATCAATATCAGGGGTGTGGGCTTCATTTTCATTTGCAATGGGATGAGGCTGATCAATGATAGTATGAATATGGGAGTTGGTGATAAGAGAACATGAAAGAAACCACACGTGATATTATTGACAATATCATATCCTCACCATTGTGTATTCCTCAACCAATGTAACAAAAATATGTCTGCTTGTGTTTGAAACTCTGGCTAAAGTAGGGTCAATGATGTTTCCTTAGAATCGGGGGAAAATAGAGGGTTTGCATGCAGTTTGGTGGGAGGGGTGAGGAGTGGGGTACAAGGCAAGTCTATACAGAGTTGGGTTAAGGTAAATTAGGTGGTTCTGGAGCAGGTGTATCGACTTTTTAAAGAAATAGCGTGAAAAGTGGATAATAAAAACTGGATTCTCAGTTTTCATCGGAGAATCCACTTTGCATTCCTATGGAATGTAGAGTCTGCGAACACTAGAAGGGTATTTTGTTGAGAAGCTAGAGGAATGACACTGGTGTTTTGTACATAACTTAATGACATATTAAATATATACTGTAGATTGGCCAATACAGAGAGCCATGCGCTGTTCGCTTTGGCTTCTGTATATTTATAAATACTATTTTTGAAGTGAAAGGGCTTTTTTCTTTTGACAGATGCTGCTTGACCAGCTGAGTTCTTGGTCTTCCTGTTTTTAAAAAATATACTGTTTGATGTACCCATGAAATCTGAGAAAAAAATTTTTTAAATTTGATCTTTGAACTTCTTTTGTTGAGGTGTGGATATCGAGGCAGCTCGGAAAGAAGAAGAACGAATAATGCTTCGTGATGCCAGGCAGTGGTTGAATAGCGGGCAAATAAATGACACCAGGCATCCGAAATCTGGGGGAACGGCTCTTCATGTTGCTGCAGCTAAAGGCTACTCTGAAGTCTTAAAGTATGTATTTAATACTTCATTTGTATTTATAAGAGAATGGAATTATAACGTTTTTTAATGTCGATCACAGGTTATACTTTGCTAACTTGATTGCATGGATATTGTAATGTACTAATTTGAATAATTTTTTTAAGGATTGATTCTGTCTCTACTTATTAGATGGAGGAGAGATATTTAGTGATCCCTGCAAGCTCTAACAGGAACACAGTAATTCAGCTGTGCATTGCCTGACTGTTTAGGTCACATTGCTGGAGCCACATCAGACTGAGAATTTAAATACTGCAAAGAACTGAGGAATGTATTCAGAGTAATACATTATGGAAACGGGCCCTTTGGCCCAACTCATCCATGTCAAGAGGTCTGTCAAGCTAGTCCCTCTAAACATTTCCAAACCATATACATGTCCATGTTCACTCTAAGTATTCAATAGTTCCATTTAATATCAGAAAATGCATACAATATATAGCTTGAGATTCTTGCTCTTCACAGAGATCCATGAAAACAGAAGGGTACCCAAAGAATAAGTGACAGTAAAAACATTAGAACCCCAATGACCCCCCACACTCCTTCCCCACGCAGCAGCAAGTATCAGCACCCCCCCCACCCCCAATTCGACTGGCCACCGGCTCTCTCTTCCCCCATTAAAGGGGCAGAGATATGTCCCACAGTGAGAGGAGAGACTAACAGAATGGGGGGAAGAAAGCAACTCACTGATTGCGGTTAAAGTCTACTACTTCGCTCCCTCCCACCCAAACCCCACGAGTTCTCTGACTTGAGAATTGGCAGCAAACTCTTTCCCCAAGATCCAGAGAGAGAGAGCGATCTGAGTACAGAGAGCTCCAGACAGCTGATCCCGGTGTTCACAATATTCTGTTTTCCCCCGCAACGCTTCATTTGGCAACACCGGCATAGAGTTGGCTGGTCTACAGGGCCACAAAGCCTCAGCACCCCGAAGGTGCACTTGTCTTCTTGGCCGTGCTATTGGGATATTGAAGAATGGCCAGTCAGTAAGCCCCAGGAGCAGTAACTATTGCAGTAAAGAACTGCAGTTTGAGTGCAGCTGAAGGTCAAGGGTACTGACTGAACCCCTCCACCCTGAAAAGGAAAAAAAGAGAGACTTTAAAGGTAGAAATTAAGTTAGCTTGAAGAAGCTGCTGTCTAACACCATCGTGGCCCCACCTAAATTTTGTTCATGTATCTGCCTCAGCCAGTTTCTCTGGAAGTTCATTCCACATATGCATTACCCATTGGGTGGAAAAAGTTGCCCTTCAGATTCCTAATAAACCTCTTCCTCCTCACCTTAAACCAATGACCTCTAATTCTTTATTCCTCAATCCTAGGGGAAAAAAGAGCTCAACGCATTTGTGTGATCTGTGTCCCTCATGATTTTGTACACCTCTTATCCGTCACACTTGAGTAAGTAAAATCCTAGCCTGCTGAAACACTATAAACCCAGAGTCCCTTAAGTCCTGACAACATCACCGTACATCTTTTCTGCACTCCTTCCAGCTTATTGACACTCATTTAGAGACTGGAGGAACAAGCATAATCTCTAGAGTTTATCCTTTGTCTTCCCAGTTATAGCTAATGAACATTAAACACTTTTGTATGTGCTGAAGTGTATCAAATATGGTATCCATTGCAGTGTATGGCTGAGTCAAAGCACTTCATTTGATTTCTGAGTCGTCAGCACAACATTGTGGGCCGAAGAGCTTGTCGTATGCTGTAATGCTCTATGTTAATGCTGAATTAATATTTCTAATGTTTTCTATACAGGCAACCTTTGTATTAGTCATTCGGGTCACGAAAATTCACCCTTTGAGAATTCACAAATCGGTACCCAAAATTTGAGATGTGGAATAAAATTTGCTCTCATGGAATTTGCATTAAAATATAAAGGCAATTGTGTTTTCATATCCAGTATCTTGGCACGTGCACAGATTATAGGGTTTTGTTCAATGGAAACTGGCAATATGGACCATTTGGATCTCCCACTAACCCAGGGGTTGCTTGTATAGATTTTTAAACAAAACATTAGAAATATTAATTCAGCTAAAAACCTATAACATTGCATCAAGAATACTTACACTAAGTTACGTTTTTCCCTATACTTAGGCTTCTCATTCAGGCAGGGTATGATGTAAATATCAAAGATTATGATGGCTGGACCCCTCTTCATGCTGCAGCGCACTGGGGCAAAGAAGAAACCTGCCGAATCCTTGTAGAAAGCTTCTGTGATATGGAGATGATCAACAAAGTGGTTTGTTACCTGCTTTCTTTGATATAGTTACCTTTAAAAAAAAAATCAAGATAATTAGAGGGTTTAGTGTTTTAATTCTGTTAAATTTGTGTTTTTAACCCCCTTCCAGGTACATCTGAGTGAGTTGAATCATAAATTTAACAAAAAAACCTCTTCACTCAGAGAGTGGTGTGAGTGTGAAATGAACTGCCAGCGAGTTGGTACATTTGGGTTTGATTGCAATATTTAAGAGGATTTGGATAAGTCTGTGGATGGGAGGAGAGTGCAAGACTATGGTCCAAGTGTGGATCAATGGGGCTAGCCGGGATAACAGTTTGTCAAAGATTGGATGGGCTGAAGCACCTTTTTCTATGCTGTAGTGCTATACGACTGGTTCAGCATTAGTCGTCTGACAGATTTGGCATATTGGCAAGGAAGTGTTTCTGCGGTCCCTGCCTAATCGTGCTGATGCAATATTGCAGTACAGTGATGTGCAGTGCACTCAAAAGGCAGTCACATTTAGCAATTGTCCTAGCACCAGCTTGGGGTGGGCAGAAAGTGCCATTGGTGGCTATCACGCCAGAATGTACAGGATCTTAATGCTTCAATTGGCATTCAGGCATCTAGATTCTGCATTTAAATTGCAGTAACTATGTGTTAGCAAATCTTCTGGAACATTGCAACTCGTAAACACCCACTGAAATGGGAATTCCAAGGTGTTCAGTTTGAGGAAAGCTTAGGTTGGGCAGTTGCAAGCAGTCTAGATTTTCAAAATTGAATTATCTTGTTGGACTTTGCTGTCTTTGTGTATAAGGTTGTCTCTTAATATCATGGTTAAGTAGTATCATGGTCGTGCATGCAGCCTGTTACAGCTGTTCTGACTAGTTTTCTTACTTTTTTAACTTACGTTATTTGTTGTATTTTTTTTCACGGTAACACGTTGAAGCTGCACCCTCTCTAACATGCTGGTGGAGAGAGTTTTATTTGGGTTTTTAGCGCTGGAGATAATTACATTCGGACACGTCTCATTAGCGGAGCAGCAGTATGGTCGCATTGTTTATTCCAGGGACCAGCTGATTGTGCTTATGCCGGCCGGTTTAGCGAACAGAGCGGTGGACACCCCAGCTGAAATCTGGAGGAAAACACACAGACGATGCAGAGGGGGATCAAAAAGGTGAGGAAAAGGACCAGGTTGAGACAACAGAGACTTATGGAGAAGAGGAGTTCTCCACTTGGACTGCACGTGGACATACCCAGCCAAAACTTTTAAACGGAGGGCATCCAGACCGTTTGGGCAAACCGGAAGTGCACTGAGAGCGGTAAGCGTAAAGGAATTGGGGGCTTGCTGTTCTGGTTAACAACAGATGGTGCAATCCTGGTCATATTACGATCGAGGAACGTGTTTGTTGAACTCTTTGCTGTTGGACTCCGGCCATATTCCACCAAGCGTCATCGGAGGTTGTTCCTGCCTGTGGCCATCGAACTTTGCAGCTCCTCCCGTGGAGGGTCAGACACCCTGAGCCAATAAGCTGGTCCTGGACATATTTCCATCTGGCATAGTTTGCATGTTGTTGTTTGATTGTTTGTGGTTTTTGTATTTCTATATTTATGCTCTATTCTTGGTTGGTGCAGCTGTAACGAAACCCAAATTCCTGTGGGATCAATAAAGAATGTCTATGTCTATAACTGCTTCAAAACCCTGAGATTGCTCAGCACTTTACTTGGGTTCATTTTCCATCCCTCCTTCCTTGCCTGCTTTTTTGGTAAACAATGGGTGATGGGCAGACTCTGGGATGATGAAATGGCCATCAGGAAGTTGTGCCTCAATGGAGGAGATGAGTGAGACATTGAATGTTGGTGAGGGTAGAGTTGTAAAGTAATATGGCGTGGAAACAGGCCATTCAACCCAACTTGTCCATGCTGCTCTTGGTCCCCACCAAGCTGGACCCATTTGCCTTCATTTGACTCGTATCTCTCTCAACCCCTCCCATCCACATACTTCTCCAAATGTCTTTGAAATGTTGTTATTGTACCTGCCTCAATCTCTTCCTCTCACAGCTCCTTCCACGTACGCACTACTCTTACCGATGCAACCTCGACCTTGTGGAAGAGAGTATAAAAAAAATCATAGAACTTGATCAGCCCTTGCTGTGAATTTGCATGTAGGGATTATTGATCATCAGAGAATACTTGAAACTCTTGAATCTTCTTTACCTTCATTTGCTTGGATACACTGAGGAGCATTTGTGACCTTTGTAGTAATTTGGCCTTTAGCAAATTTTACACCTCTCACATTGCTGATGGATGATCTGTTTTCCTCTATTCCCTGCTTGTTAAGGTGCCTCTCTATTTACTAATTTAGACATACAGCACAATGAATTGCACCTGTGTGACCAATTAACCTACTAGCATGTGCATCGTTGGAACGTGGGAGTAAACCAGAGCACTGGAAGGGAATGCATGCAGTGACGGGGAGAACGCATAAACTCCTTACAGCAATGAAATTGAACCTGGGCCGCTGGTGCAGTGCTGTCCATAGTCTAAATACCACTGAAATATTCCTGTTGTATCTGCTTCCACCACATCCCCTAGCAGTGTGTTCTTGGCATCTACCTCTTTTTAAGAAAAAATATATAAGTGGCATATATTTCCTTTAACCCCCCTCTCCTCCCCCCCCCCCCCCCCCCCCAGCTTACAGCTATAGCCTTGAGTTCTTCATATTTTTACCCTTGGAAAAAGATTTTGTTACTGCCCTATCTATGCCTTTCATAGTTCTATCTACTTCTGTCAGGTTGCCCCTCAGTGCCTGAAACTCCATTGAAAACACCCCACTTCTCAAGGTTAATACTCTCAAACCTTTCTGCACCTTTTCTTCAAAACCTCCACATTTTCACTGTAATGTGATCAAAACTGCATACATTACTCCAAATATAGCCTAAAGTTTATACAACTGCAATATGCCTTCTTGACTGTGGCACATATAATTAGCCTGATGATTATGATATCTTGATGAAAGGCTGTGCTCGAGTGGATGACTGTTTTCCTGGTTGGTTCAGCTTTTGCAGAAACTGAGTAACTGTTCACACTCACTTAGAGTTCATTAACCAGTAAACACTCATGCTATGGATACTGTTTTCGGTCATGTTTGATTTTTTACTTGGGGTTAGGACTGAAGCCACAGCACATCATTGTTTGTCAAGAAGACACAGCAGCATCTACACTTTCTGAGGAGTTTGAGGCATGCAAGGCTCCTTGCTCCCATTCCAACAACTTTCTACAAGAACCCCCATTGATAGTGTCATGTCTGACTGCGTCATTGTGTGGAACAGAAATGGCAGGGCATTGGATCACAAGACTTTACAGAGGATAGTAAAAACCACCAAGAGGCTCACTGGGGTCTCCATCCCCCTATTTGTGACATTTTCTGGGAGCATTGTATACAACAGGTCTGAAACATTGTTGAGGATCCCTTCCACCCATCCCACAATTTCCTTGACCCACTCCTATCAGGAAGGAAGTGCAGGGACATCAGGACTTGGACAGCCAGACTGGGTAACAGTTTCTTCTCTCAGGCTGAGACACAAATGAATACTCTGCCACTACCTCCGGATGAACTGGACCTGGTGGCATCGAGATTCATCATCACGGAGGAGGACGTTAGAAGGGCCTTCCTGAAGATAAATCCAAGGAAGGCGACGGGCCCAGATGGCATCCCGGGACGGGTTCTCCGGGCCTCTGCAAGCGAACTAGCTGGAGTGTTTGCTGACATCTTCAACTGCTCCTTGCTTCAGTCTAAGATCCCCTCGTGTTTTAAGAAGGCAACGATAATCCCGCTGCCGAAGAAGAGCAAGGTGGCATGCCTGAATGACTATCGACCTGTGGCTCCGACTTCAATTACTATGAAGTGCTTCTAGCGATTAGTTACGGCACACATCAACCACAGCCTACCGGTCAACTTCGACGCTTTGTAATTCGCCTACCGGAGCAACAGGTCAACGGCAGATGCCATCTCTCTGGCCCTACATTCCTCCTTAGAACACCTGGAGAATAAAGATGCATATGTAAGGCTCCTTTGCATTGACTACAGCTCTGCTTTTAATACCATCATTCCAAATAAACTGATTCCTAAGCTCCGGAACCTGGGCCTTAGCACTCAGATCTGCAGCTGGATCTTCAACTTCCTCACAGACAGTAAAAATAGGGGACAAGTTCTCCTCTACAATCACTCTGAGCACCAGTGCCCCACAAGGCTGTGTACTCAGCCCCCTGCTATACTCATTGTACACCCATGATTGTGTAGCCAAGTTTCCATCGAACTCAATATCTAAGTTTGCTGATGACACCACAATTGTAGGCCGTATCTCAGATAATGATGAGTTTGAGTACAGAGGGGAAATTAAGAACCTGGTGGCATGGTGCAAATACAATAACCTATCCCTCAACATCAGCAAGACGAAGGAATTGGTTGTTGGCTTCAGAAGGAGTAGCGGACCACACGACCCAATTTACATCGGTGGTGCGCAAGTGGAACAGGTCAAAAGCTTTAAGTTCCTCGGGGTCAATATCCCAAATGACCTGACCTGGTCCAACCAAGCAGAGTCCACTGCCAAGAAGGCCCACCAGCACCTTTACTTCCTGAGAAAGCTAAAGAAATTTGGCCTGTCCCCTAGAACCCTCACTAATTTTTATAGATGCAACGTGCAAGCATTCTTCTAGGGTGCATCACAACCTGGTATGGAAGTTGTCCTGTCCAATACCGGAAGAAGCTGCAGAAGATCGTGAACACAGCCCAGCACATCACACAAACCAATCTTCCGTCCTTGGACTCACTTTACACCGCATGCTGTCGGAGCAGTGCTGCCAGGATAATCAAGGACACGACCCACCCAGCAAACACACTTTTCGTCCCTCTTCCCTCTGGGAGAAGGCTCAGGAGCTTGAAGACTCGTGCGGCCAGATTTGGGAACCGCTTCTTTCCAACTGTGATAAGACTGCTGAACGGATCGTGACCCAGATCTGGGCCGTACCCTCCAAATATCCGGACCTGTCTCAGTTTTTTTGCACTACCTTACTTTCCCTTTTCTATTTTCTATTTATGATTTATAATTTAAATTTTTAATATGTACTATTGATTTGTACTCCAGGGAGCGGGAAGCGCAGAATCAAATATCGCTGTGATGATTGTACGCTCTAGTATCAATTGTTTGGCGACAATAAAGTAAAGTAAAAAAAGTAAAGTACAGAGGTCTTATCAAAAGGACAGTGAACAGTTTACTGTCCTGTTTGCTCTTTGCTGTTCACCTGTACTGCATGCTCCATGTGCTTGGAATTATATTTTGTTAACTTATTTGTGGTAATATTTTTTATGTGCTGTGTGATATGTTTTGTGAGTGCACCGTGGTCCGGAGGAATGTTATTTCTTTTGGTTGTATATATGTACAGTCAGATGACAATACACTTGAAATTAATTCTTGGTTCTTTTGTTGATTCTTGGTGTTGTCTTACAGTTGTGTTTCTAAATCAACAAAAGACTAGAAAAATTACATCTAATTACAAATCACACTGGCTTTGAGTGTTTGTAGAAATAACTTGTGGGGCATTAAAATTGGCTTCTGAGTTTAGATTTGGACTCAATGGGGTGGGAATCAGTTTTTTCTAGTCTATACTTGGATATCTGGAAGATAGCAGTGAGATGGGAGTAGTTACATAACAAGGTTACTTGCTTTGCAGAATATGAATATACACTTGAAATAGCTGCTGACAGATAACTGACTTGAATTGGAACTTTTGGAAATCAAGTAGCCATAAGTATGAAGTTCTTGATTACATGTGACTGTGAGCGTGATTTAAGTGATTCTTGGGTTATGACGTAGTTGGAAAGGCCAGGAAATTTCAAAGTTCTAAGTAAATTTATTATCCAAGTACTGTCACCAAATACTTCCCTGAGATTAATTTTCTTGCATTAACAACAGATGCAAAGAATTAGGATAGAATCAATGAAGAACTACACACAAAAGACTAACAAACTGTGCAAATAAGAAAAACAATCAATACTAACAAATAAAATAAGTAAATAAATAATACTGTAGGGTATGCTGTCAGGTCCTTGAAAGTGTGTCCATAGGCTGTGGAAGCAGCTCAGTGTTGAGTGAAGTTATCCACTCTGGCTTAAGAGCCTAATGGTTGAGGAGTAATAACTGTTCCTGAACCTGGCGGCATGGGACCTGAGGCTCCTGTATCTCCTTCCTGATGGCAGCAGTGAGAAGAAAGCGTGGCCTGGATCATGGGGGTTCTTGATGACGGATACTGCTTTGCTGTGGCAGCAGTCTTTCTAGATGTGCTCAATGGCAGGAGGCCTTTTACTGTGGTTTTAATATTAAGTCAGTTGCTTACTCACTACACATTTTGCTTATTCCCTTGCTAATAAGAGCTGCTGAGTCGTTCAGCGAGGGTAGTTATGAAAGTTGCAAGGTGTATTCTCTTAAACTGTTTAGTTATTGAAAAAGGATCTAGTGCTTTTCCGGCATATACGACAGATAAACTCTTGGGCTTCCAGCCAGCTGCAGATAACGATTTTAATCAGTTCGATAACAAACTTTGCCATCTTCATCAGGGATGATGCCTTGGCATGTTCGGTCTGGTTGTGTGTGTGTGTGTGTGTGTGTGTATGTGTATGTATGTGTGTGTATATATAGAGATAGAGAGAGATAGAGAGATAGATATATAGATACACACCCCTGTTTTCCGTCCCTAGATTGGTTATTCCTCATTCAATCCAGTTTCTGCTCTCCTATCTTGTGTACAATTGAATTCCAGTTCTTACTTGGAGCTTTGCTAAGATTATTTTTCTCCAGTTTTATTTCAGTGGCTTTCTTCACCAGGCAGTCCTAAAAAAACCATTGGTGCGGCACAATGTGAATGCTTTGGCCAGTGCAAATGCAGTGTTCTACTGCCAGTTTCTCCACGTAACTCAAATGGATACATCCCTTCTGCTTCAATGGCCATTGGATTGAGTTTGATGGCACAGAACTACTGTGCTGTGCCAGTGGCTTTTGGGAACACCTGGTGAAGGAAGCTATTGAAATATTACTCGAAAACAAGACTTTAACAAAGACAAAGATTTTGCTCTGAGTAAGAACTGGAATTTGATTGTAAACAAGATGGGAGAGCAGAAACCTGATTGAATGAGGACTAACCAATCGGACACACCACTGGGCTAAACATGCTCGACATCATATCATCTCTGATGAAGAAAGCATCAAAAATGTTGGTTAAAATCAATATCTGTACCCAGCTGGAAGCTCAAAGAATTTTTTTGTTTAGTTACTGTTCTTTTGAATGTTATACTTCTGGCCTCTCAGATGTTTACTTTTTATTCACAGGGTCAGACAGCATTTGATGTAGCAGATGAGGACATTCTTGGGTACTTAGAAGAGTTGCAAAAAAAACAGAATTTGGTAAGTTTCTGTAATTTGTAATAGCTTTTGAACTCATTGCCTGCTTCTTGGTGGAAGAAAATAAGTTTTGAATCAAGCTTAACTTGTGTTTTAAGATTAATGGAGCATTCTTGGAAAGCTTTGTCAAACTGAACAGCAAGAGATGAAGGAAACCTTTAAACTGCTTGCCATATCTACACAACGCATGCAATTAGAGCTGCTGAGTACTGCATTTAGAGCATGATTAATGTACTTAAGTGTGTGGGTCACTCTCCACTGTTTGCTTTGTTCAATGTTTCAAACCTTTTCAGGAAACAAATTAGTGAATATAATTTTCTTAACATACCCTTGAGAGTGTATCTAAATGTTGTAGACATTAAACTCTTCTCGGGGTTCCAGGTGAGTACAAGTGTCAATTATAGCCAGTGTTTCGAAGGCAAACTCTGCCATCATCTTCAGGGATGATGCCTGCACATGCTTCGTTAGGTGGACTAGTCATGCCAAGCCATCATCCCTGCAGAAGGTGGTAGAGTTTGTCATTGAAATGTCAGCTGTAATCAATACCTGTACCTAGCTGTAAGCCTCTGGAAGTTCGAGAAATCAATGTTATTGCCATCTGGCTGAAGGCTGCCAAGACAGAATATAAGGTTGCAAACACGAGGAATTCTGCAGATGCTGGAATTTCAAGCAACACACATAAAAGTTACTGGTGAACGCAGCAGGCCAGGCAGCATCTCTAGGAAGAGATACCGTCAATGTTTCGGGCTGAGACCCTTCATCAGGATGTCTTGGCCCAAAACGTCGACTGTACCTCTTCCTAGAGATGCTGCCTGGCCTGCTGCGTTCACCAGCAACTTTGATGTGTGTTGCAGAATATAAAGTGTTACTTCTCCAACCTGAGTGTGTCCTCATCGTGGGAGTAGAGGAATCCATGGACTGACATGTCGGACTGCGAAGTGGAATCAAAATTTGGCATGAAAGAGTCGTTTTCTGTAAAATGGGTGGCTACTGAGAGATCCCACTTTTCCTGGTGGACGGAGCATAGGTGTTCAGCAAAGTGGTCTCCCAATTTACATTGGCTCTCACTGATATACAGGAGGCCATATAGGGAGCACCAGATACCGTAGATGACCCTAACAGGTGAAGCATTGCCTCACCTGGAAGGATTATTTGGGGCCCTGAATAGTCGTGAGGAAGGTGGGGTAAGGGCAGGTGTAGCACTTGTTCTGCTTGCAAGAATATGTGCCAGGAAGGAGATCAATAGGGAGGGACAAACAGACAATGGAATCGAGTAAGGAGTGATCCCTGTGGAAAGCAGAAAGTGGAAGGGGGAGATGTGCTTGGTGGTGGGACCCTGCTGTAGATGGCAGAAGTTACAGAGAAGTGTGTGTTGGGTACGGAGGCTGGTGGGGTGGTAGGTGAGGACAAGTGTTGGGAGGATGGGGTAAGGGCAGACGTGCGCGAAATGGAAGAGATTCAGTTCAGGGAAGCATTGATGGTGGAGGAAGGGAGGCCCCTTTCTTTGAACGAAATGCCTCATCCTGAGAGCAGATGCAGCGGAAATGGAGAATAGGAGACCGCTTAACTGAGCACCTACGCTCCGTCCACCAGAAAACGCGGGATCTCCCAGTGGCCACTCATTTTAATTCCACTTCCCATTCCCATCCTGTCTGGGTAGCCTCCAGCCTGATGGCATGAACATTGATTTCTTGAACATCTGGTCATGCTGCCACCTGCCCCCCTTTCACCATTGCTCATTTCCATTGCCCTCTCTCCCTATCACCTCGCTCTGGTGCTCCTCCCTCTTCTGCAGCCCTGTATCTCTTTCAACAATCAACTTCACCCTTCTTTCCATCAGCTGCCCACCCTCTGGTTTCATGAATGTGTATGATTACTGCTGTGTCCATGTAATTGCCTTTACTTATTCTTGGTGACACTGGCACAGATTCATATGTATACCTGAGGCACCCAATTTGTGCTTCACTTAGAACATAGAAAGTACAGCATAGTACGGGCTCTTCAGCCCATGATGTCATGTTGACCTTATAACTTACTCCAAGATCAAACTAACCCCTCCCTCCTACATAGTCCTCCATTTTTCCTTTACGCATGTGCCTATCTAAAAGTCTCTTAAATGTTTGTAATGTACCTGCCTCCATCATTGCCCCTGGCAGTGTGTTCCACACATCCATCACTGTGTCAAACAGCTACCTCTGGCACCACCCTTATAATTTCCTCTTATCATCTTAAAATTATTCCCCCTTGTAGTAACCATTTCCATCCTAATAAAAAGTCTCTGGTTGTCCACTGTATCTACGCCTCTCATCATCTTATACACCTCTGTTGAGTTGCCTCTCATTCTCCTTCATTCCAGAGAGAAAAGCCATAGCTCTTCTTTCACTGACATAAATTTGCTTCTGAGAGGAATATATTCTTCCGTGAAATGTTTCCAAACTGAATTCTGTCATTCTTTCATTCCTGCCAATATATCCATTCCCTTGGTGTACCTCTACCCGTTCCATCAAATGCTCAGACTACCTTTAAATGCTTTTCTTTTCACATGCTGTTTGACCTTGGCTTCGCTCATGTTTCATAAGACTTGTATCTTTCTTGTGGGGAAAGTCTGTTTGGCCTGTCAAGTTGATGCTGGCTCTCGGACAGCTAACATCCACCTTATTTATTTCCTTGTCAACCCATGTGCTCTGCCATAGCCATCAACTCCACCCTGATTCTCCTCTCTCAGCCCTGCTCTCGGGGTGATTTACACTGGTGGTCAGTAATCAGTGGTACTCTTTCCCATCTCTAGAATCATGGAACATTGGTGATATAGAAGGCAGCCATGTTGTTTTTTGTGCCTGCACCAGTCAGGACAAAAGGCACACCATGGACTGACCACTCCTTGCATTGCCTGATCTGCAAGGGCAGATCACCCCTGTTCAAGTGTTCATTGCAGTACTTTGTAAATGTGCTGCAATTCTCTGCATGTGCCACACTTTGACTGAGAATACTGAACCACCACCACTCTTAGGATGAAAATAATTTTCTCACCTAATTAATCTTCCATTAAAATCCATTAAATGCAGTAAAATCCATTACTGCAAATTTTTGTTTGACTACTTTGCTGTACTTACCGTAATGACTCTCTGTATTTATTCTTCCTAAACTTTTTAAAAATTGTCATCTCTCTTTGGCCTCACTTGCTCTCAGTGAAGCAACTTGAGATTATCAGTCTTTCTTCAGTTAAACTTTCTGGGTCCTGGCAACATCCTTGTAAGTCTTTCCTGAACCTTAAAGTGCAAAAATCCCTTCCTGTCACAGAGTGACCAGAACCTGAGAAGTATTCAAGCTGTAAAAGTCATGTTGTATCATGCACTCAGTGTTCACTTTATTAGGTACAGCAGTGCAACACAGTGTGATCTTCTGCTTCTGTAGCCCGTCCACTTCAAGGTTTGACATGCTGTGCAATCAGAGATGCTCTTCTGCACACCACTGTTGTAATGTGTTGTTATTTGAGTTATTGTTGTCTTCCTTTCAGCTCCCAAGGCATTTTCTCCCACAGAACTGCTGCCCAAAAGATGTTTTTCACGCCATTGTGGGTGAATATCCTAGATCAGTTTCAAATCGCCTTGTATGGCACCAATGATCATTCCATGGTCAAACTCACTTACATCACATTTCTTCCCTATTCTGATGTTTGGTCTGAACAACAGCTGACCTCTTGACCACATCAGCATGCTTTTATGCATCAAGTTGCTGCTGCATGATTGGGTGACTAAATATTTACATCAATGATCAGGTGTATCTAATAAAGTGGCCACTGAGTGTACCTCCATGCTTTTGTATTTTATATTCAGCTAATTGTGGAAAATATTCCACATGCCATTTTAACTATCTTATTACCCTATCCCCCTGTCTTGAAAAATTTGTGGACACTAACTCCAAGTCCCTTTGCTCTTCTATGTCATTCAGCACCCTCTCATTTCCTTGATTGCTCCATCTTTCTAAATGCATAACTTGACAACTTTCTGGATTGAATTTCAATTGTCTAAATGACCAGCTCCCCTTTATCTTGCAGTAGAGTGGAATTTCCTTCTCTTCAACCACAGCCTTTTTCCCTTTGGAACAAGTGCTACTCCTGCCCCTACACCACCTCCCTCACTCCCATTCAGGACCCCACACAGTCCTTCCAGGTGAAGGGACACGTCACCTGTGAGTCTGTTAGGGTCATCTACTGTATCTGGTGCTCACGGTGTGCCTTGCTGTATGTTGGTGAGACCTGATGTAGATCGGGAGACTGCTTCGCCAAACACTTGTACTCTGTCCAGCAGAAAAAGCAGGATCTCCCAGTGGCCACCCATTTTAATTCTACTTCCCATTCTGACATGTCAGTCCATGGCCGCCTCTGCTGCTGAGATGAGGCCGCACTCAGGTTGGAGGAGCAGCACCCTTGTATTCTGTCTGGGTAGCCTCCAACCTGATGACATGAACATTGATTGTTTTGGACTTCTGGTAACTGCCCCCCTCCCCCATAGAAGAGCAAAGGGACTTTGAGTTAGTGTCTATTCCCCATTTCCATTTCCATTTCCCCCTCTCACCGTATCTCCTTACCTGCCCATCACCTCCCTCTGGTGCTCCTCCCTTTTTTCTTTCTTTCTTCTATGAGCTTATGCCCTCTCTTATCAGATTTCCCCTTCTCCAGACCTTGTCTCTGTCAGTAATCAACTTCCAGCTCTTTACTTCAGCCCCCACCTCTCCTGGTTTCACTTATCACCTAGTAGTGGCATCCGTTACTCTCGTGAGACCATGGATTTGCACCTTGGAAGGTTACAAGGACGCAAGCCTGGGCAAGGTTATATGGAAGACCGGCAGTTGCCCATGCTGCAAGTCTCCCCTCTCCACAACACCAATGTTGTCCAAGGGAAGGGCATTAGGACCCATACAGCTTGGCACCAGTGTCGTCGCAGTGCAATGTGTGGTTAAGTGCCTTGCTCGAGGACACAACACACTGCCTCAGCCAAGGCTCGAACATGTGACCTTCAGATCGCTAGACGAATGCCTTAACCACTTGGCCATGTGCCAACACAACCTATCACCTACTACAGTGACATTTATATGCCAATTTTGATGGCATTTGACATCCAGAAAAGTTAGTAAAAAAAAATACATATTTTGTTTCAGTTTTCACTTGATTCATATTTGTCAATTTGAAGCTTTCTGAATTGTATCATTCCTTTTAAACTCTTGCTGCAGTCCACTGGATGGGTTGGAAGTGGCGAAAGGCCTTCAGTCAATGATTTTTTTTTGGACCATCAGTGTTCATGTTTGTTGCTGCATTGTTCATTCTATTTAATGTTTCCCAGTTTTAGCAATCTCAAGCTGTCCACTTGTTGCATCTGATGTTCAGACACATGAATATTTTTTTCCCTAATTCTCAACTTCGCCAGAGTACGTGGGTTTTAGTTATTTAAATTTATTTAACCCTACTTGTTTAATATTCATTAAATAAAGATATCTTTTTCCCCAAAGCTTATTAGTGAAAAGCAAGCAAACAAATCCCCACTGATTGAGACAACCACGACAGTGGAAAACAACCAACAATTAAAACCTATCAAAAGGTAAGTGGAAGTTGAAGTACAAGTTAGCGATGACTAAATTGCATCTGTTGGGAAATAAAACTTGTGTGATTTTGCTCAAACAAGATTTTAAGAGATGCTAGGATTTCATTTGGTTTAAACCTTTTTGAAATTAATCTGACAGTAAAGAAACACTGCTGAATGAGCAGAAGATTACAGGCCCCACAGAATCCCTGGAGCAGGAGAAGGCGGGTGAAGAAGAGGAGGGTAAGAAAGATGACTCTAGTTGTTCCAGTGAGGAGGAGGAGGAGGAGGACTCTGAGTCAGAAGCTGAGACAGGTAACCTCTCCGCTATCTTTCAGATTGTTCGCCATAAATTTGATGGGTTAAGATTATCTGTACCAAGCTCACTTTATGTACTTTCTGTGGTCTATGATTAGAAACTAATCTTATGTATTTGTATTTTTTTTTGTTGTGATCTTTGTTTATTGTGTTTCTTATGTTGCATCAGATCTGGAGTAACAATCATTTTGTTCTTCTTTACACTTGGTACAGACGAATGACAATAAACAACCTTGAATCTTATTAGCTCACCTTAAAATTTGCATTTATTTAATATTCTTCACTAAAGACTGTGGATTTGCAACATTTAATATGAGGTCTATTAATGGTGAAGAGGAATGAATTTTCTTCACTGAGCACTTCTCATTAGCAATCATTCCCGTTTCATGAACAACATAGTTACAAGATTTTTTTGCACTTATTCTTATATTTTGCTAATTGTATTAACTGGCCGTTAATGGTATTACATGTTCATGTTAAATGTCTGTCTTTTAGAAGATGGGGTGAGGTAGCTGTGATTATTCATACCAGACAGCAGCCAGCGTTTGCAGCATTGGTTTGTGTCCAGTTCCCGGAACCAAGACGCTTGACCCCTGTGGTCCTCTAATACTTCAGATCTTTTGCTTCAGTCTGTAATTTCAGTTGGTACCCTCTGATGTGCTAATTATTGTGTTTTTTTTCCTCCCTATAAGTATACTATTCTGTAATACTGCGAATTATTCCTCTGGGTTTGTTCAATAAATTCTCAATGAGCTGATTTATCTTCCAGAAAAAGGCAAACCTACAGCAACTGTAAATATTATAAACCGTGTGAATAATGGTAGTGTACAGTCTTCAACAGTGGCCCCATCTACTGTACCCACGAGTCAAATTACACCAACGTCGCCAGTGAAAAAGGTAGGGGGAAGCAAATCAAGATCCAAATGTTACATTGGGCAGTCTGATATCTTTAGATTTTGCCATGAAGCCAAAGGGCATTGCTTTCAAATCCCTTATATATCTGATAATTTTGTAACAGTTAATGGGCAAAGTGATTTAAGAGCTGGATAAATCCCAGCTGGATAAAGCACAACCTTGTATCCTGTGAACTACCATGAAGAGTTTGGTGTGCAAAGGACTATTACTGTTTGCGACTATGGATATGTGGGCTCAGTTGGTCTCTGCCTTTAAACTTTCTGTTGTATGCAGGAAGTAGTGTTGGAATCATCAAGTGATCTGAATGTAGTTATTGCTTTTTAATACATATTTGAATTACAAATGTGAAATGAATAATTATTAACCAAAGGAAAATCAGGAAATGGGTATCTAAGATTTGACTTTAGTACAGGCATGGAAAGTTCCATTATTTCTCAGTAGTGAGTTTACGCGTTTTTTTAATGAATTGCCCTGTGTGGCTCTTCATGAGTTGAAGACTCGTGTAGGAAAATGTCCTTGTCTCTCAGTTAGCAATCTCTTATTTAGTTCAGATTTGTATTTCAGATGTATTTTTATTTATCATATGTACATCAAAATATACAGTGAAATGCCTCATTTGTGTCATCAATGAACACAACCTAAGGATGTGCTGGGGCAGCCTGCAACTGGCACCGTACATTCTGTTGTCAACATTGCATGCCTTCAATTTATGCACGGGTAGACTGCCAAGACAATCTATTTTCTCGTCACCGAAGAAGGGAGCTTGCTTCCGTAATTAAATAAAGCTGTGGTTGCAATCAGCAAAATTATTTTGAGGGATCAAGTGTTAGATAAGATGAGCGTGACTTTAATGGTTGAGCAGCAACTGTGCATTCAAGTGTGTAGATTCTTCAAAGGACTCTTAGCAAGCTAGGGTAAGCCTGAGCAGGGAATAGATGCATCTGTGGCCAAATCTGGACAAAATGTTTCTGACAATGCTGTGTTTTCCAAGTGGAGACTAATTCTCAAAACAACATGAGTCTGTTATGGCCTCCACTATTGGCATGATGAGGGTATGCTCTGGTTGGAGGAGCAATGCAATACCTCATTCTGTCTGGGTAGCCTCCAACCTGATGGCATAAACATTGATTTTTCACACTTCTGATTATTTTCTCTCCCTCTGTTTCTCACTTTTTCCATTCCCCATTCTGATTTCCCTCTTTCCTTTTCTCCTCACCTCTCTCCCTCTGGTGCCCCTTTCTCCCATGGTGTACTGTCCTATCAGATTCTTCATCATTCTACCTCTTTCACCTATCACCTCCCAGCTTCTTACTTCAACCCCACCCACACACCTTCCCCCCTCAGCTGGCTTCACTATCATCTGCCAGCTTGTACTTCTCCCGCTTCCCACATCTTCCACCTTCCTTTCCAGTCCTGATGAAGGGTCTCAGCCCAAAATGTTGACTGTTCATTTCTGTTCATAGATGCCCAACCTGCTGAGTTCCTTCAGCATTTTGTGTGTGTTCCTCAAGGTTTCCAGCATCTGCAGAATCTCTTGTGTTTGTGAGTGAATTTATTTTGTAGATTAAGTACACCAATAGTTTTTTTCAGAACATCCACTCCATGAAAACTGGATTCCACCTAGTGCATTGTATTACAAATGTGCTTTGAGGGTAGGGCCCTGTTGAAGACAAGTGATATAACCATTCTGTGCAGAAGTTTTGCTTTGTGGAGAACGTTGAACTGCAGAAATTCCTGTTTCTTAAATGTGAGGCGAGTATTATGACAGCCTGGAGTTATTCCTGTGACTTGTGGAGAGCCAACATCCATGAACTTATTGCATGTCGTCTATGCCTTCAGAAAGAATGAGGTCACATTTTTATCTATTTAGTCAATTCAAAATATCCATTCTATCATAGAGGAAATGCAAAATTTGTAAACATCGATGGAATTGATGGTTTTATTGGGCATCTGTTGCTGATTGTTATGTTTTGAGATGACCTGGTCCTCCCCCATTAGCTAAAATGAGGAACTTCGTGAAATTGAGATGAGGGGTTTCTTTAGCCAGAGGGTGGTGAATCTGTTGAATTCATTGCCAGAGACAGTTGAAGAGGCCAAGTCTTTGGGGATATTTAAAACGGAGGTTGATAGGTCCTTAATTAGTAAGGGTGTCATAAGTTGATTAGTAAGGTCGAAGTGGAGAAGACAGCAGAATGGGGCTGGGAGGGATAATAAATCAGCCATGATTGAATGGTGGAGTAGACTTGATAGGCCGAATGGCAGAATTCTGCTCCTGTGTCACTTGCATTTTGCCTGGTGTGAACTGGCAATGGATTTAATCTTCTCTTGGGAGGTATGAAACTTGAGTTTTTAACTGAGTTTAGGAATATCATTAATTTTACATTAGTGTACAGATATGGGGAATACCAGAAGGGCTTTCCTCTCGTTGGATGAGGTGTTCCACTCATCTATTAATGAATCAATGTCATGAGAGGAAATTAGAGCCCCAAAAATTCTGAATCCTGTTTTAAATGGAGGGTTTTGATTTTAAGTATTTTGAGGCAAAATAACAGTAATTGTTATTGACTCTCAAGTCATTAAATGAAAAGTACTTTTTAAATATCTTGAAAATCGCTTATGATTGAAAATTTGCAAACAGAAGATTACCCTTTTAGGACTAGCTGGTGGAGCAGTGATTTACGGCTTAGTACACTACAAAGAATTCAGGTAACAGAAAAAAAACTAGGTGTTTCAAAGTTCAAAGTAAATTTGTTATTGGAGTATGTTTTTGTCACCGTATACTACAAAGAGATTAAGAGGTCTTTATGAAGAATAATTCATCAATATTTTTGAGGACTCAGATATTTTGAGCTCTTGCTGCAGTGCACCATGTGTAGGAGCAAGGAGTCAATGACAACAGCTTGTGACCTTCCACACTTATCTCTGCATGCCTGCCCTTGAGTTGTCAGAATTCCTCCATTATCCCACTGATTGTGATGGCCTCCTGCTGCTGTGGCTGTAAACTCTTGCCCTACTTGAAGAATGCAGATGATCCAGCTCAGCTTTTACTATCAAGTTAACTGCTGGGAAAGTGGAACCCCATGGCAAAATGAAAGCTCTGACATTAATGCATCAGGCTGTGGTTGTTTTGTACCCCTGACAAACCCAGCAGATTCTGCATCTACTCAGCAGATATTTAACTTCTGTTCATCAGCTGCAATGTGACTCCTGCACTATGTTAAGTTGATTGTCAGGTTAAAAGCTTAAAATTTAAAATCATTTGCCAAATTCGTACCTTTTACTTTTCAAAATACAGCAGAGCATCAGGTCCTTCTGGCCCAACAAATCCATGGTGTCCAATTGCACCCATGTGACCAAATAACCGACTAATCTGTAGGTCTTTGGGAGGAAACCGGAACACCCAGAGGAAACCTGCACAGTCACAGGGAGAACATACAAGTTCCTTTCAGACAGTGGCGGCAATTGAATACTGACTGTTGGCACTGAATAACGTTACACTAACCGTACTACCCTTTAGGAATAGAATCTTAATAAATACAATATTGTGCCTTTTACTGTGATCTGGGTTTGATTTATTGAAGGTGCTGTTGTTAATGTTGAGTGCGGAAGTTCTTGACCTTTCCTGATCTTGCTCACACTTTTGACATGTGTCTGACAGCACTCAAGAGTTCGTCCGCGCAGAAGTGAAAATTCCTGTGGCCAACCATTTTAATTCTTATTCCCATTCCTGTTCTGACATGTAGGTGGCTTCCTCTTCTGTCACGATGAAGCCAGTCTTAGAGTGGAGGAGCATCACCTCGTATTCCATTTTAGTAGCCTCTTACTCACGGGTGGCCAATATTTTACATTCCATACGTCAATTTTTTCACACATAGTTCAGATGCGCCATACAACTCTTGTACCCCCATTCAATTCTTGTAAAAATGTTAATATAGACATATTTAGCATTTTTACATGATATATTGATTTAATATAAAAACAAGATAAACATTACTTACCTTAATGAGACTTTTAACAAATATATTTTGTCTTTTGATTTCTTCCTTTTTCTTAATCACATATGCTTTCTGTGACTCAGGCCCAAGCACTAACTTCAATTTTCCTTCTATTTCAGTCTGATGTTGTGTTTTATAGTGTTTATTAAGATCATGCCTTCTATTATGTGAGAAAGTGTTTTCACAAACAATGCACAACAGTTTTCCTGACGGACCCACTATATACAAGAACTCATTTTCCCACTGTTATTGAATTCACACTTACTATCACTTTCTGCTTTTATTTTGCTCATTTTCTTTTGCACTGTGATGGGTTACTGAATGTAAAAACAAGGCTTAATTTTCGAAAAAGTACAGAACTGCAAATGTTCACAAAGGACGAACAAAGCACGACTCCGTAGTGCACGAGTGACAATTGTAAACTGACTGGCAAAAACCTGCAACGCACTGCTGGTGCAGACGCCTGGCGCCTCAGGATCAAACAAGTATCAAACGTGTATTGAACAGTTATGGAATGACTGCAGAACAAAAGTCCTTCTTTCCTAGTTTGACTCATTGAATATTTTTTTCAATTAAAAACAGATTAATGTGAAAGAAGATAACATTCACCAAAAGATGTGCACGAAATAATAAAATCGCTAAAAACAATTGCTAAGTTTTAGATTTATTCTTAGTAAAACCCATTTCTAGCTCTAAGCTACTTGAATTACTGTTATAGATAATTTTTTTTTCTACAAATTGGTTTTTGGTTAATACTTTTTGCATGAGTAGGCTTACTTTTTTATTATTATCACCAGGGTGCAATGCACCACTTCTAATCATCCAGTGCGCCACAGGTTGGCCACCTCTGCTCTAACTTGATGGCATGAATATCAATTTCTTGTATTTTTGTTTCCCTTTTCCTTCCCTCTCCTCTCTCCTTCCACTTCCCACTTTGACCTCTTACCTCTTCTTGTTTGCCTATCACCTGCCCTTTGTACCCCTCCTTCTTCCCTTTCTCCCATGGTCCACTCTCTTTCCATCAGATTCCTCCTTCTCCAGCCCTTTACCTTTCCCACCCACCTGGCTTCACCCCTCACTTTCTAACTTGTCCTCCTTCCCCTCCTCCCACCTTTTTATTCTGGCGCCACCCCCTTCCTTTCCAATCCAAACGAAGGGTCTCAGAGAAACGTCGTCTGTTTATTCATTTTCATTAGATGCTGCCTGACCTGCTGTGTTCCTCCAGCATTTTGTGTGTGTTTCTCCTTGCAGTTTTCTCATTACACTTTCTGTTTTAATTGGCTTCAGTATGAATCCATTTCTCCTGTCTTGCCTGTGGCGGAGCCATTAGATCCGACATCTTGGCGTCAGGGCTTGCGTAAAACTGGCATTGTTCTTGTGCCTCAAAAGGGCGAAAAAGTTATGGTGAGCTGCCTCTTGTGTGCGCAGAGGTTTGTGTTTCGTGTTCAGTTCGCGTTTACCTGAAGTATCCAGTTTCACTGCATGTTGTGATGATACTTATTTCCTTGTACTTTATTAAACAATTAGTTTTGATATCTGAAAACTAGAATCAAATTCTAGAATTTGTGTGGTTTGTGTGCACTTATGTTCCTCATGTCTATTGTTTAGTTAGAGTGTCTTAATCTGGCTCAGTGCATGAACTACCATTAGACAAATAGAGAAACACATGAAATATTAGTTTAACAATAGTGGATTCTAAACTCCAGTTTTGCACACAAACAAGTTGCTTCTACTATCACGAAAGGTATATTGATAACCCACCCATCTTTGGGCTCAGTGACTCCCACAAAATACCGAAGGAACTCAGCAGGCAGCATCTATGGAAAGGAATAGAGTTGATGTTCTGTAGCAAGAACCGTTATTGGGTCTTGGTTTGAAATGTCGACTCTGTTCACTTCCAGTGATGCTGCCTGACCTGTTGAGTTCTTCCAGCATTTTGTGTGTGTTAGTCTGGATTTCCAGTGTCTGCAGAATCTTTTGTTTATCTTTGGCTCATGGGTGATGTGAAATCAGACTAGTCTCAGCTATCTTTTTGATTTGAGTGAAGATTGAAATAGAATGAAGGTGTATCACTCCATTATAAATTATTCAACTTTACCTGTATTAATTTAAGGTGGTGTGCAGGTAAATGTGAAATTAAGCCTCGAGCAGAAGGAAGGAAACCTTTCCAGAGAGTTGGAGGTTTTGGTATTGCTCTTCAGTTTCATTCCAACAATGAGTTAGAATGGAATCATATTCAGCTTTATTACCACTGACTTATTATGTGAAATATGTTTTGCACAGCAGTAGAATGCAAAGAGACAAATCATTGTAAATTTTTTAAAAATTGTGAACAAGCAAGGCACTGTTCAGAAATCTTGTGGCAGAGAGGAAGAAGCTATTTCTGAATTGTTAAGTATAGGTTTTCAGGCACCTGTACCACTTCCTTGGTGGTCGTAGTGAGAAGAGGGCATGTCCGACCTGGATGGTGCAAGTTCTTAGTGATGGATGCTGCCACTTTGAGGCACAGCCTCTTAAAGATGTCTGGGATGGTGGGGAGGGTTGTGTCTGTGAATGAAATTGTCAGCATTGACAAGACCATAAGATATAGGAGAAAAATTGGGCCATTTGGCCCATCGAGTCTATGAGTGGATGGCCAGACACTTCTTCCTCAGGGCGGAAATGGTTAATACCTGGGGCATAATTTTAATTTGATTGGAGGGAAGTATAGAGGGGATGTCAGAGGTGTTTTTCTTTTACACAGTGGTGGGTGCGTGGGATGTACTGTCGGGGTGGTGGTAGAAGCAGACACATCCAGGGTATTTAAGAGACTCTTAGGAGACAGAAAATGAAGGGCTATGTCAGAGGGACAGGTTAGATTGATCTTGAAGTAGGTTAAAAGGTTAGCACAACATTGTGGTCAAAGGGCCTATACTGTGTTGTAACATTCCAAGTTCATTAACAGATAGGGTACTAAGGCTGTGTCTCTCCCCAAGAGGGTTGTGACTAGATCATTGGAGCTATTTCAAGAGGTAGACATATTTTGGAAAGATTGGGAAGCTAACATAGAAGAAGTCATGAATCCTGGGCAGATCAGTCGTAACAAAATAGCAAGGAGTCCAAGTAACCCAACTCCTGCTCCTAGTTTGTTCTTGCATTGAGCTTCAGATGCATTCCAAAAGGGAAAAGCAAACTTGCAGCTTGTAAGGGCTATCAGAATTTTTTTTGTCTCCGTGAGTATGAACATTGGGAATCCTACTGTCCTTGGGAGAAATTAAATATCATTATGCTTCAGTAAATAAAAGCTGCTTCATCAGATCTTAGTCAGTTTTTTGCCTCATCTGGCTGTCATGTGGGATGGTTTATCAATTTTACTGAGTGCCTAAAAGCTTGGATTCTTTGCCTCATGTTGAAAGAAACTGATCATCTTCTAATGTTTTGTCAGGATCTGAAATAATTTAGAGTAAAATTCTTTTGATCATCACCGAAAGCAAAAGGTGTATCAAACATGAAAATGTAAATTAGTTCAAATATAAATTTGTCCTGCAATCTTATTCCAAAGATTTGTTGAATTGGAAGTGCTGCTAATTATCTGAACATAATTTCTTTGCAGATGTACTCATGTGGTCTGGATCTTATATGATTTTCTTAATATGAAAAGGGAATGACCTGGGAAAATGTCTTTATTACAGTTTGGGCACAGATTAAGGAAATGATGTGCTGTTACTTGAAAATTTAAGTTCTTGTCAAATTTGCTGTACATGATTGAGAAGAATTGTTCGTTTTTCTGTCAAACCCTGACCTTTACATGTGGTCCAGCCTGGAACTACATCTTGAAAGTTTTAACATAGTACTGATCCTCAATTTACAGTTTGCTGCTCCATTTATGAAATATTCAAAAGAAGAAGAGAAGAAGAGGAAAGATGAAGAAGAAAAGAAAGATGCATCTCCAGCTTCTTGGAGGTCAGGGCTTCGAAAGACTGGAAGCTATGGTGCATTGGCTGACATCAGTGCTTCCAAAGAAACACAGAAGGAGAGAGACATAATCGGTGTGATGCGCTCTGCATCAAGCCCTCGACTCTCATCCACTGCAGATAACAAAGAGAAAGTAAGTTGCTAAACGCGCATGTTAAGTTTCTTTTGGAAGTTACAAACCTTTTGGATCCAGAATCATTTGGAGACCTAGTCTCAGACTAGATGGACTGAAGGGACAGTTTCAATGCAGTAATGTTCTATGATTATTCTTTTCTGATCTTTTGCTTACTCACATTCTTCCCAACATCCCTTCCCCTCCACACCCGACTTCAAAAAACAAGTTTCAATACACTATTTTGTCATAATCCTGTAAAGAATGGGAAGTGTTTGGAGAGAATGTCTAAGGCTAATGTGCAACCAAATTTACAATTTGTTACCAAGCAAGAGCACTGGTCTGACCTTGGCTGTGTTCGGTCTTATGTCAATTTCAGAATCAGGTTTATTATAACTGACAAACAGTTTGTTATGGAATGTGCAACATGATCCTGAAAAATTTAACAGAGTACCCTGAAGCTCAACTGGCCATTCAGGCCAGAAGAGGAAAAGCCAGGGAATAGTTTTGTCTTGCTTTCTCTGTCTTATGGATTACACATTGCCCCAGTTGGAGGGAGAATCTGAATAAGAAATAAAATGTGAAGACGTGAAGTTTGACCCACTTCCAGGATTTTGTTTTCACTTAAAATTCCAGCATTTTTGCTTTTGTAAGAAAATGCATGCAGGCTAATTTCAACATGAAAGCTACAAGATGAGATAAAATAATGTGACCCATTTCTGAGTGATTTGCAAGTAGATTGTCTTACAGATAGTGGCAGGAATTGAACCCTAATCTTACAGCTAGTGCTGTAGAGCATTATACTAACTGCTGTGTTACCAAGCTGCCCTTGATAGTGAAATTATTTGCAATGTAGGTTTGTTTTCCATATAAGAGTGGACATGAAGATCTAGCTTAATGTTCGGATCTTCAAAAGGAAACTGTGATCTCTTACTTGGCGAGCCCATTGTAACCTTCAGTCAGAGGTTGTCACCAATGCATTTGGATGAAGAACAATTGCTTTCTTTTCAAAGTACACTTATTATCAAAATATGGACTGTACACTATATACTGTACAACCTTGAGTTTCATCTTCTTCCAGTAGCCACAAAGAACAAGAAACACAATAGAATTCATGAAAAACTCCACACCACAAAGATAGTTGTACATCAAATGTGAGAAAAAGAAACAAATCATGCAAACAATAAGAAATAAGCAAACAAACAATCTACAGAACATGAATCACAGAGTCCCCAAACGTCCACAGCCATGTAACCAGTTCAGCGCTGCATCTGATCGAGGAGCCTGCTGGCGGCAGGCCATAGCCGTGGAGCCGGGTATAGTGCTGAGGCGGGTGACGATAGCTGCAGCTGCTGAGTTCGTTTGTGGATTTGAATAGCAGGTCAATAATCCTGACAGACCAGCTGCAAGCAAGTATTCTTCCTTGCTTGTGGTGTTTTCCTTTTTGACTAATGCAGTTCGAAAGTAGCTGTGTAAAGTTTGAAGGATAGAAATGTGTGTTCTATCTGCACCTTCTTTAGAAGTATCATTGCTTTTATTGTGAGATCTCTCATGCTGGAGCAATACATTGACAAAGTTTGGTTTCACTGGACCAATTGAATAAAACTCATCTGGTATGAACTAAACAAGTCCAAAAAAACATAAAGCGGAAAATGTCAATTAACGGTAGCATGAGCGAATAAAATTAAAGTTGCACATCATTTTATTTAACAGATGCTTCCTGACCCTCCGAGTTCAGAGTCCGAAAGAGAGACCAGAAGCTATTGCACATCAATCACCTGCTTACACCAATCCTACATTTGAAAAAATGACTAGTCAGTGATACAGCATGGTTACAGGCCTTTCTAGCCCAGTTAGCCTGCTCCATACAGTTTCATCCATGTGACCAATTAACCTGTAGGAATGTGGGAGGAAGCACAAGCACCCAGAGTAAACCCACACAGTCGGGGAGACCGTCCAAACTCCTTGCAGACAGTGTCAGGAATCAAACATAGATTGCTGACTCTGTAATAGTGTTACACTTGTTGCTTTGCCTCCATGCTGTCCCAGTTCTCCCCATTTTCCAGTCAGTTCCCCCCAGATTCTGTGATTCAATAGGGACAATTTACAGTGACCAATTAACCAAGCAACTTGTATATTTTTGGGATATGCAGTCACAGGTAGAATATGTAACCTCAACCCAGTTAGCATCAGAGGTCAGTACTGAGCACAGATCTGTTAAGTAGTAGGTAGTAGTTCTGTGAGCTCCAGAACTCTGCTACCCAGAAGCACCCCTTTTCTTGCCTCATTTTCTGCAATTGTTTTCCATTATTGCAGCAAGTATGCTTTGCATTTGCTTTAACAAGTGAAAAATACATTTTTACTTTGTTTTAAAGCACTTGAGTTATGAAAGAGGTCAGCAATCACCAAAACAATTTCTTGAATCCACTTTTGTTCCAACAGGAGAAGGATCAGAAAGGAACGAGGCTTGCTTATGTTTCACCTACAATTCCGTGTAGAAGATTAGCCAGTGCATCAGACATTGATGATAGAGAAATCAGGTAAAATCCTACTCCATTCACTCTCCCATTTACCAACTTCTTTCCCTGCCCCAGCTCCCCCACCCTTAAGCATACTCAACTGGGATGATTACTTCACAGAGATACTGCAAGTAGCCTTGTGCGCAGTGGTTCTTACACAAGGCGGCGTTGGGAAGAAGACTCAAAGAGGAAAGAAATGAACCACACTTCCACCACTGAAGGGCCTACAACACAAAATGCTGCTGTCACCAACGTAGTGCCTAGTTATCAAAGAAGGTAATTGGAAGCTCTCAAGATGTTTGTGTAATGATTGGGTTATGGAAGCAAGTTTGATTATGTTAACCAGCAGATCTGCTCCCCCATGTAGTTCATTGCTCTGAAGTCTAATTAGGAAGATGATATGTCTCAGTATATCAGAACAATTCAGTTAAATCTAACGTTGGTGATATCAATAAACAATGTTTATTCTTTAATCCCCATCCATTTGAATAGATCTGGCCTGCAACAAAGGGAAGTTGTTTAGTGTGTGTTCTGCCTCTATCCTTAATTTAGGGGAAGAAAAGTTTGCCTTTACAAGAGTAACAGTGGTGAAAATGTTATATTGCACCATTCTGTAACACAATAAACATTGATAATATTGTCTGTTTACGTGATTGGAACAATGGCAGTATTCTGAATCGAGGAAAATCTTGTTGTTATTCCTGATGTCCACATACATGCCTGTTGCCCATCCATAATTTTACAGTATGGGCATCTTGCTTAATTACCCCAGTTGTACAGAGGAACAAGAGTTTGTGCTGCTACATATGCCACTTTCCTACTGATCAGAGACTAGGTCTTTGTGTTTCTGCTTGCTGAAAATTTTGATGTAGCAGTGTTTTTTTAAAAAAAATTTAGAGATGTGCTAAATTCTGCAGTGGGTTTTGAGTATCTGTTCTTGGAGCATGTTCACGGAAAACATAGCCCTTTTTGCTGCTACAGGTGATTTCAAGGTTGACAGTTAGGATCACTTCCAGACTTTGAAGGAAGCTCTGGAAAGGTTATCTGTAAGAAGGTTTCATGAAGTCAAGATAGGTTAAGTAGTGATGCTGTATGTATGTATTTGGTGACTGGTTGTACCTTGTGCTTAATCTAAGTGGATGTTTTGTTTCTGTCAGATAACTGCATGCATTTGCCTGAACTTTTTGTGATTGTGTAATAGGAGAAAGTTGCTAATATTATTTACATACTCCTGCACGTCCGTGTATTGTGATATGTTGATAACAAGTTTTACTTGTAACAAGGCTGAGATGTAAGAGCCCAGCAGATGCTGAAATCTTTGAGCTACTGGAGAAACTCTGAAGATAGAACATTGAACATTACAACACAATATAAGCCCTTTGGCCCATGAACTTGTGCCAATCTAAGTTTAATCTAACTCTTTTCTCCTACATTGCCCTCCATTTTTCTATCATCCACGTGCCTATCTAAGAGTTTCTTAAATGTCCCTTTTGTTTCTGCCTCTACTATCTCCTTGGCAGGGTGTTCCACACACCTACCACTCTGTATAAAGAAATTCACTCTGACATTTCCCTATACTTTCCTCCAATCACCTTAAAATTATGCCCCTTGTATTTGTCATTTCTGGCTGGGTGAAAGGACCACTTGATCTTTGCCTCTTAAAACTCTCTCTAGTTAGCCCTCACCTCACTAACTTGGAACTTCCTTTCACGTATGGCTCACTGAGCCATGACACTTGCACATGCATATGCACACACTAGTTACCATTTAAAATTATCCCCCCTTACATTTGCTAGCGGATGAAGGAAATGATGTGGTCTGTGTTTTGGGTTTCAACTTCCATCATCACCCATTCCATCGCTTCCATAAATGAGTTCCTCCAGCAGACGTTTTTTATGTTAAACAAGGCAATGGTTCATTCAATAAATAACTCCTGAATTTGCCAACAATTAATCAAATATGAAAAAACTTCAGTATTAATTTATTATAATCAAAACATTAATTGAAAGCACTTTTGGAAATGAATTCCTTTAAAGGTGCCAGCTTTTGTTACTTAGAACTTGCATGTAATTGTCAAACAATATATGTCATCCTTGACAGCTTGTGTATCAGAACTTAAAACCGGTTTATATATTGCTGTCTAGTCATGCTGAATGTTACAGACAACTTGATATTTCATCATTTGTTTAACACTAATGCTTGCATATTCAAGAGGTTTTATTTTGCACTCATGCATGATAGCATGCATCTGTAGCTCTTATGACATATTTTCTAATTGTTTTGATGTGCTTTCTTGCTTGGTATGCATGCAGTAATTCGTATCTGCTAGCAATAGGCAGAAGTAACAGTGCCAGACATCTGCCAGCCAACTCTTCCTCAAGCACCAGCTTCGATCCTACTAATTCTAAGTCTAGGCAACCAGCATCATCTCAGTACTCATCGTACAGCATCTTCAGAAGGTATAACACTTTGTAAAAGCAACATTAATTTAGCAAAAAATGTTCTTTTTGAATGTGCTACAAGCTCATTTAAATGGAAAAGTGTGTGTGTGTGTATATATATACATGTTGTCTATGATAGATCTTGTATATTGTGATGTAAGTGCAGCCTTTAAGTACACTGTGGCCAATTTATTAAGTACAGGAGTGAAACCTGTTGTACCCATCCACTTCAAGGTTCGATGTGTTGTGCATTCAGAGATCCTCTTCTCACACCCCTCTTGTAACCCAAGGTTATTTGAGTAATTGTTGCCTTCCTGTCATCTTGAACCAGTCTGGTCATTCTCCTCTGATTAACATTGTATTTTTGGCCACAGAACTGCTGCTCGCTGGATGTATTTTGTCTGCAGAGACTGTTATGTGTGAAAATCCCAGGGCACCAGCAGTTTCTAAAATACTTGAACCACCCCACTTAAAGTCATTTAGATCTCATACCTCCCCAATCTGATGTTTGGTCTGAACAACAATTGAACTGCTTGACCATGTCTGCAAGTTTTTATGTATTGAGTTGCTGCCACATGACTGGCTGATTGGATATTTTCATTAATGATCAGATGTTCAGGTGTACCTAATAAAATGTCCACTGAGTGCATGTTGTTACTAGGAAGAGGTACAGTCGACATTTCAGGCCGAGACCCTTCGTCAGGACTAACTGAAGGAAGAGTTAGTAAGAGATTTGAAAGTGGGAGGGGGAGGGGGAGATCCAAAATGATAGGAGAAGACAGGAGGGGGAGGGATGGAGCCAAGAGCTGGACAAGTGATTGGCAAAGGGGATATGAGAGGATCATGGGACAGGAGGCCCAGGGAGAAAGACAAGGGGGGGGGGGGAACCCAGAGGATGGGCAAGGGGTATAGTCAGAGGGAGAAAAAGGAGAGTGAGAGAAAGAATGTGTGTATAAAAGTAAATAACGGATGGGGTACGGGGGGGGTGGGGGGGGCATTAGCGGAAGTTAGAGAAGTCGATGTTCGTGCCATCAGGTTGGAGGCTACCCAGACGGAATGTAAGGTGTTGTTGTTCCAACCTGAGTGTGGCTTCATCTTTACAGTAGAGGAGGCCGTGGATAGACATGTCAGAATGGGATGTGGAATTAAAACATCCCATTCCCATTCTGACAGGTCTATCCACGGCCTCCTCTACTGTAAAGATGAAGCCACACTCAGGTTGGAGGAACAACACCGTACATTCCGTCTGGGTAGCCTCCAACCTGATGGCACGAACATCGACTTCCCTAACTTCCGCTAATGCCCCACTTCCCCCTCGTACCCCATCCGTTATTTATTTTTATACACACATTCTTTCTCTCACTCTCCTTTTTCTCCCTCTGTCCCTCTGACTATACCCCTTGCCCATCCTCTGGGTCCCCCCCCCCACTTGTCTTTCTCCCCGGGCCTCCTGTCCCATGATCCTCTCATATCCCCTTTGCCAATCACCTGTCCAGCTCTTGGCTCCATCCCTCCCCCTCCCACTTTCAAATCTCTTACTAACTCTTCCTTCAGTTAGTCCTGACGAAGGGTCTCGGCCTGAAACGTCGACTGTACCTCTTCCTAGAGATGCTGCCTGGCCTGCTGCGTTCACCAGCAACTTTGATGTGTGTTGCTTGAATTTCCAGCATCTGCAAAATTCCTGTTGTTTGCATGTTGTTACTAACAGCTTTCAAATATTCTGATATAAATGCAGCCTTTAAATATAAAAAGCAGCTATTGGTAACCTTACCAGTGAAATACAGCTTCCAGTAAGTTTAAGACCGGCAGAAGTTTAGCTTCAATCAGAAGTTGCTGAAAGCAGCAGAAAGAAAACTTAATTCTTTGGGTTGTTAGCCCTCTTTTAATTTTGCTGAAAGTTAATGTATTTGGAAAAAAAAACTTTCTGTTCCAGATTATTTGGATTTAAATATTTCCAGTATTTAAAATCTTTTGTGTATTTTTGTAAGTCTTTGGATAGTTGTGGATCATGGGAAAAGGAGAATTTGTTACTGTCATGACCTCTGTACAAATATCTGCTAGGATTCAGAAATCTGTAAATGTGCTAGTTATTTGTTTGGCTTGCAGTGTATTTTTCTTGGAAATTCTCAAAGGATAATTGCAGTAGTCAGATTGTGTACAATTATGAATCTCTAAACTTAGGACTCCAGGTTAAAACTCTTCTAATGAGTTATGGCTTCCCATTTAAAATATTATATTCTTGCCAGTAAGTCATCTTCATAAAGGTTTGGGTAAATATTTGAAAAATATTGTCAGGTCAGGGGGTACAAAATGGGAGAATGCAAGAAATTTGGTAGCTTTTTCAAAACTGACACAACAGTAAGCGGTATGCTTCCATTTTGTGCCATATCATTTTCAGCTATCATGAGAAGTGTTTTGATATGCACCATGTGTCATTAGTGAGTTGGTTATACTCAGTTACATGTGCCCTGGTGTGAAATGGCAGTGGATATTATCTTTAGTTGGGAGATAGGAAACTTGAGTTTTTAACAGTTTCGGAATGTCACGAATTGTACATCAATGCAAACGAGGCGAGTAACTCTCATAGGATAAGTTCTATTGTTGACAAAGAAAATAAGTTTTGTGGTGTTAACGAAACTGCAAGGGTGTCAAAGATTATGGGCAAATGGAAGAGAATGAGGTTGAGGGACAGTAAATCAGCCATGATGGAATTGTGGAACAGATGTGATGATGGACTGAGTAGTCTAATTCTGTTTCTGTCTTTTGGTGTCTTGATGAAAGGTCTCACCCAAAAATGTTGACTGTAGATGATGCCTGACCTGCTGAGTTCCTCCAGCACTTTGTGTGTTGTATCGTTAATTATTTTTCTATTTACACCTGGGTGTGCGTGGAACTGAATAAATCTCATTTTGAATCCTTGAAAGTATAGGAAATCTTTGAAATTATGTGCTAGTAAAACTCAAAATTGGCTTGTTTTTTTTTTGAAAAGTGTTAGATTTCCTATTCATGTACAGTGACAAATGGAACTTTTGGGCAAGCTGTATAAGGATGTCCAGTGCTCTTCACCTGAAATAACTCTGGTCTTGTAATATACCCTTGAAAATCTGTCCCAGTACCATATCCTTGACAGCAAGCCTTTGTGTCACACAGCCATGGAAGTTGAAGATTTGATGGCCATTACATCATGTATGTTGGAAAATTAATAAGCTGAAGCATTGGTGGGACTGCAGCATAGTGGTTGGCACACTGCTTTACAGCACCTGTGACCCAGGTTCAATTTCCGCTGCTGGCTGTAAGGAATTTGTATGTTCTCCCCATGACTGTGTGGCTTTCCGCTGGATGCTCCAGTTTCCTCCCACAGTCCAAAGGCATACCAGTTGGTGGGTTAATTAGTCACTGTAAGTTGTCCTGTGATTCGGTTAGGATTAAATTGGGGCTTGCTAAGCGGCACAGCTTGAAGCGCAGGAAGGATCTACTTTGTGCTGTATCTCAATAAATAAAATTAAAAAAAATAATAATGAGCCCAAATTCCAAATGTTGAGAGCCACTTGAATAGATTAGCTTTGAAGCTGTCAGTCTCTTGATAGTCATTGATGCTCCTCTCTGTTCAGCTTTGAAACTGATGCATTGAGATTTTCCATTCAGTAAAACTTACAATGAAGTTTCAGCAAATTGCTGCTGTTGGAAAAAGACAATAAGATGTAGGAGCAGAATTAGGCCACTTGGCCCATGAAGTCAGCTCCATTCCATTACGGCTGATTTATTATCCCTCTCAACCCCATTCTCCTGCCTTCTTCCCGTAACCTTTGACACCTTTACAAATCAAGAAACTATTAACTTCGACTTTAAGTGTACTCCATGATGTGGCCTCTACAGCTGTCCATGGCAATGAATTCCACAGATTCACTGCCCTCTGGCTGAAGAATAGCTCAATCCATCTTTGCAGTTAAAACATTCTTTTAGAAAACCATTTTGCTGAAACGTGAGTATTTTACCTGCAAAGATGGAATTCCATTCTTAAACATCCAGCACAATTCACTCACTTCCTCTGATCTGAAACATGTTACTCTGGGGGTTGGGGGGGTGAAATTGGTGCAGGAGGGAAAAATGTGTACCCTGGGTGGAGGGGAAGCTTCAGGCAGATACCGCTAAATTGTGATGTTATTTAAAATGCTGGAGAAGAACTTGAATAATTGTGATGACTAAAAAATATATATTTTAATAAAGCATTATTTGATAAAAGCCCACTACATTTTCCTTCAGTGGGCTTAGCACCATTGCTTCAACATTTCCTGTTCCCCATGTAAACTAATTGCTGTTCACTCTGTTCACAATATTTAGCTCATTCTATGTAACATTAGTTTTAGTGAGCGTTCATAATCTGAAAATTAGATGCAATGACTATAATTGCTGAACCCAGAGGATAATAAACCGAATTATCTCCGTCATAATGTGGATTACCTTGGTGCAGATGGCTCTTTACAAACTATCAATGTTTGGAAATATTTTTGAAAATATTTCCATTTAAAACTGCCCAAAGAATAATGATGTTTTGAGAAATACTTAAATGAGGCTGGACAGACTTTCATCCAATACTTTGATGGGACAGACTCTTAACAACATTTGGTATGGAAAATTTAAATCTGCGCAACAAGAAACCAGAGGTTATTTTGTTCTCGTATGTTAAGCTGGATTGATGTGAATTTTGGAACCGGTTAAAGATGAATGCAGCTATGTATACAGTGCCTTGAAAAAACATTCAGCCCCCACAGCTATTTTCACATTTTACTGTTTCATTTTCTAAATTAAAAATATATTGAAGTAGGATTTTTTTGAGCTAATCTACAAAATATTGTGCACCATGTCAAATCTAAAGCAAAATTCCAAAACCTGTCAACAACTTACGAAAGAAGAGGCAGGGAAGGGGCCCTAGTTAAAAAGAAATCATATCCTTGCCCGTCAAGACTTTGCAAAGTGTCATTTAGAAGATACTGTAAAGATGTGGAAGAAAGTCTTGTAGTCAGATGAGACTGAAGTGGATATTTTTGGTCTTAACACTAAGCGGTACATGTAGTATAAATCTAAAACTCTGCATCAACTAGGTAACACCATCCCTACTGTAAAGTGTGCTGGAGGTAGAATCATGCTATGGTGATGCTTCTCAACAGCAGGGATGGGAAATCTGGTCAAGATTGATGAGATGATGTGCTGCTAAAAACAGAGATATCCTGGTTAAAATCCTGTTAGCTTCTGCCAGAAAGCTTAAACTGGGGAGAAAGTTCATTCTTCTGTAGGATACTGCAAAGAGCATACTGCCAGAGCAACCATGGAGTGACTTCAAATGAAGAAAATTGATGGCCTTGAGTGGCCCAGCTAGACTCTTGACCTTAACCCAGTTGCTCCCCAACTCACTTGACGCAGCTTGAGCAATTTAGAAAGGAGGAATAGGCAAATCTTGCTCCATGTTGTACACAACTAATAGAAACTTATCCAAAAAGACTACAGGTTGTAATAGCTGCGAGAGGTGGTTCAACTAAGCACTGAGCAAAGGGGGATGAATACTCTTGAAATGCTGACATTTCAGTTTTTGATTTTTTTGTTTTCCTTGCTTTATATTTTTCCCTGCTTTTGGGTTCCACTGTTGGGGGGGGGGCGGCGTAGGAGCATGTGATTCAAAAATAAAAATTCTCAGTTAAATTGATGAAAATCCCTGGTTGTAATAATTCTTGTGCACAAAGGGTTGGTGCTGAATACTTTTACAAGGCACTGAATTAAATATGTTACTTGAATGTCAGTTTATATTGAGGTATAATTAGTAGCTCCCAAGAATGTCACTTAGTTTTGATGTACTGCTCTAAATTTAATGTGTATTTTTGTATTGTGTATTCATTTGCTAACAAGTTTAAATTCCTGTGATTCATGTCACTTTTCTTACAAGTAAAAGCACATCTTTGCCATGTAAACTTCATGCAGGAAAATTACTTTCCAGGATTCTGGGCATTGTGTAGGTAGATGAGATTAGTTTACAGTACGTTTGATAACTAATTTAATCAAATAGTCATAGAACTCTGCAACCAACTAAACTAATTTAGTTAAACTTTTTTTTAATTGGTTCAGCCCAAAATTATGGGCTGAAGGAACTTTTGCTGTGTGGTACTGGTTCTATGTTCTATGGTCAAAGCTTGTTAATTCACAAGTAAACTGCTGCAAAGATTCCCGTTTGTATAGCAAGGATAGATGTAATTTGAAAATAACAAGAGTCTAATTTGGGAAATTTTTATAATGTCTCTTTGTAAGGTAAAACCAAATACTACTGGGAAATTTATTGTGGAAAACCTTTAAAAGTAAACATCAAGAGCGTGGAGTTCAGTACAAGACTCTGAGCTTCTTTCTCCTCTTTTTGTTTTGTCATTAGTAGTTCTTTTGGCCGAAGAAAAGATGATCAAATTAGTACTGTTCAAAGTACCATTTCAACCAGCACCATAGCAACTGTTACCTCATCGAACAGCCTGCAGTCCATTCCCAGGATAGCTGCTTCCACTTCATCGGGCAGGTAATGTGAACAAATGGCTGATTTGTCGTCTTAAAAAGCTTTTAACTTGTTTTGTCTGTTATATGTTTCTTCGTATGAATTAAGGATATTTGGATTTGTATTGACAAAAATTGTTGAATTTGCCAACTCGAGCTGCATATCAGGAAGGTCATTTCAAAAACAGAAGAGATTCTGCAGTTGCTGGAAGTCCATAAGACCGTAGAAGCAGAATTAGTCCATTTGGCCCGTCGAGTCTTCTCTGCCATTACGTTATGGTTGATATAGTATCCTTCCCAAACCCATTCTACTACCTATCAACCCCCCTCTTTAAATATACCCAATGACTTTGCCCAGACAGCTAACTAGCAATGAACTCCATAGATCACCGCCCTCTGGCTAAAGAAATTCCACTTCATATCTGTTCTAAAGGGATGTCCTTGTATTCTGAAACAGTACCTCTAGTCCTAGACTCTCTCATGAAAGGAAACACCTCTCCACATCCACTCTTTTTAGGCCATTCATTATTCAATAGGCTTTAATGAGATTCCAGCCCCCTGTCATTCTTCAGCGAGTACAGACCCAGAGCCATCAAATGCTCCTCGTGCGTTAACTCTTTCATTTGCAGGATCATATTTGTGAACCATCACTGGACCTTCTCCAAAATCAGCACGTACTTAGATAAGCGTCCCAAAGTTATTCATCATTTTCCAACTGTGCTGTGACAATGACTCACTCAGCATTAAAAACTTGTTTTTATATTCCCTTCCTCTCAAAATGAATGCTGACTTTGAATTTGCCTTCCTTACTACCAACTCCATTTGCAAGTTAACCTTTAGGGAATCCTGTACAAGGACTTCCAAGTCCATTTGCACTTCAGATTTTTCTGTTAAGAAAATAGTAAACGTTTTTATTCCTTCTACCAACGTGCATTATTATACACTTCCCTAGACTATATTCCATCTGCCACTTATTTACTCATTCTCCTAATCTATCTAAGCCCTTCTGCAGACTCACTGCTTCCTCAATGCTAATGCACGTTCACCTTTCTTTGTATCGCTTGTAAACTTGTTAACAAAGCCCAGAGTAAAATATAAAAAATGCTGAAGGAACTCAGCAGGTCAACTGGCATCTATGGAGAAGAATACACAGTTGAATGTTTCAGGCTGAGACAATTCAGGACTGGAAAGGAAAGTGGAAAGAAGCCAAAATAAAAGGGTATTGGAGGAGAGGGAGCACAAACCAGCAGGTTGGTTGGATCCAGATAAGAGGGGTAGGTGTAGGCCTGAAAGTTGACTGTTTTTGTCCCTCTATGGATGCTGCCTGACCTGTAGAGTTCCTCCAGCATTGAATTTCCAGCATCTGCAGAATCTCGTCTCTTATTTCTCTCTCTCTTGTTTTTGCAAAATCTCTTCTGTTTTTTTTTTCCTGCAGAAATATCATATCCCAAATTTGTAATGAAATTTATTACCAGAATAAATTTTTTTTATTCAAAAGGTAAACATTGTTCTTACGATGGTATCAAGAGCCTAGTCGACTAATTTTTAACCAAGCTCATGACTTAAACAGGAAAATTGCAGCAATTCATGCAAAATTTTTAAATTTCTCTAAAAATTCAAACCAATCCTTAAGTCATACAAGTTTATTTTTCCAACGTTTTTGTTGATTTCATGTTTGTTGAGCTTTGCTTATTTTCTTGTTTGTCTTGCTGCTTGATGTGCTATAGTACCTCAAATCGTTTCTCGACGGGGGACAATACTGAGAAAGACAAAGAAAATGTTCCTTCAGCGGTTGCTACAACTGGCACTGTCTCCTCAACAACGGAGGTCAGAGAGAGACGCAGGTGTGTAGTCTTCCAGGTTACATTGATGAAGCTGTGAGGAGTTAATTGCAGAATTCTGATTCTCTCAATGCAAAAAGAATTGAATTTTGTATAGATACAGATTGCACTTCATGTAAAGTTAATCTCATGGATCCAGTTTCATGACATCTTTCCTGAATATTGAACTTGGTTCAAATTTACTCCTTTTCTTTAAACAATCCTCCCATTCACAATTGGTTTATTCCCTACTTGGTGGTTATTGAATCACTTCACCAAGCTGGTGAGTGATGAGTTTAAAGGATTCCCATTATCTTAGATTTATCATTTAAACTGCATCATAGTAGTGAGTATCAACAAATGGGTTGCAGACAATTGTCATTATTAAACTCAGTCTTTCAAGGTAACCTTAAAGGGAGAAAACAAGTTAATAATGAGTAGAATACAATTTAGGGTCAAGTATACAAAAATGCTGGAGTAACGCAGCAGGCCAGCTGCATCTACGGATAGAAATAAAGAGCTGACGTTTCAAGCCGACTGATGAAGGGTCTTATCTTGAGACCGAAGCTCTCTTTTTCTCTCCACAGATGGTGCCTGACCTGCTGAGTTTATTTATTTTAATTTATTTAGAGATACAGGTGGATCAGGCCCTTCCTGCCCCAACGAGCCGCACCACCCAGCAACCCACCTGTTTAACCCAAGCCTCATCACAGGACAATTTACAATGACCAATTAACCTGGTAACCGGTACATCCTTGGATTGTGGGGTGAGACCTGAATGCCCGGAGGGAACACGTGTACTCATGGAAATAGAAACTTATTTCAGAATTCCTCCAGCACTTTATGTGTGTTACTTTGGATTTCCAGCATCTGCAGAATCTCTTGTGTTTAGAATACAACTTAATGGCTTGTATCTGAAATGCCTGTATTAGAATTAGTTCTGCTTTAAGATGTCAGTTTCCCATGTAATGTGATTGGTAGAGGAAGAATTAAAGCATCATTGGAGCGTGGAATATTTTAGAACATGATAATATATAAAACCAATGACCCATGTCTCATCTTCCAATGTGGTAATAGCTCTACTGTGGCTAGCCAATGAAATATAAATAGGAGACAGCGACCCTTGGATTTCTCAGTTTCTTGAATCAAGTCTCATGACATGTCAGACAAGATCAGATTTGGTTCTGCTTAGACCTCTTCACTCAAACCCTCACTACAACCATGGTCCAATTGTGAGCAAAAGATTAAAAGCCCATATGTTGGTGTTGGAGAATCAGGAATGATAAAGCAGTTTGAACAAAGTGAGGTTGGAATGAGATACAGGGACAAACATAATTTTAATTTTTGCTATGCACTCGAGTGCTGATTTACAGCGCCTACAAAGCTCAGTGGGAAACTTCCACTAAATTGAGTCAGGCCTCGCAAAAATGGAGATGGTTTAGGTTTATTTGAGAGCAATAAACCTGGTTCAATAATATTTGCTTTTGGCTTTTCTAAGGGCAGTCTCCTAGATAAGACCACCAGACCATAAGACATAAAAGAAGAATTAGGCCTCTCAGCCCATCAAGTCTGACCACCATTCTATCATGACTGATTTATTATCCCTCTCAACCCCATTCTCCTGCCTTCTCCCCATAATCTTTGATGCCCTGACTAACCAAGAACCTATCAACCTCCACTTTAAATATACTCAGTGACTTGTCCTCCACAGCCATATGTGGCAATGAATTCCATAGATTTACAACTCTGGCAAAACTTCTTTCTCATCTCTGTTCTAAATAGATGTCCTTCTTTCCTGAGGTTGTGCATTTTGGTCCTAGACTCCCCCACTATAGGAAACATCCTCTCCACGTCCATTCTATATAGGCCTTTGAATATTTGATAGGTTTCAACGAGATCCTTTCTCATTCTTCTAAACTCCAGCAAGTACAAGCCCAGTGCCATGAAATGCTGCTCATACATTAACCCTTTCATTCCTGGAATTGTTGTGAACCTACTCTGGACCCTCTCCAGTGGCAACATCTTGGATAAGGGGCCCAAAACTGCTCTCAAGTTTTGTCTGACCAATGTCTCATAAATCCTCAGAATCACATCCTTGCTGTTATATTCTCGTCCTCTTGAAATAAATGCTGACATTGCATTTGCGTTCCTTACTACAAACTCAATCTGCAAGTTAACCTTTAGGGAATCCTGAGCAAGGTTTCCTAAGTCCCTTTGCACCTCTGATTTTTGAATTTTCTCCTGGGGTTAAAAAATAGGCTACACTTTTATTTCTTCTACCAAAGTGCATGATTATGCACTTCCCTACACTCTGTGATATTGGCCCATTCTCCCAATCTGTCCAAGACCTACTGTCAACTCCATGCCTTCATCAATGCTACCTACCCCTCCATCTTTCTTTGTATCACCTGCTGCAAACTTGGCCACAAAGCCATCAATTCCATCATCCAAATGGTTGACATACTTTATAATGTGATAAGAAGTGCTCCTATACAGACCCCTTGTGGAACACCACTAGTCACCAGTAGCTAACCAGAATAGGCTCACTTTTGACTCTTTGCCTCCTACAAGTCAGCCAATTTTATGAACATGCCAGTATCTTTCCTGAAATACTACAGGCTCTTATCTTGTAGCATCATGTGCGGCACCTTGTCAAAGGCTTTCAAAAATCCAGGTAAACAACATCCACCGACTTTTCTTTGGCTATCCTGCATTTTATTTCCTCAAAGACTTCCAACAGATTCATCAGGCAAGAGTTCCCCATAAGGGAACCATGCTGACTTTGGCCTACTTTATTGTGTGCCTCCAAATACCTCAAAACCCTGTCCTTAGTAATAACATCTTCCCAATCACTGAAGTCAGGCTAACTGGCGGATAATTTTCTTTCTTAAAGAGTGAGTGATATTAGCAATTTTCTAGTACTCCAGAACCATTCCAGAATCTAGTAATTCTTGAAAGGTAAAGCAGTAATGCCTCCACAGTCTCTTCAGCTACCTCTTTCAGAACCCTAGGGTGCAGTCCATCTCGTCCAGGTGACTTATCTACCTTTAGACCTTTGAGCTTCTCAAGCACCTTCTCCTTAGTAATAATGGCTGCATTTTGCCCCCTGACCTCCTTGAATTTCTGTTATACTATGGTGTCTTCCACTGTGAAGACTGACACAAAATACTTAAGTTCATCTGCCATTTCTTTGTCCTCTGTCACTACCTCTCCTCTGTCATTTTCTAGCAGTCCATTAGTCACTCTCACCTCTTTTTTTACTCTGTGTATATCTGGAAATTTTTGGTATCCTCTTTGATATTATTAGCTGGTTACTTTCATATTTTATCTTTTCCCTTTTAATGTTTTTTGTTTCCTTCTATTGGTTCTTAAAGTTTTCCAATTCTCTAACTTCACACTAATTTTTGCTATATTATATGCATTTTTGTTTTTGTTTTTATGCTGTCTTTGACTTCCCTTGTCAGCTACAGGTGTCTCATCCTCCCTTTGGAATACTATTTCATCCTTTGAATGCATCTATCCTGTACCTAGTTTTCCCTGATCCTCCAGCCACTGTTGTTCTGCCACCATTCCTGCTAGTGTTTCCTTCCAATCAGCTTTGGCCTGCTCCCCTCTTATGCCTCTGTAATTCCCGATTCTCCACTATATAAAACTGATACATCTGACTTCATGTTCTCCCTCTCAGACTGCAGGGTGAATTATATCATTATGATCACTGTCTCCTATGGTTTCCTTTACCTTAAGTTCCCTAATCAAATCTGTTTTATAATACAACACCAAAATTGCCTTTTCTCCCAGTGGGCTCAACCACAAGCTGCTCTAAGAAGCCATCTCATCGGGATTTTTCAATTTCTCTCTTTTGTGATCCAGCACCAAACCTGATTTTTCCAATCTACCTGCATATTGAATCCCCATTACTTTCATAACATTACACTTATCACACGTGTTTTCTATTTCCTATTGAAATTTATATCACACATCCTGACTACTGTTCAGGGGCCTGTATATAACTCCCATCAGGTTCTTTTTACTCTTGCAGTTTCTTAATTCTACGCACAACAATTCTACACCTTCTAATCCAATGTCACCTCTTGCTAAGGATTTGATTTCATTTTTTTACCAAAATAGCTACCCCATCTCTTCTGCCTACCTGCCTGTTCTTTTGATACAAGGTGTTATCTTTGGAGGTTAAGCTTAAAACTATGATCTTCTTTAAACCATGTCTCAGTGATGCCCACAACATTATACCTGCCATTTTCTAACTGTGCTACAAGATCATCTACCTATTCCGTGTACTGTATGCATTCAAATTTAGCATAAGTCCTGAATTCATCACCCTTTTTAATTTTGGCCCCATGTTACACCACATCATTCCATCTACTGCAATTTTGCTCTATCACTGCCTCTCCTTCCTCAGTCTCTCTACACACTGCATCAACTTCCTCAGCCCTATCAATCCGGTTCTTATCCTCCTGGCAGCTTTGTTTAAACCCTGCTCAACAGCTGGAGCAAACCTGCCTGCGAGGATATTTGTCTCCCTTGGGTTCAAGTGTAATACATCCTTTTTGTACAGGTCATACTTTCTCCAGAAGAGATCCCAACAACCCAACAATCCAGAAATCTGAAACCCTCCCCCCCCCCCCCCCCCCCCGGCACCACTTCCTCAGCCATTCATTCATCTGTACAATCATCCAGTTTCTGTCCTGTCTAGTTCGTGGTACTGTGAGTAATCCAGAGATTACTAGCTTTGAAGTCTTGCTCTTCAGCCTTTTCCCTAACTCCCTATACTCAATGCACAGGACCTCTTCCCTCTTTCTACCTATGTCATTGGTGCCAGTGTACGCCATGACCTCTGGCCACACAGTCTCCATTTTAAGCATCTTCTGCAGCTGTTCCGAGATGTCCTGGACCTTGGCACCTGGGGGGCAGCACATCACCCTGGCTTCCCTTTTGCAGCTACAGAATCTGCTGTCTGCCCCCCTGAAGTCTCCTATCACTGCCATTCTGCCAGACTTCACACTTTCCCACTGAGCCTCAGCTGGCCACAGTGCTACTAGCCTGGCTGCTGCTGCTGCTGTACCCTTATAGAAAATCCCCCCCCCCCCCCAGGCAGTATCCAAAGGGGTATATTTGTTGCTGAGGGCAATGGCCACAGGGGAACCCTGCATTAACTGCTTACTCCCCTTGCTTGTACAGGTGGTCTCCCATCTACTAGGTGAAAACTGCACTCTGGGTGTGTCCCCATCAGTAAAAATTCCATCATGATGTTTTCAGCCTCCCATTTTGTCCTGAATGCATCCAGCTCCATTTTTCTACTGTTCAGGCAGGAATGGAAGTTGGTTGGATTTCTTGTAGATGTCGTCATCAGGACAACAATGAAATCCTACATCTCACAGGAGGAGCATTCTGCTGCCTGAACTACCATTCTGCCTTCACTTGTTATACCTCTAACTTTTGAAACTTAAGTTCTCACCCAAGCCTGACCACTGTATCATTGTCTACTCACGCAATGGCCATTTCAACAGAAGATCGAGCTAGCTACTCTGTCAATGTTCTTTACTCCTTTGTAAGGTTAGAAATGTGCTGATATGCTGATTGCAAATTGTTCCATTCTCTTTGTGCTTCCTAACCTGCATGTCGCCGGACCTTGACATTCAAGCATGGTCTATGTATGATGCAGATGTTAGTTGTCCCTTAAGTGCTATGCAACAGTCATCTTAAATGGAGAATCAAGCTACATCCTTGTGACATTCAACTGACCTTGTCATCACAGACTTGCACCCCACCTGCAAACCCCCTCCCCCATCACCCCATCATCTTGCGGTACCAGCATTGATCAGGGGATTCTTGAGATCATCCCCACAAATGTTGGAGCTGCAGAAGTCCTGATGAAGGGTCTGAGCCTGAAATGTTTACTTTCCATTGATGCTGCTTGATCTGCTGAGTTCCTCCAGCACTTAGTGTGTTATTGCAGCTGCAGTTCTTTTCCTGAGTCAGTTGCTTTCCAATTCCACAGAACAACTCAGGAGTATTTGATGAGGGACTTGGGTGATTTGGATAATATGGGAGAAGCTGGGATTGCTTTCCTTGTGACCTGATTATGACCTTCAAAATAAAGGGATCCACACAGTGGTCAGAAATTATTTCCATTGAAAGAGCCAGAAGATGTCAAATGAGGATGAGTGATAAACAAACCAAAAATGAAAAGAGAAAAACTTCAATTCTTGTGTTTGAAAGCAAACCTGATGTATTCCCATGGTGGTGGAGAGGTGGCCTGGTAGATGGTGTGGGTGTGGGCGGGATTACAGTGTACTGGCAGCCAACAGGGAGTAGTATACTTGGATTGTTCCTGCATAGAACTGGTGTAGGCTGGATGGATCAATGGCTTTGCTCCATGCTGGCAACTAAAAAAGAATAACAACACCTCCCAAATCCATGCTATTTCTCAGAAAGCAGTGGATGGCAGGAATAAAGGAGCATCTGCATCTTCAGGTACCCCTGCAGGTCATGTCAGATCATACAGTCATAAATCTTTCTCAGTTTTTGCATCAACATTCAGAAACAATATATCTAACATGGCCAGATGGGCCTCGTTTCAGTGGGAATCTTGGTTGGCATGGCCTAGTTGGATCAAACAGCTTGTTTCTGTCCTACATAATTCTCTATAACTGTCCAACACGCCATCATGGACTGTGGCAAAGAATATGACTTAAGGACAGAGGCAATAAATTAGTGAAATCAGTGTCCATGAAAGAAAAGTAACTTGACAAATTGTAGGCTATTACAGTAGTAATATCATTGTTCATTGTCTTTCAATGCATTGTAAAATTGGCTTGCTCTTCAGTCCAGGGGGGATAATTTTATCTTTGTTACTTTTGGATATGTTAGTTTTAATGTCGTCTGAAGTAAACTAATAAAACGTTACAGGAAACAGTTGGATGCCTATTTTGGGTAAGGATGCGTTTCAGAGGTCTATGGGGGTGTTTTCTCATTTTATAGTTTTTACATTATTACTTGTGGAACAGTACTCAAGTTGCCAACAGCACATTGAGGGTTATGTGAAACTACGAATCCAGGAAGATGTGAACTCTGTGGCTGCTTTATTAGGTACACCTGTTCATTAATGCAGATAATCTAATTAGCCAATCATGTTGCAGCAACTCAATGTATAAAACATCCAGACATGGTGAAAAGGTTCATTTGTAGTTCAGAACAAGCATCAGAATGGGGAATAAGTGTGATGAAAGTGACTTTGACCATGGAATGATTGTTGGTGCCGGAGAGAAACTGCTGATCAGTCTCTAGCATTTACAGAGAATGGTGCAAAAACACAAAACATCCAGTGGGCAGCAGTCTGAGGATAAAAACGCCTTGTCAATGGGAGGTGTCAGAGGAGAATGGCCAGACTGGTTTAAGCTGATAGAAAGGCAACAGTAACTCAAATAGCACATGTCACAATAGTGGTGTGTGAAGAGCATCTCTGAGGGCACAACATGTCGAACCTTGATGTGGATGGGTTACAACGGCAGAAGACCACAAACACACACTCAGTGGCCACTTTATTAGGCACAGGAGGAACAGTGCCTCAAAGTATGCATCCTCTTTGAAGTTTTCATTTTTATTGATTTACAACATTGAATCACATGGATTTAATTTGGCTTTTTTGATACTGATCAACAGACTCTTTTGTGTCAAAGTGGAAACAGATTTCTACAAAGTGATCTAAATTAATCATAAATATAAACCACAAAATAATTGATTGCATAAGTATTCACCCCCTTTTAAAATGACACACTAAATCATCACTGGTGCAGCCAATTGGTTTTAGAAGTCACATAATTAGTTAAATGGAGATCTGTTTTTGGAGACCTGTGCGTAGTCAAGGTGTTCCAATTGATTGTAGTAAAAATACACCTGTATCTTGAAGATTCAGCTGCTGGTGAGTCAGTATCCAGGCAAAAACCACACCACAAAAACAAAAGAACACTCCAAGCAACTCTGCAAAAAGGTTATTGAAAAGCACAAGTCAGGAGATGGATACAAGAAAATTTCCAAGTCACTGATTATCCCTTGGAGTATAATTAAGTCAATCATCAAGAAATGGAAAGAATATGCCACAGCTGTAAATTTGCCTAGAACAGGCCATCCTCAAAAACTGAGTGACTGTGCAAGAAGGGGACTAGTGAGGGAGGCCACCTGGAGACCTATGACAACTCTGGAGGAGTTGCAAGTTTCAGTGGCTGAGAAGGGAGAGACTGCACATACAACAACTGTTGCCCAGGTTCTTCACCAGTTGCAGCTTTATGGGAGAGTGGCAAAGAGAAAAGAACTGTTGGGAAAAGAAAACTTGCATGAAATCTCAGATGGAGTTTGACAGAAGGCACGTGGGAGATTCTGAAGTCAGCTGGAAGAAAGTTCTGTGGTCTGATGAAGCCAAAATTGAGCTTTTTGGCCATCAGACTAAACACTATGTTTGACGTAAGCCAAGCACCGCACATCATCAAAAATACACCATTCCTACTGTGAAACATGGTGGCTACATCATGCCATGGGGATGCTTTACTGTCATAAGCCCAAGAAGGCTTGTGAAGGTAGAGGATAAAATGAATGCAGCAAAATACAGGGAGGAAAACTTGATGCAGTTTGCAAGGGAACTGTGCTTTGGGAGAAGATTTGTTTTCCAGCAAGACAGTGACCTCAAGTGTAAAGCATAAAGCTAAAGGGAATGGCAAGGTCAGAGTCCAGACCTCAATCCAACTGAGAATTTGTGGCTGGACTTGAGAAGGGCTCACAGCTTCCATGTAATCTGTCAAAGCTTGAGCAGTTTTGTAAAGAAGAATGGGGAAAAATTGCAGTCAGTGTACAGATGTGCAAAGCTGATACAGACCTATCCTCACACTCATGGCTGTAATTGCTGCCAAAGGTGCATTACTGACTTGAAGGGGGTGAATACTTATGCCAGGGGTCCCCAACCTTTTTTGCACTGTGGACTGGTTTAATATTGACAATATTCTTGCGGACTGGCCGACCGGCGGGGGTGTGGTGTAGGGTTGCCAACGGACAAGAGTAGCAGTCAAATACGTTGTGTTTACCCTGAGAAAGACTACGATGACCATGAAGTCTTGCACGGGCACCAGTGCGCATGTGTATACGTGCTGATTTTTTTTCTACAAATCGTTTTTGGCGATTCTGTTCCGGCGGGGGAGGGGGTGTTAATCACGACCGGAATTAAGTGGCTAATACACTCAATTTCGTTTCTAAAAGGGTTTATCTAATGAATTTAATATTAAACACAGCGCATTTTTCCTCGCATGAATATAGTGATAAGTCAATTATCAGAGGAGGACAGGGGAGCTTGAAGTAAGTGTTGAATGAACTTCCAGTAGAAGTGGTAGAGGCAGGTTCGATATTATCATTTAAAGAAAAATTGGATAGGTATATGGACAGGAAAGGAATGGAGGGTTATGGGCTGAGTGCAGGTCGGTGGGACTAGGTGAGAGTAGTGTTCGGCACGGACTAGAAAGGCAGAGATGGCCTGTTTCCATGCTGTAATTGTTATATGGTTATATAAGTCATTTATAAGTCAATAGTATCATAACATTTTAAGTAACATTTGGATATTAAACACACAGTACATATTTTCCCGGTGTGAACATATAAAATCATTGCCACACACCAATATCGCTGAAACAGTGGGAGCCCTGGGCTTATTTCCCTGAAACAACATTGAGGGGTGATGGGAGACAGCGATACTCGAAGGGGGTTCCTTATGTCGAGTCTATTCCGCAATTTAGTTTTCGTTGCATTCATTGCAGAGATATGTTGGAAATGGAAGCAACGTTTTCACTGCTTTTGTGGCTATCTCAGGATATTCAGCCTTGACTTTGATGCCAAACATACTTTTCAGCTCGCCGTCATTTGCAAGCTCGAAGAGTTGATCATCTTCCCGCGCTGACATGGATGACGCGTGTGTAATGACCTCGCATGCGTTCAAGCTCAACAGTGGGCATGACAGGGAATGAGGAAAGGTGCAGCTGACTCATATTGCCAAATCATATCGTTTCCTCGCGGCCCGGTAGCACATGCTTTGCGGCCCGGTACTGGTCCACGGCCCAGTGGTTGGGGACCGATGACTTAAGCAATCAATTATTTTGTGTTTTATGTTTGTAATTAATGTAGATTACTTTGTAGAGATCTTTTTTCACTTTGACACAAGTCATTTTCTGTTGATCAGTGTAAAAAAAAAAGCCAAATTAAATCCGTTATGATTCAATGTTGTAAAACAATAAAATATGAAAACTTCCAAGATGGGAGGGGGTGAATACTTTTTATTGGCACTGTACCTACTAAGGTGGTTACTAAGTGTACCCTGACATGCAGACTTTTGGTGAAGTGATAGGCAAATTGCAGATATACAGATGGTTAACTTTGCAGAAATAAAAATGCATATTAACTAGTAACAATGTATGTACACCAGAGAAAATCTCAAATTCAAACGTACCTTGGAGTAAAATGAGGACAAGGGCTGACAATTAGTTTGCTCCAGTTACGTATCAGCATGTGCTCTTACTTTTTAACCTATGCTGGAAGCAGTTAGATTTGGTGAAAACTTCAACAATTTATTCTAAATGATTGCAATTGTTCATTGGTGGATGAAGAATAGAAAAATGGAGAAAGGAAGCTATGTGTTTCACTTTGGGAGGTTGAACATGAAAGCAGAGTACCATGGTTAATGGTGGGATTTCTTGCAGTGTGGTGGAAGAGATGGATGTTAAGAGTGCACATCCACAGATCCCTCAAAAGTGCTGCGCAAGTTGATAGGGTGGTCAAGAAGGCATATTGAGTGTTAACCCTCATCAATTGGGGGATTGAATTCAAGAGCTGCGAGGTTATGTTGCAGCTCCATAAAACTGTGATTAGACCACTTGGAGTGTTGTGTCCATTTCCAGTTGCCTCATTATATGAAGGATGTGGAGCTTTAGAGAAGGTGCAGGGGAGATTTACCAGGATGCTGCCTGGATTAGAGAGCAGGTCTTATAAAGAAAGGTTGAGTAAGCTAGTGCTTTTCTCTTTGGAATGAAGGAGGATGAGAAGTGATTTGATAGAGGTCTATAAGATGATAATCATAGAGTGGACAGCTAGAGACTTTATTCCTATGTGTAAATGACAAATGTAAGGGAGCATATTTTTAAAGTAATTGGAGGAAAGTATAGTGGAGGTGTCAGAGGGAGATTTTTAGAGAGTGGTGAGTGAACAGAACTGGCTGCCAGGGCTGTTGCTGGAGGCAGGTATATTTGCGAGATTTAAGAGACTCTTGGTTACATGGATGATAGAAAAATGGTGAGCTATGTAGGAGGGAAGGGTTGGATTGACCTTAGAGTAGATCATGCAATTTGGTGGGCCGAATGGCTTGTACTGTGCCACAATATTCCATGTTGTAAATGCAGAAATAATTTGGTCAGGTTTATTGACAGCCATAAATACAGAGTAGAAATAAATGCCATGAAAATTAGCTTATCAGCAGCTACTTGTTTCTTATTTGAGAAATGGACAGAAACTTCTTCAGTACTTTTAGTGATTGAAATCTTTTAAAGCCTGCATTTCCTTTCTCTGAAATTGTCCTTTTTATCCTGTCTCATTACTTCCTTCTATATTTCCCTTGTATTTTTTATTCCTTTTTCCCCCATATATTCTTTAATAAACCGAGGCTGAATGTAAACGTTAAATTGTAATTCTGTTCTGAATTTTCAACAAAACTACATTTCTTTTATCAGACAATTGATTCCTATCAAGATTAGGTGAGCTGAAACCTGCATGATTTTGTGTCTGAATGCTGGCTTGTGACTCGTGAACTAGGTTTTAGAATCTAACTAGAAATGAACATATTCAGTTAATCAAGTACTTGTGAAGGAAAGCAATGGGTGTGATAAAGGCTCCTTTTTCATTAACCATTCTTCAGTTATGGCTAACCTGAAGCATTGTTTGAAGTTTATAGTTTGTGTAATTAAAAGTTAGACTCTGATATAAACGACACAACTCTAATTTAACACCTTCAATATTATCATGTGTCCATGACAAATGATTGAGATGGCACTTCAAGCTGCATGTTTTGTTTCATTTTCACATGAAGCATCTTTAACTTGCAGGTTGGTTTTCAAAATCCCAGCATGACTTAATTGAGCAATATTCTCACTCTTTCTGCAGTATCCTGTGCTTCACTGATTATTTTTGGCATAAAGTTGCAGGTTTGGTTTCCTTGAAGTGTTGAAACTTTCTCAGCCTCTTTGGAGTGATGATATTTTATTGCTATTTCCCTGGTTTCTGACGATGTGGAAGTTGCCTGTGCTTTGTCAATGATGAAGGAAACAGTTTGAAGTGATGAGTATCTTATTTAAAAATATTCATGCCAATGTCCATTAAAACCACAGGAGCAGAAGGCACAGCCTAAGAATACAAGGACGCTTAACCTATTGACTCTGCTAAACCATTTGATCATTGCTGATTTATTCCCCCCCTCAACCCTATTATCCTGCCTTCTCTCTATAACCTTTGACACTGTTACTAATCAAGAATCTGTCAACTTCTGCTTTAAATATACTCAATGACTTGGTCTCTACAGCTGTCTGTGGTGATGACCTCATCTCTTTACCAAAGGAACGTCCTTGTATTCTTAGGGTGTGCCTTTTGGTCCTAGATCTCACACTACTGGAAACATCCTTTCAACATCCACTGCATCTAGTCCTTTCAAAATTCGATGGGTTTCAATGAGATGTTTCTCTTTCTTCTTAACTGGGAGTATGGGTCCAGAGCCTTCAAATGCTTCTCACACATTAACCCTTTCATTTCCAGGATAATTTTTGTGAAACTCCTCTAGACTCTCCCCAATGCCAGCACATCATTTCTTAAGTTGGGGAGCAAAATTACTCTCAATGCTCCAAATGCAGTCTGGCCAATGCCCTATGTCGGCAGACTGCCAGATCTCTTAACTCCACAGCTGTAGTTGTGTCCCAACTTGAATTATGCTCAAGTTGCAGATGGGGTAGTATTTTGACAGTGGTGAACTTTGAGCTGCATTTCACCTTGGTTATAAGCTGTAGTTCTGAATATATGATAAGAATATATAATATGTATAAAGGGGGGCTGTTCTGATAGGCTGCTGCTGATGAGTGATGTGCTACAGGTAGAGTATCGGGATCACAAACTGCAGATGCTGGAAATCTGAGCAACACGCAAAATGCTGGAGGAACTCAGCAGGCCAGGCAGCATTTATGGGAGAAAATAAGTGCAGTTGACCGTTCCGCCTCAGTATCAGGATCACTTTTTTCACATTATATATCAATGATCCAGATGAGGGAATTGGTGACTTTGTGGCCAAGGTTGCAGGTGATGCAAAGATAGGTGGAGAGTCAGTGTTGAGGAAGCAGGGAGTATACAGAAGGACTTGAACAGATTGGAAGAATGAACACTGAAGTAGCAGATGGAAGATAATGCAACACACACAAAATGATGGAGGAACAGCAGGCCAGGCAGCATCTATGGAAAAGAGTACAGTCAATGTTTCAGCCCGAGCTAAGTTCCTCCAGTATTTGTTGTGTGTTGTTTGGATTTCCAGCATCTGCAAATTTTCTGTTGTTTGATATTAGAAGATAATGCTGGGAAGTGTATGGTCATGCACTTTCGTAGAAGGAATAGACTTTTTTAATCAAATCAGCCATAGCAGAATGGCAGAGCAGACTCGATGGGCTGAAAGGCCTAATTCTGCTCCTATGTCTTATGGTCTTATAAGTGTGTGGCACTAGGACTACTAGATGAGCTCAAACCTGAGGTTCATAAGCTGTATTTTCATTAAGTGAATAAATTCAAGTTCAGCTTATTGCCGTTAATCCGCACACATGCATACTGCCAAATGAACCAGCATCCTTCAGAATCAAGTTGCATATAACTCACAAAGTAATATTATCACAAAAAATTAACATAAGTTGCATTTACAACGCAAGTTCAAAAAGTAAACAGTACAGTGCTATTGTTTCATACGTGATGAGACCTGGGTGGTGGCCCATCCTAACAGTTCTTGTCTTAATGTTAGGCTATCATCCTGCCCGATGGTAGGAAGTCAAAGAGATTGTTGTGTTGATGTGAGGGGGTCGTTGATAATGCTTAGGGCCCTGCTTATGCAGTGCTCCGGATCTATATCTTTGGGTGGTAAAGAGAGACCAATGGCCCTCTCAGCAGTCCTTGCAAACCTTTGTAGAGACCTGTGGTCAAACACCTCCCTCTGTAACTGGATCTTGGACTTCTTAATAGAAAGGCTACAGTCAGTCCTTGTGGGTAGCAACATCTGTAGTCCCATTACACTGAGCACTGGCACTCCCCATGGTTGTGTGCTCAGCCTGCTGTTGTTCATACTACTGACGCATGACTGTGTCACAGGATTCCATTCAAGCCATATAAAGTTTGCGGATGACATAACAGTGATTGGCCTCATCAATAATGATGATGAGTTAGAGCATAGAGGAAGTAGAGTGGCTGGTGGATTGGTGTGAGAACAACAATCTGAATGTGAAGAGCAAGGAAATAATTGTGTACTTTAGGAAGGTACAGATGAACCATCTCCCTCTGCGCATACAATACTCCTCCGTAGAGTGAGTTAAGTGTACCAAGTTCCTGGGAGTTCACATCACGATCGACCTCACCTGGTCCCTCAATATTGCCTCCCTGAATAAGAAGGCACAGAAGTGCCTCCCACTTCCTGAGGACATTAAGGCATGTGACCCCCCCCCCCCCGCAACCTTGAATCTTTGAATTTTACAGGAACACCATTGAGAGCATCCTGACAAGTTGCATCTCCATCCGGTATGAGAGCAGCAGAGCATCGGACTGGAAGTCCCTACAAAGGACTGAGAACGGCTGAGTGGATCATATGTGCCTCACTACCATCCATCAGGGATATTTACCAGCAGCGCTGCATATGCGGGGCCTAGTATTGGAAGGCTTGAGTTATCAGAAGAGATTGAATTGGCTGGATCTCTTCCTGCAGCAAAGGAAGTTGACAGGTGATGCTTATAAAATTGAGAGGCTTGGATAGGGTAGATAAACAATGCCTGTTTCCTTGGAGCTAGTGAACATAACTCTTAGGTGTAAGAGGAGATTTTAAGGGCATCTGAGGGAAAATGTTTCACACAGTAGTTGGTATCTGAAATGAGCAGCTGGAGGAGGTGATTGAGGCAAGGCATAGAACAGAGGTTCCCAACCTGGGGTCCATGGACCCCATGTTAATGGCTTAAAAAGGGTCGGGAACCCCTGGCATAGAAGGATATGGAATTAATGCATAATTAATTGTGGTATAAGTACAGAGATGAATTATGATGGTCAGTATTGATGCTGTGGGTGGAAGACCTATATCTTCACTTTACAATTCTATCACTGAATGAACTGAAACTCCTTCATCTGTTTCCAATTCCTGTCATTAGCGATAAATCTAAGCCAAAGATACAAATAAACAGTATGAGCACCGGCCAAGTCTGAGCAGGAGTTGAATGCTAATTTTTGTCAATGTATAGTTATTCAGTTCAGAGGTCTTAAAATGCATTTAGTAAACATTTAATGTGGATACAGGAATGAATTGTGGCTCACTATGTTTTAGCTTTTGCGGCAGGGTTTTCATCACACTAACTACGGCTGTTATAAGCTTAAGCTCCTCTGGAACTTTTTGTCAGCTTGTGATGGCAACACTGCAGGTAGGAGTATTTCTGCACAGCTTACAATCTGGGCAGGAAAACTAAATTGTGCATCTCCTCAACACTAGATTGAGTTGCAAAAAGTTTGAACTGAGAATGATTAATGGGTAAGTTATTGGACTTGCTAACCAGAAGCCACAGCATTTAATACAGAGAAATCAGTTCAGAAAGCACCAGCAATGAAATCGGGTGGGGGGGGGGGGGCGACTCATTTTCCATTTCCTGATGCTCTACCCTACATTACAGCAGTTCCAATAACAGACATTAATCCTTGCAGAATTCACTAGCAGAAATATGTGTAACATGGAAGATTCACTTTTACAAAATTTATCTGGAAATAAAGTAAGCATACAGTGGCATGCAAAAGTTTGGGCACCCCGGTCAAAATTTCTGTTACTGTGAATAGCTAAGCGAGTAAAAGATGAACTGATTTCCAAAAGGCATAAAGTTAAAGATGACAGTTTTCTTTAATATTTTAAGCAAGAAAACTTTTTTATTTCCATCTTTTACAGTTTCAAAATAACAAAAAAGGAAAAGAGCCCGAAGCAAAAGTTTGGGCACCCTGCATGGCAGTACTTAGTAACACCCACTTTGGCAAGTATCATAGCTTGTAAATGCTTTTTGTAGCCAGCTAAGTGTCTTTCAATTCTTGTTTCAAGTGTCTTTCAATTCTTGTTTCAGGTGTCTTTCAATTCTTCGCCCATTCTTCCTTGCAAAAGGCTTCTAGTTCTGTGCGATTCTTGGGTCATCTTGCATGCACTACTCTTTTGAGGTCTATCCACAGATTTTCGACGATGTTTAGAAGCAAAAGGCTTCTAGTTCTGTGCGATTCTTGGGTCATCTTGCATGCACTACTCTTTTGAGGTCTATCCACAGATTTTCGACGATGTTTAGGTCGGGACTGTGAAGGCCATGGCAAAACCTTCAGCTTGCGCCTCTTGAGGTAGTTGATCGTGGATTTTGAGGTGTGTTTTGGTTCATTATCCTGTTGTAGAAGCCATCCTTTTTTCATTTTCGGTTTTTTCACAGACGGTGTGATGTTTGCTTCCAGAATTTGCTGGTAGTTAATTGAATTCATTCTTCCCTGTACCAGTAAATTCTCCCCGTGGCACTGGCTGCAACATAAGCCCAAAGCATGATCGATCCATCCCCGTGCTTAACAGTTGGAGAGGGGTTCCTTTCATGAAATTCTGCACCTTTTTTTCTCCAAACATACCTTTGCTCATTGCGGCCAAAAAGTTCTATTCAAAAGGTTCAAAGGAACATCTAAACAAGCCTGATGCATTTTGGAAACAAGTCCTGTGGACTGATGAAGTTAAAATAGATCTTTTTGGCCGTAATGAACAAAGGTATGTTTGGAGAAAAAAGGGTGCGGAATTTCATGAAAAGAACCCCTCTCCAATTGTTAAACACAGGAGTGGATCGATCATGCTTTGGGCTTGTGTTGCAGCCAGTGGCATGGGGAACATTTACTGGTAGAGGGAAGTATGAATTCAATTAAATACCAGCAAATTCTGGAAGCAAACATCACACCATCTGTAAAAAAGCCGAAGATGAAAAGAGGATGGCTTCTACAACAGGATAACGAACCTAAACACACCTCAAAATCCACAATCGACTGCCTCGAGGCGCAAGCTGAAGGTTTTGCCATGGCCTTCACAGTCCCCTGACCTAAACATCGTCGAAAATCGATAGACCTCAAAAGAGCAGTGCATGCAAGATGACCCAAGAATCTCACAGAACTAGAAGCCTTTTGCAAGGAAGAATGGGTGAAAATCCCCCAAACAAGAATTGAAAGACTCTTAGCTGGCTGCGAAAAGCGTTTACAAGCTATGATACTTGCCAAAGGGCATGTTACTAAGTACTGCCATGGAGGGTGCCCAAACTTTTGCTTCAGGGCCTTTTCCTTTTTTGTTATTTTGAAACTGTAAAAGATGGAAATAAAAAAGTTCTCTTGCTTAAAATATTAATGTCATCTTTAACTTTATGCCTTTTGGAAATCAGTTCATCTTTTGCTCGCTTAGCTATTCATAGTAACAGAAATTTTGACCGGGGTGCCCAAACTTTTGCATGCCACTGTATTTCTTTTCAACTGATGTTTCTCGCCACAAGCAGGGATGACACAGCTTTACATTACAGAAAATGGCTTGAAATTTTCTCGGAATGCATTTATCCTTCCCTTGCAATGCAATGCAGGGGTCACCTGCACTCAGTTGTTGTAAACGCCCATTGGGTTTATTGCCTACCAGGGAAGGAAATGTGCTGCCCTTGCGCACTCTGGCCTCTGCACTTTCTAATATCTCATTACAGTTTGGAGTGCACAATAAAAGCTGATATCCTGTGAATGAATGGAATAATTTGTAAGTGACTAAACTTAGTTTCATGTACCAAAGGCAAGAAAAAGGGTTTGCGACAGATGAAGGATTAAAGTTCAAGTCTATTTTCATCTGACTGTACAACCAATTGAAGCAATGTTCCTTCTGACCACAGCGCACCCAAAAAACATTTATCATACACAAAAAATATTACTGTAAGTTCATAAAATATTATACGAAGTGTGCAACACAGGTAAACAATAAAGTAAACAGATCAGTGTCCTAGTGGCGAGACTTCGGAGAAGGCATGGTATTCAATAGTCTCACAGCTTGAGGGAAGAGGCTGTTACGCAGTCTGGCAATCCTAGTCCTGATGCTCCTGAACCTCCTCCCTGACAATAGTGGGTCAAGGAGATTTTGGAATGGGTGTTAGGGACCCTCACAATGCTTCAACCCTTCGAATACAATGCTCTCAGTAAATATCACTAATAGTAGACCCCAGAAATCCTCTCAGTGGTTTTTTACTATCCTCTGTTGGGTATTGTGGTTTGATGCCTTGCACTTGCTGTGCCACACAATGATACAGCCAAAAAGGACACTCTCAATAGTGCTCCTGTAGAAAGTTGTTAGAATGCGGGTGAGCAGCCTTGCACACCTTAATCTCCTCAAAGTGTAGACACTGCTGTGCCTTCTTGAGAAATGAGGGTTTTTTTTTGTTATTTTGTAATTTTAATTAGCTCCAATAGAAGAACCCAAAATAATTCTTCAAATAGTGAATTGGTCTTAACTCATTAAAATTAGGTAGGCTTGAACAGAAAGTTTTACAGGAATCCAACTGCTCTTAACACAATAAGAAAACTGACCTACTTGTGTGACAGGTTAAGTTGTTTCTAATCAATAGTATCCTCCCAAGGGACTTTGACACTGATAATTTGACATTAATATCTCTGAACACCAAAGGACAGCGTTCAAGGCAGGTCTTCCATTCACAAGGCAGAAATATTGTCATTCTACAGCCAAAGCTTCAATGTTGCCTTCTGGGTGTGGCAGCATCTTTGAGGAATTATGAATGCAGCCAAATAAAGCAGTTGAGAGCAAATAACTCGATTTCTTGGTGAAACTAGATTGACAAATATACTGCCTTTAGGAACTTCTGCAATTATTGTCCTGCAGCCATCGGGCTCCTGGACGGGCTTCACTTACGCCCGTGCTAAACTGACTCCACAGACTGTAGCTTAATTTTCAGGGACTTCGCAGCTTATGTTCTATGTAGTTATTAAGTCATAGAAGGTCATGAGTTTGAGCCCCAGCCGAGGCACTGTGTTGTGTCCTTGAGCAAGGCACTTAATCACACAGTGCTCTGCGACGACACTGGTGCCAAGCTGTATGGGTCCTAATGCCCTTCCCTTGGACAACATTGGTGGCGTAGAGAGGGGAGACTTGCAGCATGGGCAACTGCTGGTCTTCCATACAACCTTGCCCAGGCCTGGGCCCTGGAGAGTGAAGACTTTCCAGGCGCAGATCCATGGTCTCACAAGACTAATGGATGCCTTTATTTAAGTCATAGAACGCTTCAGCCTATCTGGTTTGTGCTGAACCATTAATTTGCCTAGTCCCATCAATCTGCACCAGGACCACAGCCCTCCATATCCCTCCCATCCATGTACCTATCCAAAGTTCTCTTAAATGTTGAAATCGACCCTGCATCCACCACTTGCGCTGTCAGCACATTATACTCATTCTGTATAATGAAGTTGCCCTAAACTACCACCCTTTAACCCATGACCTCCAGTTCTAGTCACACCCAACCTCAGTGGAAAAAGCATGCTTGTATTCACCCTCATATCCTATCTATACCCCTCATAATTTTGTATAACTCTATCAAATCTCTCAATCTTCTGTGTTCTAAAGAATGAAGTCCTATTCATCCTATTCAACCTTTTCCTTTAACACAGGCCCTCAATTCCCAGCAACATCCTTGTAAATTTTCTCTGTACTATTTCAATCAGATTGTAATACTGTATACCGATTATGCTGTATCTGCCTCTACCACCACCCTTTGCAGGGCATTGCATGCACCAATCACTCTCAGTGTTTTTAAAAAAAAAAGCATACCTCTGACATTTTCCCCTCACCCTCCCAACTTTGCTCCAATCATCATAAAATTATTCCTGCTTCTATTAGCAAAGGTCCTTCCTCACCTCTGGTTCACCTCCCATTCAAATTCTTTCATTTACACAAGTAGCAATGGCTGTTCATGCACAAAGCCATGCCGATGATCCCTGATCAGTCCTGGTCTATCCAAATACTCAGATACCTGGTCCCTTAGAATACCTTGCGGTAACTTTCCCACCACTGATGTCAGGCTCACCAGCCTATAATTTCCTGGTTTATTTTTAGAGCCTTCCTTAAACAACAGAACAACATTAACTGTTCTTCAGTCCTCTGGCACCTCTCCCGAGTTTAAGGATGTTTCAAATATCTCTGCTAGTTCCTCCTGCAGTTTCTGCACTAGCTTCCCACAGAGTCTGAGGGAACGCATTGTCAGGCCTTGGGTGTTCTATCAACCCTAATTTGCCTCAGGATAGCAAGCACCTCCTCCTCCTCTGTAATCTGTAGCGGGTCGGTGACATTGTTGCTGCATTGCCTCAATTCTATAGACTCTGTGTCCATCCCCCAAGTAAATACAGATGCAAAAAATCTTTTTAAACTCTTACCCACCTCTTTTAGCTTCCATGCATAGATTTCCACTTTAAGCTTCCAGAGGACCAATTTTATCCTTCGCCATCATTTTGCTCTCAAAATATCTGTAGAAACCCTTAGGATTCTCCTTCACCTTGTCTGCTTGAGCAACCTCATGTCTTTTAGCCCTTCTGATTTCCTTACTTTTTTTTTGCATTTCTTATATTCAAGTACCTTATTTGTTGCTGCTTGCCTATACCTGCTATGGACCTCCTTTTTCTTAACCAGGGCCTCAATATCTCTTGAAATCCAAGGTTCCCTAAACCTGTCATTCTAGTCTTTTATTCTGACAGGAATATAAAGCTCTGTACTCCCAAAATTTTACATTTGAAATTACCAAGTACATCTTTGCCAGAAAACAATCTGTCCCAATCTACACTTGCCATATGCTTTCTGATGCCATCAAAATTGGCCTTTCTCCAATTTAGAATCTCAACCCACAGACCAGACCTATCACAAACCTCTGTCACCTGCCCTGTCCCATTCCCAAGTAGGAGTTCTAGTATCACTCTGTCTGTAGTTGGGACTTGTGTGAACTGATTAAGGAAATTTTCCTGGACTTATTTGATAAACTCTATCCCATCTAGTCCTTTTACAGTATGGGAGTTCCAGTCATTTAAAATCACCTACTATCACAGCCTTGTTTCTTACAAAAATCTGTGATCTCTGCAAGTTTGCTCTCCTAACTCCTGCTTACAGTTGGGTGGTCTATGATGTAGTCCCATTAATGTGGTCATACCTTTCTTATTTTTCGGTTCTACCCATAAAGCTTCACTAAACATGACTGAGCAATCCCGTGACATTTTCCCTTACTAGTCAGTCCGCCTCTCCCCCTTTAATTACTCGCACTTTGTTGCTTCTAAAACAACGGTACCCCAGACCTGCCAGTCCTGCCGCTCCTGCAACCGTCTCACACATGGCTGCAATGTCATAATTCCACATGCTGATCCGTGCCCTAAGCTCAACCATCTTTCCTACAGTTCTCCTTGCACTGAAATTGATGTAACTAGTAGAGTGGATAGGGGAGAACCAGTGGATGTGGTATATTTGGATTTTCAGAAGGCTTTTGACAAGGTCCCACACAGGAGATTAGTGTGCAAACTTAAAGCACACGGTATTGGGGGTAAGGTATTGGTGTGGGTGGAGAGTTGGTTAGCAGACAGGAAGCAAAGAGTGGGAATAAATGGGACCTTTTCAGAATGGCAGGCGGTGACTAGTGGGGTACCGCAAGGCTCAGTGCTGGGACCCCAGTTGTTTACAATATATATTAATGACTTGGATGAGGGAATTAAATGCAGCATCTCCAAGTTTGCGGATGACACGAAGCTGGGTGGCAGTGTTAGCTGTGAGGAGGATGCTAAGAGGATGCAGGGTGACTTGGATAGGTTGGGTGAGTGGGCAAATTCATGGCAGATGCAATTTAATGTGGATAAATGTGAAGTTATCCACTTTGGTGGCAAAAATAGGAAAACAGATTATTATCTGAATGGTGGCCGATTAGGAAAAGGGGAGGTGCAACGAGACCTGGGTGTCATTATACACCAGTCATTGAAAGTGGGCATGCAGGTACAGCAGGGCGGTGAAAAAGACGAATGGTATGCTGGCATTTATAGCAAGAGGATTTGAGTACAGGAGCAGGAAGGTGCTACTGCAGTTGTACAAGGCCTTGGTGAGACCACACCTGGAGTATTGTGTGCAGTTTTGGTCCCCTAATCTGAGGAAGGACATCCTTGCCATAGAGAGAGTACAGAGAAGGTTCACCCGATTGATTCCTGGGATGGCAGGACTTTCATATGAAGAAAGACTGGATGAACTGGGCTTGTACTCGCTGGAATTTAGAAGATTGAGGGGGGATCTGATTGAAACGTATAAGATCCTAAAGGGATTGGACAGGCTAGATGCAGGAAGATTGTTCCCGATGTTGGGGAAGTCCAGAACGAGGGGTCACAGTTTGAGGATAGAGGGGAAGCCTTTCAGGACCGAGATTAGGAAAAACTTCTTCACGCGGAGAGTGGTGAATCTGTGGAATTCCCTGCCACAGGAAACAGTTGAGGCCAGTTCATTGGCTATATTTAAGAGGGAGTTAGATATGGCCCTTGTGGCTACGGGGGTCAGGGGGTATGGAGAGAAGGCTGGGGTGGTGTTCTGAGTTGGATGATCAGCCATGATCATAATAAATAGTGGTGCAGGCTCAAAGGGCCGAATGGCCTACTCCTGCACCTATTTTCTATGTTTCTATGAAATATATGTAGCTCAGAATATTTGTCCCTTCTTGCTCAACCTTTCGATTCCTGACTTTGTTTATAGGCTTAACAACATCTTTCTCCACAACTACTCCATTATCTCATTATCTGTTCTAGTGTTGTAATTCCCATCCCCTTGCAACAGCACTGGCAAACCTTCCCACTAAGATATTATTGGCTCATCACCCCCTCCAGTTTATCCCTTCCGTACAGGTCCCAACTTCCATGGAAAAGAGCCCAATGTTCCAAAAAGCTGAACCCCTCCCTCCTGCACCAAGCCCTTAGATGTGTCTTGCTGTATGAACTTCCTATTTCTGGCCTCACCAGCATGTGGCATGGATAGGAATCCTGAGATCACAAGCCTGAGGATATCCTGTCCTTTAACTTAGCACTTGCAGTTGCCAGAAAAAGTTTGTGAACCCTTTGCAATTACCTGGTTTTCTGTATTAATTACTCAAAATGTCTCTATTTGTCTATTATTTTTATCTTCATCTAAGTCAGAATAATAGACAAACACAATCTGTCTAAACTAATAACACACAAACAGTTGCATTTTTCATGTCTTTATTGAAGGCATTGTTTAATCATTCACAATCCAGGCTGTGAACAGAAGTATATAAACCCTTCTATTTAATAACTGATAGAACGTCCTTTGGCATCAATAGCCTCCATCAAATGTTTCTTGTTGCTGCTGATTAGACTTGCTCAATGGTAAAGAGGAATTTTAGACCATTCCTCCATACAAAACTGTTTCAGTTCATCAATATTTCTCGGATACCTTGCATGAACAGCCCTCTTCAGGTCATGCCATGGCATCTCAATTGGGTTAAGGTCTGGACTCTGACTTGACTATTCCAAAACATGAATTTTCTTCTTAAATCATTCTGTTGTTGATTTACTCTTGTGTTTTGGATCATTGTCTTGTTGTATTTTCCAACTTCTATTAAGCTTCAGGTGACAGACCACGACCCTGACATTCTCCTGTAAAATGTCTTTTTACAATTTTGATTTCATTCTTCCCTCAGTGATTGCAAGCTGTCTAAGCCCTGAGGCAATAAAGCAGCCCCAAACCATGATGCTCCTCACACCGTCTCTTCACTGTTAGGATGAGGTTTTGGTATTGGTGTGCAGTGCCCTTTTCTGTCCAAACACAACGGTATGCATATCTGCCAAGAAATTCAACTTTTGTCTCATCTGTCCACAGAACATTGTTCAAGAAGTGTTGTGGAACATCCAGGTGGTCTTTTGCAATCTTGAAATGTGCAGCAATTTAAATATTTTTTAAGAGCAGTGACTTCCTCTGTGGTGTCCTTCCATGGGTACCATTCTTGTTCAGTGTTTTTCTTATAGTGGACACATGAACAGAGACTTTAGCGAGTTTTTGAGATTTCTGCAGGCCTTTTTCTGCTATCCTTGGGTTCTTTTTCACCTCCTTCAGCATTGCACATTGTGCTCTTAGTGTGATCTTTACAAGACGCCCATTCCTCGGGAGAGTAGCAACAGTACTGAATTTCTTCCATTTGTAGACATTTTCTCTTACTGTAGACTGATGAACACTCAGGTCTTTATAACCATATAACAATTACAGCACGGTAACAGGCCATCTCGGCCCTTCTAGTCTGTGCCGAACTCTTACTCTCACCTAGTCCTACCGACCTGCACTCAGCCCATAACCCTCCATTCCTTTCCTGTCCATATAGCTATCCAATTTAACTTTAAATGACAACATTGAATCTGCCTCAACCACTTCTGCTGGAAACTCGTTCCACACAGCTGCCACTCTCTGAGTAAAGAAGTTCCCCCTCATGTTACCCTTAAACTTTTGCCCTTTAACTCTCAACTCATGTCCTCTTTTTTGAATCTCTCCCATTCTCAATGGAAAAAGCCTATCCATGTCAACTCTGTCAATCCCCCTCATAATTTTAAACACCTCTATCAAGTCCCCCCTCAACCTTCTACGCTACAAAGAATAAAGACCTAACTTGTTCAACCTTTCTCTGTAACATAGGAGATAAAACCCAGGCAACATTTTAGTAAATCTCCTCTGTACTCTCTCAATTTTATTGACATCTTTTCTTTAATTTGGTGACCAGAACTGTACACAATGCTCCAAATTTGGCCTTATGAATGCCTTAAACAATTTCAACATTACATCCCAACTCCTATACTCAATGCTCTGATTAATAAAGGCCAGCATACCAAAGGCTTTCTTCACCACCCTATCCACATGAGGTTCCACATTATTCCTAGATCCCTCTGTTCTACAGCATTCTTCAATGCCCTACCATTTACCATATATGTCCTATTTTGATTAGTCCTACCAAAATGTAGCACCTCACATTTATCAGCATTAACCTCCATCTGCCATCTTTCAGCCCACTCTTCTAACTGGCCTAAATCTCTCTTAGCATTCTTACTAATCCAATTTACCACCCCATCATCCAGATCATTAACATATATTAATAATATATATTATTATTAATAGTTTAGAAATGCTTTTGTAGCCTTTTCTAGCTTCATGCATCTCTACAATTCTTCTGAGGTCCTCAGAAAGTTGTTTTGATCAAGGCAAGTGCACATAAACAGATCTTTCTTGAGAAGAGCAGGCTCTGTCAGTAACATGACTTTGTGTATCTTTTTTATAGAACAGGGCACCTCTTCAACCCACACTCCAATATCATCTCATTGAGTGGGACACCTGACTTTAAAATAACTTTTATAGAGGGCATTATCCTAGAGGTTCAAATACTTTTTTGAACCTGGACTGCGATTGTTTAAATGGTGTACTCAGTATTGACAAGGAATAATACAATTGTTTCTGTGTTATTAGTTTAGGCAAGATTGTGTTTGTATTATTGTGACTTAGGTGAAGATCAGACCACATTTTATGAGTAATTAATGCAAAATACCAAGTAATTACAAAGGGTTCACTAACGTTTTCTTGCATCTGTAACTCCTTAAACTTGCTTGGCAGGACCTTGTCAGCCACCCTATCCATTGGTACCAAAGTGGACAGTGATCTCTGACTACTCGCCCTCCCACTTAAGCATGCTGTGGACTCGATCTGAGATGTCCCGGATCCTGGCACCCGGGAAGCAACAAACCATTCAGGAATCCCATTCTCGTCCACAGAAACTCTTTTCTGTTCCCCTAACCAGAGAATCCCTTATCATTGCAGCTCACTTATTCTCTCTCTCTCCTCTTCTGAACCACATTTGCTTACTTTTTACTATTTGCACGATTTGTTCTCTTTTGCACATTGGATATTTATTGCTCCTTGTGGTTTTTTGTGAACTCTATTGTGTTTCTTTGTTCTGTAAGTGCCTACAAAAAATGAAGGTTGTGTATGGCATACATACTTTGATAGTAAATTTGAACTTTCTATTTGAATTTTGGTTTTTGCCTCCAGGTGCCACAACTGTTTACTTTTGAGTTAGTTCCCACTGAAGTCATCAAAGTTCAAAGTAAATTTATTATCAAAGTACATGTGTCATCATATACTACCGAGTTTAATTTCCTTGTGGGTATTCACATTAAGTACAAAGAAGCATAATAGAATCAATGAAAAACTGCACACAAAGACGAACTAACAACCGATGTGCAAAACACAACAACTTGTGCAAATACAAAAAGAAAAATAACATAATAATAGATGAATAGGTAAGAAATAATATTAAGAACAGGAATTGTGGAGTCCTTGAAAGGGAGTCCAGAGGTTGTGGAATCAGTTCACTGTTGGGGTACGTGAAGTTATCTATGCTGGTTCAGGAGCTTGATGGTTAACGTATATGCATCTGTTCCTAAATCTGTTGGTGTGGAACCTGAGGCTTCTGTATCTGCTTTCTGAGTGTTTCCTTCTGGATTCCTCTAACTTTAGTTTTATTCAGGCTCCTTAATGTGTTCCATAGTTTCATTTATGTACTGTCTTTAAAAATGCCAAATGCTTTACAATTGTTGTGGTATTGTAACAATACAAGGTTATCAATAGTAACAAGGAAGAACAAAAGGAAGCATATCAGCATGTTTTTTTCTAAGACTAGCTTTGACACATGTACAAGGAAACAGGGGAATGGTTCCCACAGTGATATGCTCATAACTGGATTTTTTTTTGAATGAGTGTTGCGTGTTGATCCAGCCATCAAAGCCTTGGAACCGAAGATGATGTATGCTTTTTTCAACAAAGTATTCAGAGCTTGACACCTCCAGTGCTCCAGCAGTCTCTCACTATGAACGTAGGCTCATTGCCTTTTTATGCTCAAGTTGATGGTGAATAAACTAGGTCACAAGTGAGGGCTTCATTTTGATATCTTACTGTGGTTTAACAATGTTTATACAGGCTGTAACCAGGATACCACAGGGTTCTGAACATGAGAATTGTTTGTAACTTGAACTGTTTGCAAATTGGAAGTGAAGATGCTCGTGGATAGGAATAGAGAAACAAGTGACAGGAGAATGAGCAGGTGTGGGAAGGGTGGCCACCATCCGGCCTTACTGATTCAGTTATAAAGATTAGTATTATTTATTATATACATTGAAGCATATAGTGAAATGTGTCGATAGCATCTTCGTTTGTGATGAGCAGCCCGCAGATGTTACCATGTTTCTTGCACCACCACAGCATGCTCACAGTTCACTAACCCTAACCTGTACATCTTTGGAATGTGGGAGGCACCTAAAGGAAACCCACTCGGTCATGGAGAGAATGTACAAATTCCTTCCAGACAGCAGTGGGAATTGAACCGCAATCAATGATCACTGGCGCTGTAAAGCGGTTGCACTAATAGCTTTGCTGCTGTGCAGCCCATAGTGAGTGGGCCTGCTCAGTTCTTCCAGTTGTGCTTGGCCTGACCCAGCCCATCTCCTCTGCCACCCCTCCCCCCCAAGTCTCTTGTGGGTGTGAAGAGAAGACAGTCAGAAATGCCCCTTCCCAACTGGCAGAAGATGCTCTGCCAGTTTGCAGTCTCACAAACACAATCGTATCCATGGGGTTTCCGTAAGCTAGTTGTTCATAACCTGGGAAGGCCTTGCACAACTGTTTGATCGCCAACAAGTAATTTTAAATATGTTAACTGGGCTATTGTATATTTTTATAATTAAAGGTTAGATGCGTCACAGGTGACTCCTTGGTTGAGAATTTTAACTGTATCAGGGTTGTAATTCATTATTGTATATTTAATTGTTTTAGCTGCTGTGTGGAGAAAAAGTAGTTGTGAAAGACCAGAATGTGGACTGACTCCAAATTAGTCGTCTTTTGATTTTGTGCAGTGTTCTGGCATTCTCTGCCAATTTTTCTTTTGCTCTTGTAATCAGTAAGACTGCATGTGCATTTCCGCTAGAGGTTATATGTATGAATTTGACTGGGTGCTGTAAATGTCCTGCACTAATAGCATCTGGTGCCCAGTGAATTATTGTAAGCATGTTAGCAGTATGTGTAATGCAAAGGACTGCCAATGAAAGCTGCTTCCACAATGAATTGTTTGACAAACTTAAGCTTAAATGATTAATTGTAAATATTATGCCTGGCTCTGTTTTCTATTCTAATTGTTTTTGTATGCAAAGCAAGAATGCCCATTGTCTGAGTCTGTTCAAATCAAAATGATTTTTTTTGTTAAGAAGTGAAACTAATGTTTAAATTCCAAACTTTGCCTTTGGCGCACTGAGTCGTGTCTGTGATAGAATTGTATTCACATGTTTACTTTAGCAGTAACAGAAATTATTTTGAAAGTCTTGGGATTTATGAGCAAATAGAATGTCATCTACAGAAAATAGTTCAGCAGATTTTGCTTCCCCTTAAATGTACTTGGATTGCAAGATATTCGTAATTTCTCTGACCCCATTGGCATTTACTGCTTCAGGTCGTATTTAACTCCTGTCCGGGATGAAGAATCTGAATCGCAGAGAAAAGCCAGGTCGAGACAAGCAAGGCAGTCAAGAAGGTCAACACAGGCAAGTTGAAGATTTCCTCAACTCGATTTGCAATTGAGTTTCCAATGAATCCAAATGAAAATGTTGGAAATATTTGCTTAAGGCAGGATCAGTGAAAAAGTACAGAAGATAGCGTTGTAGGCCAGTGAGTTTCCATCGTGATGTCACTATAGATCACCTCAGAAAGAATCATTGGACTGAGCAAAGTCATTCTGCATCAATGAATGGGAAATCTTGTTTGACTCATCTATTGGAACCCTTTGAGTGTGATGTGAATAGATGATGCTCTGTACCTTTCTTCCATGGTCCACTGTCCTCTCCTATCAGATTCCTCCTTCAGCCCTGTACACCTTCCACCTATCACCTCCCATCTTTTTACTTCATCTCCCCTCCCCCACCCAGCCACCTACCTCTCCCCTCACATGGCTTCAACTGTAACCTGCCACCTTGTACTCCTCCTCCCACTTGCTTATTCTGATTTCTGCCCCTTCCTTACCGGATGAAGGATCTCAGCCTGAAATATTGACTGTTTATTTCCGTACATGGATGCTGCCTGACCTGCTGAGTTCCTCCACTATTTTATGTGTGTTGCTCAAGATTTCCAGCATCTGCAGAATCTCTTGTGATTACGTGGTGTATTTAGGTTTTCAGATGGATGCAGTGAGATTGTTCAATTTCCGGCATGGAATAAGGTCAGAAGAAATTAAACTGGGGATGATTGGGGGCTCGGATTGAGACTGGTTAATGAAAAGGAAATGGTGGAATACATGTTTCTGTATCAAGTTCGCAGGCTGTGATTAGTTGGATACTGCAGGGATTGATGCCCAAGGCTTGAACTAACCACAATCTTTAACATTGTTCTGGCGGAAGGTGTGAAAAGGTTTCAAGAAAGTGTGTTAAGTGCATGGGTATACCATATGGAAATATATGAAAACCACTTTGGAACACAAAATTGAGCAAAGATAAATGATAATGGCTGGGGAAACGTTGATCTTCAGAAACATGAGTGTCCTTGTGTGCATATAATTGAAAACTAGTGCACAGCCTCTAACTTAACATCAATTTCTCTAACTTCTAGTAATTAGTCCCCCCACCCGCTTCTTTTCCATTCCCCATTCTGCCTTCCCTCTTTCCCCTTATCTCCTCACCTGCCCAGCACTCCCTCTGGTGCCTTTCCTCTTTCCCTTTCCTGCATGGTCCAAATTTCTTCTTTAGCCCTTTACCTTTTCCAACTATCCCCTCCCAGCTTCTCACATTTTCCCCTTCTCCTGCCCACCCACCTTTCCCCTCACCTGGTCTCACCTATCACCTGCCAGCTTATACTACTTCTCCTCTCCGCACCTTGTTCTGGTCTTTTCCCCTTACCTTCTCGTCCTTTTGAAGGGTCTTGGCCCAAAACATGAACTGATTATTCCTCTCCATCGATGCTGCCTGGCGTGCTGACTTCCTTCAGCAGATTAAATATGTTGCACATAATAAGGGACTTTATTTGCAAGAAGATCTGTGCACGAAAGTAAAGGGGTCTTTTTTTAATTTACGTAGATCTTTGGAGAGTCTTTCTAGATTGTGTACAGCTTTGATCTCGTTATGTACAAAATAGAATGCAGCACAGATCCACTGGACAGGTTCCTGGCATGAGAGCAAAGGTTGATTAAGTTATGCCCTTATTCTCTCAATTTCAAAAATACGAGGGTGTATTTGAAACAGCTTTCAGGGCTTGACAGGCAGGATGTTTCTCTTGGCTAACATCTCAAAGTGAAGGACATTCAGAATAAGGGAAGGCTATTATGGACTGAAATTAGGTAAAATGTCCTCAAATTTTCCGTTCTGGAAGGCTGTGGAGAATTAACAATTGAGTTAAATCAAAACAGATCCGTAGGTCGCTGGTTGTTGAGAGACAGAGCAACATGTATTTGGTGTATGGAATAGAGCTGAGTTGGAAAATCACACAAGATCTTGAATTACTGACAGGCTTGATGGGCTGAATGGCCTACACAAACTCCTAATAATATTTATTAGCTCTAATCAGGAAACATTACCTTGTCATCTCTACCTATTTGTTGTAATGCCTGCTGAGTACAGCAGTTTCTGTTCTTGTTCATGTTGGAAGGTTGTACAACATACAACATAGTTCAGGCCCTTCAGCCCATGATGTTCTGGCCTTTTAATCTCCTCTAAGGTGAATTTCACCCTTCCCTCTCATATAGCCCTCCATTTGTTTTTAAATCCATGTGACTCTTTAAGAATCTATAAGTGTCCCTAATGTATCTGCCTCGAACACCACCCCGGCAGTGTGGGTGCAAAAAACACTCCTAGCTCTGTCATCACCCTTATACGTTCTCCAATCACCTTAGCCATTGATAGCAAGTGTTTTCTTCTGTGCATTTCCACTTTACTAATTCAATTTAATTGTGGGTTTTGATGTAGACTCCCAAATTGAATTCCAAGGCCCAACATATCTGTGAAACTTTGCTCTTCATGCTCCCTGAATCTTTTCCTTTCAAGGCTTTGCTTCAACCTCATTTCACCACCCCCTCAAAGGCTCCTCTATCACTGAAACATATGCTGTTTATAAACCTATCATATCTTCCTGAATCCTGCTTGGGACTTGGATCACATCAGCTAACATCCCACCCGTGGTTATTGCACTGTACTTCATCGTGCCAAGCTGTGTTCAATGGATTTTGTGTTGAATCCTGTCCAGAGCCTCTGTAATACACCAATTTGATTTAAAGTTTTTGTGTCAGTTCATTATATCATGGATTTTGTATTTTGTGTTTTTGCTGGTTTCCACTTGATCTTTTTTATTGTTTTATCAATCTGATGCTGTCATTCATGTCACAAACTTGTAAATAGACCCTCAGTACAAGGTGCACGAGTCTGCTTAATTTCACCAAGTCTTGAAGCTTAAGTAGTTGATACATTTGTATTTATTTAGAGATTTAGAGATAAAGCACGGTAACGGCCCCTCTAGTCCAATCAACCTCGCTGCCCAATTACACCCATGTGATCAATGTGCCTACTAGCCCTCGTGTCTCTGTGGGAATGAGAAAGGAAACTGGAGTACCCAGAGGAAACGCATACAGTCACGGGGAGAACATACAAACTCCTTACAGCAGTGGCAGGAATTGAACCCAAGTCACTGGCTCTGTAATGGTGTTATGCTAACCTCTAGCTATGTGATACCCCCGACATAATGCCATTTACCTTTAAAGTCCTTCATCCTAGTATGCTCTGAAATTAATAATGTTGCTGTTTCAGTGAGATGCAGAATACCATCCAGTGTTTAAAAAAAGATCTAACGCTCATTTACTGTACCGATATATTTTCCCTATTCAACGTCCAAATAATTAGCACGTGAATGAAATGGGATCTGGGGCACAAACGAATGAGTACCTACGGTGATGTTGTGCTTTCATTAGATCATGTGGACTCAACTGTACACTTTGCTTGAAGTCCATTGGTCAGAACACTTCTTTAGTTCAACTCTCTTCCCCCCCCCTCCCACTTTTCCATTCCCCATTCTGCTTCCCCTCTTACCCCTTCTCCTTTTCTCATATGATCATCCCTCTGTCCCTACTTCTTTCTTCTGTGGTCCACTGAACTCTATCAGATTCCTCCCTCAGCCCTTTACCTTATCCACTTATCACCTCTCAACTTTGTACTTCATTGCCCTTCTGCATTCGTCCACCTTCTCCCTTCCCTGCTCTAATCGATCACTTGCCAACTTGTACTACTTCCCCTTTCCCCCACCTTCTTATCCTGGTTTCTGCCTCTTCCTTTCCAGTCCTGATGAAAGGTCTTGGCCTGAAATGTCAACTGTTTATTCCTTTACATAGACAACTGCCTGACCTAAGTTCCTCTGGGTCTCCAGTATCTGCAGAATCTCTTGTGTTTACAGTAAAAATACAGCCATCTGAATGATTGCAGAGGTAGATGAAAGGACTTGCTCTTAGATTTCGATTCCTATATTAAGTCCAGGCAAGCAGTATTCTAAGACTGAGTATTGGGTAAAACTGTCTTGCAGGGTGTAACACTAACAGACTTGCAAGAAGCTGAGAAAACAATCGGAAGGAGTCGTGTTGACCGTCGAACTCGAGAACAAGAGGAGAAGGAGAAGGAGGAGAAAGAAAAGCAAGACAGAGAAAAGCAAGAGGACAAAAATCAGTCTGAAGCTCAAGATGATGAGAAACAGAAGCTTAACAGAAATGCTGAAGAGGTATTTGGTCTCAAGAAAATGGCATGAATTCTCAGTCATTGAATATAATATTTTAAAGCAACCATTTTTTTGTTATTCATGCTAAATAAACTTTCAGTACAAATTCTTCATTTACTGTGGCAATTATGCTTGACTTATTTTTGTAGATTGGTCTTTGTAGATTTTCTGCATCCAGCCCAGTGTAACATGGGTAGAGTTCTGGTGCAATCTGAATCTCAGCTGAAATGTTCTCTTTTTGAATTGTTTCCTTCATTACCATTTGTGTGCTCTGTTTCTAATTGAGATTCCAGTCACTTAATCAGGTTTTATCTTCTGAATATTGGGCATAATCCTTGACTTGGTTTCTATTGACCAATTACTTTTTGTCTGTTCTTTTAAAGAACACCTCGAAGCAGAATCATTTCACAGTTGGAATGCCTGTGACACAGCTGATATTTATACACACAAGTGTGTATCCACATTTGGAATGCTGCCATGCTGAGTATTTGTCACCCCTTACAATGCCAATCAGAATAAGTGAGAACACTCCACATTATGATGGCTTGAACTGTATTTGAATGCTTTCGAGGAATGTTTGGCAGCCTTGCTCTGAGCTGCAGAGGTCACAATGATGCCTGACTGAGTAGCACCTTCCCAGGCGGAGAGACCATAAGACATAAGAGCAGAATTAGGCCATTAAGCCCATCGAGTCTGCTCTAGCATCATGGCTGATTTATTAAACCCCTACTCCTGCCTTCTCCCTGTCACCTTTGACGTCCTTACTAATCAAGAACCTATCAACCTCCGCTTTAAATATTCACAGGTTCCCCAACCTCTGGCTAAAGACGTTCTTCCTCATCTGTTCCAAAGGGATGCCATTGTATTCTGAGGCTGTTCCCTGAGGTCCTAGACTCCTCCATTATAGGAAACATCCTCTCCATGTCCATTCTATCCAGGCCTCTCAATATTCTATGAGATTCCACCCCCCCCCACTGCCAATTCTTCTAAACTCCAGTGAGTACAAGCCCAGAGCCATTAAATACTACTTGTTTGTTAACTTTTTCATTCTCAGATCATTCTTGTGAACCTTCTCTGGACCATCCCCAAAGCTTGTGGATTATTTCTCAGATGTAGGGCCTAAATCTGCTCACAGTACACCAAATATGGTCTGACCAATGCCTTATAAAGCCTCCAGAGAGAGGAATTCCAAGTATATCTCTGTGCACTGTTTTCTCTTCAAAGTGCTTGTCTCTCAGAATTTTAAGGGATATAGTTGATCAGTCGTCTTCCGACATAAGCCACTGTCGTCATCATTGTTGATAATTTTAGTTTTTGTTTTGACATCGCAATCTGGTTATGTACTTCATTACCACGTGTTTTCAGGGCATCTGTAGTTGCTTTCACTTTTAACTCAATACAGTAATGATGCTCCTAATTCTAAGAGAGGGTTGTAAGATCAGATCCCCTTGAACAGCATCCACCTGCAATGTGCATGATAAACATGCAGTTTTCTTGAAGGCAAAAGATGAAGCTAAATGGTTACTGTATATGATAATTTGCATATAAAAATCCTTTCTGAGGGGGGGTACTGTTTCAGAAATATTAAGAAAAGGAAAAATATTTTGAAATTAACTTTAACAGTGTATGATACTAGCTTTTAGACACTGTATAACATCTTTGTCAGTTTTACTTTTAAATTTCCAATTTTTTTTTCCCGAAGCACTATCAACGCGTCAAACCAAGCACCACGTCATCCACAACTGCCACTGTCTCTGCCCTAAATAGTTCATACGTTTCCTCCCAGCTAAGTCGACCCAATAGTCTCATAGGCATTACATCTGCTTATTCAACTTACTCTCGAAGTTCTGGAGAAACGGATAAAGGTAATCGTGCATTTCTTTATGCATTGTCTGTTGGTAAGAGTTAAGTGTGAGTCTGTGATCATGCATTTGTTCCACTTAACGACTGCATCAAAAACAAAATTCCTATGTCCTTGGTAGCCCTGACAACTTTGACAGAAGCCAAAGGTGCAAGTGGTGCCTTGTCTCCTATTAAATTTGTCATGCATAAAGTTTTTACATATCTCTTACACTTGCAATATTTAACTTAAGCAAGTTAACATAGATAACAGAAGAATGAAGGGCTATGATTGTACTTGGAGTTGGTTAAAAGGTTGGCACAACATGGTGAGCCAAAAGGCCTGTACTGCACTGTAGTATTCTGCTTAATTGAAGTACATTTAAAATGTCTATTGTTTAATTGGTAAATTGGTTTGTTATCACAGTGGGGGAAAACTCACCTAGCATACTGTTTGTACAGATCATTTCATTACAACAAGGGAAAACAATAACAGAATACTGAATAAAGTGTTACAGAGAAAGCGTAGTGCAGGTAGACAATGTGCCAAGGTCATAACGAGGTAGATGGGGAGATCAACAGTTAAGGTCTTAATGATTTAGATGTTGAGGCCAAAACAAGATTGTCAAATTCCAGTGGAATTCAAGTATTCACAAGATCTTTTCATAGAAATTTTCCATTTTCTTTTGTTAAACAATTGTTTCATGCTCTCACCTCTGGACAATGATGCCTCAAAGTTCAAAATTACCCTTTAGATTATCTCCATCCAGAGCAGTGGTTTCTCCTTACCTTGAGATCTTGGGTCAGGCCCCCATTCCCATCCTTTAGTCTGTCCTCATTCATCTACTAATGTTCTGGTTAATCTGCTGTATCATTTGAGGCTGATATGAAGAAGTTATCCATCTAAGATCTCAAATGGATCAAAGTTCAACACACACTGCAAAGGCAAACAACCAATGTGCAAAAGAAGATAAACTTTCAAATATAAAATAAATAATAATAAATAAGTAATACATAATATTGGGAACCTGTGTTGTCGAGTCCTTGAAAGTGGTTCGATAGGTTGTGGAACAGTTCTGTGTTGGGGTGAGTGAAGGAACCTGATGGTTGAAGGGTCGTAACTGTTCCAGAACCTGGTGGTGTGGTACCTGAGGCTCCTGCACCTCCTGCATGATGGTAGCAGGGAGCATGGCCAGTTTGGTGGGGGTCCTGAAGATGGATGCTGCTTTCTTGTGGCAGCAAAGGTTGTAGGTGTGCTCAATGATGGGGTGAGATTTTCCTGTGATGGATTAGGTTGCATCCACCACTTTTTGTAGGCTTTTTCCATTCCTTTGCATTGGTGTTTCTATACGGTGATGAAACCTGTCAGGATACTCTCCACTGTGCATCTACAGAAGCTTATCAAAGTTTTAGATGACAAGCCGAATCTGCAAACTTCTAAGAAAGTAGAGGCACTGCCAAACTTTCTCTGTAATTGCACTTGTGCGTTGGCCTGCCCAACTGAAGCTGCCATTGTTTTGCCCATTGAGAGAGATGATCTTTGGCTCTGATTTTTACTGATTTAGAAGGGTAGTTTCACTTAGTTGCCCTTTATATTAACAGAAACTTTTCACCATTCCTGGCTGCATCTTTGTGTCAATCAGAAAGTAAGTTTTTACAGGTTGGTGTCTAGAGATCGTTCAACATCTCCAAACCAGCATGGAGTTCACCATTGCTTGTATTGCAAGGCACTCCAGTATCTTAAGCGACATGTTTGTCTTCCCTCCAGAGGACTTGTGTAGAGTCGAGCACAATCACATGACTTGAGGGCTTGGAGTGGAGTGGACAGACTGATCTTTGCACTTGTGAGGTGTCCACAAGGAGGAGTAGACTTTTAGCTGTGCCTTGCCCTTAGCTTTGCATTCTGACGTACTGACCAGAATGATTATAATTCGAATACAGAGATAAAGCACAGGAAAGCAAGTGTTTGTGTTCCCTTTCCTTTGAATATCATGGTGTTATGTGTTCTACTTTGTTTGGTGGAACTCCATCTGGGACATTGGTACAGGTCTGGTCTCACTACATAAGGTAGAGTGAGTGTGGCAAAAGTATGACAGATTTATTTTAATCCTTGCAGTGGTGTTCACAGTCTCAGAAGAAGGGACTGGCCATCTCAGACATTAAGAGGGAATGAAGTTCTTCCTCCCCCCCCCCCCACTCCCCACTACCACTCCCCATCTGACAGACACATTCTCATCCTGTACTGGTCACTTTTTCTCTTTTATTGCTGCTGTTTCACATCTTTGTACTACTTGTTTTATTATAATACAAATAGTTATAATCTAATATTGAAAGACCTAGATGGAATGGACATAAAGAGGATGTTTCCAGTAGAGGGACATTCTTGGACCAGAGGGCACATCTTCAGAATCCAAGTACATCCTTTTAGAGCAGAGATAAGGAGGAATTTCTTCAGCCTCAAGGTGGTGAATCTGAGAAGTTCATTGCCATGGACGGCTGTGGAGGTGAAGTCATTGGGCATATTTAAAATGGGGGTTGGATAGGTTCTTGATTAATCAGACTGTCAAAGGTAATGGGGAGAAGGCAGGAGACTGGTGGAGAGGGATAATAAATCAGCCATGGAATGGCAGAGCTGACCTGAAGGGCCAAATGGCCTAATTCTGCTCTTATTTCTTGTGGTCTTACCCAAATTGCCCTGCTGCAGGACCTGTTTAAATCTGGTAACTTTGCAATATTTCAGTTATTGCTTCCTCCACCCCCCCAGCCCACCCATAAGATATAGGAGCATGTGCCTTGAAGTACCCTGAAACCTCATCCTTAATAATGAACTCCAACATCTTCCTAACTACTGAAGTCAGATGAACTAGCCTGTAATCTCCTGCCTTTTGCCTCCCTCAAAGAGTGGAGTGATATTTACAATTTCCAGTCCTCTGGAACCATTCCAGAATCTCATGATTTGTGAAAGGTCATTACTAATGCCTCCACAATTTCTTCAGGCATTTCTTTCAAAACCCTGGGATGTAGTCCATCTGGTCCAGGTGACTCATCTACCTTCAGACCTTTCAGTATCCGAAACACTTTCTCCTTAGTAATAGCAATTTCACTCAATTCTGCCCCCCTGGCACTCTCAAATTTCTGGCAATTTCCAGCTGGTGTCTTCAACAGGAAAGACTGATACAAAATTCTTCCCCATCTCCAATCAACTAAATTGGTATAGATGATGCACTAAACCTCAGCTTTCCATAATTCATGTCAAGGATTTAAATAATTTCATTTAAAATGTACCAATTTGTAATCAAGTTTTATAAAATTAAAGCCTTATTGTACATAATGACAACTTTGTTTGGATGAGTCAATTTGATGTATGTCCATTCTTTAAAAAAAAGCATGATACCATGAAATTATTTCTCTCTTCGGTTTCATTTAAAATCCTGCAGCTGCAAAAGTAGAAGTTGTCTGAACTTCATTTAAGAGAAGTTTGGGTGAGTACATGGATGGGAGGGGTATGGAAGGCCACGGTCTGGATTTGGGTTGATGGCACTAGGCAAAAAAATAGTTTGGCAATGACTAGAAAGGCCGAATGGCCTGTTTCTCTGCTGGAGTTCTCCATTATGTTCTGGTAACAGCACAGACTCTGCCACCCAAGTGACCCCGTGTGTTTTCTATGATTGTTGCATCGGCAAAGTCTGATGGTTAATTCAGATTTCCTGGTTTTTTTTGGTTCTGAACAAATTTTATTTTTCTTAATTTGTGCAGGAACAGACGAGAGAGATGGTGAGGAGAAATTGGATGATAAGTCACAAAATAAACCATCAGTAAGAGACAGACGGCGACCGAGGGAAAAGCGGAGATCCACAGGGGTTTCTTATTGGACCCAGGATGTGAGTGTGATACCCTAACCACTGTTAAATGTGTCAGGACTTAAACTCAGTCATGTTGGCAAAACTTGGGAACCATCCTTTCCAATTTCTTTAACAACCACAGTGTATATTTGAGATCCTTGGATCCAAATACAAATTACTTACTTGGAGGTGCAGCACAGTAACTGGTCCTTATGGCTCAATTAACCCCTGATGCCCAATTACACAATTAACCGACTAACCCATATGTCTTTGGAATGTGGGGACAAAACCAGTGGTAAATCACTTGGCCATGGGGAGAACATGCAAACTCCTTATGGACTGTGGCAGAAATTAACTTGGGTTGTGTTGCACTCACCACTTCATCCATGCCATGTTTCCCCTCACAAACTCCTTGAAATGCTCAAGAATTTTTCTTCAAAGGGCATTCTGAGCTGAAAAGCCACTTCTTCAACAATATTTCACATTTTGATTGTTATGCTTTGCAAAAATATGTCCCATTTTCTTAATGAAGAGGAACCATTCTTCTTAATGAAGAGGAACTGTTGCTGAGGAACCATTTTTTTCTTAATCCCTACAATTGAAAGGATTTTTAAAAATCTGCTACTTAAGAGGGCAGAAGAGGATTACTAATACTAAGACACTATTAATACTGTGCTATGAGTGCGATTGCAGCAGGACGTAGACAAGTTGGAAGAATGGGCAAAAAAAAGTGGTAGATGGAATAGGGTGTTGGGAAATGTATGATGCATTTTGGTAAAAGGAACAATAGTGCAGACTATTATCTAAATGAGAATGTTCAAACATCAGGTGCTCAGGAGTCCCTTGTGCGAGACTCCTAGAAGGGTAATTTGCAGGTTGAGTCTATGGTAAAGTAGGCAAATACAATGTTGGCATTTTAAGGGGACTAGAATATGAAAGTAAGGAGATAATGCTAAGTCTTTATAAGACCGTAGTCAAGCCGCACTGAGAGTATTGTCAACAGTTTTGGACCCCATATCTCAGAAAGGATGTGTTGTCATTGGAGAGTCCAGAGGAGGTTCACGAGGAATGATTCTGGGAATGAAGGGATTAACATATGCAGAGCATTTGGCAGCTTTGGGCCTGTACTCACTGGAATTTAGAAAAATGTGGGGGGGGGGTGCGGTGGATCTCATTGAAACCTACTGAATGTGGAAAGGACTAGATAGGGTGGATGTGGAGAGGATGTTTCCTATGATGGGGGTATCCAAAACTGGAGGGCACAGCCTCAAAATTGAGGGGCAATCTTTTAGAACCGAGGTCAGGAGGAATTTTTTTAGCCACAGAGTAGTGAATCTGTGGAATGCTCTGCCACAGACTGTGGTGGAGGCCAAGTCTGTGGGTGTATTTAATGTGGAAGTTGATCATTTACTGATTGGTCAGGGCATCAAAAGATAAGGCGAGAAGGCAGGTGTATCTGGTTGAGTGAGATCTGGGATCAGCCATGATGGGATGGAGGAGCAGACTGGATGGGCTGAATAGCCTAATTCTGCTCCTACGTCTTATGGTCTTATGTCTTATGAGTTAAGAATGAGTTAAACAGGTTTAGCCAAGTGTGTGCATTAGGCTCTTCCCACTGCTCGTCGTCGGTAATAGCACTTAAGAGCTGGGGTGAACTTCCCATGCTGTAAATTGCATTAACATTTTTGAAATGTTATCAGCCATACAAAACATAATATCTTCATAATTTTGTGTCGCTTGTTGTTTTAGATCCATGTTTCAGATGAACATGACTGTTTAATCATCTATTTCTAGTATAAAAGAAATATTAATTCACAGGATTGAACATCACTTGGTTCTCTTGAACTTGATGAGGCATTTAAGGGGTTAGCTTCACTGGTGAGCCTAGAGTCCCATATGGAGCAGACTAGTAGGAGCAGCAGATTATTTCCCATTCATGGTCTTTTGTGACATTTTGACAATTTCATGATTCCCTTACTGAAATGAGGTGCATCTTGACCAGGAACTGTAGTAGGGGGAAAGAAAGGAAATGCTTTAAATCTTTTAAAGAGCAATGGGGAAATTACATGAGGGATTTAATTCACATTGTATAAATCCACCATGGAAGATAAAGTGAACGACTTTGGGAAGAGAGTAACAAGGCAGTTGCATCTTTTAATTATTTTAAAATTGGATTTTGAACAAATTGAACCCTACAGCTTAACAGTATCATTTGCAAATGCTTAAATTTAAGTTTTACAGTTGTGCAAATTAGGACAGTTCTGCTTTGGTGTTTCATTGTGTGGTCTGATTACAATTATCAGCAGCACTGGACTGCCAGTAAATACTTACAGGTAACACACACAAAATGGTGGAGTAACTCAGCGGGCTGGGCAACATCTATGGAAAAGAATACAGTCGGCGTTCTGGGCCAAGAGCCTTCAGCAGGACTGGAGGAAAAAAGGTGGGGGAGAGGGAGAAACACAAGGTGACGTGTGAAACTGTGAGGTGGAGGGGAGAAGTAGAGAGCTGGGAAGTTGATTGGTGAAAGAGATACAGGGCTGGAGAAAGGAGAATCTAATAGGAGAGGACAGAAGGCCATGGAAGAAAGAAAAAGGGGGAGGAGTACAAGAGGGAGGCAATGGGCAGGCAAGGAGATAAGGTGAGAGACAGAAAAGGGGATGGGGAATGGTGGGGGAGGGGGTGTAGGGGCCATTACCGGAAGTTTGAGAAATCAATGTTCATGCCATCAAGTTGGAGGCTAGCCAGACAGAATATAAGGTGTTGTTTCTCCGACCTGAGAGTGGCCTCATCATGGCAGTGGAGGAGGCCATGGATAGATACATTGGAATGGGAATAAGCAGTGGAATTAAAATGAGTGGCCACTGGGAGATTTGCTACCAGTACTCCCTGTACCCAAGATCAACAAGAGAGTGGGATCTTTTGCCACCAGACCTGCGCAGTATTTCTGACATTAATATTTTTAAAGATCGACTCAATCAAATCGATTTAGGGGATCTAGTCAAAAAAGCTTACTTTACAATTTAACTCCCACGCCGTTCACACTGACTGCGCATTATAACAGCTGTCCGGCAGTGCTTGCGCAGTACCAAGCAGAAGAAGATCCTGCTTTTTCTGGCAGACACAATGAAGCAGTCTCCCAATCTAAATCAGGTCTCACCGATATATAGGAGGCCACGCTAGGAGCACCAGACATAGTAGATGACCCCAACAGCTGAAGTATCGCTTCAGCTGAAAGGACTGTTTGGGACCCTGAATGGTCGTGAGGGAGGTGGTGTAGGGGCAAGTGTAGCACTTGTTCCACTTGCGAGGATAAGTGCCAGGAGGGAGATCAGTGGGGAGGGATGAATGGACAAGGGAGTCATATAGGGAGCGATCCCTGCAGAAAGTGGGGGAGAGGGAAGATGTGTTTGCTTGTGGGATCCTGTTGGAGATGGCAGAAGTTGCGGAGAATTATGTGCTGGACACGAAGGATGGTGGGGTGATAGGTGAGGGCATCTTTCTCCCTCTGGTGCCCCCCACCCCCGCCCTTATTGCTTTGCACAGGAATTGTTTCCTGTAACACTCTCTGGTCTATTTGCCCCTCCCCATTGATCTCCCTCCTGTACTTTACCCTCACTACCATTCAGGGCTCCAAACAGCACTTCCAGGTGAGGCGACACTTCACCTGTGAGTCTGTTGGGGTCATATACTGTGTCCGGTGCTCTCGATGTGGCCTCCTATATATTGGTGAGACCCAATGTAGATTGGGAGACAGCTTCGCCGAGCACCTACGCTCCATCTGTCAGAAAAAGCGGGATCTCCCAGTGGCCACTCATTTTAATTCTACTACCCATTCCCATTCAGATATGTCTATCTATGGCAGCTTCCACTATCGTGATGAAGCCACGCTCAGGCTGGAGGAGCAACATCTTATATTCCGTCTGGGTAGCCTCCAACCTGAACATTTCTCAAACTTCCATCAATGGCCATCCCCCTTCACCATTCCCCATTTTCCGTCCCTCACCTATCTCCTTGCCTACCCATCCCCTCCCTCTGGTGTTCCTCCTTTTCTTTCTACATTGGCCTTCTGATCTCTCCTATCAGGTTTCTCCTTCTGCAGCCCTGTACCTCTTTCACCAATCAACTTCCCAGCTCTTTACTTCACCACTCCCCCTCCCAGTTTCACCTAACACCTTGTATTTCTCCCTCCCCTCTCCCCACCTTTTAACTCTATCCCTCATCTTTTTTTCTCCAGTCCTGCTGAAGGGTCTTGGCCCAAAACATCAACTGTATCTTCTTCATAGGTGCTACTTAGCCTGCTGAGTTCCTCCAGCATTTTGTGTGTGTTGCTTGGATTTCCAGCATCTGCAGACTTTCTCTTGTTTGTGATTGAAATACTTAAACGTTTTCATTCCATTTATCCTAACATTTCATGCTTTGTTTATAGAGCGATGAGAATGAACAAGAAGAGCAGTCAGATACAGAAAGAATAAATAAGAAGTGCCAGGTAATTTTCTTTATCCAAGCAGTAGACATGAAATGTTTAGATTGGAACAGTGAAAGAAACATCCCAGCAAAAGCTTCTTGCGGTATAACCCATGTGCATTTACTTCTGTCTGTGTTTACTATGTGTCTGAAGCAGAAGTAGTTGTAATCTTTCAAGATTAATTAAGCTTTCTTTCAAATGAAGGGAATTGTTTCTGTCTTTTGCACTTTGTGACGTAAAGTGGAATCTGTGTTTGTGGTGTTATTACCCTCCAAATGGATTTATTGCCGTAGTTCCTATCCCATGCAGACCTGCTCTAAAAATGTACATATTTGGGCAGTATATGATACCAGTTCAGAAAATATATCATTACAGATAGATTCTTGGATTCAGCATGGAGAAACATTTAGAAAGAATGTTCATCGTTACAGTTATTGACGTGAAGTGTAAGACATTGGCAGGTCCATTGTTTTTGTTTTATCCAAAACAAATGTTAAATCAAACTGGAGGGCCACATTGCAAGTTTCATGGTTTGCTTATTTCAAAGAAACTCTCCTCCTCCTTCACGATAAATGATGACTGCAAGCCTGAAGTATTAATGGTTACCTCATTACCATTCTGAACAGCTAACCCTTCAACCTCCAGTACAGCTATGCCCTCAGGTGTTAAGTGTTTATTGTCATGCATACAAGTACATGTCTGAACAGGTGCGGTGACATTCTTATTTGTAGCAGCATCATGAACACACAAAAATGGTTCACAAGAAAAATGTGAATAAATTATACAGGGTGACATACAATATGCAGGAGAAACTCAGCTGGTCAGGCAGCATCTATGGAGTGGAATAAAGACTCGATGTTTGAGTCTGATATCCTTCATCACCATGGGAGAAAGAAAAGGAGGAGGGGCACAAGAGGGGCATTCTCCGACTTCCCCTGTACCTCTCTTCACCTGCCGATCACCTCCATCTTTCCCTTGTTTTGCTCTCCTCTCCTATCAGGTTCCTCCTTTAACCATCATCTCTTCGACCTATCACCTCCCAGCTTCTCATTTCATCCCACCTCCACAACAACTTCACCTATCACCTTCCAGATTTTACTTCTTCCCCCTACCCCCATCTTATACTGGATTCTTCCCTGTTCCTTTCCAGTTCTGATGAAGGGTCTTGGTCTGAACTGTCGATGGTTTAATTATCTCCATAGATGCTGCCTGACCTCTTGATTTCCTCCAGCATTTTGTGTGAGTTACTCTGAATTTCCAGGATCTGCAGAATCTCGTGTTGACAAGTTCTATACCACTTTTACAAGAAAGAACACAATTCGAACAAAAAAAAAAGTCCATTTTAGTACAACATTGCCAAAGTGCTGTTAAACCATAGTGATTAGAGTTTTGCTGGTTCAAAAACTTAATGGTTGAAATTGAATACCTGCTGCCCTGTCGTTATTGTGGAAAAGGTGGCATAGCCCAGGTGATGGGTTGGGATATTTAGATGTTGATACTTTGAGGCGCTGCCACTGATGGGGAGGAACACAGGACTGTCTTGTCTCCCTTTCTCTTCACCATTTACACCTCGGACTTCAACTACTGCACAGAGTCTTGTCATCTTCAGAAGTTTTCGGATGACTCTGCCATAGTTGGATGCATCAGCAAGGGAGATGAGGCTGAGTACAGGGCTACGGTAGGAAACTTTGTCACATGGTGCGAGCAGAATTATCTGCAGCTTAATGTGAAAAAGACTAAGGAGTTGGTGGTAGACCTGAGGAGAGCTCAGGTACCGGTGACCCCTGTTTCCATCCAGGGGGTCAGTGTGGACATGGTGGAGGATTACAAATACCTGGGGATACAAATTGACAATAAGCTGGACTGGTCTAAGAACACTGAGGCTGTCTACAAGAAGGGTCAGAGCCGTCTCTATTTCCTGAGGTCCTTTAACATCTGCTGGACGATGCTGAGGATGTTCTATGAGTCTGTGGTGGCCAGTGCTATCATGTTTGCTGTTGTGTGCTGGGGCAGCAGGCTGAGGGTAGCAGACACCAACAGAATCAACAAACTCATTCGTAAGGCCAGTGATGTTGTGGGGATGGAACTGGACTCTCTCACGGTGGTGTCTGAAAAGAGGATGCTGTCTAAGTTGCATGCCATCTTGGTCAATGTTTCCCATCCACTACATAATGTACTGGGTGGGCACAGGAGTACATTCAGCCAGAGACTCATTCCACTGAGATGCAACACAGAGCGTCATAGGAAATCATTCCTGCCTGTGGCCATCAAACTTTACAACTCCTCCCTTGGAGGTTCAGACACCCTGAGCCAATAGGCTGGTCCTGGACTTATTTCATAATTTACTGGCATAATTTACATATTACTATTTAACTATTACTATTCTATTACTATTTATTATTTCCATGACTATTACTATTTACTAATAGTAGTATTACTATTTCTATTACTATTTATTATTTATGGTGCAACTGTAACGAAAACCAATTTCCCCCGGGATCAATAAAGTATGACTATGAATATATGCCCATGGTGTACTGGGCTGAGCCCACTACTCTCTGTAGCTTTTTATCTTACTGTGCATTTCAGCTTTTAGAGCATAGCACACTGCTGCTCAGAAACAGGCTCTTTGGCTCAGCTAGTCTGTGCCAAGCTATTATTCTGCCTAGTCCCATTGATCCATCCCTGGTTCATAGCTCTCCATACCTCTCCCATCTATGTACTTATCCAAATTTCTCTTAAATGTTGCAATCAAACCGGCATCCACAACTTCTGCTGGCAGCTCATTCCACACACACGCCATCCTCAGTGAAGAAATTTCCCCTCATGTTTCCCCTAAACATTTCATCTTTTATCCTTAACCCAGACCTCAGTGGAAAAAGCCTGCTATATCTAATTATATCAGTGCACCTCTTAATTTTGTATTCCTCTATCAAATCACTCCTCATTTTCCTACTCTCCTGGGGATAAAGTCATAACCTTTTCAATCTTCCCCTATTACTCAGGTCTTCAACATCCTTGTAAATTTTCTCTGTACTCTTTTCAATTAACTTTGGAACCAAGCTTTTAAGACTCATTGGAACTGAACTCATCCATCCCACTTCATTTTCTCTGGGGTGTTGGGAAGTGGGTCATTTGCTGTAGGATACCAAGCTTCTGACCTGCTATCAGAGCCACAGTAACAGTGACTTGTCCACTTGAGATGCTGCAGGCTGTTCCTGGATTGATAGTGAATCCCCATCTATTCACTTCTGTGTCAGTGATCTATTTGACCATATCAAGTGTTCTTGAGGCAATGAGTATAGCACATTTTGAAAAGAAATAAGAATGATTGATGAGAAGTATGCAGAGTGAAGGCAAAGTGAGAGAATTGAATGTTTTCATATTTGTGTGAACATGTAGCACTTACAGCACAGTGCCTTTCCTTTGGCCCACAATGTTGTGCTGGCCTATTGATCAAGATCAATCTCTCCCCCCCCCCCCCCCACACAATCCTCCTTTTTTTTCTTTCATCTATTTGTCTATACAAGAGTTTGTTTAATGTATTTGCCTTTGCCTCCTTTGGCAGGGTGTTCCACACACCCACCACTCCCTTTGTGTTTTAAAAAAAAACAAGCTACCTCTGATGCCCCCTTGATGAAGAATCTTGGCCTGAAATATTGACTGTTTATTCACTTCCATAGATGCTGTCTGACCTGCTGAGTCCCTCCGGCATTTTGTCTGTGTTTCTCTGATATCTTCCTATATTTCCTCCAGGAAAATTATGCCCCCTGGTATAAGCCATTTTCGCCGGGGGGGGGGGGGGGCAGAATTTTTTAAAAAAACTCCAGCCCTCCACTTGATCCATTCCTCCTGTCATGTGCATCTCAATCTTGCCCCATCCTCCAGTTCAGTTATGCCTTTCGTGAGAAGTCCAGGAACGTTTGTTTTATTTTGAATTATGCTGCAGTTGAGAATTAGTCACTGGTTCTCGGCAGGTGGTCAAGAATTTGATCTCTAAACTAAGGAGGTAGACATTAATGAGATTTAATGACTGGCTGTGCAACATGGGAATGAGTGCATTTCTAAACGTCCCAACCATAAAATGAATCTCGCAGTAAAGCCTAAATTTGGTATTGGTAGCCCAACAATGGATAACACTATCTTCCAACTGTAAAGCTAGTTGCACGTTAGTAATGCAGGTTCTTTGATACACATGAGAGTTTGCAATCTGCAGTTCAAATTGAATTTATGAACAGCTATTAGCTGAAATATGCAAACACGAGGAAATCTGCAGATGCTGGAGTTTCAAGCAACACACACAAAAGTTGCTGGTGAATGCAGCAGGCCAGGCAGCATCTCTAGGAAGAGGTACAGTTGATGTTTCAGGCCGAGACCCTTCATCAGGACTAACTGAAAGAAGAGCTAGTACCAGCAACTTTTGTGTGTGTTGCTATTAGCTGGAATATTCAGGATTCAACTTCGTCATGTGTGCATCAAAACATTGTGAAATGTATGTCATTTGTATTAACAACCTGAGGGTGTGCTGGGGACAGCCAACAAGTGTCGCCACACATTCCATCACCGACTTTGAGTGCTGATGATGTTCAGCAGAAAATACAAAAGCATTGTCTTTCAGAAATGAAATTTTGAAAATAATTGCTCAGATCGTTTTGTGACTTTTAACATGTTTGATAGAAAATTGCTTGGATATATCATTTCACTTCTGCCTATCATGTTTGTAGTTAATACTTTTAGATATTTAAATTGTCACATCAGAATTTTGTAATTTTAGATGTAAGGTGTTATAGAAATAGAGGAATATTTAAACTAAAATATTGTAACATGAAAATATTCAACAAAAGTAACTGTACTTGAACTCGATAACAGCTTAGAATTCCTTGCCCTTAAGCTAATCATTGTTAAAAATGTTTTGTGCCAGGGATTTGTTTAATCACAAGCTTTTCCAATGTAGTATGTTCATGTGTTGTTCTTAATTCCAAACTTGGTTAATGCTGTACTTGACTATCTCTCAGTTGAAATTCTGTAAGATCAGAATTACTACTTGAAAATTAAAGAGGTCTTTGGCAATATGCTTAAACTTATTAAGTGCACCCCTGGACACAGATCTTTAATAAGGGCACCAATTTAAACTTTAATCCTTTGCTTCAGTCCTACATGTCTTGTTTACTACCTATACCTTGATTTTGGTCTGTCTTCATTCTGCCTACTGTCAACAGAATACATGAATATTTAATAACTTGTGGGCAGAATGGTATCGTTGTGGGTAGTGTAATCCTATTACAGTGCCAATGACCCAGGTTCAGTTCCTGTTGCTGCCTGTAGTTTGTATGTTTTCCCCCATTACCATGTGGGTTTCCTGTGAATGACTCATTTTCCTCCCACATTCCAAAGATGTGCAAGTTCGTATGGTGTAATTGGGCAGTGTGAGCTCATTGGGTTGGAAGGGCCTGTTACCATACCATACCAAAATTAAATAAAATTATAATATCGCATCGGATCCACATGTTATTGGGTCGTCTAACCCAACGTAAATACAACAAGCCAAGAATGATCAATGTTGAAAGCACTTGAAACATAAACATTATTCAGATTATTTGTAAAATACAAATGAAATTGTTAAGATAGGTAACAGACGTTAAATTATTAAGATCAGTAATTAATACTGACTACTAATAACACATTTCCAATGATATCATAGTCTCAGGTTTACATAAATAGTTTAATTTGGTGATTTGATTCCTTAGCTATCAGGATTGGATAAACAGTTTGAGTAGTTATTTGGCTTTTTCTTAGTGTTTTTAAATTTGTACGATGGAGTATTTTTTGTAGTCAGAATCAGGTTTATTATCACAAACCTTCATGGAGTTTCATGGTAGTCTACCGATACCTTGCAACTGGCTTGAATGGAGGGGCACCATAAGATTTGTTATATCCTAATGCACTTGCAATCCAAAAGTTGTTTGGAAGTCAAGAATGAGGCATAAAATTTATTGCTTATGATCATTTTATTACTTGTTACAAGAACATAGAAGAACAAGAAGAAGGTACATTGAGAGAACAAATACAGGAGCAAACAAAAAAGCAGCTGTGCTCATCTCATACTCAATCTGAAGATAACAAAATTCCAGTGATAGCAATTAAACTATAAAATGGCCTGATTTGTGTAGGTTGACACCTGCTACTGAAAATGAGGACGGTTCTAGACAGAAAATTCACTAAATAATTATATGTATATAGGTGATTATATAAAATTGCAAGCAAGTACAGGAAATTTTAACGACAAGAAAAATAACAATCAATGCCACAATTTAACAGAATCTTTAGAGGGAAGTTAGACATTTACTTCTGTAGGCAAGTAGTAATAGTTGGTGTGAGTGGACGCACAGTCCCCAATTTTCCCATAGTTATGTTTCTTTTATCTAATCTATTGAGATTTAAATATGTGATGTGATTTTTATTTTTGCTGTGAAGATTTAAGTGTGCAAGATTGGGACCTTCCCTCACATGAGATGAATTTAGAGACCTTGCTCAGTGAATGTCATAATGTTTAAATGTTCATAACTTTGAATGTGGTCTTTGATTCACATTTTCTTTGAACAAAAGATAGCTTGATCTCCATTTGAAGCGCACAGGATTTCAGACCCTGTCAAAAAGGGCAGTCATTCCTTGATGTAAGTTTGAAGTTGAGTGAATAAAGAGCAATTGTGAATGAATTGAATTGAAGCAATCTTAGTTAGGCTTGAAGAATTCCTTTATTTTAAACACAAAAGATTCAGTAGATACTGGAAATCCAGAGTAGTTCTCACAAAATACTGGAGAAAGTCGGCAGGTCAGGTAACACCCATGGAGGGGAATATTCAGTTGATGATGGGTCTCAGCCTGAAACATCAACTGTTTATTCCTCTCCATAGATGCTGCTTGACCTGCTGAGTTCCTCCAGCATTTTGTGTGCTCCTTTATTTTAATTTTGACAAAATTGATTTTTCATCACTTCATTTTTTTCTGGATTTTAGAAAGAACAAAATTGAAGGGAAAAAGCATGAATAGACAATTTGGTCCATGAACCTACCCCAGTATATAACATGGTCATGGCTGCTCTATCCTCAACTTTGTCTCCTCTGTGTGTCAGCTTCTCCTAACACTCAATTCCCTAATCGTTCTGAATTTTATCTGTCTTTTCGTATTCCTAATGACCCTTTGAGAAGTTCTAAAGATAAAGATTTGCTTTATTTCTCACATGTACATTGTAACATAGAATGAAATGCATCATTTACGTCAACAACCAAGGATGTGCTGGAGCGGACTGCAAGTGTTGCCATGTTTCTAGTGCCAACGTTGCATGCCCACAGTTTACTAACCTCAATTAATCCATTTGTCTTTGGAATTCATACCAACTATAGCTATAAATTGCCCCCTTTTAATTTGTAACAACCATTTCCTCTCGTTTAAGACTCTCACTACTGGAAACACCTCAGCATTTACCCTATCATACCAGCTCACTATCATGTGCTTCAGTGGGATCACCTTTCATTCTTCCAGACACCAAAGAAAATACACTCAGTGGTCACTTCATTAGGTACCGGTGTGGAACCTGTTGTGGCCTTCTGCTGTAGCCCATTCACTTCAGGGTTTGGCGTGTTGTGCGTTCAAAATGATCTTCTGCACAGCACTGTTGTAATGCTTGCTTATTTGAGTTACTGTCACCTTCCCATCAGCTTGAACCAGTCTGGCCAGTCTCCTCTGTTTTCTCTCATAAACAAGGAGTTTTTGCCCATAGAACTGCTGCTCACTGAATTTTTTTGTATTTGCACCATTTTCTATCAATTCCAGAGACAGTTGTGTGAGAAAATTCTTGGAGATCAGCAGTTTCTGAGATACTCAAACCACCCTGCCTGGCACCAACAATCACTCCTTTGATCAGTCACTTAGGTCATATTTCTTTCCTATTCTGATGTTTGGTCTGAACAACAACTGAACCTCTTGACCACATCTGCATTCTTTTACGTAGTGAGTTGCTGCCAGAAATTGGATATTTATATTAACAAGTAGATGTACAGATGTACCTAATAAAGTGGCCACTGAGTGTATATTTCTTTTGATTCTTGTGATAGGACTGCCCGCTCATTGCAGAAAGTTGTCCTGTGAATTCGTTTTGTTGTATGTGCTTTCGTGATTTTGTTTTTTATGCCCAGTGTCAGGGGAGAAGAGAATGGCCGGACTGGGTAGGATCTTGGATTATGTTGGCTGATTTACTGAGGCAGTGAGAGGTGTAGACAGAGCCCATCGAGAGGAGGCTGGTTTCCATGATGTGCTGAGCTGTGTCCACAACTCTCTGCCATTTCAGCAATCCCCCCAAACACATTTGTCTGTCATTTGCACACATGTTGATGAATTCTGGTGATTAACAAAGTACATTCGCTTTTTTCCAACCTGAAAGTGAAGTGAAAATTTTCGGCAATAAAGATAAAACACTGCCAATCCTGTTTTAAAGGTGTTTACAATGAGGCTATCTCGCACTTTATAATTTGTCAACTAATAATCTTCTTGGTCAGATTTTTGTTTACTGAAATGTTCTGTCAATTTGGATATCACAATGAATCAGATGAACAAATAATTAACTTAATTTCCAGGACAAATAGCTAATTTGATGGTTCTGTATATAATTGGAATTTTATAAAGGAAGATTTAAAAGCTTTAAAACCTGAAGTTTAACTTCTGTTTTTTTTTCCCTTCCAGAATGACAGGCTTTCAAGGTAAGGTTTTTATTTTATAACCTTTCGTCCAAGTTGTGTTTAATGTCATTTACACAGGTACAATGAAAAGCTTATTGCAGTAGCATCACAGGCACCTTACATCAGATCAGTAGCGTTCACAAGAAAAAAGTAAATTAGACAAATAATACACTATTTTCACAAGAAACACTAAGAATAAACTAAGTCCACTGTAGTTGCAAAGTGTTCCTATACTGAGTTAGTGATTAGGGTTGTGCTGGGTACATGCCTGTGGTGTATGTTGGAGGGGAAGCATAAGTAATTCAGTCTTTAAATGTAATTGAGGAGTGAGCTTGTAATATTTATTTTCAAATGCACTGGAGAGAAGATAATTGAAGTTTATTGGAACAGCAAGTTTCTTTTCATTAGGATTTGTGTGTGTGCCATCAGATTGTTCTCAGTATTATCTGATTGCGATACTATAATTACAATATTGGTTCAATTTGTCTTGCAGGTTTGACACTGGAGTTTCTAGTACTGCACAGAACGAGGGCTCTGACCTATCGTTTAGTCGAACTGGTTCGTATAAAGAAAGTAAACTTGCACCTCACAGCCGAGTTGAAAAGGAGGATGCATTGGATTATAAGAAGGTGACTGCTGAACTGATGTTAGATTTGTGCTTTGTAAATGGGTTTAACTCATAACAAATGTGCCTGTGGCAACGCAGTTTCTGAGTTAGGGGGCTATGGGTTAATAGGTTCTCTGCAGGATGTAATCCAGACGCCAACTCCACAGAAAATAACACATTCCAAGCCTGTGCAGCAAGACAAAGGCACAAGTTTAGTGGTGGCATGTAACACCCATACTGCACAAATTCAAGGCAGTGACCAACTCCATCGAGAGAGTCTATCCATGTGCCCTTGATATTCCATGACGTTACCATCATTGAGTTCTCCATCTTGAATGTCCTGGATGTTGCCACTGACAAGAAATTTTACTGAATCAGATGTGCACTCTATCTGGTAGAGCAGGTCAGAGACTGTGTATCTTGTGGCCATGGACCAATTCCTGACACTCCGGAGCCTTTCCACCAAGTCCGAGGTACAAGCTTCAGAGTGTAATGAAGTTCTCTCCACTTGCTTGGGTGAATGTAGTTCCAAGACTACTTGGAACCTGCCCCCTGTAGGATAATTAATGGTTTAAACATTCACTTGCACCGTCATTGGTCCTTAGTGCATCTATTGCAAAACGCACTGGTCTTGCTTTGACAGCTTCTCGCCAACCTTCCATATCTAGCAGGAAGAAAGGTAAGAGCTGGAGATGCATGAGAACACTATCACCTGCAGGTCTCTCTGTCAGGCTAGAAAACTTTGGAGCAGAACCAGTCCATTTGGCCTTTTGAGTCTGCTGTGTCATTCCATCATGATTTGTTATCTCTTAACCCCATTCTTTTGCCTTTTTCCTGTAACCTTTGACACCTCACTAATAAAAAACCTATCAACATCTGCTCCAGATATACACAATGACTTGGCCTCCACAGCCATCTTTGGCAATGAACTTCACAGATTCAAGGACACCCCCCAGCTAAGGGATATCCTTCTATACTTGTTTTAAATATATCCTAAGTTTTAAGTGTATCAGTGCTTTTATAATGCTTCTGCCCAATGAGAGGGCTGCAGTAGGTCAAGAAGTGTACTCTCTACTGCCTCAGAGTCACCAGGGAATGTTGAATAAGTGCTGGCCTTGCCATTGATGCCCAGGTTATCCATTTGATTCAGATGGCTGATGGTTGAAACTGTTCCTGAACTTGGTGGTGTGGGACCTAAGGCTCCTGTAACTTTTGTCCAATGATAGTCAAGGAAAAATGAATAAAAACACTGATATTTTGGTCAGTCTGAGAATGTTACGTTATTAATGATGCTTTCTTTCAGTTGAGATATTCAACAAAGTGTTCTATCTGGCTATTGCTGTTGATGTTAAAGGTGCCAACTTATGAGGTTTTTCTGGTTTCCTGGGGTAACAGTATCTCAGCTATGTTTTTGGAACAGCTTTTACCCCTCTAACAATAGATTTCTGAATGGACCATAAACCCATGTATACTAACTCACTTTGTTTTCTTTATTTGCTCTGTTATATTTTATATTAATACATATAAATGTAATTTTAATTTATAGTTTTTAAAATTGTGTATTGCACAATTATGCTTCTGCCACAAAATGAGAAATTTCACAACTTTTGCTAGTAATATTAAACCTGATTCTGATTCAGATACACAATTTCCATCAGTTAATCCTGATGAACGGTCTTGGACTGAAATGTTGACTGTTTATTCAGTTTCATATATGCTGCCTGACCTGCTGAGTTCCTCCAGCATTTTGTATGTGTTACTCTGCCATTAGTTGGATTTGTCTGAGTGCACATTGATGGAGTGGGTCCACAGGTGATGGTGTTTGGAATGCTGTTTTGTTATGAAAGTGCAAGGTTAATACATATTGGATTCTGATAGAAGTCAGTATTTTCTGCAAAAGAAGTGCAATTTGTTGGAGTGAGCAATTTAACTTGTGATACCTGGATATAAGATTTTGCTGCTGCTGTGGCTAAATCTTCTGTTTTTTTTTACAGCTTTACGAACAATTCCTAGCAGAAAATGAGAAGCTTAAGGCAACTCTACATGACACAAACCTCGAACTGGCAGAGTTGAAAGTGCAGTTAGAAAAAACAACGCAGGTCTGTTCAATTAAGTTACTTTGAAAGTAGAAAATCTAAGCTGGTCTTCGAAAATATTTTGTGATCTTACTAAAATATTGACCCCTAATATATACCAAAAAAAATTGTATCCTTGTGTGTTCAGATTTAATTTTTGCAGTGCATTTGAAGTTTCCATTGCTGAAATTGAATATTTCTGTGTCGAAGCTGCAAAGCTTTCAGTTTCTTTGTAACCATAGATACAAGTGATGCTCCACAGATTTATCAGTGTTCAACTTTTACAGAGCATAGAACAATACAGTACAGCACAGGGACAGGCCCTTCAGCCCACATTGTTGCAGCACGATACCAAATTAATAATTCCCTTCTCCCTGCGCATAATCCATGTCTCTCCATTCCTGACATATTCATGTCTAAATTCCACTATTGTATCTCCTTCCCTCACTACTCCTGGCAGCCCATTCCAGGCCTTCTGTTGCTCCACATGTCTGTTATGGCGAGCCAAACAGCCAATACCTGTTGGTCAGCTGACAACCAATTCCAGGTTGACTTTCACTGGTAGTTGTTCCAATCAATGTCTCAAATGTTCTTGGATAAACCACTTAAATAGTTGAGGACTTTGGGATGTACAGTTGAGTTTTGAGGTTTGTGGTTGTTGTTTTACTGAATAAAGGAGTATTTTGTATTCTGACTTGGTAGAAGTATGCAAAATTATGAGGGCTATAGATAGGGTAAACGCAATCAGGCTTTTTCCACTGAGTTTGGTAGATACTAGAAATAGAGGTCATGCGTTAAGGGTGAAAGGGGAGCATAAGGGAAAATTTCTTCACTCAGATGGTGGTGAATGTGGAATAAGCTGTCAGTAAAAGTGGATGCGGGTTCAGTTTCAATATTAAAACGTTTGGATAAGTGCATGGATTGGAAGGATCCTGGGTGAGGGTTGATGGGACTAGACAGGTGAATAGTTCAGCATCTACTGGATGGGCTGAAGGGCCTGCTTCTGTGCTGTTGTGGTCTATTATCTATGACTATAATCTTCAAAAGCAGTATCAATAACAAAAGCAATTGTTATTTTTGGAATAAATAATTTAAAAGAGTATTTGCAGGATTATGAAGAAATATGTTTTGTGTAGATAAATTCTTGAAGAAGCAGAGAATTGAGGGCGAGGTAGGATTAACACAAAAGATGGTGTTACTGGGACAGAGCATTCCAGAAAGATAAGTGTGTTTCCATTTGGGATATGAAGAAGAATTTTTAAGTTTGCAGTATGCTGGGCTTCATTCAATGTTTCCAGGATTGGGGAATGTACTGGTGACTGCGATGTGTTGGTTCCATGTTAGAATTGGCTAACTAATTCTAAATGAGGAATAGTTGAGTTGCCAGCTGGCCTTTTCTTGATGACAGTGCTTATTCTGTGAAGACCAACTTTGCATTTACAGGCTGCCGTTCCAACAGACACCATCTTGTTTGAAAGACTGGCCATTTCCTCATGGTGATAATGATGACATTAAAGCATCCAAGTTCATAACCTCTGATGACATTATTCACCATTACCCGTTACCAAAATTACCAAAATCCAAACATTTTAATTATAATCAATATCATTTTTATCTATTTATACTGTAGTTATAGGTGAGGAAACAACAAATTGATGATGAGATGCTGTATTCTATTGAAACAACAATTTCACAGAAGACTTGCGTGAAATTCTACAACAGCGGCTAGATCAATTTGAGGTGGCCCAGCCCAAGTTAATCGAAACATTGACAGCAGTGAGTCCAACACCGTCATTGAACTCATGTGATTCAACTGTTACGTCCATAAACGGCTTCCCGTTTGATGTCACTCTGGGCATTAGGGTTGAATCATTGTTTAAGCATTACGAAGAGATTGCCAGTAATAACTCATGGAAGACACGCACTTTGCTCTGAAAATTGGGTACTGCTGAGCATGAGTGTTATTTCAACTTCATTTTCCTAAGAACTTCGCATAACCTATCGTTTGACGAAGCTACCCAACAGCTGATGACCATTTTTTGGAAGGCAGTCATCTCTCCTGTGTTTGCTACCATTGCCTAAAACTCATCAAAGATGACACCGATTACTTCATCGCATGTGCAATGCATATGTCAATCATGACTGTGAACTTTTCAAGATGAGTAACATGAATAAATCACAGATCGAATGTCTGATTTAGATTTGCAGACTTCAGGCACCTGGCGATGCAGATTTTTTCAAAGGGTTCCTGGCGGGACTGGAGCAAGACCCCTGATATGACTTTACAAGCTGTCATTCCAGAACGTCAGTGTTTGCTGTCCCTGAAACACGATTCTAACCTGGTCAAACAAAGCCCTGTCAATGCAGTTTCCAGTGGCCCATGCATCAACACTGAGCAGGTCTCCAAGTGGCCCAACACAGCTTGTTGGAATTGTGAAGCATGGCATTACACAAGAAACTGCAAATACAAGAAACGTATTTGCAGCAAATGCCCATGCTGTGGTCACAAACAAGGCTTTTGCTGACTTTCACTATCTTCTTGGCCAGTGAAACACAAGGACAAGAAGTTTCAAAAGCCATCAAAATGTACAAAGAATTTAATGGTCACGTTCAAAGTTCACTTTGACCCCAAGAGAAAATTTGTCAATGTATTAATCAACAATCAGTTGGTCAAGAGCTACAACTCAATACAGTGTCAGACATCACCATTATCTTCAAATGCATGTGTTGAGCACTTAGATCTCCACTAGTCAAATCAACTCATCAGTCCACCTGCAGTGCATCAGTGGAACCCTTTAGCTGTTGGATAACACACCCCACTGGCAGTTTGCCAAACAGACCAGCCAGATCAGCATGTCCTTGGCTTTGACTGAATGGACAAGCTTAATCTTTGGAACATCCCTCTGGATGAGGTCTGTATGAAAATTTTGGCTGTGCAAATTATGACATTCGCCACCAAACCACCATCAGTATGGGACACCGTACAACAACATCTGCAGCAGCACTATGCAGCAGTGTTTCAGTAAGGTTTAGGTTGCTGCATCAAACTGCAAGCAGAGCTCCATCTCCGTCCAGGCACCGTGCCAGACTTTTGTCCCATATGTTTCCTTACCAATTATGGAGCAAGAGCAAGATCGCCTGCAACAAACTGGTGTGATCAAAGCTGGCAACAACTCACTGGGTAGCTCCAATAGTCAAAATCAAGAAAGCCAACAGTAAAGTGAGGTTGCGTGCAGACTTCTCAACTGGTCTGAATGTGGCTCTGGAGACACACCAGTACCGGCAGATCTCTTTGCAAAGTTGAACGATGGCCGCCACTTTGCAAAGTTGGCCTAACTCCAGGTAGAAGTGGAAAAATCACAAGGGCTTCTCACCATTACATCACATAAGGGGTTGTTTTCCTTCCTCCATCTGCCTTTCAGAATAAAGGTGGCTCCTTCAGTTTTCCAACAACTTATAGTCACTGTGCTGAGTGGTATTGATAGTGTTGATGCTTATCTCGATGACATCACTGTGATGGGCACAGATCAGACAGAACTCTTGCCAGCACCTGGACCAAGTTGTGAACAAACCACAAGACTTTGGATTGTGATCTCAGGCAGAAAAACACAGCCTTGTGATGTCTTCAATCAAATATCTGGGATTCATCATGGGTGAGCACGGTTGTTACTCAGAACCCAAAACCATCACTGCTATCTTAGATACCAACTTCCACCATCAAACGTCAACACTTTATGATCATTTCTGGGCATGATCAGTCACAGTTTAGCATTTGTCACAACAATGCAACAGCTGAGGGAGCTGCTTGATGCTCTGATCAATAAGGGAGCCATGTGGAAATGGTTCAAACAATGCTAAGAGACTTTTGATCAGGTGAAGAATATGCTGTCATCCCACCTTCTCGTGATGCATTTCAGCCCAGAGTTGCCAATTGTCATGCAATGGATGTGCCCAACAATGGGGTGGGGCTGTCATATCCCAAATTTTTCCTGATGGCTCTGAAAAAGCTGTCGTGCATGCAGTCAGTTCACTAACTACAGCAGAAAGGAACTGTGGACAAATCAAGAAAGAAGCATTACGAATCATCTTTGCTGTGAAGATGCTTTATGGCAGATCATTTTCCTTACTGATCACAAGCCACTATTGTCCACCTTTGGGTCTAAGAAAGGTAGCTAACCATCTACAAAGGCAGACAACGAAGTTGTTCACCTATGATTTTGAAAGCAAGTACACATCAACCCAGGACTTGGTCAAGCAGATGCCTTTGGCAGACTTCTGAATCAGCAAGTTACTGAAAATGAAAGCTTAGTTTGGCTGTGGTTTCAGTTGCTTGGAAAGTCCATCGGGTTGTATAATTTGCTCCTAAAGGTCTTCTGGTCATGATCACCAAGATTAGAGCAGGAATGGCTGCAAATCCTCCTCTTCAGTTCATCCCCAGGTACCTCATTGATAGATGCCCAGTGAAGGTTGAGGAAGATGTTGTACCCTGCTACCAACATCATGCATCACTCTCAACTGTGAACTCCTATGTAATGTTTGAGACAAAATGGTGATTGCACAAACACTTCGATCAAAAGTACTGAAACAATTTCACTGGGGTCATCCAGGCATCAATCGAATGAAAGCCCTGGGAAGAGGCTTTGTGGCCAGACATAGATGATGATGTCTCATCCATAAAGTGCTCTATGGCAGCAAAGAATCCAAGAAGAGCTGATCCACAACCGTGGCCTCAGGCAACCAGACCTGGGAATCGAGTACATATTAATTTTGCTGCCCCAATCTGTGGGTGTTCCTATCTTGTCTTGTGCTTATTCCAAATGGCTGGAAGTATTCAATAGGTTCAAGTTAATGTCAGAGAAATGTATACAATATACATCCTGAAATTCTTTTTCTTCGCAAACATCCCCAAAAACAGAGGAGTGCCCCAAAGAATAAATGACAGTTAAATGTTAGAACCCCAATGCCCTCCAACTCCCCCCTCCCACGCATAAGCAGCAGCAAAGCAATGAACCCCTCCTCCCCCACCTGCAAAAAAGCATCGGCATCCCCCACCGAGCACTCAAGCGTGCAGCGAAGCATCAATAAAGACACGGACTTGCAGTACCCTAAAGACTACTTGTTTACCTGGTAATTCGACATACCACAGACCCTCTCTCTCCTTAATAAGGGAAAAAGGGGTGACCCCATTTCACAGCGAGAGGGGAGACATAACAAAACAACTTGCTGATTTATGGTGTTAAAAGTCTGTTGCATTACTTTTTCTGAGCTCTGTGCCCAAAGAACTCGGGTCTCTGGGCATATAGCCAGCAGCCAGCTCACTGCTTTCGATCTTCTGTGTACTCCCACAACACACCAGTTTTCTGCGGCGGCACCAACCTCAAATCTGCCTGCCTTCAGAGCCACAAAAATTCGGCACTCCGAAGGCATGCCAGTCTTCCAGGCTGCGTCTTGGCATATCAAAAAACGGCCGGTCATGAGGCCCTGAGAGTGGGTCCCATTCCCATAAAGAACCGAAGTCAGCATGTAACTCAAGGTCAGGGTCTTCAAAAGAACTCTGAAAAGAAAATAAAAGAGATATTAAAGATAGAAATAGAGCTGTTTCCGAAGATGCAAGCAGAGGAGTTGCCATTAGGCACTGTTATCCTAAGCTCCGCCCTCCATTGATCTCCCTGTTATTTCTGAAGTCAACGATAACAGAGACAACCATTCAATAGTGGCTGCAGATCTTCAGCCTCTTGGATGCTAGAAACACTTGTTTCTGACTACAGCACTTAATTCAGTTCACAGCAGTGTGCTGCATTTTGCCAGAATAGTGGAATTATCTACATCCATTCACCCCCATATCATCCACAGTCCAACGGCCAAGCAGAGAGGCTTGTGGATACCCTCAAACGATTGCTTCTGAAATTAAGAGGGGAAGGAGCGTTGGCTGAGTCTCTCATTTCTGCTGATATATTGAATTACACACCATCCAAGCTTCAAAGGTAAAGTCTCCTGCTGAAGCATTTTTGGGAAGGTAACTGCACATGTTGTTGAAGGCAGTGCTGCCACAGCATCCAACATCCATGGTCAAATGGTCAAATACACAAGGGCAGCCACACAGATCTTGGTTGAGGAGTTTGGTTTACCTTGACCAAATGAACCACCTGTGCCAGCAAAGCCGCAAGCAACATCGAGACAAGAAAGTGACTGCCTGCAACCACGAAGAAGGGCTGATTGCTAGCATCAGCCGGTTGGTCCAATCCAGATCCACAGGTAATCTTCAAGAGGGAGGTGTTATGGCGATCCAAAATAACCAATCCCTGGCTTACTTTCACTGGTTATTGTTCCTATCAGTGTCTCAAATGTTCTTGATGAAGGATTTAAATAGTCATGCTCTAGGATGTGCTTTTGAGTTTTGAGATTTGTAGTTGTGTGGTTTTGCTGAATAAAGGTGTATTTTTTATTCCAACTTTGTTCCATCTCCTGGCTTTGTGGCTCGCCAATAACTATAGGCGAGTGAATGCAACATCTTCTATTAATTCTCCAAGTGTCATAGGTCATAGAACATTACAGCACAGTACAGGTCTTTCGGCCCATGGTACTGTGCTGACCTTTTAACCTACTCTCAGATCAATGGAAATCTTCCCTCCCACATTGCTCTTCATTTTTTTTCCACCCATGTGTCTGTCTAAAAGTCTTTTAAGTGTTCTTAATGTTTCTGTCACTATCACCACTCCTGGCAGCATGTTCTATGCACCCATCATTCTGTGTTTCAAAAAAGAACCTAGCTCTGATAATCCCCTATACTTAAATCAGTTTAAAATTATGCCCCCTTGTAATAAACATTTCTCCCCTAAGAAAAAATGTCTGGCTTTCTTCTCTATCAATGCCTCTTATCTTATACACCTCTATCAAATTTCCTCTCATCCTTCTTCACTCCTAAGAAAAAAGCTCTCCTTCGCTCAGTCTATCCTCAAGACATTCTCTCGTTCAGGCAGCATCCCAGGCATTTTGTACAATGCCAATTAGTTACAAAGATGATATTAGAAAGGTGTTATGCAGTCTTCCTTGTACCATCCATACATATTTAATTTTCATTTCTTCTTGGACTTGGGGAAGTTGATTTCATTTACCTTCCGTCCCAAATGGTTCTTAAAATGAGTGGCAGTTAGAATTGATCAGGTATAGGACAGACTCAGCAACAATAGCAATTCCTTTCACAAAATCAGTAAATAAGTTGTTTTCAATAATAGAGTCATAGAAAAGTACAGCACAGAAGCAGGCCCTTTGGCCCATTCATTCTGTGCTCAAATATTTAAATTCCCTTTGAACTGTACTGGGGGCCATAGCCCTCCATACCCTTATCATCCATGTACCTATCTAAACTTCTCTTAAACATTGAAACCAAGCTTGTATGCACCACTTGTGCTGGCATTTCGTTCCACATTCTCACAGCCCCCTGAGTGAAGAAGTTTCCCTTCATGTTCCCCTTAAACTTTTCACTTTTCACCTTTCATCTTTAACCCATAACCTGTGGTTGCAGTTGCACCCAACCTCAATGGAAAAACCCAATCTTTCCATATAACTCAGATCCTCCAGACCTGGCAACATCCTTGTAAATTTTCTCTGTACTCTTTCAACCTTATTTACATCTTTCTTGTAGGTAGGTGACCAAAACTGCACACAATACTCCAAACTGGACTTCACCAATGTATTGTAAACTTGAACATAACATCCCATTTCTTGTACTCAATACTTTGATTTATGAAAGCCAATGTGCCTAAACTTTATGACCCTACCTAACTGTGATGCCACTTTCAATGTATTATGGACCTGTATTCCCAGATCCCTTTGTTCCAGCACACTCCTCAGTGTTCTACCGTTCACTGTGTAACCCACCTACCCTGGTTGTTCCAACCGAAGTGCAATACCTCTCATTTGTCTGCATTAAATTTCATCTGCCATTTTTAGTCCATTTTCCAGTTGGTCTTGATCCCCCTGCAAGTCATGACAGCCTTCCTTGCTGTCCACTGCACCCCCAATCTTGGTGTCATCCACAAATTTGCTGATCCAGTTAACCACATTATCATCCGGATCATTGATATAGATGACAAACAGCAATGGACCCAGCACAGATTTCTGTAACACTCCACTAGTCATAGGCCTCCAGTCAGAGAGGCAACCATCTACTACCACTCTCTGATTTCTCCTGCAAAGCCAATGTCAAATCCAATTTGCAATCTCATCTTGAAATCTGAACGACTGAACCTTCTTGACCAAACTCCCATTTGACCTTCTCATATCACTTATTAATGTCTATGTAGGCAACATCCACTGCCTTTCCTTCAACAACTTTCCTGGTAACTTCCTTGAAAAACTCTTAAGGTTGGTTAAACATGACTTATCACGCACAAAACTATGTTGACTATCCCTAATCAGTCCCTGTCCATCCAAGTACTTGTATATCTGGTCTCTGAATACCATCCAAAAACTTTCTCACTACTGATGTCAGGCTCGCCAATTAATAATTTCCTGGCTTATTTTTAGTCTGTCTGAAACAATGGAGCAACATCCGCTATCCTCCAATCCTCTAGCATCTTGCTCATGGCTGAGGATATTTTAATTATCTCTGCTCGTGCCCCTGCAATTTCTGCACTTGCCTCCCACAGGAACACATTATTAGGCCCTGGGGATTTTTTTGCTCAAATTGGCCTCGAGACAGCAAACAACCTTCTGTAATCTGTATAGGATCCATGAAGTTGTTGCTGCTTAGCCTCACTTCTATAGACTCTGTCTGTCTGTCTCCTGAGTAAAAACAGATGCAAATTGTATTTAAGGTCTCCTCCACCTCTTACGACTCCACACATGGATTACTATTCTGAACTTCCAAAAGACAAATTTTGTCCCTTGCAATCCTTTTGCTTTCAGCGTATCTGTAGAATCCCTTGGGATTTTCCTTCACCTTGTCTTCTAGGGGAACCTCATGCCTTCCTTTAGATATCTTGATTTTTTAAGTGTTTTCTTGCATTTCTTATCCTCCTCAAGCACCCAGTTTGTTCCAACCTGCCTATATTTGCCATGCACCTCTTTTTTTCTTAACCAAGGCCTCAAAATCTTTTCAAAATTAAGGTTCCTTTAATCTGTTATCTTTACCTTTCATTCTGAAAGACATACACGCTTTGAGCTCTCAAAATTTCCCTTTTGAAGGCCTCCCACTTAGCAAGTACACTTTTGCTAGAAAGCAGCCTCTCTCCCATTTAGAATCTCAACCTGCAGACCAGACTTTTTTTTGCATACTTCTTTTGAAACTAATGGCATTGTGATCACTAGGTGCAAAATCTGTTTTTCCCCTTAGACAAACTTATTTAACCTGCCTGTCTTATTCCCTAATAGTAGATTAAGTATCACACACTTTCATTGGGACTTCTATGAAAACCTTCCTGAACACATTGGACAAACTCTATCCCGTCTAATCCTTTTACAGTATGTGTGTCCCAGTCAGTACATGGAAAGTTAAAGTCACCTACTGTAACAAGCTTATGCTTCTTGCAACTGTGTGCGATCTTTTTACAAATTTGTTCCTCCAAATTCCTAGGACTGTTGAGTGGTCTGTAATATAGCCATATTAACATGGTCATGCCTTCCTTATTACTCAGTTCCACCCGTAACACCTCACTAAGACTAAGTTCTCCAGTCTGTCCAGACATTTTCCCTGAACAGAAACATCATCCTTCCCACTCAGTCGCATCTAAAGCAACTGAGCCCCAGAGTATTGAGCTGCTGGTCCTGCCCCTTCTGCAACCTAATCTTATTAATGGCTACAATATCATATCAAGTGTTGATCTGTACCTTGAGCTCATCTGCCTTTCTTACAATACTTATTACATTGAAGTATATGCAGCCCGGGATATTAGTTGCACCATGCTCAACCTTTTGGTTCCTGACTTTGTCAGAGTTCTTCACAACATGTCTCCACAACCTCTTCACTGACTGTTCTGGCAGTCTGGTTTCCATCCCCCTGCAACTCTAGTTTAAACCCCACAGTGTAATACTAACAAACTTTCCTTCTAGAATATTAGTCCCCTCCAGTTCAGATGCAAACCAGCTCTTCTGTACAGATCCCACCTTCCTGGGAAGAGAGTCCAATGATCCAAAAATCTTTGCCCTCCCTCCTATAGTAACTCCTCAGCCATGTGTTAAACTGTATAATCTTCCTATTTCTGGCCTCTCTAGCACGTGGCATTGGGTAGCAATCCTGAGATCACAGCCCAGAAGGTCCTGCCCTTTAATTCAGCACCTAACTCCCCGAACTCCCTTTGTATAACCTTGTCTTTCTTCCTACCAATGTCATTGGAATCTACATGAACCACAACCTCTGGCTACTTACTCTCCCACTTATGAATGCTGAGTTCTCATTCTCGTCCACAGAACCTCTTTTCTGTTCCCCCAAACTAACAAATACCCATACCCTATCACCACAGCTTGTCTTTTCTCCTACCTTACCTTCTGAGTCACAGAGTCAAACTCAATGCCAGAGACTTGACAGGTGTGACTTTCCTCTGCTAGGTCATCTCTCCCCCCCACTGTCACTAATTTCCTGTGTCCTGCACCTTGGGTGTAACTACCTCTCTGTATGCCCTATTACTCCCTCAGCCTTCCAAATGATACGGAGTTCATCCTGTCCAGCCCCAGTTCCTTAATGCAGATTGTTAGAAGCTTCAGCTGGATGTACTTCTCGCAGTTTTAGTCGTCAGGGACACTGGAGGTCTCCTTGCCTTCCCACGTCCTGCAAGAGGAGCGGTCAGCTATCCTGTCTGATATCTCCACTGTTCAAAGCAAATATAAAGAAGGAGAAAACGTGTATTCTCAGTATGTGAGATAACATCTAATGAAAGATTGTCAACTGCTAATATTAATCTCCTTCACCACAGATGCTACTTCACTTGCAAGAATATTCCCATTGTTTCCCATTATCTTTCATATTTCCAGTATCTGCAGATTTTGGCTTTCTTATCATAAATAAAAGTAGGCTATGCAGTCCTGTGCAAAAGTCTTGGGCACCCTAGATTTTTTAGATAAATTCTGTTTTAGATGTTTATATTTTGTCTTCTCCATTAGTATGATAGTAGAGACAAGAGCAAATTTTAGATACCCATTCTTTTTTCCAAAATTTTAATGTTACAGTGAAATTTTTGTATTTCGTTCAAGAAAGTCATATTTAGTAGATCACTTATCAAATAAAAATATGATTACTTTGTTGGTATGTAACTCAGTGCATAATTAAATAAAGATGACAGGTTCTAATGATCAATTATGAGTTGAATGAACTAAACTGGTTAACTGAAACAGGTGTTGGAGGAATCAAACTGGGTGAAGGACAGCTTAAAGGTGAGCATGTGGCCCATGTGACAGTTTAACCTTCAAATCATCAATACTTATACCATGGAAGAGTGAGCATAGCAACAAAAGTTGTCATCCAGTATCAGCAAGGTCTCTTCCCAAGCAGAAATTTTGCGGCAGACAGGAGCTTCAAGATGAGCTATCCAAGCTCTTCTGAAGAAGCACAAAGAAACAGGCAATTGATGAGGACCAGAAGTACAGTGGCCAGCCATGAAAACTGAGTGCGGCAGATGAGAGATACATCAAATTGATTTCCCTTCTAAATCAGAAGATGTCTATCACTGCTATCAACTCTGAACTCACAGAAACCACTAGAACCCAAGTACACCCCTCTACAGTCCAGGGAACTCTTGTCAAAAGTCATCTTCATGGAAAAGTTGCTGCTGAAAAGCCATTCCTCCGAAGTGGAAACAAAGCCAAAAGACTCACCTACCAGGGTGCTGAACAATGGCAGCAAATACTCTGGACTGAATTGTCAAACTTTGAAATTTTTGGCTCAAACAGGGGGCCAAAAATTTAACCATAGAAGAGCTGGAGAGTGCTACATGGATGAGTGTCTGCAGCCAATAGTGAAGGATGGTGGAGGTTCCCTGCGAGTTTGGGGCTGCAGTTCTGCAAATGGAGTTAATAATCTGGTTAGAATTAATGGAATCCTCAATGTTGATAAGTAAAAGCAGATTCTCATCCGTTGTGTAATAACATCAGGGAGGTGCCTGATCAGTCCCAACTTCATTTTGCAGCAGAACAATGACCCTAAACACATGACCACGGTCATGATCTATCTTCAGTAAGAAGACCAAAGCGAGGAGCAGGCGGGGAGAGGATGTCTGCAACAGATGGCATGTCCTCCACAGAGCCCTGATCTCAACATCATCAAGGTTGTATGAGATTATCTGGAGAGACAAGAAAACGAGACAACCAGAATCTGCCAAAGAACTGTGGCAAGTTCTTCAAAATGCTTGGAATAAACTACCAGCTGATTTTCTCATAAAACTGCATAACAGTGTAGCTGAGAGAATTTTAGAGACAAAGGATGGTCACAACAAATATTGATATTTATTTTTTTTTACTATTTACTGCTCTTTATAGCAAATTTTTTGATGTTCAGAAACTTTCATTATTTTTGAAAATTCCCCAGAATTTTTTTTTGACTTTTGCACAGTACTCTATACAGTCATTCAAGTGAGCTCTGCAATTTAATAACATCTTCACTAAGCCAAGATCTCATCCATTTTATTAGTCAAAACACCATTTCTCTTGAGTGTCCTTAAATCCATGGTTCTAGCCCTCTAATATACTCAGTTCTCCATTGAGAATTTCATTAGGCCACAAGACATGGAAGCAGAGTCAGACCGTAGTCTGCTCCACCATTTCATTATGGCTGATTTATTATCCCCTTCAACCCCATTTTCCTGTCTTCTCCCTCTAACCTTTGATGACATTACTAATCAAAAACCTATCAAACTCCACCTAATGAATTGACCCCTACAGCCATTTGTGGCAATGAATTCTATTGACTCACCACACTCTGGATAAAGAAAATCCTCCTCATTTCTGTTCTAAAGGAATGGAAGTTTACATTTCTGTAAAAATTTCTCCTTGTCTTGAGTTGTAAAGAACCAACCTTCTAGCTGAATTTATTTCCCATAAAGATCTCTCCATTGTAGTTCTGTAACCTTTTGGCTTTTGTTCTTTCAATCTCTGTCTTCTGTGTTTCGCTGTGATCAACTGTCCTCCTCAGGAACTTAGTGGGGGGAAATAAACTGTTGCTATTTCAGATCAAAACCCTGCATCAGGATTTATTCCCATATCTGTAGTGTCTTGTGTTGGCAGAATCATTCTGTTACCGAGATTCCAAGACTAAGGTGTGTTCTTGTTTAGAGACCAAAATTGTGCACAGTGTTTTTATATGTGATCTCTTCAAATCTTTTGTCATCTCAGGGCTACCTTAACTTTGTTCTCCAACCCCTTTGTGATCTACCTCAGCACTTAAGACCCAGTGGGTCAGATTTTTTTTTGTGGTTAACACTTAATTATCCTTTGAGCTCAGGCTATGGAAAGTGGAACCTGGACACAAACCATTTGGCAGTTAGATCATCTTTCATCTACCTCCAGCCTTTTTCTTAACGAGTTTGTACGTTGTCCCTGTGACTATGGTGGTTTCCTCCCACATTGCTAAGATATACTTTTAGGATTATTGAGTTGTGGATATGCTATGTTGGCACTGGAAAGCATAGTGACACTTGAGGGCTGCTCCCATCACATCAAGTTCAGGTTTAGTCATAGTCATACTTTATTGATCCCGGGGGAAATTGGTTTTCATTACAGTTGCACCATAACTAATAAATAGTAATAGAACCATAAATAGTTAAATAGTAATATGTAAATTATGCCGGTAAATTATGAAATAAGTCCAGGACCAGCCTATATTGGCTCAGGGTGTCTGACCTTCCAAGGGAGGAGTTGTAAAGTTTGATGGCCACAGGCAGGAATGACTTCCTATGACGCTCTGTGTTGCATCTCGGTGGAATTAGTCTCTGGCTGAATGTACTCCTGTGCCCACCCAGTACATTATATAGTGGATGGGAGACATTGTCCAAGATGGCATGCAACTTAGACAGCATCCTCTTTTCAGACACCACCGTGAAAGAGTCCAGTTCCATCCCCACAGCATCACTGGCCTTACGAATGACCCACAACATCACTGGCCTTACAAAGGTTTGATTGCCATTCAACCATACATAAGAATACAGCCAAATGAAATAGTTCCTCCATGGCCAAGATGCAAAACACAGTACCATCAATCACGTGCATGACATAACACATCTGTCTGTCTATCTATATCACAGTCCATCCTCGGACTGTTGGTCATTGATGCAAACTGTACATTTCTCTGTATGTTTTGATGTATGTGTGACAAATAAAGCTAATCTCTCTTATTCTGAAAGTTATATTTTCTTGGTCTGGATTATGTGGCCCGGAGTGCCACATTTTCTTGGAGTAAAGAAGTTTCTCCTGGATTGTTTCTCTTCTGAAATCATTTGTGACAATCACCAGTATCATTAGTGACAATGCAGTTCTGATTTTGTCTGTAAATGGAAATATCTCTATCTTTATGGAACTCTTTAATAACCTAAAAGACCACTTAGAAATTTATGTTCCCAGTGTTGAAGTGGGAGCCTGGAATACAGACACACAGATCCTGTTGATATTAACATTGATAACCTGCAGACACTGGTTGACGAATCAAATCCACAGCAATTGCCAAAATGGTTAGAAAGCATCCCTTTCTACAGTAAAGCTTCTTGTGTTATGAGAATTTGCTTCTCTTAACAGAATCAACTCATGTTATCCTTTCAGTCAGTCAGCCAGCCAGCATGAAGTTATCAGGAGAATTTATATTCTGCTGTGATTCTAAAAGGAAGTTAACTGAAAGGGTTTCAGTCCAAATCAGATTATCACATATTTGCTCAGTTCAAGAAAGTGACTGTTAAATTGAATATATATACAAGGTCTCAACCTAAAATACCGTCTCTTTTATTCTTCTCCATGGAAGCTACCTGACCTGCTGAATTAAGCAACACTAACCAACATTTTGTGTGTGTAACTTTGGATTTCCTGCATCTGCAGAATTGCGTGTTTATAATAATCTCACATTATTGTTCACATTTTCCAGTTTAAAGCTGTGTGATTTTAATTATCAAAATGGGTTTAATGATCAAAATATGGGCCTTTAGATTTAACTGCAGCATTATTTCTTCACAACTCTGACATAACCTTTAAAAACTTGATTGCTGACATTGGATTGATATTTCTGTTTTGCTGAATATACTGGTTATTTCTGTATCCGATCTTGTGATTGTGTTAATCTTTTAATTTTAAAGCTCTGACTTGCAGTTCACAATTGCTAAGATTTTCATGTTTCTTTGAACAGGTTAATGTTTAGGGTGTTGTTCTTAAGAATCTTTTGAAAATTAGATTATTAGCATCAAGGTCAATAATGGATATCCTCAGTGTTGCTGAATTCAGCAACACTTAACCAACATTTTGTGTGTGTTATTTTGGATTTCCAGCATCTGCTCTGCACCAATGTACAGGATATAACCTAATCTGAGGGATGGAGAAAATTTTCTTAAGCCACCTAGGCTCAAGGAATTGATGGATTTGTAGCTAAATTTGTGGATGAAGCTTTGGTAGGCAGAGGGGCTGGTGGTGTTGAGGAAGCAGGGAAACTGCAGAAGAATTTAGATAGATTAGGAGAATGGGCCAAGTCATTGAGTACATTTAGAGGTTGGCAGGTTCTTGATTAATCACTGCATCAAAGGGGAGAAAGCAGAAAAATGGGGTGGAGAGAGAAAAGAAGTCAACCATGATGGAATGGCAGAACAGGCTCAATGGGCCAAGTGGCCTTATTCTGCTCCTATGTCTTAGGGACAGCTTGTATTATCAGGTTCAAAGACTGCTAACCCATTATTATATGACCACTGAACTTGTATAATAAGATGCTCTTGTCCTGTTCATCTACCTCGTTATGGTTTGCACCTTATTATCTGCCTGCATCTCATTTCTCTGTAGCAGTTTATTCTGCATTCTGTTAATATTTCACCTTGTATTATCTCAATGTATTAATCTGCATGGATGACGTGCAAAATGAGGTTTTCCACTGTGTGTCATTAAGTATGAGAATTATAAACCAGTTATAAACCAGCGATATTAAACTTGATTCTGATTCATTTTACCAAACAATTGTCTTTCAGAGGCAAGAAAGGAAAGCTGATCGGTCATTGCTGGAGATGGAGAAAAGGGTAAGCTTCAGTTAAATGTACTACATTCATAATGAAGATCTGTTAGAGTATAAGTGATAATTAAAACAAAATTGTGAAGCTATTTTTATTAATTTTGTTACGTATTAAATTGGACAGCAATGTTTTAGCAACTATTTGAGTTTCTGAATAAGTATCCAATTTGGAAACTCTTCTGGCCAAATAGCTGAAATACTTCACCTGATTGTTTTAAGCAAATCCAAAACAGCCCAAACCCTGTACTTCTATCATTGTTTTTCTTTTATGTACAAGACTGCTGTAAATCCTCATCGGATCTTGGGCTGATTAAACACCATGTCATTCAACACTAAAACTTGAATTTGAACTGAAGTTTAAAAACCTAAAATAAAAATGGAGACTGCTGAAAATACTCAGCAGGTCAACCAGTGTGCACATAGTAAAAGGGAATGGCATGGTAGTGTAGCGGTCGGTATACACTCTATAGTGCCAGCGATCAGTGATTGGGGTTCACTTCCACTGCTGCCTGTAAGGAGTTGTATATTTTCCCTGTGACCACATAGGTTTCCTTCACATTGACGCAAACTGTGTATTTCACTGTGTATTTCACTGTATATTTCAATATTCATGTAACAAATAAAGCTAATCTTTATTCTTAGAATTACATTTCAGGTCAATGGCCTATAAGAGTTTTTAAGCATTCTTTTTATTGTGTTTTTTTAGCTCCTTGAATAATAAGAAATAGCATAAGCCATGTGACGATATTTTCAAGAAAGAGTTAACATCAATTCAATGACAGATGACCAAATGTTTGGTCAGAAATTTTAAGCAGTATTTTCAAGGACAGAAGAGAATCGACATTCCAAATTACCCCCTGTAATTAGTTCAACACATCCAAATTCAGAGAACCACCACATGAACATCATACATACATCTGAGGAACTGAAATGAATAATTCTTTTCAGGAAGGAGTATGAGGGTGTTATATTTCTGAAAGAGGCTTGAGAAATAAAAGGCTCAGAGTGACAATTTTCCATTATTCATCAGGAAAGAAGAGCGCTGGAGAGGAAAATCGCTGAAATGGAGGAGGAGCTCAAGGTAAAGATCACTCCAGTGTTGTACAGATCTCTGGTTATAAAACTCCATTTAAATGGCAAAACCTATTTTTAAAATGATGGCATTCTTTTCAGAACAAGTAAAGTTGCTATTTTTACCTTAACTTTTGATGTGTAATGGTGCAGTAAATTGTTAATGACTGCACACAAATAAAATTCAAGTGTTTAGATTAGTAAATGTTTTGCGAATGATTCATAGTGGAATAACATTAGGGAATTTTTGCTAATAAGCTCAGACTGCAAAGATCTAACTTAATTTGATGTGGAAGAACTCAGGCTTTAATAACAATTTGTAGATAAATTACTTAAGTTGAAAAAATAATTCCTAGTTTAGCTACAATAATATGCCACATGAATTTGTATTAATATGTCTGATATTGGAAAAGGAATTATATAATTGTTTTGACAAAATCTAAAAGCCCTGTTTTTTTTCCCTTGGTCCAGTTGCACACTTGGCACAGACATGCCTTAAAATCAAATGAGCATATTTGTATAATTATGTTAAAGATTTCCCTTTCAGTGGGTAAATTGGGGAAGTGATTTACTTATGCATAATGCAGTATTAAGTAGGGGTATGATTTCCTTGCATGTGGTGTCCATGAACTGAGCCAGCTTCATCCTGGGCACTAGCCTTTCCACCATTAAAACACATCTTCAGAAGGTGATGCCTCAAAAAAAAGGCATCCATCATTAAAGAGCATTTTGAAGGACAGAAGAGTGGACATTACAAATTATCCCTTGTAATCAGTTCAACACATCCAAGTTCAGAGAATCAGCACAAGAACAACATGCCTCATCACCCAGGACATGCCTTCTTCTCATTGCTACCATCGAGGAGGTGGTACAGGAGCCTGAAGACACAGACTCAATGTTTTAGGAACAGCTTCTTATCCTCTGCCATCAGATTTTTGAATGGGCAATTAACCCATGTACTCTGCCTCATTATTGTTTCTTTTTTTGCTCTCTTATTGCACTTGCTTAATTTTAAAATATATTTCTTATTGTAATTTATAGTTTTTATTATGCATGACTATATACTGCTGCAAAACAACGAATTTTGTGATATATGCTAGAGATTCTGATGACTAGATCATCTTGCATTGACTATACCATGCTATGGTACAATTCTGACTTGAATTCCGTCATCTTCCTTGATGGTACAGGGCTCTATTAAAAATATTTTATATTTTGATGTTTGTTCAGTTTTAATGTTACTCTTCTTTGTCATCCTGTGAAACCATGGTCTTTATTTGCATTTTAAGTCTTGTTCTGCATTTTTGACTCTATTTGGGAGGAGAAGTGATTTTACATATGCATCTAATTCGTAAATTCTCAGTTGGATATAGGTTGGGATTGAGGAATCTTTTGTAGAGTGTTCAGGGATACTGCTACTCTGCTTCAAGCAGCATGTCTATATGCCTTCTCTTATTTACAGGATCTCAATTGACTTAGCAATCTTTATTTTATCACTGCCTTCATTGGATATCATGTTTAGATTTTCCAACAAGTGTTTCTGTCCTTTGAGTAGATGGTAGCAATTGTTTGCTTGTGGATATGTCACTGACATGCATTCTGTTCTTGAGGACAAGTTGTAAAGATGTAAACTTTTACTGGTCTGCTCAGTTCTTTATTCAAAAACTCCCTATCTGACAACATTAAAACTCCAAGATACTTCCAGTGTTCAGTGGTTCTGATGAGGTTGTGTCTGCTGATTTAGACTTTTCAGCAAGCGAAACACAGTTTTCCAGCATTTGATGAGTTGTTCTCTCGTTGAATCTTGTTTTCCAGTGAGATTCCTCATTCTGTCATCACAGACCACTCATGCTTGTAATCTCACAGGATCTTTCTTCATCTTGGGAATCAGTGTAGAGACCAAGGTTGAAATATCCTTACCTGGGTGTAGATCTCAGAACTAGACAATGCTCCATGTTTGTTCTTAAAAGTCCTGTGTAATTTCAGCAAGGCTTTTGTACTCCTATTCCTCCTCAGTGAAGTATAGAATTCTATTTGTCTTCCTTTTACTCATGTATCTTCATTGAGTTCTTTTCGTGTTTGTGCCAACTATTCATCACAATCTTTAATCAGTCAGTTTAGCTGTAATCACTTGTCCATGTGATTAGGGTTTGCTGCTGATGCACCCCTATGTGAAAATGGAAGTTGGTCGTTCATTCCTTTAGAATATACACTTAGTGACCACTTTATTAGGTACAGGAGCAGAACGTGTTGTTCATTCAGAGATGTTCTTCTACACACCACTATTGTAACACGTGATTATTTGACTTGCTGTCACCTTCCTGTCAGCTTGAGCTAGTCTGGCCATCCTCCCCCAGCCTCTGTCATTAACAAGGTCACAGAACTGCCACTCACTGGATGTTTTTATATTTTTTGCACATTCTCTGTAAACTGACTTGTGTATGAAAATCCGAGGAGATCAGTTTTTGAGATACTCAAACCATCCTGTTTGGCATCAACAATCATTCCATGGTCAAAGTGACTTAGATCACATTTCTTCCCCAGTCCAATGTTTTGTCTGGGAAACAAGTCTTGCAGACATGAACCTTTTAGCAGGTCTGATAGCTTTTGTGAATTGAATTGCTGCCACATGATTGGCTGATTAGATGGTAGGTACATTTGCTCATTAATGCAAATAAAATAGCCATTGAGAATAGAACAGTTCAGATTCATCACATGTTCATCAAAGCAGACAGTGAAATTCATTATTTACATGAACAACCAACACAACCCAAGGATGTGCTTGGGGCAGCCAGCAAGTGTTGCTAAACATTCCGGCATCAACATAGCATGCCCATAATGTACCGTAGAACAACACAAGCAACAATGGCAGCAGAATAACAAAACAGCAACAGCAAAATAAGCCCCTTTTCCTCACTCCCATCCACTCACGCACAGTCATCATCCTCAAACCCCAGGACAGGTCGCCTCCGGTGTCCTTAGATCTCAGACTTGCAGTCACAAACTTGTCTTCTGGCTTTAGTTATGAATCCTGATTGCAGTGTACCAATCTGGAAGAGGAGAAGATACAATGGAATGTTAAAAATACCCTAATCGTGATCATCTCACTGCTGATAGTTAAGATCTTTTCGGCCAGCACAAGAACAGGCCCTTCAACCCATCATGCACTGAACATGATTCCAAACATTCTGTCTGCTCGCACAGCCTCCATTTACCTCCGTTCCCTACCAGTTCAGCTATCTTTCTGAATACTACAATGTTTTGTTTCTGCCATGTTCCAGGAACTTACTCCTGTATTAAAAGAAAAATTTACCTTGCAAATCTCCTTTAAACTTTGCTCCTCACCCCCTAAGTGCATTCCCTGTAACTGTGAACCTGAACATAATGAATATAAACACACAAGATTAGCTTATATAAATCATTTCAGTTTTAATTTGACTCTTGAGGGGACAATCTTGTCGTTATTATTATCATAGCAATTATAATGACATACAGAAACCCTCACAGCGATAAATCTTTCAATAGTATTTTTGTCAGTTCACTACAAGTAGTGGATTAGTGTGGTTGGTTTAACATGACTATTTTCTCAAACTATATCTAATTGATAGCCTTACAATAATCTTCCATAACAAACACATTGCGCGTTGTTTGTCAGTCTTTGTTTATAGTTTTTCAGAAATTCTATCGTATTTCAATTTCCTGTAAGTGCCTGCAAGAAAATTAAACTCAAGGTAGTATATAGTAACATATACGTACTTTGATAATAAGTTTACTTTGATCTTTGAGGATGTCAGAGTTTGATATGATTTAAAATTGAGCTAATCCAAATGAAAATCTAACTTTTACTGCTTGTTTAAATCCTCTGCCATCAGCATCTTCTGGCAAGGTAAGGGTGCGGTTATCATTACTGAAGCCAGAATCACCAAAAGAAAATTACCACTACAAAAACCATTAGACATGTGGTTTTCTGAAACCTCTCTCCGTCCTTTAACACTTGAGTTCTTGCCTGGATCACTTTGCTTGCATTAGTTCTGGAGAAGCTTTGCAGCCCTCAGGGCAGTTATTTTTTTCACACTTCAATGTTGTATTGCTGCTATCAATCACCTCTCCCAGAATCTTAGTGATTGGAGTAACAACGATGTTGAAACAACATCATCATTTCTCCTAAGCCGTGCACCTTCTGAATTTGATTACCTTCTCTTTCTTCATTGTTTTCAGCCTGCATTTGACGACCTATCTCAGACACCATCTTCATCAGCAGAGCAGCAGTTCTAAAAGGCCCACCATTTTAAGATGCTAACGCAAGACTCATAAACCTGGCTTATCTTTAAACCTTGAAGTCAAAAATATCTCTTAAGAGGTATCATGCGTTGGCTGTATTGTACAGTAATTTTGTTGAATATTGGTGGTCTTGAATTATTAACATCTTCCCTCCCAATATTAATAGATGCAGAATTGAGACCCAGTTTGAAGATCACTTTTGACAATTGTATGGACTCATTGTTCAGGCTGAAAATGCCTTGATTGGAATGGATATGTCCACCATACATAGACTCTTGAAAAGGCTGTGGAGCAACTTATTTTCAGTGGCTGTGTAATTTGTCCTTGTCTATGCATCAGCAGCTTGAGTAAAGTCAAGAACAGTATCCCAATACAGACAAAAATTTGATGGAACTTAGCAGGTCAAGCAGCATCTGTGGAGGGGAATAAATAGTCGATATTTCAGGCCAAGACCTGTCATTTGGACAGGAAAGGAAAGGAGAAGAACCTCTGGATTTCCAGCATCTGCAGAATTTGTTGTGTTTATCCCATTACACATCAGTACAGGATATACAGAAAGACCAATTCACACAAGCAATCAAGATTTCCAGCATCTGCAGAACCTCTTGTAAGCTATCTTGGGTGGTTTAAGATGTTGCATTGAAATGAATTCCAAGAAACATTTTGAAGGTCTGAAAGATCTGAAGACAGATGGGCGTAAAAAAAAACAAATTATCGAGCCTGGGGTCAACGATGCTGAAGGGATGATGGCAAATGGATGAGTGAATCATCACATCTTGAAGCTGGAGAAAGTTACAGATCCCTGGAGGCATTTGAAACCAAGGTTATAATTTTCATAGATTCAGAGTATGGGAACAAGCTGTCTTGATCATGCCAACTAAGATTCCCATTCAAGCTAGTCTCCTATTGGCCCATGTCCCTTTTAATCTTTCCTCTCCATGTACCTGTCCAACTGTCTTTTTAAATGCTGCTATTGTACTTGCCTTAACAACTTGCTCTGGAGGCTTGTTCCGTATACCAACCGCCACTTGCATGAAGAAGTTGCCCCTCGGGTCCTTTATAAATCTTGCCCCAGTCACCCTAAACATATGCCCTCCAGTTCTTGATTACCCGACACCAGAAAAAAGACTGTATTCACCCCATGTTCCTCATGATTTTCTATACGTCTATAAGGTCATCCCTCAGTTTCCAACATTCCATGGAAAAAAGGTCCCAACCTGCTTGACTTCTGTCCCATAACTTGGCCCTTTGTATCCCAGTAACATCCTTGTACATCTCCCTGACACCCTTCACCTGTCCAGTGCCCTAATCAAGCAGGGTGCACCAAATGATTTCAACTATTGTACAAGCAACACACACAAAATGCTGGAGGAACTAAGCAGACCAGGCAGCATCTATGGAAAAGAGTACAGTTGACATTACGAGCTGATACCTTTCATCAGGGCATATTTCAAAGTTGCTCATTTCTGCTATTTTGCCTGTTAAATGCCTTGCCCTGTCCCTCCCCTTTGACCCCTAAATGCTGGCAGTAATTTCTTGGCTTTTATCCACTCCTGTGTCATCATTTAAGTTTGGTGGAATGGGCATATGCATTCAATTTGACCTGAAAGCTAGATATTATATTGTCATTGTACCTTTTGGGAAATCAAAAATTTTGTTGCCACTGAAGTTCAGTCATAAATTCACAGCCCAGATGTCGATGGAAATTTTCTAATCATAATTCATATCAAAATGGATAGATATTGAGTACCAGAAAATAGATGTTGTAATAATACAAGTTTGAGTTACTTTACTCGATGCTTCTTTATGAAGAGAATCCTAAGGCCTGTGTCATTGTACCAAGTGGAAAATGGGCACTGAATTATCATTTTATTAACTTTTTTCTTGTGCGTGCTTCTCATTCTGCTTTCCAATTCTGTTTCTTGTTGTGTTTTGATCCCTGCAGAACCCGCAGCAAGTAAATCAGATTCAGACTCTGAGGCAGTTAAATGAGCGACTACTGGCTGAGAATAGGGCTCTGACCAGAGTGGTCATCAAGCTTTCTGAATCCTATAGGCAGCTGCAGGCTGTGGATTTGTAGCATCTTTTCTTTTCTTCATTGCTACTGCCCTTCGCAGCCAGGCAGGTGTTAAACTTTGGTTAGCTTTCTAGTCCCATTTTCGCTCTTGTTTTGGGCGAGAACTGTTTTTTTTGCTAAATTGCTTCATCTAAAACTGTGGAATGCAAATGTCTCGCTTTTTTTTTTGTTTCAGAGTTGGGCAGTTCTACATGACTTGTACGTATTTGTGCTGCTGCTAATGTGATTTCCCCTTTGTCACTGTGCTCCAGTGTTCTGTTGTGAGAAATTTCTCCAGTGTTACAGTATACAAGTAGGCGATGTCTGGTTGAACGGAGCCTGCAAACTTGCAAAGAATCAGTCTGGTGTTGCGTTAATCAGAAGATGGTTGTTAACCACAGCCAATACAAACTGCATGGCTTTTTAACTGCACTTGGGATTGGTGTGAACACTTAAACTCTGCTGCTTGGCTTTCCTGTCAGTTCACTTATAGCTAAAATGATTCATGAACCTCCTTGTTACTCTTTTTTATGCACTGTTTATTTGTGTAGTTGATAGTAATTCTGTCTTTGCACTGTACTACTGCTGAACATATTTCACATCATAAGTTAGTGATGATAAACCTGATTCTGATGGTACAGAAATACAATAAAACTCCTATAATGTGATCCACTTACATGGAACAGTACAGACTCTTGGGGCCTATGATTTTGTGCCGACCTAACCTACTCTAAGGTCAATCTAAAACATCCCTCCTACGTAGCCCTCCAACTTTTCTATCATCCATATGCCCATCTAAGAGTTTCTTAAATGCCCCTAATATATCCACCTCTATGATCCTCCCTGGCCGGGTGTTCCACACACTCACCACTCTATGTAAAGAATTTACCTCTGACATCCCCCCCATCCTGCCTTATTCTTTCCTCCAATCACCTTAAAATTCTGCCCCCTTGCATTAATCTTTCCCACTTAGGGGTAAAATGTCTCTGGCTGGCCACTCATTCTGTGCCTCTTATCATCTTGTGCATCTCCATCAAGTCACCTCTCATCTCAATTGTTGGAATTCAGTTGAGGGCACAATGATAGTGTAGTGGTTAGTGCGACACTATTACAGCTCAGGGAGTTCAATCCACTGTCCTCTCTAAGAAGTTTGTACTTCCCATGAGCACATGGTTTTCCTCTGGGTGTTCCAGTTTTCTCCCACAGCCCAAGATATGCCAGTTAACAGGTTAATTGGTCATTGTAAGTTGTCCTGTGATTAGGCTAGGGTTAATCAGGGGTGGGTGGACAGAGTGGCGCAACCTCTAAACAGATAAATAAATTCCCTATGCTTCAAAACCTAGTTCACTGGGCCATGTCACTTGTGCGTGCTTGTGCACACACACACGTTACCATGTTACACGTGTACACGTTTCCTTCAGTTGTTGCGCTTCTTTTAAACTTGGAAATGTACAATAGTGAATGAAGAATGTATTAATGTGAGTAAAAGCCAATAATGGCAAAAGTATGCCATTTGTTACAGGGGTTGGCACAACATCAGAGGACCTGTACTGTTCTAAATTCTACATTCTCTGTGCCTTGAATTTGCTCCTGGAGCACCAGAAGGATTAAAATCTTCTCTGAGAAGGAAACTACATTTATATGTCATCCTCTTTTTTTTTTTCTTTGCAAACTAATGGTGGGGCGACCATCTGCAAGCCATAAAACATGCGTGGGGGGGTAAGAGTGAGTTAACTGTTAGGGTTAATAATGTTTCATCAGATCCAGGAAAGCTTAAATGTTGAGGTGTGTTTTAATTGCAGAGAAAGTAGAAGGGTAGGGAGAGCAAAGAATATTTGTGAAAGAGAGGAATTCTCTGATACAAATACTGGTGATGAGAGAAGCAATCAAGTTTTTCACCTGTATCACATTACTTGTTTGTGTGTCAATAGACTTGAGAACACAAGTGGTTCTTCGCATATTGAATATCCAGACTGATGCACACAAAATGCTGGAGGAACTCAGCAGGTTGGGCAACATCTCTGGAGGGGCATAAACAGTCGATATTTCAGGCTGAGACCCTTCATCAGGACCTGAGAGACTTGAGATGACGTGAAGGCTTGTTAATCCCAATTGATGGTTAGAGGAGATGTGGTTATAAGGTGAATAACAAGAGTAGGTGGAAGAGGGTGAACAAAAGTAAGATTGGAATTGTGAGATGGGAAACTTCCTGGTTGCTGAATATTTTAATTGGAAACAATGCTGTATGAGTAAGGGTGTTAAAGGTTACAGGGAGAAGCAAGAGAAAGGGGATGGGGGGAAAATATATCAGCCATGATTAAATGGTCGAGCAGACTCCATAGGCCAAATGGCCTTATTCTGTTCCTGTGCTTTATGGTCTTTTGGAAATTGTTTTTATACCTGAGGCACAAGTAAGACTGCTGGTGCTGAGCCTCCACCTTGGGCTGCGCAGGCCTGTTGATGACGGTCACCCTGATAGGACACAGGAGTACAGAAGTTGGGATGTTATGTTAAAGTTATATAAGACATTGGTGAGGCTAAATTTGGAGTATTGTGTCCAGTTCTGGTCCCTATCCTACAGGAAAGATATTAATCAGATGGAAAGAGTGCGGAGAAAATTTACAAGAAAATTTATAAATTTACAAGGACTTGAGGACCTGAGTTATCAGGAAGGGTTGAATAGGTTAGGACCTTTTTCCCTAGAGCATAGGAGAATAAGGGGAGGTTTGATGGAGGTATATAAAATTATGAGGGCTATTGGTAGCAAGCAGACTTTTCCACCAAGGTTGAGTGAAACTAGAATTAGAGATCATAGGTTAAGATTAGAATTAGGTGAAATATTGAGGAATATAGGACAGGAATATAACTTCTCACAATTGAAGAAATACTCTGCCTTTCTGTTATGGATGCCAGTGAATGACATCCCATTTTTCCCACATTATTCCAACTACTACATTCTCACCCACACAGTCAGCTTGTCCCCTTCAAGCCTCTTCATATTCTGGTTTGGTATCATAGGCAGGGTTTCAAATGTACTTTTTCTTCTCAGCCAGATCATTGACTTAGATTGTGTGTAGCTGAGGCCCAACCACTGATCCCTGTGGTACATATTAGTCACTGCCTGTCATTCTGAGAAGGGTCTGTTTATCTCTTTTCTTTGCTTCCTGTTTAGATTAGCAATTCTCAATCCCAATTGATGCACTACTCTCTGTTTTGATGGCTGTAACCTTGATAATCCAACCTCTTGTGAAGGACCTTAAGAAATCCAAATTGACCGCATGCACTCATTTCCTTTGTTTGTTAGTTATAGTACAGTACAGCACAGGAACAGCCTTTTGGCTCACAATGATGTGCTAAACTAAATAAATTTATAATCAAATGCCCAACTAAACTAATCCCTTCTGCCTACACAATATTCATATACCTTCCACCTCCCTCACTCGGATGAGGAAATTAAATGCAGCATCTCCAAGTTTGCGGATGACACGAAGCTGGGTGGCAGTGTTAGCTGTGAGGAGGATGCAGGGTGACTTGGATAGGTTGGGTGAGTGGGCAAATTCATGGCAGATGCAATTTAATGTGGATAAATGTGAAGTTATCCACTTTGGTGGCAAGAATAGGAAAACAGATTATTTTCTGAATGGTGGCCGATTAGGAAAAGGGGAGGCGCAACGAGACCTGGGTGTCATTATACACCAGTCATTGAAAATGGGCATGCAGGTACAGCAGGCGGTGAAAAAGGCGAATGGTATGCTGGCATTTATAGCAAGAGGATTCGAGTACAGGAGCAGGGAGGTACTACTACAGTTGTACAAGGCCTTGGTGAGACCACACCTGGAGTATTGTGTGCGGTTTTGGTCCCCTAATCTGAGGAAAGACATCCTTGCCATAGAGGGAGTACAAAGAAGGTTCACCAGATTGATTCCTGGGATGGCAGGACTTTCATATGAAGAAAGACTGGATGAACTGGGCTTGTACTCGTTGGAATTTAGAAGATTGAGGGGGGATCTGATTGAAACGTATAAGATCCTAAAGGGATTGGACAGGCTAGATGCAGGAAGATTGTTCCCGATGTTGGGGAAGTCCAGAACGAGGGGCCACAGTTTGAGGATAGAGGGGAAGCCTTTTAGGACCGAGATGAGGAAAAACTTCTTCACACAGAGAGTGGTGAATCTGTGGAATTCCCTGCCACAGGAAACAGTTGAGGCCAGTTCATTGGCTATATTTAAGAGGGAGTTAGATATGGCCCTTGTGGCTACGGGGATCAGGGGGTATGGAGGGAAGGCTGGGGCGGGGTTCTGAGTTGGATGATCAGCCATGATCATAATAAATGGCGGTGCAGGCTTGAAGGGCCGAATGGCCTACTCCTGCACCTATTTTCTATGTTTCTATGTTTCTATTCATATGCCTGTCTAAATATCTTTTAAAAGTACCTAATCTATCAGCCTCTACCACCAGCCCAGGCAGCACTTTCCAGGTGCCTACCATTCTCTGTTGCTCTCTTCAACAGAAGAGTCACATTTGCCTCCCTATAATCCAGCAAAGCACATGTTCTTGGTGCCCTTGGAACTGGCTTAGTGAATAATGGAGTGCATTTTCAAAGTTTAAAAGTTTCAAGTACATTTATTATGAAAGTACATATATTTCACTATATACTACCTTGAGATTGATTTTCTTGCTAGCTTTCACAGTAGAACAAAGAAATACAATAGAATCAATGAAAACTACAGACAAAGACTGACCAACAACCAATGTGCAAAAGAAGACAAATTCAAGAATAAATACAGTAAATAAATAATACTGAGACCAGGAATCCTTGAAAGTGAGTCGATAGATTGCGAAATCAGTTCATTGTTGGGGGTGAGTGAAATTGTTCATGCCAGTTCAGAACCTAATGGATGACAGATCTCCCCATCCCACTTTCAAATCTCTTACTATATCTTCTTTCAGTTGTCCTGACGAAGGGGCTCGGCCTGAAACGTCAACTGCTTCTTCTTATGGATGCTGTCTGGCCTGCTGTGTTTCACCAGCATTTTGTGTGTGTTGGATGAAGGGTAATGGCTGTGGATGCTGCGGCATTTTATTGATGCAAACAGCAACCAGTCAGCAATGGTTGAGTTAGAAATCATTACTGTTGGTGTTCTGCAGTGCCTCATGGACACTCAGTTCTGAACATCTAGCATAGCTCCATAAGGACTGTGCAATAGTGACTTCACCCAGTGCTGTTATGGATAGATGCACCTCCCAAGGATAGATTGTTGTGGACAAGTAGGTTCACCCTTGTATTGGTTCATTCACTGCCTGTTGCAGCACTCTGCAGATTAATTATACCCCCAGACTCTCTTAGCTCGTTTCTCTCTGACAGCCATCACATTCAGGAACCTGCTGCTCAGTTGATGGACATTGATGGATGTTCCTCTGCCTGAATACATTCTGTCCCCATTGCAAATAATGGTACCTCTTCCACATAGTGTTCATTATGGACCAGGATTGATTCATTAGCTGAGAGATGATTCTCCCACCAAGGCCAGGTGCTTCATGTGCACGGGAGCGAGCATCTTGTGCCCTTGTTTGACCTGATGCCATGAGACTTCTTCGGCTTCATTATATTCACTGCCACTGGCCCTACTGGGACAAGACTTGCTCAAGGATTGTGATGGACACTGTGCGCAGAGAATGATTCTGAGATTACTGTTGTTTCAGACTGTGGCTATTCTGTTGAGCCGCTGTTCCTATTTTACAGCAGTCCAGAGATACATAAAAGGGATGAAGTGGATGTTGTATATTTGGATTTCCAGAAGGCCTTTGACAAGGGGCAACACGAGGCTGTTTACCAAGCAAAGAGCCCGTGGCATTACAGGAAAGTTACTAACATGGTTAGAACATTGGCTGATTGGTAGGAGGCAGTGAGTAGGAATATAAGTATCTTTTCCTGGTTGGCTGACGGTGACTGGGGGTGTTCCGCAAGGGCCAGTGTTGGGACCACTTCTTTTTGTGCTGTATATCAATGATTGTAATGATGGAACAGATGGCTTTGTTACCAAGTTTCAAGATGATACGAAGATTGGTGGAGATTGCAGGTAGTGTTGAGGAAACAAGTAGGCTGCAGAATGACTTAGATGAGGAGAATGGGCAAGAAAGTAGCAAATTAAATACAACATTGGAAAATGTATGGTCATGCACTTTGAAGAAATAAATGTGCAGACTATTTTCTAAACGGAGAAAATCCAAAAATCTGAGATGCAAATGGACTTGGGAGTCCTTGTGCAGGTAGAGTTGGTGGTGAGGAAGGAAAATTCAATGACAGCATTCATTTCTAGAGGTCTAGAATACAAGACCGGGGGTGTGATGCTGAGGCTTTATAGCGCACTGGTGGGGCCTCAACTTGAGTATTGTGAACAGTTTTGGGGTCTTCATCTAAGAAAAGATTTGCTGGCATTGGAGAGGGTTCAGAGGAGGTTCACAAGAATGATTCTGGGAATGAAAGGGTTATCATATGAGGAAAGTTTGATAGCTCTTGGCCTGTACTCACTGGAATTTAGATGGATAAGGGGGAATCTCATTGAAACATTTTGAATATTGAAAAGCCTGGACAGGGTAGGTGTGGAAAGGATGTTTCCATGGTGGGGGAGTCTCAGACAAAAGGTCACAGCCTCAGGATAGTGGGGCATCCACTTAAAACAGAGATGCAGAGAAATTTCTTTAGCCAGAGGGTGGTGAATTTGTGGGATTTGTTACCAAGGCAGCTGTGGAGGTGGGTCGTTCAGTGTATTTAAGGCGGAGATTGATAGGTTCTTGATTGGCCATGGCATGAAAGGTTACGGGGAGTGGGGCTGATTGGGGGGGGGGGGCGGGGGAAGTGGATCAGCCATGAATGAATGGCAGAACAGATTCGATGGGCCAAATGATGTAATTCTGCTCATGTCTTATGGTCTTATAATGGGCCCAAAACTACTCACAATATTGTAAGTGTGGTCTGACTAATGCCTTATAAAGCCTCAGCATTACATCATTGCTCTTATATTTTAGTCCTCTCAAAATGAATGCTATCATTGCATTTGCCTTCCTTACCACCGACTCAACCTGCAAGTTAACCTGCATGAGGACTCAAGTCCCTTTGTACCTCTGATTTTCACATTTTCTTCCTGTTTAGAAAATAGTCCACGCCTTTATTCCTTCAACCAAAGTTCATGACCAGACACATCCTTACACTATGTTTCATCTGCCACTTCTTTGTCCATTCTCCTAATGTAAGTTCTTCTGCAGACTCCCTGCTTCCTCAACATTGCCTGCCTCCCCCACCTATCTTCATATCATCTGCAAACTTGGCAACAAAGTCATTAACTCTGTCATCCAAATCACTGACATGATGTGAAATGAAGCAGTTTCACTTCCGAGCCCTGCAGAAGACCACTTTCACCTGCAACCAACCAGAAAAGGCCCCATTTATTCCTACACTTTGACTCCAGCCAGTCAGCCAACCTTCTATCCATGCTAGTATCTGCAACAGCTAGTACCATGGTAGTAACTAGTACTTATAATATCATGGCCTCTTATCTTGCTAAGCAGCCTCATGTGCAACACCTTGTCAATGAGTTTCTGAAAATCCAAGTAAATAATATCCATTGATTCTCCTTCATCTATCTTGCTTATTTTCACAAAGAATTCCTAAAGATTTGTAAAGTAAGATTTCCCCTGACCTCGGCCTATTTTATCTTGTGCCACCAATTACCCTGAAACCTTATCCTTAATTATGGACTCCAATATCTTTCCAACCACTGAAGTCAGGTGAACTGGCCTATAATTTTCTCTCTTCTGCTCCTTTCCTTCTTAAAGAGTGGAGAAACATTTGCAATTTTCTAGTCCTCCAAAACCATGCATCCCCAATGCACTGATACTCACCCTGCTGGCTGCAGTGCTGTCCTGTCATCTGCCTGCCCTTTCTGACAGTCTGACTGCAAGCTGTCTTTGCTTTTTTACCATCTGTCCTATCCTGAGTCCCTTCATTCTGGTTCCCAGCCTCCTACCAAATTAGCTTCAACCCTCCCCAACAGCTCTAACAAACCTGCCCATTTGAATATTGGCCCCCCCCTCAGGTTCAGGTGCAACCCGTCCCTTTTGTACAGGTCGTACCTCCCCCAGAAGAGATGCCAATGATCCAAGAACCTGCCCCCAGCACCAGCTTCTCAGCCACGCATTTATCTGCCTCCTGTTTCTACCCTCACTGGTGCATGGCATAGGTAGCAATCCAAAATTACTACACAGCTTTCTGCCTAACTTTCTAAATTCTCTCTTCGGGGCCTCTTTGATTCTCCTTCCCATGTCACTGGTATCAATATGTACTAAGACATCTGGCTGTTCTCCCTTCCCCTCCAAAATGTTGTGGATGATATCTGAGACATCCCTGACCCTGACAGCTGGGAGGCTACGTTACCTTCTGGGTGTCCTGTTCATGTCCACAGAATCTCCTGTCTGTTCCTTTGATTATTGAGTCCCCTATTACTGCCACTCCCCTCTTCTCCCTCTTTCCCTTCTGCACCACGGACCCACACTCAGTGCCAGTAACCTGGTCTCCGTGGCATTCCCCTGGGAGTCCCACCTAAGAAAAAATGTGTGGTGTTGGAGAGGATACAGAGGAGGTTCACGAGAAAGATTCCTGGAATGTCCGAGGAGCGTTTGATGACTCTGGGCCTATACTCCGTGTTTAGAAGAATGAGGGTTTGGGACGGATGTAACTGAAACCTGTTGAATATTGAAAGGCTGAGATAGTGTGAATGTGAAGAGGATGTTTCCTATTGGGGGTGAGTCTCAGACCAGAGTGCATAGACTCAGAATAGAGGGTCATCTACTTAGAACAGAGATGAGGAACTTCTTTAGCCAGAGGGTAGCGAATCTGTGGAATTCATTGCCACAGATGGCTATGGAGACCAAGTTATTGAGTATATTTAAAACAGAAGTTGATGGATTCTTGATTAGTCAATGTGTCAAAGATTGAGAAGGCAGGAGAATGTGTTTGAGAGGGATAATAAATCGGCCTTGATGGTATGGTGGAGCAGACTGGAAGGGCGAAGTGGCCTAATTCTTTTCCAGTGTCTTGTGGTCTTATAGGAAGACTTTCCAAGGTTGAATGGGCCAAGAATGAACACAAGAAACAGGAGTAGGAGTTGGCTATCTAGTCTGTCGAGCCTGTACTGCCATTCAATGCAAGCGTGGCTTATCTGGCCATGGTCTCAGCTCCATCTCATTACGCATTACTCTTCATTCCCTTACTGTTTTAAAAGTCTAAATGTGCCTTAAATGTTCTTAATGAGGTCGCCTCTACTGCTTCCACAGATGCACTACTCTTGTGAAAGAGCAGTTCTTCCTCATCTCCATCCTAAATCTATGCCCCACGAATCTTGCGGCTATGTACCCTGGTGCTAGTTGAAAATAAAAACAAGCATTTTAATTTATCTTGTTCATATTATTTATCTTGTGTTATCTATTACTGGAATCTCATTTGCTGACACTATTTCCATATCCTACTATTGGGCACTTTCCTAATTCCTTTCAGTTACAGTCTCTGCTCCCTGCTGTGACTGATCCCTCCACATTCCAAAGTCTGAGAGCATTCTTCCTCTAATGTCCTTATTCTCCACCCCTAACTCTGCATTCATTCACTACAGCACCATCTCCAAGGGGCAGTTGAGTTAGCTGCCAGTCATTTGCTGTGCACGGTCTTTATATCAGTGTGCCAGATCCCTGTATCCATAAAGGTGTGGAGCTTGACTTGATCCATTTGTGTATTAATTTCAGACTATGGTCGCCTTGGAGATAAAGAGCACTGGAGCACAGAACCAAGCAATCAGGCCCATCTAGTCCATGCCAAACTATTATTCTGCCCAGTGCCATCAACTTGCACCATGGAACATAGCCCTCTATAACCTTCCCATTATTGTACTTGTCTAAGCTTGTATATTGAAATCAAATGCACATCCGCCAGTTCACTTCAAATAACAGCTCGTTCCGCACTCACTGAGTGAAGAAGCTTCCCGTCAGGTTCCCCTTAAACACTTCACTTTTCACCCTTAACCCACAACCTCCCGTTCTAGTCTCACTCAAACTCAATGGAAAAAGCCTTCTTGCATTTACCTAGCTATATCCCTCATAATTTTGTATACCTCTATCAAATCTCCTCTCATTCTTACATTCCAGAGTTCAAAATCCTAACCTATTCAACCCTTCCTTACAACTGAGATCCTCAAGTCTTGGCAACATCCTTGTAAATTCTCTTTGAACTCTTTCAATCTTACTGATATCTTTCCTGAAGGTTAGTGACCAGAACTGCACACAATACAACAAATTAGACCTCACCAATATCTTATACAAGTTCAACATAACATCCCAATTCCTGTACTAAATACTTTGACTTATGAAGGCCAATGTGCCATACGCTGTCATTATTTCATTATCTATCTGTGACATCACTTCCAAGGAATTATGGATATGTATTCCCAGATTCCTCTGTTCTACCGTACGCCAGTATTATCATCACAAATAGAAGAAAACCTGCAAATACTGGAAATCCAAAGCAACGCAACACACACACACACACACACACACACACACACACACACACACACACACACACACACACACACACACACACACACACACACGGAAATGAATAAACAGTCAATATTTTGGTCCAAGACCCTTTATTGTTATTATGCTTCAAAGGTTGTTGTAAATGAAGAGAATATAAATGACTGCTATTTCAACTGTAAGCTGGAGTAAAATATAAATATACAGGTGTGATAACTTGGAGACAGCTCTGATTTTTACCTTGGTTTATGTATCGTGGGCTTCTGTAATTGGATGTCGGAGGAAGTTTTAACAGCTGGAATGTTATAAATACTCTCATCAGAGCTTTGGCTTTGATTTCATAGTTTGTGATGAAAATAGTTAACTTTGATGCTTGAAAGACGTTACTTGAAAGAGCTTGTTTTCCCTGTATGCTGGATATAATAAATTTTGTTCAAAGTAGGTATAGGAGTTTAACTTTTTAATTTTAATAGGATTTTCTAGTTTCTCTTCAGTTCCTTTGTGAATATTCTTATGATGTGTTAATTGTATTTAAAGCTGATATTCACAGCAAGGCCACTGTTTATTACTGTTGCTAATTTCCCTTGTACATTGAACCATTTTAGACACGAGTGTTGAAACCCCGTTGTTGGGTCTCCAGTCAAATGTAGCCCTGTCCAGTAAGAGCAGCAGATTCATCATTTAGAATCAGATGGCTTTTTACAGCAGTCTGGTACTTGATCAAATTAAAAACATAATTTCCAAATTTAATGGGTTAAAATATGCTGGCAAATCCAGAAAATTGGCACAGTGCCATTGCAATGGAAAATTGTTTTTCCTCTAGCTTCCCAAAGCAATTCAGAGCCAATAAAATGTAGTCATTGTTTTGTGTAAAGTGTGGCAGGTAGTTTGCACTCAGCAAGGTCCAATTCACACCAACTTGGTAATGAGAACATTAGATGAGGAATTTTTCTGTACTAGGATACTTGGGGAAAGCTTCCCTGCTTTTGATCAATGTCAGGGGTTCTGTTTTATGTGGTGGCACAGTAGCGTAATGGTTAACGTAATGCTAACTGACGTAGGTTCAATTCCTGCCACTGGATCTAAGGAGATTGTATGTTCTCCCCATAATTCTGTGGGCTTCCTCCAGGTGCTCCAGTTTCCTCCCACATCCCAAAGACGTACAGGTTAGAGTTAGCAGGTTAGTTGGTCAAATGGGTTTAATTGGGCAGCCTGGGCCTGAAGGGCTGGAAGGGCCTGTATCTTAAAAAAAAATAAAAATAAAAATTATCCACCTGAACGGGTGGACGGGGCTGCAGTTTAACCTGCAGTCAAGAGTCACTTAATCTGACTTAAAAGACTTGATATGACTTGCTTCAACGCTGGTTTCCGAAAGACAAATCCTCTAAACGTGCAGTAATCTTCTGCAAGCACAGGTATGATGTTGTAATGCTCCACCTTCATAATCTGCACAGATTCCCATTGTCTTTTGCCCCACATTTGCCATTAATGTTTGCAGATCAATGGTTGGAATGAACCTTCCTGATTTATTCTTGTGTATCCACTACAGATGTTACCGGACTTGAAAGCAGACAACCAGCGACTGAAAGACGAAAATGGAGCTTTGATCAGAGTCATCAGCAAACTTTCCAAGTAAATGGGATTCTAATTGCTGTTGTTGCCATTGTCTAAAAGCTCTGAACTCGTGTTGTCAGCTGGGTGGATCAAAAGGAGCTGGAGAGCCCAACCCGAAGAAATTTCTTGTACAAGCCTGTTCAATGTCTATATATGGATATCTATATTTATATTTACATATAAATGTACGGCCATTTTAACAGATACTGCTGAAGAAATGAAATGCCTGATACTCTTGTTTACAGTGGAAAGAGGAAGACGTTTGAAAGGCAGATGCGCCTCTGTAACTAAACCAGAAAGCCTTACTTGTACATAAAACATCGTCAAACTGCTTATATTACAACAGACGGTTTAAAAAATCAACATGATTTAACTGTGCCACAGAACTATTGTTTTCCTCCTTTGCACGCTTAAGAGTGTTTAATATGTGCTTAACCACCCATGTGCCAGTTCAGGTTGGGACAGTATTCGCAGAACCATCTGTGTTGCAAATCCAAGCCCTATAGTGGCAAGTAACAATTTGTCCCTCTGTATTGATCAGATAGATTTGGTGAAACATTTGCTTTCACTGTTTGTGCAATATGCATTTCTTTAAGATGCTTTAACAAGTCAGTTGAAGTAGATATATTTTACAAAAAGATTATCTTGGCCTTCACAATTTTTAAGTCTAGCGTAAATTCTTGGATAATCTGTAGCCTTCATTTTCATTTTAGCAGGTACTGAGTGTGTGTATGTGTGTGCGTGTGTGTGTATATATACTGTTTTAAGTTTCAGCGCACCATGTATGCGTAATGACTACATAAAACGGATTACTCCAAGGGGCATCGTTGTAATGAAAATGAGTTTTTTAAGGCTTAAAAAGTGCTTATTCATGAAATGATTTATTGGAAGTGTGATGTCCTGAAGGGTAAACGGTACATTTGATGTAGGATTTCAATATTCACAGATGTAAAAACGTGCATCCGAGATCCATGAGAGGTTTCTCGCTCTGTGATACGCATACTGTAAGTCACACCAGAGCTGTAAGCTCTTGCCAAAGTAATATCACACAAAAAAAACAATTATTTGCTTGGAGAAGTACATTACGGTGTTCACAAACTTTTCAGTTTTGTATCCGGGATGGCTGACTGCAAGAGATACTGATTGTTGGAAAATCATTGTGACAAAGTCCAGAAATCAGAATGCACTTCCTATTTTTTTGGTGGCCTTTTAAAGTGAACTCTCTGACCATTCGACCAATATTGTGCATCACCCCTCATTTATTCTGACTATATATTTAAACATCTGTGTGATTTCATATGGCACATTTAATGTCAAAATAAACCACTGAAGAGTTCAAACTTGCTGAGTGATTGTACATTGTAAAACTTGCAGTAACTATTGTATTATCATTAAATATATTGTATTAAATGTGAATTTATACCCCTTCATAAAAACACCAGGATTCTTGTGTTGCATTGCTTATTGTGATCTGGTATGCTGGGCATTTTGCATTCAACATCTTTCAGGCATGATAGCTGTCCAATTGTTGTAATGTTGGTGTGGTATCGGACTCTTCCTACCAATCTCAGGAGTTGGATTTTATAAAGGTACGAAGAAAACTGGGCTTTCCCGTTCAAACAGTAAGAGCCAATTGTTTGGCAAAGACAGAGTTTAGTGGTAGCAGAGGGTTTAAATGCTGGTTCAGCACCAGGTTCTGCGTGTGTGACTGACTGATCAAGTAGCGCAGTGTGATCCAAATTTCAAGCGCATGTCCACAAATATAATAGGCATTTCTGCAGAATGTCAGTGTTTTATATTTCGGTTATTTATTCTTTATATTGGAATCCATGATTTGGCCTGTGTGCTGTGTCAAGTTTTATTGGTAGTTATTGAGCAGACAGTGCATCTGCATGAAGTCGACTGCAAAAGCTACCAACTTTTTTTGAAAAATGTATTTTGACATATATTAATAAAAATTAAAATGTTAACATAGTGCTATTTATTTGATTGTGAACTGAATAATGAGGTGTATTATCTACGGTAGCGTTCATGGGTGCTTCACTGATCTGGGGAGTGAGGTTCAGATTCCTGTTACAGAGCATGGAATTAAGGTAACTGCGAAAACAACATGGCTGTGTTTGTAAAAGTCTTTCTGTGGTATCTGTGTGATCCCCTACCAGCTGTCCCAAAATGCAACCCTTAGAACTCGATCCCATACTGATCTGTTATTTTTTTTGTTGGTCTCTGCTTGAATTTCCATGAACTTAAGTGCAGATCAAGGATCAACTTCATTTGCCATGTATATTTACATGTACAGTGAATTCCAGGTTCATTGCGCCATCAGTTAATCAGGACACTGTTTATTTGGAACAACTCTTAGACAAAAACTAAATCGAGAAAATAACCAGGATTCCCTTTGTTTATATGAAATACTATGCCATTTAATTGAGACAGGAGACTTGCCAAACAGTCTCTAACTAGTGTCAGTTGCATGTACTTGCATAGTTGTTAGACACGACACTGTGTGTAGAGCAATGAGTTCCTAAATAGCGTAAGTTGCATGTGTTTGTATTCAAAAAGCAGTCATTTTTGTCACTGATATTTGGTGAGAAATAAGCGGTAAGACAATTTGGAGCTGTTTTGCTCACTGTGGTTTCAAGCATTCAGGCTTGAAGATGCCAGAAACAGTTGGGAGTGAAAATAAAATAATTTCATTACTTCAAGTTAGGAATTATAAAGAATTTAAAGGTTTCAGCAATTATCTTGAATGAAGCATTGTATGAACGCAGTCCATTATCTGCGTTAGGAGTCTGTACTGACTTTGTTCATTTATAGTCAATCAAAAGAACATGGCAGATGAATTCCTCTGACGATGGTAGTTTGGCTTTTTTTTAATTCCTTTTAACTATTTCCATGAAACTTCAGCTAATTGGGACAACTACTTAATTGGGCCAAAATGTACAAATGTGTTCCAATTATCTGGAATCCACTGTATTAGGAATTTGCTTTGGGGTGTTGGCATGACATGTATTAAGCAACATTCAACAATTATTTTAAAAAATTATGTTAAAAAAAGTTAAATTACAGATGTAGAATAAAATGTGCATAACTTCATAAATACCAGCAGGTTTTCATAAAAAACAGCATTATGAAAAGTGGGTTAAAGTGTTTACAGTACATTGCAGTGACAGGGGTAATGGATAGAGGGGATGAGGGAGTAACTAGAATAATTGATCAGATTAAGATGGGTTGGTAGTAGCCGGAGAGCTTTCCAGAAGGGTGCTTTTGGAAAAGACAGTTTGCTGGGTGGGTAGTGTCCATCATGAATTTTCCTACCAGCTTCTTTGTCCTGAGCACATACAAGTCCTGTAGTGATGGTGGTCTGCAGTCAATGACTTTTTCTGCTGACCTAACAGTTCGCTGTAGCTTTCGTATATTGTGAGAAGACATGGCATCAAACCAGACAGTAATGGGCAATTTTCTATAATGACAGTGTAAAATTACACCAGTTCTTGTAGGGAAGATGGAATTTTACCAACTGCCACAAAAAGTATATTCATTGCCTGATCTGGTCCAGGTTGTTATTCCAAACTGCATCTCAATGGGGTGTAGATGTTCCATTAGTGAGTTAACTTTAGTTGTCTTTGATACCCCACCATCGGCAGCCAATATGTGTATTTCTATAGATGCATGGTGGAGAGTACACTGCTTGCATCATGGTCTGGTGTGGAAATAGAAAGTGGTGGATACAGCCCAGTCCATCATAAGCAAAGCCCTCCCATCAATGAGTACATCTATGAGGACTGCTGCCACAAGAAAAGAGCATACATTATTGAGGACCCCACCATCTAGGCCATGAAGTTTTCTCACTACTGCCATTGGGAAGGAGGTACAGGAGCCATTGGTCCCACACCACCAGGTCCAAGAACAGTTATTTCCCTTCAACCATCAGGTTCCTGAACCACGCTGAGCTGGTTACACAACCTGTGGACTCGTTCTCAAGGACTCTACAACTCATTCTCAATGTTATTTATTATTATTATTTTTGTTTTGCTTTTTGTATTTGCACAATGTCATCTTTTGCACATTGGTTGTGTGTCTGTTTTTGTGTATGGCTTGTCTTTGATATTGTATTTCTTTGTATCTACTGTGAATGCTCACGAGAGAATGAATCTTGGGTAGTATATAGTGACGTATGTACTTTGATAATAAATCTATTTTTGAACTTTGAACTTTTGAACATGCATGCACTTTTATAATGACTGCTTTGAACCTTGAACCTTTCTCCTCGTTCTTTCCCGCTTCTGTTCCATCAACTTTGCTCTGGTTTTTCTCCCAATCTCTCCTTTGCACCGGTCACTCTTTTCATTCATTCCCTGCCCCTCCACTGATCTGGCTTCACTGTATGTCCCAACCCCAACCTCATTGCCTCCTGCGGATGATGGAAGAAGTCGTTCATTTGAAAGCCGCATGCTTTCCCTGCCACCTCAAAAAACTAAGCCTGCTTTTATCCCACACAAAATGCTCGAGGAATTCTTGTCTTGGCTGTCAAATAATGCAAAGTTGAGTTCATTGTCAGCTACTTTTATGTGTATTAGGAATTTGCTCTGGTATGTTGGTCAGGGTGTGATGTGCAACAAAAAGTTCAGGAATCAAAAGGTTGAGTATGGTGCGACTTATGTCCTGAGCTGCGTATATTTCAATGCAAGGCATACCATAGAAAGGCAGATGAGTTCAGGGCATGGATCAACACATGGAATTATATTGTAGCCATTAGTGAGACTTGGTTGCAGGAGGGACAGGACTAGCAGCTCAATTTTCCTGGGTCCATTGTTTTAGATATGATTAAAGGGGGAGGGTTGGTGTTACTGGTCAGAGAAAATGTCACTGCAGTGCTCAGTAAGGACAGGCTGGAGAACTCATCTGAGGCTTTATGGGTGGAACTGAGGAGTAAGAAAAGTATGACCATGTTAATGGGGCTATATTATGGGCCACCCAAAAGTCCATGGAATTTAGAACAAATCTGCAGAGAGATCACAGACTGTTGCAAGAAACATAAGGTGGTGATAGGTGATTTTTGACTTTTCCACATATTGACTGGGACTCCCATACTGCAAAAGGACTAGATGGGATAGAGTTTGTCAAGTATGTTCAAGAAAGTTTCCTTAATCAGTATGTAGAAGTCCCAATGAGAGAATGTGCGATACTTGATTGGCTGCTAGGGAAGACAGGGCAGGTGACAGAAGTTTGTGTAGGGGAACACTTTGCATCTAGTTGCGTAATGCCATTAGTTTCAAAGTAAATACGCAGAAAGATAGGTCTGATTCACAAAGTGAGATTCTAAATTGGAGAAAAGTCAATTTTGATCGTATCAGAAAGGATTTGGCAAGTGTGAATTGGGATAGAATGATTTCTGGCAAAGGTGTACTCAATAAGTGGGAGGCCTTCCGAGGTGAAATTTTGAGACTGCTAGGCTTGTATGTGCCTGTCAGAATAAAATGTAAAAAAATAACAGGTTTGGCGAACCTTGGTGTTTCAGAGATATTGAGGTCTTGGCTAAGTTTTTAAAAAGTACATAGCAGGTGTAGGCAGGTAGGAAGAAATGAGGTACTTGAGTATAAGAAATCCAAAAGAACACTTGAGAGAAATCAGGAAAAGCTAAAAGAAGGCAGCAGGTTGCTCTAGCAGACAAGGTGAAGGAAAATGTTAAGAGCGGAAGGATTGCAAGGGACAAAACTGGTCCCCTGGAAGATCAGAATGGTAAATTTATGTGTGGAGCCAAAAGAGATGGGGGAGATTTTAAATGGAATTCCTGCAGCTGTATTTACTCAGGAGATGGACACAGAGTCAACAGAAATGAGGCAAAGCAGCAGCGAGGACATGGACCCTATACAGATTACAGAGGCGAAGGTGTTTGCTATCCTAAGGCAAATTAGGGTGGATAAATCTCCAGGGTCTGACAAGGTGTTCTGTCGGACCCTGTGGGAGGCAATTGCAGATGCCCTGGCAGAAATATTTAAATCATTCTTAGCGATGGGTGAGGTTTCAGGAGGATTGGAAGATAGCTAGGTTTCCGCTGTTGAAGAAAGGTTCTAAAAATAAACCAGGAAATCATAGAGCGGTGAGCCTGACATCAGTAGTGGGGAAGTTATTGGAAGGTATTCCAAGGATACGAGTACTGTACTCGGATTAAGGATAGTCAGCATGGTTTTGTGAATGGTAGGTTGTGTCTAACCAATCTTGGAGTTTTTTGAGGAAGTTTCCTGGAAAGTTGTTGAAGACAAGGCAGTGGATGTTGTCTACATGAACTTTGACAAGGTTCTGCATGGGAAGTTGGTCAAGAAGGTTGTTGTTCAGCATTCAAGATGAGTAGTAAATTGGATTTGACATTGGGTTTGTGGGAGAAGCCAGAGAGTCATAGTAGGTGGTTGCCTCTCTGACTGGAGGCCTGTGACTAGTGGAGTGCCACAGGAATCAGTGCTGGGTATGTTGTTATTTGTCATCTATATCAACGATCTGGATGATATGTGGTTAACTGGATCAGCAGATTTGCAGATTACACAAGTTTGGGGGTATAGTGGACAGTGAAGACTCATGGCTTGTAGCAGGAACTGGGGCAGATGAAAAAATGGGCTGTAAAATGGCAGATGGAATTTAATGCAGACAAGTGTGATGTGTTGCACTTTGGTAGGACCAACCAGGGTAGGTCTTATGCAGTGAACCGAGGAGTGCGGTAGAACAAATGGAACTAGGAATACAGGTCCATTATTCATTGAAAGTGGCAGCACAGGTAGATAGGGTTGTAAAGAAAGCTTTTAGCACAGTTGACTTCATGTTATGTTGAAGTTTTATGAGGCATTGGTGATGTCTAATCTGGAGTACTGTGTACAGTTTTGGTCGCACCATTTGTAAAAAAAAAAGCTGAAAGTGAAAAGAGAATGGCTTCTACAACAGGATAATGAACCTAAACACACCTCAAAATCCACAATGAACTACATTCAAGAGGTGCAAGCTGAAGATTTTGCTATGGCCTTCACAGTCCCCTGACCTAAACATCATCGAGAATCTGTGGATAGACCTCAAAAGAGCGGTGCATGCAAGATGGCCCAAGAATCTCACAGAACTAGGAGCCTTTTGCAAGGAAGAATGGGAGAAAATTCCCCAAACAAGAATTGAAAGACTCTTAGCTGGCTATAAAAAGCGTTTACAAGCTGTGATACTTGCCAAAGGGGTGTTACTAAGTACTGCTATGCAGGGTGCCCAAACTTTTGCTTTGGGCCCTTTTCCTTTTTTGTTATTTTGAAACTGTAAAAGATGGAAATAAAAGTTTTCTTACTTAAAATATTAAAGAAGTGTGTCATCTTTAACTTCATGCCTTTTGGAAATCAATTAATCTTTTACTCGCTTAGCTATTCACAGTAACAGAAATTTTGACCAGGAGTGCCCAAACTTTTGCATGCCACTGTATTTCAATCCAAGAAGTATCATAGAAAAGGGATAATAATGCTGAAGATGGGGTAGATGGTTTAGAAACAGAGGCAATGTGTAGTGAGGGGATGCTGTTAATCGGGCAAAATTGCAGTCAGCAGGATGAGTTGCTACGTAAAAGGTGGACAAAATCAATGGGTGAATACAGGACTGAAGGTGTTATATTTGAATGCACAGTACATGGAACAAGGTAGATGGACTTGCAGCACAGCTGCAGATTGGCAGATATGATTTTGCAGGCATCACTGAATCATGGCTGGGGAAAAAAAGATTATAGCTGGGAGCTTAATATCCAAGGATACCATTGTATCAAAAGAGCAGGCAGGAGGGAGGGGGATGGGGGTGGCATGCTCTGTTGGCAAACAATGAAATCAGTCATTGGAAGTAACATGGTTGGTAGGTGTTGAATCATTGTGAATAGAGTTAAGGAACTGCAAAGGTAAAAAGACCCTGATGGGGATTGCGTACAGACCCCCCAAACAGTAGTAGGATGTAACCTACAGATTACAACAGGAGATAGAAAATGCATGCCCAAGGGGCAATGTTACAATAGTTATGGTGGACTTGAATATGCAGGTAGATTGGGGAAATCGATCTGGTGCTGGGTTCCAGGAGGGGAGTTTCTAGAGTACCTTCCAGACAGCTTTTTAGAACAGCTCATGGTTGAGCCCACGAGTAGATCAGCAATTTGGGATTGGATGTTGTGCAATGAACCGGAATTGATTAGAGAAGTTAAGGTAAAAGAACTCCTGGTGATAAGAGATCATAATGATCGAATTCACCCTGAAATTGGGAATTACAGAGGCATGAGAGGAGTTAGTAAGAATTGATTGGAAAAGAATGATGGCAGGGCAGCAATGGCTGGAATTTCTGGAAGCAATTTGGAAGGTACAGGATGTATACATCACAAAGAGGTAGATGCATACTAAAGGAAGGATGACATAACTTGTGGCTAATGAGAGGTCAAAGCCAACATAAAAGCCAAAGAGAAAGCTTATGATAGAGCAAAACTTAGTGGGAAGTTAGAGGATTGGGAAGCTTTTAAAAACCAACAGAAGGCAATGAAAAAATGTCATCAAGGAGATAAAGCTGGAATTTGAAATTAAGCTAGTTAATAATGAGGTTACCAAAAGTTTATTCAGATACAAAGTGTAAAAAGGAGAGGGAAGAGCTGGGAAATGATGCTGGAGAGGTAGTAATGGGGGTCAACAAAATGGCAGATGAACTGAATAAGTATTTAGTGCCAGTCTTCATGTGGAAGACACTAGCAGTGTGTGAAGTTACCATAACTAGAGAGAAGGTTCTTGGGAAACTGAAAGGTCTGAAGGTAGATAAATCACCAGGAGTAGATGGTGTACACCCCAAGGTTCTGAACAAGGTGGCTGAAGAGATTGTGGAGGCATTAGTAATGATCTTTCAAGAGTCACTAGATTCTGGAATGGTTCTGGAAGACTGGAAAATTGCAAATATCACTCCACTCTTCAAAAGGGAGAGAGGCAGGAAACTAGGCCAATTAGTCTGACCTCTGATGGGAAGATGTTGGAGTCTATCATTGAGGATGAGGTCTAAGGGTACTTGCAAATATATGATAAAATAGGCTGTAGTCAGCATGGTTTCCTCGAGGGAAAATCTTGCCTGATAAGTCTGCTGGAATTCTTTGAAAAAATGACGAGCAGGATAGACAAAGGAGAATGGGTTGATGATGTGCCCTTGGATTTTCAGAAAACCTTTGACAAGGTGCTGCATGTGAGGCTGCTAAACAAGCTATGAGCCCATGGTATTACAGGAAAGATTCTAACATGGATAAAGCAGTGGCTGATTGGTAGGAGGCAAAGTGTGGGAATAAAGGGACCCTTTTCTGAATGGCTGACAGTGACTTGTGTTCCACAGGGATATGTGTTGGGACCAATTCTTTTTCCATTATATATGTAGCCCCCAGTAAGCCTCAGGCTCGCTTAGCTCACTTTTGTTTAGGGGGAGCAGCCTTCGGTCTCGTCAAACTGGGTAATCAAGTTTGTGTAGATGCTGTGTGATGTACCCCACCACGCCAAATAACAGACAGTACACCATATGTGATAAATGATTCCACTTCATAACTCTTACTTTGACTATGTAGATAGTAAAGGAACAAAATAAGAACTGTTTAACTGTTTTAAAAGAAGAAAAAGGTGCCATTATTATTGACCAGTTTGTGCACACATCGTTGGAGCTCTTACAGAACCGGGTCCCCCTTCCTTCCGTTGATGTCCTCCGAACTCTGCCGACCCATGAATGGGACCACCCTCGGTGATTGACCAAACGCTCTACTTGAGTATGTCTGTGTCTCCTCTCCTCGCTGAAGACCTTGGGCCTCGGACTCCCGCTCGGGGTCCATCCATTCAGTCTTACAGCATTGCATCTCCTCTCTCTGTCCCCATCCGCCTTCTCCCCAAAGACCGTGAAAACAATAGCTTACAGACACACAAGAAAGAATAACATCTATCCCAATTGGTTAGCAAATGAATACAAGTCTCGTTGTCAGTAATTAAACCCAAACAAGCTGCTAGAGAGACAACCACTGTCTCAGCAGTTAACATCACAGAGAAGCCATTTTATTAGCCTTAGCAATAGCATAAAAGAAGAAACCCCTTATCTATGTGAATGATTTGAATAATGGAATTGATAGCTTTGTTGCAAAGTTTGCAGACGATATGAAGATCAGTGGAGGGACAGGTAGTTTTGAGGAAGTGGAGAGGCTACAGAAGGACTTAGATTAGGACAATGGGCAAAGAGATGGAATACAGTGTCGGGAAGTGTATGGTGATGCACTTTGGTAGAAGAAATGAAAGGGTTGACTATTTTCTAAATGGAGAGAAAATATTTTTTAAAAACTGGGGCACAGAGGGATCTGGGCAACACTCACAACATGCTGGAGGAACTCAGCAGGTCGGGCAGCATCCGTGGAAACGATCAGTCAACGTTTTGGGCCTGAACCCTTCGTCAGGACTGAAGAGGGAAGGGGCAGAGGCTCTATAAAGAAGGTGGGGGGAGGGTGAGAAGGAGAAGGCTGGTAGGTTCCAGGTGAAAAACCAGTAAGGGGAAAGATAAAGGGGTGGGGGAGGGGAAGCAGGGAGGTGATAGGCAGGAAAGGTGAAGAAGGAATAGGGGAAAACACAATGGGTAGTAGGAGGAGGAGGAACCATGAGGGAGGTGATAGGTAGCTGGAGGAGGGGGCAGAGTGAAATAGGGATAGAGGAAGGAAGGGGGAGGGAATTACCGGAAGTTGGAGAATTCTATGTTCATACCAAGGGGCTGGAGACTACCTAGACGACATATGAGGTGTTCTTCCTCCAACCTGAGTTTAGCCTCATCATGGCAGTAGAAGAGGCCATGTATGGACAAATCTGAATGGGAGTGGGAAGCAGAGTTGAAGTGGGTGGCTACTGGGAGATCCTGTCTGTTGTGGCAGATGGAGTGGTGGTGCTCGACAAAGCGGTCCCCCAATCCAACTTCCGGTAATTCCCTCCCTCTCCCTTCCCCAATCCCTATTTCACTCTGCCCCCTCCCCCAGCTGCCTATCACCTCCCTCATGGTTCCGCCTCCTTCTACTACCCATTGTGTTTTCCCCTATTCCTTCTTCACCTTTCCTGCCTATCACCCCCTGCTTCCCCTCCCCCGCCGCCCCTTTATCTTTCCCTTTACTGGTTTTTCACCTGGAACCTACCAGCCTTCTCCTTCCCACCCTTCCCCCACCTTTTTTATAGGGCCTCTGCCCCTTCCCCCTACAGTCCTGACGAAGGGTTCCGGCCCGAAACGTTGACTGATCGTTTCCACGGATGCTGCCTGACCTGCTGAGTTCCTCCAGCATGTTGTGAGTGTTGCTTTGACCCCAGCATCTGCAAATTTTTTTGTGTAGAGGAATTTGGGAGTCCTTCTGCAGAATTACCTAAAGGTTAATTTGCAGTTTGAGTCTGTGGTGAGGAAGGCAAATGTAATGTTAACATTTCTTTCAAGAGTACTAGTCTATCAAAGTAAGAGTATAATGTTGAGACTTCAAAAAGCATTAGTGAGGCCTCACTTAGAGTATTGTGAGCCATTCTGCGCCCCTTAGAAGGGATGTGCTGAAACTGAAGAGGTTCACGAAAATGATTCCAGGATTGAATGGCTTGTCATATGAAGAGCGTTTGATGGCTCTGGGCCTGTATGCACTAGATTTACGAAGATTTGATGGGTGACCTCATTGAAATGTATTGAATAGTGAAAGACCTTCATAGAGTCAAGTTCTGGTCAAGATGGCACCTACGTACAATGTTCTCTCGGTCCACATCTTCTAGATAGATCAGGAAAGTATATACTTCACTTCTTTTTATGTCTTTTATGTTTGTTTTTAGTCTTGTATGTAATTATGGAACTGTTGGAGCTTATGATTTGCTGTTTGGAAAAAGTTTGGATGTTCCAGCATTCTGCAGTCTCCAAGAGGATTCTGGGAGGCTCAGGCAGCGCGAGCGAACTTCATGGCAGGCAGGCTGTGGGATGGCGTGTGATCAGATGTTTGACTGCATTTCGAATGCAGAAGTTTGGGGATCATTTGGGTGTGTCACTGCTCTGCAGTCTGCAGGAGACAGAGGCAGTGTGCACGAACATAGTGAGCAGGCTGCGCAATGGTGGGGAGGGGAAGAGAGCAAGCTGATGTTTGACTCCATTTTGCTGATTGAAGCATTTAGGCAAGTGCAAAGGGTGAGTGAAAGCTGCCTGTCTTTTAATTGCTCTGTACCAGAGAGTGGAGAGCCTGCTACAGCGCCCGGAGAGTGTTGCCCAGGTTTTCTGGGGTTTGGATATGGACTTGGACTATAGACTTTTTTCTGTCTTTCTTTCTTGTCTTTTTCTGTGCGGGGGGAGGGATTTCAGGGTTGATGATCATACTGCCTTTCTTTCCTTTCTTGGTTTCATGGCTACCTGGAGAAGAAGAATTTCAGAGTTGTATACTTTGATAATAAATGAACCTTTGAACTTTGAGCGGATGTGGAGAGGATGTTTCCTGTGGTGGGAGTGTCTAGGAGCAGAGGACACACCTCAGAATACAGGGGCATCCTTTTAGAGTGGAGATGAGGAATTTCTTTAGCCAGAGAGTGGTGAATCTGTGGAATTCTTTGCCACAGACAGCTGTGGAGGGTAAGATTTTATGTTTATTTAAGGCAGAGGTTTGCAGATTCAGGGAGATTGCAGGAGATTGGGCCTAAGAAGAAAATTGGATCCACCATGATGGAATGGTGGAGCAGACTCGATGGGCCAAGTGGCCTAATTCTGCTCCTATATCTTATGGTCTTATAAAAAGTGATTCAAAGTGTCTACAGTTCAGTGACAGAAGTAGTAGATTGAAGGGGTTGGGGGAGCTCACTAGAATGTTTAATCAGCAGGCATTATGATAATGTATCCGTTACTGTGACACTTTTACAGCTCAGGGCATTGGTGTTTGGAGTTCAATTCTGACGTCATCTGTACATCCTCCCCGTGGAATGTGTGGAATTTCTCTGGGTGCTGCAGTTTCCTCCCACAGTCCAAAGGCATACCGGTTAGTGTGTTAATTGATCACTGTAAATTGCCTTGTGATTAGGCTGGGGTTTAATTGGGGTTGCTGAGCAGTGTGATTTGAAGTGCTGGACAGGCCTGATCTGTACTGTATCTCTTAATTAATTAACTAACTTAAGATGGTGTGAAGTTTTGTTTTAATAACCCAATAGCGCTTTCCAAAAGGGAACTTTTGGAAAGGTGGTTTGCTGGATTGGTAGTGTCCATCAAGATTTTTCCCCAAATCCAGGTTAGCCTGAATGCAGATTAACCTTGTAAAACAATGCAACAATTTCAGGTAACTTGCAATTTTTGTTTCTCTTGGAGCTGACTAGTTAACTGCACTGTAAACACGTTAAAACTACTTTTATATGCAATGCTGGTTTCATTTTAAACATATTCTGCTGTTTTATTTTTAAACCAAACTTTAGCATTTGGGTCCGGAGAGTGACCCTGGGAATTGAAGGCATTAACATAGGAGGAGAACTTCATGAGATGGCTCTTGAATTGTACTCACTGGAATGGGAGGGGAGGTTCTCTTTCAAACTCATCAAACATTGATGGCCTGGATGGAGAGGATGTTTCCTATAGTGGAGGACTCTCGGACCAGAGGGCACAGTCTCAGAACAGAAGGATGACCATTCAGAACAGAGATGAGAAGCCAGAGAGTGGTGAATCTGTGGAGGAACACAGCCTGCCAAGCAGTATCAATGGAAAAGAGTACAGTCGACATTTCATTCCAAGACCCTTCATCAGGACTGGAGGAAAATAGACAAGGAGTGGGAGTTAGGAGGCAGGGGGAGAGGGAGGGGAGGAAGAAACACAAGGTGATCGGTGGAATTGACGACTGCATTGGTGCTGCTTCCTGCATCCATGAGGAGCTCGTCGACTTCATCAACTTTGCCTCCAACTTCCACCCTGCCCTCAAATTTACCTGGTCCATTTCCGACACCTCCCTCCCCTTTCTTGATTTCTCCATCTCTATCAGTGGAGACAGCTTATCTCCTGATGACTATTATAAACCCATTGACCCCCACAGCTACCTGGACAATACCTCTTCCCACTCTGTTACTCTGTGGGGGTGGAGGTCCTGATGGCGTCTCCTTTGCTTGCATCTTTGGAAAGAGCTCTGCTTCTTTCTTTAATGTCTCTATTTTTCCCTTTCAGGGTTCTTTTGAAGACTCTGACCTGGAGTTACACGCTGACTTTGGTTCTTTCCAGGAATGGGACCCGCTCTCGGGGTCTTACGACTGGCCTATTCGATATACCAAGGATGCGGCCTGGAAGACAGCTGTCCTTCAGAGTTTCAGGATTTCATGCCTCTGGAGACGGGTGGACTCAAGGTCAGTGCCTCTTCAGGAAATCGGTGTGTCGTGGGAGATGGAAGATCTCTGGCTGTGTGCAAAGAGATCTGTGTACTTTGGGCACAGACCTTGGAAGAAGCAATGCAACGGACTTTTCACATCGTAAATCAGCAAGTTGTTTGTTATGTCTCATCTCTCTCTCTGTGAAACGGAGACACCTCTTCTTTCCCTTATTAGGGAGAGAGAGAGCCTGTGGTATGTTGAATACCTGGTGAACAAGTAGTCTTTGGGGTACTGCAAGTCTGTGTCTTTGCTTTTGCTTTGCTGCATGCTTGAGTGCTCGGTGGGGGGCGCCAATGCTTTTTTTTTGCTGGTGGGGAGGGGGCTCATTGCTTTGCTGCTGCTTATGTGTGGGAGGGGGGAGTTGGGGGGACTTTGGGTTCTAACATTTAACTGTCATTCATTCTTTGGGGGCAATGCTCTTTTCATGGATGGTTGTGAAGGAAAAGAATTTCAGGATGTATGTTGTATATATTTCTCTGACATTAAATGTACCTTTGAAATGCTATTGCCTTCTCTCAATTCCTGTCTCTGCCGCATCTGCTCTCAGGATGAGGCTTTCATTCCAGAATAAAGGAGGTGTCCTCCTTCTTCAAAGAAAGAGGTTTCTATTTTTCCACCATCAACACTGCCCTCAACCACATCTCCTCCATTTTGCACATGTCTGGCCTCACCCCATCCTTCCGCTACCCCACCATGGATGGGGTTCCTCTTGCCTTCACCTCCCACCCCAGCAGCTTCTGTGTCCAACACACAATTCTCTAACTTCTGCCATCTCCAATGGGATCCCACCACCAAACACATCTTTTCCTCCCTTCTGCTTCCTGCTTTCCGCAGGGATCGCTCCCTACGTGACTCCCTTGTCTATTTGTCCCTCCCCACTGATCTCCTTCCTGGCACTTATCCTTGCAAGCGGAACAAGTGCTACACCTGCCCCTACACCTCCTCCCTCACTACCATTCAGGGCCCCAAGCAGTCCTTCCAGGTGAGGTGGCACTTCATCTGTGAGTCTGTTGGAGTCATCTACTGTATCCGGTGTGATCACCTGTATGTAGGTGAGACCCAGTGTGGATTGTTAGACTGCTTTGTCAAAAAAAAAACTGGATCTCCCAGTGGCCACCAATTTTAATTCCACTTCCCATTCTGACATGTCAGTCTATGGCCCCCTCTACTGCCGTGATGAGGCCACACTCAGGTTGGAGGAACAACACCTTATATTCCGTCTGGGTGGCCGCCAACCTGATGGCATGAATATCAATTTTTCGAACTTCCAGTAATGCTGCCCCCCCCCCACCATTCCCCATTCCCATTTCCCTCTCTCACCTTATCTCCTTACTTGCCCATCACCTCTCCCTGGTGCTTCTCCCCTTTTCTTTCTCCCATGGTTTTCTGTCCTCTTCTATCTGATTCCCCTTTCCCGTACCAATCAACTTTCTAGATCTTTACCACCCCACCTCCAGATTTCACCTGTCATCTTGTGTTTCTCTCTCCCCTCCCCCAACTTCTAACTCCTACTCCTCCTCTTTTTTTCTCTCCAGTTCTGATGAAGGGTCTTCAGTATTCACTGCAGAAAGGATCTTGGTGATTGTAGGGATGACTTACAGTGGACTGAAGAACTTGAGCATATGGACATTAAGAAAGAGGATGTGCTGGAGCTTTTGGAAAGCATCAAGTTGGATAAGTCACCGGGATTGGACGAGATATACCCCAGGCTACTGTGGGAGGCGAAGGAAGAGATTGCTGATGCTCTGGCGATGTGAGAGGTTCTGGAGGATTAGAGGGTTGCAGATGTTGTTCCCTTATTCAAGAAAGGGAGTAGGGATAGCCCAGGAAATTATAGACCAGTGAGTCTTACTTCAGTGGTTGGTAAGTTGATGGAGAAGATCCAGAGAGGCAGGATTTATGAACATTTGGAGAGGCATAATATGATTAGGAATAGTCAGCATAGCTTTGTCAAAGGCAGGTCGTGCCTTACGAGCCTGATTGAATTTTTTGAGGATGTGACTAAACACATTGATGAAGGTAGAGCAGTAGATGTAGTGTATATGGATTTCAGCAAGGCATTTGATAAGGTACCCCATGCCAGGCTTATTGAGAAAGTAAGGAGGCATGGGATCCAAGGGGACATTGCTTTGTGGATCCAGAACTGGTCTGTCCAAAGAAGGCAAAGAGTGGTTGTAGATGGGTCATATTCTGCATGGAGGTCAGTGACCAGTGGTGTGCCTCAGGGATCTGTTCTGGGACCCCTTGTCTTCGTGATTCTTATAAATGACCTGGATGAGGAAGTGGAGGGATGAGTTAGTAAATTTGCTGATGACACAAAGGTTGGGGGTGTTGTGGACAGTGTGGAGGGCTGTCAGAGGTTACAGCGGGACATCAATAAGACGCAAAACTGTGCTGAGAAATGGGGGATGGAGTTCAACCCAGATAAGTGTGAGGTGGTTCATTTTGGTAGGTCAAATATGATGTCAGAATATAGTATTAATGGTAAGACTCTTGGCAATGTGGAGGATCAGAGGGGACTTGAGGTCTGTATCCATAGGACACTCAAAGCTGCTGCGCAGGTTGATTGTGTTGTTAAGAGGGCATGTGGTGCATTGGCTTCATCAACTGTGGGATTGAGTCTAAGAGCCAAGAGGTAATGTTACAGCTTTATTGGACCCTGGTCAGACCCCACTTGGAGTACTGTGCTCAGTTCTGGTCAACTCACTACAGGAAGGATGTGGAAACTATAGAAAGGATGCAGAGGAGATTTACAAGGATTTTGCCTGGATTGGGGAGCATGTCTTATGAGAATAGGTTGAGTGAACTCGGCCTTTTCTCCTTGGAACAATGGAGGATGAGAGGTGACCTAATAGAGGTGTATAAGATGATGAGAGGTATTGATCATGTAGATAGTGAGAGGCTTTTTCCCAGGGCTGCAATGGCTAGCATGAGAGGGCACAGTTTTAAGGTGCTTGGAAGTAGGTACAGAGTACATGTCGAGGGTAGTCTTTTTACACAGAGAGTGGTGGGTGCGTGGAATGGGCTGCGGTGACTGTGGTGGATGTGGATGCAATAGGGTCTTTTAAGAGGCTCTTGGACAGGTACATGGACCTTAGAAAAATAGAGGGCTATGAGTAACCCTAGGTAATTTCTAAAGTAAGTACAAGTTCGGCACAGCATCATGGGCTGAAGGGCCTGTATTGTACTGTAGGTTTTCCATGTTTCTATGATAACTGCTTTTTTTCACCTGTTATCCAGAGGGCCCGATCACCTCTGTTGTCCACTTCATTCTATCAAAAATGTTCCCTTTGTCTTCACTGCCTATCCTTCTCTGCAACTTCAATGTTCAAAAAAGGGTCAAAGAAAATGTATTATCAAAATCCAGATTTGTTACCATATACTACCCTGATATTAATTTTCTTGCAGGCGTACAGAAAATTCCTTGCAGGCATACAGAGTAGGACAAAGATGTACGAAAGAATCGATGAAAAACTGCACACAAAACAAAGAATAACAAACCACCAAGATCCAGAAGACAAGCTGCGCAAATGCAAAGAAGTCAAGTAGTGATGATTATCGTCGTCATTACGTGCTGTGTTGAGTGACGTGGGCAATAACTTGCCATTGCCTTCTTCTGGGCAGTGCCTTTACAAGATGGGTGACCCCAGGCATTATCAGTACTCTTCAGAGATTGTCTGCCCGGTGCCAGTGGTCACATAACCAGGATCTGCACCGGCTGCTCATACAACCATCCACCACCTGCTCCCGTGGTTTCACGGGACCCTGATCGGGGCAGGGGTTGGTTCTAAGCAGGTGTTGCACCTTGCCCAAGGATGGCCTTGTATGTCCTGTGGTAGAGACGCATACATACCGAGAACATGAGCTGTGGAGTCCCTGAACTTGAGTCCATAGGTTGTGGAATCAGTTCAGTGTTGAGGTGAGTGAAGTTATCCAGGCTGGTTGAGGAGACTGATAGTTGATAGTAATAACTGTTCCTGAACCTAGTGGTGAGGAGCCTAAGGCTCCTGTACCACCTTCCTGATGACAGCAGCGAGAAGAGAGCGTGGCCTGAATCCTGGGGGTGCTTGATGAAGGGTGCTGCTTTCTTGTGCAGCGTTCCTTGTAATGGTGGGGAGAGATTTTCCTGTGATGGACTGGGTTGCAGCCACTACCTTTTTGTAGGCTTTTTCTGTTCCTGGGTATTGGTGTTTCCATACCAGGCTGTGATGCAGTTAGTTAGGACACTCTCTGCTGTGCATCTATAGAAGCTTGTCAAAGTTTTAAATGACATGCTGATTCTGTGAAAACTTCCAAGAAAGTAATGGTGCTGTAGTGTCTTCATTGTGATGGTCTCAGGACAGATCCTGTAATATGATAGTGCCAAGGAATATAAAGTTCCTGGTCTTTTCCACCTGAGGTTTAGTAACTTTAAATCAGCACGGACATCTCCACTTCCTCCTCTCACCCGCTCTCCAACTCCTGATGAGGGTTTTAGCTCTGAAGTATTAATCCTTCCCAAAGATGCTGCCTGACTACCGAGCGTCTTTGGCATTTTCCGTTTGAGAACTTTCTTTATATCATTCATTTTTCACGGGAACGTTAATGTCAGATTTTGGGTTGCTTGCAATATGTGATATAAACCTGAACGCTAATGAAAGGTTTCTGAAACCAGCAGGTGGTGCTGGCTACTACTGTATTTATCAAATCAAGCGGCACCTCTGGAGGAGAGTAACAGTCGACTTTTCCGGCCAAGATCCTCCATCAGGACCCAAAGATCTCGGCCTGAAACGTCGACTGTTTATTCCCCTCTATTGATGCTGCCTGGCTTGCTGAATTCCTTCCGCACTTGTGTCTGTTGCTCGAGATTTCCAGCGTCTGCAGAATTTCTTCCGCAGCACACTATGGTGGTGTAGCAGTTAAAACAACGCCTCAGAGCTCGAGCCATCTCCATATGGGTTCGATTCCCATAGTCGCCGTCCGTGAGGGGTCTATGTTCTCCCCGCCACCGCTTTGATTTCCTCTGTATGCCCTAGTTTGCTTGCACATCGCAGACACGTACGGCTAGTAGGCTAATTGATCACATGCTCTAGTAAATCTCCACAGAAATTCTTGACAGGTTACATCACCGACTGGTATGGAAGGGCCACTGCACGGGATCAGGAAAAGCTGCGGAGGATTGTAGCTCCATCATAGGCACAAGCTCCCCAGCATCGAGGACATCTTCACGCCTCAGCTGCACCGCACACCCAGGGCACGCCGTTTTCTCATAGCTATCATCAGCGAGGAGCTTGAAGGCGCACACTCGATGTTTTAGGAGCAGCTTCCTTTCCACCGCTAGTTTTCACGGTCCATGAACGCACAGACGCTACCTCACTATTTTCCCCTCTTTTTGCATTTGTTTATTGTAATTATAGTAATTTTATGAGTTGGACTGTACTGATGCAAAACAAATTTGTCGATACACGTCAGTGATGATAGATCTGATTCTGACGTGGAGCCCTGCGGACCTGTGTCCGCGCTGTATCAATTAACCAATAAATTGATAGAGGTAGACAGTGAGATTGGATACAGAGGTATGTTTATCCCGGGACTCTGGACGTAGATGTACCATCGCATGCTGGTTTGGTTACTAGACTTGTATCCAGTAACCTGGACTTTTGATTTAGTGATTCAGAGTCTGTGGTGAAGAGCAATTAATTTAAATTAGAGACACAAGATACTGTGATCTGTAGCGACACACAAACTACAGAATAGAGAAAATCTGCAGATGCTGGGAATCCGAGCAACACACACAAAATGCTGGAGGAACTCAGCAGGCCAGGCAGCATCTGTGGAAAAGAGTACAGTCGACGTTTCGGGCTGAAACCCTTCGACAGGACTGGAGAGAAAAAGCGGAGTAGATTTAAAAGGTGGGGGGGCAGAAACACCAGGTGATAGGTGAAACCTGGAGGGGGAGAGATGGAGTACAGAGCGGGGAAGTTGATTGGTGAGAGGAGATGAGAGAGGGAAGGGGGGATGGGGAATGGTGAAGTGGGGGGCATGACAGAAAGTTTGAGAAATCGATAACACAAAATACTCTGCAGATGCTGGGGTCAAAGCAACACCCACAACATGCTGGAGGAACTCAGCAGGTCGGGCAGCATCCATGGAAACGATCAGTCAATGTTTCGGGCCGGAACCCTTCGTCAAGACTGAAGAGGGAAGGGGCAGAGGCCCTATAAAGAAGGTGGGGGGAGGGTGGGAAGGAGAAGGCTGGTAGGTTCCAGGTGAAAAACCAGTAAGGGGAAAGATAAAGGGGTGGGGGAGGGGAAGCAGGGAGGTGATAGGCAGGAAAGGTGAAGGAGGAATAGGGGAAAACACAATGGGTAGTAGAAGGAGGAGGAACCATGAGGGAGGTGATAGGTAGCTGGGGGAGGGGGCAGAGTGAAATAGGGATGGGGAAGGGAGGGGGAGGGAATTACCGGAAGTTGGAGAATTCTGTGTTCATACCAAGGGACTGGAGACTACCTAGATGGTATATGAGGTGTTGCTCCTCCAATCTGCGTTTAGCCTCATCATGGCAGTAGAGGAGGCCATGTATGGACATATCTGAATGGGAGTGGGAAGCAGAGTTGAAGTGGGTGGCAACCGGGAGATCCTGTCTGTTGTGGTGGACGGAGCGGAGGTGCTCGACGAAGCGGTCCCCCAATCTGCGTCGGGTTTCACCGATGTAGAGGAGGCCGCCCCGGGAGCACTGGATGCAATAGATGACCCCAACAGACTCACAAGTGAAGTGTTGCCTCACCTGGAAGAACTGTTTGGGGCCCTGAATGGTGGCAAGAGAGGAGGTGTAAGGACAGGTGTAGCACTTACATTTACAGGGATAAGTGCCGGGTGGGAGATCGATGGAGAGGAACGTGTGGACCAGGGAGTGGCAGAGGGACCGATCCCTGCGGAAAGCAGAGAGGGGTGGAGAAGGAAAGATGTGCTTAGTGATGGGGTCCTGTTGAAGGTGGCAGAAGTTGCGGAGGATAATGTGCTGGATCCGGAGATTGGTGGGGTGGTAGGTGAGGACAAGGGGAACTCTGTCCCTGTTGTGGTGACGGGAGGATGGGGTGAGGGCTGAAGTGCGGGAAATGGAGGAGATGCGGGTGAGGGCATCACTGATGACGGCAGAAGGGAAACCACGATCCTTAAAGAAAGAGGACATTTGAGATTCCTGGAATGGAAAGCCTTGTCCTGGGAGCAGATGCGGTGGAGACGGAGGAACTGGGAATAGGGAATGGCATCTTTGCATGTGGCAGGGTGGGAAGAGGTATAGTTGAGGTAGTTATGAGAGTCAGTGGGCTTGTAGAAGCTGTCAGTGGACAGTCTGTCTCCAGAGATGGAGACCGAGACATCGAGAAAGGGGAGAGAAGTGACCGAGATAGACCAAGTGAATTTGAGGGCTGGGTGGAAGTTTGAAGTAAAGTTGATGAAATTGACAAGCTCAGCATGGGTGCAGGAAGCAGCACCAATGTAGTCGTCAATGTACCGAAGGAAAAGTTGGGGAGCAGTACTAGAATAGGTTTGGAGCACAGACTGTTCCACATAACCAACGAAGAGGCAGGCATAGCTGGGGACCATGCGAGTTCCCATAGCTACACCCTTAGTCTGAAGAAAGTGGGAAGAGCCAAAAGAGAAGTTTATTAAGTGTGAGAACCAGTTCCACCAACTAGAGGAGGGTAGTGGTGGTGGGGAACTGGTGAGGTCTATTATCCAGAAAGTAGCGAAGGGCTTTGAGGCCTTCTTGATGGGGAATGGAGGTGTATAGGGATTGGACATCCATAGTGAAAATGAAGCAGTCGGGACCGTGGAACTGGAAGTTATTGAAGAGGTGGAGGGCATGGGAAGTATCCCGGATGTAGGTGGGGAGGGACTGAACTATGGGTGACAAAATGGAGTCCAGGTAGGCAGATACAAGTTCGGTGGGGCAGGAGCAGGCAGAAACTATGGGTCCACTGGGACAGTCAGGCTTGTGGATCTTGGGGAGGAGGTAAAACTGGGCAGTATGGGGTGTGGAAATTATGAGTTTTGTGGCTGAGGATGGAAGGTCTCCGGAGCTGATAAGGGCGGTGATGGTACGGGAGACAATGGTTTGATGTTTTTTGGTGGGGTCCTGTTCCAGGGGTAAGTAAGAGGAGGTGTCAGAGAGCTGCCATTTGGCCTCAGTGAGGTAGAGGTCCGTCCACCAGACTACTACAGCACCACCTTTGTCAGTGGGTTTGATGGTGAGGTTGGAATTAGTGCAGAGAGAGTGGAGGGAGGTGTATTCAGAGGGAGTGAGGTTGGAACAGGAGATAGTAGTGGTGAAATTGAGACGGTTGATGTCTCGGTGACAGTTGGAGATGAAGAGATCGAGTGCAGGTAGAAGGCCCGGGCGGGGTGTCCAGGAGGAGGAGGAGGGTTGAAGACGGGAGAAGGGGGTCATCAGTAGGGGGAGGGGAATCCTTGCCAAAGAAGTAGGCTCGGAGACGTAGGCGACGGAAGAAGAATTCAGCGTCATGGCGGGCACGGAACTCACTGAAGTGTGGATGGAGGGGGACAAAAGTGAGGCCCTTGCTAAGGACAAAATGTTCTGCCTCAGAAAGGGGAAGGTCAGAGGGGATGGTGAAGACACGGCAAGGGTTGGGGCTGGGGTCGGAGGAGGGTGAAGAGTGGGAGGTCTCAGGAGGGAGAGGGGGGTTGGGATGTTCAGGCAGAGTGGGGTTAGGGGAGGATGAGGGATCAGAGGAATGGAGAGGTGATGAGGGGTAGAGGGAAGGTTGGGAGCCGCGGGCAGGAGAGAGGGTAGTTGGGGAATCAGACGGGTAGTAGGACTCAGCGGCAGTAAGTGCAGTCCCGGTCTGGAGAGGGTCGGGACCTCGGTCTGAGCTGGATCTGCAGGACCCCAGAACTGAGGTCGGAGATGGAGGTGAGTGAATCCATGGCCCACCGGGGGCTGGTGCCCATGTCCGGGAGGCCGTAGTTCCAGTCAGGGTCAGAGTCTGGGTTTTCGGCCTGCTGAAGGCTTGAGAAGTCGAGGACCGAGGGATCGGGGTCCAGGCTGGAGCCCGTCGTTGTCGTGGGCTCCAGGTGGGTGAGCTTGTGGTCCTTCTTTGATGCAAGGAAGGAGAAGAAACGACGGTTGGAGGCGTGAATCCGGCGGAGAATGAAGTGTAGGAGAGGTCCATGGCAGACGGTGGAGAGCGAGGCCTGGAGTGGTGGCAGGGAGAGGGGCAGGGCCCTTAGGTATCTTCCCATGGCAGTGAGCATGGCCTGGAGAATCCAGCGGGAGCAGCGGCCAATGAAACGGAGGTACCAGGGATCCTCGCTGGGCCCGAACTGGGAGGCCTGGAACCGGAGCTGGAATCCCTGCGGTAGAAGATGGCGGCGGAGACACGTTCCCAGGAAGGAGACCTGGCTGTGGTAGCGGGTCTGGGTGAGGATCTGGTCGAAGAGTCGGAGAGAGGCGGAGATCACAGAGGGGGAGCAGTGAGAGGGGGTCTCACTGAACTCCTGTCGAAGGGAAGATTTAAACTTCTTCCGGGTAGGCATACCTCGAAGAGACTTTGCAGCAGAATAGCGAATTGTAAACACAAAATACTCTGCAGATGCTGGGGTCAAAGCAACACTCATAACACACTGGAGGAACTCAGCAGGTCGGGCAGCATCTGTGGAAACGATCAGTCAACGTTTCGGGCCGGAACCCTTCGTCAGGACTGTAGAGGGAAGGGGCAGAGGCCCTATAAAGAAGGTGGGGGGAGGGTGGGAAGGAGAAGGCTGGTTGGTTCCAGGTGAAAAACCAGTAAGGCGAAAGATAAAGGGGTGGGGGAGGTGACAGACAGGAAAGGTGAAGAAGGAATAGGAGGAAGCACAATGGGTAGTAGAAGGAGGCGGAACCATAAGGGAGGTGATAGGCAGCTGGGGGAGGGGCGGAACTGGTTCTCACACTCAATAACTTCTCTTTCGGCTCTTCCCACTTTCTTCAGACCAAGGGTGTAGCTATAGGCACTCGCATGGGCCCCAGCTATGCCTGCCTCTTCGTTGGTTATGTGGAACAGTCTGTGCATCTCTAACTGTTGCCGAGACATCAACCGTCTCAACTTCACCACATCTCACTAATCAACTTCCCAGCTCTTTACTCCATCCCTCCCCCTCCCGGTTTCACCTGTCACCTGCTGTTTCTCTCTCCACTCCCCCTACCTTTTAAATCTACTCCTCAGCTGTTTTCCTTCTGTCCTGCTGAAGGGTCTCGTCCCGAAACGTTGACTGTACTTTTCTCCATAGATGCTGCCTGGCCTGCTGCATTCCTCCAGCATTTTCCATGTTGCGACACACCAACCGCTGGAGAAACTCAGCAGGTTGAGCATTTTCTGGGGGTGGGGGACACTGAAAGGAATGTCAAGGTTGCAATCCAAAATGCCAACGATTCTTTTCCCCTACAGGCGCTGCTCGATCTGCAGAGTTCCTGCAGCAACTTGTTTGGGCTCCCGTTTCGCTCCATGTTGTACAGTATGTACTAAACTATTAATAACACTGAATTATTAATAATTGCATCAGTATGTTGGGCCCAGGACAGGTCTTTAGAGACGTTGATACTCAGGAAGCTGAAGCCGCTCCCCCATTCCTTCAATGAGGACGGTGTGTCTCCCCTCGACTTCTCCTTCCTGAAGTCCACTATCAAGAGGAAGAAGCTGCAATGCTAAATTTTCTTCCCCAACCCCCTGCTGTTCAACTGCTTTCAGCAGCTTTTCCACATTCCATCTCTTGAGCTGTCGCTTTGGAGCTTACAGCCTGCTAAGTATTTTATATTCAAAATAAATGTTATTTGTAATAAAATATTATTTGCATGAATAAACCGTGTAATGCCTTTTCCTTCTTGCGTGCATAGTCATTGCTTTCAATACTGTTCTATTACATTCCTTGAAACCAATGGCCCGTTGCCACTCACGTGGCCCCCTGGGGTGTTACACTGCTACAATAATTGAGCGGTTTCCTCCCCCAGCCCGGCCCATCTCTGTCCAGAAGCAGAAGATTGCTAAACTGCAGTCTCCCCCCGAGCCTTTGCGGCATCTGCACTGGGCTTCATTGCGACCCTCCGCGGGAGGCCTGGAATGCGCCAGTCAGCAGCATTTCTCCGCGGACATTTTGATGTGTTGGCAGACCAGCAAGTTTCAAGCCAACCGAAGGGTGTCTTTGACTGGGCTGACGATCTGCCAGCAGCACTTCATGTTTGCCTCTGTATGTGTCCCTTGGAACAGCCCGTAGATTAGAGATGAACTGGGACATAGATCTTTGCATCTCTTACCCTGTTACCTATTGTACCCGAGAGTACCTGCCTTCACCCTTTAGTGTGACAAGGAGACCTCGGCGAGGATGGTAAAGATCCAAGTGCTGGAATATCGGAGACTAGAATCGAGACATGATTTTGAGACTGGGAAGAGAACAGTGTTTTTGACCAGATGCTAGACGAGAGCCTGATGGGACTAGACAAGAATCCAAATGAGACAGAAAATTCTGAATGCAATTGCGGACTGAACCAACCAAAGTTGAGCTGACGATTAAGCACCACACCTGCGTTCAGATGCTCTTTAAATCACCAAATCTTGGCTCCAAAACATGGCGGCTAATTAGCGAGTGGGCCAGAATCTTTAAAGGGACTGTGCCAGTTATCCATATTCTGGAGAATTGGGGCATCAAGTCCCTGGGGGCTGGCACGGTGGTGTGTGTACTGCAATAGGACCCCCTCCCCTACGGCCGACTCCTGATGGCCCAGGCTGCTCAGGGTGACGTTGATTGTAATCATGGATTAGTGCCTGGTCCAGGCTGTCCCTTTCTAGAACCCAGCACTGTTCCTCAGGTCCAAACTCTACCCAGTCACTGAGGAACCACTGAACAGCCTGAACAGTTTATGAAGACCTGTTCCCCATCAACAAATCTGGTAGATGGTGGTGGAGCTAAAGGACTGGTATTTACAGGTTTCAACTTGGATGTATGGAAGGTGGGATTGATGTTAAGGGTCTTGGGGAGCTGCGAAATGTAAGCTACCCGTTCATTTTCTTAAGGATCTTGAAGCGCCAGTTTCCTTGACCCCACCTGGAGAGGCAAATCTTGAGTAGACAACCAAACTTTTTGGCCAGACTTCAATGCTGATCCCTGTCTCCCCTTACAGTTGGCCTTTAATTCGGCCTTATGGGTAGAGGCCCACAAAATCTCCCTCCCCCTTGTTCATTTCTCCTCGCAGTACCTGACGAGATCTTCAGCAACAGGAACCTCTCCTGCTGAGGAAAGAATAGCAGAGGATACCCAAACTGGCGTTCAAACAGGGACATCTCTCATGCAGAATACTAGAGTATATTGTGTGCAATCTCTCATCCTATCTTTCTGCGGCCTTGCATCTCAGGCTTCACTCCATACCCTGATTCACCTGCTCTATCTGACTGTTGGACTGCGGGTGAAACCCAGAGGAAAGTCTCGAAGTAGCCCCCATCAGCATACAGAGCTTTTTCCAAAAACATGAAGTGAACTATGGACTGTAATCGGACACAATGTCCATTGGAAATCCATGGACCCTGAGAATCTCAGCCGTGCCTGCCACTGAAGGTAGTTCGTCCAACGCTATGAATTTACAGGCTTTTGAGAAGTGATCCACAATCACCATGATGATGGCCTTCCCTTTGGAGGGCGGAAGACCTGTAACAAAGTCCATAGAGCTGTGTACCCATGGTCTGTCTGGAACAGGTAGAAGGTGAAGGAGTCTCCTTGTTCTGGTGCACACCTTGCATATTTGCACATATTGTTGGACTTCCTTAGCCATTCCAGGCTACCAGTATCTCCTCTTAATGAACTCGTGGAGTCACCACTGAGCTGAAGTTCCTGATGAACTTACTGTAAAAATTGGCAAATCCCAGAAATTGTTCGAGTTTTTTCACGTTGGATGGCTGTGGCCAGTCTCTGACTGCCTCTGTCTTAGTAGGGTCCATCTTGAGATTGCCATTAGAGGTGATGAAACTGAAAAATGAAACTGTGGCTAAGTGAAATTCCGATTTTTCTAGCTTGACACACAGTCCTGATCTAGAAGCCTCTTTAAGCTATCTCTGACGCGAGCAATGTGCTCCTCCATGGACTTCAAGAAAATGAGGATTTCATTCAAATCGACGAAGATGTACTTATGGAGAGCATCTCGGATCATGTTGTTTATGAAGGCCTGGAAAACAGCTGGCGCCTTAGCAAGGCTAAAGGGCATGAGCAGGTATTCGTGGTGCCCACTCTGCGTGTTGAATGCAATGTTCCACTCATCACCCTCCTTTATGCGGACCAGATTGTACGCACTCCACAAGTCTAGCTTCAAGAATACTCTTGCCCCTCTCGAAGGCAATGGTCATGAGTGAAAGTGGATAACAATTCTTGGCTACTTTGCAATTCAGCCCTCATGGCTGCAGGCTTTTGTCCCTTTTCTGTACGAAGAAGAAGCTGGTGAGGTGGCGGGCCAAATGAATCCCAGAGCAAGTGCCTCTACAATGTCCTCCTCCATAGCGCATCTCTCTGGGCCAGAGGATGCATACCATTGAGCTCATGGAGGACAACTGCCTGGCAGTACTTATTACACAGTGGTAGGGTCGGTGCGGTGGAAGGGTCAAGGCCTATCCCTTATGAAGACCCCTTCCAAGTCCTTGTAGATGGAGGGAATTTCAACCAGTTCTGGTGTTGCAGCTACCCTAGGATATCCCTCCGAGGATGACCTCTGAGTACCGGGGTCAATTCGGCATACCTTGGGGTCTCCTCCACAGGTTCACTAGTTTTCTGTTGAAATAGAGTCCAAGTAGGAGTCCTTATCCAACTCCAGAGACTTGACCAAATCAGAGTCCAGATCTTCATCCGTACTGTCAGACGATGGCAACGAGGCACTACAAATTGTCTTTGTCCTCCTGGAGCTAGGCTCCAAGGATCTATTTTTAGCAGCCTTTCCCTTAAGACAGGAACTGGTGACTGGTTCCTTCAGGCTTGCCTGCTGAGGCTCTTAAATTCATGGGCATCTCCTTTGCGTGCTTCTTGGCTTGTTCTTGAACTTGAGACCCTTTCTCTCCAGTTCCAGTGCACATTCGAGTTGACAAGGTTAGGACTTGTATGGTCACGTCAACTGGAGCCGGCTTGTCCGCCCTTGGAGGCATGACTGGGTTTCCCGAAGGCTTTGGATTACCCCAAGCAAAAGTCTACCTTCTTGGCGGCTGCTGGTCTCGGGAGAGTGTGGGAGTTAGAACTGCAAACCAAAAACATTCCTTCTTGCAAAGACTTGACCACGCAATGATTCTCCCTTCCTCCCAGTTCACAGAAGCATTAGGCTGGGACAGCCAAAGGTGCTTGAGCATCAGGGGTGCATTAGGAGAATCTATGATATGGAAACAAATGCTCCCCCAATCTCATTTGCAAAACTGATGTCTGCTGCCAGACCTGCCCAGGCCCAGGAGGACGTCAGTCCAGGGCAGCCGCTGTCATGTGTAGAGGTAGTTGGGGCTGTCACCAACTCCAGGAAATTTCTCGCTGATCCAGAATCCACAAGGGCACTCACCTTTCACTTTCACCTGTTCTTCCTTTTTGCGTCCGTCTTCACCGTGGAAGACACCAGCAGTGTGCCAGATGTTGAAGGGTACAAGGGAAGAGAAGAGAGTGCAGTTACTATTGCAAGGAAGAAGGTGCTTAAAAAGTTGAAAGACCTAAAGGTACATAAGTCACCCAGACCAGATGAACTGTACCCTACAGTTATGAAAGAGGTAGCCGTAGAAATTGTGGAGGTATTAGTAATAATCGTTCAAAATTTCTTGGACTCTGGAATGGTGCCAGAGGACTGGAAAATTGCAAATGTCACTCCACTCTTTAAGAAAGGAGGAAGGCAGCAGAAAGGAAACTATAGACTAGTTACCTTAACCTTAGTGGTTGGGATGCAGTAGATAGTGTCTATTTGAACTTTCAGAAGGCCTTTGACAAGGTGCCACACATGAGGCTGCTTACCAAGTTAAAGCCCATGGTATTACAGGGAAGTTACTGGCATGGTTAGAGCATTGGCTGATTAGTAGGGGACAGTGAATGGGAATAAAAAGATCCTTTTCTGGTTGGCTGCCAGTGACTAGTGGTGTTCCACAGGGGTTGGTGTTGGGGCTGTTCCTTTTTATGCTGTATATCAATGATTTAGATAATGGAATAGATGGCTTTGTTGCCAAGTTTGCAGACGATATGAAGATTGGTGGAGGGGCAGGCAGTGTTGAGGAAAGAGGGAGGTTGCAGAAGGACTTGGACAGGAGAATGGGCAAGAAAGTGGCAAATGAAATACAATGTTGGAAAATGCATGGTCCTGCACTTTGGTAGAAGAAATAAATGTGCAGACTATTTTCTAAATGGGGAGAAAATCTAAAAATCTGAGGTGCAAAGGGACTTGGGAGTCCTTGTGCAGAACACCCTAAGGGTTAACTTGCAGATAGAGTTGGTGGTGAGGAAGGCAAATGCAAAGTTAGCATTCATTTCAAGAGCTCTAGAATACAAGAGCAGGAATGTGGTGCTGAGACTTTATAAGGCACTGGTGAAGCCTCACCTCGAGTATTTTGAACAGTTTTGGGCTCCTCATCTAAGAAAAGATGTGCTGGCATTGGAGAGGGTCCAGAGGTATTTCACAAAAATGATTCCGGAATGACAGGGTTATCATATGAAGAAAGCTTGATGGCTCTGGGTATGTACTCACTGGAATTTAGAAAGATAAGGGGGTGGGGGACCTCAATGAAACCTTTTGAATATTGAAAGGCCTAGATAGAGTAAATGTGGAAAGGATGTTTCCCATATTGGGGGGGCCTAGGACAAGAGGGCATAGCCTCAGGATAGAGGGGTGTCCGTTTAAAACAGAGATGCAGAGAAATTTCTTTAGCCAGAGGGTGGTGAATTTGTGGAACTTGTTACCACAGGCAGCTGTGAATGCCAGGCCATTGGGTGTATTTAAGTAAGAGCGTGACAGGTTCTTGATTGGACACGGCATCAAAGGTTATGGCGAGAAGGCCAGTGTATGGGTCTGAGGAGTGGAGAACAGGATCAGCCATGATTGAATGGCAGAGCAGACTCGATGGGCCAAATGGCCTAATTCTGCTCTTATGTGTTATGTGATCTGTAGGGTTGGGAGTAGCGGCTGTCATAGTCCTCCCAACACTGGATGGTCTTAGCTGTTTCCCGACAACTGCAGCAGGTGACCTGATTCCTTGCAGTAGTAGTAGGAACCTTGACTCTGACACCAGGACCTCTCATCAGCGGGGTATTGTGCAGCCGATGTCCATTGACTTGAGAGGACCTTGTGTTGGAGGTGTGGGCTGGTCATTGTCCGAAGTCAGGAGTGGAACTATGATGCAACGAGGTCGGGCTTGGGCTAGCCTTCTTCAACCTCTTGAGAGAGTCCCACTTCCCACTGAGATACCCAGCAATTATCGAAGCAGATGGACTAATCAATCAGAGCCTCTGAGTCCTCTACTAGCTCTCCCAAAGCAAGGGCATCCTTTTATTCACCTCGGAGTCCATGGCAGTACAGTGGCCAAGGCCTCCTCGTTCCAGCCACACTCCTTGGCTAAAGTCCAAAATCGCCTGCTGACTGATTCCCCGAGGCTCCTTCATCAGATGGTCCTAGGCTCTGTTTGTTCTGACGGGATGATGGAACACCTTCTTGGTGGTGATCATGAATTCTTCCGAATCTGACCAATTCTCCAACCTCCACTCACAATGCATGGTGGCCCAGGCCAGAGCTCTCCCAGTCAGCAGGGAGATCATGAAGGCTACCCTTCTGCACTCGGTTGGAAACCGGGACGGCTGGAGTTCAGCCACTGCTGAGTGAGGAATCCGCAGCGGGAAGCTGGTTCACTTCCGAGCCTTCCGGGGTCAGAAGATAGATTGACTCCGAGCGAGTCTGGCTTCCTCCTCGTGACAGTGGCCACATGGCGACCGGGGGGGGTCATGTATCTCCACGCCGGGGCTTCAGATCTTCTCACTGTGGCTCAATCCAGCTGACGAGGGACTCTGATAACCCGCTGGGTCCCTGTTGGCTCATTTGTACTGTGCTGGAATACCAGAGACTAGACTTGAGACACTATTTTGAGACTGAGACGAGAACAGGGTTCCTGACTAGATGCTAGACGAGACCCTAACACGACTATCTGTGAATCCAAACGAGAAAGAAATTCTAAATGCAAAGTTGAGCTGATGATTGAGCACTGAACCTGAGTTCAGGTGCTCTTTAAATATCCAAATCTTTGTGCCAAAACATGGCCACCAGTTAGTGGAGCAGGCCAGGAGCTTCAAAGGGACCGTGTCAGTTATCAATACACTGTAGAATCGGAGTATTTAAATCCCAGAGGCTTACGTGGTTGGGCGTGTACTGTAACATTTATAGCAGGAAGTTCCAGCACCTTGCCCCACCCCCCACAGTCTTAATTCCTGAAATCTATATCCCCTAATTACTGACCTCTCTCGTTAAGGAAATACATTATGCCTGCTCATCGTGTTTAAATCCCTTGTAAATTGATATTTCACAATTAAATTACGCCGCCCTCTTCTTTCTTCAACAGAACAGTCCGAAACTAACCTGCCCCTTCTGCTAAGATCCCCCTGTGCTGGTAATCCTGAGAAATTTTCTTTAACCCTGCATCATACATTCACAGTTTGGAATCAAATTAATGGTGAAATTGTGAAAGGTGATTCAGGGGGAATTGGAGGTCCTTGTACAGGAACTAGAGTCATTAAGCTTAAGCAAAACACACAAGACACTGGAGGAACTCAGCAGGCCAGGCAGCATCCATGGAAAAGAGTACAGTCGCTGTTTCGGGCTGAGACCCTTCATCAGGACTGGAGGTGAGGTGTGTCATTTGCATCAACACCCAACACAGTCCGAAGATGAGCTGGGGGCAGCCTACGAGTGTCAGCACGCTTCTGGTGTTACACAGCATGCCCACCATGCACTAACTTCAACCTGCACATCGTTGGAATGTGGGAGGAAACCAGAGAAGCTGGAGGAAACCCACACTATCACGGAGAGAATGTTACAAAATGGAATTTGGAGTTGAAGCCATGTTGCTAGCGCTGTGAAGTGTTACACTAGCCGCTACACTGGATAGAGCACCACAGTACAGAGACAGGCACCCAGGTCACGTTGACCCCACCTACCTGCACCCACACCTTATTCTTCCAAACACTATTCATGTACCCGATCCAAACCCACATCCATCACTTCCGCTGGCAGCTCATTCCACACTCATGCTCCCCTCTGAGTGAGGAAGTTTCCCCTCATGTTCCCTTTAAACATTTCACCTTTCACCCTTAATCTGTGACTTCTAGTTCCAGTCTCATCCATCCTGCTTGCATTTACCCAGTCCGTACCCTCATGACTTTGTATGCCTCTGGAAGATCTCCCCTCATTCCCCTGCATTCTAGGGAATAAAGTCTTAACTTACTTAACCTTCCCCTGTAATTCAAGCCCTCTAACCCTTGAAAGTTTTCTCTGCGCTCTTTCGAGGTAAATTGACATCGTACGCTGAAAGTGGTATCCCTCTATTTGGGGCCCCAAATTGCCCTTCCAGGTGAGGTGATGCTTCACTTACAGGTCTATAGGGGTCATCTACTGTATCTGGTACTTCCAGGGTGGGCTCATCTACATCAGGAAGACCTAAAGTATGTAGACTGTGGGTCCACTTTGTCAAGAAACTTTACTCTGTCTGCCACAAAGACAGGATTTCCCAGTGGCCCCCCATTTCAATTTGACTTCCCATTCTCATTCTGACATGTCTGTCAATAGCTTCCTCTGCTGCCACAATGAGGCCATATTCCGGTTGGATATTCCATCCGGATGCCTTCCAACCTGATGGCATGAACATCGACGTCTCCAACTTCCAGACATCTCTCCCCCTTCTCCTCCTCTTTTCATTCCCCATCCTGGCTCCCCTCTTACCCCTTCTCTACTCCCCACCTGCCCATCACTCCCTCTGGCTGCCCCTCCTTCTGGCCCTTTGAGTCGCACTGTCCAGCAACCCCCAATTTAACCCTCGCCTAATCACCAGTTTACAATTTAACCCTCGCCTAATTACGGGTTTACAATAACCAATTAACCTACTAAATAGTACATCATTGGACTGTGGGAGGAAACCTCAGCACCCGGAGGAAATCCACACATTCCAGGGGGAAGACGTACAGATGACGTTGGAACTGAACTCCTAACTCCGACACTCTGAACGCAATAGTGTCGCACTAACCTCTCCTCCACTTCCCACCACCTCCTTATTCTGGCTTCTGCCCCCTTCCTTTCCAGTAATGGTGAAGGGTCTTGGCCCAAAGCATTCCTACCCTGCTGAAAATCTCCAGCATTGTGTGTGTGTTGTTGTAGACAATATGTTTGACCAGCAACTCTGACGTCCTGTAAATGGATGTAGATGTCATATGTCACCAAACCCTTGATGCAAAGCGCTGGTTAATACTTAATGGGTGTAACGGAATGCACTTTGAATGTGATCTCCTTCTTACTAATTAATGTTGTCACATGGAACTACTTTGCTAAATAATCTGGAGATGGTTTTGGTGTCAAGTGAAAGACTAAGAATGTTTACTTGAAGCACTGTAATTGCTGTGAATACACACATCTCAAGTCATGTATTTCTGACTAATCTCCACCTGGGATAAAGAAAAACAAGTAACTTCTGATATTGAAAACTCTCAACAGGTCTCTCAGTGTCCTGTAGGATACTACAGGTTAGTTCTGGCTACTGCACCTCTGATTAGGAACCTTCTCTTTCACATGCTTTCATGTGGTCTTCTCTCCCTCTCCCTCTCCCTCCCCCCTCCCCCTCCCTCTCCCCCCATATTATGTTGGCATTAGTTCATGTTCAAGTTTATTACCATCTGACTGTACATATATACAAACAAGCTGTCCCAGAGACTGTTGGCCCTGGCTTTTATGCTGTGGTACCGTTTCCTGGATGGTAGCAGCTGGAACAGTTTGTGGTTGGGGTGACTCGGGTCCCCAATGATCCTTCAGGCCCTTTTTACACACCTGTCTTTGTAAATGTCCTGAGTAGTGGGAAGTTCACATCTACAGATGCACTGGGCTGTCCACACCACTCTCTGCAGAGTCCTGTGATTGAGGAAAGTACAGTTCCCATACCAGGCAGTGATGCAGCCAGTCAGGGTGCTCCCAGTTGTGTCCCTTTAGAAAGTTCTTAGGATTTGGGGGCCCAAACCAAACTCCTTCAACCGTCTGAGGTGAAAGAGGTGCTGTTGTGCCTTTTTCACCACAGAGCCAGTATGTACAGACCATGTGAGATCCTCGGTGATGTGTATGCCATGGAACTTAAAGCTGTTTACCCTCTCAACCCCAGATCTATTGATGTCGATAGGCTGTCTCCATTCCTCCACAACCATCTCCTTTGTTTTTGCGACATTGAGGGAGAGGTTGTTTTCTTGATACCACCGTGTCTTCTTCTCTGTAGGCTGCCTCATTATTTTTTGGGATAAGGCCAATCAGTGTAGTGTCGTCAGCAAATTTAATTAGCAGATTGGAGCTGCGTGTGGCGACATAGTCATGGGCATACAGACAGTAAAGGAGGTGGCTTAGTACACAGCCCTGAGAGGCACCTGTGTTGAGCGTCAGAGGGGCAGAGGTGAGGGAGCCCACTCTTACCACCTGCTGGCGATCTGACAGGAAGTCCAGGATCCAGCTACACAAGGCAGGGTGAAGATTGAGGTTTCTGAGTTTCTCGTCAAGCCTGGAGGGAATGATGGTGTTGAATGCTGAACTGTGGTCCAAGAACAGCATTCTCACATAAGCATCAGTCTTCTCCAGATGCGTAAGGATGGTGTGTAGAGCTGAGGCTATTGCTTCATCTGTTGATCGGTTGTGTCGGTCGGGAAATTGTAGGGGGTCCAGTGTGAGTGGTAGCAAGCTGCGGATATAATCCTTGACCAGCCTCTCAAAGCATTTGCTTATTCAGGTGAGTGCAACAGGACGCCAGTCGTTCAGACATGTTACTTGGGTCTTTTTAGGTACAGGGACAATGGTGGATGTTTTGAACGGTGGGATGGATGGTAGGGATTCTCAACAATACTTTGGGCCCTTTGCTCCTGGTAAATGTCACAAGCAGAAGGATGGGAGACCCCGATGATCCCCTCAGTGGCTTTTACTGTCCTCTGTAGGGTGTAGCAGTCCGATGCCTAGCAGCTTTCATACCACACCATGATACAGCCAGACAGGATACTCTCCATAGTGGTCCTGTAGAAAATTGTTAGAATAGGAGCCTTGTACACCCCGATCTCCTCAGAAAGTTTAGATGCTGCTGAGTCTTGACGAGCAAGGAGGTGTGGTGGGTCTCGGTTAGATTGGATGTAATGTGCACACCAAGGAATTTTGTGCTCTTCACACTCTCCACAGCAGAGCCATTAATGCAAAAAGGAGTGTGGCCAACCTGCACCTTTCTGATGTCCACAAACATCTCTTTTGTTTTGTCCATGTTGAGACTCAGGTTGTTGTTTTTGTGCCATTTGAAAAGCCTCTCTTGGTATTGTTGCCAGTGAGGCCAGCTACTGAATATGAGCCGGATCTGGCAGTGCATTCGTGAGTCAGCAGTGGGTTGAGCACACAACACAGCCCTGGGGAGCTCCAGTGAGCAGTGTGACAGAGCTTGGAATGCCACTGCCAACTCAGACTGACTGAACTCCACAATCCACTTACACAGAGGGGTGTAGAGTCCCAACAAGGACAGTTTACCCACCAGCCTCTGAGGGATGATCCTGCTAAACGCTGAGCTGAAGTCGATGAACAACGTCCTGGTGTATGAGGCATCATTTCTGGGTGAGACAGGATGGAATGAGGGCTGCAGCTATGGACTGGTTTGAACAGTAGGCAAACTGGAGGGGTCAAATGTGGCTGGAAGGTGGGATTTTACATGATCCAATACCCAAAGCACTTCATGATTGTTGAAGTCATGCAGAAGAATGAGAGGAGATCTTATAGAAATATATAAAATAGTGAAAGGGATAGATAAGATAGAGGCAGGAAAGTTGCTTCCACTGGTTGGTGAGACTAGAACCAGGGAACATAGCCTCAAGATTTGGGGAGTAGATTTAGTTTGGAGATGAGGAAGAACTGCTTTTCCCAGACAGTGGTGAATCTGTGGAATTCTCTGCCCAATGAATCAGTGGCGGCTACCTCAGTAAATATACTTAAGACAAGGTTGGATAGATTTTTGCATAGTAGGGTAATTAAGGGTTATGGGGAAAAGGCAGGTACGTGGAGATGAGTCCATGGCCAGATCGGCCATGATCTTATTGAATGGCGGAGCAGGCTCGTTGGGCCAGATGGCCGACTCCTGCTCCTATTTCTTATGTTTTTATGTTAAATCAGTGCCACTGAGTGGTAATGGTTTAGGCCAGTTACCATCACCCTCTTGGATACCAGAATGATGATGGTGTGTTAGTATCTTATATTCATCAATTCTCCACTGAGGTGGTAGTTTAGAATTTGGATGTCCTTCACTCAGAATGTGAAACAAGCTGCTAGTGGAAGTGGGACACAGGTTCACTTGCGCTGTTTAAGAGCAGTTAGATTATGATTAACTTCATTTATCACATGAACAATTGAAACATTGGAACATACTGTTTGTGTCAAATCCGGTCAGTGGGTATTGTGCTGGAAACCCCACAAGCTTCCGGCGCCAGTGTAGGATGCCTACAACTTACTAGCCCTAACCCGTACGGCCTTGGAATGTGAGAGGAAACAAGAGCACTGGGGGAAACCTGAGTGGTCACAGGGAGAACGTACAAACTCCTTGCAGACAGCAGCAGGACACAAACCCAATCACTGATTGCTGATGCTGTGGAGTGTCCTGTGAACCGCTCTAAACCCTGCCACCCTCATGCGGAGTGAGATCAGGAAATGTTTGGTAGATTTTATTTTATGTATTTGGAGGTAACAGCGCGGAATAGGCCATTCCGGCCCTCTGAGCTGCCCTGACTTAACACCAGCCTAATTACAGAACGATTTACAATGGCCAACTAACCTACTAACCTTTGGAATTTGGCAGAAGGCTGGAGGACCCGGAAAAAACCCACGCATTCCACGGGGAGGGTGTAGAGACTCCTTACAGATGATGTTGGTACTCCGATATCCCAAGCCCAGAAGGCACAGGGCTGCAGAAGAACAGGGAACACCCAGGCCCTCGAAGTTGCCCTCCAACCCACACGTCATCCCGATTCTTTCACTGTCCCTGGGACAGAATCCTGGAACTCCCTCCCTAACACAGTAGTGTAGTGGTTCGTGCGACACTATTGCAGCTCAGGGCATCAGAGCTCGAAGCTCACATCCAGCATCATCCGTAAGGAGATTGTACGTCTTTCCCATGAACCGTGTGGGTTTCCTCCAGATGCTCTGGTTTCCTCCCACAGTCCAAAGCGTACTGGTCAGTAGGTTATTTGGTCATTGGAAATTGTCCTGTGATTAGGCTAGGGTTAAATCGGTGGGTTGCTGGGTTACACGGTTTGGCTGTATCTTTAAAATAAATGAAATAACGACAGCACTGTGGGTGCACCCACACCTCAGGGTCCACAGTAGTTCAAGGAAACAGCTCACCACCATCTTCGCAGGGTTAATTAAAAGCTGGCTCAACCTGCAAAGCCCACACCCCTTGAATGATTGAAAATCAGGAAACACACCAAATGTGCTTGATTGAGTGAAAGATTATGCTCAAGTGGCCACATTCCCTTTGTTGTTCTGGTCCAAACACAAGAAGAGAATTCAGTCCATCTTTGCAAACTGAATGGGAAGGGAGAGAGAGAGGTGTAGCTTTCAGTTTCATAACATCTTTCTCAACCTCAAGTGCTTAGTCCATCACAGAAACTCCCATCCTCTCCATGGACATCGGCATAATCGAAGGCCCCATGTACTCCAAACATTCTTCTCTCTTCTCCCTTCAGGCAGAAGATAAAAAGCCTGGAAGCACATACCACCAGGTTCAAGAACAGCTTCTATCCCACCGTATCGGACTCTGAAACAGATTTCTTGTACGATACAAGTGAACTCATTTGCTCTATAATCTGCTCTTCTACAGAACCATTTGTTCAGCCCTAACTGCTGGTTCTTGCCCCTAATCTATGTAACCCATCTCCAGATGTACCATATGGAATGCAATCTCTACATGCCATGAGAAACAAAGGTTTCCACTGTGTCTAGGCATAACTAAATTGATTCATAATTGTCTAAATACTGAGATACAGTGCAATACTTCATTTTGCATGCCATCGACACAGATCATTTCATCACATCAGTGCATTGAGGTGGTACAAGGGAAACAATAACAGAATGCAGAATAAAGTGTTACACAGAAAGTGCAATGCAGTCAGACATGAAGTGCAAGGCTGTGATGAGGTAGACTGTGAGGTCAAGAGTCCATCTTGCCATCCTAAATGACCATTTAATAGCTTAGAAGCTTTTCTTGAGCCAGATGGTATGCTTTTGTAACTTCTGCCCAATGGGAGAGAGGAGAAGAGATAACGTCCGGGGCGGCTGGGGTGGGGTCTTTGATGAGACTGGCTGTTTTACGGAGACATTGAGAAGCGTAGGCAGAGTCAATACGGGTGAGGTTGGGTTCTGTGATGTGCACTAGTCTTTGCAGTTCCTCGTGGTCACACACAGAGCCGCTGCCACACTAAACCGCGGTGCACCCGGATAGGATGATTTCTATGGTGCATCGGCAAAAATGGTGAGGATCAACATGTGATGATAATAAACCAGTAGGTAGTTAACAGCCAGTGAAATGTCCCTTGTGTTCATCACTGTTGCCAGGAAGGAGTGAGGAAGCAGGTTCAGAACACTCCAGTGCAGTCACCTGTGTAGACAGGTGTTCTGAAAGATGGGCTCTCTGACACTGCAGCAACCCCAGCTACCACACTGGAATGCTGCCATGGAATTTACCCCAAAGTAATGAGGAGGATTGAAGTCACTGCCAGATTGGTCCTGGAGTTAAGGTGTGTAAGCAGAATTGGACCATTTCTGCAAAATGATGGGGCTGTGGAGGAGATTAAACCTGATATTGTGGACATGGAGTGGAAGAATGGAAGGGTGGGGTGGAACACACGTGACATTGGTGGCTGAAGTAGCGGAGGTCATAGACCAATGTTGTGCTGATCAAATTAATCAAATGCTCAACTGACTGTTTGCAGCACTGTCTAGCATGCAGTGGCCACTGCACAGGGTCAGAAAAAGCAGAGAAGGGTTATAAATCCAGTCAGCTCCATTGTGGGCACTACCCTCCCCATCATCGAAGACATCTCCAATAGGCAATGCCTCAAAAAAGTGGCATCCATCATTCGGGACCCCCATCACCCAGGACATGCCCTCTTCTAATTACTACCATCAGGGAGGGGGAGGTACATGAGCCTGAAGACATGAACTCAACATTTCAGGAATGGTTTCTTCCACTTTACCATCAAATTTCTCAACAGACAATGAACCCATAAACACTTCCTCACTACTTTTGCTCTTTTTGCACTACTTGTTTCTTTTAAAGAAACATGGAAAAACAGAAACATAGAAAACCTACAGCACAATACAGGCCTTTCGGCCCACAATACTGTGCCAAACACATACGTACATCTTTTAGATTTATTTACAATCAGTGGCCAGCGGAGTGAAACCCAGTGTGGACGTCTGCTGTTGTAACTCATCCTCCTCAAGATTCGATGTACTGTGCGATCAGAGATGTTCTTCTGCGCATGACTGTTGTAACACATTACTGCCATCTTTCTGTCATCTTGAACCAGTCCGGCCACTCTCCTCTGACCTCTCTCATTAACGAGGTGTTTTCACCCACAGAACTGCCACTCACTGGATTTTTTTTTGTTTTTCACACCAATCTCTGTAAACTCTAGAGGCTGTTGTACATGAAAATCCCAGGAGATCAGCAGTTTCTGAGATACTCAAACTACCCTGTCTGGCACCAACAATCATTCCATAGTCAAAGTAACTTGGATCACATTTTTCCCCATTCTGCTCTTTGGTCTGAACAACAACTGAACCTCTTGACCACGTCTGCATGCTTTTATGCATTCAGTTGCTGCCACGTTTAGTCCGTGAGCCAAGACCCCAAATTTGGGCCACCGGTACCATCTGGGTGGAATAATTCTTATAGTGATTGTTGGCAAGGTATACCCCCCTAGTGCTAGAAAATATGTGATAGCATTGCAGCGGTGGTAGCTTTCTGTGAGGGAGACTGGAAGTTGCACCTCCATGCTATAAGAACCATGATGCCATGGTGCTTTGCCTATGATAAGATGAATTATGCCAGGTACCTGTCCCCTTACTTTGCACAGATGATGAACCTCCCAGAGAACAATCCTTCTGTGTATGAGGCCTTCAAGACAGGCCAATTCTCAGTGAAGCTGTCAAGTGACAACCCCTTTGAGCAGATCCCTGTGGACCAGGCTATTGAAGCCACAGTGAACAAAGACACACAGACTCCTGGAGGCACATCACGGTTCAGCCTGAATGCTGGAGCTATCAAGCGATACTACATAACAGCTGAGCACTGCAGTGCATTCCTGGGACAGATAAGGGAGATGGTGCAAGGCAACAAATCAGAGCCTTGTCTTGCGGAGCTACAGTGGCCAAGAATCCAGAAAGATGAGGAAGCAGTTTCAGCAGTGATTAGCCTCATACATGAATGGGTCAACCCATTTGCAGAGAAGCGGGACCTCATTAGCATCTCTGCGGCAAAGGCAGCCCCCAAGGACATTGCCTTCGACCTGATGAAGGCATATGAGATTGGTGAGCAATGCTATGCAATCTTCAAGGATGAGACACTAGGGGAAGACCCACCAGCAAAGAAATTCCATGACCCAATGAAAACCAACAAGCTGAAAACATTCAGTGATATGTGTAAGAAGAGAGAAGTGAAATCAAATGGGAGGGCGATCATCTTGAAAGCAGACAGGTCTTTGTTTGGACGCATCATAGTGATGGCATAAGGGCACAGTCTATGTATGGAGGATATCCTTTCTCATCCCCTTGGACCATTACCCTGGGCCCTGTCCACATCAGAAGGATTGCTGAGAAAGACAAATAAAGCTACTTTAGCCACAACCTTGCAGAAAAATGTTTCCTGGGGTAGAAGAGCAACTCCCAGGAAACTCTGCTACAGTGGTTGATGGAATGAGCTTGGTCCAAAGAGTGAAAGGTGATCAAGTTACTTTCAGAGATGTTGCCACATCAATTCTGGGTATGGCTCTGAGGGAAGGCAGTCAGAGTAGCAGAATAGATGTTGTGTTCAACACATACAACGAGAACTCTATCAAGAATAGTGAAAGATCTCTATGGGGTGAAGAGACCGGTCATGAGTTGCAAGGTATCACAGGCACACAGATGGTGAGGCAGTGGAGGAGATCCCTGACCAAAGGTGATAACAAAAATAGCCTCATTAGCTTCATAGTCCATGAACGGAGGAAGGCGAAGTACAGAGCAAAGCTACAGGAGAAGATTCTGTATTCAACTGTGAACGACAGATGTTACAGAATCACATCTTAAGACAGTGAAGAGGTGTCAGCTCTTCAGTGTCAACAAGAAGAAGCAGATGGCCATCTATTGCTCCATGCTGCCCATGCCACAGAGGGATACCAATCTGTAGTGATCTGCTCAGAAGACACAGATGTCTTTATCATGACTTTAGCATTTTGTGACAAGATTGACGCTATTCACTAGACACTAGAATACTACAGCACAGTACAGGCCCTTCGGCCCTCGATGTTGTGCCGACCCATATATTCCTTAAAAACATATTAAACCCACACTACCCCGTCACCCTCTATTTTTCTTTCATCCATGTGTCTGTCCAAGAGGGTCTTAAATACCCCGAATGTTTTAGCCTCCACCACCACCCCTGGCAAGTCATTCCAGGCACCCACAATCCTCTGTGTTAAAAACTTACCCCTGATGTCTCCCCTAAACTTCCCTCCCTTAACTTTGTACATATGCCCTCTAGTGTTTGCTATTTGTGCCCTGGGAAACAGGTACTAGCTATCCACCCTATCTATGCCTCTCATAATCTTGTATACCTCTATCAAGTCCCCTCTCATCCTTCTATGCTCCAAAGAGAAAAGTCCCAGCTCTGCTAACCTTGCCTCATAAGACTTGTTTTCCAATCCAGGCAACATCCTGGTAAATCTCCTCTGCACCCTCTCCGTAGCTTCCACATTCTTCCTATAATGAGGTGACCAGAACTGAACACAATACTCTAAGTGTGGTCTCACCAGAGATTTGTAGAGTTGCAACATGACCTCTCTACTCTTGAACTCAATCCCCCTATTAATGAAGCCCAGCATCCCATAGGCCTTCTTAACTATCCTATCAACCTGTGCAGCAACCTTGAGGGATGTATGGATCTGAACCCCAAGGTCCCTCTGGTCATCCACACTCTTAAGTAACCGACCAATAACCCTGTACTCAGCCTTCTGGTTTGTCCTTCCAAAATGCATCACCTCACACTTATCGGATTGAACTCCATCTGCCATTTTTCTGCCCAACTCTGCATCCTGTCTATATCCTCTTGTAACCTTTGACAACCTACAGCTCCCTTCACAACTCCTCCAATCTTCATGTCATCCGCAAACTTACTCACCCATCCTTCCGCCTCTTCATCCAGGTAATCTATAAGAATCACAAAGAGCCGTGTCCCAGGACAGATCCTTGCAGCACTCCACTGGTCACCGACCTCCAGGCAGAATACTTTTCTTCCACTACTACCCTCTGCTTTCTTCCTTTAAGCCAATTTTTTATCCAAACAGCCAAGGTTCCACTGATCCCATGCCTCATGACTTTCTGGATGAGCCTCTCGTGGGGGACCTTGTCAAATGCCTTGCTAAAATCCATGTAGACCACATCTACAGCCCTACCCTCATCAATTTCTTTTGTTACCTCTTCAAAAAACTCAATTAGGCTCATGAGGCATGACCTTCCCATCACAAAGCCATGTTGACAATCCTTGAGTAGACTGTATTTCTTCAAGTGGTCGTAGATCCTATTCTTAAGAATCCTTTCCAATAGTTTGCAGACCACCAACATAAGACACTGGTCTATAGTTCCCAGGATTCTCCCTATTATCTTTTTTAAACAAGGGAACTACATTTGCCATTCTCCAATCCTCCGGCACCTCCCCTGCAGCCAAAGAGGATTTAAAGATCATAGCTTGAGGTCCCATTGTCCCAGAAGTGTGACACTAGAACCCGTACAAGACTTGTAGACATCAGGAAGGGTGCTGCCACTGTTGGCATAGAGGTTTGTAGGGCTCTCATCGGGCTGCACGCATATACAGGATGTGACACTGTGAGTGCTTTTGCAGGCAAAGGGAAGACAGGTGCCCTAAAGCTTCTGACCGGCAACAGGGAAACTCAGGACACATTCTTAGAGTTGGGTCAGGAATGGGACCTCTCCCCAGAACTGATAGACAAACTGGAGGCATTTACATATCTCCTGTATGCCCCAAAAGCATCGACCACCAAGGTCAATGAGCTCAGGTATCACCTTTTCTGTGCCGAAAAAGGCGAAATTGAAAGTCATCAACTCCAACCATGCAAGGACTGCTTAACAAAACATACACAGTGAGCCAACTACCAGGCTGGTATATGGAGAAGATGTTTGGAGAAGGGCCCACAAGGGCCAAGCCCTGTTGGCAGAGGATGGAAGTTGGAGAGAGAAGAGGAAGCTGAACAGTTGGTGGTGCACTGGATGGAAGGCCAGCCAGCACCTGATGCCGTCCTGGACCTACTGGCCTGTAACTGTCCAAAAAAATGTTCACTCCCAAGATGTATGTGTGTTGCAAATGGCCTCAGGTGTACTGACATGTGTAGACTGGCAGACTGTGAGAACCAGGCATCCACCTCAGAGAGTGTGGAAAGTTCAGATGAAGATGTGGAAGACTTGGAAAATTATTATGATTATTAATAGGTTATGAAAGTATGGAAAACAGTATGGAAAGCAGTGTCTTTGATTAAATATATTCATTTTACAACCAAATGGGGCCTAAGTTATAGCCGTGTGGAACCCCACATTTGAATTATTGTACTATAATTCTATATGCTATGACAAAAGCTTAAGATTGTTTTGATTTGATACAACAATATGGCATTTTATCATGACATTGATAAAACTCCAGAAATTTCTCCAAAGGAGGTTTTTTTACCTTTTGGGCGATGGGGTAACATTTTCTGCTGTACTGATGTTAATATGGAATATATACAAAAAGTGATTACTTATTTGAAGTAATAAGGCTGCCACTGGTGCAATGCTATCACATATTTTCTAACTCTAGAGATGTATACCTTGCTAAAAATCACTATGAGCATTATTCCCCTCAGATGGTACCGACCAACCCTACTGGCTCACGGGCTAACTGAGTTGTTGGCTGATTAGATATTTGCATTCATGAGCCAATGTACAGGTGTATCTAATAAAATGGCCACTGAGTGTATGTCAGTGCCTATGCAATGTCTACATCCTTCACATCCATGTGCCTATGTCAGAGTGTCTTTACCACCACCCAGGCAGTTTGTACCCATCAGACTCCGTGTAAAAAAAAAACTTGGCCCCCACATCTCATTTGAATTTACCCCCCCCCCACCTTAAATCCACAAGCTCTCACATTAGACATTTCAAGCCTGGGAGAAGGATACTGGCTGTCTACTCTATTGATGCCTCATATAATCTTATTTACTTCTTCTTTTTAGAGATACAACACTGTGACAGGTCTTTGTGGTCCTACGAGCCCGCACCTCCCAATTACACCCATATGACGAATTAACCTACTAGTCTGAACGTCTTTGAAATGTGGGAGTGAAGTGGAGCACTCGGAGAAAACCCATACAGCCATGGTGAGAACATTCAAACTCCTTACAAGCAGTGGTGGGAATTGAACCCGAGTTGCTAGCGCCATAACACTGTTACACTAACTGTGCTGCCACAGTATAAATATTGCAGCAATGTGGTAGCGGACCTCTATCAGGTCTCCCCTCCAGAGAAAACAATTTGGATAGATCATTAAAAGGAGAGAGAGCAGGGATATGAGGTGAGCACAAAGCCCATGGAGAGGAGGAATTGTAGACTGGTCACAACTCCCTTCCTGTTCCTACTTTTTAGAATCTTACCCAAATGTCTTTTGATCATTGTAATTGTGCTCACCTCTGCCATCTCATCTGGAGTTTGTTGCATTTACACACCCCTCTCTGTGTGGAAAAACTTGCCTCTTAGATCCTCTTCAGGGTAAAAGGACAAAGATTTCAGCTTCTAGCTCTTAATTTGGAACAGCAGACAAAGGTGCACCTATAAAAGGAAATGAACAGTCACCATTTCAGGTCAAAACCCACCTTGACACACTGACGAGAGTCCCTTCAGCATTCTGTGTGTGTTGCTTTTGAATTTCCAGCATCTGCAGAACCTCTTGTGTCTCCTTGTTTAGACTCGTCCACCTGGGAAAAGGACTGTGACTACGTCTAGATCACAGCAACATCTGATGGAGTAGCAGAAGCCGGTCTGTACCAGCTGATATAGGAAAAGAGGCCATTCATCCTTTTGACCCTATCCAGCTTTGAATGTGCTCGTGACTGCATGGTAACTGCCTGCACTTGGTGCTGGTACCTCTTAATAGGGTAGGCCAACAAGTCTGATTTTTGGCCTGAGCTTTTGAAATGAGCTCCAGTTTAAGGTGGGTTCCACACTTCTACCATGACTAATTCATGGGAGTTCTATTATCCTTCAAGTTGGACCATGATAATCACTTCCCTCGGAGTGATTCGTGGAATAAAGTCAACGTGGATTTAAGAAAGGGGAGCTGCGTTTGACCAACATGTAGTTTTGTAGATCTGGAGGAGAAAAGAGAGAGAACTAGTGAATGCTGGTACATTTCAGAGGCCTTTAATAAAGTCCCTCAGAGTCATAGAGAGAGACAGCACACAAGGAGACTGTTGGGAGATCAGATCTGTGCTGACGATCAACCATCCTCTTCCATTAACTCAACTTTAATTCCATTAGAGTTACATAGCACAGAAACAGGCCCTTCGGCCTAACTCAGTTTCAAACTCTACAACTCGTTCTCTGTATAAATTATTTATTATCTTTTATTTATTATTGGCACATTTTGTCCTCTTGTCATTGGTTGTCAGTCTTCATTGTGTGTAGCTTTTCCATAAACTCTACTGTGTTTCTTCATTTTCCTCTGAATGCCTGCCAGAAAATAAATTTCAGGGTAGTATGTGGTGACATACCATGTACATATTTTGATAATAAATTTACTTTGAGCTCATCTATGCTGACTAATATACCTTCCCAAGTTTGACCCAATTCTCTGCATTTGACCCATATCGCTCTAAACTTTTCCCATCATTGTAACTGTCCAAATTCCTTTTAAATGTTGTAATTATATCTTCTTCCACGACTTCCTCTGGCACCTTGTTCTATATATCCAACACCTCAGCTGAAAAGAATGCAGGAGAGATTTATGGGAGAGGTTGGGCAGGTTAGAACTGTATTCCCTGGATCGTAGGTGACTGAGAGGTGATCTTACAGAGGTGTATAAAACCATGAGTGGCGTCGGCAAGATGAACCCACTCAGTCTTTTTCCTGGGGTGGGCAATCAAGAACTAGAGGGAATAAGTTTAATGTGAGAGGGGAGAGATTTAATAGGAATCTTTTTTTACACAGAGGGTGTAGATGTATAGAACACACTGCCAGAGGAAGTGGCTGAGGCAAGTACAATAACAACACTTGGACAGGAAATGTTTGGAGGAATAAATGCAGGCAAGTGGGAGTAGCATGGACAAGACGGGCTGAAGGGCCTGTTATGACTCTATACCCACCACCCTTTGCGTAGAAAAAGTTCCCCATCAGCTACCTTTTAAGGGGGAAGAGTTAAATCTCTGCCTTCTAAAGTTAGACTCCCCTACCTAGAAGGTGGTGTGAGTGTGGAACGAGCTACCAGGCCAATTGGTGGATGCAGGTCCGATTTGTGTATCTTTCAGAAGTTTGGATAGCTACATGGATGGGAGGGGGATGGAGAGTTATAGTCCAAGTGTAGGCAGATTAATAGTTCAGCACAGACTGGATGGGACAAAGGACCTGTTTCTGTTTCTCTGCTGTAGTGTTCTATGGCTCTACCCTCGGCAAAGACCATGATCATTCACCTTGTCTGTACCCCTCATGATTTATGAGCCTCTATTCAGTCATTTCTCAGCCTTCCACACTCTAGGGAAAATAGTCCCAGCCTCTCGTTATCATCGAAGCCTTAAGTTTGGATTCTGTAATTCATCCCTGGTATGGCTATGTGGCAGGAGAGTTAGGAGGGAGTTGTTGGGAATATGTTAGAGCAGCCCAGGCCGCGGACTGGTACCGGGCCGCTGGGAAACGATATGAGTCAGCTGCACCTTTTCCTCATTCCCTGCCATGCACTGTTGAACTTGAACATAGGGTTGCCAACTGTCCCGTATTTGCCGGGACATCCCGTATATTGGGCTAAATTGGTTTGTCCCATACGGGACCGCCCTTGTCCTATATTTCCCCTGCTAAGGTAGAACGTTCCTATGAAACCTTTCGTGCTGAAATGGCATAAAGTGAAGAAGCAATTACCATTAATATACATGGGAAAAAATTCTTGAGCATTCCCAGACCCAAAAAAAACCTACCAAATCACACCAAATAACACATAAAACTGAAAATAACACTAACATATAGTAAAAGAAGGAATGATATGATAAATACACAGCCTATATAAAGTAGAAATAATGTATGTACAGCATAGTCAGGAAGATTAATCCAAAACCGATTTGTGGGGAAAAAAATCGGCACAAGCGCGCACGCACACGCAGGTGCCCGTGCAAGGCTTCATGGTCATGGTAGTCTTTCCTGGGGTAAACGCAAGTGTCCCGGGATTTGACTGCTAATTTTATCCCTTATTTGGGAGTGAGAAAGTTGGCAACCCTAACTGTAAAAGACAAGTTGAGGTAAGTTTAACCCTACTTGAACACCTCTCCCCAGCCATTCCGCAAGAATATTGTCAATATTAAACCGGTCTGTGGTGCAAAAAAGGTTGGGGACCCGTGTTAGAGGAAACAAGTTATAGCTTAGGGGTGGTGCAGTTATCTTAATGCTATTACAGTGGGTTCGATTCCCTCCATTGTCCGTAAGGAGTTTGTATGTTCTCCCCGTGGCCACACAGGTTTCCTCCGGGTGCTCCGGTTTCCTCCCACAGTCCAAAGACATACAGATTAGTAGGTTAATTGGTCACATGCTTGTAATTAAGTTCGTTGGGTCGGAAGGAACTGTTACTGTGCTGTATCTCTAAATAAATAAAAATCAAAATAAACAAGTGGAGGAATGGGAATTATTGGGACATTCCGAGAGCCAGCTTTGGGTTGACAGGCTGAACAGCTTTCAACCTTGTAAGAGATGTAAAGTCGAACATAGAACACAGAAGAGAAACAGGAAGAGGCCCGTTGGTCCAGAATGTTGTGCCAAACCAGCTAAAAAGTAAATCAAAACCCCACAAAAATAATCCCTCCTACCTACACAATGTCCACATCCCTCCATCTTCCTTACATCCATGTGCCCATCCAAACGTCTCTTAAAAGCCTCCAACGCATTTACCTCCACCACCATGCCAGGCAGCACATTCCAGGCATCCACCACTCTGAGTCAAAAACTGAGATTCCCCTTGAACCTATCCCCTCTCACCTTCAGTGCCTACCCTTTGGTAGTAGGCACCTTCACCCTGGGAAAAAGGTATTTCCTGTCCATTCTATCTATGCCTCTCATAATTTTATAAACCTCTAACAGATATCACATCAGCCTCCGACACTGCAAAGAAAACAATCCAGGTTTGTTCAGCCTCTCATGATAGCACATGCCCTCTAAACCAGGCAGCATCCTGGTAAATCTGTTCTGTACCCTCTCCAAAGCCTCGACATAGAGGGGTGATCAGAACTGTATGCAATACTCCACTCACAACATGCTGGAGGATCTCAGCAGGTCGGGCGGCATCCGTGGAAACGATCAGTCAACGTTTTGGGCCGGAACCCTTCATCAGGACTGAAGAGGGAAGGGGCAGAGGCCCTATAAAGAAGGTGGGGGGAGGGTGGGAAGGAGAAGGCTGGTAGGTTCCAGGTGAAAAACCAGTAAAGGGAAAGATAAAGGGGTGGGAGAGCGGAAACAGGGAGGTGATAGGCAGGAAAGGTGAAGAAGGAATAGGGGAAAACACAATGGGTAGTAGAAGGAGGAGGAACCATGAGGGAGGTGATAGGCAGCTGGGGGAGGGGGCAGAGTGAAATAGGGATAGAGGAAGAGAGGGGGAGGGAATTACCGGAAGTTGGAGAATTCTATGTTCATACCAAGGGGCTGGAGACTACCTAGACGGTATATGAGGTGTTGTTCCTCCAACCTGAGTTTAGCCTCATCATGGCAGTAGAGGAGGCCATGTATGGACATATCTGAATGGGAGTGGGAAGCAGAGTTGAAGTGGGTGGCTACTGGGAGATCCTGTCTGTTGTGGCGGACGGAGCGGAGGTGTTCGACGAAGCGGTCCCCCAATCTGCGTTGGGTTTCACCGATGTAGAGGAGGCCGCATCGGGAGCACCGGATTGAAACAGGTAAAGAACCCTGTTAACGTAGCTCCGGTCTCCAGCATTTTTATTAATGATATTGTTGTGTAAATGGCCACATACACAAGAAATTGGCGACAAGGTTAATGAACCTACATCGTATCGGAACGCTGTGTTTATTTGATAACGACACTCGGAAGAAAAGCGCAAGGTACGAGCCAAGAAGCGAGAGAGGCTGTGGCGGGGCGAGGCCGCAAGTCCGAAAGGAATTTGAGACACAGTCGGAGCGGCAGCATATCGGGAGACCAAGAGACCACAGCCAGCACTGACCCCAGGGGCTGAGTGTCTGCCTGCCCCAGAAGTGAGATAAAAAAAGGAGCAATACACACACCTAGCCGGAATATGCTTGCGATGCTAGCAAAAAAAAGTCACGTGAGTCAAAAAGAAAACAAGGGGCCAGGGCTAAATTAACATAACAAGGATGGCATTAATTGGAACCATTACAGCATTTGTTAGTGGCATTGAAGACTGGGCAACTTATATTGAAAGAATAGAGTTATACTGTGATGCTAACGGTGTGAATGATGAAAAGAAAGGCTGTGTATTACTCAGTGTTATGGGCGCAAAAACATGCGGGCTGCTACAGAGCTTGTTAACCCCTGAAAAGCCAGCTGACAAAACGTTCAAGCAAATAGTAGATACTCTCCCACAGCATGTAAAGCCCAAACCTTTGGTCATTGCTGAAAGATTTAAATTTCACAAACGGAATCAGAACAAAAATGAAAGCATTTCTGAATATTATGCAGAATTGCACAAATTATCAGAATATTGTCGATTTGGAGGTCCTGTGTGGAAAAGACCTTACATTTGAGAAAGCGCTAAACATCTCAGTATCATTAGAAGCAGCCGCACGGGGTGCTTCAGAGATACAATAAAAACCTTTGGAATATGCTACGAATAAAATGTCACTGAGCAGAAATGAAGGAAAGAAATGTTACCGTTGTGGGAACATGTCACATGACCCTGATGTTTGTTGGTTTAAAGACAAAGAATGCAGAAACTGTGGCAAACAGGGCTACACTGGCAGAGTATGCAAAGCTAGTAAACAGCAGGAAGAGGACAAAATACAGAGAATCAAGAAACCCCAGAAAGGAAAATACAACAATGTGCACAAAATGAAAGAAAACAATGCTGATGAAAACTACTCAGATACAAAAGTAAATTGTCTTGTCTGCAACTTCACAGCGTGAAAGACACAGATGATTGAAGAGTACTATGGATCACTCCACAAGTGGCAGGCGTGAGACTAAAAATGGAGTTGGACACAGGCTCAGCTTTAACAGTGATCTCTGTACACAACTACAAACGACTGTTTTCTCAAGTACCTCTGAAATGAACTAAACTACTGCTAAGGACTTACACAGGACAGAAAGTGCATCCCAAAGTAAAGTTAAAGTGACAGTGACCCACGGAGATGAAACACAGCAGCTGAACCTCTATGTACTGAGAAATGGAGGAGCACCGTTGCTGGGACGTGAATGGCTCAGGAAAACCCAGTTGAATTGGCACACCATCAAGGCACTAGATATGTCAGCAAAGGCGGGCAGCAAGGCTACATCTGAGCGACTGTCGCAAATACTTGAGGAAGTGTTCATGAAAGGAATAGGAATACTTCAGGGGATGAAGGCAAAGATTGAGATTGAGGAAAATGCACGTCCAAAATTTCACAAAGCCAGACCAGTGCCATTTGCAATCCGTCCAACAGTAGAGGCAGAGCTGAAAAATCTGGAGCAGACTGGGTTCCTGTCAAAGGTGGATTGGAGTGAATGGGCCACGCCCATTATTCCAGTGATGAAGTAAACCTCCAGCACAAAACCAGGAAAACCAGGCAAGGTGTGTATATATGGTGACTTTAAAGTGACTGTTAACTCTGCTCGCTACACAGTACAGTATCCTCTACCTCGTATTGAGGATATCTTTGCTTCCCTGTCAGGAGGGGAACATTTCACAAAAATTGATTTGACCCAGGCTTACTCCCAAATGGAAATCGAGGAAGCATCCAAGAAATACCTGACAATAAATACACACAAAGGACTTTATCAGTACAACAGGTTGGTGTTTGGGATGGCATCAGCGCCTGCAATCTGGCAAAGGGCAATGGGCCAGGTCCTGCAGGGGATTCCAGGGACTCAGTGTTACCTGGATGACATCGTTGTCACCGGCAAAGATGACGACGAACATCTTTCTAACCTAAAACAAGTGCTCACCGGGTTATGAGAATATGGGCTCAGAGCTAATTGACAGAAATGTGAGTTTTTTAAAAAGGAAGTCTCAAACTGTGGGCATGTGATCAACAAGAATGGCTTACACATGTCTCGAGACAAGACAGAAGCAGTGCTTAAGGCACCACCATCTGAAAATGTGTCTTAGCTGACAGCATATCTTGGTCTAGTTCTTGCCTAACCTATCCACTGTCCTACACCCACTAAATGCATTATTACAGACAGGGACACAATGGAAGTGGACTGAGAGCTGTGAGAAAGCGTTTCAAGAAACTGGAAGACTCATAACTTCAGAAGGGGTGCTCACGCACTTTGACGGCTCCTTACCTATCCGACTAGCCTGTGATGCCTCGCCCAACGGGATAGGAGCTGTGTTATCGCACAAGTTTACAGATGGCTCCGAAAGACCAATAGCCTTTGCCTCAAGAACGCTAACTTCAGCTGAACGCAACTACGCACAGATTGACAGAGAGGCCCTAAGCCTTGTGTGGGGAGTCAAGAAACTCAGTCACTACCTGTATGGTCAACAGTTTACCCTGTTGACTGACCATCAGCCTCTCGTGTCAATCTTCAACCCAAGAAAAGGTATTCCAGTGATGACAGCACAAAGGCTACAGCGATGGTCTCTGTTCTTAGGATGTCACAGGTTTGACATTGAACACAAGGGGACCAAGCAACGAGGCAATGCAGATGGATTGTCACGTTTACCACTGCCCACTCCCGAGGTAACTATGCAAATGGATTCAGCAGAGGTCTTTCACACAACAATAATTGAACAATTACCAGTAACAATTGTAGGCCGTATCTCGGGTAATGATGAGTCTGAGTACAGAGAGGAAATTAAGAACCTGGTGGCATGGTGCGAAGACAATAACCTATCCCTCAACGTCAGCAAGATGAAGGAATTGGTTGTTGACTTCAGAAGGAGTAGCGGACCGCATGACCCAATTTACATTGGTGGTGCGCAAGTGGAACAGGTCAAAAGCTTTAGTTCCTTGGGGTCAATATCACAAATGACCTGACTTGGTCCAACCAACCAGAGTTCACTGCCAAGAAGGCCCACCAGCGCATTTACTTCCTGAGAAAACTAAAGAAATTTGGCCTGTCCCTAAAACCCTCACTAATTTTTATAGATGCACCGTAGAAAGCATTCTTCTAGGGTGCATCACAACCTGGTATGGAAGTTGTCCTGTCCAAGACCGAAAGAAGTTGCAGAAGATCGTGAACATGGCGCAGCACATCACACAAACCAATCTTCCGTCCGTGGACTCACTTTATACCGCACGCTGTGGGAGCAGTGCTGCCAGGATAATCAAGGACACGACCCACCCAGCCAACAGACTTTTCGTCCCTCTTCCCTCTGGGAGAAGGTTCAGGAGCTTGAAGACTCGTACGGCCAAATTTGGGAATAGCTTCTTTCCAACTGTGATAAGACTGCTGAAAGGATCCTGACCTGGATCTGGGCCGTACCCTCCAAATATCCGGACCTGCCTCTTGGTTTTTTTGCACTACCTTACTTCCCATTTTTCTATTTTCTATTTATGATTTATAATTTAAATTTTTAATATTTACTAATTTAAACTATTTTTAATATTTTTGATATTTGTAATCCAGGGAATGTGAAGCGCAGAATCAAATATCGCTGTGATGATTGTACGTTTTAGTACCAATTGTTTGGCGACAATAAAGTATAAATTATAACAAACAGCCTTATTGAAAGGGAAACACGCAATGACCCTATGTTGTCAAAAGTGTATGACATCATGGTAAAGGGATGGCCAGCGTGGGGTAACACATTGCTTCCAGCCTTCTCAGCGAGGAAGGAGCAGTTGTCAGTGTGTCGAGGAACACTAATGTGTGGCTTACGAATTGTGATTCCTCCCAAGCTACGCACCAGAGTGCTGGAGGACCTGCACAAGGGGCACCTGGGTACCATGAAGATGGAAGGTCTTGCCCGTGCCTATGTGTGGTGGCCAGGAATTGATAAACAGATTGAGGACTTGACCAAGAACTGCTCTGGATGTCAAAAGATCCAGAACACACCACCACAAGTCCCCCTCCATCCATGGGAATAGCCCTCATCACCATGGCAACGAGTGCACATCGACTTTGCTGGACCATTCATGGACTATTTTTTTAATCGCCGTTGATGCACATTGCAAATGGCCAGAGTGCATCAAAATGAAGTCAACCACATCAGAAAATACCATTACAGTTCTGAGGACCATGTTCGTCAGGAATGGCATACCAGAACAAATCTGCATGGACAATGGATGACAATTTGTCTCTGAAGAATTCCAAAATTTTATGAAGAACAATGGAATCAAGCACTTTACATCTGCCCCTTATCATCCATCCACAAATGGCTTGGCAGAAAGATTTGTACAGACATTCAAGAAAGCCATCAAGGCAATGGACAGTGAAAATCGACCACAGCAACACAAGATAGCCAGCTTCCTCCTTGCCTATCGTACTATAGTACATGCAACCACTAACCAGACTTCAGCAATGATGTCTCTGAACAGGAACCTGAGGTCCAGCATGGATCTTCTCAAACCAGATGTACGGCGTGTTGTGGAGAACAGACAGTTCAAACACTTGAATGCTAAGTCAACACGAAGCTTCAGTGTGGGACAGCCAGTTCTTGCACGTGATTATCGGACTGAAAAGTGACAGCCAGGTACAATATCTGCCATAGACGGACCACTGATGTATAGGGTATAAGTGGGAGAGAACATATGGAGACGTCATGTGGACCAAATCCTGGATGCTCAGGTGAAAAACTCAACACCACCTTGCCCAGACTCCCATGACATAGAAGCACGGCATGTGAATCAAATCCTGAATGCTCAGGTGAAAAACACAACAACACCTTGTCCTGACTCCCCGGGCATAGAAGCAAACAGTCCTGATGTGACCACATCAGCCTCATCCACAGATAATCCTGTCATCAGTGCTGAGGACCCACCCGATGTATCTGTGGAGACTCATTCCCCAAAGCAAACGTTTCAGGGCAGATGTTACCTGGAGAAGCAGAAAAGACCCCCCCCCCCCGAGACTTGGGTTATAATAATTATTATTACATTACTTTATTATAATTTGATATTAATAAGTACTAAGTAAACAATTGGTAAGCATTGTATGTTAAGGGTACACATATTTGTTTAGCGTGGTGCCCCCAGTAAAAAAAGTTGATACACTATTAAAATAAAAGGGGAAGAGTGTACCATATAGCTTACTGTATAATATAGGACTACTTTATGTTGTAGTAATACATTGTATTGAGCATGCGCTATTAGATGTGTACTGATCTGTACGTGTGCGTTCAGTTCGGTTTCAGTTAGTAAAGAACCCTGTTAAGGTAGCTCCAGTCTCCAGTGTTTTTATTAATGATATTGTTGTGTAAACGGCCACATACACAACACATCACAAACAGCAGAGGTCCCAGCACAGTTCCTTGTGGAACTCTACTAATTACAGACCTCCAGCTTGAATCAATCCCTTCAACCACGACCCTCTGCCTTCTATGCGCAAGCCAGTTCTGAATCCAAACAGCCAATTCACCATGGACCCCATGCATCTTAATCTTCTGGATTAGCCTCCCATGAGGGACTTCGTCAAACGCCTTACTAAAATCCATGTAGACAACATCCCCTGCCCTACCCTCATCAATATCTCTCATCATCTTGTCAAAAAACGCAATCAAGTTGGTAAGACACGACCTGCCCTGCACAAAGCCATGCTGGCTCTCCCTAACTAGGTCATGGGTTTCTAAATGTTCATATATCCTATCCCTAAAAATTTTCTCCAGTGATTTCCCTACAACTGATGTGAGACTCACTGGTCTATAGTTCCCAGGATTTTCCCTTGTTCCCTTGCCTGTGCCTAGAGAAGACATGAAGATACCGGTCAAGGGCCCAGCAATCTCATTTCTTGCCTCTTTCAATAAGACTATAAGACACAGGAGCAGAATTAGGCCATTCAGTCCATCGAGTCTGCTCTGCCATTCCATCGTGGCTGATCCCAGAACCCACTCAACCCCATGCACCTGCCTTCTTGCCATATCCTTTGATGCACTGACTGATCAGGAAACGATCAACTTCCACCTTAAATATACGCATGGACTTGGCCTCCACCGCAGTCTGTGGCAGAGCATTCCACAGATTTACTACCATCTGGCTAAAAAAAATTCCTCCTTACCTCTGTTCTAAAATGTCACCCTTCAATTTTGAGACTGTGCCCTCTAGTTCTGGATACCCCCGCCATAGGATATTTCCTCTCCACATCCACCCCATCTATTCCTTTCAACATTCGATAGGTTTCAGTGAGATCTCTCCCTGCATTCTTCTAAATTCAAGTGAGTACAGGCCTAAAGCTGCCAAATTCTCCTCATATGTTAACCCCTTCATTCCTGGATCATCCTTGTGAACCTCCTCTGGACACTTTCCAATGACAGCACATCCTTTCTGAGATTTGGGGCCCAAAATTGTTGACAATACTCCGTGTGGCCTGACTAGTGTCTTATAAAGGCTCAGCATTATCTCCTTGTTTCTATATTCTATTCCCCTTGAAATAAATGCCAACATTGAAATTGCCTTCTGTACCACAGACTTAAACTGCAAATTAACCTTCTGGGAGTCTTGCACAAGGACTCTGCACCTCTGATGTTTGAACCTTCTCCCCATTTAGATAATAGTCTGCACTATTGTTCCTTTTACCAAAATGTATTATCATACATTTCCCAACACTGTATTCCATCTGCCACTTTTTCGCCCATTCTTCCAATTTGTCTAAGTCCTGCTGGAATCACATTACTTCCTCAGCACTACCTACCCCTCCACCTATCTTCAAATCATCTGAAAACTTTGCCACGAAGCCATCTATGTGAAAAGCACGTTCCCTGAGGAAAACCACTTGTCACTGGCAGCCAACCAGAAAAGGCCCCTTTTATTTCCACTCACTGCCTCCTGCCTATCTGCCATTCCTCTATTCATGCCAGTATCTTTCCCATAATGCCATGGGATTTTTATCTTGTTAAGCAGCCTCATGTGTGGTACCTTATCAAATGCCTTCTGAAAATCCAAGTAAATGACATCCACTGCCTCTCCTTTGTCTAGTCTGCTCGTTACTTCCCCAAAGAACTCTAACAGATTTGTCAGGCAAGATTTCCCTTTAGAGGAGCCATGGTGACTTTGACTCATTTTATCATTAGTTTTCAAGTACCTTGAAACCTCATCCTTAATAATAGACTCCAACACTTTCCTAACCACTGAGGTTAGGCTAACTGGCCTATAATTTCCTTTCTTTTGCCTTCTTCTCTTCTTAAAGAATGGAGTGACATTTGCAGTCTTCCAGTACTCTGGGACCATGCCAGAATCAAGTGATTCTTGAAAGATCATGACCAAAGCATCCGTTATCTCTTTAGCAACCTCTCTCAGGAGTCTGGGATGTAGTCCATCTGGTCCAGGTGACTTATCCACCTTAAGACCTTTGGGTTTGTCTAGCACTTTTTCCTTATAATAGCAATGGCACTCACTTCTGCTCCCTGATACTCACAGACTGCTCAAGTCTTCCACATTGAAGACAGATGCAAAGTACCCATTAAGTTCATCTGCCATTTCTTTGTACCCCATTACTATCTCACCAGCATCATTTTCCAGTGGTCCAATATCAACTCTCACTTCCCTTTTACTCTTTATATAACTGGAAAAACTTTTCATAGTCTGCTTTATATTATTGGCTAATTTGCCCTCATGTCTCATCTCTTCCCTTCTTATAGTTTTTTTTAAGTTGCCTTTTTGTTAGATTTTAAAAAACTTCCAAATCATCCGACTTCCCACTCACTTTTGCTACCTTATATGCCCTTTCCTTGGCTTTTATGCAGTCCTTAACTTCCCTTGTCAGCCATGGCTGCCTACCCCTGGCATTTGAGAATTTCTTCCTCTGTGGGACATACTGTATCTATCCCGTGCCTTGTGAACTACTCCCAGAAATTCAACCATCTCTGCTCTGCTGTCATCCCAGCCAGTATCCTCCTCCAATCCACCTGAGCAAGCTCCTCTGTTGTGCCTCTGTAATTCCCTTTACTCCACTGCGATACTGATACATGTGACTTATGCTTCTGCCTCTCAAATTGCAGTATGAATTCAATCATATTATGATCACTGCCTCCTAAAGGTTCTTTTACATTAAGCTCCCTAGTAAGATCTGGGTTATTACACAACACCCAATTTAAGATAGCCTTTCCCTGAGTAGGCCCAAGCACAAGCTGCTCTAAAAAAGCCATCTCACAGGCACTCAACAAACTCGCTTCTTGCGATCCAACGCTGCCTGATTTTCCCAATCCCCTTGCATATTGCAGTCCCCCATTACAATTGTGTCATTACACTTATTACATGCCTTTTCCAGCTCCCTTTGCAATCTCAACCCCACATCTTGACTACTATTTGGAGGCCTATATATGATTCCCATAATGGTTTTTTCACCCTTTCAATTTCTTGGCTCCACCCACAAAGATTCAACATTCTTTGACCCTATGTCTCCTCTTTCTGAAGATGTAATTTCATCTCTTACCTACAGAGCTACACCACCACCTATGCCTTCCTGCCTATCCTTTCGATACAAAGTATATCATTTGATATTAAGTTCCCAATTACAGCCTTCTTTCAGCCACGACTCAGCCAACACTGTCGTGCCAATAACACGGGGTAAATCCCATCAGGCCTCGGGGACTTATCTAACTTAACACCCATTAGGAGACCCAACACTTCCTCCTTCTATTTATACACCCTAACAAATTTATACACTTAGTTCCTCCATGTCCATTTCCTTAGTAAATACTGAAGGAAAGTACTCATTAAATACCTCACTCACATACTCTGCATCCAAGCAAATGTTCCTGTCTTTATCCTTGAGTGATCCCACCCGCTCCTTAGTTATCCGCTTGCTCTTGATGTATGTATAGAATGCTTTGGGATTCACCTTAATCCTACTTCCCAAGGACTTTTCATGGCCCCTCCTGGCTTTCCAAATTCCCTTCTTTAGTTCTTTTCCGGTTTCTTTATACTCCTCATGTGCTTTGTTTGATCCTAACTTCTGAAGCTTTACAAACATTTTCTTTTTCTTCTTGACTAAATTCATCACCTCTCTGGACATCCAAGATTCTTAATTTTTCTATCCTTGTCTTTTCTTCTAACAGGAACATACCTTTCCTGTACTCTGTGCTTTGATCTTTAAACATACTTCACATGTCTGAGCAACACACATCAAATTTGCTGGTGAACGCAGCAGGCCAGGCAGCATCTCTAGGAGGAGGTACAGTGGACGTTTTGAGCCGAGACCCTTCGTCAGGACTAACTGAAGGAAGAGCTAGTAAGAGATTTGAAAGTGGGAGGGGGAGGGGGAGATCCAAAATGATAGGAGAAGACAGAGGGGGAGGGATGGAGCCAAGAGCTGGGCAGGTGATTGGCAAAAGGTGATACAAGAGGATCATGGGACAGGAGGCCCAGGGAGAAGGAAAAGGGGGAGGGGGGAAAAACCCAGAGGATGAACAAGGGGTATAGTCAGAGGGACAGAGGGAGAAAAAGGAGAGAGAGAGAAAGAATGTGTGTATATAAATAAATAACGGATGGGGTATGAGGGGGAGGTGGGGCACTAGTGGAAGTTAGAGAAGTCAATGTTCATGCCATCAGGTTGGAGGCTACCCAGACGGAATATAAGGTGTTGTTCCTCCAACCTGAGTGTGGCTTCAACTTAACAGTAGAGGAGGCCGTGGATAGACATGTCAGAATGGGAATGGGATGTGGAATTAAAATGTGTGGCCACTGGGAGATCCTGCTTTCTCTGGCGGACAGAGCGTAGGTGTTCAGCAAAGTGGTCTCCCAGTCTGTGTCGGGTCTCGCCAATATATAGAAGGCCACATCAGGAGCACCGGACGCAGTATATCACCCCAGCCAACTCACAGGTGAAGTGTCCTCAGTCTGCCTCGAGTCTCGCTAATATATAGAAGGCCACATCGGGAGCACCGGACGCAGTATATCACCCCAGCCAACTCACAGGTGAAGTGTCCTCAGTCTGCCTCGAGTCTCACTAATATATAGAAGGCCACATCGGGAGCACCGGACGCAGCATGAACCAATTACCAATTCCAATTAAGGAAATATGTATCTGGAAGTATGGACTTCCCATGATTCTCCTGTCACCCACCCACAGGAGAAATTAATCTCAGCTTTCTCGCTCTGTCTCCAAAGTTTACAATCTCTTCCATCTCTAAATTACTCTGTGTTCTGTTACTCAGATTTGGGTGCCTGAATTTATTGCTTCTTAGCAGCATTTGTGCTCTCAGTTGGCAAGTATCTTGGCCTTGGCTCTGGAATTTCTAAACCTCTGCCTTTTGTGCCCCTCCCTTATCATTGGGCAACCACTCAGTCATCTTACGCAATGCAACTGGTGTAAAAATCTTGTTAAGTGGCTTGGGAATCCTCACTCCTGTTCCAACATGTTGGTCCATTGCTTTCTTTCTTGCCAAGATGAGGGCACTCTCAGGATGAAGGAGCAACAGCTAATATTCTGTCTAGGTAGTCTCCAGCCTGATGGCATGAACATCAATTTCCCTCTGCCCCATCCGTCTTTATCAATTCCCTACTCTGACCCCCCTCTTACCTCTTTTCCTCACCTACCCATCACCTCCCCCAAGTGCTCCTTCTCCTTCGCTTTCTCCCATAGTCCTCTCCTCTCCTATCAGATTCATAAGAGCTCTAGTCATAGAAAACTACAGCAGAGAAACAGGCCCTTCAGGCCATCTAGTCCATGCTGAACCAGTTAAACTGCCTAGCTGCATGCACCTGCACTGGGACCATAGCCCTCCATACTCCTACTATCCATGCACCTCTCCAGACCTTCTCTAATGTTGAAATTGAAATTGTGCTGGCAGCTCATACCACACGCTTACCACCCTGTGAGTGAAAGTTTCCCCTCATGTTCCCTTTGAACATTTCATCATACGCCGTTAACGCATGATCTCTAGGTATAGATGCACTCAACTTCAGTGGAAAAAGCCCACTTGTTTTTACCCTATCTATACCCCTCATAATTTTGTATACCTCCATCAAAATCTCCCCTCAGTGTTCTACGTTCTAGGGAATAAAGTTCTAACCTATTCGATCTTAACTTATAACTCAGGTCCTCCAGTCTCAGCAACATCCTTGTAAATTTTTTTCTGCACTTTTTCAATCTTATTTACATCTTACCTGTAAATAAGACCAAAATTGCACACAATACTCCAAATTAGGCCTCACCAATGTTTTATATAACTTCAACAAAAGATCACAACTCCTGTACTCAATACTTTAATCTATGAAAGCCAAAGTGCCTAAAGCTTGTTTTACAACCCTATCTACCTATCATGCCACTTTCAATGCCCTTCTGTTCACTCGGTAAGACCTAACCTGTTTGGCTCTCCCAATGTGCAAAACCTCGCTCTTGTCTACTTTAAATTCCACCTGCCTTTTCAGCCCACTTTTCCAGCTAGTCCAGATCCCACTTTGGTAGTCTTCCTCACTGTCCACTACACCCCAGTCTTGCAAATTTGCTGATCCAGTTCACCACATTATCATTCAGATTGTTGATATAGATGACAAACAGCATTGGGTCCAGCCCCGATCCTTGAAGCACTCCACTAATCACTAGTCTCCAGTCAGAGTGGTAACCATCTACTGTCCCACTCTGTCCTCTTCCGCAAAGCCAATGTCTAATCCAACTTGCTACCTCATTTTGAATGCCAAGTGAATGAACCTTCTTGACCAGCCTCCCATCCGGGACCTTGTCAAAGGTCTTGCTAAAATCCAAGTAGACAACACCCACTGCCCTGCCTTCATCCACTTTCCTGATAACTTTCTCAAAACATTCTATAAAATTGGTTAAACATGACCTATCATGCACAAGGCCATGGTGACTTTCCCTAATCAGCCCCTGCCTATCCAAATATTCATACCCGGTCCCTTCGAATACCTTCCTCTGCAATCTGTATAGGGTCTAAGACCTCGCTGCTGCTTTTCCTCACTTCTATAGACTCTGTGTCCATCTCCTGAAGAAATACAGATACAAAAAAATCCATTTATGATCTCCACCATCTTCTTTGGCTCCATGTATAGATTACCGTTCTGACCTTCCAGAGGACCAGTTTTGTCCCTTGCAATCATTTTGCTCTTAACATATCTGTAGAAGCCCTTGGGATTTTCCTTCAAATTGTCTGCTAGAGCAATCTCCTGCCTTCTTTTAGCCCTCCTGCTTTCTTCCTTAAGTGTTCTCTTGCATTTCTTATATTCAAGTACTGCATTTGATCTTACCTGCCTATACCTGCTATGCATCTCCTTTTTTTCTTAAATAGGTCCTCTTGAAAACCAGGATCCTCTAAACCTGTTATCCTTGCCTTTTACGTACAAGCTCTGTACTCTCACAATTTCACTTTTGAAAGCCTCCCACTTACAAAGTACACCTTTGCCAGAAAACAGCCTGTCACAATCCATACTTGCCAGATCCTTCAGATCCTTTCTGATACCATCAAAATTGGCCTTCCTACAATGTAGAACACTCAACCCGCAGACCAGACCTATCTTTTTCCATATTTGCTTTGAAACTAATGGCATTTTAATCACTAGATGCAAAGTGTTCCCCTACACAAACTTCTGTCACTTGCCCTGTCTCATTCCCTGATAGGAGATCCAAGTATCACACACTCTCTTGTATGTACTGATTTAGAAAATTTTCCTGAACACATTTGATAAACTATATCCCACCTAAACCTTTTACACTATGGGAGTCCCAGTCAAAATGGGAAAAGTTAAAATCAATTACTATTACAACCTTATGTTTCTTGCAACAGTCTGAGATCTCTCTACAAATTTGTTCCTCTAAATCCTGTGAACTGTTGTATGGTCTACAATATAGCCTTATTAACATGGTCATACTTTTCTTATTCCTCAATTCCACCCATAATGCCTCACTAGATGAGCTCTCCAATCTGTCTTGACTGAGCACCACCGTGACATTTTCCCTGACTATTATCACCAACCCTCCACCTTTAATCCCACCCACCCTGTCATGCCCAAAACAATGCAGCCCTGGAATATTGAGCTGCCAGTCTTACCAATAGTTACAATATCATAATTCCATGTGTTGATCCATGCCCTGAGCTCATCTGCCTTTCCTAGCATACTTCTTGCATTGAAATATATGCAATGTCAGAATATTAGTTCCACTATGCTCAACTTTGTCTGAGGTCTTAACAACATGTCTCCACAACTTCTCCACTATCTGTTCTGGCATTCTGGTTCTCATCCCCCTGTAACTCTAGTTAAACCCCCCCCCACCGTGCTGTGTAAGCAAACCTTTCTGCTAGGATATTAGTCCCCCCTCCAGTTATTTTCATACCGTCTCTTCTATACAAGTCCCACCTTCCCTGGAAGAGAGCCCAATGATCTGAAAATCTGAAGCCTACACCAACTCCTTAGAAACGTGTTAAAGTGTATGATTTTCCTCACTTGCACGTGGAACAGGTAGCAATCCTGAGATCACAACCCTGGAGATCCTGTCCTTTAACTTAGCACCTAACTCTCTGAACTCACTTTGCAGAACCTTGTTCCTCTTCCTACCTATGTCATTGGTACCTACATGGACCACGCCCTCTGGCTGTTCACCCCCCCCCCACTTTAGAATGCTGAGGTCTTTATCTGAGCTGTCCTAGATCCTGGCACCCAGGGGCCAGCATACCATCCAGAAATCTCGTTCTCATCCACAGTATACTCCTTTCTGTTCCCCTAACAAACAAATTCCCTGTCACCACAGCTTGCCTCTTCTCCCGTCATACCTTCTAAGTCACAAAGTCCAACTCAATGCCAGAGATCTGACAGCTGTGACTTTCATCTACAGGGTCATCCCCCTCCCCCAACAGTATTACCCAGCCTGTTGTTGAGGGGGATGGTGACAGGGGTACTCTGCACTGGCTGTTTAACCCCTTTTCTGTTTCTGAGGTGTCCTGTGTCCTGCACCTTGGGTGTAACTACCTCTCTATATGTCCTATCTATTGCCCCCTCCATCCGAGTTCATTCAGTTCTAGCTCCAACTCCTTAGTTTGCAACCTTTCTTCTCCAGCCCTTAACCTTTCCCACCTATCACTTCCCAGTTTCTTACTATATCCCTCCTCCTTCCCTACCCACCCACTTTCCCCTTCATCTTCTACCTTGTACTCCTCCCCCTCCCTACACCACCTTATTCTGGCCTTTTCCCCCCTTCCCTTCCAGTCCTGATGAAGGGTCTCAGCCTGAAATGTCGACTGTTCATTCCTCTCCATAGACGCTGTCTGACTTGCTGAGTTCCTTCAGCATTTTGTGTGTGTTAACTGGCTTGGGTGATTTTCAACCAATTGTGCATGCAGAGATGTTCTTCTGCCCATCTACTGTTGTACTGTGTGGTTATTTGAAATACTGTCACCTTCCTATACAAGACCTTGGTCAGACCCCACTAGCTATATGAGACCTTGGTCAGACCCCACTTGGAGTACTGTGTTCAGTTCTGGTCACCTCACTACAGGAAGGACGTGGAAACTATGGAAAGGGTGCAGAGGAGATTTACAAGGATGTTCCCTGGATTGGGGAGCATGCCTAATGAGAATAGGTTGAGTGTTCTTGACCTTTTCACCTTGGAGCGACGGAGGATGAGATGCGACCTGACAGAGGTGTATAAGATGATGAGAGGCATTGATCGTGTGGATAACCAGAGACTTTTTCCCAGGGCTGAAATGGCTAACATGAGGGAGCATAGTTTTAAGGTGCTTGGAAATAGGTAACAAGGGGATGTCAGGGGTAAGTTTTTCACACAGAGAGTGGTGGGTGCGTGGAATGTACTGCCAGCGGTGGTGGTAGAGATGGATACAATAGGGTCTTTTCAGGGCCTCTCGGATAGGTACATGGAGCTTAGAAAAATAGAGGGCTATGCGCTTGGGAAATTCTAGGCAGTCTCTAGAGTAGGTTACATGGTCGGCACAACACTGTGGGCCGAAGGGGCTGTAATGTGCTGTAGATTTCTATGTTCTATGTTCCTGTCAGCTTGAACCAGACTGGACATTCCTCTGTGACCTCTCTCATTGACACAGCATTTTCACCCACAAAACTGCGGCTCACTGGATGTTTTTTGTTTTTCGCACAACTCTTTGTCAACTCTGGAGACTGTTGTGCATGAAAATCCCAGGAGATCGGCAGTTTCTGAGACACTCAAACTACCCCATCTGGAACCAACGATCATTCCAAGGTCAAAATCACTTAGATCACATTTTTTCCCCATTCTGATGTTTGGTCTGAACAATAACTGAACGTCTTGACCATGTCTGCATGCTTTTATGCATTGAAATGCTGCCACGTGATTGGCTGATTAGATAATTGTTATTTATTTAGAGACACAGGGGGGATCAGGCCCTTTCAGCCCAATGAGCTGCACCACACAGCAATCTACCGATTTAACCCTACCTAATCACAGGAAAATTCACAGTAACCAATTAACCTACTAACTGTTATATCTTTGGAATGTGGGAAGAAACTGGAGCACCCAGTGGAAGGCCGCGCGGTCATAGGGAAAAGGTACAAACTCCATACAGTCTCTACCAGAATTGAACTCCCAACTCTGATGCCCCAAGCTGTAACACTGTGCTATGCTACTGTGGCACCCCAAATAGGCATTCCTAAAAAAAGTGGCCACTGTGTGTATATTATCAATATTCAGGCTGTTCTATTAGAGAAAACTTTCCAAAAGTATTGAACAATTGAGGCTGCACGGTAGCCAGGCAGTTACCATAACACTATTACAGTGCCAGCAATGCAGGGTTCAATTCCCACTGCAGTTCGTAAGGAGTTTGTACGTTGTCCCCATGACCGTGTGGGTTTCCTCTGGGTGCTCTGGTTTCCTCCCACATTCAGAGGATTCTGAAAGAGGTGGCTGAAGAGATCTGGGAGGCATTAGAAATGATCTTTCAAGAGTTACTAAATTCTGGAATGGTTCCAGATGACTAGAAAATTGCAAATGCCATTCCACTCTTTAAGAAGAGAAGGAGACAAAAGAAAGGAAGTTATAAGCCAGTTAGCCTGACTTCAGTGACTGGAAAGATATTGGAAAGATAAGGGTGAGGTTTTGGGGTACTTGGAGGCACATGATAAAACAGGCCAAAGTCAGCTTGGTTTCCTAAAGGGGAAATCATGCCTGACAAATCAGTTGGAATTCTTTGAGGAAATAACAAGCAGGATAGACAAAGGAGTCAGTGGATGCTGTGTACTTGATTTTTCAGAAGGCTTTTGACAGGATGCCAAACATAAGGCTGCTTAGCAAGATAAAAGCCCATGATGTTACGGGAAAGATACTAGCATGGATAGAGCATTGGCTGATTGGCAGGAGACAAAGAGTGGGAATAAAGGAGGCCTATTCTGGTTGGCTGCTGGTGACTAGTGATGTTCTGCAGGGGCTGGTATTGGGAACATTTCTTTTCATGTTATATGTTAACGATTTGGATGATGGAGTTGATGGCTTTGTGACCAGGTGTGCAGATGATAGATGGAGGGCAGGTAGTGTTGAGGAAGCAGGAGGTCTGCAGAAGAACTTAGACAGATTGGGAGAATGGGCAAAGAAGTGGCAGATGAAATACAGTGTTGGGAAGTGTATGGTTATGTACTTTGGTAGAAGGAATAAAGGCATAGATTATTTTCTAAATGGGGAGGAAGTTCAAAAATCAGAGGTGAAAAGGGATTTAGGACACCTTGTGCAAGATTCTGCAAAGCTTAACTTGCAGGTTGAGTCAGTGGTAAATGAAGGCAAATGCAATCTTACCATTCATTTTGAGTGGGCTGGAATAGAAGAGCAAGGATATAATGCTGAGCTTTTATAAGGCATTGGTAAAATCATACTTGGAATATTGTGAGCACTTTTGGGCCCCTTATCTAACAAGCAGGATAGACAAAGGAGTCGGTGAATGCTGTGTACTTGGATCCTGAGGATGTTCACAAGAATGGTTCCAGGAATGAAAGGGTTAATGTAGGAGAAGTGTTTGATGGCTCTGAGTCTTTACTCGCTGGAGTTTAGAAGAGCAAGGGAGGATCACATTGAAACCTATCAAATATTGAAAGGTCTAGATAGAGTGGATATTGGGTACTCTTAAAGCAGAGGTTGATAGGTTCTTGATTAGTCAGGGTGTCAAAGGTTATGGGGAGAAGGTGGGAGAATGGAGTTGAGAGGGGTAATAAACCAGTAATGATGGAATGGCGGAGCAGACTCGATGGGCTGAGTGGCCTTGTTCTGCTCCTATGTTTCATGGTCTTATTCCAAAGATGTATGGGTTATTTGGTCACAATGGTGTGACTGGGCGGCGCAGGATTGCTGGTTACTGCGCTGTATCTCAAAATAAAAAATAAAAATCTCTATTCCTCCTTCCTTCCCTCTCTCCTGCCCACTCAAGTTGTATTTACAGACACAGGAGGAGAGGTCCCAATACTCTGAGCCTTGCTCACCTTCTTAACTTGATCTGACAGGACCATCTCGGTATTCTAAAGGCAAGGAGAACAAGTAGTACTACTATGATCTGGACACAAAGTGCTAGGAGAGCTCAGTTGGTCGGGCAGCATCTATGGGGGGAAATGGACAGTCAACATTTCGGACCAAGACCCTTCATCAGGGCTGGAAAGGAAGGGAGGAGATGGCCAGTATAAAGAGGTGTGAGGAAGGGATGGAACAAGAGCTGGCAGGTCATAGGGAGATCCTGGTGGGAGGGAGTGATGTAGGAAGCTGGGAGGTGATAGACGGAAGTAACCAAGGGCAAAAGGAGATGGAATTGATAGGAGAGGAGAGTGAACCATGGGAAGAGGTGGGCAAGGGAACGGGTGGGAGGTGTGTGTGGATAATGGGCAGGTGGAGAAGGCAGAGGAGGGGAGAAAGGTTACAACCCCAAGGCTGGTATGCGCTTGAATAAGCTCTGTTTTGACCTGTCACTCCTGTTGTAACAATAGTCCTTGTGAGAAGCACAGTGAAGCGAGGCAGCTCGGCCCAGTTCACTCCGAACCGTGTTGGAAGGTGCAACTCTGAGCTGACAAGTCAGAAATTCCATAAATATTTTGAATTACTGAGTGGATTTGTGAATCAGCTGATTGGAACCCCCAGGTACACCAGTAATGGGTTCGTTCTGTTCTGCTGAATTTTTTCACCAAATATGTTGAAGGAATGGTACAAGATCAGAATTGTCTGTTCCAGGTCCCAGTGTGTGAAGGCAATTCCATGTAGAGGAATATTTTGTGTCAATTCATGCAAGCAGTTCCTGACCTCAAAGTTGCTCTCTTGCAAGTAATAAATAAAAGAGGTTCTGCAGATGTTGAAAATCTGAAGCAACACATACAAAATGCTGGAGCAACTCAAGTCAGGAAGCATCTGTTCAAATGAATAAACTGTCGACGTTTTGGGCTGAGACCCTTCATTGGGACTGGAAAAGAAGGGGAAAGAATCCAGAATGAGAAAGTGGTAGGAGGGGTTGGAGTACAAGCTCAAAGATTACAGGTGAAGCCAGGTAGGTGGGAATGAAGGAATAAGCTGGGACGCGATAGGTGGAAAAGGCAATGGGCTGAAGAAGAAGGAGTCTGATAGGAGAGGAGAGTGGACCATGAGAGAAAGGGAAGGAGGAGGGGCACCAGGGTGAGGTGAAAGGCTGGTGATGAGAAGAGGTAAGAGGCCAGAGTAGGGAATAGAAGAAGAGGGAATGGGAAGGGAAAAAGAAAAAAAATACCAGAAGGAGAAATCAATGTTCATGCCATCAGGTTAGAGGCTATCCAGATGGAATACGAAATTTCGCTCCTCCACCCTGAGAGTGACCTCATCATGGCTGAAGAGGGGGTCGTGGACCGACATGTCGGAACAGGAATGGTGATAGGAACTAAAATGGTTGTCCAGCAGGAGATTCTGCTTTTTGTGGATGAGCAGAGATGCTTGACAAAGCAGCCTCCCAATTTATGTCGGGTCTCGCCAATGTAGAGGGGACTGTGTTGGAGCACCAGATACAATAGACAACCCCAACAGATTTGCAGGGGAAGTGCTGCCTCATCTGGAAGGACTGTCTGGCGCCCTGGATGGAGGTGAGGGAGGAGATGAATGGGCAGTTGTAGCATTTCCTCTGCTTGCAGGGATAAGCGGCAAGTGGGAGATTAGTGGAGAGTGATGAATCACGGAGGGAGCAATCCCTATGGAAAGTGGAGAGTTGGGGGGGGGGGAGGTAAAGATGTCTTTGGTGGTTCAATCCTGTTGAAGATGACAGTTGCAGAGGATGATATGCTGGATGTGGAGGCTCATGAGGTGGTAGATGAAGGCGAGAGGAAACCTATCCCTGTTAAGTAAGAAGGAAGATGGGATGAGGGTGGATGTCCAGAAAATGAAGGAGATGTGGGTAAGGACAACATCAATAGTGGGCATTATTATTCATTTCCATAGATGCTGCCTGACCTGCTGAGTTCCTCCAACATTTTGTCTGTGTTTCTCTCCAGTAATCTTTCTGAGAGAGATTTTCCCCCAAAACTGAAGAGTCGCGATTAAAGATCATTCATGTATGACTTGAGCTGGAAACATTTTTGCTGAGAGTTAAAGAGAGAAAATTTATTTGTCACATATACATTGAAACATAGAGTGAAATGTGTCATTTATATCAAACCACATCAACGAGGATTGTGCTGGGCAGCCTGCAAGTGTTACCACACTTCCAGTGCCAGCCCGCAACTCACTAATCCATACGTCTTTGGAATGTGGAAGGAAACTGGGACACCCAGAGGAAAACCACGCGGTTGTGGGGAGAACGTACAAACTCCTTCGAGACAGCAACGGGATTTGAACCCAGGTCACTGCCACCAGCCACCATGATAGTATACTGTCACTCTTAGTATATTCAAGCTGAGATTGGTTTTTGAAGTGGGGTGTCTTGAGGATGATGGGGTAAGGAACATACCCACTCTTATCAAAATGGTGAGATAGTGAGGAGATTTGTAAGGCCGTGGGTTCAAAAGAGCCATGTTCAAAGTCAATTTATTATCAATGTAATATATGTCACCATGTACAATCCTGAAATTCATTTTCTTGTGGGCATACTCAATAAATTCATACCAGGCTGCCAGTAAATAAGCTCTCTGGCACACATCTATGGGAGTTTGTCGAAGTTTTAGATGTCATGCAAACTCTAAAGGAAGGAGAGGTGCTGCCGTACTTTCTTCGTAATTGAACTTGTGGGGTAGTGTAATTGGAAGAAATGTACATAATTCACAACCTCTGACATTGAGTTGGAGTTTCACTTCAAGAGGCTGGTCTGACATGATGACGTTATTATGTAAGGATTTTTAGGTTATGGAGTTCAATAAAATGTGTTCTGCGTTTCATTAAACATAAAACGTTTCACCTTGTTTTATTTGCAAAGACCTACATTGGTGACCCCCATGGTTAAGATGATTCCAGAGTATTTGAACATCTCGGCCAACGCAGTTGCTTTGAACTGCCAATATTTTGGGAGCAAAATGTCATTACCTGGTTTGTACAAGTCAAGGCCCAGTTCATTCTGCGAGGAATCACTGCCAACCACATCAAATTGTACTACTTGGTAGCATCGCTCAGCAACTCCATGTCTGTGAGAGTGGTGAGTCTGCTTGAACATCTGCCTGAACATGATAAACACCCATCGCTGGAAACTCACCTTTTATAGACTTTTGGACTTTCAGAGTGAGTGTGTCAAGCAGTTACTCTCCTTGCCTGGCCTCGCGATGCTAGGCCTTCAGAGTTAATGGACCACATGCTGTTTCTCCTGGGTAATCAGCATCCTTGTTTTATTTTTAAACAACTCTCCATGCAGCAAATGCCTGACCAGTTTGTGTAGCCCTCACTAATGTACCTGTGAAGGGCTATAGGGAGCTTGCTAAAATGGCTGAGTGATAGTCTACACTCAGCCAGGCAGCGTTGCATCATTCCTCCTATTTTCTCTACATAAATAAGCCCGGACAGCAAGGCCCTCAACCTTCAGATGCCCGCGGCTGTGAAACAGACGACGCTGGGTCTATGTTTTTACCATGCTCGCTTTATGAACTCTATGAAGTGCCGACTGCATTGCAGCTTGAACACTTGCCAGCGCATCGGGACATCAGAGGTCTGTGAACATCATGGGTTCCAACTGCCAAGGTTGTCTACTGTTCATTATGGACACCCTTTCAGAGTGGCACTTCCAGTGTGACAAGGGTACTCAAATGAGTGCACTGCCAGCGTTGCCTATTAATGAGAAGGCAAAGAGCGATGAGACATCGCTGGAGGCCGCCGACGGCAACAGGATCCAGACTTACAGGACACGACGGGTGGCGATCTGCTTCAGTGGCTGATATTACACATGGGACTTTGTCCCGACTTCTGCTTGGTGCAGATTTCCTGTGTGCCCGAGGGCTGTTGGTCAATCTTAAGAACTGCTGGCTTGTGGATGTCAAAGACTTTGGGTTGTTATCCTGCTCTTCCAATAAGTTCCCCACAACAACTCTGTCAAACACATGCACCACGACAGGTAAGTTTACTTGACTGTTAGGGCAAATTCCCAAACCCACATTCTCCACTACAGTCACAAAACATGGGGTCGAGCACCACATTCTCACGCCAGTCCATGCCCACGCGTGCAGACTAGACCCAGAAAAGCTGGCAACCGTGAAGGGACACTTTGACAACATGGAAACACTTGGCAATGTACCCCTGGGCTTCGGCCCTCCTGAGTCTGACGATGGTTGCCGCACATGTAGCGATTACCGATAGTTAATGGGGCCACCACCCCTGATTGTTACCCAGTCTCACACATAGAACATAGAATAGTACAGCACAGTACAGGCCCTTCGGCCCACAATGTTGTGCCGACCCTCAAACCCTGCCTCCCATATAAGCCCCCACCTTAGATACCTGTCTAGTAGTCTCTTAAACTTCACTAGTGTATCTGCCTCCACCACTGACTCAGGCAGTGCATTCCATTCACCAACTACTCTCTGAGTAAAAATCCTTCCTCTAATATCCCCCTTGAACTTCCCACCCCTTACCTTAAAGCCATGTCCTCTTGTATTGAGCAGTGGTGCCCTGGGGAAGAGGCGCTGGCTATCCACTCTATCAATTCCTCTTATTATCTTGTACACCTCTATCATGTCTCCTCTCATCCTCCTTCTCTCCAAAGAGTAAAGCTCTACCTCCCTTAATCTCTGATCATAATGCATACTTTCTAAACCAGGCAGCATCCTGGTAAATCTCCTCTGTACCCTTTCCAATGCTTCCACATCCAGGACTATTCGCACGTTTAGCTGGACAGTTAATTTTTTTCGAAGTTCATCCAGTTAGGGGCTACCATCGTATTTGGAGGACATCCCCAAAACAGCTGTGATAACCCGATTTCACATGGTTGAGTTTCTGCGCATGTCATTTGGGCTGAAAAACGCGGCACAGACTTTCCAACGGCGGATGGACTCTGCATTAAAAGACATAGATTTTCTTTTTGTTTACCTGGATGACATACTTGTCGCCAATGCATCCAAATCCGAACATGTATCTCATCTTCGCACACTTTTTGCGCGCGTAAGCCAACACGGGTTGATTATTAACCCTGCTAAATGCCAGTTTGGGTTGTCAACCATTGACTTTCTCAGCCGTCACATCGCCGCAGGAGGTGCCAAACCCCTCCTGTCAAAGGTTGCCGCTATTATGGATTTCCCACTGCTCCACTCTACAAAAAATTTTGGGTATGATAAATTTCTATCAGAGCTTCATTCTGTGATCTGCTGAACTTAAGCTCCTCCTGTATAGTGCGCTTAATGGCAATACCCCTAATCGAGTGCTTGACTGGTCAGCAGACATGACCAGGGCATTTGATGTTACCAAATGAGCTCTTTCCAGCGTAACCCTACTGGTGCACCCACTCCCCAATACACCCATAGCCATTACCACTGACAGCCTCTCACATCCGGGCTGGAAGGCCTCACAGAAACTGGCTGCACTAAAGTTTGAGTGGCACGGCCTCAGAAAGGATGTGTGTGATTGGACCGCAACTTGTGTGAAGTGCCAGCGGTTAAAAATTAATCGTCATGTTCAGCTGTTATCGGCATTATTTGCAGTCCCTGAGCGATGGTTTGACCATGTCAATTCGGACCTTGTTGGTCTTTTCCCCCCTCCCGCTATTTCACGCACCTCCTTTCCATGGTGGCCAGAGGTCGTCCCTACAGCATTGACGACGATTGCAGACGTGTCTCGGGTGTTCATCAGCACCTGTGTTGCTCGGTTTGGCATCCCACCTGATACTTCCTCTGGGCTGAGATGGCCCAGAACCTCGGCCTTAGGCTACATCACCCCATGGTGTATCACCCGCAGTCCAATGGCCTGTGCAAGCAGTTTCACCACTCCTTAAAGGCTTCCCTGACTGCTGAGTGTTGGCACGATTGTCTCCCGTGGGTCCTGCTGGGGCTTAGAGCTGCCCCAAAAGAGGACCTGTGGTCGTCTGTGGCTGAGTTGGACACAGACAGCAGCTTTGGGTGTCAGGTAATTTCATTCCGGACACTAAGACTGCCTGGTGAGCCTCGCAACAGCATTCCACCCTCCTCAATAAATTCAATTCCTTTGCACCTATTCCTACTCCCATGATGGCATACAGCACTCTTGGGTTCCTGTTGACCTATATTCCACCTTGTTTGTTTTTGTCCGTCATGATACACACCAACATCCCTTTCGGCCGCCTAACAATGCTCTTTTCCGCACCTTGGAATGGGAAGAAATGACTTTCATCACAGATAAGAGGGGTAAACCTGAATGTATTTTGGTACTCACCTTAATCCAAGATTTGGATTATTCCACTGCCATGCCCATGTCAACACACCTCTGGATGAGCCAAAGGTACCTGCTGTTCCTCCACCCGTGGAACACAGGACCTGAGCTGAGCAGCTCACCTGAGCTCCGGCCAGGGCCACAACGCTGGTTTTAGTGAATTCTGGGGGGGCAGGGTAGGTGTGTGTGTGTGTGTGTGTGGCTGTGTTGGGTAATGTAATGGAGAGAAATGTACATAATTCACAACCACCAACACTGAGATCCAGGTTCACTTTAAGAGGATGGTCTGACGTGATGATGTTAGTGCGTAAAGATTTTTAGCGCGCTTTTGGCATTTAGGTTCTGGAGTTCAAAAAAATGTATTACAGTTTCATCAAATATAAAACCCCTCACCACTTTATTTGCAAAAACCTACATATTTACTTGCTGGGCCCAGGTCAGGTTCTCTGAAATAATAACACTGAGGAATTTAACTTGCTGACCTTCTCCACCTCTGATCCCCTGATGAGGACTGGCTCATGGGCCTCTGGTTTCCTTCTCCTGAAGTCAATAATCAGCTCCTTGGTTTTGCTAACATTGTGTAAGAGGTAATTATCACTGACATATGTCCTGAAATTTGCTGTTTTGCAGTAGTAGTACACTGCAATACATCATAATAAAACAATTATAAATTATAAGTATATACTGTATTAAAAATTATATTAAATAATAGCGCACAAAGAGATGAAAAGAACAGTGAGGTAGTGTTCATTGTCCATTCAGAAACCTGATGGCAGAAGAGAAGAGGCTCTTTCTGAAACATTGAGTGTGTGTCATCAGGACTTTGTACCTCTTCCTTGATAGTAGCAATGGGAAGAGGGCATGTCTTGGGTGATGGGGGTCCTTAATGATGGATGCTTCTTATTTGAGGTATTACCTTTTGAAGGCGTCCTTGATGCTGGGGAGGTTACAACTTTCTTCAGCTGTAAAACAGTTGACGTTACCAGCTGAGGCCCTTCATTATGAAGCTGATTATTCTGTTGTGTTGGAAAAGTGACAGCTGTCTTCCCTCTTGCTGAGGAATTTTAAAGGAACTACAGTGCATTTCCCTGTATGTCATATATGGGACAAATAAAGCTAATCTCTATAAGAACCTTCTCTTTCATCTTTTCATACAATGAATGCTTGGCTTGCATTTGCCTCTTGACATTGCAGATCCAAAGATAAAAACAAAGTATTAAATTAGGCACAAGATTTCTAATTTTAAATAATCACACAATATACTGGAGTAAAATTAACATCACTATACCAAATATCTAGTTTTGGAAATGTGTATCTTTACGTAAATGTAGGAAATCAGATACTAACACAGAGCACGACTGTCCTCTTTCTCCTCTCCCTGAAGAGTTAGAGTGATAGAAAAGTACAGCACAGAAACAGACCCTTTGGCCCATCTAGTCCGTGCTGAACCACAAACTGCCTACTCCCATCAACCTGCACCTGGACCTCCATACCCCTACCATCCATGTACCATACCTATCCAAACTTCAATTAAACTTTGAAATCAAGCTTGCTTGCACAACTGGAACTGGCAGCTTGTTCCACACTCTCACAACTCTCTGAGAGAAGTTCTTTCCCCTTATGTTCCCCTTAAATATTTCACCTTTCACCCTTAACCCACAACCTCTAGTTGTTGCACCACCCAACTTCAGCAGAAAAAGCCTGCTTGCATTTACCCTATCTATACCCCTCATAATTTTGTATACTTCTATCAAATCTCCCCTCAATCTTCTATGCTCCAAGGAATAAAGTCCTAATCTATTCAACCTTTCCTTATAACTCAGGTCCTCCAGACCCAGCAACATCCTTGTAAATTTTCTCTGCACTCTTTCAATCTTATTTACATCCTTCCTGAAGGGAGGTGACCAAAACTGTACACAATACTCTGAACTAGGCCTTAGCAATGTCCGAAACAATTTCAACATAACATCCCATCTCCTGTACTCAGTACTTCCATTTATGAAGGTCAATGTGCCAAAAGTTTTCTTTATGAACCTATCTACCTGTGCCACCATTTTCAATTGATAATGAACCTGTACTCCCAGATCGCTTTGTTCTACTGCAATCTACAGTGCCCTATCGTTCATTGTGGAAGACCGACACTGGTTGGTCCCACCATGTGCAATACCATGCACTTGTCTGTATTAAATTACATCTGTCATTTTCAGTCCATTTTTCCAGTTGGTCCAGATTGTCTTCCTCACTTTCTACTACACCCTCAACCTTGGTGTCATCTGCAAATGTGCAGATCCAGTTAACCACATTATCATCCAGATCATTGATATAGATGACAACAACAATAGACCCAGCACCGATCCCTGCAGCACCCCACTAGTACAGACTCCAGTTAGAGGCAACCATCTGCTACCACTCTCATGGCTTCTCCCACAAAGCCAATGTCTAATCCAATTTACTACCTCATCGTGAATGCTGAGCAACTGAACCTTCCTGACCAACCTCCCATGCGGGTCCTTGTCTTAGACCTTGCTAAAGTCCATGTGGACAACATCCACTGCCTTGCCATCATCTGTGTTCCTGGTAACTTTCTCAAGAAACTCTATAGGATTGGTTAGAAACGACCTACCATGCACAAAGCCCTGATGACTATCCCTAATCAGTCCCTGTCTGTCCAAATACTCATATATCCGGTCTTTTAGAATACCTTCCAATAACTTTCCCACTACTGATGTTAGGCTCACTGGCCTATAACTTCCTGGTTTATTTTTAGTACCTTTCTAAACAGTGGGACAACATTAGATATCCTCCAATCTTATAGTACCTCATCTGTCACTAAGATCATTTAAGTATCATTACTAAGGCTCCTGCAATTTCTGCACTTGTCTCCTACAGGGTCCGAGGGAACACCTTGACAGGCCCTGGGGATTTATCCACTCTAATTTGCCTGAAGATAGTAAACACCTTCTCCTCTGTAATCTGTATAGGGTCCATGACCTTGTTGCTGATTCGCCTTGCTTCTATAGACTCTGTGTCCATCTCCCAAGTAAATACAGATGCAAAAAATCCATTTAAGATCTCCCCCATCTCTTTTGGCTCCATGCATAGATTACCATTCTGATCTTTCAGAGGATCAATTTTGTCCCTGGCAATCATTTTGCCCTTAACATATCAGTAGAATCCCTGAGGATTCTCCTTCACCTTGCCTGCTAGGGCACACCTCATGCCTTCTATTAGCCTTCCTGATTTCTTTTTTAAGTGCTTTCTTGCATTTCTTATACTCCACAAGCAGCTAATTTGTTCCTAGCTGCCCATACCTGCTATGTATCTCCTTTTTTTCTTAACCAGGGCCTCAAAACCTCTTGAAAACCAGGGTTCCCTAAATCCGGTATCTTTATCTTTTATTCTGACAGGCACACATAAACTTTGTACTCTCCAAATTTCACTTACCAAGTACATCTTTGCCAGAAAACAGTCTGTCTCAATCCATACTTGCCAGATCCTTTCAGATACCATCAAAATTGGCCTTCCTCCAGTTTAGAATCTCAAATTTAGAAGAGGCTGTGAGATTGCCCAAGTTCCCAGGGCTATTGAAATGAGGTTCAATTTGTCTAACATCTCTTGCATCCTCTTAACAACGTCCTGATGGGATGGCATAGCATCATAGCAGACCACGTGGGTTTCTTCTGGGTGCTCTGGTTTCCTCCCACATTCCAAAAGACTTACTGGTGAGAAGGTTAGTTGGAGTCATGGGTGTAATTGGGCGGTGCGGGCTCATTAAAAGTTCAAAGTTAAAAGTAAATTTATTATCAAAGCACATTTACTACCCTGAGATTAATTTTCTTACAGGCATTCATAGTAGAACAAAGTAATATATTAGAATCAATGAAAAGCTACACACAAGACTGACAAACAACCGATGTGCAAAAGAATACAGATTTTCAAATGGAAAAACAATACATAAACAAAAAACCAAATACATAAGTAATATTGTAAACATGAGTTGTAAAGTCCTTGGAAGTGAGCCCATAGATTGTGGAATCAGTTCAGTGTCGAAGCGAGTGAAATTATCCACACAGGCTGAGGTGTCTGATGGTTGAAGAGCCCGTTAATCTGGGTTCATTTCTGCTGCTGTTTGCAGGGAACTTGTACATTCTAACCTTTGACCACACGTATTTCCTTCCACTTTCCGAAGAGGTTAATTGGTCACATGGGTGTGATTGGGTGACGTGGGCTCGTTGAGTCGGAAGGGCCTGTTTACATGCCATATCTCTAAATAAATAAGATGCTTTGAAGCCAGCAACATACTTTAGAAGTGGATTCAACTCTCATTAGGAAATTAGTCCTCTTGGATGTTCTCAGTATAGGTTTGGGCTCTTGTTGGCGTCTGATCTGCAATGGCAGCCACACAGCTGAGTGAAGGACCTTCTGCAGACACACCATCCCCCTCTCAAAGGGAAAGGTGATTGGAATTCACTTGTGATGCCCAGGCTCTGAGATCAGGCCAAGTGTTTGTGAGTTCCATAAGCAATCTATTTTCAGTTAACACACATCAAAGTTGCTGGTGAACGCAGCAGGCCAGGCAGCATCTCTAGGAAGAGGTACAGTCGACGTTTCAGGCCCAGACCCTTCGTCAGGACTAACTGAAGGAAGAGTTAGTAAGAGATTTGAAAGTGGGAGGGGGAGGGGGAGATCCAAGATGATAGGAGAAGACAGGAGGGGGAGGGATGTGTGTATAAAAGGAGGGTGAGAGAAAGAATGTGTGTATAAAAATAAATAACGGATGGGGTACGAGGAGGGGTGGGGCATTAGCGGAAGCTAGAGAAGTTGATATTCATGCCTCCTTTTTCTCCCTCTGTCCCTCTGACTATACCCCTTGCCCATCCTCTGGGTTCCCCCCCCCTTTGTCTTTCTCCCTGGACCTCCTGTCCCATGATCCTCTCATATCCCCTTTGCCAATCAACTGTCCAGCTCTTGGCTCCATTCCTCCCCCTCCTGTCTTCTCCTATCATTTTGGATCTCCCCCTCCCACTTTCAAATCTCTTACTAACTTTTCCTTCAGTTAGTCCTGACGAAGGGTCTCGGCCTGAAACGTCGACTGTACCTCTTCCTAGAGATGCTGCCTGGCCTGCTGCGTTCACCAGCAACTTTGATGTGTGTTGCTTGAATTTCCAGCATCTGCAGAATTCCTGTTGTTATCTATTTTCAGTTGTTGGATTTGATAGCAAGATTAACTTGTTAATTTACAAATGAAGGACAGGCGGAGACCATAGGCGTAGGAGCAGAATTAGGCCATTCAGCCTATCAGATCTGATCCCCATTCCATTATGGCCGACTTATTTTCCATCTCAACCCCATTCTCCTACCTTCTCCCCATAGCCTTTGACACCCTTACCAACCAAAAACCTATGAACCTCCGCTTTAAATCTACCCTTTGACTTGGCTTCACAGCCATCTGTGGCAATGAATTCCTCAGATTCACCACCCTCTGGCTAAAGAAATTCATCCTCATCTCTGTTCTAAAGGGACATCTTTCAATTCTGAGACCGTTCCCTCTGGTCTTAGACTCTCCTATTATTGGAAACATCTTCTCCACATCCACTCTATCTAGGCCTTTCAACATACGATAGTGACAAGAGGGTGTAGGCGCAGTAGTCAGGGTAAAAGCAAATGTAGAGTAGGGCTGATGTCTACACTGGAAGGAGCACAAGTAGGATCTTGTCATCTGCCACTGCGATTTATTAACAGCTTTTTCACCTCCACCACCAACCAGCCATGAAAACCACCTCACTGGTCTCTTTTTGCACTACGCATTTACTTTTTATATATTTCTTATCGTAACAGTAATTTTAATGTATTCTGCTGCTACTGCAAAACAACAGATTTCATGACATACGTAGGTCAGCAATATTAAAACTGATTCTGATACCTCCCGCTGGTGCTTCTCCCCCTTCCTTTTCTTCCATGGCCTTCTGTCCTCACCTCTCAGATTCCCCCTTCTCCAGCTCAGCTCTTTACTTCACCCCCTCACCCGCCTCCCGGTTTCACCTATCACCTACCAAACTTGTACTTCCTCCTCCCTCCCCACAGTGACTTCTTTTCCAGTCCTGATGAGGGGTCTCACCCCAAAACGTTGACTGTTTACTCTTTTCCGTAGATGCTGAGTTCCTCCAGCATCTTGTGTGTGTTGCTCTGGATTTCCAGCATCTGCAGATTTTTTGTGTTTGCGATGGTAAACCTGATACTGATTCTAACCTTTGAGTTGCTGAACCCAAGCCAGCAATGGCCACAGGCCAAAGATGTGCTGGAAAACAAAACATTTCAAAAGATTACCTTTATTTGTCACATCTAGATTAAAACATCGAAACATACAGTGAATATGTCATTTAGTGTCAACAACCAACATGCCTCAGGTGTCACTACGCTTCCAGCACCAACCTAGCTTACTAAGGCTAACTCGAACATCTGTGGAACCTGGGTGCAAACTGAAGCACCTGGAAGAGACCCATGTGGTCATGGGGAGAACATACTAACTCCTCACGCACAGCAGCGGGAATCAAACTCCCGAATGGTGATCACTGGTGGAGCAAAGTAATTACCCTAACCGCTATGCTACCAGGACAAACAAACCCAGGGTGTAGATGTGGGACAAAAAGATTCCAAGAAGAGTTGGTGGGCAGGTGAGGGAGGTAAGTTGCAGGGAGACACAGAAATGGGGAGGGGAGAATGAAGTTGGTGTTATTGGTCTCCTTGGAACCAGCACAAACTCAAATGACCTCCGATCTCAAAGTAAGCAAGCAAGCAAATGTAAACTGCTTGGAACCAAGTGGAATCTTTTCCAGGTATAAAACAAATGAGGGAACATTTCCTAACTTTTTAATTCCCTTAAACCAGACACTAAAGTCCCATGATCATTGTAACTTATTTCAACACCTCTTTTCTAACGTTTGTTGACATGACAAAGATTTCATGATTGACATGATAAAGAAGGAGAGATGTATGACATGTATAGGAAACAGGAAACAAATAAGGTGCTTGAGGAGTATAAAAAGTGCAAAAAAATACTTAAGAAAGAAATCAGGAGGGCTAAAGTACATGAGGTTGCTTTGGCAGTCAAGGTGAAGGATAATCCAAGGAGCTTCTACAGGTATATTAAGAGCAAAAGGATAGTAAGCGATAAAATTGGTCCTCTTGAAGATCAGAGTGGTCGGCTTTGTATGGAACCAAAAGAAATGGGGGAGATCTTAAATGGGTTTTTTGCGTCTGTATTTACGAAGGAAACTGGCATGGAGTCAATGAAAATAAGGCAAACAAGTAGTGAGGTCATGGAACCTATACAGATTGAGGAGGAGGAGGAGGTGCTTGCTATCTTGAGGCAAATCAGAGTAGATAAATCCCCAGGACCTGACGGGGTATTCCCTTGGACCTAGAAGGAGACTAGTGTTGAAATTGCAGGGGTCCTGGTAGATATATTTAAAATGTCAGTATCTATGGGTGAGGTGCCAGAGGATTGGAGGATAGCTCATGTTATTCCATTATTTAAAAAAGGCTCTAAGAGTAATCTGGGAAATTAAAGGCCGGTAAATTTGACATCGGTAGTAGGTAAATTATTGGAAGGAGTACTAAGAGATAGGATCTACAAGTATTTGGATAGACAGGGATTTAATAGGGAGAGTCAACATGGCTTTGTGCGTGGTAGGTCATGTTTAACCAATCTATTAGAGTTTTTCGAGGAGGTTACCAGGAAAGTGGATGAAGGGAAGGCAGTGGATGTTATCTACATGGACTTCAGTAAGGCCTTTAACAAGGTCCCGCATGGGAGGTTAGTTAGGAAGATTCAGTCGCTAGGTATACATGGAGAGGTGGTAAATTGGATTAGACATTGGCTCGATGGAAGAAGCCAGAGAGTGGTGGTAGAGAATTGCTTCTCTGAGTGGAGGCCTGTGACTAATGGCGTGCCACAGGGATCAGTGCTGGGTCCATTGCTATTTGTCATCTATATCAATGATCTGGATGATAATGTGGTAAATTGGATCAGCAAATTTGCTGATGATACAAAGATTGGAGGTGTAGTGGACAGTGAGGAAGTTTTTCAAAGCTTGCAAAGGGACTTGGACCAGCTGGAAAAATGGCAGATGGAGACATGTGTGAGGTATTGCACTTTGGAAGGACAAACCAAGGTAGAACATACAAGGTAAATGGTAGGGCACTGAAGAGTGCAGTAGAACAGAGGGATCTGGGAATACAGATACAAAATTCCCTAAAAGTGGCGTCACAGGTAGATAAGGTTGTAAAGAGACCTTTTTGTACTTGGCCTTTATAAATCAAAGTATTGAGTATAAGAGTTGGAATGTTACGGTGAGATTGTATAAGGCATTGGTGAGGACGAATTTGAAGTATTGTGTACAGTTTTGGTCACCAAATTGCAAGAAGGATATTAATAAGGTTGAAAGAGTGCAGAGAAGGTTTACAAGGATGTTGCCAGGACTTGAGAAACTGAGTTACAGAGAAAGGTTGAATAGGTTAGGACTTTATTCCCTGGAGCGTAGAAGAATGAGGGAGATTTGATAAAGGTATATAAAATTATGATGGGTATAAATAGAGTGAATGCAAGCAGGCTTTTTCCACTGAGGCTAGGGGAGAAAAAAACCAGAGGACATGGGTTAAGGGTGAAGGGGGAAAAGTTTAAAGGGAACATTAGGAGGGGCTTCTTCACACAGAGAGTGGTGGGAGTGTGGAATGAGCTGCCAGATGAAGTGGTAAATGCAGGCTCACTTTTAACATTTAAGAAAAACTTGGACAGGCACATGGATGAGAGGTGTATGGAGGGATATGGTCCAGAGGTAGGTCAGTGGGACTAGGCAGAAAAATGGTTCGGCACAGCCAAGAAGGGCCAAAAGGCCTGTTTCTGTGCTGTAATGTTCTATGACCAGCTGGACAAAATTTTCCTTTCCTCCCCACATTTCTTAATCTCTCTCAATGTCTTAAAAATTAAAAATCAATTTACCTATCTTGGGTGCAAAGTGGATGAACCTCCCCGTGTTGGACAGAGATTGAGGGAAGGACTCAGCGGGTCAGGTAGCATCTGTGGGGAGAGAAACAGTCAATTTTATCAGAATCAGGTTTAACATCACTGACATATGTCATGAAAATTTGTTCTTTTGCAGCAGCACTGCATTGCAATACATAATAATAAAAATGGTAACTTACAATGTTGTTGTTGTTGAGTACTTCCAACTGAAGGTGACCCTATGGATCACATAGCTGTCCATAAGGTTTTCTTGGCAAGATACAGAAGTAGATTGCCGGGCCTTTCTCTACACAGATACTGCTACGGCCCAGGTTGGGCCTTAGCTGGATTCAAACTCAGGACCATTCCCCTTGAAGTCCATTGCTGATGTCACTACAGCACCCGCTGGCCCATAAATTACAATAAGTATATATAAAAAATTAAATTAAGTATCTAGTGCAAAAAGAGAGGAAAAAATACTGAGGTAGTGTTCACAGGTTCAGTGACCATTCAGAAATCTGATGGTGGAGGGGAAGAGGCTGTTCCTGAAATGTTGAGTGTGTGGCTTTAGACTCTTCTACATCCTCCTTGATGGTAGCAATGAGAAGTGGGCATGTCCTGGGTGATGGGGGTTGTTAATGATGGATGCCAACTTTTAGAGGCATCGTCTTTTGATGGTGTCCTCGATATTGGGGAGGCTAGTGCCCAAGATGGAGGTGGCTGAATTTACAACTTTCTGCAGCTTTTCCCAGTCCTGTGCAGTGGCCCCTCCATACCAGACAGTGATGCAGACAGTTAGAATGCTCTCCATGGTACATCTGTAAAAGATTGCGAGTGTCTTGGGTAACACACTAAATCTCCTCAAACTCGATTGAAGCATAGCCACTGGTGTGCCTTCTTTGTAATTCCATCAATATGTTGGGTGCAGGATAAATCCTCAGAGATGCTGACACCCAGGAGATTGAAATTGCTCACCCTTTCCACTTCTGATCCCTCAGTGAGGACTGGTGTGTGTTCACTCAACTTACCCTTCTTAAAGTCCACAATTAATTTGTTCGTCTTATTAATGAGGAGTGCAAGATTCAAGGTTTAGCTGACCATTCAGCAGAATGAGAAAGTGAGCAGGTTAACCTGTAGATCTTGGCCTGAAACGTCAGCTGTTTTATTCCCCTCCATAGATGCTGCTTGACCTGCTGAGTTCCCCTGGCATTTGGTGTGTTGTGCTCTGCAGTTTCTTGCAGTCCTGGGCAAAGTGATAAAGGAAGTAACTCTGAGCGGTCAAAGACCCAAGATGAATTTGCTATTTATTAAAAGTGTAAAATGTTAATTTTATTGTGGTTAGTTGGGTGAAGTGTGACAAGGATCAAACATTTTATGAGTGGGATTAATGATTTTTTGCATCCAAGCTTCATCTTTTCATATCCCAGTAGTAGATTTAAGTTTATAAAGTTGCATTTCAGAACAAGGATGAGATTTTATTAATCTGAAGCATGGAGCTTGAAAGGGTGATGATATCAGATTAATTAAAAAAAAGAATAAACAGCAATTAAATGCAGGGAATAGTCCTTTCAAAAGCAGGCTATGTGATCCTTTGAAAATGCACTGCCCATTTGTGAGAAGTAGTCCTTTGCTAATAACTACCTGTATACAGCCTAAAATAATTAATTAGACAATCAAATAAAGGGTATATGCCCAGTCAATGAAAGACCGCACCCAACAGGGCAGACAACAACCAATGTACAAAAAGAACACACCGTGCAAATACAAAAAGAGAATAATTATAAACAAATAAGCAATAAATATTGAGAACGTGAGATAAAGAGACCTTGAAAGTGTGTCCATGGGTTGTGGGAACATTTCAATAATGGGGCGAGTGAAGTTATGAAAGCTAAAATAAAATTGATTTAATTTGGAGATATCGAATCGCCAACAGAAACAGCGCGGCGCTCCCTCGGCAGTGCCTCTTTTAAATCTCCTCCATGTGAACTCGCGGCAGGCGAAAAACTCTCACTTCCCTGAATTATTGTTCCTGTGATCGTCCACGCCACCCTCCAGGGATACTTCTAAAGCGCAGCCCTGAAAAAGTTTTATTTTAACAGGAGTGCAAGAGAATTGCCTGAAACCGGATTTTAAAAATCGCCAGCTTACAACGTGTGCAGGCATTCCAGCACCGGAGAGCTGTTTTAGAGTTGGCCAAGTTCGATTGTTGTTTCAAAAACAGAGATTTAACACTTCCTTTTTTTTTCCTAAAGTTATTTTTCGTGGTGGGTTGGACCTACAGGGCAGGGGGAGGGAGGAAAGGAGAGAGAAACCCTTCGCCTTCCCACGGCAGCACCGGCTCTCAGCCGGAATCTCTTTGTCGACCCGGGCGGCACTGGTTCATCGGGCGTGCGGGTGCAATCAGGTAGGGAGGGAGCGCGGCACCGGCACTCCTTTCTCCCTCGGGGGGGGGGGATCCTCCAGTTTCCTCCCTCCCCCTCTCCTCACATCTCTCTCGACAGCACACCCTTAAAGGGAGGGGCTCCCCCTTACTCCCCCATCGACACGACATCTCCCGCCCCCACCACTAACCACATTCACTTCCCTCACCCCACTTCACCTGTCACCATCCACACACTCCACCCGCTGCCTTCCTGCCCCCACTCCCCTTCATCCCCTCCTCTTCCACCCCACCCCCACACACCCCTCCTCCCCACACCCTACACCCCGCCCGCTGTCTTCCTGCCCCCACTCCCCTTCATCCCCTCCTCTTCCACCCCACCCCCACACACCCCTCCTCCCCACACCCTACACCCCGCCCGCTGTCTTCCTACCCCCACTCCCCTTCATCTCCTCCTCCCCACACCCTCACCCCCCTCCTCCCCACTCCCTACACCCCCACCCCCTCCTCCCCACCCCCCACACCCCTCCTCCCCAAACACACCTCCCCCCCGCACACACACCTCCTCCCCACACCCCTCCTCCCCCCTCCCTCCCACACCCCTCCTCCCCCCACCCCCCTACACCCCTCCTCCCCCCACCCCCCCACACCCCTCCTCCCCCCAACCCCCCACCCCCCTCCTCCCCCCACCCCCCCCCACACACACCTCCACCCCCCCACACACACACCTCCACCCCCCCCCACACCCCCACCCCCCCCCACACCCCCACCTCCACCCCCCCACCCCCACCCCCACCCCCACCCCCCCACACACCTCCTCCCCCCACCCCCCACACACACCTCCTCCCCCCACCCCCACCTCCTCCCCCCAACCCCCACACACCCCTCCACCCCTCCACCCCCCACCCCCCCACCCCTCCACCCCCCCACCCCTCCACCCCCCCACCCCTCCACCCCACACCCCCCCACCCCTCCACCCCACACCCCCCCACCCCACACCCCCCACCCCTCCACCCCACACCCCTCCACCCCTCCACCCCACACCCCTCCACCCCACACCCCCCCACCCCTCCACCCCACACCCCCCCACCCCTCCACCCCACACCCCTCCACCCCTCCACCCCTCCACCCCACCACCCCTCCACCCCACACCCACACACCTTCACTTCTGCCCTCCTCCTCGGGGTGAGACGCTACTGCAACTGCCGCCTCTCTTATCTTCGGGGAGGGGCTGCCGGTCCTTGGGCTCCAGGGTGATGGGGCGGGGGGGTGAATGTTCGGTGAGGTGGCGGCGGCTCGGTGACCGGGAGCAGAGGGAGAGGGAAGGAGGGAGTTCGTAAACGGCACCTGCCGCGGCCCAGTACAGGTAGGCGGCGTGTCGCGGGGGGAGGGTTAGGGAGGGGAAAGGGGTGGGATATCCCGGGTAAACTGGCTCTGAAGGACTCGTCTCCTTATTTGTTTTGTCTCCTCAGGTTGCTCTGGGCCGCCAGAGGCGACGCTGGAGTTCTCCCCAACTTTTCCCAAATCTTGTGGAAGTTTTTGTTCTGTGTGCCAGCGAGAGGAACGTGCTTGTTCCAGACGATGGCGAGCGGGGGTTACCGGCCTCCCGGGAACACTACCGACTTCCTGGAGGAATGGAAGGCCAAGCGGGAGAAGATGCGCGCCCGCTTCGCTGCCGCCACCGGCGCGAATAATTCCGTCAACAACGCCGATGCCGGGTCCAGCCGTAACGGCTCCTCACCGCCGGTGGCCGAGCTGAACAACAACGGAGGCGGCGGTGACCGAGCTGCGGTCCCGCCGGGAACGGTGAGCACCGGCGGCAGGGCGGCAGCCCCGGCAGCGCGGCGCAGCGACGAGGAAGGGAGAAGCGGCGAAGGCGCCGCCAGGAATCCGGTGGCGGACGGTGTTGAAACGGAGCCTCCGCCTTCTTCTGCTCCGCCCGCCGCCGCCGCCGCCTCATCGCCTCCCGTTTGCCCAAAGAACAAGGAGAAGAAAAGTTCGGGACCGAGCGCCCGCAAGGGCAAGGGGCAGATCGAGAAACGGAAGCTGAGGGAGAAGAGGAGATCTACAGGGGTCGTCAACATCCCCTCGACGGAGGTAAGGGCGGCTTGCGGGTTCTCCCCGCGACAACCCCTCTGGCTCCGACCCCCACCCCCACTCGCCCCGGACCCCCGTGTTTCTCTAACTGCATCCCTGTGAGCAGTGATATTCCACAGGGACCTCTGAATATCTGTAAATTGCAGGAAAATATGGTTTGGTTGGTACAGGTTTTTAGCTGACACAGATATTGGTAAAGATGTAAATAGTGGGGAAAGTTGTCAAACGATGCATTGTGATGTACATCGTTTTGGAAATGAGGGCAGATGGAGCTTGGGCAAGGGAAAGGGATTGCGCTTGGGAGGAATGTGTGCAGTTGACAGCAGGGATGGATGGATGGATCTTGGGAGTTGAAGTCAATACTGTTGGAAATGGGTAGGATAGTAAAAAACTCTTCAGTCAGGGCATGGAGTTTCAGATCAACTTTATTCACCCCATATACACTTACATGTACTGTATTAGAAATTTGTTGTGTTGGTCAGGGTGGATGTGAAACAAAACACATCATTCCCTTGTTATAAAGAATTTTATAAAACATACTTTTCATTAAAAAAAAGTTAATAAAGTTAGTGGTTAAAGTACTATAAAGAATAAAATATGCATCAATACAAAAAGTAGTTTGTGTTTACAAACAAGAGAAAATCTGCTGATGCTGGAAACCTGAGCAACCCACACAAAAGGGGAACGAACTCAGCCGGCCAGGCAGCATCTATGGAAAAGAGTACAGTGACGATTCGGGTTGAAACCCTTCGACAGGACAACCCTTCGAGTTTCAGTCCGAAACGTTGACTCTGCTCATTTCCAAAGATGCTGCCTGGCCTGCTGAGTTCCTCCAGCATTTTGTGTGTTGATGTGTTTGCAGTGAGATGGGTAATTGATAAAGGGAGGTGTGGGGGCCAGCTAGATTAACTGTCTGGGGGAAGAAATAATATTTGGGAAGTCACATTGCAGTTGTATTAAGCTGTGGTTAGGTCACGTCTGGGGTAATGTGTGCAGTTCTAGTCACTGTATTACAAGAAGGTTGTAGAGGGTGCACAAGGGTATTAGTTATAAGGGTTGTTTTCTCTGGAGTGTCTAGGCTAAGGGACAACTTGATAGAAGTTTATAATGTTATCAGAGGCATAAATAGAATAGATAGTCTTTTTTGCCCCTGTGCGGAGATATTAGAAGACATGTATTTTGGGTGGGGGAGGGGAGGTTTAAAGGAGATGTGCAAGGCAAATATTTTCTACACAGACAGCGAGGAGGGACAGGAATGTGCTCTGCAGAAGGTACAATAACAACATTTCAGAGACTTTGATAGGCTCATGAACAGACAGCGAATGAATGGATATGAACCTTGTACAGGCAGATGGGTTTAGTTAAATTAGCATAATAGTTAGCACAGACATCATGGGCTGAATGGTGTGTTTCTTTACTGTACTGCCCTGTGTTTATGTTGGTTATGGTGTTCCCAGCTGAGCCCTGTCCTTGCACCAGGTGAGTTCCTTTTTAACACACACAAAATGCTGGAGGAACTCAGCAGGTCAGGCAGCATCTGTGGAGAGGAATAAGCAGTCAATATTTTGGGCTGAGAGTCCTTTCCGGATACATTGACTACTTAATCCTCTCCATAGATGCTGTCTGACTTGCTGAGCTCCTGCAGCACTTTGTGAGTGTGACTCTGGATTTCCAGCATCGGAGGAACCTCTTGTGTTAATGAGTTCCTTTTTACCTGTTTGCTGTGTTTTTCTGGGTTCATTCTAAAGCCAATGCCATGTATCCTGTTCCCAGTACTCTTTTTACAAAGCATTGCTCATGTGTCTTTTATAGCTATACAACTGTGTTCTGAAAGTTTGTGCTGATCATATTATTTCTGTTCACAGTGGGTCTGCACTTGGTCTTGACCACACACACTATTTAGACTAGCATGTTCTCTTAGATCCTGGGTGGTGGTCTTCCTGCTCAGCCTGTCTGTTACGCAGCCCCCCAAATCCAGCTGACTGGTTGAATTTACAACATATTGACTGCCTATGCATTACCCTGGCTGGTTACAAACTAAAGATTTAAAAATTACCGCTATTTGTCTGTCACATGTACATCAAAAAATACAGTGAAATGAGTCATCAGCGTCAATGACCAAAAAAAGTCCAAGGTTGTGCTGGGGGCAGCCCGCAGGTGTTGCCATGCTGCCAGCACCATCGTGGCGTACCCACAGTTTACTAACCCTTGTCTGTATGTCTTTGGAATGTGGGACGAAACTGGAGCACCTGGAGGAAACACGTGGTCACAGGGAGAATATATGAACTCGTTACAGCTAGTAGCAGGAATTGGACCCCAATCGCTGGTACTGTGAAGCAGTACGCTAGCGCTAGCTGCAGTATTTCCAAGGTGGTAGCTGGCTAATGTGCAGTTTGTTACACTCTGATTTGGAAAGATGTATAAATATCTGTATTAATTGAACTTTCAGCGTGGCAGGAATAATTTTGCAGCTTCATCTCTGATTGAAGTACGAGACTGCTGATGCTGGAAACCTGGAGCATTACAGAAAACGCTGGAGGAACTCAACAGGTTAAGCAGCATTTGTGGAGAGAAATAGGTAACATTACAGGTGGAGACCCTTTATCAGTCACAAAATGTACTCCCCTCGGTCCCCTCTTTCCTTTTCTCACTGACCCCCTCATCTTCTCTTCTTTCCTGCCCTCTCGTTCTGCCCATCACCCACATTATTTCTCCACCTCATCCCTGTTATTTCATGGTCCACTGTCCTTACCAGCTTCATCAGCCCTTTGTTATTTCCACCTATCACCCCTCACTTCGTTCCCACTCTTTCCCCTATCACCTGCTAGTCTTAGAGTCACAGAGCACTATAGCACAGAAAAGACCCTTTGGCCCATCTAGTCCATATCTAGTCCATGCCAAAATGTTGTTCCCATCGATCTGCCCTGGGACATAAATGTTGAAATTAAACCCGCATTTACCACTTCTCTTGGCAGCTCATTCCACGTTCGCACCATCCTCTGAGTGAAGAAGCTCCCCCTGAGCCTTTAACCTTTCATACTTGAGCCATGACCTCTAGTTCTAGTCTCACCAACCTCGGTTGAAAAAGCCTGTTTGTAATTTACCTGATCTATACCCCTCATTTTGCTTTACTCTTTCTCCCCCCCCTACCTCCTTGTACTGCCTGTCTCCCCTACATCTTTCCAGCCCTGATGAAGGGTCTCCACCCTGAATATCGACTGGCCATTCCCCTCCGTAGATGCTGTCTAACCTGCTGAGTTCCTCCAGCATGTCTTGTTTGCTCTGTCTTGGATTGGGGACTTAGGTTAGTAACATGGCAAATCCACGTTAGTGATCTGCTAATTCCTTGTTGGTGATGCTGCTCTTCAAGCATCTTTTGCTTGGTTATCTTCAATCCATCTATTTTTAAAATTAAAAGCAACGCAGATGGTGGAAAACTGAAATTGAAAACTGGACTTTGTAAATTGTTTATTATTGTCACATATACCAAAATACCCTGAAAAACTTGTCTTACTTTTATTATCACAACAGTTCATAATCATTTTATCCCAACAGTGCACTGAGGTAACGCAAAGACAAGTAACAAGAGAATGCAGAGTAAATTGTTATTCTGCAAATACGAAAGTTGCTGTGAAAGTGCTGTAGGTGTTGCAAATAAAAGACGCGAGGCATTTTATGTTTAAGAAAAGCCATAACAGCTCATTTTATGTACTCCAGATACTGAACAGAAAAAGCGCGGAAATAGAACTTAACGTAATATATCATCATGTCCAATCATCCTTTAAAACTGAACCCCAACTTAATGTTGGTGGTTGTGAATTCTGTACATTCCCACAGATTACATTCTACACAGGCCCCACCCCTCCCCAGAATTCATCAGCATTATGAGCCTATCTGGAGCCTGCATGAGCTGTCCAGCTCAAGTCCTATGTCAATGGGTGGAGGAATGGCAGAGGCCTCTGATTCGCCCAGAGGTGCATTGACATGTCATGGTCATGTCATGATGGCAGGGCTATGGTAGTGGAATCCTCCAAGTTCTTGTGTGCCAATCTACTGAAATATATTCGGATTTGCTTCTCTTATCTATGATAAAGGTTTTTTCTCTCTGTTCCAAAATGTGGAATGGGCCATTGTGAGGGGGGGCTTAAGGGGATGTTGATGTGTGTCATGACGGATGAAAACCAACGAGGTGGATTGTAGGTCAATAGGATCCCAAGAGTGCTGTACGCCATGATGGGAAATAGGAATATGTGCAAAGGAATTGAATTTACTGAGGCGTGTGGAACCCTGCTGAGATGCTGACCAGGCAGTCGGAGTGTCAGGAATAAAATCACGTGGCACTTGTAATGGCTACCCATATACCAACTCAATTGTGGCCGACTGGAAGGCCTCTTTTGGTGTGGTTCTGAGCCCTGGAGGGACCTATGGGAGATGATCATCCCAATGTTCATTCGATGAGGAAGCCCTCAGAGCAGCTTTTAAGGGGCGGTGATCCATTTGTATAGGCCATTAAACAGTGGGTGATACGCCTTGGTGTGATGTAGCCTAATGCTGAGGTTCTGGGTCATCGCAGCCCAGAGGTCTGAAATGAATTGATGACCGCGGTCAGGGGAAATATCAGATAAGGTACCAAACTGAGCAACCCAGGTGCTAATGAACGTCTGCAGTCTTCGCTGATGCTGCCTGAGGCCTGGTGGTATGGTCCACCATGGTAAGGAGGTGCGTGAGACTGTGAGAGGGGTGAAGAGGGCCAATGGGGTCCACATTGCCATAGTCAAACCATTGCTCAGGGACCACAGTGGTGACTGAACGTGACGTGGCACTCCACACGGGTGGCACTCCAATCACGCACATCTTCTCAAAGGCTGTGCCACACAAGCTTTAGTCCAACCAGTTGCTGTGAGACCTTCCGGCCCGGATGTGAAACTCCATGTATGGAGTCTGCTTCCAGTTTGCAGGCAATATGGGGCAAGGGCGACCAGTTGAGACATCGCACAGGAGAGAAACCCCCATTTCCCTGAACTTAATGTCAGCCACATGCCAGTGACTGCTGTTCGGTAAGCCTGGACCTCTGGGTCAGTAGCTTTGGTGGCTTCCATGCCGACATAGTCAACCCCTAGGTGTACAGCATCAATGGCTTCTGTGAGAGGCAATCGGCCACGGTATTATTTTTCCCCTTGATATGTTGTACATCAGTTGTGAACTCAGATATGTAGGCCAGGTGGTGTTGCTGCCGTGCAGACCAAGGGTCTGATATTTTGGCCATCGTGTATACGAGGGGTTTGTGGTCAGAAAATGCTGTGAAATGACGACCCATAGAAGAAAGCAAAAATGGCGGACAGCCAGATAGAGACCTAGAAGCTCACGGTCAAACGTGCTGCACTTCCTTTCGTGGGGACGGAGCTGCCGGCTGAGGACGGTGAGTGGCTGCCAGACACCTCCGAACAACTGTTCATGCACAGCACCCACAGCAGTCTGAAGCGTCAGTAGTAATGACTATGGGTGCATTGGGGAGCGGATGAACTATTAGAGTTGTATTGTTTGGTATCATCAAGTGCCTTGGTCATGTCCGTTGACCAGTCAAGCACTTGATTAGGGGTATTGCCTTTAAGTGCAGTATGCAGGGGGAGCATATGGAATGAAACGGTGATAGAAATTCACTATCCCTAAAATCTGTAGTTTTTTTAGTAGCGTGGGGTGGTAGGAAATCTATAGTACTGTCTACTTTTGATGGGAGGGGTTTCGCACCTTTTGTGGAGATGTGATCACTGAGAAAGTCAATGGTTGACAATTCAAACTGGCATTTAGCAGGGTTAATAATCAACCCATGTTGGCTTAAGCACTAAAAGTGTGCGGTGACGAGGTACATGTTCGGATTTGGGTGCACTGGTGACAAGTATATCATCCAGGTAAACAAAAAGAAAATCTAAATCTTTTAATACGGAGTCCATCAGCTGTTGGAAAGTCTGCGCTATATTTTTCTGCCCAAGTGGCACGTGCAGAATCTCAAAAGAGGTGAAATTGGGTTACCACAAATGGGATGTTTGGGAATATCCTCCGAGCACACAGGAATCTGGTAGTAGCCCCTAACTAAATCGACTTTGGAAAAAATTAACTTTCCGGCTAAACGTGTTGCAAAGTCTTGGATGTGTGGACCGGGCAACGGTTGGGGGTGGTGGCCTCATTAAGGCATCTGTAATCACCACATGGGCGGCAACCACCATCAGAGTTAGCAACTATCTGGAGGGGCAAAGCCCAAGGGATATTCAACTGGCGTACAATGCCAAGTCTTTCCATGTTGGCAAACTCAGCCTTTGCAGTTGCCAGCTTTTCTGGGTCCAGTCTCTGCACTCCAGTCTACAGTCTGTTTTGTGATTGTAGTGAAGAATGTGGGCTTGGTGTATTTGGGAGTTCACCCAACCATCGAGTAAACTCACGTATGGTGGTGCATGCGCTTGACAGAGTTGTTGTGGGGAACTCACTGGGGAGGCAGGGTAATGACCCAAAGTCCTTGACATCCACAAGTAAGTTGGTAAGTTCTTAAGATTGACCAACAGTCCTTTGGTGCACGGGAAATCTGCACCGAGCAGGGGTCTAGCCACTCTAGCGGGGACAAAGTCCCATGTGTAACGTCACCCACTGAAGCAGAGCATCGCTGGTTGTGTCTCATAAGCCTGGATCCTGCTCCCGTTGGCGGCCTCCAGTGAGGTTTCGTCACTGTGACTTCTCATCAATAGGTAATGCCTGAACCACACTCACTTGAGCACCCATATCACACAGGAAGTGTCACCTGGAACGGGTGGCCATAATGAACAGTAGACGACCCTGGCAGCTGGAACTCAGTGTTCACTGACCTCTGATGTCTCGATGTGCTGGCACTGTCGAAGCTGCAAGGCAGTTGGCACATCCTTGTGTTCATACCAAAGCAAGCTTGGTAAAAACATAGACCCGATGTAGTCTGTTTCGCAGCATTAGTTTTGTGTGCTTTTGTTGGAGGCCTTGCTGACTGGGCTTGTCGAGGCAGGGAAAAGAGGAGGAGTTATCACTGCTGCCTGGCTGAGTGTAGACTATCAGCCATTTTAGCAAACTCTCTATAGCCCTTCACAGGTGTATTAGTGAGGGCTGTGTGAACTTGATCAGGCATTGCTGCATGAAGAGTTCTTTAAAAATAAAACAAGAATGGTGATCTCCCAGGAGTGACAGCATGTGGTCCATTAGCACCGATGGCCTAGCAAGTAGGGAGAGTAACTGTTTGGCACGCTTAGACTGTGATAGTCCGAAAGTCTATAAGAGGTGAGTTTTCAGCGACCGGTATCTATTGTGTTCAGTCGGGTGTTCTGGTAGACTCTCCACTCTCACTGCCATGCTGAGCCATGCTACCACATAGAATTCTATGGCGTCGTTGGCGGAGATTTCTCACAGCGCAAATTGGGCCTCGGCTTGTACAAAGCAAGCAAGGGCATTTTGCTCCCAAAAGTTTTGGCAGTTTCAAAGCGACTGCATTGGCCGACTTGTTCAATAACTCCAGAGTCGCCCAAGAGCATTGGGGTCACCAATGTAGGTTTTCGCAAATAAAGCGACGTGAAGCATTTTATGTTTAAGAAAAACTGTAACAACTAGGTAATTTCTAAAGTAAGTACATATTCGGCACGGCATTATGGGCCTAAGGGCCTGTATTGTGCTGCAGGTCTTCTATGTTTTTTTACTAACTCATCTATTGTACTCCAAACACCGAGCACAAAAAAACACGGTGACAGAACTTCACACAATACGCCATAACGTTCGGCCAGTCTCTTACAGTGAACCCCAACTCAATAGTGGTGATTGTGAATTATGTCTGTTTCCTCTGATTACACTACCCTACAGTGCAATTTAGCTACGTGGACAGTTGCAGAGAAAGTGCAATGTAGCTATGTAGATAAGGTGCAACACTATAATGAGGTAGATTGAGGTCAAGAGTCCATTTTATCACTCTAGGGAACCATTTATTCATAAACAGCAAGATAGAAGTTGTATTTGAGCCTAATGGGACGTGATGGGCTTTTGTATCTTCCCAGTGGTAGAGGGAGGAAGAGAGAATGTCTGGGGTGGGTGTGGTTTTTAATTATGCTGGCTGCTTTACCAAGGCAGTGAGAATATTGTTCACTGTGCTTCTCTCTCCACAGATGTTGATTATTCTACAGGGTGCTTCCAGCATTTTTTGTTTTGGACACTTTAATTTGGTGAGACGAGTGATCATCAAACTCATCGATACTGAAATTCAAATAGTTTCAAGAGAGTGCTGTAGCAGTTGGATAATCTCCATCAGGGTTATCTTCAGGCTCCAGGAAGTTATTAACTTTTATCAGTTCTGTGCTGCAAACCACTACAGTTTAGGATACACAACAAAATAAGAGCTTTTCAGTTACTTTTCTATTTCCTAGAGCAGAGGATTGAAAGAAACCAGCAGAGAATAGGCAAAAAAAATGTAATAAAGCTGTGAGCAGTAAACGAGCAAGAATTCAGAGAAGATGCACATTTCCTGTGAATTTATGAACTCTCTTTGGGGAGAGATTTAGAAGGAACCTGACGGACAACTTTTTCATCCAGAGGGTGGTCAGTAGTTGAGGCAGATACAGTACATTAGAGACATTTAAAAGGTGCATGGGTAGTAAAGTTTGAGAGGAATATGGTCCAAATGTGGGCAAATGAGGCCGTCTTAGATAGGAATGTTGTTCAATAAGGATCCTGTTTCTGTGCTGCAAGGCTCTGTGATAGATCCTCTCTATTTTTAATCTTAATGATACAGCACAGTAATTTGCCCTTCTGCCCAATAAGCTTGCACCACCCAATTATACCCATGCAACCAATTAACCTACTAACCTGCACGTCGTTGGAATGTGGGAGGAAACCAGAGCATCTGGAGGAAACTCACATGGAGAACGTGCAAGCAACTTATAGATAGTGGCAGGAATTAAAGCTGGAATCACTGACGTTGTAATAGTGTCACACTAACCACTGCGCTACTGTGCCACCACAAAAATAAAAGAAGTGAAAAGTGAAGTGTCTTTTAGGAATGGGTAATGGGGCAGCTGTAATAGACCATAAGACATAGGAACAGAACTAGGCCAGTTGGCCCATTGAGTCTGCTGCCAGTATTGGGAATGAGGAGGTGCCTAGTAAATAATTTGTGGCTGTTTTAACATGTGCAACCTAAAGAGCTAAAGTAATAAAGAGCTGATGACAGAGCAGGGCATTCGTAATTGAAATTATCAGGAGAAAAAAGACTGGAGAAGAGGTTGCATCCTTGGGGATGCATCTTGTACACCACTATTAAATAATCTTTCATCCTCCTTGAAGGGGATTAAGTGGGTGGCCAGGGTGGTGATGGCTAATATAATGGGGGCATTATTTTAAGGTGATTGAAGGCAGATATCAGACAGAGCCATGTTACACAGAGAAAGGTGGGTGTGTGGAATGTGCTGCCAGGGTGCTGGAGGCAGATACATTAGGGGCATTTAAGAAGCACTTAGAGAGGCACATGGATGATAGAGAAATGAAGGGTTATGTAGGAGGGAAAGGTTAGATTGATTGTGGAGTAGATTTGAAAGTCAGCACAATACAGTGAGCTAAAGGACTGTACAGTGCTATGTGCTATAAAAACGTGCTCAATTTTGGAGCAGTCGCTGTAGGTCAAAATCTGACCACTGCTGTTCAAGACAGGAAGAAGAGAGGGAGGAAAAAAGGAAAGTGAGGCACTATTCAGAATAAGCTGTGGGAAGCCTTTCATCAAGAAATGGTGATAGAGTTAAAAAAGGATCTAGTGGTAGAGTACTTGGAAAATCACAACCTAATTTAAGCAACTTTGTTTATTGAAAGCAAAATTGTGTTTTAGTAAGGAGGAAGAACCTGGCTTGTGTGAAATGGAAGTCTTCCAAGGATGTGGCCAATCTGAATTTTTCAGGACCTCATTTGGGAGTAGAATTTCATTTGATTGGAGAATTGATGGAGGACAGAAAACTGAAAAGGATTGAATGTTCTGCTTGGTGGTAGCTGGCGGGAGTTAAGTGAGTGGGCTAGTAGGTGTTGGATGGGCCAAAATGCATTAAAATGTAAAAGCCAAGATAATATTGTACCTACCTCAATCACTTCCTCTGGTAGCTCATTCCTTATAGTCAGCACTCTCTGCGTGGAAAAAGTTGCCCTTAAGGTCCCTTTTAAATCTTTCCCCTCTCATCCTAAACCTATGCCCCTAGTTTTGGACTTCCCTACCCTGGGGAAAAGACTGTTACCATCCACTTTATCTATGCCCCTCATAATTTGAGAGGTGACATTACAGAATTATTCTAAATCTCCTATGTTCCAAGGAATAAAGACAGTGTCTGGCCAACCTCTCCTATGGCTCTGGCCCTCTAGTCCTGGCAGGGGAGGGGGGGGGGGCAACATTCTCCTAAATTTTACTTTTTAAAAGTTTCAGCTTTATTTGTCATGCGTACATTGAAACATGCAGTGAAATGCACCATTTGCGTCAAATCTAATCAACAAGGATTGTGCTGGTCAGCTCGCAAGTGTCACCACATTATCTGTGCCAACACAGCATGCCGACAACTCACTAACCCAAAATTGTCTGTTTTTGGAATGTGGGAGGAAACCGGAGCACTCATGGGCACCCGTGTGGCCACGGGGAGAATGTACAATCTCCTTACAGACAGCAGTGAGAACCAAACCCCAATCCTATAGCTGGTGATGTGAAGCTGTGCACTAACCACTATGCTACCGTGCCGTGCGGCCCATAATACTCATCGGGAGAAGCAAATTGAATCCCTTGAACCTTTTGAGTTGGTTTGATCGATTGAGCATGGAGGGTCTTGGTGAAGGTTGAGACTGTGGGGCTGGGATTGTAGTCCCAGGGTTAATGGTTGGCCATTGGAAATGTTGACTAGAAATTCCTTGACTTGATGGTTGTGGCAACTCAATAATTGGCTGTGTCTGAGGGTGAAAGTGATGTCATTTTTGAGGGAAGGGGTCAGATAGGATTATTCTGACAAGGCACTTAACATTACCAATGACCCCTCTCATCCATCTCACTATCTCGCTGACCCCTCTACCATATGGCAGGTGGAACTGTAGCATTAGGGCAAGGACTGTTAGGATGGGAAACAGCTTCTTCCCCCAGGCTGTGAGATACTGAACTCCTTGCCACCACTGTGTGCCCATCACATATGAAGTGCCAGTAGCTTTGTACTGTTTACTTTTTAACGTATTGCAAATGCATCTTATTCTAAATATCAATCTTCTGGTATTGCAATGTGGTCCCAAGGAATCTTGTTCCATTTGGCACTATACGAGTGTAAGGCTGAATGAAAATAAACTAATCTTTAACTTGACGTACACTATTAGCCGTGATCATACTGAAAGGCAAAACAAGCCTAAGAAGCTGAGGGGTCTAACTTCTAATTCTCATGTGGCCAGGGCTGAGTTATGGAGAGAGGTTGAGAGGCTAAGACTTCATTCCGTAGAGGGTAGCGGAATGTGAGGTGCAGAGATGTATGAAATCATGAGGGGCATCGCTAGAATGCGTGCAGTATTTTTCCAGGGGTAGGGGATCAAGAGGTAGCATCTGACATATAACTTTTCCTTTGACTAAGTATTAGTTTTGGCCTATTATTGTCACATGTACCAAGATCTACTTAAAATAGTGGTCGCTAACCAGTCGATCTTTGAGACTTTCCCAGTAGATCCTGAAAAAAAAAAGAAAAAAAAATACACAAATGCATTATGCCTGATAAACCTTTTGATGCAAAAGCAAATTTTACCCCTAGAGCACATATGTGAGTCATGTGTAGTAACTTCTACTTTGAAAAAGGACCACTCGACAACTTCATATCCAAAGGAACAACTTTATCAGGGATGGCAAAACCAATGCGGCAGAGGGGCTTATACACACATGCGCAGAAAAGACCGGAAGTAAAACCCTGCAACCCCAGAAACAACCTCTGTTTACAAACAGCTTTCTGTAGCGGGAGTATTGCTATATTACCATTATCCTAATTGGTATTAACTTATCTTTATAATGCTTGCATTACAACACCTTTAGTTCTAAGTTTCATTATTTAATTTTATTTCAACATGAAAAATAAATGAATAAAAATTGACCGTTGCACTCAGTGTGATGACTGGGGCTGAATACTTTCTGCTAGTTCCCTGAAATTTGGCTCATAACTACAGACAGCCAATCTGAGACAATCTGTGAGGTGTCTGTCAGTAAGATAGCTCCTGTACTTAGATTTAGTAATTTTCATCTGTGAAAATATAATTTCACCCAGATAAGTTGACCCGAAGTAGGCACTGACTTTTATTGCACATGTGGTGAGTCACCGTCCCTTGATTTTGCTTTAAGTTTGATGTCATTTTGCAAATCAATTATTTCCATTTCAATACCACTTGGCACACCAAATACTTGCTGGAATTTGGCTGCTATCTGTTCTATATTGAACGGCAGAAATGGGTTTGAAATAAATGCAACAATATCTTTCATGACGTTTAACTCCCCAAAACACCGATCGAGCTCTATTGCCAGTTTGTCTAGGTGAGCACAGTGCTGCTCAGGGCGAAAAGCATTTTTTTTTTCTTGTTGGCCTATAACAGTTTTTCCAAGTTGGGAAAGTGTGTCAGCCAACCGTTCTTTAAATTTGAAATCCAAACACCGAGCGTGGCCTTAAATGCATTTACTGCGCTTATCATGTGGGGCAGGTGTCAGTCTTTTCCTAAGAGCTCGCTGTCAAGTGCATTTAATTTAGCTGTTAGGTCTGTCAGAAAGCCTAAATCCAGAAACCATGCATCATCTGACAGTTCCTCGTGCTCCTTGTTTCTTTATCTCAGGCAGCAAGTCAACAAACCGTTGCAGCACAGCGCCCTCGCAAACCTCCTGACAGATTGAATATTCGAATGGACAGTTTCCTTTGTTAGACTGAATGTTGAATCTGCCACGTTTTTCGGGTGTTTTGTATTGGTAAACTGTTACTGAGACACTAGTATAAGTTTCAGGGGTATGCAAGCTAATGACACCACTGTTTTTTGTTTCCCAGTTCTTTTACATTTGGGGAGTGTTGGAATTTAAACGGGGAGAAGTATTGTAACGTGAGCGTGATAAAGATAAGTTAATACTAATTAGGATAATGGTAATATAGCAATACTCCCGCTACAGAAAGCTGTTTGTAAACAGAGGTTGTTAACGGGGTTGCGGGGTTTTACTTTCGGTTTTTTCTGCGCATGTGTGTATAAGCCCCTCCGCCGCATTGGTTTTGCTGTCCCAGATAAAGTTGTTCCTTTGGACGTGAAGTTGTCGAGTGGTCCTTTTTCGAAGTAGAAGTTACTACAAAAGGTATTGAGTATTGTAATATTCTTAAAGAAAGACAACTATGGCCTGTTTGATATGATAGTTACAGTGTTTTCTTGGTTGAATTAAGTTGAAAGTTTGACAAAAGCATTTTATGTAATTCAAATACAATTAGCCCTAATAAAAGGTCTCAAGTTGGAAGTACAATCTGAGTTGTTTTTTCTCTAAACGATTTAGTAGGTAGATCTTGCCTTTCACTAAGGCCAAAGTAGGGGATCTTGGGCTTAAAAAGGTTGGCGACCACTAATTTAAAAGCTTAGGTAACACAATATGCTGGAGGAACTCAGCAAGTCAGGCAGCATCAGGCGGGGAGTAAATGGTTGACATTTTAGGCTGTCACTTTACTAGGACAGTGTAAAGCTTGTCTTGTATACTGTTCATACAGATTAAATCATTACATTAGGCATCAGAGCATTACAGAGCAGTGAGCTAGAATAAGTTAAAACAATAACAACACAATAAAGCGCAAAAGCTACTGGAAAAAGTGCAGAGCAGGTAAACGATAAAGTGCAAGGTATAAAATTATGAGGAACAGAGATAGGGTGAGTGTGTGCAGTCTTTTTCCCAGGGTTGGGGACATCAAGAAATAGATGCCATAAGTATTTGGAATTGGTTTTAGGCCAAGGTACGGTGAAAAGCTTGCCTTGTATACTGTTCATATGATCAGAGCATTACATAGTACATTGAGGTAGAATAAAGTTAAAAATAAAAAAGCAGAATAAATTGTAAAAGCTACTGAAAAGTGCAGTAGAGTTAAATGACAAAGTGCAAGGTCAAAAGGAGATAGATTGTGAGGCCAAGAGTCCATCTTATCGTATAAGAGGTCTGTTCAAGAGTCTGATAACAGTGGGATAGAAGTTGTCCTTGAGCCTGCTGGTACGTGCTTTCTGCCTGATGGGACGGCTAAGCGAGAATATCCATGGTGGGTGGGATCTTTGGTTATGCTCAAACAACAGGAATTCTGCAGATGCTGGAAATTCAAGCAACACACATCAAAGTTGCTGGTGAACGCAGCAGGCCAAGCAGCATCTGTAGGAAGAGGTGCAGTCGACGTTTCAGGCCGAGACCCTTCGTCAGGACCTTCCTTCTGCTTGGCCTGCTGCGTTCACCAGCAACTTTGATGTGTGTTCTTTGGTTATGCTGGCTGCTTCACCGAGGCATCAAGTATAGACAGAGTCCATATGGGAAAGATTTAATAGGAACCCTAGGTGCAACTTTCCCACACTGAAGGCAGTCAGTGCGCAGGAAGAGCTGCTAGAGATGGTTGTTGAGACAGGATTTAAGATACATGGGAAAGTACATGGATTGGAAAGGTTTGGAGGGATATAGGCCAAATGCAGGCAAAATGGGACTAGTTTAGTCAAACAGAATTAGCGTCTTAATCAGAATTAGGTTTATTATCGCTGATGTATGTTGTGAATTTTTTTGTATATAGAACAGAGCAAGACATAAAATGTAATATAATTTAAGAAAAATAAATATTGCAGAAGAAGAGTAGCAGGGTAGTGTTAATGGGTTCACAGACCATTCAGAAACCTGATGGCAGAGGGGAAGAAGCTGTTTTTGAAACATCGAGTGTGGGACTTCAAGCTCCTGTACACCTACCCGGTGGTAGTAAGGAGAAGAGGGCATGTCTGGATAGTGGGGGTCCTTATGATGAATCCTCACCATCTAAGACATGAGGGAAACAGAGTTACAATTAATGGGTTACTATGAGAAATATCTGAAAATATAATAAGTGGTACCAAAAAAAAGTACAAAATATTGTAGTTTTTATGGACTGTTCAGAAGTCTGATAATGGAGGGAAAGAAGCATTGATGTGTCTTCAGGCTCCTGTACCTCCTCCCTGATGGTAGTAATGAGAAGAGGGAGTGTAATAAATAATAACACCTCCTCACATCTTGGTCGGCATGGACGGGTTGGGCTGAAAGGCATGTTTCCTTGCTGTATGTATATCTCTGACTCATGATGTTAGTTAATTATGCTGTAAATGCATTGTGCTTAAGAATATATATAAAAAAATTAATCACTGTTTGCCTGAAGCTGTCTATATCCTGGTGGGGCCGTGAATTCTGCATATTGTTTACCATTGTAATGTATAATTTCAGACTAGACTGTGTGCATGTATGGCTGTACAGCAGAAATGCACCTTCTCCTGGGGTTGTCATAAGCCAGCTTGGTACACTGCTGGATGGAACAAGATGTGGGAAACAAGTATCAGTGATGTGCCGACAAAGCCATACACTGAATCACCAGCACTGTGGCCAAGATGGCTGGCGTCTGGCAGACACGTTTGACTGAGTTGGTACTTGTTCAACACGTTATTGGTGGTTTGGCAGTCTCTCTTCAACAATACTTAGTTGTAAAGAGAAATGCAAAGATAAAGACGAGGAACCATTAGCTATATTTGATCACGTGTAAATCAAAACATGCAGTGAAATGAGTCATTTGTGTCAAAGACCAACACAGTCTGAGGATGTGCTGCGGCACCCTGCAAATATCAAACTAAATTTATTGTCAAAGTACTTGTATGTTACCATATGCTACCTTTAGATTCATTTTCTTACAGGCATTTACTGGGCAATAAAAGAAATATAATAGAATTGATGGAAAACTTTACATTTACAAACAGCCATGCTTCTGGCTGCAACACAGCATGCCCACAATTTACTTACCCCGACCTGTACATCTTTGGAATGTGGGAGGAATCTCTCTCGCTCTCGCTCATATTTGACGTTGGTCTTTTCATTGAATCTCTCCATCAGGATCTGGACGGTCTGTGGGAGAAACTTAGACCATAAGACATAGGAGCAGAATTAGGCCATTTGGCCCATTGAGTCTGCCCCGCCATTCCATCATGGCTGTTTACTTTCCTTCTCAATCCTATTCTCCTGCCTTCTCCTTTGATGCCCTGACTAATCAAGAACCTATCACCCTTTAAATATACCCAATGATGGCCTCCATAGACAATGAATTCCACAGATTCACCACCCTCTGGCTAAAGAAAAATTACCTTATCTCTGTTCTAAATAGGCGTCCCTCTATCCCGAGGCTGTGCCCTCTGGTCCTAGACTCTCCCAATAAGGAAGCATCCTTCCGACATCCACCCTACTTGGGTCGTTCAATATTTGATAAGTTTCAATGAGATCCCTCCTCATTCTTTGCAGATATGTGTGCCGATCGTAGGAATATTTTACTCAGCACGGCTGACAGGGTCTTTAATCTGTTGTGTCTTGAGGAAAGTGATTAAGCATTGACATTTGTCACATGTACATCGAAGCATGCAGTAAAATGTGTCATTTGATTTAACGACCAACACAATCGGGGGTGCGTTGGGAGCAGGCCGCAAGTATTGCCATGCTTTCAGTACCAAAGTAGCATGGCCACAACTTCCTACCTGTACATCTTCGGAATATACATGGGAGGGAACCCACGAGGTCACGGGGAGAAGGTACAAACTCCTTACAGACAGTGGCAGAAATACTGATCATTGGTGCTGTAAAGTGTTACGCCAACCACTGCACTTCTGTGTTGCCGGTGAAGCTGAGTACTGACACAGTTGCCAACCTGAGCCCATAACTGGTGTCCTGAGCAGTCTGGTTTCATCACTGTAGACTCTCACTGTCTGCAGCATGTTCTTTTCTCGTTATGACTGACTGCAGGGAGCTACAGGATACTAAAAACCCACACTCAGCATTGTTGGAACAGCTTCCTCCCCTCTGCCATCTGATTTCTGAACAGTCCTTTGACACCACCTCACTATTTATTTTTACTATTTATTTTGTAATTAATGGTAGTTTTATATCTTTGCATTGTACTGCTGCTGCAAAACAGTAAATTTCCCATTCTATGATAATAAACCTGATTCTGATTCCTATTCTCCACAGATGCTGCCTGGCTTGCTGAGTGTTACCAGCATTTTTGATTTTCAGTATCTGCAGTTGTTTTTTTTTTTGATTTCCACAGGACTTTTTTTTGCCTACCCACAGGTAGTTGTAACCTCTCTTTGAACCTAAACCAGGGTTGTGGTTGTTGCTACTTGTACCTTTATTAACTGGCTCCTGTTTCTCAGCCAGATTCTGTTCTGCAGAGACTGTGATTCTAAATTTTTGGGAATATGCTGGCATGTTATCATAGGGTATTGTCTCGACATTGTAGCTGAGGATTCAAGATTGAACAATTAGGTACTGGAAGAGACATTAAACAAAGTTCAAAGTAAATTTATTATCAAAGTACATATATATCACCGTATGCAACCATGAGATTCATTTTCTTGTGGGGATACTCAATAATTTTATAATAGAATAATAATCATAACAGGATCAATGAAAGACTGCACCAAGTTGGGTGTTCAACCAGTGTGCAAAAGACAACAAACTGCAAATTTGATAATAAATAATAAATAAACAATAAAATATCAAGAACATAAGATGAAGAGTCTGTGAAAGTGAGTCTATAGGTTGTGGGAACATTTCAATGTTGGGCAAGTTTGGATTAGATTAGATTATGAGGACACGCAGTCCTCCTTTATTGTCATTTAGTAATGCATGCATTAAGAAATGATACAATGTTCCTCCAGAATGATATCACAGAAACACAAGACAAACCAAGACTAAAAAAAACTGACAAAAACCACATAATTATAACATATAGTTACAATAGTGCAAAGTAATACCGTAATTTGATAAAGAGCAGACCATGGGCCCGGTTTAAAAAAAAGTCTCAAAGTCTCTTGAAAGTTCCATCATCTCACATAGGCAGTAGAAGGAAGAGAAACTCTCTTCCTGCCATGAAACTACAGCGCCACAAACTTGCCGATGCAGCACCCTGGAAGCACCCGACAACAGCTGACTCTTGAGTCCCCGTCTGAAAATTTCGAGCCTCCAACCAGCCCTCCGACACCGAGCACCATCTCTGCTGAGCGCTTCGACCCTGACCCCAGCAACAGGCAAAGCCGAGGATTTGGGGCCTTCCCCTCCGAAGATTCTCGATCGCACAGTAGCAACGGCAGCGAAGCAGGCATTTCAGAAGTTTCTCCAGATGTTCCTCCGTGCTGCTCATGTCTGTCTCCATCGAATCAGGATTGTGCACGGTGCCTACTTAACAAATACGATATCATTTTGGAGCGGCCGCGCGCGCTGCATCGTGCTGCCATCTTCTCCTCCCAGGCCAAGTGAAGTTGAATATAAAGGAGAACAAAATAATTGTTCCTCCAGATCCGATGCAGCACAAAAAACACTAAGATAAATAACACAATAAATTAAAAAAACACAAATGTACATACATAGGCTAGGTTATTTACATAGATTGATTTTATATCCATAAAGTAACACTAGGCACTGGAGTGTCTGTAAATCAGGTGACTCCGGCAGGAAATGATAAAGTGGTGGTTGGGGGTGTGGAGGGGTGGGTTGGTGACTGGAGGTGTTGATCAGCTTTACTGCTTGGGGAAAGTAACTGTTTTTGAGTCTGGTGGCCCTGGTGTGAATGCTATGTGGCCTCCTCCCTGATGGGAATGGGATAAACAGTCAATAAGCAGGGTGGGTGGGGTCCTTCATGATGTTCCCGGCCTTTTTCCGGCTCCTTTCTGTGTCTGTGTCCTTGGTGGTGGGTAGACTGGTGCCGGTGATGCATTGGGCAGTTTTGAATACCCGTTGTAGAGTCTTCCAGTCTGCCTCAGTGCAGTCTCTGTACCAAGCAGTGATGCAGCCTGTCAGGATGCTCTCTACTGCACAGCTGTAGACTGACGTGAGTGTGAATGTGCACATTGATGACATCTAGCTTTATTTTATATCACTCCTTATCATTGTTGAATGTTGTTTTTTGTTCCATGTCGTGTCCTGACCAACACACCACAGCAGATTCCTAAAACGTGTAAATGTATCTGGCGAATAAAGTTGACCCTTGATTCTACTGTGGATAAAGATACTGGATTCATCTGTAAGAACTGGTATCTATTGATAGACTGCATGCTATCTGTTCCAAGATTATCACTCTAGGTTAAGTATTCTGTCAGAGAAATGAAGTTTATTTTTATAATGGGTATACCATTGTGTACTTTATTTACCTTGGAAGTGATTTCATATTAACTTAATGCTTGCATAGCATTTGCTTTTTTGGAGGTGGTGAAATGCATTTACTTTCTCTGCAATCTTTAAATGGTTGTCATTAATAATTGTTTGGTGTCATCACAATTCCTGTGCTGCGTGTAATTGTCCATATTGCTGATGCTTCTCAATCGCACTTTGTGTGGTTTGAATGAGTGCACTGTGTATTGCTGTCAGCAGGAGGTAGATTAAGCCCAGATTTTGAAATGTGTTTTGAAATAGCTGCTTAAGATCTGGAAATATCAGTTCATTTTGTATGGTGTACTGTTACCAGGTGAATTGTATAAGGATTAGGCCATTCGGCCCCTTAAGCAGCTCCCCACTTCATCAAGTTGGCTGATCTCCCTCAGCCCCATTTTCTTGCCTCATCCCCTCATCACTTGATTCCTCTTTGGAGGCTGAATTTATTGAATCATCTGCCAAAGAATTCCAAACATTCACCACTCTCCTAGCTGTTGAATTAGAAAGTAGATTGACAGCGGTGTCGCAAGATGATAAGAGGCATAGATCGAGTGGATAGCCAGAAAGGAGGCAAAATGTGAAGGTGTTGGGAGAGAAGTATAAGGGAGGATGTCAGAGGTAGGTTTTGTCTGCACAGAGAGTGGAAGCTGGGTGGAATGCATGGCTAGGGTTGGTGCTAGAGACAGATACAAAAATTAAGGACATTAAAGAGACCTATATTTTATTTATTATGGATGATAGAAAAATAGAGGGCTATATAGGAGGAAAGGGTTAGATTGATCTTGGAGTTAAAAGGTCAACCGAAGCGCTTGTTATTTCAAGGTGGGCATTGATGGCGGACCCAAATGCAAGACACAGACACTGAAGAACTAGGAACAGGACTAGGTTTGTCGAGATAGCAAGGTGAGTAAGGAAGAAACGACGTTGGTCATTGACACAGGCCCTGGACAAGACTAGGATTCAGGGCCTGGGCTAGAAGCACGGGACCCGGACGTGGAACAAGGAACAAGGAGCCTGGACTAGGAACACAGAACTCTGGAACCAGAGCCTGGACAAGGACCCGGAACATGGGTCTTGGTTGGGACTCGGAACCTGGGTCTTGACTCTGAACCAGAACCCGGGTCTAGGCTAGGACTTGGGACTAGGATCTTGGCAAGGACAGGATGAGGTACTCCAGCACAGAATGAGGAATCTCTAGCGCTGGGCTGGGCGAGGCACCAGAATCAGATGAGGACATGAAGTCAGATTTGGACAGGGCTGGAACACGGCACCTGGACTTGGTCTTGGAACACAGGAACTCGGAGCCTTGGACGTGGGCAGGACGAAGCTCTTGGACTAGGTTTGGCTTGGCTCTTGGACTCGGCTTGGTTAGGCTCTTGGGTATGGAGCCGGGGCTCCTCCTTGGAGCGCAGGGCCAGGATGCTTTCTAGGATGCAGGGCCAGGATGACTGCTGAGGTAAACTGCCAAGGATTAGGATGGGGAATCTCCAGCACAGGACAAGGAATCTCCAGCACCGGGCTGGGCGAGGAACATGGACTGGAAGAGGTCACGAAGCTCAGACTTGGACAGGGCTGGAACACGGCGCTTGGACTTGGTCTTGGAACACAGGAACACAGAGCCTTGGACTTGAGCACCGGAACACAGAACACAGAGCCGGGACCCCTCCTTGAGGACAGGATGTAGGGCCAGGACTCGTACACGGAACACAGAGCCAGGACCCCTCTTTGGGAACAGGACTTAGGGCTGGGGCTCTACACAGAGTCAGGACCCCTCCTTGGGAACAGGACCTAGGGCCGGGACTCTTCTTTGACACAGACACTAAACACAGGCACACAAAGAGACAGTCCAAATTCAACGATAGATAGTTCCTTATCTTGGCGTGGCAAGGCTCCGGTCTCACTCCGGTGGTTGAACTAGATGGCGATGCAGGCGAGGACGCAGGGGAAGGTAACAGACGAAGATTACAGATGAAGGTTAGTGCCAAAGTAACTGTTGAGATAAACTGCCAAAGTAACTGCCAGGGATTCAGATGGGGAGGGGAAGTGAACAGTCCAGCCAGGAGTCCTTGGTTTGAGAGGTATTTGTGTGCCAGCCCAAAACGAGAATCAAGTGCCTCAATTAAGGCACCCAGTGGACCAAGGGAAAATAGGAAAACCCGGAATAAGGAATCGACGGACTGGACCGTGAACTGGCATGCGGACTTTATGGACCAGACCATGATACCTGTACTGTTATATGTTCTTGTAATTTAACTTTGTATCTGCTTGTTTTTTATATATATAAAATCACCTACATGTGTGTAATAGTGGTGTATTGTTCAGTGAATTTTCAATACTGTAGTATAGCTGATTCTGTAATTTTCTCTGAAGCCTGCATAATGCTACTAAATCTACTTCATAGGTTATTTCTCTCTGGCTTGTCTAAGATGAACACAACTTCTTTGTTCTTTCTTCATATAACATCTAATTCAAGAGCCGTAATTTCCAAGTGTTGTGCTTCATTCTTGGCTTCCAAGAAACCTCTGGATCACAACGTCTCCAGATCCACCAAAGTGAAGAAATTGGCTTGTCTGGGCCTGATTTGCTTGTGTTTTATTTTTGAGGCTTTGATCTGGACTCCCTGGCTGGAGGGGATATCCTTCCTGTCTGAGTAAGAGATCACCTCATGTGTTCCTAACTCCAGCAGTACAGCTGTAGTCCCCTTGGTTCTGGTCACCTCATTACAGGAAGCATGTGGAAACTTTAGACAGGGTGCAGAGGATATGTACCAGGGTGCTGCCTGGGTTGAGAGCATATCTTGTGAGGGTAGATTGAGCAAGCTCTAGCTTTTCTCTTTGGAGCGAAGGACGATGAGAGGTGACTTGTTGGAGGTGTACATGATGATAAGAAGCTTAGATTGAGTGGATAGCCAGAGACTTTTCCCAGAGTAGAAACGGCTAATAAGAGGGGTCATAGTTTTAAGGTGACTGGAGTAAAGTATAGGAGGGATGCCAGAGATAATTTTTTTTAACAGGAGATTGGTGGGTGCCTGGAATGTGCTGCCAGGAGTTGGTGTAAGGCCAGAGATAGGGGTTGGGAACTTGATGAGACTGGGAGTTGGCTTGGATGGTTTTGGAAGGTGTGCAACCCGGACTGAGACAGTAGACAGGAGCATGGACAAGTTGGGTGGGTGAGGACGGAGGCGGCAGGCAAGAGTTGCCTTATTGGATGAGGTATTAAATGTAGCACAGAAGGGTGGCAGGGTAGCGTAATGTCCTCATGGCCTGCCCATTGCCTCCCTCTGGTTCCCCATTTATTTCACTGTTCTCTTCCATCAGATTCCTCCTCCTTTACCTCTTTGATTCTTCCACCTATCCCCTCCCAGCTTCTCACATCATCACCCCTCCCTACCCACCTACCTTGTCTCATCAGCTTGCACATCCCTTCCATCCACTTTATTCTGGCCTTGCCCTCTTCCTTTCCAGTCCTGATGAAGGGTCTTGTCCTGAAACATGGACTGTTTATTCCCCTCCATAGATGCTATCTGACCTGCTATTCCTCCAGTACTTTGTGTGTTTTGCTCAAGATTTCCAGCATTGCAGAATCTGTTGTGTTTCCATCTTTTTCTGTTTTTGTTTCACACTGATCCCAATTTATTCTCTCCCACATTACATGAATTCTTCTCCTTCCCCCCGCTCCAATTCTACCACTCATCCACACACCAGGGCAATTTACAGTGGGCAGCTAACCCACTGACACGGATGTCATTGCAATGTGGGACTGGGCCGGAGTACCTATGGGAGAAAGTTCATGTCATCAGGAGAGTGTGCAAACTCCACACAGACAGTACTGGAGGTCAGGATTGAGCCAAGGTCACTGGAGCTGAGGGAGCAATGTTAATGGTTGTTCACTGTACTCTCCCTGCTGCATTTGACATCTTATCAGGTGACCATCCAGTATAGGGGCTCCCTGGGTCAGTAATGACTTCACTTACAGATATCCAAATTTGTACATATTTTCCTGTACGTTTTTAAAACATTTTGAAGCATATGATACTGTTTCATGGTACTCACTAATGATTGGATACAGTATATAATCAATTAGTCCAATTGTGGGTAGTGTTAGTTGTTGGAATCAGAAGGATGCTGAGATACATACTAGGATGCGCTGGGACACCTTGGATCACCGGGTGTTTTGGATCCTTCAACATCAGACACCCTCGCCCAGGTGACCCAGCCAGGGTCGATCAGGTCCCAGCTTGTGTCCCAGTAGAATTGATCCATGGGTTGCATCTCTATCCATCGACATCCGGAGGCTTGCTCAGCAGCCTCTGTGACAATGCTGACGGCTCTTTTCTTTGCAGCCCCCGTATACCAAGAAGAGTAGGTTCTGCAGAGCGAGCAACCAGTAAAACCTCTGCACCTGACATTACTTCTATGACATGAAACCTGTTGACTTGCGGCAGCACTGCAGTGCAAAATTACTATAAATTACAAAAATACATAGTGTAAAAGAAAGGAACAATAAAGTCAAATAACAGGAATTCTGCAGATGCTGGAAATTCAAGCAACAATAAAGTCATGTTGTTTGGTTTGTGGAGCCATTTAGAAATCTTATCGTGGCAGGGAAAGAGCTGTTCCTGAATCATTGAGCGTGTACCTTCAGGCTCCTGTACTCCCACCCCCCCCCCCCCCCCCCAAATGGTAGTGATGAGAAGAGGGCATGTCCTGGGTGGTGAGGGTCCTTAGTGACTGATACCACCTTCGGGAGCCACCAGCTCTTGAAGATATCCTCGATGGTGCGGAGGGTTGTGACTGTGATGGAGCTGGCTGAGACTACAGCCCCCTGCAGTCTCCAGCAAACCGGTGTATTGGAGGTTCCATACAACGCTGCGATGCAGCCATCAAAGTAAAGAGTCAGGGTAGTGCAGTGCTGAGAGAGAACACGGACATTTCTGACTCGTGGAAGAATTGGTTTATGAACAGTTCCAAACTGTTCATAAATAGAACAGTTATTTTGTTCTGTTCTACAAAGTAGCTGTAGAACAGAACTACAGTTCCACAGAAGAACTGTGCAACAGAACGCTTGTGTCACCTGGAGGCCTGACCACAGTTTGATAGCTTCAATCTTAATCACTCTTAGATTCTCCAGAATATAGATATTTTGTTGACTTAATTTGTAGCCAGAGTGTCTGTGTTTTGTGGTTCATGAATCTTTAAGCTAAAGCCCTGTTACAGCAGTTAGAAACTTCTGAAAATCCCTGGGACCACCTTAAATTCTGCAAACTTCTCTTGGGCTTCCAGCAAGGCCCAGGTGTCGATTTTAACCTTTTCAATGACAGACTCTGCCATCTTCATCAGAGATGATGCCTAGGCATGTCTAGTCTGGTAGCCTTGTCGTCTGTCCCTCCTGATTGGTTTCTGCTGTTGTGCCTTGTTTAAAGAGGAACCCATCACTACCACTTGTCTTCCCTATATTTCCACGGTTTCTGGAAGGTTTGCCAGGATCCTGAAGAAATACCGGATAAATATCATCCACAAACTGATAAGGAAGCTCAAATCCCAGTTTATGTGGGTCAGAGATAACCTGGGACTCAGGATGACTGGCATTTACAGGATTCCCTGTGAATGAGAGCAGCGTATATTGGCCCAAGGGGGAAACCTGCATCAAGGGCCATAGGAGGTTTATCTGTTTGGGTTACCCAGGGAAATTGGCGGCAGCAGAACATTGCATTCGCAATTACCAATGATTGACTTCAGCACAAAACTACTGTGCTATACCAATGGCTTTTGGGACCACCAGGTGTAGAAAGCCATTGAAATAAGACTAGAGAATAAGAATTTCAACAAAGACGAAGGTCTCACTCTAAGTAAGAAATGGTATATGATTGTAAACAAGGTGGGACAGTAGAAGCCTGATTGATTGACAGCTAACCAATCAGGAGGGACAGATGATGGGAGTTGTGTGTGTGTGTGTGTGTATATGTGTATGTGTATGTGTGTGTATATATATATATATATATATATATATATATACACACACACCTAGACATGCCTAGGCAACATCCCTGATGAAGATGGCAGAGTGTATCACTGAAGCATTATATACTGGGGAAGCACGAGATGCATTGTTTGCATTCCAGTTACTTTCCCCAAGTAAGGCTGATCAACACCTCCATCCACTAACCCACACTGCACACACTTTCCACTCCCGCCCCCGCCCTTCTTTATCATTTTTTGTCTGGGTAACTTTGCATATAGATACTCCTGTACTTAGCATCACTTCACGGGCATGCAATCAATCTATGTACATGAGGTATCTTCTGATTGTGCTTTTTAAAATTATTATTGTGTTCTTTACCTTATTGTGTTTATTTTGAGCTGCATCAGTTCTGGGGTAATAATTATTTTGTTCTCCTTTAGTGTACTGGAAATGACATTAAGCAATCTTGAAAAACCAACCCCATCTAAGGATGTGCTGGGGGCAGGCTGCAAGTGTCGCCACTCATTCCGCGCCAACGTTGCAGGCCCGCAGTGTTCAGCAGAACAACACAGGCAGCAACAAAACAACTTCAAACAAAATCCCTTCCACCCCCCCCACACACACACACACCCCACACCCCAGGACAGGCTGCCTCTGAGCCTTCAACTTCCCCAGTGGGCTCACAGACTTGCATAACTGTAATCCTCGTCCAGCTGATGTAGCACAACCCATACAAAGTGCTGGAGGAACTCAGAATGGCAGACAGCATCTATGGTTTCGGGCAGAGACTCTTCTTCAGGACTGGACAGGGAGAGGGAAGACGCCAGAATAAAAAGGTTGGGGGGAGAGGAATGGGGATAGTTAGCAGGTGATAGGTGAAGCCAAGTGGGTAGGAAAGGTAAGGGGCTGGAGAAGAAAGAATCTGATAGGAGGGGAGAGTGGACTATAGGAGAATGGGAAAGAGGGGGAGACCTGGAGGAGGTGATAGGTGGGTGAGCAGAGGCAAGAGGCCCGAGTGGGGAATAGAAGGGGGGGTGGAGAAGGGATTTTTTTTACTGGAAGAAGAAATCGATATTCATGCCATCAGGTTGAAGGCTACCCAGACGGAATACAAGGTGTTGCTCCCTCAACCTGAGAGTGCCCTTATCATGGCACAAGAGGAGGGATGAACTGATATGTCGGAACAGGAATGGACATTGGAATTTAAATGTTTGGCCATTGGGAATTACCGCTTTTTGTGAATGGAGCGGAGTTTTAAAGTTTAAAGTGGTGTTTCTAGAGTCAAGCTCTGGTTGTTTATATAGCAAGTTCTTACTGTTCTGGTTTAGAACATAGAACATAGAAAACCAACAGCACAATACAGGCCCTTCGGCCCAAACACGTGCCGAACACGTCCTTACCTTAGAAATTATCTAAGGTTGCCCATAGCCCTCTATTTTCCTGAGCTCCATGTACCCGTCCAGGAGTCTTTTTAAAAGACCCTATTGTATCCACCTCCACCACCGTCACCAGCAGCGCATTCCACGCACTCACTACTCTCTGTGTTTTTTTAAAAGAAAACTTACCCCTGACACCTCCTCTGTACCTACTTCCAAGCACCTTAAAACTGCCCTCTCGTGCTAGCCATTCCAGCCCTGGGAAAAAGCCTCTGAGTATCCACATGATAAATGCCTCTCATCATCTTATACACCTCTATCAGGTCACCTCGCATCCTCCATTGCTCCGAGAAGAAAAGGCTGAGTTCACTCAACCTATTCTCATAAGGCATGCTCCCCAATCCAGACAACATCCTTGTAAGTCTCCTCTACACCCTTTTTGTGGTTTCCACATCCTTCCTATAGTGAGGTGACCAGAACTGAGCACAGTACTCCAAGTGGGGTCTGACCAGGGTCCTATATAGTTGCAGCATTACCTCTCGACTCCTAAACTCAATCCCACAATTGATGAAGGCCAATGCACCGTATGCTTTCTTAACCACAGAGTCAACCTGCGCAGCGACTTTGAGTGTCCTATGAACTTGGACTGCAAGATCCCTCTGATCCTCCACACTGCCAAGAGTGTTACCATTACTACTATATTCTGCCATCGTATTTGACCTACCAAAATGAACCACCTCACACTTATCTGGGTTGAACTTTATCTGCCACTTCTCAGCCCAGTTTTGCATCCTATCAATGTCCCGCTGTAACCTCTGACAGCCCTCCACACTATCCACAACACCCCCAACCTTTGTGTCATCAGCAAATTTATTAACCCATCCCTCCACTTCTTATCCAGGTCATTTATAAAAATCACAAAGAGCAGAGTCCCAGAACAGATCCCTGAGGCACACCACTGGTAACCGACGACCATGCAGAATATGACCCGTCTACAGCCACTCTTTGCCTTCTGTGGGCAAGCCAGTTCTGGATCCACAAAGCAATGTCCCCTTGGATCCCATGCCTCCTTACTTTCTCAATAAGCCTTGCATGAGGTATCTTATCAAATGCCTTGCTGAAATCCATATACACTACATCTACTGCTCTACCTTCTTCAATGTGTTTAGTCACATCCTCAAAAAACTCAGTCAGGTTCGTAAGGCACGACCTGCCTTTGACAAAGCCATGCTGACTATTCCTAATCATGTTATGCCTCTCCAAATGTTCATAAATCCTGCCTCTCAGGATCTTCTCCATCAACTTACCAACCACTGAAGGAGATAGAATTGTGATCACTATCTCCAAAATGCTGTCCCACCTAGAGATCAGACACCTGACCAGGTTCGTTTCCCAATACCAAATCAAGTACAGCCTCTCCTATTGTAGGCTTATCTACATATTGTGTCAAGATACCTTCTTGGACACAAACTCCATTCCATCTAAACCCCTCGCTCTAGGGACATGCCAGTCCATATCTGGGAAGTTAAAATCTCCCACCATGACAACCCTGTTATTATTACACCTTTCCAGAATCTGCCTCCCTATCTGATCCTCGATGTCCCTGTTACTATTGGGTGGTTTATTTAAAAAAAAACACCCAGTAGAGTTATTGACCCCTTCCTGTTCCTAACTTCCACCCACAGAGACTCCATAGACAATCCTTCCATGTCTTCCTCCTTTTCTGCAACCGTGATACTATCTCTGGTCAACAGTGTCACGCCCCCACCTCTTTTGCCTCCCTCCCTGTCCTTTCTGAAACATCTAAAGCCTGGCACCCGAAGTAATCATTCCTGCCCCTGAGCCATCCAAGTCTCTAATGGCCACAACATCATAGCTCCAAGTACTGATCTACACTCTGAGCTCATCCGCTTTGTTCATAATACTCCTTGCATTAAAATAGACACATCTCAATCCATCGGTCTGAGCATTTCCCTTCTCTATCACCTGCCTATTCTCCCTCTTGCGGTGTCTCCAAGCTTTCTCTATTTGTGAGCCAACTGCCACTTCCTCTGTCTCTTCAGTTCGGTTCCCACCCCCTAGCAATCCTATTTTAAACTCTCCTGAGTAGCCTTAGCAAACCTCCCTTCCAGGATATTGGTCCCCCTGGAGATATTTGGAAATATCTCCAGTCTGGTGATGATATTGAAGTCTTCGACCTAGTAGCTTTTAAAAATGAACAACTTTGTTGTGTTCAATTCAAAACAGGAAGAAAGTTTGTAAACAAACTACTTTTTGTTTAGAAATGTGGAAAAGCAAATTCTTTGTCCCAACACACGCAAAATACTGGAGGAACTAGGCAGGTCAGGCAGCATTTATGGAGGGGAATAAACAGTCAGTATTTCAGGCTGAGACCCTTCATCAGGAATGGAAAGGAGGGAGGAAGATGCCAGATTAAGAAGAGGGGGGAAGAGAAGTACAAACTGGCAGGTGATACGTGTTTCACTTGAATCTGCCTGCCTGAGGCATGAGTACTTTTTTAAAAAAAACACTTATCTGTGTACCAAATAACCTTGATGGGGTGGGGTGGGGCAGAAACTTTTTTTTTGGATGGACTTTGACCTATTTTGCCAATCAGTCTTGTTAGCAACCAGAAAGACATGCCTACGGGTGCTTGTGGCTTCTCCTGACCTGCACATGGTATCCTTGAGGTGGGGTTGGTCTGCCTGCTCTCCTGTTGTTAGTGTCTCAACAACTGGGCTCCCTGCTCATCTTTAACCGGGCGTGATGCACGAGAGTGCAATACTGCTGTATCTTATCTGATAACATTACACTTTGGCAGCACACATGCTGAATGTGGTTTCCCCAGCTGTTAAGCTGTTGAAGCTCTTTTAATCTTGTAGTTAAGTACAAAATCAGTAATTGGTTTATCATTGTCATGATATCCATATTGATGATTTCATTACATAATTCATATCAAATACTGAAAGGCCTGAATAGAGTGGATGTGAAGAGGATGTTTCCTGTAGTGGGGAGTCTAGGACCAGGGGACACTGACTAAGAATAGAGGGACATCTATTTAAAATGGAGATGAGGAGGAATTTCTTTAAGCAGGGGGTTGTAAATCTTTGAAATTCCTTGCTGCGGCTGGCTATGGAGGCCAAGTCATTGAGTATATTTAAGGCGAAGGTTGATAGGTTCTTGACTAGTCAGGGCATCAAAGGTTATGGGGGAAATTGGGAGAATGGGGATGTGAGGAATAATAAATGAACCGTGATGGAATGGCAGGGCAGACGCAATGAGCCTAATTCTGCTCCCATGTTTTATGGTCTTATTACAGCAGTGCTTCAGAGTGGTAGATGATAAAATAATAATCAAATGCAAAATATACTCTCACGTATGCAAAGTCAGGATCAGGTATATCATTACTGACATAAGTCATGAAATTTGTTGTTTTATGGCAGCAGTACAGTGCAAGAAATAACATTTTATTACAAATTACAATAAAAAAAAGTAAATAGTTTGGGAATAGTGAGTTAGTGTTCACAGACTGTTCAGAAATATGACTGCAGAGGGGAAGAAGCTGTTTCTAAACCAATGACTGTTGGTCTTCAGGCTCCTGTACTTCCTCCCTGATCTGTTGGATGGCGATCCTCTGTCCTGAGGTGCCCTTGATGGTGGACAGAGTTGATAATCTGAGACTTGCTTAGTGGTTCTCCCTCATGAAGTAGGAAGAGGCCACTTGGCTCATTGCATCAATGCCGGCTGTCCCAGAATTCTCGTCAGACCTGTTCCCATCAGGTCTGACTTTCTGAATTCCCCCAGCACTTTGTGTGTGTGTGTTGCAGTGGGATAATTATCCTTCTTGTGTTTGCTGTTCTCCTTGCTGGAGATTCGGTCTCACTAGAAACTGCCTGTTTGATGCTGCTCACATTTATTACCCTTCTCCAGCTCCACTCCTCTTGGCTGTCATCGATTCTTTTTTGTGTATTTTATTTTTGTTGGGGTGGATGGGAATCCCAAGCATGGCTCAGGTACACCATCCACCCATTAAATTAAGCTTGTATGTAATCTGAAGCTAAATAGCTTTTGATATCTGTGGTTTTCTGTGGTCCCAGTTTGGGCCAGGGCTTGCTGGGCCCATTCTGGAGCATTTATTTACAGGTTCCTAAGATCATGGAAGTACTTTGTTATCTACAAGGATGCAGCATCCATCATCAGGTAACCTCGCCATCCATGCTCTCTTCTCACTGCTACCATCGGAAAGCAGGTACAGGAGCCTTAGGACCCACACCGCCAGGTTCAGGAACAGTTATTACCCGACAACCATCAGGCCCCTGAACCAGCATGGATAACTTCACTCACCTCATAATCTTATTGCATAATCTGTGAGTCCATAGAACTCTACAACCGATGTTCTCAATATTATTTATTATTTGTTTATTATTTTCATTTGCACAGTTTGCCTTTTGCACATTGGTTATTTGTCCTACTTTGTGTGTAGTTTTTCATTGGTTCTATTGTATTTCTTTGTTCTACTGTGAATGTCTGCAAGAAAGTGAATCCCAGGGTCGTTTATGGTGATGTGTACGTAATCCGGTAGAAATTACTTTGAACTTGAACATAATAAATTTGGACTGTATGTTTGAAATGTAGGACTTTCACTTCTGAGTTTTCAGATAATAAAAATGACCTATTGTTTGAAACTCCATGGTTACAAAATCACCTCTGTTGAAGCTTAAGTGTTTCAGGAACTGAGCGGCTACCATTGTGTCCCTGGACGTGGGAGTTAAGAGGCTTCTGCCGGCATCGCTTTTCTTCTGCTTACTTTGTGGTGTTGCCTCCATGTCTTGGCTATGAAGTACTTGAAGTCTGTAAGATCATAATACATAGGAGTAGAGTTAGGCCATTCGGCCCATTGAGTCTGCTCTGCCATTCCATCATGGCTGATTTATTATCCTCTCAATCCCATTCTCCTGCCTTCTCCCTGTAACCTTTAACATCCTGACTAATCAAGAACCTATCAGCCTGTATTTTAAATATACTCAGCTACTTGGCCTTCACAGCCGTTCATGGCAGTGGATTCTGCAGATTCATCACCCTCTGGCTAAATAAATTCCTCCTCATCTCTGTTCTAAATGGTCGTCCCTCAATTCTGGGGCTGACCCTTCTGGTTCTAGACTCTCCCCCACTATAGGAAACATGCTCTCCACATCTGTTCTATCTAGGCCTTTCAATATTTGTCCTGTGCAAAAGCTACACCTGATGTGGCTGAAGTCTGCTAGAGAAGAAACGCAATGGTTTGTTCATTCTTGTGTGCGTGTGGATTCCAGTGGTTGTGATAATGACTGCCCAAGTTGCTCTCTGGCACTGAAAACTAGCTGCAGCAAGCAGGAACCCCTGATCCTTTACATTTTAATGGAGTCGGCGTCACTGAGCATGTGGGGAGCCACATTAGCGTAGCTCTTGGTGCGATCCTGTTACACCATGGGGCATTGGAGCTTGGAGTTCAATTTCGGTGTCTTCTGTAAGAAAGCTTTTTGTTCTTCACATGTGCATGTAGGTTTACTCTGGGTGCTCCGGTTTCCTCCCACAGACCTACCGGTTAGTAGGTTAATTGGCCATTGTAAAGTGTTTGTGATTAGGCTAGGGTTAAGTTGGTGGGTTGCTGGGCAGCACGGTTTGTTGGGCTAGAAGGGACTGTTCCTGTAAATAAAATTTTAAAAAAAAGGTCCATCAAACCACCATGCACATGCTGAGCCATTGGTATTGCACTATTTTTCAGCAGAGAGAGAAGACACCGCAGATGCTGGAATCTGAAGCAGTGAACAATTTGCTGGCTGAACACAGTAGGCTGATCAGCATCTGTGGGTTATAGAGTCATAGGACTTGACAGCACAGCACCAGTCCATCCAGTTCTCGCTGAACTACTATGCAGCCAAGTCCCATTGACCTGCACCGAGCCATAGCCTTCCATCCATGTACCAATCCAAACGTCTCTAAAATGTTGAAATCAACCCTGCATCCACCACTTGTGCTGGCAGCTTGTCCCACACTCTCACCACCCTCCCAGGGGTTCCTAACCTGGGGTCCACAGATCCAATGCTTAGTGCTATTGGTCCATGGGAACCCCCCACATCTGAGTGAAGAAGTTCCCCCTGAGTTCTCCTTTGATGGTGATGGTTAAATGTGAAAAGGTGTTGATTGATTGTGTAAAAAGATCTGGTTACCCCACTTCACATGGGGTGTGTGAAATTTGAAGTTTCTTAATATGGAATGACCAAGTGTGCCAAAGGATAGTTGGAGAGTCTGATTGAACAGTAGGACTTGAATTGATCTGTGTGAATGGTCTACAAGACAAGTTTTTCATGCCTCAGTAGAGTCACATGTACATCAAGACATACAGTGAAATGCGTTGTTTGACTCAATGACCAACACAGTCCGAGCATGTGCTGGGGACAGTTGGCAAGTGCCACCACGTTTCCAATGCCAATGTAGCATGTCCACAACTTGCTAACACTAATCTGCACATCTAGGAAATGTGGGAGAAAACCAGAGCACCCAGAGGAAACCCCCGCAGTCAGAGGGAGAATGTAAAAAATTCCTTACAGACAGCGACAGACGATATGCTAACCGCTGCACAACTGTGTAGTGTCACGTGACAATAATAAACCAATTTCAATTAACCAGTTTGTTATTTTTGTTGATTCCCCTCAATCAATGCTGCCTGACCTGCCGAGTTCCTCCAGCTTTTTGTATGTGTTACCAATTTGTTTGGTATGAGTTTTAAGGATGTGGGGCAGGGAAGGATAAATGAGTTTAAGGGGCAGAGTCTAACAAAAGCATGAGGCCGAATGCCTGTTTTACAATCCCGACCTTAAGAAAGGGCTGTATTTTAATCAAAGCCTGCCAGCTTTTGGCAACTGAAGACTTGGAGCGAAGCCTCTCTTAGTCTCAATGTGGGGCTCATTTATTTTTAAAACAAAAGGAATGATTCTGTACAGAATGATCCTGTTGGATTTGTTGCAACCTCCATTACTCTGTCTAATTCCAAATCGGCTGCTATCCAAGTTTGTGGAGTTGAATTCTCCTCAGTTAGTTGTTTTATACACTGGTCCAACAAAAATACTTCATAAGAATTGTTCATCAGGCAGGAGCTAAAAAAAAATCACCATTATTCTCAGCTTCTCAGATTAGATCCCGTTCTTACTGAGCTAAATGTGCAAGCATTTTGACCTTGGCGGCAGATTTTCTTCATACAGTTGCTGGATCAGACTGTATAATTGTTATTTTCTTTGCAGCTTTACTTTAATGTCTGCTTGTATTTTATATAGCTACCCATGTACGTGTAACCTTTTAGTATGTTCCCTAGTGGTCACAATATGTATATGTAATTGTTCAGTCTGTCCCAAATGGTTACAGTTCTTTGTATGATTCTGGAAGCTTCTCTGGTATTGCATCATTTGAAAAGGAGCTCTCTGATTAACTCTTATTTACAAATTTGAATGAATGTCTCTTATCTGCCGTATAAAAAGGCTGTCCACGTTGGCCCACCATCTCTTCTTTGTCTTTTTCTGCTCTTCGTTCTTAGCTACTAGACATGCACTCTTCTACGTTTCCAATGCCTTTGTTCTATTTGCTCTTAATAAAATAATTGTGAAGCAACAAGTTTTTTAGATTATGAGGACACTCAGTCCTCGTTTATTGTCATTTAGAAATGCATGCATTCAAAAATGGTACAGTTTTCCTCCAGTATGATATCACAGAAACACAAGACAGACCAAGACTAAAACTAACAAAAAACACATAATTATAATATATAGTTACAACAGTGCAAAGCAATAACCGTAATTTGATAAGAGCAGACCATGGGTACGGTCAAAGTCCCGATAACCCCAACATCTCACGCAGACGGTAGAAGGGAGAAAATCTCCCTGCCATGAGCTTCCAGCGCCGCAAACTTGCCGACACAGCATCCTGGAAGCACCCGACCACAGTCCGACTCTGAGTCCGTCCGAAAACTTCGAGCCTCCGACCAGCCCTCCGACACTAAGCACCATCTCTGCTGATGCTTCGACCCCGGCCGCCAAGCAACAGGCAAAGCTGAAGATTCGGGGCCTTCCCCTCCGGAGATTTCGGATCACACAGTAGCAGCGGCAGCGAAACAGGCATTTCAGAAGTTTCACCAGATGTTCCTTCGTGCTCTCACGTCTACCTCCATCAAATCAGAACTGTGCATGGCCTCGTACTTGACAGATAACAGATATTCATCACCGGAGAGGCCGCGCGCGCTGTGTCGCACCGCGTCGCACCGCCATCTTCTCCTCCCACCTTTTGTGCCTCTTTCTTGCCTGCCGAAAGAACCTTGGATCAAAAGCATCAGAATCCAACACAGTAAAACTCCAACCATTCGGAAATGCTGATGGTTCAGCACCAGATAATCTTTGTTCTTTCCATTTGCTGCAACCCCATTACCCACGTTCTCTTTCACCCTCCTGGCCTGCAGCAGCCCCACTTCGTTCCTACTCACCCAGGCCCCTTTGCCCTATTTCCTTCTGCAGGCCGTGATCTCAGAAACGTTTCTGTTACGAATGCGCGGAGCAGTAGGATTAAACGTTTTTACAAAGTTATGTTGGTCATGGTACTCATGGCCAGGTAACAGTGGCGGAAGTGACAAACTGGGCCAACTGAATTTAAAATAAAGTGCATAATTTATGTTTTTCCTTGTGAACACTGCTTGTATAGTGTTTCTGCACATTGTTTACTACTTAAGCCCATGACCCCTACTGGGGATAGACCACAGACAGCAGCTCGCCAGAGTTCTCTGTCCTGGGCCAGTCTTGCAAGTTGTCCCCAGATGTAGGCCATCTTCGAAGATCCTTCCTCTCCCAGGGATGAGGTCTTCAGAGCTCCTGTTGGTGTTTCTGTAGCTCTGGGTTTTTGTGGGATGGGGTTGCTCGCCCCATGCCCAGCCCTCTCCCTTTCACAGCCAGGCTTGGGACCGTCCGTGGTGGTCCATGATCGTACATGTTTCCACACTGGTTATATGTCAGTCTTCGTCTATGTATAGTTTCTCATAAATTCTATTGTATTTCTGTATTTTCCTGTTAATGCCTGTAAGAAAATGAATATCAAGGTAGTATATGGTAACATATGCATTTTGATAATTTTAGTTTGACTTTGTCTGTGTGCCTGTGATGCTGTAAGTAAGCTTTTCATTACACCTGCGCATACCTGTCATTGTGCAGTTGAAAATAAACCAAACTTTGACAGCCACATACCCTGCACTGAAAGTTAAAAACAATTTGTGATTGACCATAGAGCACACCTTTGGAAACTAGTAAAGTGATTTATCATTATCAACGGACAGTGGAAAAACTTGTCTTCAACATCGTTCATGCGGATCAATTTATTACAACGGTGCATTGAGGTGGTGCAAGGGAAAACAATGTGGAACGATACTTTGATAATAAATTTACTTTGAACCTTGAATATAGGACTAGAGCTTTACTTGGAGTGAAGCAGGATGAGAGGTGACTTGATAGAGGTGTACAAGGTAAGAGACATATGTTGAGTGGACAGCCAGAGCTTTTTTCCCCAGGGCAGTAATGGCTAATATGAGGGGGGGGGGCATAATTTTAAGGTGATTGGAGGAAGATATCAGTATTCAAGATTGTTTAATGTCACTTGCTGTATACAAGTGAAAAAGAGAAGAAAATAATTTTTACTCCGGATCGGGTGCAGCACAAAACCCCCCCCACAAAAGATAAAGAACCTAATGATAAAAAAACAGTAAATATAAATACAATCTATGTATACAAGGTAACCTGTGTATGTCAATAAAGTGACAGTAGGTTGTACATAAGGTTTCTGACAGGAAGTAATAAAGTAGTGGTGGAGTTGGTGAGTAGAGGTGTTGATCAGCCTTACTGCTTGGGGAACGTGAATGGTTTTGAGTCTGGTGGTCCTGGTGTGGATAGTATGTAGCCTCCCTCCTGATGGGAGTGGGATAGTCTATGAGCAGGGAGGGTGGGATCCTTCATGATGTTACTGGCCCTTCTCTGGCACCTTTCTGTATAGGGAGAGTGGTAGGTGTGTGGAAAGCACTGCTTGGGGTGCTGGTAGAGGCAAATATGATAGGGGCATTTGAGTAACTTAGGCTCATGGATGATAGAAAAATGGAGGTTTTTGTGGGAGGGAAGTGTTAGAAGGATCTTGGAGTAGGGTGAAAGGTCGGCACAGCATGATGCTATACTGTTCTGTAGTGTTTAATGTGATAAGGAAAAAGAACATTATTTGGAATTCTTAGGAGGCATAGTAGAATGAGACAAGAGTAGAATGCTTATATCAGAGGTAAGGAGTGGCTTTGCAGGGTTTGGCTTGCAATGAGGAGCCACGCTCCAGTGATGGGTTGGATTGTGGGATCAAGTCTCTGGAATTTGCCTTGTGTACACAGCCAGATTGCTGGTGACCACAGATATTTGGACTTTCCCAGTGCACACTGTTAATCTGGCACAGCTGGTGATATCAAAGAGATTTCCTAGTCTATCAGATGTTATTTTGAACAGGAGGTAACTAATAAAGTGGCCACTGTGTGTAAATGCTGACCTTGGCTGTAATTCTACGCTCAGTAAGACAACAAGAAAACAAGTAGGTAGATAGGGTAGGTAGGCCCCCTGCATAAAACCACATCACTTCAGGATAAAAAGCAAAATCATATTAAGGCTACATTTTGCTGAGTGCAATTAAAACCTTTGGAAGAATTGTTGTTTTTAGTTTTAATTGAGATGAATGGTCAATAATTTTAGAGCGAAGGGGGAACGGATTTTGTATTTTTCCGCTGGGCATTTTCCTTCTGCAAGGTGCTTCTCGAGTGAGCAGTAACTTCTTCTGGTGTGAAAGGGAGAGAATGCTTGGGCGTTCTCGATGAATGCTTTTCGTTTTAGGTTTCCCTTTAGTCTATAATTTTGCAGTCCTTTGTATCTTGGGCGTACATAGATCCATTATCTCTGAGGAATGCGGAAATGAGTTCTGCCCATTATTTTCACTGAATATGTTCGCCCAGTGAACGTTCCACGTTATTGAACACATTTGAGTTTATTATACACCTTTCAAACGACTATCGTATTCTACCACAACACTGCTGGGTTTCAGTAATTAAATTCTCTTTGGCTGTTTAAGGCTCCTGTTTATGGGTCAGGCGTCCACGCTAGTTCAAAGCTGGTTAGCAAGTAAACTAAAGTACTGGGTGGGGGAGGGAGCTGGATAATTGGGAGTGTGCAAGTTTGCATGAAGTTTCTGCTCTCTGCTCACTCATGCGTCTTTGGGTAGTTGGTTGTGGTTCAATGAGGTTGGAATTTGATGTGGGAGCAGAGAATATGTCGTGCATTCCTCCTGCTTGGTTGCAGCTAGTCATTGTGTGGTTAAATGGCTCTATCTGCTTGCTGGTATCCAGTCCAGTAAATAACTTTGCTTTCTAAAAGCTGTGAGACGCTCTGAGGGAAGATGTTGATGTTCATTTGTACTTGGTCAATCACGGAATGTTCTGTCTGGAATGTGCTTGACCTTTCACTTACTCAAAATCCTTTGCCGTGTGCACTTCTACTTGTCATCCAGCTCAGAAACTGGCCCTTCACCCCATCAAGTTTGTGCTAAACATTAGGCACCCAGTAAGATCATAAGACATAGGAGCAGACTTGGGCTGTTCGGCCCCTCAAGTTTGCTCTGCCATTCCATCAGCACAGATTTATTATCCTTCTTAATCCCATTCTCCTGCCTTCTCCTTGTAACCTTTGATGCCCTCACTAATCAAGAACTTATCAACCTCTGCTTGAAATATACCCAATGACTTGGCCTCCACAGCTGTCTGGCAATTTCTATCTGAGGCTGTGCCCTCTGGTCCTAGAGTCCACCACTATAGAAAATATCCTTTTTATATCCACTCTCTCTAGGCCTTTCAACATTCAGCAAGTTTCAATGAGATGCCACCTCATTTTTTGAAACGCCAGCAGGTATAGGTCCAGAGCCATCAAACGCTCTTCGTATGTCAACCCTTTTATTCCTGGAATAATTCTCGTGAACCTCCTCTGAACCCTCTCCAATGACAGCACATCTTTTCTTAGGCATGTAATTATATAAAGTTATATCAGACATGGATACGATATTCTAACAATAATTTTATTTTTGGGCATGTGGGGTCTGTCAGCCTTGGACAGCAGCCCACCTAGGAGAAGGAAATCTCTGATTTTAGACCTCCGCTGTCTTGGGACCATACCACCCCCCTCCCCCCATAGGATAGGCTTTGGGAGTAAACCCCAAGGAAGAAATCCGGAGCTGGAGTCCCTAAGGCAGTTTGATGTTGTTTACAACTTCACTCTGGCAACCTCTGTGACAACACTGGTGCCAAGCTGCATCGGCTCTTGCCCTTCCCTTGGACTACATCAGTGACGTGGAGAGGGGGAACCCGCTGCATGGGCAACAGCCGGTTCTTCTAATTTTCCTGCCCAGGCTTGTGCCCTGGAGAGGACACGGTCCACCAGAGGCGCAAACTCATTGTTCCCTGGGATTGATGGCTGCCTACCTAATTCTATTTTATTTTGTCCACCAATTTGATGGTTGATTTCAGGGTAGTATATGGTAACATATACAGACTTCGATAATAGATTTAATTTGAACTTCCATGCTGTTTCATGACCCCCCCCCAAACCCATCTCTTCCTCTGTCTCCCTCAAGCTCCTGTCTTCAACTCCATGACCTTCCCTGTACCTCTCTCTCCCCCAGCATAGTTTTTCCCTCTCTCTGCATCCTATACCTACTTGGCAAACCCTGCTCTTCCCTTGCCCCCACTTCCCCACCCTTCTCTTGTGTGCCTCACCCTCCTATTTTGTCACTCCCTTTTTCTGAAGCAGTGTTACCAGCTTTAGCTAGATGGACCTCTCTGGATGTGGCAGGGGATTGCAGTGTTAAAGCGGCTTCAGTAATGTTGAGGTAGCTCATAGAAATCAATGGGGCTGATCCCACGACAGCCGTAGTAATCACAAGGGGCATTCTGTTCTGCGTACAAGGAGAATCGGGTTTATTATCACTGACATAATTCATGAAATTTATTTTGTGGCTGCAGTATAGTGCAATATGTAACATGCACTGTAAGTTAAAATAAGAAATGTATATTAAAAATTAAATATGTAGTGCAACATGAGAGGAAGCACAGTGTGAGAGTGTTCAATTATTCTTTGTACGTTCAGAAGTGTGGTGGCAGAGGGGAAGAAGCTGTTCCTGAAATGATGAGTGTGTGTCTTTGGGCTCCTGTACCTTCTCTCTGATGGTAGCAATGAGAAGTGGACATGCCTTGGGTGATGAGGATCCTTGATGACGGATGCTGTTTTTTTGAGGCATCATCTTTTGAAGATGTCCTGGTTGCTGGGAGGCTAGTGCCCATGATGGAGCTGGCCGAGTTTACAAAACTCTGCAGCTTTTTCCCGTCTTGTGCAATAACTACTGCATACCAGATGGTGATGTATCTAGTCAGAATGCTCTCCACAATGCATGTGTAGAAATTTGCCAGCGTCTTGAGTGGCATACCAAATCTCCTCAAACTCCTAATGAAATACAACTGCTCTCACGCTTTCTGTGTAATTGCATCAATATGTTGGGCCCAGGATAGATCCTCAGAGATGTTGACAGCTAGAAGAGCTAGCCTGGGCCAGCTTTTAACTCAGTGCGAAGAAGAGAGGCTCCATTTGGCCTTCCAGGCCTAGATGTGGTTGAGGGAGGAGTGATGACGCAAGGCAGATATGTTGGCTCTAAGACAGACCCTGGTTTGATCCCAACCTCAGCTGCAGCTGTCTGTGTGGAGTTTGCTCGTTCTTTCTCCCACCTCCTAGAGGCGTGTGGGTTGGTAGGTTAAAATAAAATATAACTGCAGATGTTGCAAGCAGGAAAATAGATTAATGGGCCACTGTCAAGTTGACCCCTTGTGTACAGGGGATTGGTAAATTATTGGGGGAATTTAGTCACAGGGCAAGTGGCATCTATGGAGGGGAATAAACACTGAAGCTCAATTTTTGGCCAAGACCCTTTATCAGGCACAAAATGTTGACTGTTTATTCCCCATAGATGCTGCCTGACCTGTTTTTGTGTGTTTTTCTCTGGATTTCTAGTGAAGCAGAATCTCTTGTCTGTGGTAGAATATTAAGGACAGCAGAGGTAGTAATTAGTGAGAATCTGTAGAGGATAAAATGCCTTTTGTGTAAATGGGTCCTTGATAGTTGGTACACACTTGATAGGCCAAAGGGCCTGTTTCTGTGCTCTATGCTTCATGGCTCTTTTATGAGGTGAAAACCACAGTAAGTGGCCAAGCATGTGTGTGGTAGAGTGTGCAGGGGAACTCAGTGTGAGAATGCATTGAATTACCTGAAAGCCACACAGTTTGTAAATCTGGCTTTCAGCGAGAGGCAATGTGGGCTGGGAGGCCCTCTCGCATGGAGGAGGTATTGTTCCCTGCATCGAACTTCCTGAAAGTGGACACCAGCTCCCTGCCAACCCGAGAACAGACCAGGCCAATGAGATTTTCCCCACTTTGGCCACACTCTTGTCACCAGGCTGATTGTAATCCAGAACTTCCTGCTGCAATGCAAATATCACTGAGCTTGGCACCAAGACAGACACATGTTTACGTAGCTGAATGATCCTCAACTGATGTAATGAAAATAGAATCTGCCTCCTTAAAAAAATTAAGGAATATATTTACCACCTCCTTGAAGATATTTAAGAACTTGGCCTCCTCTGTTCAAGGTTTATTAAACGAAACGGCCTTCCTCCTCTCCACAGTATGGTACATATAACTCACACAATGTATAAAGTAAATACATTAATAACAAAATATATTCTGGAAGATTGACATTTAGAATAAGGTGCACTTATGTCACAAGTCAAAAAGTGAACAGTACAAAGCTACTGATGGTTCATGCATGATGAGACCTCGGAGGTGGCAGGGAGTTCAGTAGTTCACGGCCTGGGGAAAGGGGCTGTTTCCTATCCTAACAGTCCATGTCCTGATGCTATTGTACCTTCTGCCTGATGGTAAAGGGATAAAGAGATTGTGGAACGGATGCCTTCCGTGTGTCTCTGCCTTCTTTGGAGTGAATTCCATAGGTTCATCCGTCTTCAGATGAAGAAAGTTCTCCTCATCTCCTGAGTTCAAGGGATATACAAGTCCAGTCCAGATTATTGTCATATGCACAAGTATGGTGAGGTACAGGTACTGCGGAAAAATTTACTTGCAGCAGTATCACAGCTACATAGGTACAGTCAACACAGAACATAAATTAGGCAAGGTAGTGAAGGTACTGGGACACTGCACAGGATTGGAAAAAGCTGCAGAGGCTTGTAAAGTCAGCCAGCTCCATCATGGGCACTAACCTCGCCTGCATCGGGTCACCTTCAATAGGCAATGCCTTAAAAAGGCGTCACCCATCATCAATAACCCCCATCACTCAAGACAATGCCCTTGTCTCATCACTACCATCAGAGAAGGAGGTACAGGAGCCTGAAAACCCACACTCAACATTTTAGGAACAACTTCTTCCCCTCCGCCATCAGATTTCTGAGCAGACAATGAATCCACAAACATTACCTGATGACTTTTGCTCTTTTTGGGTACTAATTATTTAAAATTATATATGTATTTCTTATTGTAATTTATAGTATATGTTATGTATTGCACTCTACTGCTGCCATAAAACAACAAACTTCACTGTGCATATCAGTGATAATAGATATGACTCCAATTCTGATTGTGCAAAACCTTAGTGTAAAAAACCACAGCTAGGGGAACGAATGGTTGTGCAAGAGGTGGTCCATAGTGTTCCAATGCTGAGAACTGAATAGTTCTTGAGGAATTTCTTCAGCCAGAGGGTGGTGAATCTGTGGAATTCATTGCCACAGATGGCTGTGGAGGCCAAGTCATTGGGTATATTTAAAGCGGAGGTTGATAGGTCCTTGATTAGTCAGGCTGTCAAAGGTTACAGGGAGAAGGCAGGAGAATGGGATTGAGAGGGATAATAAATCAGCCATGATGGAACGGCAGAGCAGACTCAATGGGCCAAATGGCTTACTTCTGTACCTATGTTTTATGCTCTTGTGGTCTATGGTTGAAGGAAATTAGCTGTTCCTGAACTAGGTGGGGTTAGTTTTCGGGCTTCTGTACTTCCTGCTCACTGGTAACAGTAGAGGAGGGCATGGCCTGGATGGTGGGGATCCTTGATGGTAGATGCCTCCTATAGATGTTGTTAATGGTGGGGAGGGCTATTTCCATGACAGACTTGGCTATGTCATTCTGTGACCCCTGGTTCTACACTGTCCAGTCCTTAACTCTATGTCATTCTGTGACCCCTGGCTCTACACTGTCCAGTCCTTAACCCTAATGCAGCTTCTGTGCATCTTATCGTGGAAGCTTATGATGGTGCAGGGCAGGAGAAGCTCAGGGCACTGGTGACCTGGGGAACACTTCACATTTGATCCCACCTGATTCAGACCATCATCATCATGTACTGTGTCCTATCATGTGGACAATCACTGTTTTTCATCTGTCTTTAATCTGCTAATAAGCTCTTTATATTATTTTCTCGATCCATGACCATGATTGTCCTTGGCAAATTTTTCTACAGAACTGGTTTGCTATTGCCTCCTTCTGGGCAGTGTCTTTACAAGACAGGTGACCCCAGCCATGAACAATACTCTTTAGAGATTGTCTGCCTGGTGTCATAACCAGGACTTGTGATACGCACCAGCTGTTCACCACCTGCTCCCAAGGCTTCACGTGATCCTGATTGAGGGTGGGGCGGGGTGCGAAGCAAGTGCTACACCTTGCCCAAGGGTGACCTGCAGGCTGGCAGAGGGAAAGAGCTCCTTGCATCTCCTGTGGTAGAGACGTACTGTATCTCCACCCCACCGCCCCTGATTCAGTCCAGGTAGCCAATGAGAGGTGGCCAAGGTTATGTGTAAACTGTGTGGGAGTTGGTGTGTAACTTAAGTACGACAGCATGGGTTTCCTCCCACATTCCAAGGTCAGGCAGGGTAGCATTAGTAAGCTGTGTGCAGGCCAAGTTGGTGCCAGAAGCACCGTGGCACGTGCGGGCTGCTCCCAGCACATCCTTGGATTTTATTGGCCCCTCGTGCAAACTGCACCTTTCACTGCATATTTCAATGTGCATGAAGATTCACTTTATTTATTTATTTGTCACATATACGTGACTAAACATGACAAATAAAGCTAATTTAACCTAATAGATCAGTACAGTACAGGAACAGGCCATTTGGCCCACAATATTATGTTGAACCAGCTAAAAAGCAGATCAAAGATAATAAGGCAGCAGTCCCTCCTACCTGCACAATGTCCATATCCCTTCATCTTCCTGACATCCATGTGTCTATCCAAACATCATCTCTAATATATTTACCTCTACCACTATGCCAGGCAGCACATTCCAGGCATCCACAACTTACCTCTCACATCCCCCTTGAACCTACCCCCTCTCACCTTTAATGCATGCCCTCTGGTATTAGACATTTCAACCCTGGAAACAGATACTACATGTCAACTCTATCTATGCCTCTCATAACTTGTACACCTCTATCAGATCTCACTCAGCCTCCAGCGCTCTAGAGAAAACAACCCAAGTTTATCCAGCCTCTCATGATAGCACATGCTCTCTAAACCAGGCATCATTCTAGTAAACCTCTTCTGCCTCCTCTCCAAGGCCTCAACATCCTCCTTATAGTGTGCGACTAGAACTATATGCAATACTCCAGGTGTGGCCCAACCAGAGTTATACAAAGTTGCAACATACCCTCTCGACTCTTGTACTCAATGCCTTGACTAATCAAAGCAAGCATTCCATAGCCGCCTTAACCATCCTATTGACCTGTGTAGCCACTTACAAGGAGCTATGAACTTGGATCCCAAGATCTATCTGCTCAGCAACACTGTTAAGGATCTTGCCCTCAGCAGTGTACTATCTCCTTTCATTTGCCCTACCAAGGTGCAACACCTCACATTTATCTGGGCTAAACTCCATCTCCAACTCCACCAATCTTGGTACCATCCACAAATTTACTAACCCACCCATCTACATTTTCATCCAGGTCATTAATATACATCACAAACAGCAGAGGTCCCAGCACAGATCCCTGAGGAACTCCACTAACTACAGACCTCCAACTCGAATAAGCCCCTTCAGCCACTATGCCCTGTCCTCTATCTGCAAGCCAATTCTGAATCCAAACAGCCAATTTTCTGTGGATCCCATGCTTCCTGATTTTCTGGATCAGCCTCCCAAGAGTGACTTTGTCAAAAGCCTTACTAAAGTCCAGCTGGACAACATCCTCAGCCCTACCCTCATCAGTCTCTTTTGTCACCTTGTCAAAAACTCGAATCAAGTTGGTAAGACACAATCTGCCCTGTACAAAGCCATGCTGGCTCTTCCAAATTAGGACATGGGTTTCCAAATACTCATATATCCCATAACTAAGAATTTAGTTAAGAGGAAGGAGGGGAAGATGGCGGCGCAACGCAGTGCGCGCAGCTGTTCCGAATGAATATAGTTCGTGTTAACTAGGGGGCCGTGCACAATCCGGATTTGATGGAGACTGACGTGAGAAGCACGGAGGAACACCTTGACTAACTTTTCAAATGCCCGCTTTGCTGCCGCTGCTACTGTGCGATCGACAAACTCTGGGGAGTGGGGGGGGGGAAGGCCCCAAATCCACGGCTTTGCCTATTGCCGGGGCTGGGGTCGAAGCGCTTGGCAAAGATGGTGCTCGGTGTCGGAGAGCTGGTCGGAGGCTTGGAGTTTTTGGACGGACTTGGAGTCGGACTGTGGTCGGATGCTTCCGGGATGCTGCATCGGCAAGTTGGCAGTGCTGGAGGTTTACCGTCTGCGTGAGATGATGGGACTTTCGAGAGACTTTGAGACTTTTACCGTGCCATGGTCTGTTCTTATCAAATTACAGTATTGCTTTGCACTGTTGTAACTATATGTTGTAATTATGAGGTTTTTGTTAGTTTTTAATTCAGTTTGTCATGTGTTTCTGTGATATCATTCTGGAAGAACATTGTATCATTTCTTAATGCATGCATTACTAAATGACAATAAAAGAGAACTGCGTGTCCTCATAATCTAATCTAATCTCCAGCAATTTCCCTACAATTGACGTGAAACTCACCGGTCTATAGTTCCCAGGAATTTCCCTTGTTTCCCTTATTGGAAGTATAACATGAGCCACTTGCCAGTCCTCTGGGACCTTACCTGTGGCTAGACAGGACACAAGGATACTGGTCAAGGCCCCAACAATCTTGTCTCTTGCCTCCGACAATAACCTGGGGTAAATCCCATCAGGCCCTGGTGACTTATCTACCTTAATACTTGACCTCCTTGACCTCTAAATGCCCTAACATATTTATACGCTCAACACTGATCTCCTGGTCCTCCATATCCTTTTCCTTAGTAAATACTGAAGCAAAGTACTCATTAAGTACCTCACTCATATTCTCTACAGCTAAGCAAATGTTCCCCTCTTTATCCTTGAGTGGTTCTACTCTCCCTAGTTATCCTCTTGCTCTTGTTGTATGCATAGAATGCCTTGAGATTCACTTTAATCCTACTTGCCAAGGACTTTTCTTGGCCCCTTATGACTTTCCTGATTGTCATCTTTAGTTCTTTTCTGGCTTCATTATACTCCTCATGTGCTTTGTTTGATCTTAACTTCTGAAACTTTGCATACTTTTCCTTTTTCTTGACTAAATTCATCACCTCTCTGGACATCTGGGTTCTCTTATCTTTCCATCCCCGTCCTTCCTTCTAACAGGAACATACCTTTCCTGTACTCTGTGCAATTGGTCTTTAAACAACCTCCTCATGTCTGATGTGGACTTCCCAGAGTAAAGGTGTTCCCAATTAACTCGTCTTAGTTCCTGCCTAATGCTCTCGTAATTTGCCCTACTCCAATATAAAACCATACCTATACATCTATAGCTACCCTGAAAGTTGAGGAGTTGTGGTCGCTGTTCCCTAACTGCTCACCCACTGAAAGGTCAGTCACCTGGCCAGGCTCATTACCCAACACCAGGTCCAGTACAGTCCCTCCTCTCGTTGGACTGTCTACATCCTGATTTAAGAAACCTTCCTGGGTACACTTAATAAATTCTGCCTCATCTAAACTCCTTGCACTAAGAGGGTCCCAGTCGCATCCGGAGTTTCTCCGGTTAGCAGACGATTTCCCTCCATGCCTCCATGAGGCAAGTTACAGCACTGGTTTGCCATTGCCTTCTGTCGGGTGAGTTTCCAAAGAGATCACCAGCTCGTAACCCAGCACAGATGGAAAGTGTGCAGGGGAGCTGGCTGGATTCAAACTCTGGACCTTTCATCCCGAAGTCCGACGCTGATGCCACTATGCCACCAGCCAGCTCCAGTTTATATTAGAGAAGTTGAAATCCCCCATGATAACAACCCGATTATTTTTACACGTTTCCTTAATCTGATTACATATCTGTTCCTCAATGTCCCGGTGGCTATTAGGGAGTTTGTAGTACAATCCTATCAGTGTGATTGTACTCTTCCTATTCCCGAGTTTCACTGAAATGGACTCAGTATCTGACCCCTCCATTATGTCTCCCCTAAGTGCAGCTGTAATATTGTCCCTGATTAGCCGTGCAACCCTTCCCACCCCCAACCAACCCTCTTTTAACCATAATACTCTAAGCATTAAAATATGCACACTTCAAACTACCCGACCCATCATACTTACTATTTCGATTTTGCCTTTCAATTCTTTCCCTGACTTCTACCTTCTGGTCTGGTACTTCCCTTACTGATCTGGGGCTCCGGTTCCCAGCCCCTGCAAAACTAGTTTAAGCTCTCTCGAGTAGCACCAGCAAACCTCCCGGCCAGGGTACTGGTTCCCCTCCAGTTCAGGCACAACCCATCCCTCTTTACAGATCACCCCTTCCCCAGGAAATCTTCTACATCATCTGCAAACCTTATCAGGCCACCAACAATTCCATTTAATTGTTTATCTATATTACATGGCTGAGTTCTCCAGTAAGAAAGGTTACAGGGAAGATAAATCAGCAATGTTTGAATGGCAAAGCATACTCGATGGGCTGAATGGCTTATGTTTTTAGTGTCTTATGGTCTTATTCTTTGTCTTATGTGGCCAAGCTAATTTTGAATACAACCCCACAATTGTGGATTGAATGTGATTTAGCATTATGGACTAGCTTACCGTGAGGGACCATGCATAACGCTTTACTCAAGTCCATAACCCTACCCTCACCAGTCATCTTTGACAGCTGCTCAAAAGGCCCAAGGTCCTGCTGATTATCCTTTGTGCAGCCAGCGGCCTCTTTATTAAGTCCACCTGTGCACCTGCTCATTATCCAAATATCTAATCAGCCAGTCATGTGGTGGCAACTCAATGCATAAAAGCATGCAGGCTATAGTCAAGAGGTTCAGTTATTGTTCAGACCAAACATCAGAATGAGGAAGAAATGTGATCTAAGTGACTTTGACCATGGAAGGATTGTTGGTGCCAGACAGCTGGTTTGAGTCAGATCATAGGATCAGAAACTGCTGATCTCTTGGGAATTTTATGCACAACAGTCTTTAAAGTTTACAGAGAATAGTGCAAAAAACCCAAAAGAAACATCCAGTGAGTGGGCAGAAATGCCTTGTTAATGAGAGAGGTCAAAGGAGAATGGCCAGACTGGTTCAAGCTGACAGGATGGTGACGGTAACCCAAATAACCACACATTCTAACAGTGGCATGCAGAAGAGCATCTTTGAACATACAGAATGCTAATATTGAAATGGATGGGCTTCAGCAGCAAACAACCACACTAGGTTCCACTCCTGTACCTAATAAAGTGGCTACTGAGTGTATATCCACGCTTTTCCAAATGTAAGCACATCCTATCCTTAAGAATCTAGCCAATAATTTCCCGACGACTAATGGAGGGATAGGATGGAATTTAGCCAAGTCCGTGACTGGTGTTAAATGAAACGTGACAGGACAAGACCTTTTTCAAAGGCTTTAAAATCCCTTTTTTTTTCCCAACTTTAGTTAATTTGTTTAAAAAGAAGTTATTTGTTTAATCTTGCTTTCATTGCCTGCAGGAGCAATGGAAACATTAAGCCGCACAGTTCATAAGGAGGTTTGGATATATACCCGAAAAAGGAAAGGAATTTGCAAGGTTTGGAGAAGGTGCAGGGGAAATGGGAGAACTGTGGAGGGCTTTACAAGAGATAGCATGGTTTCAAAGGGCTGAATGGCCAGGTAATTTGTGCCATACTATCAAGCACGGGGTGGGGGGGAGGGACAGAGAGACTAAAAGCGAAACATTAGCTATAATTCATGTTCTCTGTTATTTATTTGTTTTTATTATTTGCACAGTTTGGCTTTTGCACATTTGTTTTTTCAGTTTTATTTATAATCTTTAATAAATTCTATTGTATTTTTTTCCTGTAAATAGCAAGAAAATGAATCTCAGGGTAGTATATGGTGACATATACGTACTTCAAGAATAAATTTATTCTCACCTTTGAAACATTAATGCCCTAGTGCAACTGATGAATTGGGTCAGTTTGACATGCACTTAGGGGGCCAATGAAATTACTTAAAATTAACTTATTCTTGAGTACTTTTACTCGCTTTATTACAAGATATTTTAAATTAAGTGCAGTAAGTTCTTATAAAATCAGCATTAAGCAACTGACTGTTCAATACATTCTTACGTAAATTATGTCAGGCTGGATGCCAACAATAACCCCTTTCATTAGTACCATGGGAGAATATATACTCAATGGCCAGTTTATTAGGTACATCTGTGCACCTGCTCATTAATGCAAATATCTAATCAGCCAATCATGTGGCAGTAACTCAAAGCCTCAAAGCATGCAGACATGGTCAAGGGGTTCAGTTGTTGTTCAGACCAAACATCAGAATGGGGAAGAAATGTGATCCAAGCGACTTTGACTGTGAGTGTTTGTTGGTGACAGATGGGGTGGCTTAAGTATCTCAGAAACAGCTGATCTGGGGATTTTTATGCACAACAGTGTCTAGGGTTTACAGAGAATGATGTGAAAAGCAAAAAAAAACATCCGGTGAGCAGCAGTTCTATGGGCAAAGAGGCCTTGTTAATGAAATAGGTCAAAAGATTGATGCAAGCTTACAGGAAGGCGACAGTAACTCAAATGACCATGCGTTACACCAGTCGTGTGCAGAAGAACACTTCTGAATGTATAGCATGTTAAATCTTGAAGTGGATGGGCTACAGCAGCAGAACACCATGAACACGAACTCAGTGGCCACTGAGTGTATATCTATTTAAGAAGTTGGAAGGAGTGTTGGTCCGAAAGAAAGTGTGTTCATCGTTGCAGCATTCTTTCTAAACCGAGATGGGAGTATTGGGTTGGATTCTGTGCTTCTGGGATGGGAATTGAACCCACAATTAGACTTGGAGGGGAGTGGAAAGAGTCAGATTGTAGGTTTAACTTGGGGTGGGGGAGGGAGAGAACAACCAATGCACTGAACCACAGCTGGACAACCAATACTTGAAAGTTTTATAAAAATTTCTTGGTCTGCCGTGAGCATGTGCACTATAACATTCGTTCCAAAGTGAATGAGTCTGTTTAAGTTTAGAATTATGATTTATGGTGTGATCAGGTTATCTGCTTCTTAGATGCAGTATCTTTAATTCCCCACTCTGGCCTCTTCTCACCTGCCTATCACCTTCCTCTGGTGCCCCTCCTTCTGCCCTTTCTCCCTATCAGATTCCTCCTTCTCCAGCCCTTTATCTCTTCCACCTATCACCTCTCAGCCTCCTGCCCACACTCAACAGGTTTTACCAATCACCTTCTAGCTTGTATTTCTCCTCTCCCACCTTCCTATTGTGGCATCTTTTCCCCTTCCTTTCCAGTCCTGATGAAGGATCGACTGTTTATTCCTTTCTGTAGATGCTGCCAGACCTGCTTAGTTTGTCGAGCAGTTAGTGTGTGTTGCTCCGTAAATCTAATGTTGTGCCATAAAACATAGAAGAGTAGGGCACAGCAGCAGGCCATTCAGCCCACAATGTTGTGCTGAATCGGCTAAAAAGCAAAGCAAAAACACCCAAACACTAATCCCTCTGATCTACATCCTGTCTATGTCCCTCCATACTGTGTCATTTTAACCCTGGCTGCTGTCATGTGGGCGATGCAGATATCTAGCAATAGCTCTAGATCAAAAGTTCATTTCTCTTCACTGAGTAAAATCATACAGCATGAAAGCAGACCATTCAGCCCATCAGCTCCATGCTGACCAGTGGGCACCCATCTGTATTAATCCCATCTTTCAGGTGATGTATTTCCCAATGACTCTTGTTTCCTCCAGTCTTTCCATTCCATATACTCGCTGCTCACTGGGTGACAAAGACCCCCTCTCAATCTCTTGCACCCTACTCAATACCTATGGCCTCTTATTCACCTGCAATAACAGCAGAAGTTTCCTGCAGTCTACCCTCTCTATACCCCTCGTAATTCGAAAGAGGTTATTAAAGATTAGCTGTATTTGTCACATATGCGTTGAACCATCCAGTGAAATCCATCTCTGTTTGCGATATGCTGGGTTGGCCTGTCGCCACATAGCACGCCCACCACTCACTAACCCGACCCTGTACATCTCTGGGATAGAAACATAGAAAATAAGTGCAGGAGTAGGCCATTCGGCCCTTCGAGCCTGCACCGCCATTTATTATGATCATGGCTGATCATCCAACTCAGAACCCCGCCCCAGCCTTCCCTCCATACCCCCTGATGCCCGTAGCCACAAGGGCCATATCTAACTCCCTCTTAAATATAGCCAATGAACTGGCCTCAACTGTTTTCTGTGGCAGAGAATTCCACAGATTCACCACTCTCTGTGTGAAGAAGTTTTTCCTAATCTCGGTCCTAAAAGGCTTCCCCTTTATCCTCAAACTGTGACCCCTCGTTCTGGACTTCCCCAACATTGGGAACAATCTTCTTGCATCTAGCTTGTCCAATCCCTTTAAGATTTTATACATTTCAATCAGATCCCCCCTCAATCTTCTAAATTCCAACGAGTACAAGCCCAGTTCATCCAGTCTTTCTTCATATGAAAGTCCTGCCATCCCAGGAATCAATCTGGTGAACCTTTTTCGTACTCCCTCTATGGCAAGGATGTCTTTCCTCAGATTAGGGGACGAAAACTGCACACAATACTCCAGGTGTGGTCTCACCAAGGCCTTGTACAACTGCAGTAGTACCTCCCTGCTCCTGTACTCGAATCCTCTCGCTATAAATGCCAGCAAACCATTCGCTTTTTTCACCGCCTGCTGTACCTGCATGCCCACTTTCAATGACTGGTGTATAATGACACCCAGGTCTCGTTGCACCTCCCCTTTTCCTAATCGGCCATCATTCAGATAATAATCTGTTATCCTATTTTTGCCACCAAAGTGGATAACTTCACATTTATCCACATTAAATTGCATCTGCCATGAATTTGCCCACTCACCCAACCTATCCAAGTCACCCTGCATCCTCTTAGCATCCTCCTCACAGCTAACACTGCCACCCAGCTTCATGTCATCCGCAAACTTGGAGATGCTGCATTTAATTCCCTCATCCAAGTCATTAATATATATTGTAAACAACTGGGGTCCCAGCACTGAGCCTGGCGGTACCCCACTAGTCACCGCCTGCCATTCTGAAAAGGTCCCGTTTATTCCCACTCTTTGCTTCCTGTCTGCTAACCAATTCTCCATCCACATCAATACCTTACCCCCAATGCCGTGTGCTTTAAGTTTGCACACTAATCTCCTGTGTGGGACCTTGTCGAAAGCCTTTTGAAAATCCAAATATACCACATCCACTGGTTCTCCCCTATCCGCTCTACTAGTTACATCCTCAAAAAATTCTATGAGATTCGTCAGACATGATTTTCCTTTCACAAATCCATGCTGACTTTGTCCGATGATTTCACCACTTTCCAAATGTGCTGTTATCACATCTTTGATAACTGACTCCAGCAGTTTCCCCACCACCGACGTTAGACTAACCGGTCTATAATTCCCCGGTTTCTCTCTCCCTCCTTTTTTAAAAAGTGGGGTTACATTAGCCACCCTCCAATCCTCAGGAACTAGTCCAGAATCTAACGAGTTTTGAAAAATTATCACTAATGCATCCACTATTTCTTGGGCTACTTCCTTAAGCACTCTAGGATGCAGACCATCTGGCCCTGGGGATGTGGGAGGAAGGTGGGGCGGAGCACCGGGAGGAAACCCGTGTGGTCACGGAGAACACGCATACTCCCCACGGACAGCCGTGGGAATTGGTGACACTGTAACATGATTGCACTAACCAGTAGGCTGCCAAGCGGCCAACGTGTATTTTATGTACATCAATCTTGTGCCCCTTCAACCCCCTCGACTCCAAGAAGAACTCTGCCATGGACGGTCTCAAGCCTGGCTGTGAAAGGGGGAGGGCTGGGCATTGGGCTAGCAGCCCCACGCAGTAAAAACCCAGAGCTACAGAAACACCAGCAGAAGCTCCGAAGACCTTGCCCAACTGCCCATGTCACCGCGTAACCTGCTAATCCGTGCATCTTTGCAATGTGGGAGGAGATCAGAGCACTACAGACTCGGGGAGAACAACAGACGGCAGCAGGAACTGAACCCTGTCACTGGCCCTGTAATAGTGTTAAGCTAACCTCTCACTACCATGCCACCCCAGTTTAGAATGTTCCAGAAGGCATCATAGTCTCTACACAGTCTAGATGCACCAGTGACCTTCAGTCAGGTCCTGGCCCGATTCTGACCTCGGGCACCGTCTTCTGTTAACAGTGTGGGCCCCCCCAGGGTGCTCCACGTTCCGCCCACATCCCAAAGCAATGTAGATTGACTGGTCTCTGTAAATTGTCCCTGGCATGTAGTTGAGGGGGGTGTTGATGGGAATGTGGTATGAATAAAATTAATTATTGTCACATGTACCAAACACTTGGACTGAAAAGTTTTGTTTGTGTGCCATCCAGGCAGATTGTTCCAAGTGTAACCACATTGACGTTGGGCCCAGGAAAAGAATTACAACATGTCAGAGGCAAGTTCTTTACATGGAGCGTGGTGGATGCATGGAATGTGCTGCCAGGGCCAGATATATTAGGGACATTTAGATAGGCACGCGGATGGTGGAAAAATAGAGGGCAATGTAGGATCAATGTTAGCTTGATCATAGAGTATGTTGGAAGGTTGTGGGCCGAAGGGCCTGTACTGTTCTGTGTACTGATGTAGAACACAGTGTTGCAGCTGCAGAGGAAGTGTATGACAGGTTAGACCACATGGATAGTCAGTGTGGGCGCGGTGAGATGCGGGGCGAGTCAGTGTGGGCGTGGTGAGATCCGGGGAGAGTTGGTGTGGACACGGTGAGATGCGAGGTGAGTCGGTGAGATGCAGGGAGAGTCGGTGTGGACGCGGTGAGATGCGGGGCGAGTCGGTGTGGACATGGTGAGGTCTGGGGAGAGTCGGTGTGGGTGCGGTGAGATGCGGAGCGAGTCGGTGTGGGTGCGGTGAGATGCGGAGCGAGTCGGTGTGGACGCGGTGAGATGCGGTGCGAGTCGGTGTGGACGTGGTGAGATGCGGGGTGAGTCGGTGCGGGTGCGGTGAGATGCGGGACGAGTCGGTGCGGGTGCGGTGAGATGCGGGACGAGTCGGTGCGGGCGTGGTGAGATGCGGGACGAGTCGGTGCGGGCGCGGTGAGATGCGGGGCGAGTTGGTGCGGGCGCGGTGAGATGCGGGGCCCATTTCCATGTTGTATCACTCTATGACTCCACGTCTGCTGTGGAAGTGGAGTCATTGTGCTATGTGGGACACAAGCAAATCCCTGCAACCTGCCTCTGTGCGGTTCCCTTAGGACCTCGCAGGGCTTGCTGCCTCTCTGGTGTTGTGGTTTGTGAGGTGGCTGATGAGACCGTGTGGAAACCACCCGGGTGGGGCAGGCGGTGACAGACATTACAGCTGCACTGGTGGTTTGGGAAGTGACACTTGCCTGGGTGACCCAGTACCACAGCGGTTGGTGCAACGTACTACAGCACCAGAGGTCAGAGGAGTGGGGTTCAGTTCCTCTCTACAGGAAGCCTATATGTTCCCTGCGTGACTGCAGTGGGTTTCTAAATTCTGGAAAATGTTTATCTTCTAATTATGGTTGCGTAGCAGTTAGCATATCGCCTTACAGTGCCTGTGGTCACCGATCGGGATTACATTCCTGCTGCGGTCTGTAAGGAGTTTGTACTTTCTCACTGTGACCACTTGGATTTCCTCCAGGTGCTCCTGTTTCCTCCCACAGTCCAAAGATGTACCGGTTAGTAGGTTAATTGTTCACAAGGGTGTAATTTTGAAGGTTAGTTTTATTTGTCCCATGTACATCAAAATTTGCAATGAAATGTGTCAAATCAAATCAGCGTCAACATGGCATGCCCACAACTCATTAACCCTACTCGTATGTCTTTGCAATGTGGGATCTGTGACCGTAGACACTGTAAAGTGATGCACTATCTGCGCCAGTACCATGATCAGGAGATAAATATTTGCCAGAACTTGCATGCTAAATGCCCTTATCCATACCTGGAATGTTATCCAGAAATTATATAAATGGGCAGACAGATTCAGGAGATAACTAGTCTGGTGATGCTTCACCAGTTGATGTTGTCCTGTTGAGCTTTGCTGGAATTAGATTTGTACTCTGGGCCTTCTGACCTAGAACTGGTGATTAGGTATGTGCTGAATGCACATTTGGTTTTAAAAATAGCAAAATGCATCTAGTCTTACAATGGTTAAAAAGCACAGTCCTTGGATTTGTTTCCTTATTAGGACTTCTGTTCCCTGGCAATTTCTTCTGATCAATGCCAAACCCATTGATAGGAAGTTGGAATTATTTGTATTATTGAAGCATGCATGACTTAGGTTGGTGTTCTTCCAGGAATTTTATCCAGAGCAATGCTGAAAAATAAATTCCTCCTCAATTACAGTAGAATATTTTTAAATAAGCAGAAAATAATTTTATTCCCAAGTATTGGGATTGTAGAATTAAAGAGAAAGGAGAAAGACATGTACATCTCACGTGTACATCGAAACATTCAGTCAAGTGTTGTTTGCATCAAATCAAATCAGTGAGGATTGTGTGCTGGGAGAGCAGCCCGCAAGTGTCATCATGCTTCCAGCACTAACGTAATATGCCCGCAACTTACTAACCCTAACCTGTACATCTTTGGATCGTGGGATGAAACTGGAATATCTGGTCATGTGGTTATGGGGAGAACGTACGTACGCCTTACAGTCAGCAGTGGGGATCAAACCCTGATCAGTGATTGCTAGCACTGTAAAACAATGTGCTATCATACTGCCCTGATTGGTAAGGGTGTTAAGGATTTGTATTAAGCTCCCTTAGAGTTGTTTATCCTGATGTCAAAGTTGAGAGTTGTGGTTTATTGTCATATACAGGAAAATGTGTCTGTACAGGTGCAATGAAAACTTCACTTGCAACAGCATCACAGGCACAGAGCACAGGTAAGCAACATTCACAAGAAAAACTATTGATTAAGTGCAGATTATACACTATTTCTACAAGAAAGGGGCACAATTAGAACAGAAGTCCATTTTAGTGCAAAGGGTATTGCTAATCTGTGGAGGTGATCAGGGTTTTGCTGGTCGGTTCCAGAATCGAACGTTTGTGGGGAAGAAACACAAAATGCTGGAGGAACTCAGCAGGCCAGGCAGCATCTATGGAAAAAACGTCCAGTTGACATTTCAGGCCAAGACCCTTCGACAGGATTGGAGAAAAAAAGATGAGTAGATTTACAAGGTGGGGGTGGGGGGGGGTGGAAATGAAGTAAAGAGCTGAGAAGTTGATTGGTGAAAGAGATACAGGGCTGGAGAAGGGTGAATCTAATAGGAGGCATCCCCTTTTTCCTCTCGTGCTTTATTTCCTTGACTGACCATTACCTCCCTCTGGTGCTCCTCCCCACTTTCTTCTATAGCCTTCTGTCTTCTATTAGTTTTAGATTAGATTAGATTATTAGACTCAGTCCTCATTTATTGTCATTTAGAAATGCATGCATTAAAAAATGATACAACGTTCTTCCAGAATAATATCACAAGAAAACACAGGACAAACCAAGACTAAAACTGACAAAACCACATAATTATAACATATAGTTACAACAGTGCAAAGCAATACCATAATTTGATAAAGAGCAGACCATGGGCACGGTAAAAAAAAAGTCTCAAAGTCCCAATAGACTCATCATCCCACGCAGGCGGCGGAAGGGAGGAACCCTCCCTGCCATGAACCTCCAAGCACCGCTAACTTGCCAATGCAGCACCATTGAAAGCACCTGACCGCAGCGGACTCTGAGTCCATCCGAAAACTTCGAGCCTCCGACCAGCCCCTCCGACACAGACTCTCCAAGCACCATCCTCTGCCGAGCGCTTCGACCCCGTCCCGGCTGCCGAGCAACAAGCAAAGCCGAGGACTCGGCCTTCTCTGGAGATTCTGGATCACACAGTAGCAGCAACAGCGAAGCAGGCATTTCAGAAGTTTCATCAGATGTTCCTCCGTGTTCTCACGTCCGTCTCCATCAAATCAGGATTGTGCACGGCACCCTACTTGACAAATAACAGACATCACCACAGGAGTGGCCGCTGCGAGCTGCGTCGCACTGCCATCTTCCCTTCTTGACAGAGAACAGAGGACAGAGATGAGAGCAGGCTTGATGGGCCAGGTGGCCTACTCCTCCTATTTCTTATGTTCTTTGTGTGTGTTTCTCTCTCCCTTCCCCCTAACCTCGCCTTTTAAATCTACTCATCTTTTTTTCTCCAGTCCTGCTGAAGGGTCTCGCCTTGAAACGTGGACTGTACTTTTTTCCATAGATGCTGCCTGGCCTGCTGAGTTCCTCCAGCATTTTGTGTGTGTTGCTGGGATTTCCAGCATCTGCAGATTTTCTCTTGTTTGTGTTTGAAGGGAAGTAGAACTTGAACCTGGTGGTGTGGGACCTTAAGCTTCTGTACCTCCTGCCTGATGGCCACTGTGAAAGACTTGTCATTATTCTTTCAAAGTTCAAAGTAAATTTATTATTCAAGTGCGGGAGGAGAAGATGGTGGCGCGACGCAGCGTGCGCAGCCTCTCTGGTGAAATGATATCATATTTGTTAAATAGGGTACCATGCACAATTCTGATTTGATGGAGACAGCCGTGAGAAGCATGGAGGAACATCTAGAGAAACTTCTGAAATGCCCGGTTTGCTGCTGCTGCTGCTGCTACTTTGCAATTGAGAATCTCTGGAGGGAAGGCCCCAAAATCTTCGGCTTTGCCTGCTGCTGGCTGCCGGGGCTGGGGTTGAAGCGCTCGGCTGAGATGGTGCTCGGTGTTGGAGGGCTGGTTGGAGGCTCAAAGTTTTCGGGCAATTCAGAGTCGTACTGTGGTCGGGCATGGCAGGGAGAGTTTTCTTCCTTCTTCCTTCTCCCGTCTGCGTGAGATGTGGAACTTCCGAGAGACTTTGAACTTTTTTTACTGTGCCCATGGTCTGTTCTTCATCAAGTTATGGCATTGCTTGCATTGTTGTAAATATATGTTATAATTATGTGGTTTTTGACAGTTTTTTAGTCTTGGTCTGTCTTGTGTTTCTGTGATATGACACCAGGGGAATATTGTATCATTTCTTAATGTATGCATTACTAAATGACAATAAAAGAGGACTGCGTGTCCTCATAATCTAATCTAATCTAATAATACTGTGTAAAAATCTTAGGTACGTGTAAAAAAATTCTGTAAAATGAAAATGCTTTCAAAAATAAGTTTCTAAATATCAAAAAAAATTTACTGTAAAGAGCAGTACACAGTTTAAAAAAAAAACTAAAGTCAACATTTGGTGTGACCCCCCCCCCCCCCCGTCCCCCTTGTCTTTAAAACTGCATCAATTCTCCTAGGTACAGTATACTGTCATACAGTTTTATAAGAAAATTGGCTGGTAGGTTGTTCCAAGCATCTTTCAATAAGTTTCAGTAGGTACATTTAACGTCAGAGAAATGTATACAGTACACATCCTGAAATTCTTTTTCTTTGCAAGCATCCATGAAAACAGAGGAATGCCCCAAAGAATGAATGACAGTTAAATGTTAGAACCCAAAGTACCCCCCTGGCTCTCCCCACCCATGCATAAGCAGCAGCAACGCAATGATCCCCCCGCCCACCAGCAAAAAAAGCATCGGTGCCCCCCACCAAGCACTCAAGCATGCAGCAAAGCATCCATAAAGACACAGACTCGCAGTACCCCAAAGTCTACTTGTTCACCTAGTATTCGATATACCACAGGCGGCTCCTCCTCCTCCTCCTCCTCCTCCTCCCTCCTCCCTCCTCCCTCCTCCCTCCTCCCCAATAAGGGAAAAATAGGTTTCCCCGTTTCATAGCGAGAAGGGAGTCATAACAAAACAACTCGCTGATTTATGGTGTTAAAAGTCTGTTGCGTCGCTTTTTCTGAGCTCTGTGCAGCTGGGCACACAGCTAGCAGCCAGCCCGCTGCTTCTGATCTTCCTTGTTCTCCCGTGACACATCAGTCGACGGTACCAGCCTTGAATCAGCCTGCCTCCAGAGCCACAAAAATCCAGCACCCAGAAGGAGCGCTAGACCTCCTGGCTGCGCCCTTGGGATATCGAAAAGCGGTTGGTTGTGAGGCCCTGAGAGTGGGTCTCATTCCCGCAAAGAACCAAAGTCAGAGTGTAACTCCAGGTCAGGGTCCTCAAAAGAACCTTGAAAGGGAAAAAAGAGATATTAAAGATAGAAACAGAGCTGTTTCTGGAGATGCAAGCAAAGGAGACGCCACTTAGCACCATCATGACTAAACTCCACCCTCTTCTTGGAGAACTTGCCGCAGATCTTCTGCAGGCTTTGGCTGTGTCACCTCTTCTGTCTGTCCAGGTAATTCCACACAGTCTTGTTGTTGTTGAGATCAGGGCTCTGTGGAGGCCATACCATCTGAAGCCATACTATAAAAAAATCTAGGGTGCCCAAGTCACTTTTGCAGAGTACTGTATATGTCACCATACACACCCTGAGATTTATTTTCTTGTGGGTGTTCACAGTAAAGACTAAGAAACAAGATAGAATCAATGAAAAGCTTTACTCGACAAAGATGGACAAACAACCAGTGTGTGAAAGACAACAAGCTGTGCAAATACAAAAATGAAAAAATAAATAGATAAGCAAAAATATCGAGAGCATGAGTTGCAGAGTCCTTGAAAGTGAGGCCATGGATTGTGAAATGTGATCACTGTTGGAATGAGTGAAATTATCCTCTCTTTTGCCCATGTCAGGAAGATACTTCAGAATGAAAGTATTTATTCTGAAGTATTTTCTTCCCAGTTTATCATCTTCATCCCTGTGTTTATGTCAAAAGTCTCTGATTACAAAAGCAAATCTTGCATTTCTACAATTCCTTTGACAGTGAAATGTTTCCAAAGTGAAATCAGGCTATTCTGTACATAGTGTGCTCCCAACAACAATGGTAGAGGTGGAATAATGATGGCAGTACGTCACAAAGACATAAAAATTAGTATAATTTATAAGAATGAGTAAATGGTGCAAAGAACAATGAAGTCGTGTTCATAGACCATTCCAAAAATCTGGTGACAGAGTACGAAGCTGCTGCTAAATTGCTGCGTGTGTGTCTTCAGACTCTTGTACTCCCTCGCTGATGATAGTAATGAGAAGAGGGGATGTACTGGGTAGTGAGGGATGCTGCCTTTTGAAGGTGTCCTGAATGGTGAGGAGGCTCGTTCCGGTGATGGATCTGGCTGAGTCTACAGACCTCTGCAGCCACCTGTGCAATGGTACCTCTGCACCTGGATTAGACCTGCGTACGGGGTGGCGAGTCCTGGGGTGTGCCAGTCGTGTGCACTTGTGTGGCCATCAGATTCAACACCATGTTTAGTGTGAACAGTTGCATGTGTTTGTGTTCAGAATACAATGATTTTTGTCACAGAGAATTGGTGAGAATTAAGCAGTTAAGATAATTCAGAACTGTTTGCTCACCATGGTTTCAAGCATTCAGGTTTGGAAATGGTAGAAAGGGCTGTTAGACATTACGAGTGAACAGTTTTTAAATAGCGTCAGTTGCGTATACTTGTGTTGTTATCCATTTTGGCTGACAGACACTGATTCAAAAGACAGTGATATCTGATTTTGTTTTTTATTTTGACTGCATGCAGGAAGACAATGAAGACAATCCATTATCTGCACTAGGTGTCTGCACTGATTTTGCTCATTTACAGTCAATCAAAAGTTCACGGCAGTGATGAATTCTTCCATCAATAACTATTAGGAACTAATACACAGTTTTATAGTACTTTAGAAGTGTTCTAATTTGTTCTGAATTTCATTTAAATACATAATTTGTTACCCAGTCTTTATTATACCTTTTTATCTATTTCCACAAAACTTCAGCTAATTGGGACATTTGCTTAATTGGGCCAAAATGTACTGGTCTCAATGTGTCCCAATTAACTGGAATCCACTGTACATGCAAATGTATATGTGAATGAAGTGGATCCTTGATCAATGTGCAATTAATTAAAACAATGTTATTGTTTTAAGTTCTATATGCAGAATAGTATTTTCCTCCATATTCAGCACTGTTCTTGCTAGGGTTATACCTCCATTTATTCTGTGCATGTTTTGGATTCCTTAGAAATCTGCCTACGCCAGATTCTTCAATTTATCCAGATCCTGAACTGGTTAGAAACAAAAGACAAATAATCTGTTTCCATCGCTAAGATGCGAACTTGCATTTGCATAGCACTTTTAAATCACAGCATTCTTTGCAGCAAATAACAGAATTAGATTTGTTATCAGTGACTTGTATGAAGTAAAGTTTGGTTTGTTTTGCAGCAGCAATACAGTGCAGAGGTATAAGTTTGCTGTAAATGGCAAAAATAATTACTGCCAAAAAAGATTATTTGTACATTGAAACATACAGTGAAATGCGTCGTTTGGTTTAACAACATCCGACGATTGTAGTGGGGCCAGTCTGCAAGTGTCGGCATGCTTCCAGCGCCAACATAACATGCTCGTAAATTATTAACTCTCACTCGTACATCTTCGTACCGTGGGAGGATTCTGGCGCACTTGCAGGAAATCCACGTGGTCACGGGGAGAATGTACAAGCTCCTTACAGAGAGCAGTGGGGATCGAATTTCGGTTGGTCATCGCTGGCGCTGTAAAGTGATTGCGCTAGCCGCTGTGCTGCTGGAGTCACGAGAGTCTGGGTCACTGGGACCAGAGGACTCTGCGAGTCTGGAAGCTGAGGCCTGAAGCTCAAACCTCTGACTGGTGAGTCCTGGGGTGAAGTCAGAAGTTGGAGGTCTGGTCTGCAAGAATCCGGCGACTAACAGGGGGTTCATGGACCATTCAGAAATCTGATGGCAGGGGTAAGATGCAGTTCTTGAGATCTTCAGGCTCCGGTAACTCCTCCCCAACAGTGGTTACGAGGGGGCATGTCTTGCAAGGTGAGCGTCCCTCATGATGAACGCTGCCTTTGTAAGCCGCTGCCTCTTTGCAGGTGTTCTCACTGACGGGAGGGCTAAGACCCTGACAGGGCTGGCTGAGTCTGCAGCCTCTTGCGATGCTGTGCATTTCAGCCTCTGCTCCAGGCTGAGCTGCAACCAGTCAGAATGCACTCCACTGTACAGCTATAGGAATTTCGAAGCCTTTGGTGACATACCAAATCTATTCAAACTCCTAATGAAGTGGAGCTGCTGGCATTCCTTCTTTGTGACTGCATCCATATTTACATGATCTTTGTGACACACAGCTAGATTCTACAAGGGAGATGGACTGGTTTATAGAGAAGCTGGGACACTGTTGTTCATTGTTTACATAGGCAATTTGGACTGCTGAATCAGACAGTAATACTTCATCCTGCATTCTGTTACTGATTTCCCTTGTACTACCTCGATGACATGATCTGTACAGATGGCATGCAAAACAGATGTTCACAGAATCTTGGAAAATGTGATCTAAATAAATTATATTCAAGTTCAGGTTTAATTGTCAGTCAACCATATACGTGAATACAGCCAAACGAAACAGTGTTCCTCTGGGGCTAAGTTGCAAAATGCTGTACCAACTATTACTCAGCATACAGCACATATGATTATGATAGCAGAAAAGCATAGTGTTACAAAAAATTATTAATAAAATAATATATCCCAAGTTCCTGAGTCATGGTCTCTAGATTGCCGGTGTATGAATGTTGTTCTGCAGCCATGTTTCTGCATGAACAGCTCACAGCAGTTCCTCATATCATGCAAACAAAGGCAAACACTGAGCAAACACTGGAGAGCAGCACCCACAGGACGGGTCAGCCCGCAACCCAGTATGGAATCCAGCAGCGCACAGCCAGCTCTGGCATCATCTCCTTGGCAGCCGTAACAGGCCTGGTCTACACCACAGCCGAGGCCCTCACCGTCAGCCTCGCCAATGAACTGGTGAATTGAACTTGCATTATTCTGCATTGCCAATATCCAACAGGGTCTTATAATCAGAACAAAAACATCCTACACTGCTGCAGACACCTTCTTCCCTGGGTGGCTGAAGCAGGCTGCAATGCGGTGTATAATGACCAGCTCCACCACTGTTGAGCAACTTGCTGGATAACGGGCTAGACTGCTGTTCGGACAGACCTGTGGTAGTTGGCCTTCCGAATATCCAGCAGTGTCCTGTAATTGTGTAAAAGACATAAAGGATGAACAATCATACCTTTGACTGGACCCAGAGAGACAGCAGCGTCTGAGCACAATGCCGTCTTTTTGGAAGCATCAATTTACCAGTTTAGAACAGTGGATGTGTTCTACCAAGAAGAGAAGTTTAAATTGGCTGTTATTCAAATGGAGTATTATGTTTGGTCGTGGTTGCCTCATTTTAGGAAGGGAAGGAAGGACAGCACAGTAGCGTAGCTATTGGTGTAATTCTGTACAGTGCCAGTGACCCAGGTTCAATTCCCGCCTCTGTCTGCAAGGTGTTCGTTCACTTTGTGTGGGTTTCCTGTGGGTGCTCCGGTTTCCTCCCACGTTCCTCCCACAAAGATGCATGGATTAGGTTTAGTAAGTTGTGCCGTGCCATGTTCGGCTGGAAGCATGGCGACACTTGTGGGCATGTCGTTGGACTGTATTGGTCATTGATGCAAGTGGCACATTTTACTGTATGTGTTGATATTCATGTGACAAATACAGCTAATCTTTGATGTGATAGTATGACTTGGAGTTGTACAACATGGTTCCAGTCATCGTGATAGCATTCCATACTCCCTGTTTTTCTGCTTTGGGCTCCTGCCCCTCTAGTCCTTCCCTATCCAAGTATCTGTCCAAATGCCCTCTTCTCATGACTGGAGTCTGAAGACTCTTACTCAACATTTTGGGAACAGCTTCTTCCCCTTTACCATCAGATTTCTGAACAGTCCATCAACAGAACCTCACTGATTTTTGCACTACTTATTTTTTATATTTCTTTTTGTAATACAGTCTTTTTTATGTATTGTACTGCACTACTGTCCCATAACAACCAATTTTATGCCATGTCAGTGATAATAAACCTGATTCGGATTCTGCTGTTTTAATATCATAATTCCACCCCACCCCTCTGGCAGCTCATTCCTCACCCACCACCCTCTGTATGGGAGAGTCTTATTACTAAGATCTCTACAGTTCTCCCATCTTACCTTAAACCTGTCCCCTCTTTAAACCAACATACATAAAAGTTGCTGGTGAACGCAGCAGGCCAGGCAGCATCTCTAGGAAGAGGTACAGTCGACGTTTCGGGCCGAGACCCTTGGGCAGGACTAACTGAAGGAAGAGCTAGTAGAGATTTGAAAGTGGGAGGGGGAGGGGGAGGGGGAGATCCAAAACGATAGGAGACGACAGGAGGGGGAGGGATGGAGCCAAGAGCTGGACAGGTGATTAGCAAAAGGGATATGAGAAGATCATGGGATGGAAGGCCTAGGGAGAAAGAAAAGGGGAGGGGTGAAGCCCAGAGGATGGGCAAGGAGTATAGTGAGAGGGACAGAGGGAGAAAAAGGAGAGAGAGAAAAATAATATATATATAATAAATAAATAACAGATGGGGTATGAGGGGAAGGAGAGGCATTAACGGAAGTTAGAGAAGTCAGTGTTCATGCCATCAGGTTGGAGGCTACCCAGACGGAATATAAGGTGTTGTTCCTCCAACCTGAGTGTGGCTTCATCTTGACAGTAGATAAAACCCATGTTTTATGATGGATGTCTTGAGGTTTCGGCTTTTCAAGATGTCCTCGGTGATGGGGAGGCCTGTGCCCATGCTGGAGATGGCTGAGCCCACTACCTTCTACAGCCAGCTTTGATCCTGTGCAGTGGCCCCTCCATTCCAGGTGGTGATGCAACCAGTCAGAATGCTCTCCACTGTAGAAATTTGTTAGGGTCTTTGGTGACATGCCAAATCTCCTCAAACTCCTAAAAACACATAGCTGCTAGTATGCCACCTTCATGAGTAACATGTATCATTAAAGACTATCACCATCCTGGACGTGCCCTGTCATTGCTACCATCAGAGAGGAGGTACAGGAGCCTGAGAATGCACATGCAATGTTTTAGGAACAATGTGCAAAAACCTTGAATGTAATCATAGAGTTTTACAGAACATGGCAGCCACTTTGTCCCAGCTTGTCCATATTGGCTTGACCGGGTCCCTTAACTGGGCTAGTTCCATTTCCCTGCATCCTTCTCAAGCCTTCCCATTCTCGTACCTGCCCAGATGTCCTAATTGTACGTGCATCTACTACCTCCTCTGACATTTGTTCCAAATATCTGTCCCCCTTTGTGTGACTTGTCCCTCAGATCCCCTTTAGATCTTTGCCCCCCTCAACTTAAATCTGTGCCCTCATGTTTTAGACTTGTCTACCCTGGACAATTCACCTTTCTATACTGCTCCTCTGTGGGGAAAATGTTGCCCCTTGGGTCTCTTTTAAATAGTTCCCCTTGCACCGTCAACCTGGGCCCTCTAGTTTTAGACTCTCTTACCCTGAGAGGTCTTTTACCTCCAGACTTAGTATTAGTTTGGAGGCATGAGTAAGGTGAGCCTTCAGGCAAGAGGTCCAGGAGTCTCAAGACCATAGGACATTGAGTAGAATTTGGCAACTTTGCTCTGCCATTTGATCATGGCTGATTTATTTTCCCCTCTGTCCTGCTTTCTCCCTGTAACCTTTGATGTCCTTAAGTTCCTACACTGCCAGGCTCAGGAACAGTTGTTACCTTCAACCATTAGGCTCCCGAACCAGTGTGGTTAACTCCACTCACCTCAACACTGAACTGATTCCACAGCCCACAGACGTGCTTTCGATGACTCTACAATTCATGTTCTCAGTGTTAGTTATTTTTTATTGCACAATTTATTTTCTTTTCAGAGTTTTTCATGAATTCCATCGTATTTCTTTAGTTTCCTGTAAATGCCTACAAGAAAATGAATCTCAAGCTGTACTTATTAACATATACATACTCTGATAATAAATTCACTATGAATAGCAGAATCAGGTTTATTATCACTGGCATGTGACATGAAATTTGTTAACTTAGCAGCAGTTCAATGTAATACATAATATAGAAGAGAAAAATAAATAAAATAAAATAAATCAAATACAGTATATGTATATTGAATAGATTTTAAAAAGTGCAAATAAAGGAAATAACAGTACGTTTAAAAAAAAAAGTGAGGTTGTGTTCACGGGTTCAATGTCCGTTTAGGAATCGGATGGCAGAGGGAAAGAAGCTGTTCCTGAATCGCTGAGTGTGTGCCTTCAGGCTTCTGTACCTCCTACCTGATGGTAACAATGAGAAAAGGGCATGCCCTGGGTGCTCGAAGTCCTTAATAATGGACGCTGCCTTTCTGAGACACTGCTCCTTGAAGATGTCCTGGGTACTTTGTAGGCTAGTACCCGAGATGGAGCTGACTAGATTTACAACCCTCTGCAACTTCTTTCGGTCCTGTGCAGTAGCCCACCCCCCCATACCAGACAGTGATGCAGCCTGTCAGAATGTTCTCCATGGTACATCTATAGAAGTTTTTGAGTGTATTTGTTGACATGCCAAATCTCTTCAAACTCATAACGTACATCCAGTGAGTCACAGGAGGAAACGGTAGAAAAAGCGACCAAAAGCCTACTTTGGAGGTCAAATTTAAGGATCTGAAATGAAGGGGAAGCGATGGAGATGTTTAGGGAGGAGATTCCACTGCTTGGGCACCTAGGGGCAAAGGGGGAATGATTAAACTTGGTGACAAGTGAGAGTGTACAACTGTGGGAAGTCTTTTGGGAGGAGTTCTAGACTGGGGGACAATTGAGATGGAGGGGTGGATGGCAGGATGCCAGAGGTATTTGGAAACAAGGGTGTGAATTTTAAAATGATGAACATGGTTGAACTTGAGGCTTATTCAGAGTAAGCTGTGAAAGCCTTTGAGCAATTGCCCTGCCCAGGGTGTGACAATGACTAGCAGTGGAACAAGCTTACCTTCCCTGTCATCTGATCTCAACTATCACCTGCTAGATCCTCACACCTTATTTTGTTTTCTATCTCCTATCTTTCCAGTCCTGCTGAACAGTCTCAGCCCAAAACATCGACTGTTTAATCCCCTCCTTAGATGCTGCCTGACCTGCTGAGTTCCTCCACCGTTTTGTGAGTATTTCTCTGGATTTCCAGCATCTGCAGAATCTCTTATGTTTACGCTCTCTAATCTAGGCAGTGTCCTGCTAAGTCTCCTCTGAATCCTCTCCAAGGCTTCCACATCCTTCCTATAATGAGACGACCAAAACAGAACACAATATTCTAAATGTGATCAGAATGTACAATTATCCCCCATCAAGTGGAGGCTAGCTTCTTCCTGATGAGATAATGAGAAGCAAGCAGGGAGATTCAGCGTTCCTGCGGATTATAAGACTCTGTTCCTGGTATTGGAATGTTTCCCGATGTTACAAAATCATTGGCTTGAAGAAATCCTGAACTTCTAGTTGAAGCATTGGAATTCTGATACCTGGGCATTAGTCCAGATCAGAAAATCATTTTAAGATGTTGACAATATTTGTCCATGCAACTCTTTCCAATGCATGCATCCACATTTCTAAGTGTGGTTCTAAACTAACACACATAGGGCAAAAATCAAAGCACTGACAAAAGTTTTATGTGGAATCTGTCAGTACGTTTGGCTTGTGTGGCTTTTTTAAGCGCCAGTCAGGTATTCCCATTCTACCCTGCTCTTTCCCTGCAAACTTGCACAACTTGCTTTCGTAATTATTTCTGCTTCCTCTCAGCTGCCTTTTTCAGGAGGCGCATTCCAGATCGCAAACAACTCACTGTTTTTTTTAGTAAAATAAATCTCCTTTTGCAAATTATCTTAAATCTGTATCCTCTGGTTCCTGAGATCGCTGCCAGTGGAAACAGTTTCTCCTTATTTAGACAAAGGAAAACACAAGTGATTTTTGTAGCCTTGTTCTCTCTTCTCAACCCTTTCAAAGTTCAAAGTACATTTATGATCAAAGTACATATATCACCATATGCAATCCTGAGATTCGTTTTCTTGCAGGCATAGTCAATAAGTCCGTAATAGAATAATAACCATAATAAAATCAAGGGAAGACTGCACCAAATTTGGTGTTCAACCAGTGTGCTAAAGACAACAAACTGTGCAAATACAAAAAGAAAGGTGTAATATTAATAAATAAGCAATAAATATCAAGAACATGAAATGGAGGGTTCTTGAAAGTGAGTCCATAGTTTGTTTGAACATTTCGATGATGGAGCGTGTGAAGTTATCCCCTTTGGTTCAAGAGCTTGATGGTTGAGGGGTAATAACTATTCCTGAACCTGGTGGTGTGAGTGCTGAGGCTCCTGTACCTTCCTGATGGCAGCCGTGAGAAGAGAACATGCCCTGGTTGATGGAGGTCTGTGATGATGGATGCTGCTTTCCTGTGACAGCACTCCGTGTAGATGTTCTCAGTGGTGGGGAGGGCTTTATCTGTGATGGACTGGGCCATATCCACTGTTTTATAGGATTTTCCATTCAAGGGCATTGGTGTTTCCAGACCAGTCTGTGATACAGCCAGTCAATACACTCTCCACTACATATCTATAGAAGCTTGTCAAAGTTTTAGATGTCATGCTGAATCTTTACAAACTCATAAGGAAAAGGAGACTCCACCTACTTTCTTCATAATTGCCCTCGCGTGCTGGGCCCAGGGCAGCCCCCCCAAACTGGTTACTCAGAGAAATTTAAAGATGCTGACCCTCTCCACCTCTGATCCTCCGATGAGGCCTGGCTCATGGACCTCTGGTTTCCTCCTCCTGAGGTCAAAAATCAGCTCCTTGGTCTTGCTGACATTGAGTGAGAGCTTCTTGTTGTGGCACCACTCAGCCAGATTTTCAGTCTCCCTATATGCTGATTCATCACCACCTTTGATTCGGCCTACAACAGTCAGCAAACTAGAATACGGCATTGGAACTGTGCTTAGCTACACAGTCATAAGTGTAAAGCGAGTGGAGCAGAGGGCTAAGCACACAGCTTTGTGGTGCATCTGTGCTGATGGAGATCATGAAGGAAATGTTGTTGCCAATCTGAATTGACTGGGGTCTGCAAGTGAGTGAATCCAGGATCCAATTGCACAATGAGATATTGAGGCCGATGTCTTGAAGCTTATGATTGGTTTTGAGATGATGATAGTTTTGAATGCAGAGCTGTAGTCGATATAGAGCATCCAGATGTATGCACCTTTGCTGTCTAGATGTTCCAGGGTTGAGTGAAGAGCCAGTGAGATGGATATGTTGCTCTTGTAGGCAAATTGGAGTGGATCCAAGTCACTTCTCAGTCAGGAGTTGATGTGTTCCATCACCAGCCTTTCGAAGCACTCCCATCACTGAGGATGTAAGTGCTGCTGGATGATAGTCATTGAGGCAGGTCACCATGTTCTTCTTAGGCACCTGGATAAGTGAAGTCTGCTTAAAGCAGATTGCCAAAGCGAGAGGTTAAAGATCTCAGCGAACTGATCAGCACAGGTTGTTAGTAATTGGCCAGGTACCCCGTCTGGGCCATATACTTCTCGTGGGTTCACGTCGCACGTCGGCCTCAGAGACTGAAATCACAGGATCATCAGAGGCTGTGGGAGTTCCTCCATGTTTTAACGGTCAAAGTGAGCATAGAAGACACTGCTCGTCTGGAAGCTAGCCCTACTGCCACCCATGTCGTTAAGTTTAACTTTGTAAGAGGTGACATGGTGTAGTGGTAAGTTAATTAGCTGCCGTAGTGTGTAGGTGGGGGGTGCAATCTGAGGTGCAATGGAAGGATAGTTTCTCCCTGTGCTGTGCTGCTGTAGCAAAACAAAATTAGATTGTGATTGAAAGTAGCACCGTGGCTCAGGTTAAATTAGCCCCCCCCCCCCCCACTTCACCATTCCCCATTCCTGTTTGCCTCTCACCTTATCTCCTTATCAGCCCCTCACCTCCCCTGGTGCCTCCTCTCCTCTCCCTTTCTTCCATGGTCTTCTACCCTCTCCCATCAGATACCCCGTTATCTAGCCCTTTATCTCTTTCACCAATCAACTTCCCAGCTCTTCTTCACCCCTCCCCCCTCTCCTGGTTTCACCTATCACCTGCCACCTTCTGCTTCTGTCTCCCCTCTCCCCCACCTTTTTGTCCTCATCTTTTTTTCCAGTCCTGATGAAGGGTCTTGGCCCAAAATGTCGGCTGTTTACTCTTTTCCGTAGGTGCTGCTGGGCCTGCTGAGTTCTTCTGGCATTTTGTGTGTGTTGCTTAGATTGTGAGCAAATTTGACCAGAAAATATGTAATGTGGACGTGCCGGACACTGCTTGACAATAGCGTTATATCAGAAAGAGATAACTGTCCGAGTATATCTGAGGATAAACACTGGAAAATACTTGTGCTGTTATCTCTGCCTCTGCATCTATTGTGTGCTGATTCTCTGCAGCAGTGTGTGCGATAACATTGAGCCTGAACGTAGGTTTGGTTGATAACCTTCTGACTGATGAATTCACGTTCCATCTGAGGACAGAGTTCATGGCAGTGGCAGCATTGGGAGAGATGTCAACCTGAGACACAACTGAAGAGGCTAAAGATTGTTTGGTAGATGTATGCTGAAGATTCTAGTTTGACGATGGTGGGGAAAGATTACAGCATAGGGTCCTTTTGCTACTGGAGACGGAGGGGCTGGGTTGGGTGAGGAAGCCCCTCAATTATTGTAGTGGTGGCCCAGCCCTGGTGGGGGGGGGGGGGGCGACACCTGAGTGGCAACTGTGCTTTGGCTTTAAGAAATGTACCAGAACAGTACTGAAAGCATTGACTATGAATGTCAGTTCAAGTGTACGGTCATCTGAGTGTGCATATATACAGACATCCCACCTCTCCCGGAAGTTCCGGGATTCTCCCGCATGTTAATAGTTGCTCCCTGATGCCCACAAATCATATACAATATGCCGGAAATCAATTTTTTGAGAGCGAGAGAGAGCGCGCACGCGCTTCATGGCAGAGTGTTGCAAAAAGAAGAAAATATAAAACGTATGTCGCCCCAGACTACCCTAAAGTGTACCCTTGCCTAATAGGGGTCAAAAAGGTGGGAGGAGAAGATGGTGGCGCGACACAGTGCGCGCAGCTCTCCGGTGAAATGATATCGTATTTGTAGGTAGGGTGCCATGTACAATTCTGATTTGATGGAGGCAGACGTGAGAAGCACAGAGGAACATCTGGAGAAATTTCTGAAATGCCTGGTTCGCTGCCGCTGCTACTGTGCGATCAAGAATCTCCGGCGGGAAGGCCCCAGAATCCTCGGCTTTGCCTGCTGCTGGCGACCGAGGCTGGGGTCGAAGTGTTCGGTACTTGGTGTCGGAGGGCTGATTGGAGCTCAAAGTTTTCGGACGACTCAGAGTCTGACTGTGGTCAGGCATGGCAGGGAGAGTTTTCTTCCTTCTCCTGTCTGCGTGAAGAGAGACTGGACTTTTTTTTACCATGCTCATGGCCTGTTCTTCATCACGTTATGGTATTGTTGCACTGTTGTAACTATATGTTATAATTATGTAGTTTTTGTTAGTTTTTCAGTCTTGGTCTGTCCTGTGTTTCTGTAATATCACAACGGAGGAATATTGTATCATTTCTTAATGCATGCATTACTAAATGACAATAAAAGAGGACTGTGTGTCCTCATAATCTAAAATAACGACAGTGTTGCTCGCTGCACTGTTTGCAACAGTGACTTTTCTATTGCCCATGGTGGGTTAAGACTGTAAAAGACATGTTGAGGTGAGTTTAACAAGTGTCATTCGTTTATTAGCATAGCTAACGTAATTTAAACTAGCTGGCTAGCTGCTAAGGAGCTACTCTATTGCAGACATCCCACCTCTCCCAGAAGTTCCGGGAGTCTCCTGCAAATTGATGGTGCTACCTCCCTGAAATGAGCTTTTGCAGGGTGTGATGTCTGTATATACGACCAAATGAAACAATGTTTCTCCAGACCACCCTGCAACCACTGTACATAAATCACACACAGCACATAAAATAACATGACCACAAATAGGTTAATAAAATATAATTCAAAATGCATGAGAATTGTGCAGCACAGGTCAACAGTAAACCATGCAATAGACAGCTTGTTGTCCGAGTGATGAGAGCTCAGTGGTGGCGGGGTATTCATTAGTCTCACAGCCTGGGGGAAGAAGCTGTTACTCAGTCTGGCATTCCTAGTCCTGATGCTCCTGTACCTCCCTCCTGATGGTAGTACTTCAAAGAGATTTTGCGATAGGTGGTAGGGATCCTCAACAATACTTCTGGTCCTTCATATAAGAATGAAAATATGTCGCATGGCTTATTTTTGGAAATATTTTAAGTTATGAAAGTTTACTTTGATATAAAATATCTGTTTAGAAGATGAATAATATTTCCACTATCTGGCAAGTTTTTACTCCCCTACTGTCACTAATAAGCAGATTGCTTATGGGAGCTTGCTGTATGTAAATTGAATAATGATGGCAGAATTTCAGATGGTGACGAAGAGTGGTTGTTGTAAAAACTATTTTGCACACGACATCAGTAAGACCAAGGAATTGATTGTGAACTTCAGGAAGGAGAAGTCGAGGGAATGCATTGAGTGATCAGTAGTGGAAAGAATGAGCAGTTTCAAACTCCTGGGTGTCACTATCTCTGAAGATCTGTCCTAGGCCTGACATATTGATGAAATAATGAAGAAGGCACAACAGTGGCTATATTTCATTAAGAGTTTAAGGAGACTTGGTAGGTTACCAAAGACACTCGCAAGCTTATATAGGTGTACCGTGGAGAGCATTCTAATTAGTTCCATCACTGTCTGGTTTGGAGGGACCACCGAACAGGATCGGAAAAAGCTGCAGGAAGTTGTAAACTTAGCCAGCTCCATCATGAGCACTAACTTGCTCAGCATCAAGGATACCTTCTAAAGGCGATGCCTCAAAAAGGCAGCATCCATCATTAAGGACTCGCATCACCCAGGACATACCCTCTTCTCATTGCTACCATCAAGGAGGTGGTACGGGAGCCTGAAAATACACACTCAAATCCTTCAGAAACAGCTTCGCCCCCTCCACTATCAGATCTCTGAGTGGATGATGAATCCATGAACACTATCTCATTTTTTTCCCCTTTTTGCACTACTTATTTATTTGTTCTTTATATATATTTATTGTAATTTATATATTTTTATTATGTATTGCAAAGTACTGTTGCTGCAAAACAAGAAGTTTCACAGCAACACATGCAAAATGCAGGAGGAACTCAGCAGGCCAGGCAGCATTTATGCAGAAGAGTAAACAGTTGACACGATTTATATGCCCGTGATACTAAATCTGATTCTGTTTATCCTAAAGGCCTATCTTTGGAATGAGTCTTAGGAGTTCTGTTGGTGAAAGGTGTTATTGAAATGCGGTGTAACACACTCAAAATCAAGGTCAAGTTGAAGTTGAACTGTACACATGTACGCAGCTAAATGGAGCAACGTTCCTCTAGGACCTCTTCGGATGTCCGTCGAAATCCGATGATGACTATACAGTCCTATCCTGGACCCACAAGCTCTATTGCAGGTGGGACATGTATATGTGGTAGTGCAACCATGGCTGCATTTCTCCTGGCTCTCTTCTGCTGTCTTCTGGTTGTTCTTTCCATCTCCAGAATATGAACTCCGTCCCTACACAGCTGTCGCCTCTGGGACCAAGGTGCACAGCACAGTACATAAAGCACATAAAATAATATTAACATAATCATATTAACAGATTAAAAATATTCTGCAGGTGTGCAAGTTGACATAAAGTACATATACAATATATATAGTTAAATATGCGACATTAAGGATACCAGCACTGCCATAAATAATGTGTATTTTGTGGTAGCAGGGTGTTCAGAAGTCTCAGCCTGGGGGAAGAAACTGTTACCCAGCCTTACGTCCTTGTTTTTATATTGTGGTACCTTCTGCCTAAAGGTAGGAGGTTGGAGATTGTGGGACAGGTGGGAGTGGAACTCCCCTACTTCCATCATTTTGTGTGTGTTTTAGAGTCATGGAACACTACAGCACAGAACCAGGCTCTCCAGTCCATCGAGTCAATACCGAACCAATAATCTGCCTGGTTCCTCCAGCCTGTAACCTGGACCTTAGTCTTCCATACCCCTCCCATCCATGTACCTATCCAAATTTCTCTTACATGTTGAATCAAACCCTCATCCACCACTTGCTGTGGCAGCTCGTTCTACAACACTGGATTTTTGGCATCTATAGAATCTCTTGTGCTACAGAACTGCTGTTTTACTTTCCTCGGGTATTCATGGGATTAGTTAACAGAGAATAATAGGACCAGGGTTAAGATTGTATTATCTGCTCCATGATTTTTTTTGTATTTTTAATTGAAACTCTCTCTGTAAATGTCTTACTCAGTAATAACTGCACTTTCTCCGTAGCTGTTACACTTTATTCTGTGTTCTGTTATTGTTTTGCCTTGCACTATCTCAACATTCTGCAATGATATGATCTTATTTGTGTGAGCGGCATACGAGACAAAGCTTTTCACTATATCTTAGTACGTGTAACAATAATAAACCAATTCCAAAATGAATGCAAGTCCAAAATACGCTCCCACTGTCAGATAGCTATATGCATGTTTCTTTAGAACAAGGTAGGATAATTAATAGGAGCTTACATCTGGCAGATGAATGGATGAATGCAGTATTGAGGACTCAGCCATAATCAGTGAGACTCGAAAGAATCTCAGTGTAAAGCCTAGCAGCGCTGCGAATGGTTACTAATCCAGGATTCATTGTTCCTGCAAATTAATTGCAATCCCCTCTGGAATGTGCAGAATGCGCCACACTGCCAAATTGTTATCACATGGTGATTGATGGCAGTATTTACTGACAGCGGGCTATTTACTTCCAGCAAGTTAGCTCACAAATTGGGTTTTTTGTTTGGGGTGAGGGGGAGGTATAATTGTAAGAGATGAAAATAGAAAAGACTATAGAAACTGATGCTCACTCTGGCTTAGAGTGGAGCAGATCTGTTGATTGGCTTCTTGTGGCCAGTTACTGATGGATTGGGGTGACAAGATTAATTTTTAACTTTGGAGGCTTGAGAGATTCCAGCTGCTGGAAATAGAACAAGATTCTAGAAGGAAGAGCAAGATGTGAAGGGTCTTGGCCTGAAACTTTCCATAGATGCTGTCTGGGCTGCTGAGTTCCTCTAGCATTTTGTATGTGTTACCCTGGGTTTCCATCATCTCCAGAATCTTATTTTTCAAGATGTGTGAAGAGATGGGGAAAGGGGGAGATGGAGTTTTTTTTGGGGAGGGTACAAAGACATTAAAAAGGAGGATAGATGGAGATTAGGGTAGATGGGGGAGAAGGAGTAATGTAGAGAGATGGAGAGATTGAAGAAGATGGTCAAAGTTGGGAGACAGTGATGGGAGGACGTGGTTATTGGGAGCAATGAAGAGAAGATGGTTGTGGGGGGGTATGTTGGACATGGGGGAAGAGATGGTTCTTGAGAGAGATGGAAGTGGGAAGTGATGGAGCAAAGAGGACAGTGTCAGCAGAGAGGTGATAGAGGAACTGAAGAGGGAAGAAGAATAACTGAAGTGAATCATTAATATTGGGCACGTGTCTGATTCTGTGTTGTAATTACTTGTCTTCCGTTATAGACAGGAAGAGAGCAGCAATGCTTGTCATATTTTAAATTCAGACTCTGCAAATTGGGTAGCACTGTGGAAGGAAATGGACAGTGGACACCTTGAGTCTAAACCCTTCATTGGGACTGAAAGATGGAGGGGAGATGGCAGTAGAGGGAAGGGGTGGAGCAAGAACCAGGGGGCGACTGGTGATCCAGGTAAGGGGGGTGATAGGCTCTTTCATCTGACTGTCCAGATGAAGGTTCAGGCCACAAAACATCAACTGTTTCCCTCTGCAGATGCTGTTTAATCTGCTGAGGTACGTCCCTCCAGCATCTTGTGTGTTGCTGTAGATTCCAGTACCTCCAGTCTGTAGAACAAAAATTGTAGGGGTGGTGGGGAGAAGGAATTGTCGGCATTTTGTGTCAAAACTCGGCATCGGTGCTAATTCTGTCCCTAACCTTACAGTCCTGATGCAGGGCTTTGACTCGAAACATCGACAATTCCTTCAGCCCAATAGATGCTGCTCAACCCAATGAGTTCCTCTGGCAGATTGCATTTTATATTCAACTTTGAATTTTTAGCATGTGAGAGACAATTGCAATTTACCCACATTTGTTACTCTGCATTCCCTAAATGTATCTTTGATACATTCTTGTTTGTAATTTCCAAGTTAGTTTATCAAACAGTAGTGTATGGAAATATGAGACTGCCAATGCTGGAAATCTGAAGCAACACACACAACTTAGCACATCAGGGAGCATCTATAGAGAGAAATGGACTGTCGGCATATGAATTGAACATAGACCACTACAGCACAGTACCGGGCCTTTGACCAACAATGTTGTGCTGGCCTTTTAACCTACTCTAAGATCAATGTAACACTTCCCTCCTACGTAGCCCTCCATTGTTCTATCATCCGCGTGTCTGTCTAAGAGTTTTGTAAGTGTCTTTCATGTACCTGTCTCTACCAACACTTTGGCAGTGTGTTCCACAGTCCCACTCCTCACTGTGCAAAAAGAAAACTTACCTCTGATATTCCCCCTATACTTTCTCCAATCAATTAAAAATGATACCCCCTCTATTAGCCATCTCTGCCCTGGGAAAAAAATCTCTCGCTGCCCGCTCAGTCTTTGCCTCTTATCACCTTGTACACCTCTATGGTGAGAGGTTTTCACTGTATGTATAGACCATAAGACATAGGAACAGAATTAGTCCATTCAGCCCATTGAGTCTGTTCTGCCATCCCATCATGGCCGACCCTGGATCCCACTCAACTTCATACTTCTCACCATGTCCTTTGATACCCTGACCGATCAGGAAACTATCAGCTTCCTCCTTATATAGACCCATGAACCTGGCCCCCACCGCAGTCTGTGGCAGAGCATTCCATAGATTCACTACTCTCCGGCTAAAATATATTCCTCCTTACCTCTGTCCTAAAAGATCACTCCTCAGTTTTGAGGCTCTGCTGTTTAGTTCTGGATATCCCTACCATAGGGAACATCCACTCCGTATCCACCCTCTCTAGTCCTGTCAACATTTGGCAGGTTTCAATGAGATCCCCCTGCATTCTTCTGAATTCCAGTGAGTTCAGGCCCAAAGCTGCCAAACGCTCCTCATATGTTAACCCTTTCATTCCTGGAATCAATCTCGTGACCCTCCTCTGGACTCTGTCCAATGTCAACACATCGTTTTTGATATATGGGGCCCAAAATTGTTGGCAATACAATACTCCAAATGCGGCCTGACTAGTGTCTTATAAAGCCTCAACATTATCTCCTTGCTTTTATATTCTATTCCCCTTGAAATAAATGCTACATTGCACTTGCCTTCTTTACCACAGACTCAACCTGTAAATTAACCTTCTGGGAGTCTCATGAGGACTCCCAAGTCCATCTGCACCTCTGATGTTTAAATGGGTGTATGTTCTGTGTATCAGAGGCATAGACAGGATAAGCAGTCAGAACTTACTTTCCAAAGTAAACATGTCAGATTCCAAAGGGCATAGCTTTGAAGTGAGAGAGGGAAAGTTTAAAGGAGATAATGCAGGGTATGTTTTTCTTCCACAACAAGTGGTGGGTGTCTGATATGCACTGCCAGGGATGGTGGTAGATGGTGGTGTTTAAGAGGCTGTTAGGTGTATGAGCAGGCAAGGTACGGAGGGATATGGATCATGTACAGGCAAATAGGCTTAATATAATTTGGCACCATTGGCTGAAGGGCCTGTTCCTGCACTGTACTGTTTTGTGTTAGGTTCCCCTGTGGAATTGTGCAAATATTCCACAAGCACAGAAATCTAGCATTGAATTATATAGCTTTTCCTGTACTTTTATCTGCACCTACTAATGACTGACATACTTTGCTGAACATTGTAATCTCCCGTCATCTTCCCCCAATTTCCTCTGGAGAATTTCAAAGAGAACTCAGCACATCATACTTGATTTTAATCAGGTTACTGGGAAATTAGCTAGAGAAAGTCCGAATCCTGTTTTCCAGCTGGATAACATCACAGTAGAGAAAATGTCTCCACTTGGAAGGACATCCAAACCTGGCCCTTAAATATAAGTTGTGAATAAGTTAGTTCAGAATTCAGAGGAAATTTCTTCACCCTGAGAGTGGTTGATTGTGCAGGCACTGCTCAAGGTATCAAGTCATATTTAAGTGTGATATTTCGGTTGTATGTTTGTCTCAAAGTCAGAAGGTTATGGGTTTAAATCCACCTTCAGAATTGCCACATCAGTGCAGTACTGAGGGAGGGCCACACTCTGAGAGGTTGAACGTGGCTACGTGCCTCTGGGCCAAATGTAATTGCTTTCAAAGGACAAAGTCCTGACCAAGATTGATGCATGAATCAACACTGCAAACAGAGGCTGGTTGTTATCAGGTTGCTATTTGGGGAGCGAGCTATCTCCAAATTGGTTGTCTCCTTTCCTACGTGAACATCGAGACAACATTTCAAAGCTGTTGCATTGATTAACAAGTACCTGGTGATATTCAGATAAGATTGCCTTTATTTGTCACATGCCCATCAAAACAGGGTGAAATGTGTCATCTGTATCAAATTAACAAGGATTGTGTTGGGGGGCAGCCAGCGTCACCACACTTTCAGTGCCAACATTTCTAACCCTTACTAATGTACTACCTTTACCCTTACCACAATTTACTGACCCTAGCCCGTATGCCTTTGGAATGTGGGAGGAAAATGGTGGAGCACCGGGAGGAAACCCACTGGTCCTAGGGAGAATGTACAAACTTCTCACAGATAGTGGTGGGAATTGAACCCCGATCGGTTATCATTGGCGCAGTGAAACAGTTGTATTCCTGAGCTTCCAAAAGTTGGCAAAAATAATGCAAGGAGAAGCTGAGGAAGAAAGGACTAGAAGGAAGACTGGCATAAGGGAAGAGATTTGGGAGGATATGGGGGAAGAACATGATGGAGGGAGAGTTGGAGTTAGTGGGAGGGGGCAGTGTAAAGGGAGACATAAAGAAGGGGAGATGGAGATTAGGGTAGATGGGAAAGTAATGGGATTGTAGAGAAGGAGATGGTAACGGGGCGATAGGAGAAGATGGTCAAAGAAGGCAGGTGGTTATTGGTAGAGATCTTGTGGGGGCAAATGTTAGACGTGGGGGATCATAGACTATTACAGCACAGTACAGGCCCTTCAGCCCTCGATGTTGTGCTGACCTTTTGAAGGTCAATCTAATCCTTTCCTCCTACATAGCCATCCATTTATCTATCATCCATGTGACTGTCTAAGAATCTTTTAAGTATCCCGAATGTATCTGCCTCTGCCACGATTCGTGGCAGGGTGTTCCATGCACCCACCACTCTTTTTTTTAAAAAAGAAAGAAAAAATTACCTCTGACATCCCCCATTTTCTTTCCTCCAATCACCTTAAAATTATATCCTCTCCTGTTAGCCATTTTTTGCCCTGGGAAAAAGTCTCAGGCTGTCCACTCTATCTATACCTCTTATCATCTTGTACACCTCTATGAAGTCACTTCTCATTCTGCTTCACTGCATCTCGTTCAACCGATCCTCATAAGATGTGCTCATCCTACTAAATCTCCTTTGCAGCCCCCCTAAAGTTCCCACGTCCTTCCTATAAGGAGGCAAACATAATGCTCCAAGTTTGGTTTATCTAGGGTTTTATAGAGCTACATCATCACCTCGTGCCTCTTGAATTCAATCCCTCGACTAATGAAGGACAGCACACCATACGCCTTCTTATCAATGCTATTGCTTTGTGCAGCAATTTTGGGGGATCTATGAATGTGGACCCCAAGATCGCTCTGTTCCTCCACACAGCTGAGAATCCCACCATTAATCCTGTATTCTGCTTTCAAGTTTGACCTGCCAAACTGAATTCCTTCACATTTCTTTGGGTTGAACCCCATTTGCCAAGAGGGTGGCGAGAAGAGGATTGTGTTGGTGTGATGGTTCTTGAGGGAGATGGAACAGAGAGGATAGTGCTGGTGAGAAGGCAAGAGAGGAGCTGAAGAGGGAAGAAGAAAGACTGATATGAAGCATTAATATTGGACACGTTTCTGATTCTGTGTTGTAATTACTTACTTGTTTTACAAGCAGGTGTACCTAATAATGTAGTCACTGGGTGTATAGAAGAGTAGTGCAAAAATAGAGAGGTAATGTTCATGGACCAACCTGAAATCGGATGACAGAGGGGAAGTGTGTGTCTTCCCCTCCCTGACGGTAATCAGTAGTTAACCCAGCTGTTTGATTCACCCTGTGTCTTGAGGACACTTGTGAAAGCGCAGCTTGTGCTTCATGGTGTGCCGCTTGTTCTTTTGGAGGGGGTCGGGGGAAAGGTCAAGAATGCTGCTGGTCAATGGGCCACCTGCTCAATCCCCCAAAACTGTTGAGAGCTTAAGACAAAGATCCACAGCACTTTTTGTTGCTGCTTCTCCCCAGTTATTTTCCCGCAGAATAAATTCCTTCTCAAGTGCAGTGAGATCATTCAGGCTCTGGAATCTTATTTTGGTTTAGTTGCCAATGTGTTTTGGTACGGTGATGTGGTCATGTCCCTCTTAATGGTTTTTACATTCTTTTTAAAATAAACAAGTCCTGAATGCACGGTCATTTCACAAACTCTGTTGATGTGAAGATCTGCCCCTCTCGGGGGCGGCATGGTAGCATCGGTTCAATTCCCGCTGCTGTCTGTAAGACGCTTGTGTGTTCTCCACGAGACTGTGGGGGTTGCAGGAAGTTGTAAACTTAGTCAGCTCCGTCATGGGCACTAGCCTCCATAGTATCCAGGACATCTTCAGGGAGTGGTGCCTCAAAAGACAATGTCCATTATTAAGGGGCCCTATCACCCAGGACATGCCCTTTTCTCACCGTTACCATCAGGTAGGAGGTACAGACGCCTGAAGGCACACACTCAGTGATTCAGGAACAGCTTCTTCTATTGTTGTGTATTGCATTGTACTGCTGCCGCAGAGGCAACAAATTTCCGCCATGTGCTGGTGATATTAAACCTGCTTCTGACGGTCGACATTTCTGGCCGAGACTACTGGAAAGGGAAGGGGGAGGATGACAGAATAAGGTGGTGAGGGGAGGGAAGGAGGACAGGCTAGAAGGTGATAGGTGAAGCCAGGTGGGTGAGTGAGGAGGATGAAGTAAGAAACTGGGAGGTGATGGATGTTAATGGCAAAGGGCTGGAGAAGGATTCTGATAGGAGTGGAGAGTAGATCATGAGAGGGACACCATGGGGAGGTAATAGGCAGGTGAGGACATTTCATGACACATGTCAGTGATGATAAACCTAATTCTGATTTTGAAGTCTGTATCTCTCACACTATACAAAGCACAAGCTCGCTCTTCTGGGTGTTCTCCAGCTTGGTGACGGCAGAGTGGGGAGTGACAATGGTGGTGACCTTTCACACACATCTGGCTCCGAGCTGTGCCTTGTTCCCTGACCTGGCGCTGCTTGTTTTCTGATCCCACCCGCTGAGCGATGTAGCTTCACAACACTAATGCACGCAGGTCGCATGGCCACTGTTTCACCAGCAGCTCCCTGCGATCAACACTAGGTTTCATTCTCATCCTAATCCACAACTCGCACACCTTCTGTATGTTTCCCACCACCTCTCTTCCCCCCCCCCACCCACCCCATCCTGTCCTTCACATTCTATCTCAGTAAACTGCAAAACAACCTGGTCTTGGCCCAAAATGTCAAGTGTTTATTCCCCTCCATAGATGCTCCCTGAGCTGCTGAGTTCCTCCAGCATTTTGTGTGTTTTGGTCAAGATTTCCAGTATCTAATCTTTTTTTATTTGTTGAGGAAAGAGGTGTGAAAATGGAATTTATTGAGTTCAATTCAATGAGAAATGAGAAAAAGTTCACTTCTGGTGGAGGGTGAGAGTTTTGTTGAAAGTTAAATATTGTTTGTGCACAGTTTCCATAGGTGTCCCTGAAGCTGTTCTGTGATTGGCTGGTTGCTAACGCTGTTATCTGAGAGCAGACTCAGATTAACCCTTTCAGTGGTTCCCAATTTAACAAATGGGCTGCCTGACTCCAAACACAGGAGCTGGGGAACCACTGACCAGGGACAGCTCAACATCAATGGGTCTGGAACTTTGTTCTGTTGGAGGCTGCAGAATGTGGCTTGTTCTCTAAAGTTCAGAGTTCAAAGTAAATTTATTATCTCTTGTTCCATCTGGGTAGTCTTCAACTTGATGGCATGAAGATCAATTTCTCCAACTTCCAGTATTTTCTCCTCCTTCCTTTTTCCATTCCACTTTCTGGTTCCTGTCTGACTCATTCTTTTCTCCTCACATGCATCTCACCTCACTCGAGTGTCCCTTCCTCCCATGGATCACTGTCCTCTCCAATTAGATTTCTTTTCTTCAGCCCGGACTTGCTGAGTCCTCCTGCATTTTGTGTGTGTAGCATCATATAAGAAGCATACACAAGGAAAGCATAAATTAAATGTAAACTATACACCATTTTACCGGAAAGAATATAATTAGAACCAAGAAAAAAAGAATGAAGTCCATTTTGGTGCAAAGTGGTCATAGTGTCACTATATTGAGGTAGTGAACGGGGTGTGCCACTTGGTTCAAGAACTGAATGAATGAAGAGAAGTAGCTGTCCTTGAACCTGATGGTGTGGAACTTCAGGCCTCTGTGCCTCCTGCCCGATGGTAGTGGCAAGAAGATGCCATGGCCCTGATGGTGGAGATCTTACCCATGATATCATAACAAATAGGAGAAGAATTAGGCCACTTGGTCCATCGAGTCTGTTTTGCCATTTCATCATTGCTTCAATCTCCTGCCTTCTCCCAGTAACCTTTCATGTCCTGACTAATCAAAGACCTATCAACCTCCACCTTAAAGGTTCAAAGGTTCATTTATTATCAAAGTATGTGTGCAATATACAAGTCTGAGAATCATCATCTCCAGATGACCATGAAACAGAAAACACACACACACACACACACACACACACACACACACACACACACACACACACACACACTCACTCACAGACACTCACTCACTCTCACTAAAATATTGGCCCCCATTTCCCTTCCCCCACACACAAAACGCAGCAAGAGCATTGACCCCCAAATTCCCCTCACTGAAAAAACTAACAAAAACGCGACAAGAACATCGACCCCGAGCTTCCCTTCCTCCGCACTAAATGCAGTAAGAACATCGACTCACAAACCCCCCCTCCTCCTACACGAAAAAAAGGAAAGAATGGGCATAAACACAGAATGTTAAAACTGTAAGACTAAAAATAAGTCTATAGTCTTAAAAAAAAAAGTCCATAGTCTACATCCATAAATGTAGAACCTCAGTAACATCCTCTGACATCTTTGGAAGAGAGAGATACTACTCGAACGCAGAGCCTTAAATACATCCAATGACCTGGCCTCCACAGTTGCTTGTACCAGCGAATTTCACAGATTCGCCACCTTCTGGCTAAAGAAATACCATCTCACCGCCAATCAAATGGATGTCCCTCTATTCTGAGGCTGTGCCCTCTGGTTCTTGACTTATCCACTGTAGGAAACATCCACTCTATATAGCTTTTCCACATTTGATAGGTTTAAATGAGATGCTTCCTCATTCTTCTCCAACAGATCTAACGATCCTGCCTGCAAGAATATTGGTCTCCCTCAGGTTCAGGTGTAACCTGTCCTTTTTGTACAGGCCGTACCTTCCCCAGAAGAGATCCCAATGATCCATAATTCTGAAGCCCTACCCCCTGTACCAGTTCATCTGCCAAGTCATCCTTTTCTTGCCCTGATTGGCGCGTGGTACAGGCAGCAGTCCGGGGATTACTACCCTGGAGGTCCTGCTTTTCATCTTTCTATGTAACTCTCTTCAGGACTTCCTCCCTTATCCTACCTATGTAATTGGTGCCAATATGTACCAAAGCTACTGGCAGCTCACACTTCCCCTTTAGAATGCCATGGACCCGATCTGAGAAGTCCTTGACGCTGGCACCTCGGAGGCAACATATCATCTGGGTGTCTCTTTCATGTCCCCCGAATCTTCTGAGTGCTCCCCTGACTATGGAATGCTGATGGATGTCGAGGGTCTCCTGTTCTTGGCCCCCAGACTCTCAGATTTGCAGACATTGGGCCTCTAGCCCTGGGTCTGAACTCCATTCATTGAAGCAGAGAAGAACGAGCAGCGATATCATAGATTTATTTTATTATTTTGTTCAGAGGTACAGCACAGTATCAGTCCCTTCCGGCCCAACAGTCCTGTGCCACCCAGTTACTGCCTTTCAACCAATTAATCTGCTAACCTGTACATCTTTGGAATGTGGGACAAAATTGGAGCAACCCATGAGGTCATGGGGAGAACTCCTTACAGAGAGTGGTGGTGTTGAACCTGGGTCACTGGCGCTATCAGCTCTGTCTCTGACCTTCCCCTGGGCAGAGAATTCTACAGATTCTCTGTTGATACGGTCAGGGAAAAGCAGTTTCTCCTCCTCCTAGTCCTAAATCTACTACCTCAAATCTAGAGGCTTTGTCCCCTCACCTCCTGGTGGCAGATATGATGTTTATCAGTTCCAGCTTGTTTCAGTCAACTCTTCGGCAGGCTGGCCATGTCAGATGGCTTGGCCGTACATCCACATACATCTGTTGAGTAAATAAAATGCTGACTAGTCGAAGCCTGTGGTGTTTTCACAGCTAAAACCTGCTGCGAATCTACATGCAGCCTTTAACCTTGTCACATTAGTAAGTTGTGTTTGTGGCTGTTTTTTTAATCACTGTATCTCCGAATCAGGTTTACCAGGTATTACTGACATATGTTGTGAGATGTGCTGTTTTATGGCACCAGTACAGTGCAGTACATAAAAATATTGTAAGTTATAACAGGAAGTATAAAACAAATACTTTGTTTAAAAAGAGAGCAAATTGGCCGTTCAGAAATCTGATGGGAAGAAGCTGTTCCTAAAACGTTCAGTGTGAGTCTTCGAGCTGCTGTACCTCCTCCTTGATGCTGGTAATGAGAAGAGGGCACGTCCTTATTGATGGATGGTGCCTTCTTGAGGCATTGCCTCTGGAAGATGTCATTGATGCAGTGGGGTGGGGGGGGGAAGAAGCTGGAGTCTACAGCCTCTGCAACCTTTTCCAAAGCTGTGCATTGGAGCCTACGTACTAGGTGGTGATGCAACGAGTCAGCATTCTCTCCACAGTACACCTGTAGAAACTTGCTCGAGTCTTTGGAGACGTACCAAACTTCCTTAAGCTCGTAATGAAGTAGAGCCTCTTCTTGGTGATTGCAGCAATAGGTTGGGCACAGGATAGATCCTCTGAGATACCATCACCCAGGACCTTGAAGCTGCTCACCCTTTCCACTGCCGATCCCTTGGTGAGGTACACCCTTAGTTACTGAGTGGTGTTGAGTTACTGACATACAATGCAAGTGCCTCAGAGAATGACACAGTACAGTAGAAGGCCATTCAGCCTAGTTTGGTGCTGCTAGCTCATTTAGAGTAACGTAATGTGCCCTATCCTCATGAATATAAATACTTGCATCTATATAACCCCACAGTCAACGAGGCACTACTTGTATTTCCAAAAGTAAGTTATTGTTTGTTAATGGTCCTGTGAAATGCTTGGTATAATTGTGCTGTTTTACAGGTGGGATGATGGTGGTTTAGTGTCTCAGGCCTGAGTTTGCAGTGTGTGCCAGCAACTTTGTTAGAAAGAAAAGAATGTGCTGTTTAAATGCAGAGATTACAATGCACAAAACTATTCCCACCATGGTAATGAACATGGAGCATAAAGACCAGGAGTGTGAGTAGGGCTGGGGTGCTATTCAGTAAGAATATGGCAGAGTTGAACTTTGCTTCAGTTCCACTTTCATATCACTTGCCTCCTCTGTAGACCAAATATCCACATGTCCCTACCTTGAACGTATTCCATGATTCCACCCCCTAGCCGTCTGGGATAAAGGACTGCAAAGACTCTTGATTTGAGGAGAGAAATTCCTCCTTGTGGCTGTGTGAAATGGACTGAAACTATGCCCTTCCAATTCTACATGCTTTCAATAGGGGCAACATTCTCTCAGCATCCAGCTTGACTCTTGTGTTACAATAAGGTAGCCTCTCTTTCCTTCAAACTTCAGTGAGGTCACATCAGCCGTCTCTGTGTTTCTCCTTCAGACATCTCCTTCATTGAACATCCTGTCAACACTCTGAATCTTCCCTGAACTGTATCCAATCCAGGTAATCCCTTTATACCTAAGGACAGCCAGCGTCTTTTCCCAGAGCAACCATGGCAAAATTGTGAACACATAATTTTAAGGTGATTGGAGGAAAGTATAGGGGGGGATGTCAGAGATAAGTTTTTTTTACACCGAGAGAGTGGTGGGTGTGTGGAACATTCTGCCAGGGGTGATGGTAGAAGCAGATACATTATGGATTTTGAAGAGACTCTTAGGTAGACAAATAGATGATAGAAAAATGGAAGGCTATGTAGGAGGGAAGCATTAGATTGATCTTTGAGGAGGTTAAAAGGTTGGCACAACATCATGGGCCAAAGGACCTGTACTGTGCTGTAGTGTTTTATGTTCTAAAGAGACCAGATCAAGAAACAGCAATGTAGGTGTGGTCTCTCCACTGCAGTTTTAGCGTGACTAGCTCCATCTTTTTACTTCACCCAATTGTAATAAAGGCCAATGTTCTATTAAGCTTCCTAATTGCTTAGCGTTTCAGCATGCTAATAATTGTGTCCTGTGCCAAGACGCGATCCCTCGGTACTGGATTAGAGAACGAGCATGCTAATTTTGTGTTTTGTATAAAGACATCTTGATATCTCAGTTCTGGATTGGAATTGGTTTATTATTATCACATGTACAGAGGTCCAATGAAAATCTTGTCTTGCATATTGCTCATGCAGACCTATCATTACATGGTGCGTTGAGCTAGAACAATAGCAGATGCAGCATAAAATGTACCAGCTGCAGAGAAATTGCAGTGTAGGTAAAAACAATAACGTGAAATTTCAGAGTGGTTATGGTCAGAGCAGTTGCCATTCGATGCTGTGATGCATTGAGATAGGATGCTTTTTTATGCTGCATCAGTAAAAATAGGTAGATACGTGCCAAATTCCTTTAGCCTCCTGAGGAAGTAGAGGGTTTGCTGAGCTTTCTTGAGTATGGTTGGACCAGGATAGGCTACTGGCCCAGGAACTTGAAAATCCCAGCCCTGTCAACCTCCGCATCGTTGATGTAAACAGGCGTGTGCACTGACCTCATCCTAAAGTTGGTGAGCAGCTCTTCTGTTTTGGTGACATTAAATGTCTTCTGGATATTCAAATGCATTCTGTCTACTAGATCTTCCATGAAGAGTTCTAATATTTGTCAAGCAGTGAGCTCATGATTAAGAGTGCCAGATGGAGGTCAGGCGCTAAAACAGAGTTTTGTGAGCACTCTGTGAGCCTTAGGGAAGAATTGAATGAAAAACCAGTTCTGCCACATTGCAGAAAATGTCATCAGGGGCTTGGATCTGGATTTTGGGAGCTTTTGTCAGTAAGCCACTGTAAAATAAGGTTAAGAATCAGGTTTATTATCACTGATATATGTCATGAAATTTGTTGCTTTATGGAGCAGTACAATGCAATATATAAGATATACTATAAATTACAATAAAAATATATAATTATGTCATGCAACTATAGTGAGGTAATGTTTATGGATTCATGGACCATTCAGAAATCTGATGGCAGAAGGGAAGAAGCAGTTCATAAAATGTTGAGTGTGTGTCTTCAGGCTCTGATGAGAAGAGGGCATATCCTGGATGGTCGGGGTCCTTCATGATGGATGCTGCCTTCCTGAGGCATTGCTCTTTTGACCGTGGCCTCGACAGTGGAGAGGCTAGTGCCCGTGATGGAGCTGGCTGAGTTTACAACACTCTGTAGCTTTTTCTGTTCTTGTGCATTGGCACAGTGATGCAACACCCCAGTTAGAAAACTCTCCTTGGTGTATCTGTAGAAATTTGCTGGAATCTTTGTTGACATACAAACTCGTCATGAAATATAGCCGCTAGCTGTAATAGATCAAGATTAGCTTTATTTGTCGAAGGTGCATTGAAACATGCAGTAAAATGCATCGTTTGCATCGACAACCAACACAATATGAATCCGTGCTGGGCGCAGCCCACAAATGTTGCCATGTTCCCCCAGCAACATGGCATACCAGAACTTACTAGCCCTTACTATTCCATATGTTTTTTGGAATGTGGGAGGAAACTGGAGCACCCTTACGGTCACAGGGAGAACATACAGACTCCTTACAAATAACTGTGGGAATTGAACTCTGATGACTGGCACCGTAAAGTGTTACACTGCCACGCCGCCTACAGTGTCACAGCCCTACATGGGACCATCCTCAGGTGCCGACCAGATAATTAATCTTGGAGAACATTTGGCTAGTTCTGGTTGGCTTTGTTTCAAAGTACAAAGTAAATTTATGATCAAAGTACATGCTGTATATGTCACCATATACAACCCTTTCTTGTGGTCATTCACAGTAGATACAAAGAAATGCAAACTAATAAAGACCCGCAAACAATGTGCACAATAAAACAAACTGTGCAATTAAGATAATAGTAATAAATAATGTTGAGAACCTGAGTTATAGAGTCCTTGAAAGACGAGTCCATAGGTTGTTGGATAATTCAGTGTTTAGTTCAGTGTTATCAACGCAAACCAACTCATTCAAAATTCTGCTGTCCAATATTCCAACTCTTGCCTATTTAATAAACATTTATTATATTTTGAAAATTGGAGTACTGCAAAAACTTTGCCACTCCCACTTTGTTATAAGTAGGACATTACAGCACAGTACAGGCCCTTTGGCCCAATAGGTCCATGCCCCCCCCCCCCACATTGTCCACCTAGCTAGGTCCAATTTCTGTCATTTGGCCCATATTCCTCCAAGCCCCATCCCTCCATGTACCTTAGAAGATGCATGGTACCTGCCTTGGAGGGATATGGGCCAAAGGCAGGCAAACTGAATTAGCTTAAATGTGATTCTTGGTTGGTATGGATGAGTGGTCTGTTTCTGTGCTGTATAACTTTTGCAATCTCTAGTAAAATAACTTACAGGAGTTTCCTTAAGGGAGGCAGGGTAACGTAGTGGTTAACATAATGCTTTCACAGTGCCAGCGACCCCGGTTCAGTTCTGCCGCTGTCTATAAGGACATTGTATGTTCTCCCCGTGATTGCATGGATTTCTTCTGGCTGCTCTGGTTTCCTCCCATATTCTAAAAACATACAGATTTGGATTCATTTATTACGTATACATCGAAGCATACAGTGAAATATATCGTTTACGTTAACAACCAAACCAACCTAAGAACTTCATCAAGCCTTGACCTCTGGGCTTCTGGTTGACCTTTGGGCTTTGATTTTAGACAATAGGGTTTCTCAGATGTTAACAAATGAGGACCAGGAACTCCAGGCCTCGACCCCCGGACTCTTCAATCATTAGGACCATGAACTCCAGACCCCAGGGTTGTGGGGGGGGGGGCATGGTCAGGCCCTTGCGCCTCCTACCCACATGGGAACCCTGAAACTGAAATTCACAGATCTGGAGGGCCACCAGACAATGTCCTTGCAGGTCTTCTGGCCTGACATTTGACCACGGATGTCCTTTTACCCCACCGTTGGCCCTCAAATGCAGAGCGAAAGCCTAGACTCTGGTCTGACCGCTGACTCCCCCCACATTCCTGTCCTTAAACTTAACAACGTCCTTAACGTCCCTCTGTCTCCAAAACAGGTGCCGCAGGGGGTGTGTCAGTTCAGAGTTCAATTCTGATATGGTCCGTAAGAAGTTTGTACATTCTTCCTGTGAGAGCTGTGTTTCCACTAGGTTCTCTAGTTTCCTCCCACGTTCCTAAGATGTACTGCTTAATAGGTTAATTGGTCATTGTAAATCTTCCTGTGGTTCGGCTGGGGTTAAAATAGGCAGGGTGAGGCTTGCTGGGATGGATGGGCCAATTCCCTGTTGTATCTCTAAATAAAATAAAATTAGAAACCATCCCCATGGACCTAATAAAACAACTTGTGTCTGATCACAGCTCAGTGCCATCTTGACCGGGTTAGCAGATTAATTGGTCACATCGGTGTAACTGGGCAGCAGGGGCTCGTTGGGTCAGAAGGACCTATTATGGTACTATTTCTCTCTATAAAACAATAAAATGTCATGTGACCATTCCAGATGAAAATAACACCTCTCTTGCAAGAGCAGAGACAAGGACGAATTTCTTTAACCAAAGGGTGATGAATTTGTGGAATTCATTGTCTTGGATGGTTGTGGAGGCCAAGTCATTGGGTATAGTTAAAGTGGAGGTTACTAGTCAGGGTGTTAAAGATACAGGCAGAAGGCAGGAGAATGGGGTTGAGAGGGATAATAAGTCAGCCATGATTGAATGGTGGAGCAGAATAGTTGGTTGAATGGCCCAATTCTGCACCTATATCTCATGGTCTTACAGCACAGAGATGGCTGTGTTTGAGTCTTTTGAAACAGAGGCATTGTCTGTGAGACAAAGCGTTGAACTAAATGCAGATATCTGATAAACAGAGCTGCTTGATGGGGAAAGGTGACTAAACTTGTTTGCACAAGGCAACTGAGATTCTTTGTATATAAAAAAAATTCTCAGCCAGTATTTTCTTTGTCTGGTGATTAATGGAATGAAATGAGATGCCAGACTATGTTTATGTAGTGTAAAGTTGATTCTTCATACCATTATTAAGTACTTGAAAGATACTTCCTCTGGTGCCCTGTAAACATTGAACTGCTGGGCTCTCAGCTTTCTGTGTTACTGTCGGGTCCATGAGTTGCAATTCCTTCATTCATCAGTGTACAGTAATCCTGTCTGGTTAGTAGGCAAGTCTCGCCCACGCTCTCAAAGCCCTTGTCCGATGTTGAATGGGTGTGGCTGTCCGGCTGACTGGCTGCCAACATTAGTTAAGGAATAATCATCATCTGGATCACAACACTTTACAACACACACAAAATGCTGGAGGAACTCAGCAGGTCAGGCAGCTTCTATGGAGGAGAATAAACAGTCGATGTTTCAGCTCAAGATCCTTTTTTCAGGACTGGTTAAAAAGGTTAGGGCCTATGGGATCTGGGGCAAGTTGGCAAATTCAATCCTCCTCCCTCCCCTTTCTCTCTTTTTCCATTCCCCAATTTGGCTACCAATTTTTATTGATGCACAGTAGAAGGCAATCTTAACATAAGAGATTCTGCAGTTGCTGGAAATCCAGGGGAACACACACACAGAATGCTGGAGGAACTCAGCTGGTAAGGCAGCATCTATGGAGGGAAATGAACAGTTGACATTTTGTGCCAAGACCCTTTTATCTGGACTGAATTCCTCCAGCATTTTGTCCGGAATTCCTCAAGATTTCCAGCATCTGCAGAATCTCTGAGCATCACACACACAATGCTGGAGGAACTCAACAGGTCAGGCAGCATGTGTCTAAAGGAATTTCCCAACTCCCCTTTGCTTCGTCTGCCACAAAAGGCAGGACTTCCTGATGGCTACCCATTTTAATTCTACTTCCCATTCCCATTGTGATGTCAGTCTGTGGCCTCCTCTATGGTCACGATGAAGCCACTCTCAGGTTGGAGGAGCAACACTTCATATTCCGTCTTGACTGCCTCCAATCTGATGGTATAAACGTCAATTTCTCTAACTTCTGGTAATTTCTGAAGTCTATTTTGGTGCAAAGTGATCAAAGCAGGTCTAGTGTGTCTAAACTCTAGTGATTTGGTTCAAGAAGTGAATGGTTGAAGGGAAGTAGCTGTTTTTAAACCTTAATTGGGCTGAATGGCCAGTTTTTATGGACCTGATGTCACTTTGTATCTGAAAATCAATTGCAACATGTGAGTGATAGTGGCCACACAATAAGAGGAGGCAGTACATCCCTTCTGGCATACACACTCAAAGTTCAATGTCAAAGCACATGTATGTCACCATATACCCCCTTAAGATTCATTTTCTTGCAGACGTTCACAGTAGAACAAAAAGATACAATAGAATCAATGAAAAACTACACACAAGCACTGACAAACAACCATTGTGTAAAAGGAGACAAACTGTGCCAATAAAAATAAGTACATAAACAAACAAATAATACTGAGAACAGGAGTTGCAGAGTCCTTGAAAGTGAGTCCATTGGTTGTGGAATCAGTTCAGAGTTGTGGTGATTGAAGTTATCCACTCTGGCTCAGTGATTGTTGAAGGTAATAACTGTTCCCGAATCTGGTGGTGTGGGATCTAAGGCTCCTGTGCCTCCTTCCCAATGCCAGCAGGGAGAGGAGAGAATGGCCTGGATGGTGGAGGTCCTTGATGATGGATGCTGTTTTCTTGGGGGCAGCGCTCCTTGTAGGTGTGCTCATGGGAGAACTTTATTCACCACTATTTCTAGGCTTTTCCATTCCTGGGCATTGGTGTTTCCGTACCAGACTGCGATGCAAACTGTAAGGATAATGTGCATCTATTGAAGTTTGTCAAAGATTTTGGTAATATGCTGAATCTATACGCAAACATGAGAAGTAGAGGTACTGTTGTGCCTTTATGATGGTGCCTATGTGCTGGTTGCCAGGCATTCGAAGTTACTAACCCTCTCCACCTCTGATCCCCTAAAGAGGACTTTCTCATGGACCTCCAGCTTCTTCCTTCTGTAGTCAATAATCCCACAGCAGTGATCAATATGAGTAGGCGGGGTGGAGGAGGGAACAGAGGCAGCGTGGAATGAATTGAGCAGGTGGCTGTTCAGAATATACTCAGCACTGCTGCTGACTTGTGAAACAAAACAATTAGCAAGTGTGGACCTTTAGCTTCTGTGCCTCCTGAGGATGTGAGGCTTTATTTAGTGTCTGCGTGGCCCTTTGAGCAGTTGCAGACACAGCAACTCCACATCTCTGATTAACCCGAACCTAATTACGGGACAATTTACAACGACCAGTTAAACTACCTTGTACGTTTTTTGGACTGTGGGAGGAAACCGGAGCACCCGGAGAAAACCCAGGACCTCCACAGGGAGGAGGTACAGAGGCTCCTTACAGAGTGGTGCCGGATTTGAACTCCGAAATGCCCCAAGCTGTAACACCATCGAGCTAACCGCTACATCACCATGGCACCATTACTGTGGTTCTGCCACCCAGTTAGGCCCAAATGAATGAAAGAAGCAGTGCCTTCTGAATGCCCCGTCTTTGTGAGTATCATCCACCAAGCATCTGCTTTCCACCTTCCTTCAGTGGAGAAAGGGTGAATGTTGCTTCTTGGTTTTCCTCTGTTCGTATGCAGTGTATGGGCCCAGTAAGTTTACATAATTAGAATGTTTATCATTGATTGTTTTGTGCTTGATATTTTATCTTGGTGCCAACGTTCTCCTCTATTCTCCTGTCCCGAATTATAAATCTCTATTTTGCATTCAGCGGAGTAAACATCAAAAGTTCTCTGGGTAGGGAATTCCCAAGTTATGCGATTTCTTGAGGGGCGAGGGAATTTCTCCTCAGCTCACTCCTGTCTGTCCTATCTGGAGGATGATTCTCCTATTGAATCCTGTACATTTGCTTTCAGATCTCTTCTGCATGAGCAGGGTGCATCACCAAACCATAGGACAGCACAGTCCAGGCCCTTCAGCCCACAATGTTGTGCTGACCCTTAAGGTACTCTAAGTAATCTAAGCCTTCCCTCCTACATAACCCTCTGTGTGCCTGTCTTGCAGTCTCCTAAATATCCCTAATATATCTGCCTCTATCACCACTCTCTATGTAAAAGACCAACATCTGACATCCCTAAGATCATGGAGGAACTCTGCAGGCTGGGCAGATCTATGGAAAAGAGTGCAGTCGACGTTTTGGGCAGAGACCCTTCATCAGCACCCTTCCTGCTGAAGGGTCTTGGTCCAAATGTTGACTGTACTCTTTTCCATAGATGCTGCCTGGCCTGCAGAGTTCCTCCAGTATATTGTGAGTGTTTCTTGAATTTCCAGCATCTGCAGATTTTCTTTTGTTCGTGATCTAACATCCCGTTTCGTGATCTAACATCCCATACTTTCCTCCCAGCACTTTAAAATTAGACCATCCTGGGGAAAAAGTCTCTGGCTGGCTGTCCATTCTATCTATGTCTCTTATCAGGAGGCTCTAACAAAACATCTCTCATTCTGCTTCACTCCAAAGAGAAATGCCCTAACTCAGGGAAGGTTTGGGGGGTAATTTTGCAACTGAAACTAGGGCTGGACTGAAGTCAGTCCATGAGCCACAAGAGGCAAAAAGCTGGAGAATGGCAGAATGGTTGTTGACCTGGAGGAGATTATAGACTGACAAATGTCGTGAAATTTGTTGTTTGCAACAGCAGCACAGTGCAGGACATAAAATATGCTATAAGTTACAATAAGAAATATATATATAAAACATTAAATAAATAGTGCAAAAAGAGAGCAAAATCTAATGAGGTAATGTTCATGGACTGTTCAGAAATCTGGTGGCATAGGGAAAGAAGCTTCCTAAAATGTTGAGTGTCAGTCTTCAGGCTTCTGTACCTCCTCGATGGTATGAATGAGGAGAGCATGTGCCCTGGGTGATGGGGTCCATAATGATGGATGCTGCCATTTCGAGGCATCTCTTTTTGAAGATGTCCTCGATGGTGGGGGAGGGAGGTCACACCCATGATGGAGTTGGTTGAGTTTACAAACCTCTGCAGCTTTTTCGGATCCTGTGCAGTGGCCTCTCCATACCAAATGGTGATGTAACCAGTTAGGATGCTCTCCACAGTACATCTCTACAAATTTGCTAGAGACTTTGGTGATACACCAGGACTCTAGCAAATATTTAGGGGAGGCAGCCTGGAATAAATTGTGTAGGTGGTTGTTCTGACTCATAATAAGAAATAGGAGCAGGAGTAGGCCATCTGACCCATCGAGCCTGCACCACCATTCAATAAGATCATGACTGATCTGGCCATGGACTCATCTCCACCTACCTGCCTTTTCCCCATAACTTTCAATTCCCCTACTATGCAAAAATCTATCCAACCTTGTCTTAAATATGTTTACTGGGGTAGCCTCCACTGCTTCACTGAGCAGAGAAGTTGGCTACAGTGCAGAGACTTGCCGACTTGTGAAACAAACTAATTAGCAGCCAATATGGAGCTTTGGTTTCTGTGCCTCCTGAGGACATGAAGTTGTGGCTGCGGTTTCGCCTGAAGCAGAAAAAAAGAATATTGATATTCCTGTCAGTTTCAAAGGAGATGGGATACAGCAAATGGACTGTCTTTTGGAGATGATAATGAACCTCAGAACTGTCTACAGAGTTAATATTCAATCATAGAGTCTTACAGCATGGAAACAGGATCTTTGGCTCACGATGACCCATCCAAGCTAGTCCCATTTGCCTGTGTTTGGCCTTACCTCCTAAACCTTTCCCATCATGTACCTGACCAAGTAAGCTTTAAACACGAGATCTTGCAGATGCTGGAAATCCAGAGTGACATACACAAAATGCTGGAGGAACTTTGCAGGTCAGGCAACATCTATGGAGAGGAATAAAGAGTCGATGTTTTTTGCCTTGATTAGGACTGGCATCAAGTACATTCTAAATGCTATTAATCACTGGAATTGGCTTTTTTATGATATTAATGGCATGCTGAGCACTTTGTCCATCTCTAATTTAATTTTTAACCAAAATAAATCCATAATTTAAAAAAAATTACAAGAATAAACTGTGCAATGCTTTTTCATTCTTGCCTTTGTAGACAATGTGTTAAGTAGTGTTCAGTTACACTTCTTAAAACCTCTGGCACTATTGCCACACATGTGGCCCCCTGGGGTGGTACACTATCTCTGATTGCCCCAAAATGTGTGGCTTGCTGTTCAACTCCAGTGGGTATCTTTTATCCAGAATCGAAATGTCTGATACTAGACAGTCGCCGTTAAAGGTGAGAGGGCGAAAGTTCAAAGGAGATGTTTTTGTATGCAGAGCGTTGGGCACTGGGTGGAGGCAGATTCAATAGGGATGGGCTCTTCGACAGGCACATGAATGTGCAGGAAGCGGAAGGATATGGACATGGTGTTGGCAGAAGGGATTAGTTTAGCTCAGTATTGAATATTAATTTAGCACAGCATTGTGGGCCGAAGGGACTGTACTTGTACTGTACTGTTCTGTGTTCTGTGACTGCCACTACTTCAGCCTCTGTCACCTCTTCATTCTCACCACAGCCCTCCATTCTCCCACTATGTGTCCCCATTATCAGATGGAGGTGCCTGGGTGATGATGGAGGAACTCAGCAGGTCAGGCAGCGTCTATGGAGGGGAATTAACAGTCAACGTTTTGGGCCGAGACCATTCTGGCCCAAGGGTGATATTAACGGTGAAGTCTATCCTGATGAAGGGTCTTTGCCCTGTTTATTCTCATCCACAGATGATGCCTGACCTACTGAGTTCCTCCAGCATTTTGTGTGTTAGCTCTGGATTTCCAGCATCTGCAGAATTTCTTGTGTTTATGATAGTGGGGGTCGATACAATAGAGGCATTTAAGAAGATATTAGACAGGCACATAGATGTGCAGTGAATGGAGGGATATGGACCACGTGTAGGCAGGAGGGATCAGTTTAGGGTCTGGCACAACATCATGAACCCCAAAGGGCCTGTTCCTGTGCTGTACTGTTGTACAATCAAAACTTTTTGAAAAATAGTGTCACCTTCTGGATAAATTTTATTGGAACTGGTACACATTATCTTGCATTTGTTATCTGACCCTAATACAATGGAATACCCTAAGGCCCTTAATGGGACTGTTAGCAAGCTACAGATTCACAAAATGATTAGCCCACGGAGAGAATTAGAATTATGAAAGCGTTCCTTTTTGCTGCAGTGTTGTTCAGAATGTTGAGAAATATCTGAAGAATTTGGGTCAGACATTAAGTGATTGGGTCACTGCTTTATTTACTGTCGTTAGGATGGAATTTTTGTAGAGTTTCTGCTTCTTGACCACATTTTTGTGATATTAATGTTCAGGGAATGTGGTAAGCCAACTGTTTGGACAGGGTGAACAGTTGAGGAAGGTTGGAACATACCACAAGACATAAGAGTAGAATCAGGCCATTCGGCCCATTGAGCCTGCTCCACCATTCCATCGTGGCTGATTTATTATCCCACTCAACCCCATTCTCCTACCTTCTCCCAGGAGAGAGTTTCTAACCTCCTAGTCCCATTCTGCTTTTTGACCAACCCAGATCCATTCACCCCACTTGGGCTCCGGATCCAACACGGGCAAGTCTGTCCTGAGCAGTAACCATGCCTCTGATGTCGGTCGTTCATCAGTAAGATGAGGGTGACATTCATGGTGAGGTCTACCCTCTGATGGATGCTGAAAATTCTATGCCACCATTCTATAGAAGAGCACGATAGGACTTCCCTCTGCTCCCTTGCAATACCAATGCTCTTAAGTTTGGGGCTAAAGAAATTTCAGGAGGCTAAAGAAATTCAGCATGTATCATTTGACGCTCACCAGTTTTATCGATGTGCCATAGGATGCATCCTATCCTGGTGCAGCATAGTAACTGCTCTGCCCACGACAGCAGGAAGCCGCAGAGAGTTGTGGTCACGGCTCAGCACTTCTTGGAAATGAGCTTCTTTTCCGTGGACTTCTTTACTTCTCACTGTCTCGGGAAAGCAGCCAGCATAATCAAAGACCCAACCCGTACCACAAGATGGATTATTGACCTTCCAACCCACCTTGTTATGATCTTGCGCTCCATTACCTGCCTACACTGTACTTTCTCAGAATCAGGTTGGTTATCACTGACCAATGTCATGAAATTTGTTGTTTTGCAGCAGGATAGTGCAATACATTAAAATTACTATAAGTTACAATAAGAAATTATAAAAAAATAACTAGTGCAAAAAGAGAGCAAAATTGGTGAGGTGGTGTTCATGGACTATTCAGAAATCTGAAGGTGGAGAGAAGCTGGTCCTAAGATGTTGAGTGTGTATCTTCAGACTCCTGTACCTCCTTCCTGATGATAGTAATGAGAAGAGGGCATGTCTTTAATTCTGACTCGTTAGTCTGCATTCTGCATAGGTATGATTGTGCAGGCAGTGGGGCCTCGTTGGACCAAAAGGGGCTGTATTTCTAAATAAATAAACAGTGGAGAGGTTCTGAACTTGTCTCAGAGAGTGATGGAGACAGAATCTCACAGTGTTTAAATGTCCTGGAAGAACTGCTGTATGCATGGCTGTGGAGCGAGAGGTGGGTAGTGGGATTAGGTGGGGTAGCCTCTTCTGCATGTTTGCCCATTGTAATGCTACAAAAGCCAGCTGTGTTAACTGTATAAAGCATCCATTTTATCCCCACAATGTATGGAATTGTGGAGGAGTGGAGAATGGAAGAGCACTGGCATTGTCTGCATTCCTGCGTACTGGCCTCGCCCTTCTGGTGCTTAATGTCTGCAAACCAGGAGCGTTTCCTCAGAAGGAGGGGGCTGGGCCTCAACAGGCACCTGTTTCCAGATACAGATTAGTTTATTGTCATTCAGGGCGCACTTCCTTGCTCCTGTGAAACTCACAGAGTAAACAGTAGACATGGTGGTGGTGGTAAATACAGTGGCAAGCACAAAACAGCAGAATATACAAAGAGTAAGGTAGTCATACAGCTTGGAAGCAGGCTCTTCAGCCACTAAGATTCTCATTTGAGGTAATGCTACCTCGTCCAACATGCTGATATTTATGTATTTATGCACATTTTATTCTATATCTGTACTTTAACTTTATATTATAGTAAAGCTCTAACTTTGTATTTTATATAACTTTATAATTGTTGAATGTCGTGCCAATGCACCTCAACAAATTCCTGGTACTTGTAAATGTACATGGTGAATAAAGTTAATCCTTGACACTGCCTAGAGGTAGTTTATTTTTACACGGAGTGAGTGCTAGGTGCAAGGAGCACGCTGTTGGGTGGTGCTAGAGGCTGATACATTAGGGATGTGTAAGAGTCTCTTAGATAGGCACAGGGATGTAAGAAAAATTGAGGGTTATGGGCTATGTAGGAGGGAAGGGATCGATTGATTTGGAGTAGGTTAAAAGGTGGCAGAACGTTGTTGGGCCGAGGGACCTGGGCTGTGCTGTAGTGTTCTATGGTCTACCTTTTCTGTCCATGTACCTGTCCAAATGCCTTTTACGTGTTGTTAAAGTATCTGCCTCAACAGGTTCCTTTGGCAGCTCGTTCCTAATACAGATCACCCTGTGGGTGAAAAGGTTTCCCCTCAGATTTCTATTAAATCTCAACCTCTCTCACCCTATACCTATGCCCTCTAGTTCTTGATTCCTCAACACTGGGAAAAGACTCTGTACCTGTGCCCCTTGTAGCATTTCTTAATGCATTGTATGCAACACACAAACTGCTGAAAGAATTCAGCAGATCAGGCAGCATCTACGGAGGGGAATAAACAGTAAGCGTTTTGGGCCAAGACCCTTCAACGGGGCTGAAAAGGAGGGGACAGAAGCCAAAATAAGATGAGGGGAAGCGGGGGAGTACAAGTTGACAGGTGAAACTAGTTGAGGGAGAAGGTGATTGGTTGAGTAAGAGGAGGAAGTAAGAAGCTGGGAAGGGATAGGTGGAAGAGGTAAAGGGCTGAAGAAGAAGGGATCTGATGGGCGAGTGCAGTGATCTATGGAAAACCAAGTAATGGGCAGGTAAGGAAAAGAGAAGGGTAGAGAGGGGAGCTGGAATGAGGAATAGATAAACAGAGAAAGGGGTAGTTGAGGAGAAATTACTGGAAGTTAGAAAAAAATTGATGTTTATGCTGTCAAGTTGGAGGCTGAAATAATGCAAAAAGGAAATGTGACAATAACGGAAGATGTAGAATTCAAGGATTCGAGAATGTGCCAGCACCACCATGAAGGGGTGGTGAAAAAGATAATGGATTCAGCAGTGGCAAAGATGTTGTTTCCTGAATCTGGTTGTCCAGGTCTTCAAACACTTGTATCTTCTCCAAGAGGGAAAAGAGAATGGTCAGGGTGACAGGCACCCTCGACAAAACTATTAGACTTGAGAATGCAAAGTAAATTTATTATCACAGGATGTATATGTCACCGTATACTACCCTGAGATTCATTTTCTTGCAGGCATTCACAGTAGAACAAAGAAATACAATGGAATCAATGAAAAACTAAACACAAAGACAAACAACCAATGTGTAAAAGAAGGCAAACTGTGAAATTAAAAACATGCAAACTGTGAAATTAAAAACATAACAATAAATAAATAATACTGAGAACATGATTTGTAGAGTCCTTGAGAGTGAGTGCATAGGTTATGGAATCAGTTTAGTCGTGGTGAGTGAAGTTATCCATGCCGGTTCAGGAGCCAGATGGTTAAAGGGTAATAATTGTTCCTGATGCAAAGCACTGAGAGGATTAAGAGGATGAAAAGAAGTGACGAACGGAGAAAAGTTAATGAAGTAGGGGTAATATTGGGGTTGATGAGCAAGTACTTGGGCATAGTGCTTCCACAGAGGAGAAAGAGTTGTTGGGAGGGACATTTAGAGTAGAGTATACATGGTCCAGATAGCAGAAGATATGATCACCAGTGGTGGAATGGTTAAATTCAGTGAAGTACAGGAAGACAGAATTAGAGCAACACTGATACGTCATGCTTGTAGGGCTAGAGGAGATTGCAGTGATGGGAGAGGTGGGATTTATAAAATATAGGGTGCTTAATCAGGAGCCATTGTGAGTTCAATGGGCAATCTGGGCTTGTTTGGAGTCGGGAGGATAGGCAGCACTTTGCTTAGCCTCCAGTTTATGGAGGACAGAATGAGAGAGATTGGTTAGGACCAGGTTTTGTAGCCAAGTCCAGAGTTAGTGGAGATGATGAACTGAGCTGGAGAACTGAGGTGCTGGAGTCAGGCAACATCAGGGGAGGTGGGGTTGGAATGTGGATCCTTGGAAGCTTGTGTTGATGTGACACCAAGTTTCTCAAGGTCAGAAAACATTCATTCGTCTCTCCGCATTACTGCTCCCTGTGTTGGGGAACTCTACTGGGAGAAAGGATCATTCCTAAAGCCTCTGTGTTGTTGTTCCTTCAGAGCCCCGACGAGGACCATGACTCTTCAGAACAGAAGCTGCACCAGAGAGAGGATGCCACCACTCAGCAGAACACCATCCTGAATGAGTCCATTACATCGGACACAGGCAGCCCATATCCAGTAAGCTCAATCCCTGCTTGTAACTCTGTCTCTCCATGCTGTTACAATCATGTCATTATGAGCTTGTGTAGGCATTTAGCATATTTGCTTTTTAGAATTTTGATTTAAGTTTTTGATATGTGCTGGATATTAGCATCTTCTATTTTTATTGTCGATTATAATTGAGAGTGCATAACTTTGTTAGGTTTCTTGGTTCTTTAACAATAAGGAAGCGAGAAGTCTGCAGAAGTTCAAGTTCATGGCCTAGCCTGAGGATTGATGGTGAATGGGATGTTGTCCCGGAGCCATGTTTCCAAAAGAACAATCACACAGCAGTTCTTCATCTCGCACCAGGTCAGCCACAGACAAAGGCAATCCAGTTTGTCATCTAGGGAGCGAACACTGGAGAGCAGCCGTGATGGGCAAGCTGGCCTGCAGGGGCCAGTCCTCAATACAGTACTGGTTCCAGCATGTCCACCATGCCTCTGTTCTCCCACACCACCTCCTGTGCTTTCTTTCTTGGGTGGCTGCAACAGATGACACTGTGGCATAAGGGAAACAACCCAAGGCCATGGTTCCTCTGCTGTTAGTCTCGCCAATGAACTAATGAACCAGACACAGAGTATTGCCAATGTCCAACTGGGTCTTGCGATTGCAAGAAAGACATTTATGATGAACATTATGATGAACAATTGGATAAATTTCAAGAATGGACAAAGAAGTGGCAAATGGAATCAAGTGTAGGGAAATGTATGTACCAATGCACATTGGTAGAAGGATTAAAGGCATAGACTACTTCCTAAATGGGGAACGAATTCAGAAATCAGAAGTGTAAAGGTACTGGGAGTCCTTGTGTAGGATTCCTTAAAGGTTAATCTGCTGGTTGAGATGGTAGGAAGGAAAGCGAATGCAATGTTAACATTCACTTCGAGAGGATAAAAGCAAGAATGTAGTGCTGAAGCTTTATAAGACATTGGTCAGACTGAACTTGGCTATTGTGACTAATTTCAGGATGTGCTGGCATTGCTGAGGGTCCAGAGGAGTACACGAGAATGATCCTGGGAATGAAAGGGTTAACGTATGAAGAACGTTTGATTGCTCTGGATCTGTACTTGCTGGAGTTTGGAAGAATGAGAGGGGATCTCATTGAAACCTATTGAATATTGAAAGCCTATATACAGTGGATGTGGAGCGAGTATTATCTTTGTGGTGTGCATAGGAACCTGCTGTGGATGTCGAGCTTGTTGAATCTGATTGCTTCAGTTTTCTGTACATTGAAGAATAATTTGTGAGCATGGTGTTTTGGTGTGTCCTGCAGTGGTGAAGCAGGTCAAGTTTTACTGAAGGAGTCTGTCTCCATTCCTCAGTATAGACACGTGTCTGCTTCTTGCAAAATCCACTCCAGTGGAGCCAATGTAGGAAGCAGACTGTGACAAAGGTCACTGGGAGAATGTTTAACCCAAATGTTTTTCTCAGTCTTTGCAGTCCTGGAGTACAAACTGGATCAAAGTTCAAAGTAAATTCATTTTCAAAGTATGTATATAGAGTCACAGAAAAGTACATCACAGAAACGTGCCCCTCGGCCCATCCAGTTGGCTTAGCCATTTACGTCGACTGCTTCCATCAACCTGCAGAATAAGTTTCGGTACCATAGCCCTCTATAGCCCTATCATCCATGGATCTATCCAAATTTGCATGCACACTTGCACTGGCGGTCATTCCACGCTCTCGTGACCCTCTGAGTGAAGAAGTTTCCCCTCATGTTCCCCTTAAACTTTTCACCTTTTACTCTTAACCCATGACATCTAGTTGTAATTCCACCCAACCTCAATGAAAAAAGCCTGCTTGCATTTACCCTATCTATACCTCTCATAATTTTGTGTACCTCTTTTAAACTTCCTCTCAGTTTTCTACTTTCCAAGGAATAAAGTCCTAATGTATTCAATCTTTCCACATAACTCAGGTCCTCCAGACCTGGCAGCATCGTTGCAAATTTTCTCTGTACTGATTCAACCTTATTTACATCTTTTCTGTAGATAGTTGACCAAAACTGCACATAATACTCCATATTAGGCCTCACCAATGTCTTATACAACTTCAATGTAACATCCCACCTTCTGCACTCAATACTTTGGTTTATGAAAGCCAATGTGCCAAAAGCTTTCTTTCCTATCTACCTGTGATGCCATTTTCAATGAATTATGCACCTGTATTCCTAGATCTCTTTATTCTACCGCACTCCTCAGTGCCCTGCCGTTCACTGTGTAAGATCTACCTTGGTTGGTCCTACTGAAGTGCAACACCTTGCTCTTATCAGCATTAAGTTCCATCTGCCATTTTCCAGCCCATTTTTCCAGCTGGTCCAGACTCTGTTGCAAGCCTCGATAGTCTTCCTCGCTGTCCACTATACTCCCAATCTAGGTGTCATCCGCAAATTTGTGGATCTAATTAACCACATTATCATCTAGATCATTGATACGGATGACAAACATTGATGGACTCAGCACTGATCCTTGCAGCACTCTAGTCACAGGCTTCCAGTCAGAGAGGCAGTCATCTTCTATAACTCTCTGGCTTCTCCCACAAAGCTATTGTCGAATCTAATTTACTACCTCATCTTGCATGCCAAGCAATTGAACCTTCTTGATCAACCCCCCATGTGGGACCTTCCAAATGCATTGCAAAAATCCATGTAGACGACATCCACTGCCCTGCCTTCATCATCTCTCTTGGCAACTTCCTCATAAATTATAATATTGGTTAGACACAACCTACCATGCACAAGGCCACACTGACTATCCCTAAGCAGTCCATGTCTATCCACATACTCACATATCTGGTCGCTTAGAATACCTGACAATAACTTTCGCACTAACCAGGGTCACTGGCCTATAATGTCCTGGTTTATTTTTAGAGCCTTTCTTAAACAGCGGAACACCAGTGGTTATCCTCCAATCCTCCAGCTTCTCACATGTTGCTAAGGATGATTTAAATATCTCTCCAGGGCCCCTGCAATTTCTGCACTTGTCAGGCTCTGGGGATTTATCCACCCTAATTTGCCCCAAGACAGCAAGCACCTCCTCTTCTGTAACACACACAAAATGCTTGAGGAACTCAGCAGATCAGGCAGCAGCTATGGAAAAGAGTATTGTCGATGTTTCGGGCCGAAACCCTTCAATCTGGACTGGAGAGAAAAAGATGAGGAGTCAGAGTTAGAAGGTGGGGGTTGTGAGGAAGAAACACAAGGTTATAAGTGAAACCAGGAAGGGGGAGGGAGGAGTGTAGGTGCTTGGTAAAGTAGTCTCCTAATCTACATTGGGTCTCACCGATATACAGGAGGCCATACTGAGAGACTGGATACAGTAGATGGCTCCAACAGACTCACAGGTGAAGTGTCACCTCACCTGGAAGGACAGTTTGGGGCCTTAAGTGATAGTGAGGGAAGAGGTGTAGGGGCAGGTGTAGCACTTGTTCAGCTTGCAAGGGTAAGTGCCAGGAGGGAGATCAGTGGGAAGGGATGAATGGACAAGGGAGTTGTGTAGGGAGCGATCCCTGTGGAAAGCAGAAAGCAGCGGGGTGGGAAAGATGAAAATTGGTGGTGTGTTCCCATTGGAGATGGTGGAAATTATGAAGAATTATTTGCTGGACGCAGTGGTTGTTGGGGTGGTAGGTGAGGCCAGGAGGAACCCTATCCCTGGTGGGGTGGTGGGAGGATGGAGTGAAGGCAGAGACAAATATGCACAGGTGGAGCTTAAATTTTCCAAAAGCCATTGCATCTGATGTACTCACTGCACCAACTCATATTCACCGATAGAATTTCCCCTCTTGGGCTCCATTGGATTGTGCATTCCTGCTGGATCGAATTCTACAGCCAGTTCTCCCGAGCTGCTTCTCTCTCCATCTCTCGCCGAAAAAGACCTCGACTCACCTCAGTGTCCATCACGAAAACCTCTCCCCCAGCGTTCCCTAGAACCTTCTCCCAGTTTCCCCCCCTCCTGACTGGAAGACACAACATTCCCTTATCTTTAACGGTAACCCAAACACTGCCAGCAGAGCACACTGCTTCTACAGAAAACCATTCATTACATGAAATACCCTACAACATTAGCAGTAAAATCTTTACCAGGGTGTTACATTCTTCACGAATTTGAAATTTATCAACTCCTCATTAGTAACACAGTTTTCAAAGGAATTTCATGATGCCAGGACCTCTAATCCATTTGTAAATGGTAGTGACATATCTCACTTGGGAGACAGGCACAACACACTGCTCCCCCAGTGTGACATTGCCTAGCCTTTCCAGGGGTTTCTTGACTCTTTGAGACCTTCTTACCCTATCATCTACTACTTCAGTCTCAGACACTCACTGAGATCTTTCCTGTGTACGTGGAGAGGCCTCCCCCCCGTCCATTACTCGTGCCTTCTGGCAGCTCAGGTCTCCGATCACCTGACTGAGCTGAGCTTCATCCTCAGTTACTTTGGAGCCCAGTTTCCCTTCATTGTCTAGCCGCAAGCCTGCCTGTCCTCTGCTAGTCCCCCTCCCCCCCCCACTACATTTGCATCAGTGTGGGGAGGTTTGGGAATCTCTTCATCAATTGTTGGGGAGTTTGCAAAGGGTAACATATACCACACCTCTATTTCCTCATCCTCTGATTCCGTACACATTCAGCAATTAGGTCACCTTCAAATCCCTCCACTGACTGTCTTGTTGTTCTCCTACGTTGCCGCAGTGTCTTCCTACTAGGTGTAGGGTCCATAACAGGTTTGGGATCAACATGTACCTCTTGTCCTAGAGGTAAAAGGTAGTTCCGATGGAGAATTTTGACAGGTCCATTCCTGTCTTCTGGCTTCACCCAGAAAACTGGTACATTTGGCATCTGGATCTCCACCACGTGAGGCTTGGCCACCCAGCAGTCAGACAACTTCTGCTTCCTTGGTAGCCCCACATTCCTTGTGAGAACTCTTGTCTCCAGGCATCATTTGGGAGAACCTAATCATTTGATCATATCTCCCTTAGTTCTTTGATTCTGCTTAGTAGCAGAGACTTCTGCTTGTTCATAAGCCTTTTATAATTCTGTCCTCATGTCAAACACATACTGAAGATAAATCTTCTGTATGGCAAGTCTTCCCCACCAGTCCCAAAACAGAGGTCTACAGTCAATCTTGCTTTGTGCTCAAACATCAAACAATATGGCGATTATCCGGTAGCTTCATTTTGTGTACAGTTGTAGCAATGAACCAGGTGCCCAATAGGCTGACTCCATTTGTTCTTCTTGCGGAGATCCCGGGTTCCAAGCATGTCTAGTAATGTCCCGTTGAGCCTGTTGGGCTGTGAATCACCCTGAGGGTGATAAGGTACAGTATACACCTCCTCGACTCCAATCATGCTCAGAAATTCATGTATGAGCCTACTCTCAAAATCCCTTCCAGATCGCTGTGTATCTGTCTGGGAAAGCCATAATGAACAAAATGCTTTTCCCATAACACTTAGGCCACAGTAGACTCCCTCTGATCCTTTGTAGGGAAGGCTTGAGCATATCTGGTGTAGTGAGCGGTAAAAACCAAGGCGTTCGCTGTGTTTCTGGAATCAGGCTCTATGCAGAGGAAATCCATACAAACTAGATCAAGTGGCCCACATTCTGCAAATGAGGTAAAGGAATGGCCCACAGGCAGCATCTTTCTCCAAATACTTCGAACGCACAACTTACGTATTCTTCCATCTCCAGCTTCATTCGGGGCCAGTAGGACCTATCCTGGACCAATCCATAGATCTTGTCAAACCCCAAGTGACTTGAATCTTCATGAAGTGACTTCAACACAATCCTCCGATGCTTCTCAGGCAAAATCAACTGGGAATGGAGGAGACGTGACCCGGTACAGAACCTGGTTCCTCAACTCCAGTTTGTTCCTTTCTCTCAGCAGTAGAGGTATGGCAGGGTGTTTCGTCTTTTCAGCACGAGCCGTATCCCCTTCCACAACAGCTGTCCATACGGTGCCTATACAAGGGTCATCTCACTGAACGGCAGCCACTTCCCCAGAACTCAATGCAGGCAACTGCTTCATATTCAGAGCAGGTCAGGTTGCAATAAGCTTGTGGAATGGCACTACCAGTGGCTTTCAAATGATGTACTGCTCGGTCCTGCCCTCACCTTGCCTCTGGTTCCTCATGGCGGGAAACTGGCACATTGCTTTAACTCCAGGTGCAGGAACACTCTCCCACTCTCTGTCCACTTCCAGCCCTTCATTTGCACGTCGGGACAATGCATCTGCCTCAATGTTCCGACTCCCCTGCTGGTACTTCAGGTTGAAATCACAGGCAGACAACACCGCCAACCACTGATCGCTTGTGGCATCCAATTTTGCCAGGGTCAGGATATAAGGCAGTGGAGTCCATCCTCACCTTGAGTTTGGCACCATATAGATAATCACTTAAGTTATCTGCCAGAGGCCACTTCAATGCTGGAAACTCCAATTTGTGTGTGGGTAGTTTCGCTCAGTGGGTGACAGACTCTTGGCTGACAAAAGTAACAGGTCCTAGGGTAGGCTTACACCTTCTCAAAAAGAGCTCTGAACACCGAGTGAATGGACAAGATTTTCAGAAAGCTGTCTCCAATTCTCTCCTTTCAGGCGCTCTCACAATAAAATTATTTGTTCCCACAATAATTGAAGCTTTGCCCTTCTTGACTGGGTCCAGACAAACTAACACTAATATATCAAGGATCTCAGCTACTCCCACATCTGCCTCTGAAAACTCCAGCTTCAACGACAAGTAACCATCATACGGGTAGTCATTAGTGCTAAGGCCCCAGAGCTCTTGCACGCAGAGTGGCGTCAGTGGTAAAAGCGTCAAATACCAGTTGTTGAAGGATCTGTACAGCAGAGTAACCTGAGAACCTGTGTCAAGTATGGCTCTAGCATGAATACCCTTGATCCGTAGAGATACACTGGAGCTTGGCCCCACTAAGCCTTCAGGAATAGCATTTTGAACTTTAGTGTTTTCCTTGATACATTGATTGGAATGTGTTCCCCGGAGATGCCAGGCCATTCCCTCACTGGGTCACTCCGAGGTTTCCTGATTTCCCTTTCTGTTTAAATAACCATTGGTTCACTTTCCGAAGGATTTCCCATCTTTCACACTCCCATCTGAAATGTCCCACCTCACCACAGTTGTAACAGACAATATCGCTCGCTCCCCTTTGCAAGGGACCCCGTTCAATAGCAGCCCTCTGCTTAGTGTGTCCCGTCAAGGGGTCTGGCTCCCTATCGGCTTTGTTATGCTTGGTGACAGCACCTGCTGATAATAGCCGGGATATCTCAGCTCAAAAATCTTTCACAAACTCCTGTAAAACCCCCGCCTGTGGGTCATCAGGGATCACTTCAGCAATGGAAGCTACTACCGGGTTTCTGTGCCCTGCTGACGGAGGCCTCCCACTCCTCCATCGCATTTTCCTCCTCCCTTACTTCTCTGATCAGCTCAACAAACAAGGAAGACATTGTGAGAATGTCTTGTGAGACATTCGGAGGCTGAAGCAATCACATCACGTGACTGTGCACCCTTCACCACTTGGTGCATCGTTAATTGATTCACCTCAGCCAGTTGGATGGTCCCTCTACGCTGCAAGCAAAGTGACTCTCTCTATCTGAAAAATGCAGGCTGAAAGATCCTCCCCTTTCTTCTGGAACATGCACTTAAACCCCACCATAAACTCCACTGGGCTGCCTGTCATGCCAAAAACGCTTTCTAGCATTTGTTTGCAGCTCACAGAAGTAGCAAAGGGATCTAAGGACTCTGCCTTCAAGGACCTCACCACTTCAGCAGTCAGACATGTTAGACTCTCTTCCAGATGCTGTCTTTTCACATTATCAGAGCACTGCCACTCATCCATATCTGAGATGTCTGCTCCGCCCAAGGCTCATATTCCCCCTCCCCCAACAGGGGTGGACTTCACTCCCAAGAACCTCCTCAGCCTACGATAACTTTGACTTTCCACTAGTGCACTTTGCCATTTATCTGCCAGGGTCTTAAAGGCCAATACCAACTCAGAATTTTCACCCCTCGCTTGAGGACTCATTAGATCTCCCACATCAGACCACTCCTTCCCCTCACTCTGCAGAAGTGAGAGCAACTTGTCTTTAAAGTCTCTGCCCTCAGCTACAGGAAACTCGGCTACCAATTTGACATCCTTGCTTACACTCCCCTCTGCTCTGAAAGTATGGAGGGCCATGGTCCTGCCTTTCCCGGGACCCCATTGGTAACAGGCTGATTGACTCCCGTCATGGACTAGTCTGAACTAAAACCACATCTGTGTCTGCCATTCAGTCAAATTGCCGCTCCATGATCATAACTTTCCCTAATACTTCAACTCGACTTAAAACCCTGATCAACAATTCACCTGGGCTGCGGACATCCACCCCGCTCAGAACACAAGCATTAGTCTTGAATCACACCAACACTTAGTCCCTGTGGCGACCATGACCACGTATCTTAATCACTTTCCTGGACAATAATTTAACACAGGCTTAAACAGAAACTACTTAATCAATTCTTCGAGCAATCACAAAGTATTCAACGAATTCAATCCAAGACGATAGCTCCCACAACAAAGCCCCTTTTTACTGGGTGTGTCTAGAAATGCAGCTTGTTAGCCCGTTGCTAACAGCCTCTTGACTCCGTGGCGAGAAGGCCTCCTTTCTCAGATCCCTTTTGTCTAGGGTGTGTACAGCTTTGGTTCTGCCAAACCCATGAGGTTGGGATGTCTCACCCACCCAAACCCCGGATTGTGTGAATGCTATGTGATTTACTGCCCCATCCAATCACCCATCGGCAAGAAATAACAGATCATACACCACATACAATTATAAAGAAAGTATATTTATGAAAGTACACTTAATCAAAGAGTTATTAAAGAAAATAATAAAAAAGGGCTCATTATAATTAAACAGTCAAATGTGCAAATCTTCCAAAAGCCGGGCTGTATCCAATACACTCACGGCACCAACTCGTATTCACTGATTCCCTGTAGAATTCCCCCTCTGGCGCTTCATTGGATCACGCATTTCTGCCAGATCAAACCCTACGGCTGATTCTGTCGAGCTTCTTCTATCTTTATCTCCCGCCAAAAAGACCTCACCCACCTCAGAGTCCATCACAAAAACCTCTTCCCCAGCATCCTCTAGAACCCTCTCCCAGTTCCACCTTCCTGATTGGTGAAAACAACATTCCTAAGCATCTTTAACGGTAACCCAAACACTGCCAGAAGAACACACTACTTCTCCAGAAAAACCTTTACATGAAATGCCCTACAACATTAGCAGTAAAATCTTTACCAGGGCATTACTGGTTCTTGATTAGTAAGGATGTCAAAGGTTGCGGGAAGAAGGCAGGAGAATGGAGTTCAGAGGGATAATAAATCAATCATGATGGAATGGCGGAGCCGACCTGATGGGCTGAATGGTCTAAGTCTGCTCTGAATGTTATGGTTTTCATCTTAGAGGCTATCATTGTGGCTTGTTGTTAGGATGCTAGGAGGTGAGAACAGAGTTAAAAGAAATCACCCAGGTTGTGTCTGGAATGCGAGGAATTGCTATTGCACATGTGTCCTGGTTAGTAAATTAATCTGAAGGCAACCCAAATGCCCAACCTCCTGGGAGATTTCTTCCCGAGCACGGACCAGCAGGGAGGTACTTGGATCAAGTTCACTGAATGACACAGCAGAAATGAACACGAATCCAAGTCTCAAGAGTGGCTTCAACAAAAGAACTGTTCCCATCATAATCCAAAACTGTACAGCCTAAGACCCATCTTTACTGATCTGTTTCCCCCTTTCTCTTTACCTATTCATTGGTACCTTATTGATAATCAGTTCTATTTTACACCTCTTATTTTACATCAAGGTTGCTGTGCAAGTTGATAGGGTGGTTTAGAAGGTTCCTTCATTAGTCAGGATTGAGTTCCAGAGATGCGAAGTAATGTCGCAGCTCTATAAAACCCTGGTTAGACCACACCTGGAATATAGTGTTCAGTTCTAGTCATCTCATTAAATGAAGGCTAGGGAAGCCTCAGAGAGGGTGCAGAGGAAAATAACCAGGATTCTGCCTGGACGAGAGAGGGTGTTTTAAGAGGAGAGGTTGAGGGAGGTCAGGTTTTTCTCTTAGAAGTGAAAAGGATGACAGATGACTTCTTGGAGGTGTACAAAATGAGAAAAAAGATAGATCGAGTTGGATAGCCAGAGACTTCACAAGGATGGAAATGGCTAATAAAAAGGTGCATTATTCTAAAGTGATTAGTGGAAAGTAGAGGGGGGGGGGTTGTCAGAGGTAAGTTTCCTACACAGAGTAGTGGGTGCATGGAACACCCTGCAAGGGCAGTGGTAGAGCCAGATATGTTCGGGACACTTAAGAAACTCGAAGATAGGCACATGGGTGATTGAAAAATTGTGGGCTGTGTAGGTGCGAAGGGTTAGTCTGATCTAAGTGTACATTATAAGGTTGGCACAACATTGTGGGCTGAAGGGCCTGTACCGTACTGTAGTGTTCTATGTTTTATGTTCATCTACGATCTTCACCCTTTTCCCTTCAACCCTGCAAGAACTCCGCTATTTTTCTTTGTTCTCAAATTCCTTTGCCCCATTATTGCTGAAAATGCTTTAATCTCCCTCGACAGCACTGAAGCAAGGCCTTTGGCCTAAACTGTCCCAGATGGCAATCAAAGATAGTCCATTTGCCTGCGTTTGGCCCATATCCCTCCAAATCTTTCCTGGGACCGTACTTGCTGTATTATGTACAGTTTTGGTGACCCTTTGTGGGAAAAACATGGTCAAGCCAGAGAGGGTGCAGAAGAGATTTATGAGGGCACTCCCTGGACTAAAGGCCCTGAATTTTAGGAGGGGTTGGCCAGGCTGTGTTTTTATTCCCTGGAGTGCAAGAGAATGAGAGGTGACCTCATAAAAGTTCATAGAACCATAATGGGTATGGATGAGGTAGACAGTCATAGTCTTTCCCCCAAGGTTGGGGAATCCAAAACTAAAGGGCCCAGATACAAGATAATAGGGGAGAGATTTCAAAGAGACCTCAGAGTGCGGTGAATGCCTGGAATGAGCTGCTGGAGGTAGTGGTCGAGGTGGGTATAACTGCAACTTTTAAGAGGCACTAAGGTAGGTACATAGAAGGGAAGGACTTGTAGGGTAATGAGCCGAATATGGGCAACAGGGACTCACTGGCAGGATGTTGTGGTTGGCATGGGCCAGTTTCCATGCTGTGTGACTCTATCCAAGTACTTGACCAATTGAGCTATGGAACCCCTTCCCTGAGCCCTCGTATCCATCAAGGATGTTGGTGTCAGTGGCAATACCAGCATTTATTGCCCATTCCTGAACTGAGGAGGGACTGAACTAATTGCGGCTGGACTGAGGGGGTGGGAGGAGGGAGCATTGCAGTTATTATAACACTTCATAGTGTGACAGTGATTGAGGTTCAATTCCCATCCGGTTTCCTCCAGGTGCTCTGGTTTCCTCCCACCTTTCAAAGATGTTCAGGTTAGGGTTATTGAGTAATGGGCATGTTATGCTGGTAGCAGAAGCACAGCAACACTTCTGACTGCTTTCCGTAAATCCTCGGACTGTGCCGGTAGATGGTGCAAACAACATATTTCACGATATGGTTTGATGTACATGTGACAAATAGACCTAGTCTATCCAGTTTACTGAGCCACACTGGTGGGCTTGCGGTTCCATATAACCAGACCAGGTAAAGATGTTGGATTATCCTCCCTGAAGCATAATTCCAAAATAATCCAGTAGTTTCATTATTGTCCAGTGTTTAATCTATTACTGTCTGTACTTCCCACTGCCTTGGTAAAACAGCGAGCAGAATCAAACAACTCCCAATTTCTCACCCGGGGGGTGGGGGGCATCTTTTTCAGCAGGCTGCAGTCAATCTGAGGTCATTCACTGGTGATGCAGTGCAAGGTTTAAAAAGAGCTCGGGTGCTTTTCAGTACAGGGCCAATAATAAGAAAGAAGGTGTAAGCGGAGCGGCTATTGTGTGAGTAGGCAGTGTTAGAGTGGTCTGGCATTGGCACAACAGGCTTAGATGAGAGCAAGCTTGGGCAAGTACAGGCAGTGGTTCTAGGTAAGTTTCTATTAATTTTTTTTTCTGTTAGTACGTAGCTAGTCTGCTGAGAATGCATCCAGAGGTAGCAATATGTTCTTTGTGAGAGATGTGGGAACTTTGGGAGACCTCCAGCCTCCCTGATAACTACATCTGCACAAAGAGTATCGACCTGCAGCTCCGTAGAGACCACATGAAGGAACTGGAGCTGCACCGTGATGATCTTCTGCTCATATGGGAAAATGAGCTGATAGATAGGAACTACAGGAAGGTTGTTACCCCTAAGTTGCAGGATCAAGTACCTGGGTGACTTTCAGGAGAGGGAAAGTGAATAACTAGCCAGTACAGCGTACCCACTCCCCGTCCCCGGCCATTTTCTTCAGAAATATGTATGTAGCTTAAAATACTGGGGCGGGGGGGGGGCGAACTACCAGTGGGGCTGCAGCAACTGGGTCTCTAGCACTGAATCTGGCTCTTCTCAGAAGGGAAGTGGGAAGAAGAGAAGTGCAGTGGTGAAGCAGGGAAGCGGGAAGCAGATTCTGTGGACGTGAAAAAGCTGCCCAAAGTTCAGAGTAAATTTCATTATCAAAGTACCTATGTCTCACCATATACAGCCCTGAGATTCATTTTCTTGTGGATGTACTTAATAAATCTATAGAATAATAACCATAACAGAATCAATGAAAGGCCACCTGCCTAGAATGTTCAACCAGAATGAAGAAGACAACAAACAGTACAAATACAAAAATAAGCAATAAAATAATAAATAAATAAGCAATAGAATATTGAGAACATGAGATGAAGAGTCCTTAAAGTGAGTCTAGGTTGTGGGAACATTTGAATGAAGGGGCAAGTGAAGTTGAGTGTAGTTATCCTCATTGGTTCAAGATCCTGATAGTTGAGGGGTAGTAACTGTTTCTGAACCCGCTGGTGTGAGTCCCGAGGTTCCTGTACCTTTTTCTCGATGGCAGCAGCGAGAAGAGAGCACGTTTTGGGTGGTGGGGGTCCCTGATGATAGATAGTGCTTTCATGCGACAGTGTTTCATGTAGGTGCGCTCAGTGGTGGGGTGGGCTTTACCTGTGATGGACTGGGCCGTACCCACTACTTTTTGTAGGATTTTCCATACCAGGCTGTGATGCAGCCAGTCAATATACTCTCCACTACTCATCTACAGAAGTTCAGCAAAGTTTTTTAGAAATCATGCTGAATCTGCTCAAACTCCTAAGTAGAGGCACTGCCGTGCTTTCTTCGTAATTGCACTTATGTGCTGGCATCAGGAAGGGTCCTCGAAAACAATATCACCTACAAATTTAAAGTTGCTAACCCTCTGCACCTCTGATCCTCCAATGATGACTGGCTCGCTGACCTCTGGTTTCCTTCGGAAGTACACCCGGATGGTATGTTGCCTCCCAGGTGCCAGGGTCAGGGATGTCTTGGCATTCTAAAGGGGGATAGTGAACAGCCAGAAGTCATGGTACATGTTGATGCCAATGACATAGGTAGGAAAAGGGAGGGGGTCCTGAAGAGAGAATAAGGGAGTTGGGAATAAGGGAAAGCTGAAAAGCAGGACCTCTAGGATGGTAATCTCTGGATTGCTGCCTGTGGCATACACCAGTGGGGGTAAGAATAGGATGATTTGGCAGATGAATGCATAGCTAAGGAATTAGTGCAGGAGACAGGGTTTAAGATAACTGCATGATTGAGATCTCTTCTTGGGAAGATGTGACCTGCACAAAAAGGATGAATTACACCTGAATCCGAGGACGACTAGTGTCCTTGTGGGCAGGTTTGTCAGAGCTGTTGGGAAAGGTTTAAACTAATTTGGCGGGGGCTGGTGGGGGTGGTGGGAACCAGAGTGATAGTGCTGAGGATGGGGCAGTTGGTGTGCAACTAGATGCAGCATGTAATGATACTGTCATGAGGGACAGGCAGATGATAGGGCAAAATTACAGTCAGTCAGAGTTAAAGTGTAAAGGGGGCCAAAATCCAAAAGGGTGATGCATAGAGGACTGAAGGTGTTATATTTGAATGCACACTGTATACAGAATGGGGTAGATGAACTTGCAGCGCAGTTTGAATTTGTCAGGTACGATATTGTGTGCATCACTGAGTCTTGGTAGCTTATTATCCACTGATCCACATTGTATCGAAAGGACAGGCAGGTAAGCAGAGGGGGTACAGTGGCTCTGTTGGTTAAAAAAAGAAATCAAATCCTTGGAATGAAATGATTTAAGATTGAAAGATGTGGGATCCTTGTGGGTAGACTTAAGAAACTGCAGGGGTAAAAAGGCCCTGATGGGATTTGTGTACTGGCCTCTGAAAGGTAGCCAAGATATGGGCTGCAAATTACAAAGGCATGTAAAAGGGGTTACGGTGTGATAATCATGGCTGTAGGGGTGGGGGTGGGGCTTCAATATGCAGGTAGATTAGGAAAATCAGGTTGGTGCTGGATCCCAAGAGAGGGTATTTGTAGAATGCCCCGAGATGGCTTTTTAGAGCGGCTTGTGGCTGAGCCCACTAGGGGAACAGCAATTTTGGATTGGGTGTTATCTAATGACCCAGATTTGATTAGGGAACTTAAGGCAAAGGAACCCTTAGGAGATAGTACGCAAACACAAGGAATTCTGCAGATGCTGGAAATTGAAGCAACACACATCAAAGTTGCTGGTGAATGCAGCAGGCCAGGCAGCGTCTCTAGGAAGAGGTACAGTCGACGTTTCGGGCAGAGACCCTTCATCAGGACTAACTGAAAGAAGAGCTATTAAGAGATTTGAGAGGGGGAGGGGGAGATCCAAAATGATAGGAGAAGACAGGAGGGAGAGGGATGGAGCCAAGAACTGGACAGGTGATTGGCAAAAGGGTTATGAGAGGATCATGGGACAGGAGGCCCAGGGAGAAAGAAAAGGGAGAGGGGGGGAAACCCAGAGGATGGCAAGGGGTATAGTGAGACGGACAGAGGGAGTCCGTCCAGGTGAGGTGACACTTCACCTGTGAGTCGGCTGGGGTGATATACTGCATCCGGTGCTCCCGATGTGGCCTTCTATATATTGACGAGACCCGACGCAGACTGGGAGATGCTTTTGCTGAACACCTACGCTCTATCCGCCAGAGAAAGCAGGATCTCCCAGTGGCCACACATTTTAATTCCACATCCCTTTCCCATTCTGACATGTCTATCCACAGCCTCCTCTACTGTAAAGATGAAGCCTCACTCAGGTTGGAGGAACAAAACCTTATATTCCGTCTGGGTAGCCTCCAACCTGATGGCATGAACATTGACTTCTCAAACTTCTGCTAATTCCCCACCTCCCCCTCGTACCCCATCCGTTATTTATTTATATACACACATTCTTTCTCTCTCTCTCCTTTTTCTCCCTCTGTCCCTCTGACTATACCCCTTGCCCATCTTCCGGGCATCCACCCTCCCCCTTTTCTTTCTCCCTGGGCCTCCTGTCCCATGATCCTCTCGTATCCCTTTTGCCAATCACCTGTCCAGCTCTTGGCTCCACCCCTCCCCCTCCTATCTTCTCCTATCATTTTGGATCTCCCCCTCCCCCTCCCACTTTCAAATCTCTTACTAGCTCTTCTTTCAGTTAGTCCTGAGGAAGGGTCTCGGCTCGAAACGTCAACTGTACCTCTTCCTAGAGATGCTGCCTGGCCTGCTGCGTTCACCAGCAATTTTGATGTGTGTTCCTTAGGAGACAGTGATCATAGTATGATAGAATTCACTCTGCAGTTTGATGGAGAAAAGCAAAAGTCAAATGTATCAGTGCTACAGTGGAGTAAAGGGAATTACAAAAGTATGAGAAAGGAGATGGCCAGAGTTGCTTGGAAGGGGACACCACAGGGAATGAATATTGAAAGGCCTAGATAGAGTGGATATGGGGAGTCTAGGAACTGAGGTGCAGCCTCAGAATTGAGGGATGTCCATTTTGAACAGAGATGAGGAAAAATTTCTTTAGCTAGAGGGTGGTAGATCTGTGGAATTCATTGCCACAGACAGCTGTGTGGGCCAAGTCATTGGGTATATTTAACGTGGTGGTTGATAGGTTCTTGATTAATCACGGTGTCAGAGTTAGCGGGAAGAAGGCAGGAGAATGGGCTTGTGAGGTGTAATGTTTCAGCCGTGAGCAGACTTGATGAACCGAATGGCCTAATTCTATGTCTTACGGTCTGACTTCATTCCCCATGCCCCACCCGCCCACCTTCCTCATCACCTGGTCTCAGCTGTCACCTGCCAGCTTGTACTCTTTCCCCTTCCCCACCTTCTTACTCTGGCTTCTTTCACCTTCCTTCCCAATCCTGTTGAAGGGTCTCAGCCCAAAGTGTCAACTGTTTATGCCCCTGCATTTTACTGCCTGACCTGCTGAGTTCCTACAACATTTTGTGCAGGTTACTCTGGATCTCCAGCGTCTTCAGAGTCTCTTGTGTTTAGTCAAAGACCTCACGCACCCCAGGTATTTTCTCTTCTCTCCTCTCCCATTAGGCACATAGCGTCAGGCTCAAGGACAGCTTCCATCAGACTCTTGAATAGACCGCTTGAATGATAAGATGGACTCCTGGCCTCACAATTTACCTTGCACTTTATTCTTTATCTGCAATGCACTTTATATGTAGCTGTTGCACTTTATTATGCATTGTTAATAATGTTTTACCTTGTACTATCTCAATGCACTGTGTGTGTGTCATGATCTTTTCACTGTATCTTGGTATATGTGACAATGATTATAGCCAATGACAATAATAGATGTCACTGAGAAGAACTTTCTCCAGAATTTCCTGATTTAGTTAGTTTTGTTTAACTTAAGTTCCCAGTGGTGGGTTTGATAGTTGTATCTGTGGATCGGTACACCAGAAGTCTGGCTACCAGTCCAGTAAATCAACCGCCGTGTGACCAGCCCTGTTATGGCCTTTCCTCTGACCTCTGAGACCAAGAGTTTTGTCATTTGCTCCATTATCTCCGTTTGAGGCTTGGCGTCAAATTTGGTTTGACATCGTTGCACTGATCCGTGCTGGAATGTTGGGTTGCGTTAAAGGTGCCACGTAAATGAAGTCTGCTTTGTTTAAAATAGCTGACCCCATGCCTGAGCTAATCAGCACACCAATAAAAATAGCAATAATTAGATGTTGTTTCTCTCCATTAATCTGTCAGAACTCTTTAACAGGTGGTGCGAATTGGCAGCATGAAAAAGCCTCAAAGAGCAGCCCAGGACACACTAATGCTGTTCTCTAACCTCTCTGTCTGCTGTATCGTATTTGCATTTTTACAAAAGCCAGAAATGCTCTAAATAATGGGATGCCTTTTCCCTGAAGTGATAGTTTGGTACAAATTGTCTCAGCAGTGACCAAGCATAAATTCCCTCTCACTCCTCCTGTAGTTAAACCTTGGAGTTATCAGCGCAGAGAAAGACTTTCACTCTGCTCCCTTCAGTGCTGCTGCTCCCACTAATTCATAGAGTCATAGAACACTACAGCACAGAAACAGGCCCTTCAGCCCATTTGGTCCATTCTGCATAGTCCCATTGACCTGCACCAAGACCATAGCCCCCCATAACCCTCCTATCCATATACTTACCCCAGTTTCTCTTAAATATTGAAATCAAACCCACGTTCACCACTGCAAATGCTGAAGGAACTCAACAGATGAGGCAGCATCTGTGGAAAGGAAAAAGTAGTCAATGTTTCGAGCTGAGATCCTTCTTTAGGACTGGAAAGGAAAGGGGAGGAAGATGGGGCGGGGGAAGGAGTACAAGCTGGAAGGTGATAGGTGAAGCCAGATGAGTTAGGGGGAATGAAGTGAGAAGCTAGGAGGAGATGGATGAAAAAGGTTAAAGGGCTGAAGAAGAAGGAATCTGATAGGACAGCAAAGTGGACCATGGGGGAAAGGGAAGGATGAGGGGTACCAGCGGAAGGTGATAGGAGGTGAGGAGAAAAGAAGAGGTAAGAGGGGAGTGGGGAAAAATTACTGGAAGTTAGAGAAATTGATGTTCATGCAACCAGTTTGGAGGCTACCTAGATGGAATATGAGGTGTTGCTCCTCCACCCAGCAAGTGGCTTCATCATGGCAAAAGAGGAGGCCATGGATCGACACATCAGAATGGGAATGGGAATAGGAATTAAAATGGTTGGCCATTGGGAATTTCCATTTTTGGCAGATGGAGTGGAGATACTCAACAGAGCAGTTCCCCAATTTACGTCATGTTTCACCAATGTAGAGAAGGCTGCATCAGGAGCAACGGATATGGTAGACATCCCAACAGATTCGCAAGTTGCCTCACCTGGAAGGACTGTTTGGGACCATGAGTGGAGGTAACGGAGGAGGCAAATGGGCAGGTGTAGCATTTCAGTCACTTGCAGGGATGTGTATCAGGTGGGAGATTAGTGGGGAGGGAAGAATGGACAAGGGAATCACAGAGGGAGCAATCCCTGCGGATAGCGGAGAGGTGGGAGGAGGTAAAGATGTGCTTGGTGGTAGGATCCCATTGAAGATTGCGGAAGTTTTGGAGAATGGTGTGTTGAATGGGGTGGTAGGTGAGGACAAGAGGAGCTCAATGCCTGTTAAGGTGGCGGAAAGATGGGGTGACTGTGGATGTCCTGATCCATCATCAGTTGTTCAGTAAGGAAAACCCCATTCTCTGAAGAAGGAGGACATCTCCAACGTCCTGGAAATAGATGCAGCAGAGACTAAGGAACTGAGAAAAGGGAATGGCATTTTTACAGGAGACAGGATGGGAAGAGGTATAACTGTGGGAATTGGTAGGTTTATAGAAGATGAAAACAGAGAGATTGAGAAAGGGAGGTGTCAGAAATGGATCAAGTGAATTTAAGGACATGGTGGAAGTTGGAGGCAAAGTTGATGAATTGATGACTCAGCAAGGGTGCATGAAACAGCACCAGTGCAGTCATCAGTGTAGCGCAGGAGGAGTTGGGGAGCATTACTGGGGAAAGCTTGGAACATGGACTGTTCTACATAGCCAACGAAAAGGCAGCCATAGCTGGAGCCCATGGCTGTCCCCCCAAGTCTGGAGAAAATGGGAGGAGTCAAACAAGAAATTATTGATGGTGAGGACCAGTTCTGCCAGATGGAGTCGGATGGTGTTGGAGGGGAACTGCTTGGGTCTTTTGTTGAAAAAGAAGTAGGGAGCTTTAAGGCCTTCTTGATGGGGGATAGACGTGTATAGGGACTGGACATCCATGGTGAGATGAGGCGATAAGGACCAGAGAATTGAAAGTTAGTGAGGACATTGACGGCATGTGAAGTGTTGCGGATGTAGGTGGGAAGGGACTGAACCAAGAGGGATAGAATGGAGTCGAGGGATAGAATGGAGTCAAGGTATGCTGACTCGAGTTCAGGGGGGCAGGAGTGGGCAGACAAAAGCTTTCGTTTGTGTGCTATCTAGACAGATCATTCCATACCAAAGCGGATGAACTTAGAGCCTAGATCAGTACTCGGAGCTATGATGGTTGTGGCCATTACAGGGACTTGGATGGCTCGGGCAGGAATGGCTGCTTCCAGTGCCAGGCTTTAGATGTTTCAGAAAGGACAGGGAAGGAGGCAATAGAGTTGGGGGTGTGGCACTGCTGATCAGAGATAGTGTCATGGCTGCAGAAAATGAGGAAGTCATGGAGCGATTGTCTGCTGAATCTCTGTTGGTGGAAGTTGGGAACAGCAAGAGGTTAATAACTCTACTGAGTGCTTTTTATAGACCACCCAATAGTAACAGGGACATTGAGGAGCAGATAGGGAGACAGATTCTGGAAAGATGCAATAATAACAGGGTTGTTGTGGTGGGAGATTTTTATTTCCCAAATATCGATTGGCATGTCCCTAGAGTGGGGTTTAGATAGGTTGGAGTTTGTTAGGTGTGTTTGGGAAGGTTTCCTGACACAATATGTAGATAAGCCTACAAGAGGAGCGGCTGTACTTGCTCTGGTATTGGGAAATGAACCTGGTCGGTGTCGGATCTCTCAGTGGGAGAGCATTTTGGAGATAGTAATCACAATTCTATCACCTTTACCATAGCATTGGAGAGGGATAGGAACAGACAAGTTAAGAAAGCGTTTAATTGGAGTAAGGGGAATTATGAGCCTATCAGGCAGGAAATTGGAAGCACAAATTGGGAACGGATGTTAACAGGGAAATGTACGCCAGAAATGTGGCAAATGTTCAGGGGATATTTGCATGGAGTTCTGCATAGGTACGTTCCAATGAGACATGGAAAGGATGGTAGGGTACAGGAACTGTAGTGTACAAAGGCTGTTGAAAATCTAGTCAAGAAGAAAAGAAAAGCTTACGAAAGGTGAAAAAAACTAGGTAATGATAGAGATCTAGAAAATTCTATGGCTAGCAGGAAGGAGCTTAATGAAATTAGGAGAGGCAGAAGGGGCTTTGAGGAGGCCTTGACAGACAGGATTAAGGAAAACCCCAAGGCATTCTACAAGTATGTGAAGGGCAAGAGGATAAGACGTAAGAGAATAGGACCAATCAAGTGTGACAGTGGAAACACGTGTATGGAACCGGAGGAGATAGCGGAGGTACTTAATGAATACTTTGCTTCAGTATTCACTACGGAAAAGGACCTTGGCGATTATGGGGATGACTTACAGTGGACTGAAAAGCTTGAGCATATAGAAAGCATTAAGAAAGGGGATGTGCTGGAGCTCTTGGAAGACATCAAGTTGGATAAGTCACCAGGACTGGACAAGGTATACCCCAGGCTACTGTGGGAGGTGAGGGAGGAGATTGCTGAGCATCTGGCAACGATCTTTGCATCGTCAATAGGGACAGGAGAGGTTCTGGAGGATTGGAGGGTTGCAGATCTTGTTCCCTTATTCAAGAAAGGGAGTAGAGATAGCCCAGGAAATTATAGACCAGCGAGTCTGACTTCAGTGGTTGGTAAGCTGATGGAGAAAATCCTGAGAGGCAGGATTTTTGAACATTTGGAGAGGCATAATATGAATAGGAATAGTCAGCATGGCTTTGTCAAAGGCAGGTCGTGCCTTACGAGTCTGATTGAATTTTTTGAGGATGTGACTAAACACATTGAAGGTAGAGCAGTAGATGTAGTGTATATGGATTTCAGCAAGGCATTTGATAAGGTACCCCATGCAAGGCTTATTGAGAATGTAAGGAGGCATGGGATCCAAGGGGATCTTGCTTTGTGGATCCAGAACTGGCTTGCCCACAGAAGGCAAAGAGTGGTTGTAGACGGGTTATATTCTGCATGGAGGTGCCTCAGGGATCTGTCTGGGACCGCTTCTCTTCATGATTTTTATAAATGACCTGGATGAGGAAGTGGAGGGATGGATTAGTAAATTTGCTGATGACACAAAGGTTAGGGGTGTTGTAGATAGTGTGGAGGGCTGTCAGGTTACAGTGGGACATTGATAGGATGCAAAACTGGGCTGAGAAGTGGCAGATGGAGTCCAACCCAGATAAACGTGAAGTGGCTCATTTTGGTAGGTCAAATATGATGGCAGAATATAGTATTAATGGTAAGACTCTTAGGTGGTGGATCAGAGGGATCTTGGGGTCTGAGTACATAGGACACTCAAAGCTGCTGCACAGGTTTGACTCTATGGTTAAGAAGGCATAGGGTGCATTGGCCTTCATCAACTGTGGGGTTGGGTTCAAGAGCTGAGAGGTAACGTTACAGCTATATAGGACCCTGGTCAGACCTCACTTGGAGTACTGTGCTCAGTTCCGGTAACCTCACTACAGGAAGGATGTGGAAACTATAGAAAGGGTGCAGAGGAGATTTACAAGGATGTTGCCTGGATTGGGGAGCATGCCTTATGAGAGTAGGTTGAGTGAACTTGGCCTTTTCTCCTTGGAGTGACAGAGGATGAGAGGTGACCTGATAGAGGTGTATAAGATGATGAGAGGCATTGATCGTGTTGATAGTCAGAGGCTTTTTCCCAGGGCTAAAATGGCCAGCATGAGAGGGCACAGTTTTAAGGTGCTTGGAAGTATATATGTCAGGGGTAAGTTTTCTTACGCAGAGGGTGGTGAGTGCGTGGAATGGGCTGCGATGACTGTGGTGGAGGCGGATACAATAGGGTCTTTTAAGAGACTCCTGGATAGGTACATGGAGCTGAGAAAAATGGAAGGCTGTGGGTAACCCTAGGTAATTTCTAAAGTAAGTACCTCAGCACAGCATTGTGGGCCGAAGGCCTGTATTGTGCTGTAGGTTTTCTATGTTTCTATGCAACACACACAAGATGCTGGAGGAATTTAGCAAGTCAGCCAGCATCTATGGCAGGGATAAACAGTTGTGTATTGGGCTGAGACACCTCATCACAATAGACCTGACCATTAATGTCCCACTCGTCAGGATGAAGGGTCTCAGCCCAAAACGTCAACTGTTTATTCCCTGCCATAGCTGCTGCCTGGCATATTGAGTTCCTCCAGCATTTTGTGTGTGTTGCCACCACCTGATATTGTGGGAAATCAGGACTGGAAAGGAAGGGCTGGGAGGCAGACGAAGAAGGTGGAGGTGGGGGAAGGAGTACAGGCTGGCGGGTGATGGGTTAAACCAGGTGATGGAGAAGGTGGGTTGCTGGAGCAGTGGGAGTGGGGCACTTAGAAGTCAGAGAGTAGTTGTGGAGGGTTGTTAATGTGACTCGAGTTCTGTGACTTATATTATGAGACCATAAGGCATAGGAGGAGAATTAAGCCATTCGAGTCTGCTCTGCCATTCCATCATGGCTTTCATTTTCCCTCTCTTGCATCCTCCTTGTAACCTTTGATGCTGTTACTGATTAAGTGCCCATCAACCTCGGCTTCAAATTTATTGAATGACTTAGCCTTCACGGCCGCCTGTAACAATGAATTCCACAGATTCACCACCCTCTGACTATTGAAATTCCTCCTCATCTCTGTTCTCAAGGGGCGCCCTTCTGTTCTGAGGTTGTGCCCTCTGGTCCTGGATTGGACCACAATTGGAAGCTTCCTCTCCATGTCCACCCTTTTTAGGCATTTCAGTATTCTGCAGTGATCACTACTGGGACCTCTGCTTCTGATTTATATAAATAATTTGAAGGCAACATAAATGGGCTGCTCAGTACATTTGTAGATGACACGAAAATTGGTGGAAATTGCAGATAATGAGGCAAAACCCTATTCATTAGAATTTAGCACCGATTTTGTTGCAATTGTGTTCTTTCTTGTAAAAATTGTGTACAATTATAGCCTACGAACCAATGATTTCTTCTTTTTGTTATTTTATAATTTATAGATTTTTACACTGTACTGCTGCTGCAAAACAACAAATTCATGACATATGTCGATACTAAAGCCAGTGTTGATGCTGAATCCCATATATCTGATGCTTTGTGCCTGCAATGCTGATGTGAGTAAGTTTTTCACTGCACCTGTGCACACATGGACTTGTGCATGTGACACCAAACTCCAATGTGACGGAGGTTGCCATGATACAGCAGGACCTAGGCCTGATGGCTGAATCCCTTGGGCTGATGGTCTGGAAGTCAGAGGTGCAATGTCTGCAAGTCCGGGCCAGGATCCAACCCTTTGGTCTGTCAGTCCCAGGGGCTGGATGTCCATGCGGGTATGGAGTTCAAGGTTTGGAGTGCAAAGTCCTGTGATAGCCAAGTCCTGCGGTTGTTTCTTAAGGTCAGAGCCTGAAGTCGGCGAGTTCAAAGTCGAGTCCTGAAGTTGGCGTATCTGGATGTCAGAAGCCTAAAGTTTGCGAGTCTGGGCCAGGGACTGGAGGTTGGAGGGCTGCCTGAATGAATGGATGGGGGTTGCTGTTGAGATGGAGGAATGCCACTGTCTGTGTGTGAGTGAGTGGGGGGGGGCTGAGATGGAGGAAAGTCACTGTGTGAGTGAGTGCGGGGGGGTGAGATGGAGGAAAATCACTGTGTGAGTGGGGGGGGTTAGACAGAGGAAAATCACTGTGATGGGGGGTGAGACAAAGGAAAATCACTGTGATGGGGGGTGAGACAGAGGAAAATCACTGATGGGGGTGAGACGGAGGAAAATCACTGAGTGGGGTGTGAGACGCAGGAAAATCACTGAGTGGGGGGGTGAGATGGAGGAAAATCGCTGAATGAGTGGAGGGGGTGAGACAGAGGAAAATCACTGTGTGTGAGTGGGGGGGTGAGACAGAGGAAAATCACTGAGTGAGTGGGGGCTGAGATGGAGGAAAATCACTGTGAGTGAGTGGGGGCGATGAAACGGAGGAAAATCACTGTGAGTGAGTGAAGGGGTTGAGATGGAGGAAAATCACTGTGTGAGTGAGTGTGGGGGGTGAGACGGAGGAAAATCACCGTGTGTGGGGGGGTGAGATGGAGGAAAATCACTGTGATGGGGGGTGAGACGCAGGAAAATCACTGAGTGGGGGGTGAGACGGAGGAAAATCACTGTGATGGAGGGTGAAACGCAGAAAAATCACTGAGTGAGTGAGGGGGTGAGATGGAGGATAATCACTGTGTGAGTGGGGGGGTGAGACGGAGGAAAATCACTGAGTGCGGGGGGGTGAGATAGAGGAAAATCAGTGTGAGTAGGGGTGTGAGATGGAGGAAAATCACTGTGTGAGTGAGTGGGGGTGGTGAGATGGAGGAAAATCACTGAGTGAGTGCAGGGGGAGTGAGACGGAAATCACTGTGTGAGTGGGGGGGTGAGACGGAGGAAAATCACTGTGTGTGAGTGGGGGGTTAGACAGAGGAAAATCACTGTGAGTGGGGGAGGTGAGAAGGAGGAAAATCACTGTGTGAGTGAGTGCGGAGGGAGTGAGATGGAGGAAAATCACTGAGTGGGGGGTGAGACAGAGGAAAATCACCGAGTGGGGGGGGCGAGATGCAGGAAAATCACTGTGAGTGAGGGGGTGAGATGGAGGATAATCACTGTGTGAGTGGGGGGGGTGAGACGAAGGAAAATCACTGAGTGCGGGGGGGGTGATGGAGGAAAATCAGTGTGAGTGATTGGGAGGGTGAGATGGAGGAAAATCACTGAGTGAGGGTGGTGAGATGGAGGAAAATCACTGAGTGAGTGCAGGGGGGTGAGATGGAGGGAATCACTGTGTGTGAGTGCAGGGGGTTGAGACAGAGAAAAATCACTGAGTGAGTGGGGGGGTGAGATGGAGGAAAATCACTGAGTGAGTGCGGGTGGTGAGATGGAGGAAAATCACTGAGTGCGGGGGTGAGACGGAGGAAAATCACTGTGAGTGAGTGGGTGAGACGCAGGAAAATCACTGAGTGAGTGAGGGGGTGAGATGGAGGATAATCACTGAGTGGGGGGGTGAGACGGAGGAAAATCAGTGTGAGTAGAGTGTGGGACAGGGGGAAAATCACTGTGATGGGGGGGTGAGTTGGAGGAAAATCACTGAGTGGGGGGGTGAGACGGAGGAAAATCACTGAGTGAGTGGAGGGGGTGAGACGGAGGAAAATCACTGTGTGTGAGTGGGGGGGTGAGACGGAGGAAAATCACTGTGTGTGAGTGGGGGGTTAGACAGAGGAAAATCACTGTGAGTGGGGGGGGTGAGAAGGAGGAAAATCACTGTGTGAGTGAGTGCTGGGGGGGGGTGGTGAGGGAGGAAAATCACTGTGATGGGGGGTGAGACGGAGGAAAATCACTGAGTGGGGTGTGAGACGCAGGAAAATCACTGAGTGGGGTGTGAGACGCAGGAAAATCACTGAGTGGGGGGGTGAGACGGAGGAAAATCACTGTGTGTGAGTGGGGGGTGTGAGACGGAGGAAAATCACTGAGTGAGTGGGGGCTGAGACGGAGGAAAATCACTGAGTGAGTGGGGGCGATGAAACGGAGGAAAATCACTGAGTGAGTGAGGGGGTTGAGATGGAGGAAAATCACTGTGTGTGGGGGGGTGAGATGGAGGAAAATCACTGTGTGAGTGGGGGGGGGTTAGACAGAGGAAAATCACTGTGATGGGGAGTGAGACGGAGGAAAATCACTGTGATGGGGGGTGAGACGCAGGAAAATCACTGAGTGGGGGGTGAGACGGAGGAAAATCACTGTGATGGAGGGTGAAACGCAGAAAAATCACTGTGAGTGAGTGAGGGAGTGAGATGGAGGATAATTACTGTGTGAGTGGGGGGGTGAGACGGAGGAAAATCACTGAGTGCGGGGGGGTGAGATAGAGGACAATCAGTGTGAGTAGGGGTGTGAGATGAGGAAAATCACTGTGTGAGTGAGTGCAGGGGGGGTGAGACGGAGGAAATCACTGTGTGTGAGTTGGGGGGGTGAGACGGAGGAAAATCACTGTGTGTGAGTGGGGGGGTTAGACAGAGGAAAATCACTGTGAGTGGGGGGGGGTGAGAAGGAGGAAAATCACTGTGTGAGTGAGTGCCGGGGGGGGGTGGTGAGGGAGGAAAATCACTGTGATGGGGGGTGAGACGGAGGAAAATCACTGATGCGGGGGTGAGATGGAGGAAAATCACTGAGTGGGGGGTGAGACAGAGGAAAATCACCGAGTGGGGGGGGGGCGAGATGCAGGAAAATCACTGTGAGTGAGGGGGTGAGATGGAGGATAATCACTGTGTGAGTGGGGGAGGGGTGAGACGAAGGAAAATCACTGAGTGCGGGGTGGGTGAGATGGAGGAAAATCAGTGTGAGTGAGTGGGGTGGTGAGATGGAGGAAAATCACTGAGTGAGTGGGGGGGTGAGATGGAGGAAAATCATTGAGTGAGTGCGGGTGGTGAGATGGAGGAAAATCACTGTGAGTGAGTGCAGGGGGGGTGAGACGGAGGAAAATCACTGAGTGAGTGCAGGGGGGATGAGACGGAGGAAAATCACTGTGTGAGTGAGTGGGTGAGACGCAGGAAAATCACTGAGTGGGGGTGAGACGCAGGAAAATCACTGTGATGGGGGGTGAGACGCAGGAAAATCACTGAGTGGGGGGTGAGACGGAGGAAAATCACTGTGATGGAGGGTGAAACGCAGAAAAATCACTGTGAGTGAGTGAGGGAGTGAGATGGAGGATAATTACTGTGTGAGTGGGGGGGTGAGACGGAGGAAAATCACTGAGTGCGGGGGGGTGAGATAGAGGACAATCAGTGTGAGTAGGGGTGTGAGATGAGGAAAATCACTGTGTGAGTGAGTGCAGGGGGGGTGAGACGGAGGAAATCACTGTGTGTGAGTTGGGGGGGTGAGACGGAGGAAAATCACTGTGTGTGAGTGGGGGGGTTAGACAGAGGAAAATCACTGTGAGTGGGGGGGGGTGAGAAGGAGGAAAATCACTGTGTGAGTGAGTGCCGGGGGGGGGGGTGGTGAGGGAGGAAAATCACTGTGATGGGGGGTGAGACGGAGGAAAATCACTGATGCGGGGGTGAGATGGAGGAAAATCACTGAGTGGGGGGTGAGACAGAGGAAAATCACCGAGTGGGGGGGGGCGAGATGCAGGAAAATCACTGTGAGTGAGGGGGTGAGATGGAGGATAATCACTGTGTGAGTGGGGGAGGGGTGAGACGAAGGAAAATCACTGAGTGCGGGGTGGGTGAGATGGAGGAAAATCAGTGTGAGTGAGTGGGGTGGTGAGATGGAGGAAAATCACTGAGTGAGTGGGGGGGTGAGATGGAGGAAAATCATTGAGTGAGTGCGGGTGGTGAGATGGAGGAAAATCACTGTGAGTGAGTGCAGGGGGGGTGAGACGGAGGAAAATCACTGAGTGAGTGCAGGGGGGATGAGACGGAGGAAAATCACTGTGTGAGTGAGTGGGTGAGACGCAGGAAAATCACTGAGTGGGGGGGTGAGACGCAGGAAAATCACTGAGTGAGTGAGGGGGTGAGATGGAGGATAATCACTGTGAGTGGGGGGGGTGAGACGGAGGAAAATCAGTGTGAGTAGGGGTGTGAGACGCAGGAAAATCACTGTGATGGGGGAGTGAGTTGGAGGAAAATCACTGAGTGGGGGGGTGAGACGGAGGAAAATCACTGTGTGTGAGTGGGGGGTTAGACAGAGGAAAATCACTGCGTGTGAGTGGGGGGGTTAGACAGAGGAAAATCACTGAGTGGGGGGGTTGAGATGGAGGAAAATCACTGTGTGAGTGAGTGCGGGGGGGGTGAGACAGAGGAAATCACCGTGTGTGGGGGAGTGAGATGGAGGAAAATCACTGTGTGAGTGGGGGGGGTTAGACAGAGGAAAATCACTGTGATGGGGGGTGAGACCGGGAAAATCACTGTGATGGGGGGTGAGACGGAGGAAAATCACTGAGTGGGGGGGGGTGAGACGCAGGAATATCACTGAGTGAGTGAGGGGGTGAGATGGAGGATAATCACTGTGTGAGTGGGGGGGTGAGACGGAGGAATATCACTGAGTGCGGGGGGGTGAGATGGAGGAAAATTAGTGTGAGTAGGGGTGTGAGATAGAGGAAAATCACTGATGGGGGGTGAGACGGAGGAAAATCACTGAGTGGGGGGTGAGACAGAGGAAAATCACTGCGAGTGAGGGGGTGAGATGGAGGATAATCACTGAGTGAGTGGGGGGGTGAGATGGAGGAAAATCACTGTGTGAGTGCGGGGGTGAGACGGAGGAAAATCACTGAGTGAGTGGGGGGGGTGAGGTGGAGGAAAATCACTGTGAGTGAGTGGGGGTGGTGACACGCAGGAAAATCACTGAGTGAGTGAGGGGGTGAGATGGCGGGTAATCACTGTGAGTGGGGGGGGTGCGATGGAGGAAAATCACTGAGTGCAGGGGGGTGAGATGGAGGAAAATCAGTGTGAGTAGGGGTGTGAGATGGAGGAAAATCACTGTGTGAGTGAGTGGGGGTGGTGAGATGGAGGAAAATCACTGAGTGAGTGCAGGGGGAGTGAGACGGAGGAAATCACTGTGTGTGAATGGGGGGGTTAGACGGAGGGAAATCACTGTGTGTGAGTGGGGGGTTAGACAGAGGAAAGTCACTGAGTGGGGGGGTGAGATGGAGGAAATTCACTGTGAGTGAGTGCGGGTGGTGAGATGGAGGAAAATCACTGAGTGGGGGGGTGAGATGGAGGAAAATCACTGTGAGTGAGTGCGGAGGGGTGAGACGGAGAAAAATCACTGAGTGGAGGGTGAGATGGAGGAAAATCACTGAGTGGGGGGGGTTAGACAGAGGAAAATCACTGTGATGGGGGTGAGACAGAGGAAAATCACTGAGTGGGGGGTGAGACGCAGGAAAATCACTGACTGAGTGCTGGGGGGGTGAGACGGAGGAAAATCACTGAGTGGGGGGGTGAGATGGAGGAAAATCACTGAGTGAGTGGGGGTGGTGAGACGCAGGAAAATCACTGAGTGAGTGGGGGTTGAGATGGAGGAAAATCACTGAGTGAGTGGGGGTGGTGAGATGGAGGAAAATCACTGAGTGAGTGCAGGGGGAGTGAGACGGAGGAAATCACTGTGTGTTAGTGGGGGGGTGAGACGGAGCAAAATCACTGTGTGTGAGTGGGGGGTTAGAGGAAAATCACTGAGTGGGGGGGTGAGATGGAGGAAAATCATTGTGAGTGAGTGCGGAGGGGTGAGACGGAGAAAAATCACTGAGTGGAGGGTGAGATGGAGGAAAATCACTGAGTGGGGGGGTTAGACAGAGGAAAATCACTGTGATGGGGGTGAGACAGAGGAAAATCACTGAGTGGGGGGTGAGACGCAGGAAAATCACTGACTGAGTGCTGGGGGGGTGAGACGGAGGAAAATCACTGAGTGGGGGGGTGAGATGGAGGAAAATCACTGAGTGAGTGCGGGTGGTGAGACGGAGGAAAATCACTGATGGGGGGTGAGATGGAGGAAAATCACTGATGGGGGGGTGAGATGGAGGAAAATCACTGATGGGGGGTGAGACAGAGGAAAATCACTGAGTGGGGGGTGAGACGGAGGAAAATCACTGTGTGTGAGTGGGGGGTTAGAGGAAAATCACTGAGTGGGGGGGTGACATGGAGGAAAATCACTGAGTGAGTGCGGAGGGGTGAGACGGAGAAAAATCACTGTGAGTGGAGTGTGAGATGGAGGAAAATCACTGAGTGGGGGGGGTTAGACAGAGGAAAATCACTGTGATGGGGGTGAGACAGAGGAAAATCACTGAGTGGAGGTGAGACGCAGGAAAATCACTGACTGAGTGCTGGGGGCGTGAGACAGAGGAAAATCACTGAGTGAGTGGGGGGGTGAGATGGAGGAAAATCACTGAGTGAGTGGGGGTGGTGAGATGCAGGAAAATCACTGAGTGAGTGGGGGCGTGAGACGGAGGAAAATCACTGACTGAGTGCGGGGGGGTGAGACGGAGGAAAATCACTGAGTGAGTGGGGGGGGTGAGATGGAGGAAAATCACTGTGAGTGAGTGCAAGGGGGGAGGAAATCACTGTGTGTGAGTGTGGGGGGGTGAAACGGTGGAAAATCACTGAGTGAGTGCGGGGGGGGTGAGATGGAGGAAAATCACTGAGTGAGTGCGGGTGGTGAGATGGAGGAAAATCACTGTGAGTTAGTGCGGGGGTGAGACGGAGGAAAATCACTGAGTGGGGGTGTGAGGTGGAGGAAAATCACAGTGAGTGGGGGTGGTGAGACGCAGGAAAATCACTGAGTGTGTGAGGGGGTGAGATGGAGGATAATCACTGAGTGGGGGGGTGAGATGGAGGAAAGTCACTGACTGAGTGCGGGGGGGTGAGATGGAGGAAAATCAGTGTGAGTAGGGGTGTGAGATGGAGGAAAATCACTGTGTGAGTGAGTGGGGGTGGTGAGATGGAGGAAAATCACTGAGTGAGTGCAGGGGGAGTGAGACGGAGGAAATCACTGTGTGTGGGGGGGGTGAGACAGAGGAAAATCACTGAGTGGGGGGTTAGACACAGCAAAATCACTGAATGGGGGGGTGAGATGGAAGAAAATCACTGAGTGAGTGCGGGTGGTGAGATGGAGGAAAATCACTGTGTGAGTGCGGGGGTGAGATGGAGGAAAATCACTGTGTGAGTGCGGGGGTGAGACGGAGGAAAATCACTGATGGGGGGTGAGATGGATGAAAATCACTGAGTGGGGGTTGAGACAGAGGAAAATCACTGAGTGGGGGTGAGACGCAGGAAAATCACTGAGTGAGGGGGTGAGATAGAGGATAATCACTGTGTGAGTGGGGGGGGTGAGATGGAGGAAAATCACCGACTGAGTGCGGGGGGGGGGTGAGACGGAGGAAAATCACTGACTGAGTGCGGGCGGGGTGAGATGGAGGGAAATCAGTGTGAGTACGGGTGTGAGATGGAGGAAAATCACTGTGTGAGTGAGTGGGGGTGGTGAGATGGAGGAAAATCACTGTGTGTGAGTGGGGTTTAGACAGAGGAAAATCACTGAGTGCGGGGGTGAGATGGAGGAAAATCACTGTGAGTGAGTGCGGAGGGGTGAGACGGAGAAAAATCACTGTGAGTGGAGGGTGAGGTGGAGGAAAATCACTGAGTGGGGGGGGTTAGACAGAGGAAAATCACTGTGATGGGGGTGAGACAGAGGAAAATCACTGAGTGGGGGGTGAGATGCAGGAAAATCACTGAGTGCTGGGGGGGGTGAGACGGAGGAAAATCACTGAGTGAGTGGGGGGGTGAGATGGAAGAAAATCACTGAGTGAGTGCGGGTGGTGAGATGGAGGAAAATCACTGTGTGAGTGCGGGGGTGAGACGGAGGAAAATCACTGATGGGGGGTGAGATGGATGAAAATCACTGGGGGGTGAGACAGAGGAAAATCACTGAGTGGGGGTGAGACGCAGGAAAATCACTGAGTGAGGGGGTGAGATAGAGGATAATCACTGTGTGAGTGGGGGGGTGAGATGGAGGAAAATCACCGAATGAGTGCGGGGGGGTGAGACGGAGGAAAATCACTGACTGAGTGCGGGCGGGGTGAGATGGAGGGAAATCAGTGTGAGTAGGGGTGTGAGATGGAGGAAAAATCACTGAGTGCGGGGGGTGAGATGGAGGAAAATCACTGTGAGTGAGTGCGGAGGGGGTGAGACGGAGAAAAAATCACCTGAGTGGAGGGTGAGATGGAGGAAAATCACTGAGTGGAGGGGGGTTAGACAGAGGGAAAAATCACTGAGTGGGGGGGTGAGACGGAGGAAAATCACTGTGTGTGTGAGTGGGGGGGTTAGAGGAAAATCACTGGAGTGGGGGGGGTGACATGGGAGGAAAAATCACTGAGTGAGTGCGGAGGGGGGTGAGACGGAGAAAAATCACTGTGAGTGGAGTGTGAGATGGAGGAAAATCACTGAGTGGGGGGGTTAGACAGAGGGAAAAATCACTGTGATGGGGGTGAGACAGAGGAAAATCACTGAGTGGGGGGTGAGACGCAGGGAAAATCACTGACTGGAGTGCTGGGGGGGGTGAGAACGGAGGAAAATCACTGAGTGAGTGGGGGGGTGAGATGGAGGAAAAATCACTGGAGTGAGTGGGGGGTGGTGAGACGCAGGGAAAATCACTGAGTGAGTGGGGGGGGTGAGGATGGAGGAAAATCACTGACTGAGTGCGGGGGGGTGAGGACGGTGGAAAAATCACTGAGTGAGTGGGGGGGGTGAGGATGGAGGAAAATCACTGTGAGTGAGTGCAAGGGGGGGAGGAAAATCACTGTGTGTGAGTGTGGGGGGGTGAGACGGTGGAAAATCACTGAGTGAGTCGGGGGGTGAGATGGGAGGAAAATCACTGAGTGAGTGCGGGTGGTGAGATGGAGGAAAATCACTGTGAGTTAGTGCGGGGGGGTGAGACGGAGGAAAAATCACTGAGTGAGTGGGGGGGGGTGAGGTGGAGGAAAATCACTGTGAGTGAGTGGGGGTGGTGAGACGCAGGAAAATCACTGAGTGAGTGAGGGGGTGAGATGGAGGAAAATCACTGACTGAGTGCGGGGGGGGTGAGATGGAGGAAAATCAGTGTGAGTAGGGCTGTGAGATTGGAGGAAAATCATTGTGTGAGTGAGTGGGGGTGGTGAGATGGAGGAACAATCACTGAGTGAGTGCAGGGGGAGTGAGGATGGAGGAAATCACTGTGTGTGAGGGGGGGTGAGACGGAGGAAAATCACTGTGAGTGGGGGGTTAGACACAGCAAATTCACTGAGTGGGGGGGTGAGATGGAAGAAAATCACTGAGTGAGTGCGGGTGGGTGAGATGGAGGAAAAATCACTGTGTGAGTGCGGGGGTGAGACGGAGGAAAATCACTGATGGGGGGTGAGATGGATGAAAAATCACTGTGTGGGGGGGTGAGACAGAGGAAAATCACTGAGTGGGGCTGAGACGCAGGAAAATCACTGAGTGAGGGGGTGAGATAGATAATCACTGTGTGAGTGGGGGGGGTGAGATGGAGGAAAATCACCGAATGAGTGCGGGGGGGGTGAGACGGAGGAAAATCACTGACTGAGTGCGGGCGGGGGTGAGATGGAGGGAAATCAGTGTGAGTAGGGGTGTGAGATGGAGGAAAATCACTGTGTGAGTGAGTGGGGGTGGTGAGATGGAGGAAAATCACTGTGAGTGAGTGCAGGGGGGAGTGAGACGGAGGAAATCACTGTGTGTGAGTGGGGAGTGAGACGGAGGAAAAATCACTGTGTGTGAGTGGGGTTTAGACAGAGGAAAATCACTGAGTGCGGGGGTGAGGATGGAGGAAAATCACTGTGAGTGAGTGCGGAGGGGTGAGACGGAGAAAAATCACTGAGTGGAGGGTGAGATGGAGGAAAATCACTGAGTGGAGGGGGGTTAGGACAGAGGGAAAATCACTGAGTGGGGGGTGAGACGGAGGAAAATCACTGTGTGTGAGTGGGGGGGTTAGAGGAAAAATCACTGAGTGGGGGGGGTGACATGGAGGGAAAATCACTGAGTGAGTGCGGAGGGGTGAGACGGAGAAAAATCACTGTGAGTGGAGTGTGAGATGGAGGAAAATCACTGAGTGGGAGGGGTTAGACAGAGGAAAATCACTGTGATGGGGGTGAGGACAGAGGAAAATCACTGAGTGGGGGGTGAGACGCAGGAAAAATCACTGACTGAGTGCTGGGGGGGGTGAGACGGAGGAAAATCACTGAGTGAGTGGGGGGGGGTGAGATGGAGGAAAATCACTGAGTGAGTGGGGGTGGTGAGACGCAGGAAAAATCACTGAGTGAGTGGGGGGGGTGAGATGGAGGAAAATCACTGACTGAGTGCGGGGGGGTGAGACGGTGGAAAATCACTGAGTGAGTGGGGGGGTGAGATGGAGGGAAAATCACTGTGAGTGAGTGCAAGGGGGGAGGAAATCACTGTGTGTGAGTGTGGGGGGGGGTGAGACGGTGGAAAATCACTGAGTGAGTCGGGGGGTGAGATGGGAGGAAAATCACTGAGTGAGTGCGGGGTGGTGAGATGGAGGAAAAATCACTGTGAGTTAGTGCGGGGGGTGAGACGGAGGAAAATCACTGAGTGAGTGGGGGGGGGTGAGGTGGAGGAAAATCACTGTGAGTGAGTGGGGGTGGTGAGACGCAGGGAAAATCACTGAGTGAGTGAGGGGGTGAGATGGAGGAAAATCACTGTGAGTGAGTGCAGGTGGGGTGAGATGGAGGAAAATCACTGTGAGTGAGTGCAGGGGGGGTGAGACGGAGGATAATCACTGAGTGAGTGCGGGGGTGAGATGGAAGAAAAATCACTGTGAGTGAGTGCGGGGTGGTGAGATGGAGGAAAATCACTGGAGTGCGGGGGTGAGACAGAGGAAAATCACTGAGTGGGGGTGAGACTCAGGAAAATCACTGTGTGAGGGGGTGAGATGGAGGATAATCACTGTGTGAGTGGGGGGGGGTGAGGACGGACGAAAATCACTGACTGAGTGCGGGAGGGTGAGACGGAGGAAAATCACTGAGTGAGTGGGGGGGGTGAGATGGAGGAAAATCACTGTGAGTGAGGGGGGGGGTGGTGAGATGGAGGAAAATCACTGTGAGTGAGTGCAGGGGGGTGAGACGGAGGATAATCACTGAGTGAGTGGGGGGGGTGAGATGGGACGAAAATCACTGAGTGAGTGCGGGTGGTGAGATGGGAGGAAAATCACTGTGTGAGTGCAGGGGGGTGAGACCAGAGGAAAATCACTGTGTGAGTGGGGGGGGTTGAGATGGAGGAAAATCACTGACTGAGTGCGGGAGGGTGAGAAGGAGGAAAGTCACTGAGTGGAGTCGGGGGGGGTGATTTGGAGGAAAATCACTGTGAGTGAGTGCAAGGGGGGGAGGAAATCACTGTGTGTGAGTGCGGGGGGGGGTGAGATGGAGGAAAATCACTGACTTAGTTGGGGGGATGAGATGGAGGAAATTCACTGTGAATGAGTGGGGGTGGTGAGATGGAGGAAAATCACTGTGTGAGTGCGGGGGGGTGAGACGGAGGGAAAATCACTGTGAGTGAGTGGATGAGACGGAGGAAAGTCACTGAGTGAGTGGGGGGGTGACAGGGAGGAAAATCACTGTGAGTGAGTGGGGGTGGTGAGATGGGAGGAAAATCACTGAGTGAGTGCGGGGTGGTGAGATGGAGGAAAATCACCGTGTGAGTGGGGGGGGTGAGACGGAGGAAAATCACTGTGTATGAGTGAGGGGGGTGAGACGGAAGAAAATCACTGTGTGAGAGTTGGGGTGGTGAGATGGAGGAAAATCACTGTGAGTAGGGGGTTGAGACAGAGGAAAATCACTGTTGGGGGGGGGTGAGATGGAGGAAAATCACTGTGAGTGGGGGGGGTGAGACGGAGGAATATCACTGAGTGGGGGGTGAGACGGGAGGAAAATCACTGAGTGAGTGGGGGGGGTGAGACGGAGGAAAATCACTGAGTGAGTGGGGGGGATGAGATGGAGGAAAATCACTGTGAGTGAGTGGGGGGGATGAGACGGAGGAAAATCACTGTGAGTGAGTAAGGGGGTGAGACGTAGGAAAATCACTGAGTGGGGGGTGAGACGGAGGAAAATCACTGTGTGAGTGCGGGGGAGAGATGGAGGAAAAATCACAGTGAGTGGGGTGAGACGGAGGAAAATCACTGTGTGTGGTGGGTGTGAGACAGAGGAAAATCACTGTGAGTGGGGGGGGTGAGACGGAGGAAAATCACTGTGTGAGTGGTGGGGGTGAGACGGTGGAAAATTACTGTGAGTGGGGGTGAGACGGAGGAAAATCACTGTGAGTGAGTGGGGGGGTGAGACGGAGGAAAATCACAGTGAGTGGGGGAGGCGAGATGGAGGAAAATCACTGTGAGTGAGTGCGGGGTGGTGAGACGGAGGAAAATCACTGATGGGGGGGTGAGATGGAGGAAAATCACTGATGGGGGGTGAGATGGAGGAAAATCACTGAGTGGGGGGTGAGACAGAGGAAAATCACTGAGTGGGGGTGAGATGCAGGAAAATCACTGCGGAGTGAGGGGGTGAGATGGAGGATAATCACTGTGTGAGTGAGGGGGGTGAGACGGAGGAAAATCACTGACTGAGTGCGGGGGGGTGAGGAGCGGAGGAAAATCACTGAGTGAGTGGGGGGGTGAGATGGAGGAAAATCACTGTGAGTGAGTGCAAGGGGGGTGGAAATTACTGTGTGTGAGTGTGGGGGGGGGTGAGATGGTGGAAAATCACTGAGTGAGTGGGGGGGGTGAGATGGAGGAAAATCACTGTGAGTGAGTGCAGGTGGTGAGATGGAGGGAAAATCACTGTGAGTGCGAGGGGTGAGACAGAGGAAAAATCACTGAGTGAGTGAAGGGGTGAGATGGAGGAAAATCACCGTGAGTGAGTGGGGGTGGGTGAGACGCAGGAAAAATCACTGAGTGCGGGGGTGTGAGATGGAGGAAAATCACTGTGTGAGTGAGTGGGGGGTGGTGAGATGGAGGAAAATCACTGAGTGAGTGCATGGGGAGTGAGACGGAGGAAATCACTGTGTGTGAGTGGGGGGGGGTTAGACAGAGGAAAAATCACTGAGTGCGGGGGTGAGGATGGAGGAAATTCACTGTGGAGTGAGTGCGGGTGGTGAGATGGAGGAAAAATCACTGTGTGAGTGCGGGGGGTGAGACGGAGGAAAATCACTGAGTGAGTGGGTGAGACGGAGGAAAATCACTGTGATGGGGGGTGAGACAGAGGAAAAATCACTGAGCGGGGGGTGAGACGCTGGAAAATCACTGACTGAGTGCGGGGGGGGGTTGAGATGGAAGAAAATCAGTGTGAGTGGGGGTGTGAAACGGAGGAAAATCACTGAGTGCGGGGGGGGTGAGACGGAGGACAAATCACTGAGTGAGTGGGGGGGGTGAGATGACGGAAAATCACTGAGTGAGTGGGCGTGGTGAGATGGAGGGAAAATCACTGTGAGTGAGTGCGGGTGGTGAGATGGAGGAAAAATCACTGTGAGTGAGTGGGGGGTGGTGAGATGGAGGAAAATCACTGAGTGAGTGCGGGTGGTGAGATGGAGGAAAATCACTGTGAGTGAGTGCAGGGGGGTGAGACGGAGGATAATCACTGAGTGAGTGGGGGGGTGAGATGGACGAAAATCACTGAGTGAGTACGGGTGGTGAGATGGAGGGAAAATCACTGTGTGAGTGCGGGGGTGAGACGGAGGGAAAATCACTGAGTGGGGGGTGAGACGCAGGAAAATCACTGTGATGGGGGGTGAGACAGAGGAAAATCACTGAGTGGGGGGTGAGATGCAGGAAAATCACTGACTGAGTGCGGGGGGGGTGAGATGGAGGAAAATCAGTGTGAGTGGGGGTGTGAAACGGAGGAAAATCACTGAGTGCGTGGGGGGTGAGACGGAGGAAAATCACTGAGTGAGTGGGGGGGTGAGATGGAGGAAAATCACTGAGTGAGTGGGGGGGTGGTGAGATGGAGGAAAATCATTGTGAGTGAGTGCAGGTGGGGTGAGACGGAGGAAAATCACTGTGAGTGAGTGCAGGGGGGTGAGACGGAGGATAATCACTGAGTGAGTGCGGGGGGTGAGATGGAAGAAAATCACTGTGAGTGAGTGCGGGTGGTGAGATGGAGGAAAATCACTGAGTGCGGGGGTGAGACAGAGGAAAATCACTGAGTGGGGGGTGAGACTCAGGAAAATCACTGTGTGAGGGGGTGAGATGGAGGATAATCACTGTGTGAGTGGGGGGGGTGAGACGGACGAAAATCACTGACTGAGTGCGGGAGGGTGAGACGGAGGAAAGTCACTGAGTGAGTGGGGGCGGTGAGATGGAGGAAAATCACTGTGAGTGAGTGCAAGGGGGGAGGAAATCACTGTGTGTGAGTGCGGGGGGGGGTGAGATGGAGGAAAATCACTGACTTAGTGGGGGGGATGAGATGGAGGAAATTCACTGTAAATGAGTGCGGGTGGTGAGATGGAGGAAAATCACTGTGTGAGTGCAGGGGATGAGACGGAGGAAAATCACTGTGTGAGTGAGTGGATGAGATGGAGGAAAATCACTGAGTGAGTTGGGGGGTGACATGGAGGAAAATCAGTGTGAGTGAGTGGGGGGTGGTGAGATGGAGGAAAATCACTGTGAGTGAGTGCGGGTGGTGAGATGGAGGAAAATGACTGTGTGAGTGGGGGGTTAGACAGAGGAAAATCACTGTGAGTGGGGGGAGTGAGACTGGAGCAAAATCACCGTGTGAGTGGAGGGGTGAGACGGAGGAAAATCACTGAGTGAGTGGGGTGGGGTGAGACGGAGGAAAATCACTGTGTATGAGTGAGGGGGTGAGACGGAGGAAAATCACTGTGTGAGAGTTGGGGTGGTGAGATGGAGGGAAAATCACTGAGTAGGGGGTTGAGACAGAGGAAAATCACTGTTGCAGGGTGTGAGATGGAGGAAAATCACCTGTGAGTGGGGGGGGTGAGACGGAGGAAAATCACTGAGTGGGGGGTGAGATGGAGGGAAAATCACTGAGTGAGTGGGGGGGTGAGACGGAGGAAAATCACTGTGAGTGAGTGGGGGGGATGAGATGGAGGAAAATCACTGAGTGAGTGGGAGGATGAGACGGAGGAAAATCACTGAGTGGGGGGGTGAGACGGAGGAAAATCACTGTGTGAGTGCGGGGGAGAGATGGAGGAAAATCACAGTGAGTGGGTGTGACGGAGGAAAATCACTGTGTGTGGGTGGTGCGAGACAGAGGAAAATCACTGAGTGGGGGGGGTGAAACGGTGGAAAATTACTGTGAGGTGAGTGGGGGTGAGACGGAGGAAAATCACTGTGAGTGAGTGGGGGGGTGAGACGGAGGAAAATCACAGTGAGTGGGGAGGCGAGATGGAGGAAAATCACTGAGTGAGTGCGGGTGGTGAGATGGAGGAAAATCACTGATGGGGGGTGAGATGGAGGAAAATCACTGATGGGGGGTGAGATGGAGGAAAATCACTGGTGGGGGGTGAGACAGAGGAAAATCACTGAGTGGGGGTGAGACGCAGGGAAAATCACTGCGAGTGAGGGGGTGAGATGGAGGATAATCACTGTGTGAGTGAGGGAGGTGAGACGGAGGAAAATCACTGACTGAGTGCGGGGGGGTGAGACGGAGTAAAATCACTGAGTGAGTGGGGGGGTGAGACGGAGGAAAATCACTGAGTGGGGGGGTGAGATGGAGGAAAATCACTGTGAGTGAGTGCGAGTGGTGAGATGGAGGAAAATCACTGTGTGAATGCTGGGGTGAGACAGAAGAAAATCACTGAGTGAGTGGGGGGGTGAGATGGAGAAAATCAGCTGTGTGAGTGAGTGGGGGTGGTGAGATGGAGGAAAATCACTGAGTGAGTGCAGGAGGAGTGAGGCGGATGAAATCACTGTGTGTGAGTGGGGGGGGTTAGACAGAGGAAAATCACTGAGTGCAGGGTGAGATGGAGGAAAATTCACTGTGAGTGAGTGCGGGTGGTGAGATGGAGGAAAATCACTGAGTGCGGGGGTGAGACAGAGGAAAATCTCTGAGTTGGGGTGAGACTCAGGAAAATCACTGTGTGAGGGGGGTGAGATGGAGGATAATCACTGTGTGAGTGGGGGGTGGTGAGACAGAGAAAATTACTGAGTGAGTGGGGGGGGTGAGATGGAGGAAATCACTGTGAGTGAGTGCAAGGGGGGAGGAAATCACTGTGTGAATGCGGGGGGGGGGGTGAGATGGAGGAAAATCACTGACTTAGTGGGGGGATGAGATGGAGGAAATTCACTGTAAATGAGTGCGGGGTGGTGAGATGGAGGAAAATCACTGTGTGAGTGCAGGGATGAGACGGAGGAAAATCACTGTGTGAGTGAGTGGATGAGACGGAAGAAAATTGAGTGAGTTGGAGGGTGACATGGAGGAAAATCACTGTGAGTGAGTGCGGGTGGTGAGATGGAGGAAAATGACTGTGTGAGTGGGGGGTTAGACAGAGGAAAATCACTGTGAGTGGGGGGGAGTGAGACTGAGGAAAATCACCGTGTGAGTGGAGGGGTGAGACGGAGGAAAATCACTGTGTATGAGTGAGGGGGTGAGACGGAGGAAAATCACTGTGTGAGAGTTGGGGTGGTGAGATGGAGGAAAATCACTGTGAGTAGGGGGTTGAGACAGAGGAAAATCACTGTTGGGGGGGTGAGATGGAGGAAAATCACTGTGAGTGGGGGGGTGAGACGGAGGAAAATCACTGAGTGGGGGGTGAGATGGAGGAAAATCACTGAGTGAGTGGGGGGGTGAGACGGAGGAAAATCACTGTGAGTGAGTGGGGGGGATGAGATGGAGGAAAATCACTGAGTGAGTGGGAGGATGAGACGGAGGAAAATCACTGAGTGGGGGGTGAGACGGAGGAAAATCACTGTGTGAGTGCGGGGGAGAGATGGAGGAAAATCACAGTGAGTGGGTGTGACGGAGGAAAATCACTGTGTGTGGGTGGTGCGAGACAGAGGAAAATCACTGAGTGGGGGGGGTGAAACGGTGGAAAATTACTGTGAGTGGGGGTGAGACGGAGGGAAAATCACTGTGAGTGAGTGGGGGGGTGAGACGGAGGAAAATCACAGTGAGTGGGGAGGCGAGATGGAGGAAAATCACTGAGTGAGTGCGGGTGGTGAGATGGAGGAAAATCACTGATGGGGGGTGAGATGGAGGAAAATCACTGATGGGGGGTGAGATGGAGGAAAATCACTGGTGGGGGGTGAGACAGAGGAAAATCACTGAGTGGGGGTGAGACGCAGGAAAATCACTGCGAGTGAGGGGGTGAGATGGAGGATAATCACTGTGTGAGTGAGGGAGGTGAGACGGAGGAAAATCACTGACTGAGTGCGGGGGGGTGAGACGGAGTAAAATCACTGAGTGAGTGGGGGGGTGAGACGGAGGAAAATCACTGAGTGGGGGGGTGAGATGGAGGAAAATCACTGTGAGTGAGTGCGAGTGGTGAGATGGAGGAAAATCACTGTGTGAATGCTGGGGTGAGACAGAAGAAAATCACTGAGTGAGTGGGGGGGTGAGATGGAGGAAAATCACTGTGTGAGTGAGTGGGGGTGGTGAGATGGAGGAAAATCACTGAGTGAGTGCAGGAGGAGTGAGGCGGATGAAATCACTGTGTGTGAGTGGGGGGGGTTAGACAGAGGAAAATCACTGAGTGCAGGGGTGAGATGGAGGAAATACACTGTGAGTGAGTGCGGGTGGTGAGATGGAGGAAAATCACTGAGTGCGGGGGTGAGACAGAGGAAAATCTCTGAGTTGGGGTGAGACTCAGGAAAATCACTGTGTGAGGGGGTGAGATGGAGGATAATCACTGTGTGAGTGGGGGGTGGTGAGACGCAGGAAAATCACTGAGTGAGTGGGGGGGGTGAGATGGAGGAAATCACTGTGAGTGAGTGCAAGGGGGGAGGAAATCACTGTGTGAATGCGGGGGGGGGGGGGTGAGATGGAGGAAAATCACTGACTTAGTGGGGGGATGAGATGGAGGAAATTCACTGTAAATGAGTGCGGGTGGTGAGATGGAGGAAAATCACTGTGTGAGTGCAGGGATGAGACGGAGGAAAATCACTGTGTGAGTGAGTGGATGAGACGGAAGAAAATTGAGTGAGTTGGAGGGTGACATGGAGGAAAATCACTGTGAGTGAGTGCGGGTGGTGAGATGGAGGAAAATGACTGTGTGAGTGGGGGGTTAGACAGAGGAAAATCACTGTGAGTGGGGGGAGTGAGACTGAGGAAAATCACCGTGTGAGTGGAGGGGTGAGACGGAGGAAAATCACTGTGTATGAGTGAGGGGGTGAGACGGAGGAAAATCACTGTGTGAGAGTTGGGGTGGTGAGATGGAGGAAAATCACTGTGAGTGAGTGCGGGTGGTGAGATGGAGGAAAATGACTGTGTGAGTGGGGGGTTAGACAGAGGAAAATCACTGTGAGTGGGGGGAGTGAGACTGAGGAAAATCACCGTGTGAGTGGATGGGTGAGACGGAGGAAAATCACTGAGTGAGTGAGTGGGGGGGTGAGACGGAGGAAAATCACTGTGTATGAGTGAGGGGGTGAGACGGAGGAAAATCACTGTGTGAGAGTTGGGGTGGTGAGATGGAGGAAAATCACTGAGTAGGGGGTTGAGGCAGAGGAAAATCACTGTTGGAGGGGTGAGATGGAGGAAAATCACTGTGAGTGGGGGGGGGTGAGACAGAGGAAAATCACTGAGTGGGGAGTGAGATGGAGGAAAATCACTGAGTGAGTGGGGGGGTGAGACGGAGGAAAATCACTGAGTGAGTGGGGGGGATGAGATGGAGGAAAATCACTGTGAGTGAGTGGGAGGATGAGACGGAGGGAAATCACTGTGAGTGAGTGAGGGGGTGAGACGTAGGAAAATCACTGAGTGGGGGGTTAGACAGAGGAAAATCACTGTGAGTGGGGGGAGTGAGACTGAGGAAAATCACCGTGTGAGTGGATGGGTGAGACGGAGGAAAATCACTGAGTGAGTGAGTGGAGGGGTGAGATGGAGGAAAATCACTGTGTGAGTGCGGGGGTGAGACGGAGGAAAATCACTGAGTGAGTGGGTGAGACGGAGGAAAATCACTGTGATGGGGGGTGAGACAGAGGAAAATCACTGAGCGGGGGGTGAGACGCAGGAAAATCACTGACTGAGTGCGGGGGGGTTGAGATGGAAGAAAATCAGTGTGAGTGGGGGTGTGAAACGGAGGAAAATCACTGAGTGCGGGGGGGTGAGACGGAGGAAAATCACTGAGTGAGTGGGGGGGGTGAGATGACGGAAAATCACTGAGTGAGTGGGCGTGGTGAGATGGAGGAAAATCACTGTGAGTGAGTGCGGGTGGTGAGATGGAGGAAAATCACTGTGAGTGAGTGGGGGTGGTGAGATGGAGGAAAATCACTGAGTGAGTGCGGGTGGTGAGATGGAGGAAAATCACTGTGAGTGAGTGCAGGGGGGTGAGACGGAGGATAATCACTGAGTGAGTGGGGGGGTGAGATGGACGAAAATCACTGAGTGAGTACGGGTGGTGAGATGGAGGAAAATCACTGTGTGAGTGCGGGGGTGAGACGGAGGAAAATCACTGAGTGGGGGTGAGACGCAGGAAAATCACTGTGATGGGGGGTGAGACAGAGGAAAATCACTGAGTGGGGGGTGAGATGCAGGAAAATCACTGACTGAGTGCGGGGGGGTGAGATGGAGGAAAATCAGTGTGAGTGGGGGTGTGAAACGGAGGAAAATCACTGAGTGCGTGGGGGGTGAGACGGAGGAAAATCACTGAGTGAGTGGGGGGGTGAGATGGAGGAAAATCACTGAGTGAGTGGGGGTGGTGAGATGGAGGAAAATCACTGTGAGTGAGTGCAGGTGGGGTGAGACGGAGGAAAATCACTGTGAGTGAGTGCAGGGGGGTGAGACGGAGGATAATCACTGAGTGAGTGCGGGGGTGAGATGGAAGAAAATCACTGTGAGTGAGTGCGGGTGGTGAGATGGAGGAAAATCACTGAGTGCGGGGGTGAGACAGAGGAAAATCACTGAGTGGGGGTGAGACTCAGGAAAATCACTGTGTGAGGGGGTGAGATGGAGGATAATCACTGTGTGAGTGGGGGGGGTGAGACGGACGAAAATCACTGACTGAGTGCGGGAGGGTGAGACGGAGGAAAGTCACTGAGTGAGTGGGGGCGGTGAGATGGAGGAAAATCACTGTGAGTGAGTGCAAGGGGGGAGGAAATCACTGTGTGTGAGTGCGGGGGGGGTGAGATGGAGGAAAATCACTGACTTAGTGGGGGGATGAGATGGAGGAAATTCACTGTAAATGAGTGCGGGTGGTGAGATGGAGGAAAATCACTGTGTGAGTGCAGGGATGAGACGGAGGAAAATCACTGTGTGAGTGAGTGGATGAGATGGAGGAAAATCACTGAGTGAGTTGGGGGGTGACATGGAGGAAAATCAGTGTGAGTGAGTGGGGGTGGTGAGATGGAGGAAAATCACTGTGAGTGAGTGCGGGTGGTGAGATGGAGGAAAATGACTGTGTGAGTGGGGGGTTAGACAGAGGAAAATCACTGTGAGTGGGGGGAGTGAGACTGAGGAAAATCACTGTGTATGAGTGAGGGGGTGAGACGGAGGAAAATCACTGTGTGAGAGTTGGGGTGGTGAGATGGAGGAAAATCACTGAGTAGGGGGTTGAGACAGAGGAAAATCACTGTTGGAGGGGTGAGATGGAGGAAAATCACTGTGAGTGGGGGGGTGAGACGGAGGAAAATCACTGAGTGGGGGGTGAGATGGAGGAAAATCACTGAGTGAGTGGGGGGGTGAGACGGAGGAAAATCACTGTGAGTGAGTGGGGGGGATGAGATGGAGGAAAATCACTGAGTGGGGGGTGAGACGGAGGAAAATCACTGTGTGAGTGCGGGGGAGAGATGGAGGAAAATCACAGTGAGTGGGTGTGACGGAGGAAAATCACTGTGTGTGGGTGGTGCGAGACAGAGTGAAACGGTGGAAAATTACTGTGAGTGGGGGTGAGACGGAGGAAAATCACTGTGAGTGAGTGGGGGGGTGAGACGGAGGAAAATCACAGTGAGTGGGGAGGCGAGATGGAGGAAAATCACTGAGTGAGTGCGGGTGGTGAGATGGAGGAAAATCACTGATGGGGGGTGAGATGGAGGAAAATCACTGATGGGGGGTGAGATGGAGGAAAATCACTGGTGGGGGGTGAGACAGAGGAAAATCACTGAGTGGGGGTGAGACGCAGGAAAATCACTGCGAGTGAGGGGGTGAGATGGAGGATAATCACTGTGTGAGTGAGGGAGGTGAGACGGAGGAAAATCACTGACTGAGTGCGGGGGGGTGAGACGGAGTAAAATCACTGAGTGAGTGGGGGGGTGAGACGGAGGAAAATCACTGTGTGAGAGTTGGGGTGGTGAGATGGAGGAAAATCACTGTGAGTGAGTGCGGGTGGTGAGATGGAGGAAAATGACTGTGTGAGTGGGGGGTTAGACAGAGGAAAATCACTGTGAGTGGGGGGAGTGAGACGGAGGAAAATCACTGAGTGAGTGAGTGGGGGGGTGAGACGGAGGAAAATCACTGTGTATGAGTGAGGGGGTGAGACGGAGGAAAATCACTGTGTGAGAGTTGGGGTGGTGAGATGGAGGAAAATCACTGAGTAGGGGGTTGAGGCAGAGGAAAATCACTGTTGGAGGGGTGAGATGGAGGAAAATCACTGTGAGTGGGGGGGGGGTGAGACAGAGGAAAATCACTGAGTGGGGGGTGAGATGGAGGAAAATCACTGAGTGAGTGGGGGGGTGAGACGGAGGAAAATCACTGAGTGAGTGGGGGGGATGAGATGGAGGAAAATCACTGTGAGTGAGTGGGAGGATGAGACGGAGGGAAATCACTGTGAGTGAGGGGGTGAGACGTAGGAAAATCACTGAGTGGGGGGTGAGACGGAGGAAAATCACTGTGTGAGTGCGGGGGAGAGATGGAGGAAAATCACAGTGAGTGGGTGAGACGGAGGAAAATCACTGTGTGTGGGTGGTGTGAGACAGAGGAGAATCACTGAGTGGGGGGGGTGAGACGGAGGAAAATCACTGTGTGAGTGGGTGGGGTGAGACGGTGGAAAATTACTGAGTGGGGGTGAGACGGAGGAAAATCACTGAGTGAGTGGGGGGGTGAGACGGAGGAAAATCACAGTGAGTGGGGAGGCGAGATGGAGGAAAATCACTGCGTGAGTGCGAGTGGTGAGACGGAGGAAAATCACTGATGGGGTGTGAGATGGAGGAAAATCACTGATGGGGGGGTGAGATGGAGGAAAATCACTGGTGGGTGGTGAGACAGAGGAAAATCACTGAGTGGGGGTGAGACGCAGGAAAATCACTGCGAGTGAGGGGGTGAGATGGAGGATAATCACTGTGTGAGTGAGGGAGGTGAGACGGAGGAAAATCACTGACTGAGTGCGGGGGTGTGAGACGGAGGAAAATCAGTGAGTGAGTGGGGGGGTGAAACGGAGGAAAATCACTGAGTGAGTGGGGGGGTGAGATGGAGGAAAATCACTGTGAGTGAGTGCGGGTGGTGAGATGGAGGAAAATCACTGTGTGAGTGCGGGGGTGAGACAGAAGAAAATCACTGAGTGAGTGGGGGGGTGAGATGGAGGAAAATCACTGTGAGTGATTGGGGGTGGTGAGACGCAGGAAAATCACTGCGTGCGGGGGGTGTGAGATGGAGGAATATCAGTGTGAGTAGGGGTGTGAGATGGAGGAAAATCACTGTGAGTGAGTGGGGGTGGTGAGATGGAGGAAAATCACTGTGATGGGGGTGAGACAGAGGAAAATCACTGAGTGCGGGGTGAGACGCAGGAAAATCACTGACTGAGTGCGGGGGGGTGAGATGGAGGAAAATCAGTGTGAGTGGGGGTGTGAAACGGAGGAAAATCACTGAGTGCGTGGGGGGTGAGACGGAGGAAAATCACTGAGTGAGTGGGGGGGGTGAGATGACGGAAAATCACTGAGTGAGTGGGGTTGGTGAGATGGAGGAAAATCACTGTGAATGAGTGCAGAGGGGGTGAGATGGAGGAAATCACTGTGTGAGGGGGTGAGATGGAGGATAATCACTGTGTGAGTGCGGGGGTGAGACGGAGGAAAATCACTGAGTGAGGGGGTGAGATGGAGGAAAATCACTGTGATGGGGAGTGAGAAAGAGGAAAATCACTGAGTGGGGGGTGAGACGCAGGAAAATCACTGACTGAGTGCGGGGGGTTGAGATGGAGGAAAATCACTGAGTGAGGGGGTGAGATGGAGGAAAATCACTGAGTGGGGGGTGAGACACAGGAAAATCACTGACTGAGTGCGGGGGGTTGAGATGGAGGAAAATCACTGAGTGAGTGGGGGGGGTGAGATGACGGAAAATCACTGAGTGAGTGGGGGTGGTGAGATGGAGGAAAATCACTGAGTGAGTGCGGGTGGTGAGACGGAGGAAATCACTGTGTGTGACTGCAGGGGGGTGAGACGGAGGATAATCACTGAGTGAGTGGGGGGGTGAGATGGAGGAAAATCACTGTGTGAGTGCGGGGGTGAGACGGAGGAAAATCACTGAGTGGGGGTGAGACGCAGGAAAATCACTGTGATGGGGGGTGAGACAGAGGAAAATCACTGAGTGGGGGGTGAGACGCAGGAAAATCACTGACTGAGTGCGGGGGGGTGAGATGGAGGAAAATCAGTGTGAGTGGGGGTGTGAAACGGAGGAAAATCACTGAGTGCGTGGGGGGTGAGACGGAGGAAAATCACTGAGTGAGTGGGGGGGGTGAGATGACGGAAAATCACTGTGAGTGAGTGCAGTGGGGGTGAGATGGAAGAAAATCACTGTGAGTGAGTGCGGGTGGTGAGATGGAGGAAAATCACTGAGTGCGAGGGTGAGACAGAGGAAAATCACTGAGTGGGGGTGAGACGCAGGAAAATCACTGTGTGAGGGGGTGAGATGGAGGATAATCACTGTGTGAGTGGGGGGGGGTGAGACGGAGGAAAATCACTGACTGAGTGCGGGAGGGTGAGACGGAGGAAAGTCACTGAGTGAGTGGGGGGGTGAGATGGAAGAAAATCACTGTGAGTGAGTGGGGGTGGTGAGATGGAGGAAAATCACTGTGAGTGAGTGCGGGTGGTGAGATGGAGGAAAATCACTGTGTGAGTGGGGGGGTGAAACGGAGGAAAATCACTGTGTATGAGTGAGGGGGTGAGATGGAGGAAATTCACTGTGTGAGAGTTGGGGTGGTGAGATGGAGGAAAATCACTGAGTGGGGGGGTGAGACGGAGGAAAATCAATGAGTGGGGGGTGAGACGGAGGAAAATCACTGAGTGGGGGGTGAGATGGAGGAAAATCACTGTGAGTGAGTGGGGGGGATGAGATGGAGGAAAATCACTGAGTGAGTGGGAGGATGAGACGGAGGAAAATCACTGTGAGTGAGTGAGGGGGTGAGACGTAGGAAAATCACAGAGTGGGGGGTGAGACGGAGGAAAATCACTGAGTGCGGGGGAGAGATGGAGGAAAATCACAGTGAGTGGGTGAGACGGAGGAAAATCACTGTGTGTGGGGGGTGTGAGACAGGAAAATCACTGTGAGTGGGGGGGTGAGATGGAGGAAAATCACTGTGTGAGTGGGTGGGGTGAGACGGAGGAAAATCACTGATGAGGGGTGAGATGGAGGAAAATCACTGAGTGGGGGGTGAGACAGAGGAATATCACTGAGTGGGGGGTGAGACGCAGGAAAATCACTGACTGAGTGCGGGGGTTGAGATGGAGGAAAATCACTGAGTGAGGGGGTGAGATGGAGGAAAATCACTGTGATGGGGGGTGAGAAAGAGGAAAATCACTGAGTGGGGGGTGAGACGCAGGAAAATCACTGACTGAGTGCGGGGGGTTGAGATGGAGGAAAATCACTGAGTGAGTGGGGGGGTGAGACGGCGGAAAATCACTGTGTGAGTGCGGGGGTGAGACGGAGGAAAATCACTGAGTGAGTGAGTGGGGGTGGTGAGATGGAGGAAAATCACTGTGTGAGTGCGGGGGTGAGACGGAGGAAAATCACTGTGAGTGAGTGGGGGGGATGAGATGGAGGAAAATCACTGTGAGTGAGTGGGAGGATGAGACGGAGGAAAATCACTGTGAGTGAGTAAGGGGGTGAGACGTAGGAAAATCACAGAGTGGGGGGTGAGACGGAGGAAAATCACTGTGAGTGCGGGGGAGAGATGGAGGAAAATCACAGTGAGTGGGTGAGACGGAGGAAAATCACTGTGTGTGGGGGGTGTGAGACAGGAAAATCACTGTGAGTGGGGGGGTGAGATGGAGGAAAATCACTGTGTGAGTGGGTGGGGTGTGACGGAGGAAAATCACTGATGGGGGGTGAGATGGAGGAAAATCACTGAGTGGGGGGTGAGACAGAGGAATATCACTGAGTGGGGGTGAGACGCAGGAAAATCACTGCGAGTGAGGGGGTGAGATGGAGGATAATCACTGTGTGAGTGAGGGGGGTGAGACGGAGGAATATCACTGAGTGGGGGGTGAGACGCAGGAAAATCACTGACTGAGTGCGGGGGGTTGAGATGGAGGAAAATCACTGAGTGAGGGGGTGAGATGGAGGAAAATCACTGTGATGGGGGGTGAGAAAGAGGAAAATCACTGAGGGGGGGGATGAGACGCAGGAAAATCACTGACTGAGTGCGGGGGGTTGAGATGGAGGAAAATCACTGAGTGAGTGGGGGGGTGAGACGGAGGAAAATCACTGTGTGAGTGCGGGGGTGAGACGGAGGAAAATCACTGAGTGAGTGAGTGGGGGTGGTGAGATGGAGGAAAATCACTGTGTGAGTGCGGGGGTGAGACGGAGGAAAATCACTGAGTGAGTGGGTGAGACGGAGGAAAATCACTGTGATGGGGGTGAGACAGAGGAAAATCACTGAGTGCGGGGTGAGACGCAGGAAAATCACTGACTGAGTGCGGGGGGGTGAGATGGAGGAAAATCAGTGTGAGTGGGGGTGTGAAACGGAGGAAAATCACTGAGTGCGTGGGGGGTGAGACGGAGGAAAATCACTGAGTGAGTGGGGGGGGTGAGATGACGGAAAATCACTGAGTGAGTGGGGGTGGTGAGATGGAGGAAAATCACTGTGAATGAGTGCAGAGGGGGTGAGATGGAGGAAATCACTGTGTGAGGGGGTGAGATGGAGGATAATCACTGTGTGAGTGCGGGGGTGAGACGGAGGAAAATCACTGAGTGAGGGGGTGAGATGGAGGAAAATCACTGTGATGGGGAGTGAGAAAGAGGAAAATCACTGAGTGGGGGGGTGAGACGCAGGAAAATCACTGACTGAGTGCGGGGGGTTGAGATGGAGGAAAATCACTGAGTGAGGGGGTGAGATGGAGGAAAATCACTGTGATGGGGGGTGAGAAAGAGGAAAATCACTGAGTGGGGGGGTGAGACGCAGGAAAATCACTGACTGAGTGCGGGGGGTTGAGATGGAGGAAAATCACTGAGTGAGTGGGGGGGGTGAGATGACGGAAAATCACTGAGTGAGTGGGGGTGGTGAGATGGAGGAAAATCACTGAGTGAGTGCGGGTGGTGAGACGGAGGAAATCACTGTGTGTGACTGCAGGGGGGTGAGACGGAGGATAATCACTGAGTGAGTGGGGGGGTGAGATGGAGGAAAATCACTGTGTGAGTGCGGGGGTGAGACGGAGGAAAATCACTGAGTGGGGGTGAGACGCAGGAAAATCACTGTGATGGGGGGTGAGACAGAGGAAAATCACTGAGTGGGGGGTGAGACGCAGGAAAATCACTGACTGAGTGCGGGGGGGGTGAGATGGAGGAAAATCAGTGTGAGTGGGGGTGTGAAACGGAGGAAAATCACTGAGTGCGTGGGGGGTGAGACGGAGGAAAATCACTGAGTGAGTGGGGGGGGTGAGATGACGGAAAATCACTGTGAGTGAGTGGGGGGGATGAGATGGAGGAAAATCACTGTGAGTGAGTGGGAGGATGAGACGGAGGAAAATCACTGTGAGTGAGTGAGGGGGTGAGACGTAGGAAAATCACAGAGTGGGGGGTGAGACGGAGGAAAATCACTGTGAGTGCGGGGGAGAGATGGAGGAAAATCACAGTGAGTGGGTGAGATGGAGGAAAATCACTGTGTGTGGGGGGTGTGAGACAGGAAAATCACTGTGAGTGGGGGGGTGAGATGGAGGAAAATCACTGTGTGTGGGGGGTGTGAGACAGGAAAATCACTGTGAGTGGGGGGGTGAGATGGAGGAAAATCACTGTGTGAGTGGGTGGGGTGAGACGGAGGAAAATCACTGATGGGGGGTGAGATGGAGGAAAATCACTGAGTGGGGGGTGAGACAGAGGAATATCACTGAGTGGGGGTGAGATGCAGGAAAATCACTGCGAGTGAGGGGGTGAGATGGAGGATAATCACTGTGTGAGTGAGGGGGGTGAGACGGAGGAAAATCACTGACTGAGTGCAGGGGGGGTGAGACGGAGGAAAATCACTGAGTGAGTGGGGGGGTGAGATGGAGGAAAATCACTGTGAGTGAGTGCAAGGGGGGAGGAAATTACTGTGTGTGAGTGTGGGGGGGTGAGACGGTGGAAAATCACTGAGTGAGTGGGGTGGTGAGATGGAGGAAAATCACTGTGAGTGAGTGCGGGTGGTGAGATGGAGGAAAATCACTGTGTGAGTGCGGGGGTGAGACAGAAGAAAATCACTGAGTGAGTGGGGGGGGTGAGATGGAGGAAAATCACTGTGAGTGAGTGGGGGTGGTGAGACGCAGGAAAATCACTGTGTGTGGGTGGTGTGAGACAGAGGAAAATTACTGTGAGTGGGGGTGAGACGGAGGAAAATCACTGTGAGTGAGTGGGGGGGTGAGACGGAGGAAAATCACAGTGAGTGGGGAGGCGAGATGGAGGAAAATCACTGAGTGAGTGCGGGTGGTGAGACGGAGGAAAATCACTGATGGGGGGTGAGATGGAGGAAAATCACTGATGGGGGTGAGATGGAGGAAAATCACTGGTGGGGGGTGAGACAGAGGAAAATCACTGAGTGGGGGTGAGACGGAGGAAAATCACTGCGAGTGAGGGGGTGAGATGGAGGATAATCACTGTGTGAGTGAGGGGGGTGAAACGGAGGAAAATCACTGTGTATGAGTGAGGGGGTGAGATGGAGGAAATTCACTGTGTGAGAGTTGGGGTGGTGAGATGGAGGAAAATCACTGAGTGAGTGGGGGGGGTGAGACGGAGGAAAATCAATGAGTGGGGGGTGAGACGGAGGAAAATCACTGAGTGGGGGTGAGATGGAGGAAAATCACTGTGAGTGAGTGGGGGGGATGAGATGGAGGAAAATCACTGTGAGTGAGTGGGAGGATGAGACGGAGGAAAATCACTGTGAGTGAGTGAGGGGGTGAGACGTAGGAAAATCACAGAGTGGGGGGTGAGACGGAGGAAAATCACTGAGTGCGGGGGAGAGATGGAGGAAAATCACAGTGAGTGGGTGAGACGGAGGAAAATCACTGTGTGTGGGGGGTGTGAGACAGGAAAATCACTGTGAGTGGGGGGCTGAGATGGAGGAAAATCACTGTGTGAGTGGGTGGGGTGAGACGGAGGAAAATCACTGATGGGGGGTGAGATGGAGGAAAATCACTGAGTGGGGGGTGAGACAGAGGAATATCACTGAGTGGGGGGTGAGACGCAGGAAAATCACTGACTGAGTGCGGGGGGTTGAGATGGAGGAAAATCACTGAGTGAGGGGGTGAGATGGAGGAAAATCACTGTGATGGGGGGTGAGAAAGAGGAAAATCACTGAGTGGGGGGTGAGACGCAGGAAAATCACTGACTGAGTGCGGGGGGTTGAGATGGAGGAAAATCACTGAGTGAGTGGGGGGGTGAGACGGAGGAAAATCACTGTGTGAGTGCGGGGGTGAGACGGAGGAAAATCACTGAGTGAGTGAGTGGGGGTGGTGAGATGGAGGAAAATCACTGTGTGAGTGCGTGGGTGAGACGGAGGAAAATCACTGTGAGTGAGTGGGGGGGATGAGATGGAGGAAAATCACTGTGAGTGAGTGGGAGGATGAGACGGAGGAAAATCACTGTGAGTGAGTGAGGGGGTGAGACGTAGGAAAATCACAGAGTGGGGGGTGAGACGGAGGAAAATCACTGTGAGTGCGGGGGAGAGATGGAGGAAAATCACAGTGAGTGGTGAGACGGAGGAAAATCACTGTGTGTGGGGGGTGTGAGACAGGAAAATCACTGTGAGTGGGGGGGTGAGATGGAGGAAAATCACTGTGTGAGTGGGTGGGGTGAGACGGAGGAAAATCACTGATGGGGGGTGAGATGGAGGAAAATCACTGAGTGGGGGGTGAGACAGAGGAATATCACTGAGTGGGGTGAGACGCAGGAAAATCACTGCGAGTGAGGGGGTGAGATGGAGGATAATCACTGTGTGAGTGAGCGGGGTGAGACGGAGGAATATCACTGAGTGGGGGGTGAGACGCAGGAAAATCACTGACTGGAGTGCGGGGGGTTGAGATGGAGGAAAATCACTGAGTGAGGGGGTGAGATGGAGGAAAATCACTGTGATGGGGGGTGAGAAAGAGGAAAATCACTGAGTGGGGGGTGAGACGCAGGAAAATCACTGACTGAGTGCGGGGGGTTGAGATGGAGGAAAATCACTGAGTGAGTGGGGGGGTGAGACGGAGGAAAATCACTGTGTGAGTGCGGGGGTGAGACGGAGGAAAATCACTGAGTGAGTGAGTGGGGGTGGTGAGATGGAGGAAAATCACTGTGTGAGTGCGGGGGTGAGACGGAGGAAAATCACTGAGTGAGTGGGTGAGACGGAGGAAAATCACTGTGATGGGGGTGAGACAGAGGAAAATCACTGAGTGCGGGGTGAGACGCAGGAAAATCACTGACTGAGTGCGGGGGGGTGAGATGGAGGAAAATCAGTGTGAGTGGGGGTGTGAAACGGAGGAAAATCACTGAGTGCGTGGGGGGTGAGACGGAGGAAAATCACTGAGTGAGTGGGGGGGGTGAGATGACGGAAAATCACTGAGTGAGTGGGGGTGGTGAGATGGAGGAAAATCACTGTGAATGAGTGCAGAGGGGGTGAGATGGAGGAAATCACTGTGTGAGGGAGTGAGATGGAGGATAATCACTGTGTGAGTGCGGGGGTGAGACGGAGGAAAATCACTGAGTGAGGGGGTGAGATGGAGGAAAATCACTGTGATGGGGAGTGAGAAAGAGGAAAATCACTGAGTGGGGGGTGAGACGCAGGAAAATCACTGACTGAGTGCGGGGGGTTGAGATGGAGGAAAATCACTGAGTGAGGGGGTGAGATGGAGGAAAATCACTGTGATGGGGGGGTGAGAAAGAGGAAAATCACTGAGTGGGGGGTGAGACGCAGGAAAATCACTGACTGAGTGCGGGGGGTTGAGATGGAGGAAAATCACTGAGTGAGTGGGGGGGTGAGATGACGGAAAATCACTGAGTGAGTGGGGGGGTGAGACGGAGAAAAATCACTGAGTGAGTGGGGAGGCGAGATGGAAGAAAATCACTGAGTGAGTGGGGAGGCGAGATGGAGGAAAATCACTGTGAGTGTGGATGAGATGGAGGAAAATCACTGTGTGTGAGTGGGAGCGGTGAGACGGAGGAAAATCACTGTGTGAGTGCGGGGCTGAGACAGAAGAAAATCACTGAGTGAGTGGGGGGGTGAGATGGAGGAAAATCACTGTGAGTGAGTGGGGGTGGTGAGACGCAGGAAAATCACTGAGTGCGGGGGGGGTGAGATGGAGGAAAATCAGTGTGAGTAGGGGTGTGAGATGGAGGAAAATCACTGTGAGTGAGTGGGGGTGGTGAGATGGAGGAAAATCACTGAGTGAGTGCAGGGGGAGTGAGACAGAGGAAATCACTGTGTGTGAGTGGGGGGGGTTAGACAGAGGAAAATCACAGAGTGCGGGGGTGAGATGGAGGAAATTCACTGAGAGTGAGTGTGGGTGGTGAGATGGAGGAAAATCACTGTGTGAGTGCGGGTGTGAGACGGAGGATAATCACTGAGTGAGTGGGTGAGACGGAGGAAAATCACTGTGATGGGGGTGAGACAGAGGAAAATCACTGAGTGGGGGGTGAGACGCAGGAAAATCACTGACTGAGTGCGGGGGGGTGAGATGGAGGAAAATCAGTGTGAGTGGGGGTGTGAAACGGAGGAAAATCACTGAGTGCGTGGGGGGTGAGACGGAGGAAAATCACTTTGAGTGAGTGCAGAGGGGGTGAGACGAGGAAATCACTGTGTGTGAGTGCAGGGGGGTGAGACGGAGGATAATCACTGAGTGAGTGGGGGGGTGAGATGGAGGAAAATCACTGTGAGTGCGGGGGTGAGACGGAGGAAAATCACTGAGTGCGGGGGTGAGACAGAGGAAAATCACTGAGTGAGTGGGTGAGACGGAGGAAAATCACTGAGTGAGTGGGGGGGGTGAGACGGAGGAAAATCACTGAGTGGGGGGGGTGAGATGGAGGAAAATTACTGTGTGTGGGTGGAGAGCTTGAGACGGAGGAAAATCACTGTGTGTGAATGGGGGGGTGAGACGAAGGAAAATCACTGAGTGAGTGAGTGGGGGGGTGAGACGGAGGACAATCACTGTGAGTGAGTGGGGGGGATGAGACGGAGGAAAATCATTTAGTGAGTGGGGGGGATCAGACGGAGGAAAATCACTATGAGTGAGAGGGTGAGACGGAGGAAAATCGCTGAGTGCGGGGGTGAGACGGAGGAAAATCACCGAGTGAGTGGGGGGTGAGACGGAGGAAGATCACTGAGTGAGTGAGTGGGGGTGATGAGATGGAGGAAATTCACTGAGTGAGTGAGGGGGTGAGACGTAGGAAAATCACTGAGTGGGTGTGAGACGGAGGAAAATCACTGCGAGTGGGGGGGTGAGACGGAGGAAAATCACTGTGTGGGGGGGTGAGACAGGAAAATCACTGTGAGTGGGGGGGTGAGACGGAGGAAAATCGCTGTGTGAGTGAGGGGGGTGAGATGGAGGAAATTCACTGAGTGAGTGGGGGGGTGAGACGGAGGAAAATCACTGAGTGAGTGGGGAGGCGAGATGGAGGAAAATCACTGAGTGAGTGGGGAGGCGAGATGGAGGAAAATCACTGTGAGTGTGGATGAGATGGAGGAAAATCACTGTGTGTGAGTGGGAGGGGTGAGACGGAGGAAAATCACTGTGTGAGTGCGGGGGTGAGACAGAAGAAAATCACTGAGTGAGTGGGGGGGTGAGATGGAGGAAAATCACTGTGAGTGAGTGGGGGTGATGAGACGCAGGAAAATCACTGAGTGCGGGGGGGGTGAGATGGAGGAAAATCAGTGTGAGTAGGGGTGTGAGATGGAGGAAAATCACTGTGTGAGTGAGTGGGGGTGGTGAGATGGAGGAAAATCACTGAGTGAGTGCAGGGGGAGTGAGACAGAGGAAATCACTGTGTGAGTGGGGGGGTTAGACAGAGGAAAATCACAGAGTGCGGGGGTGAGATGGAGGAAATTCACTGTGAGTGAGTGTGGGTGGTGAGATGGAGGAAAATCACTGTGAGTGAGTGCAGAGGGGGTGAGACGGAGGAAATCACTGTGTGTGAGTGCAGGGGGGTGAGACGGAGGAAAATCACTGAGTGAGGGGATGAGATGGAGGATAATCACTGTGTGAGTGGGGGAGGTGAGACGGAGGAAAATCACTGACTGAGTGCGGAGGGGTGAGACGGAGGAAAATCACTGAGTGAGTGGGGGGGTGAGATGGAGGAAAATCACTGAGTGAGTGCAAGGGGGGAGGAAATCACTGTGTGTGAGTGCGGGGGGGGGTGAGACGGAGGAAAATCACTGAGTGAGTGGGGGGGGTGAGATGGAGGAAAATCACTGAGTGTGGGTGGTGAGATGGAGGAAAATCACTGTGAAGGTGGGTGAGACAGAGGAAAATCATTGAGTGGGGGGTGAGGCGCAGGAAAATCACTGAGTGGGGGGGTGAGACGGAGGAATATCACTGAGTGGGGGGTGAGACGCAGGAAAAACACTGAGTGGGGGTGAGACTGAGGAAAATCACTGAGTGGGGTGTGAGACGCAGGAAAATCACTGAGTGGGGGGTGAGATGGAGGAAAATCACTGTGATTGAGTGGGTGAGACGGAGGAAAATCACTGTGTGTGGGGGGGTGAGACAGAGGAAAATCACTAAGTGGGGGTGAGATGGAGAAAAATCACTGTGAGTGGGAGGGGTGAGAGGGAGGAAAATCACTGTGGAGTGAGTTGTTGGGTGAGACGGAGGAAAATCACTGTGAGTGAGGAGGTGGGACGGAGGAAAATCACTGTGATGGGGTGGTGAGATGGAGGAAAATCACTGAGTGGGGGGTTGAGACGGAGGAAAATCACTGTGTGAGTGAGTGGGTGAGACGGAGGAAAATCACTGAGTGAGTGGGGGGGTGACATGGAGGAAAATCACTGTGAGTGAGTGGGGGTGGTGAGATGGAGGAAAATCACTGTGAGTGAGTGCGGGTGGTGAGATGGAGGAAAATCACTGTGTGAGTGGGGGGTTAGACAGAGGAAAATCACTGTGAGTGGGGGGGGTGAGACGCAGGAAAATCACCGTGTGAGTGGGGGGGCGAGACGGAGGAAAATCACTGTGTATGAGTGAGGGGGTGAGACGGAGGAAAATCACTGTGTGAGAGTTGGGGTGGTGAGATGGAGGAAAATCACTGTGAGTAGGGGGTTGAGACAGAGGAAAATCACTGTTGGGGGGGTGAGATGGAAGAAAATCACTGAGTGGGGGGGGTGAGACGGAGGAAAATCACTGAGTGGGGGGTGAGACAGAGGAAAATCACTGAGTGAGTGGGGGGCTGAGACGGAGGAAAATCACTGAGTGCGTGGGGGGTGAGACGGAGGAAAATCACTGAGTGAGTGGGGGGGGTGAGATGACGGAAAATCACTGAGTGAGTGGGGGTGGTGAGATGGAGGAAAATCACTGTGAGTGAGTGCAGAGGGGGTGAGACGGAGGAAATCACTGTGTGTGAGTGCAGGGGGGTGAGACGGAGGAAAATCACTGAGTGAGTGGGGGGGTGAGATGGAGGAAAATCACTGAGTGTGGGTGGTGAGATGGAGGAAAATCACTGTGAGTGCGGGGGTGAGACAGAGGAAAATCACTGAGTGAGTGGGTGAGACGGAGGAAAATCACTGAGTGAGTGGGGGGGGTGAGACGGAGGAAAATCACTGTGAGTGGGGGGGTGAGATGGAGGAAAATTACTGTGTGTGGGTGGAGAGGGTGAGACGGAGGAAAATCACTGTGTGTGAATGTGGGGGTGAGACAGAGGAAAATCACTGAGTGAGTGAGTAGGGGGGTGAGACGGAGGACAATCACTGTGAGTGAGTGGGGGGGATGAGACGGAGGAAAATCACTAGTGAGTGGGGGGGATGAGACGGAGGAAAATCACTGTGTATGAGTGAGGGGATGAGATGGAGGATAATCACTTTGTGAGTGGGGAGGTGAGACGGAGGAAAATCACTGACTGAGTGTGGAGGGGTGAGACGGAGGAAAATCACTGTGTGAGTGAGTGGGTGAGACGGAGGAAAATCACTGAGTGAGTGGGGGGGTGACGTGGAGGAAAATCACTGTGAGTGAGTGGGGGTGGTGAGATGGAGGAAAATCACTGTGTGAGTGGGGGGTTAGACAGAGGAAAATCACTGTGAGTGGGGGGGGTGAGACGCAGGAAAATCACCGTGTGAGTGGGGGGGTGAGACGGAGGAAAATCACTGTGTATGAGTGAGGGGGTGAGACGGAGGAAAATCACTGTGTGAGAGTTGGGGTGGTGAGATGGAGGAAAATCACTGTGAGTAGGGGGTTGAGACAGAGGAAAATCACTGTTGGGGGGGTGAGATGGAAGAAAATCATTGAGTGGGGGGGTGAGACGGAGGAAAATCACTGAGTGGGGGGTGAGACAGAGGAAAATCACTGAGTGAGTGGGGGGGGTGAGATGACGGAAAATCACTGAGTGAGTGGGGGTGGTGAGATGGAGGAAAATCACTGTGAGTGAGTGCAGAGGGGGTGAGACGGAGGAAATCACTGTGTGTGAGTGCAGGGGGGTGAGACGGAGGAAAATCACTGAGTGAGTGGGGGGGTGAGATGGAGGAAAATCACTGAGTGTGGGTGGTGAGATGGAGGAAAATCACTGTGAGTGCGGGGGTGAGACAGAGGAAAATCACTGAGTGAGTGGGTGAGACGGAGGAAAATCACTGAGTGAGTGGGGGGGGTGAGACGGAGGAAAATCACTGTGAGTGGGGGGGTGAGATGGAGGAAAATTACTGTGTGTGGGTGGAGAGGGTGAGACGGAGGAAAATCACTGTGTGTGAATGTGGGGGTGAGACAGAGGAAAATCACTGAGTGAGTGAGTGTGGGGGTGAGACGGAGGACAATCACTGTGAGTGAGTGGGGGGGATGAGACGGAGGAAAATCACTAGTGACTGGGGGGGATGAGACGGAGGAAAATCACTGTGTATGAGTGAGGGGGTGAGACGGAGGAAAATCACTGAGTGGGGGGGTGAGACGGAGGAAAATCACTGACTGAGTGCGGGGGAGTGAGACGGAGGAAAATCACTGAGTGAGTGGGGGGGTGAGATGGAGGAAAATCACTGTGTGAGTGCGGGGGTGAGACGTAGGAAAATCACTGAGTGAGGGGATGAGATGGAGGATAATCACTTTGTGAGTGGGGAGGTGAGACGGAGGAAAATCACTGACTGAGTGTGGAGGGGTGAGACGGAGGAAAATCACTGAGTGAGTGGGGGGGTGAGATGGAGGAAAATCACTGAGTGAGTGCAAGGGGGGAGGAAATCACTGTGTGTGAGTGCGGGGGGGTGAGACGGAGGAAAATCACTGAGTGAGTGGGGGGGTAAGATGGAGGAAAATCACTGAGTGTGGGTGGTGAGACGGAGGAAAATCACTGTGAGTGGGGGGGTGAGATGGAGGAAAATTACTGTGTGTGGGTGGAGAGGGTGAGACGGAGGAAAATCACTGAGTGAGTGAGTGGGGGGCTGAGACGGAGGACAATCACTGTGAGTGAGTGGGGGGGATGAGACGGAGGAAAATCACTGAGTGAGTGGGGGGGTTGAGACGGAGGAAAATCACTGTGTATGAGTGAGGGGGTGAGACGGAGGAAAATCACTGAGTGGGGGGGTGAGACAGAGGAAAATCACTGAGTGAGTGGGGGGTGAGACGGAGGAAGATCACTGAGTGAGTGAGTGGGGGTGATGAGATGGAGGAAATTCACTGAGTGAGTGAGGGGGTGAGACGTAGGAAAATCACTGAGTGGGTGTGAGATGGAGGAAAATCACTGCGAGTGGGGGGGTGAGACGGGGAAAATCACTGTGTGGGGGGGTGAGACAGAGGAAAATCACTGTGTGTGGGGGTGTGAGATGGTGGAAAATCACTGAGTGGGGGGGTGAGACGGAGGAAAATCACTGTGTGAGTGGGTGGGGTGAGACGGTGGAAAATTACTGTGAGTGGGGGTGAGACGGAGGAAAATCACTGAGTGGGGAGGTGAGACGGAGGAAAATCGCTGTGTGAGTGAAGGGGGTGAGATGGAGGAAAATCACTGAGTGAGTGGGGGGGTGAGACGGAGGAAAATCACTGAGTGAGTGGGGAGGCGAGATGGAGGAAAATCACTGTGTGAGTGAGTGGGGGTGGTGAGATGGAGGAAAATCACTGAGTGAGTGCAGGGGAGTGAGACAGAGGAAATCACTGTGTGTGAGTGGGGGGGGGTTAGACAGAGGAAAATCACAGAGTGCGGGGGTGAGATGGATGAAATTCACTGTGAGTGAGTGTGGGTGGTGAGATGGAGGAAAATCACTGTGTGAGTGCGGGTGTGAGACGGAGGAAAATCACTGAGTGAGTGGGTGAGACGGAGGAAAATCACTGTGATGGGGGTGAGACAGAGGAAAATCACTGAGTGGGGGGTGAGACGCAGGAAAATCACTGACTGAGTGCGGGGTGGTGAGATGGAGGAAAATCACTGTGAGTGAGTGCAGAGGGGGTGAGACGGGGGAAATCACTGTGTGTGAGTGCAGGGGGGTGAGATGGAGGATAATCACTGAGTGAGTGGGGGGGTGAGATGGAGGAAAATCACTGAGTGAGTACGGGTGGTGAGAAGGAGGAAAATCACTGTGTGAGTGCGGGGGTGAGACGGAGGAAAATCACTGAGTGGGGGTGAGACGTAGGAAAATCACTGAGTGAGGGGATGAGATGGAGGATAATCACTGTGTGAGTGGGGGAGGTGAGACGGAGGAAAATCACTGACTGAGTGCGGAGGGGTGAGACGGAGGAAAATCACTGAGTGAGTGGGGGGGTGAGATGGAGGAAAATCACTGAGTGAGTGCAAGGGGGGAGGAAATCACTGTGTGTGAGTGCGGGGGGGTTGAGACGGAGGAAAATCACTGAGTGAGTGGGGGGGTGAGATGGAGGAAAATCACTGAGAGTGGGTGGTGAGATGGAGGAAAATCACTGTGAGTGCGGGGGTGAGACAGAGGAAAATCACTGAGTGAGTGGGTGAGACGGAGGAAAATCACTGCGAGTCGGGGGGTGAGACGGGGAAAATCACTGTGTGGGGGGGTGAGACAGAGGAAAATCACTGTGTGTGGGGGTGTGAGATGGTGGAAAATCACTGAGTGGGGGGGTGAGACAGAGGAAAATCACTGTGTGAGTGGGTGGGGTGAGACGGTGGAAAATTACTGTGAGTGGGGGTGAGACGGAGGAAAATCACTGTGAGTGGGGGGTGAGACGGAGGAAAATCGCTGTGTGAGTGAGGGGGGTGAGATGGAGGAAAATCACTGTGTGAGTGGGGGGGTGAGACGGAGGAAAATCACTGAGTGAGTGGGGAGGCGAGATGGAGGAAAATCACTGAGTGAGTGGGGAGGCGAGATGGAGGAAAATCACTGTGAGTGTGGATGAGATGGAGGAAAATCACTGTGTGTGAGTGGGAGGGGTGAGACGGAGGAAAATCACTGTGTGAGTGCGGGGGTGAGACAGAAGAAAATCACTGAGTGAGTGGGGGGGTGAGATGGAGGAAAATCACTGTGAGTGAGTGGGGGTGGTGAGATGCAGGAAAATCACTGAGTGCGGGGGGGGTGAGATGGAGGAAAATCCGTGTGAGTAGGGGTGTGAGATGGAGGAAAATCACTGTGTGAGTGAGTGGGGGTGGTGAGATGGAGGAAAATCACTGAGTGAGTGCAGGGGGAGTGAGACAGAGGAAATCACTGTGTGTGAGTGGGGGGGTTAGACAGAGGAAAATCACAGAGTGCGGGGGTGAGATGGAGGAAATTCACTGTGAGTGAGTGTGGGTGGTGAGATGGAGGAAAATCACTGAGTGCGGGGGGGGTGAGATGGAGGAAAATCAGTGTGAGTAGGGGTGTGAGATGGAGGAAAATCACTGTGTGAGTGCGGGGGTGAGACGGAGGAAAATCACTGAGTGAGTGGGTGAGACGGAGGAAAATCACTGTGATGGGGGTGAGACAGAGGAAAATCACTGAGTGGGGGGTGAGACGCAGGAAAATCACTGACTGAGTGCGGGGTGGTGAGATGGAGGAAAATCACTGAGTGAGTGCAGAGGGGGTGAGACGGAGGAAATCACTGTGTGTGAGTGCAGGGGGGTGAGATGGAGGATAATCACTGAGTGAGTGGGGGGGTGAGATGGAGGAAAATCACTGTGAGTGTGGATGAGATGGAGGAAAATCACTGTGTGTGAGTGGGAGCGGTGAGACGGAGGAAAATCACTGTGTGAGTGCGGGGCTGAGACAGAAGAAAATCACTGAGTGAGTGGGGGGGTGAGATGGAGGAAAATCACTGTGTGAGTGCGGGGGTGAGACGGAGGAAAATCACTGAGTGGGGGTGAGACGTAGGAAAATCACTGAGTGAGGGGATGAGATGGAGGATAATCACTGTGTGAGTGGGGGAGGTGAGACGGAGGAAAATCACTGACTGAGTGCGGAGGGGTGAGACGGAGGAAAATCACTGAGTGAGTGGGGGGGTGAGATGGAGGAAAATCACTGAGTGAGTGCAAGGGGGGAGGAAATCACTGTGTGTGAGTGCGGCGGGGGTGAGACGGAGGAAAATCACTGAGTGAGTGGGGGGGGTGAGATGGAGGAAAATCACTGTGTGAGTGAGTGCGGGTGGCTGAGATGGAGGAAAATCACTGTGTGAGTGGAGGGGTTAGACAGAGGAAGATCACTGAGTGGGGGGTGAGACGCAGGAAAAACACTGAGTGGGGGTGAGACGGAGGAAAATCACTGAGTGGGGGGGTGAGACGGAGGAAGATCACTGAGTGGGGGGTGAGACGCAGGAAAAACACTGAGTGGGGGTGAGACGGAGGAAAATCACTGAGTGGGGGGTGAGACGCAGGAAAATCACTGAGTGGGGGGTGAGATGGAGAAAAATCACTGTGACTGAGTGGGTGAGACGGAGGAAAATCACTGTGTGTGGGGGGGGTGAGACAGGAAAATCACTAAGTGGGGGTGAGATGGAGGAAAATCACTGTGTGAGTGGGAGGGGTGAGAGGGAGGAAAATCACTGTGAGTGAGTGGTGGGGTGAGACAGAGGAAAATCACTGTGAGTGAGGAGGTGGGACGGAGGAAAATCACTGTGATGGGGGGGTGAGATGGAGGAAAATCACTGAGTGGGGGGTTGAGACGGAGGAAAATCACTGTGTGAGTGAGTGGGTGAGACGGAGGAAAATCACTGAGTGAGTGGGGGGGTGACATGGAGGAAAATCACTGTGAGTGAGTGGGGGTGGTGAGATGGAGGAAAATCACTGTGAGTGAGTGCGGGTGGTGAGATGGAGGAAAATCACTGTGTGAGTGGGGGGTTAGACAGAGGAAAATCACTGTGAGTGGGGGGGGTGAGACGCAGGAAAATCACCGTGTGAGTGGGGGGGTGAGACGGAGGAAAATCACTGTGTATGAGTGAGGGGGTGAGACGGAGGAAAATCACTGTGTGAGAGTTGGGGTGGTGAGATGGAGGAAAATCACTGTGAGTAGGGGGTTGAGACAGAGGAAAATCACTGTTGGGGGGGTGAGATGGAAGAAAATCACTGAGTGGGGGGGTGAGACGGAGGAAAATCACTGAGTGGGGGGTGAGACGGAGGAAAATCACTGAGTGAGTGGGGGGGGTGAGACGGAGGAAAATCACTGTGAGTGAGTGGGGGTGATGAGATGGAGGAAAATCACTGAGTGGGGGGTGAGACGGAGGAAAATCACTGTGTGAGTGCGGGGGAGAGATGGAGGAAAATCACAGTGAGTGGGTGAGACGGAGGAAAATCACTGTGTGTGGGGGGTGTGAGACAGAGGAAAATCACTGTGAGTGGGGGGGTGAGACGGAGGAAAATCACTGTGTGAGTGGGTGGGGTGAGACGGTGGAAAATTACTGTGAGTGGGGGTGAGACGGAGGAAAGTCACTGTGAGTGAGTGGGGGGGTGAGACGGAGGAAAATCACAGTGAGTGGGGAGGCGAGATGGAGGAAAATCACTGTGAGTGAGTGCGGGTGGTGAGACGGAGGAAAATCACTGATGGGGGGTGAGATGGAGGAAAATCACTGATGGGGGTGAGATGGAGGAAAATCACTGAGTGGGGGGTGAGACAGAGGAAAATCACTGAGTGAGGGTGAGACGCAGGAAAATCACTGCGAGTGAGGGGGTGAGATGGAGGATAATCACTGTGTGAGTGAGGGAGGTGAGACGGAGGAAAATCACTGACTGAGTGCGGGGGGTGAGACGGAGGAAAATCACTGAGTGAGTTGGGGGGTGAGATGGAGGAAAATCACTGTGAGTGAGTGCAAGGGGGGAGGAAATTACTGTGTGTGAGTGTGGGGGGGGGTGAGACGGTGGAAAATCACTGAGTGAGTGGGGGGGTGAGATGGAGGAAAATCACTGTGTGAGTGCGGGGGTGAGACGGAGGAAAATCACTGAGTGAGTGGGTGAGACGGAGGAAAATCACTGTGATGGGGGTGAGACAGAGGAAAATCACTGAGTGGGGGGTGAGACGCAGGAAAATCACTGACTGAGTGCGGGGTGGTGAGATGGAGGAAAATCACTGTGAGTGAGTGCAGAGGGGGTGAGACGGAGGAAATCACTGTGTGTGAGTGCAGGGGGGTGAGATGGAGGATAATCACTGAGTGAGTGGGGGGGTGAGATGGAGGAAAATCACTGAGTGAGTACGGGTGGTGAGATGGAGGAAAATCACTGTGTGAGTGCGGGGGTGAGACGGAGGAAAATCACTGAGTGGGGGTGAGACGTAGGAAAATCACTGAGTGAGGGGATGAGATGGAGGATAATCACTGTGTGAGTGGGGGAGGTGAGATGGAGGAAAATCACTGACTGAGTGCGGAGGGGTGAGACGGAGGAAAATCACTGAGTGAGTGGGGGGGTGAGATGGAGGAAAATCACTGAGTGAGTGCAAGGGGGGAGGAAATCACTGTGTGTGAGTGCGGGGGGGGGTGAGACGGAGGAAAATCACTGAGTGAGTGGGGGGGTGAGATGGAGGAAAATCACTGTGTGAGTGAGTGCGGGTGGCTGAGATGGAGGAAAATCACCGTGTGTGGGGGGGGTGAGATGGAGGAAAATCACTGTGTGAGTGGGGGGGTTAGACAGAGGAAGATCACTGAGTGGGGGGTGAGACGCAGGAAAAACACTGAGTGGGGGTGAGACGGAGGAAAATCACTGAGTGGGGGGGTGAGACGGAGGAAGATCACTGAGTGGGGGGTGAGACGCAGGAAAAACACTGAGTGGGGGTGAGACGGAGGAAAATCACTGAGTGGGGGGTGAGACGCAGGAAAATCACTGAGTGGGGATGGAGAAAAATCACTGTGACTGAGTGGGTGAGACGGAGGAAAATCACTGTGTGTGGGGGGGTGAGACAGGAAAATCACTAAGTGGGGGTGAGATGGAGGAAAATCACTGTGTGAGTGGGAGGGGTGAGAGGGAGGAAAATCACTGTGAGTGAGTGGTGGGGTGAGACAGAGGAAAATCACTGTGAGTGAGGAGGTGGGACGGAGGAAAATCACTGTGATGGGGGGGTGAGATGGAGGAAAATCACTGAGTGGGGGGTTGAGACGGAGGAAAATCACTGTGTGAGTGAGTGGGTGAGACGGAGGAAAATCACTGAGTGAGTGGGGGGGTGACATGGAGGAAAATCACTGTGAGTGAGTGGGGGTGGTGAGATGGAGGAAAATCACTGTGAGTGAGTGCGGGTGGTGAGATGGAGGAAAATCACTGTGTGAGTGGGGGGTTAGACAGAGGAAAATCACTGTGAGTAGGGGGGGTGAGACGCAGGAAAATCACCGTGTGAGTGGGGGGGTGAGACGGAGGAAAATCACTGTGTATGAGTGAGGGGGTGAGACGGAGGAAAATCACTGTGTGAGAGTTGGGGTGGTGAGATGGAGGAAAATCACTGTGAGTAGGGGGTTGAGACAGAGGAAAATCACTGTTGGGGGGGTGAGATGGAAGAAAATCACTGAGTGGGGGGGTGAGACGGAGGAAAATCACTGAGTGGGGGGTGAGACGGAGGAAAATCACTGAGTGAGTGGGGGGGGTGAGACGGAGAAAAATCACTGTGAGTGAGTGGGGGTGATGAGATGGAGGAAAATCACTGTGTGAGTGCGGGGGAGAGATGGAGGAAAATCACAGTGAGTGGGTGAGACGGAGGAAAATCACTGTGTGTGGGGGGTGTGAGACAGAGGAAAATCACTGTGAGTGGGGGGGTGAGACGGAGGAAAATCACTGTGTGAGTGGGTGGGGTGAGACGGTGGAAAATTACTGTGAGTGGGGGTGAGACGGAGGAAAGTCACTGTGAGTGAGTGAGGGGGGTGAGACGGAGGAAAATCACAGTGAGTGGGGAGGCGAGATGGAGGAAAATCACTGTGAGTGAGTGCGGGTGGTGAGACGGAGGAAAATCACTGATGGGGGGTGAGATGGAGGAAAATCACTGATGGGCGTGAGATGGAGGAAAATCACTGAGTGGGGGGTGAGACAGAGGAAAATCACTGAGTGAGGGTGAGACGCAGGAAAATCACTGTGAGTGAGTGCAAGGGGGGAGGAAATTACTGTGTGTGAGTGTGGGGGGGGTGAGACGGTGGAAAATCACTGAGTGAGTGGGGGGGTGAGATGGAGGAAAATCACTGTGTGAGTGCGGGGGTGAGACGGAGGAAAATCACTGAGTGAGTGGGTGAGACGGAGGAAAATCACTGTGATGGGGGTGAGACAGAGGAAAATCACTGAGTGGGGGGGTGAGACGCAGGAAAATCACTGACTGAGTGCGGGGTGGTGAGATGGAGGAAAATCACTGTGAGTGAGTGCAGAGGGGGTGAGACGGAGGAAATCACTGTGTGTGAGTGCAGGGGGGTGAGATGGAGGATAATCACTAAGTGAGTGGGGGGGTGAGATGGAGGAAAATCACTGAGTGAGTACGGGTGGTGAGATGGAGGAAAATCACTGTGTGAGTGCGGGGGTGAGACGGAGGAAAATCACTGAGTGGGGGTGAGACGTAGGAAAATCACTGAGTGAGGGGATGAGATGGAGGATAATCACTGTGTGAGTGGGGGAGGTGAGACGGAGGAAAATCACTGACTGAGTGCGGAGGGGTGAGACGGAGGAAAATCACTGAGTGGGGGGGTGAGATGGAGGAAAATCACTGAGTGAGTGCAAGGGGGGAGGAAATCACTGTGTGTGAGTGCGGGGGGGGGTGAGATGGAGGAAAATCACTGAGTGAGTGGGGGGGGTGAGATGGAGGAAAATCACTGAGTGTGGGTGGTGAGATGGAGGAAAATCACTGTGAGTGCGGGGGTGAGACAGAGGAAAATCACTGAGTGAGTGGGTGAGACGGAGGAAAATCACTGAGTGAGTGGGGGGGTGAGACGGAGGAAAATCACTGTGAGTGGGGGGGGTGAGACGGAGGAAAATTACTGTGTGTGGGTGGAGAGGGTGAGACGGAGGAAAATCACTGTGTGTGAATGGGGGGGTGAGACGGAGGAAAATCACTGAGTGAGTGAGTGGGGGGGTGAGACGGAGGACAATCACTGTGAGTGAGTGGGGGGGATGAGACGGAGGAAAATCACTGAGTGAGTGGGGGGGATGAGACGGAGGAAAATCACTGTGTATGAGTGAGGGGGTGAGATGGAGGAAAATCACTGTGTGAGAGTTGGGGGCTGAGACGGAGGAAAATCACTGAGTAGGGGGTTGAGACGGAGGAAAATCACTGAGTGGGGGGGTGAGACGGAGGAAAATCACTGAGTGAGTGGGGGGTGAGACGGAGGAAGATCACTGAGTGAGTGAGTGGGGGGGATGAGATGGAGGAAAATCACTGAGTGAGTGAGGGGGTGAGACGGAGGAAGATCACTGAGTGAGTGAGTGGGGGGGATGAGATGGAGGAAAATCACTGAGTGAGTGAGGGGGTGAGACGTAGGAAAATCACTGAGTGGGTGTGAGACGGAGGAAAATCACTGCGAGTGGGGGGGTGAGACGGAGGAAAATCACTGTGTGGGGGGGGGGTGAGACAGAGGAAAATCACTGTGTGTGGGGGTGTGAGATGGTGGAAAATCACTGAGTGGGGGGGTGAGACGGAGGAAAATCACTGTGTGATTGGGTGGGGTGAGACGGTGGAAAATTACTGTGAGTGGGGGTGAGACGGAGGAAAATCACTGTGAGTGGGGGGGGGTGAGACGGAGGAAAATCGCTGTCTGAGTGAGGGGGGTGAGATGGAGGAAAATCACTGAGTGAGTGGGGGGGTGAGACGGAGGAAAATCACTGAGTGAGTTGGGAGGCGAGATGGAGGAAAATCACTGAGTGAGTGGGGAGGCGAGATGGAGGAAAATCACTGAGTGTGGATGAGATGGAGGAAAATCACTGTGAGTGGGAGGGGTGAGACAGAGGCAAATCACTGAGTGGGGGGGGTGAGACAGAGGAAATCACTGTGTGTGAGTGGGGGGTTAGACAGAGAAAAATCACTGTGAGTGGGGGGGTGAGATGGAGGAAAATCACTGTGTGTGAGTGGGGGGGTTTGACAGAGGAAAATCACTGAGTGGGGGTGTTTGACAGAGGAAAATCACTGAGTGGGGGGGTGAGATGGAGGGAAATCACTGTGTGAGTGAGTGCGGGTGGCTGAGATGGAGGAAAATCACCGTGTGTGGGGGGGGTGAGATGGAGGAAAATCACTGTGTGAGTGGGGGGGTTAGACAGAGGAAAATCACTGTGAAGGGGGGTGAGACAGAGGAAAATCATTGAGTGGGGGTGAGGCGCAGGAAAATTACTGAGTGGGGGGGTGAGACGGAGGAAGATCACTGAGTGGGGGGTGAGACGCAGGAAAAACACTGAGTGGGGGTGAGACGGAGGAAAATCACTGAGTGGGGGGTGAGACGCAGGAAAATCACTGAGTGGGGGGTGAGATGGAGAAAAATCACTGTGACTGAGTGGGTGAGACGGAGGAAAATCACTGTGTGTGGGGGGGTGAGACAGAGGAAAATCACTGTAAGTGGGGGTGAGATGGAGGAAAATCACTGTGTGAGTGGGAGGGGTGAGAGGGAGGAAAATCACTGTGTGAGTGAGTGGTGGGGTGAGACGGAGGAAAATCACTGAGTGAGGAGGTGGGACGGAGGAAAATCACTGAGTGGGGGGGTTTGACAGAGGAAAATCACTGTGTGAGTGAGTGCGGGTGGCTGAGATGGAGGAAAATCACCGTGTGTGGGGGGGGTGAGATGGAGGAAAAATCACTGTGTGAGTGGGGGGGTTAGACAGAGGAAAATCACTGTGAAGGGGGGTGAGACAGAGGAAAATCATTGAGTGGGGGGTGAGGCGCAGGAAAATCACTGAGTGGGGGGTGAGACGGAGGAAGATCACTGAGTGGGGGGTGAGACGCAGGAAAAACACTGAGTGGGGGTGAGACGGAGGAAAATCACTGAGTGGGGGGTGAGACGCAGGAAAATCACCGAGTGGGGGGTGAGATGGAGAAAAATCACTGACTGAGTGGGTGAGACGGAGGAAAATCACTGTGTGTGGGGGGGGTGAGACAGAGGAAAATCACTGTAAGTGGGGGTGAGATGGAGGAAAATCACTGTGTGAGTGGGAGGGGTGAGAGGGAGGAAAATCACTGTGTGAGTGAGTGGTGGGGTGAGACGGAGGAAAATCACTGTGAGTGAGGAGGTGGGACGGAGGAAAATCACTGTGATGGGGGGGTGAGATGGAGGAAAATCACTGAGTGGGGGGCTGAGACGGAGGAAAATCACTGAGTAGGGGGTTGAGACGGAAAATCACTGAGTGGGGGGGTGAGACGGAGGAAGATCACTGAGTGAGTGAGTGGGGGGGATGAGATGGAGGAAAATCACTGAGTGGGGGTGAGACGCAGGAAAATCACTGAGTGAGGGGATGAGATGGAGGATAATCACTGTGTGAGTGGGGGGGGTGAGACAGAGGAAAATCACTGACTGAGTGCGGGGGAGTGAGACGGAGGAAAATCACTGAGTGAGTGGGGGGCTGAGATGGAGGAAAATCACTGAGTGTGGGTGGTGAGATGGAGGAAAATCACTGTGAGTGCGGGGGTGAGACAGAGGAAAATCACTGTGTGTGGGTGGAGAGGGTGAGACGGAGGAAAATCACTGTGTGAATGGGGAGGTGAGACAGAGGAAAATCACTGAGTGAGTGGGGGGGTGAGACGGAGGACAATCACTGTGAGTGAGTGGGGGTGATGAGACGGAGGAAAATCACTGAGTGAGTGGGGAGGATGAGACGGAGGAAAATCACTGTGTATGAGTGAGGGGGTGAGACGGAGGAAAATCACTGTGTGAGAGTTGGGGGGCTGAGACGGAGGAAAATCACTGAGTAGGGGGTTGAGACGGAGGAAAATCACTGAGTGGGGGGGGTGAGACGGAGGAAAATCACTGAGTGAGTGGGGGGTGAGACGGAGGAAGATCACTGAGTGAGTGAGTGGGGGGGATGAGATGGAGGAAAATCACTGAGTGAGTGAGGGGGTGAGACGTAGGAAAATCACTGAGTGGGTGTGAGACGGAGGAAAATCACTGCGAGTCAGGGGGTGAGACGGAGGAAAATCACTGTGTGTGGGGGGGTGAGACAGAGGAAAATCACTGTGTGTGTGGGTGTGAGATGGTGGAAAATCACTGAGTGGGGGGGTGAGACGGAGGAAAATCACTGTGTGAGTGGGTGGGGTGAGACGGTGGAAAATTACTGTGAGTGGGGGTGAGATGGAGGAAAATCACTGTGAGTGGGGGGGTGAGACGGAGGAAAATCACTGACTGAGTGCGGGGGAGTGAGACGGAGGAAAATCACTGAGTGAGTGGGGGGGTGAGACGGAAGAAAATCACTGAGTGAGTGGGGAGGCGAGATGGAGGAAAATCACTGAGTGAGTGGGGAGGCGAGATGGAGGAAAATCACTGTGTATGAGTGAGGGGGTGAGACGGAGGAAAATCACTGTGTGAGAGTTGGGGTGGTGAGATGGAGGAAAATCACTGTGAGTAGGGGGTTGAGACAGAGGAAAATCACTGTTGGGGGGGGTGAGATGGAGGAAAATCACTGAGTGGGGGGGGTGAGACGGAGGAAAATCACTGAGTGGGGGGGTGAGACGGAGGAAAATCACTGAGTGAGTGGGGGGGGTGAGACAGAGGAAAATCACTGTGTGAGTGTGGGGGAGAGATGGAGGAAAATCACAGTGAGTGGGTGAGACGGAGGAAAATCACTGTGTGTGGGGGGTGTGAGACGGTGGAAAATTACTGTGAGTGGGGGTGAGATGGAGGAAAACCACTGTGAGTGAGTGGGGGGGTGAGACGGAGGAAAATCACAGTGAGTGGGGGGGTGACATGGAGGAAAATCACTGTGAGTGAGTGGGGGTGGTGAGATGGAGGAAAATCACTGTGAGTGAGTGCGAGTGGTGAGATGGAGGAAAATCACTGTGAGTGGGGGGTTAGACAGAGGAAAATCACTGAGTGGGGGGGGTGAGATGCAGGAAAATCACCGTGTGAGTGGGGGGGGTGAGATGGAGGAAAATCACTGTGTATGAGTGAGAGGGTGAGACGGAGGAAAATCACTGTGTGAGAGTTGGGGTGGTGAGATGGAGGAAAATCACTGTGAGTAGGGGGTTGAGACAGAGGAAAATCACTGTTGGGGGGGTGAGATGGAGGAAAATCACTGTGAGTGAGTGGGGGGGATGAGATGGAGGAAAATCACTGAGTGGGGGGTGAGACAGAGGAAAATCACTGTGTGAGTGTGGGGGAGAGATGGAGGAAAATCACAGTGAGTGGGTGAGACGGAGGAAAATCACTGTGTGTGGGGGGTGTGAGACGGGGAAAATTACTGTGAGTGGGGGTGAGACGGAGGAAAACCACTGAGTGAGTGGGGGGGTGAGACGGAGGAAAATCACAGTGAGTGGGGAGGCGAGATGGAGGAAAATCACTGAGTGAGTGCGGGTGGTGAGACGGAGGAAAATCACTGTGTGAGTGGGTGGGGTGAGACGGTGGAAAATTACTGTGAGTGGGGGTGAGACGGAGGAAAATCACTGTGAGTGGGGGGGTGAGATGGAGGATAATCACTGTGTGAGTGAGGGAGGTGAGACGGAGGAAAATCACTGAGTGCGGGGGGGTGAGACGGAGGAAAATCACTGACTGAGTGCGGGGGGGTGAGACGGAGGAAAATCACTGAATGAGTGGGGGGGTGAGATGGAGGAAAATCACTGTGAGTGAGTGCAAGGGGGGAGGAAATTACTGTGTGTGAGTGTGGGGGGGGTTGAGACGGTGGAAAATCACTGAGTGAGTGGGGGGGTGAGATGGAGGAAAATCACTGTGTGAGTGCGGGGGTGAGAGAGGAAAATCACTGAGTGCGTGCGGGGGTGAGACAGAGGAAAATCACTGAGTGAGTGAGGGGGTGAGATGGAGGAAAATCACTGTGAGTGAGTGGGGGTGGTGAGACGCAGGAAAATCACTGAGTGCGGGGGGGGTGAGATGGAGGAAAATCACTGTGTGAGTGAGTGGGGGTGGTGAGATGGAGGAAAATCACTGAGTGAGTGCAGGGGGAATGAGACGGAGGAAATCACTGTGTGTGAGTGGGGGGGGTTAGACAGAGGAAAATCACTGAGTGCGGGGGTGAGATGGAGGAAATTCACTGAGTGAGTGCGGGTGGTGAGATGGAGGAAAATCAGTGTGAGTGGGGGTGTGAAACGGAGGAAAATCACTGAGTGCGTGGGGGGTGAGACGGAGGAAAATCACTGAGTGAGTGGGGGGGGGTGAGATGACGGAAAATCACTGAGTGAGTGGGGGTGGTGAGATGGAGGAAAATCACTGAGTGAGTGCAGTGGGGTGAGACGGAGGATAATCACTGAGTGAGTGGGGGGGTGAGATGGAGGAAAATCACTGAGTGAGTACGGGTGGTGAGATGGAGGAAAATCACTGTGTGAGTGCGGGGGTGAGACGGAGGAAAATCACTGAGTGGGGGTGAGATGCAGGAAAATCACTGAGTGAGGGGATGAGATGGAGGATAATCACTGTGTGAGTGGGGGGGGTGAGACGGAGGAAAATCACTGACTGAGTGCGGGGGAGTGAGACGGAGGAAAATCACTGAGTGAGTGGGGGGGTGAGATGGAGGAAAATCACTGTGAGTGAGTGGGGGTGGTGAGATGGAGGAAAATCACTGAGTGAGTGCAGGGGGGGTGAGACGGAGGAAATCACTGTGTGTGAGTGCAGGGGGTGAGACGGAGGATAATCACTGAGTGAGTGGGTGGGTGAGATGGAGGAAAATCACCGTGTGAGTGGGGGGGTGAGAGGGAGGAAAATTACTGTGTGTGGGTGGAGAGGGTGAGACGGAGGAAAATCACTGTGTGTGAATGGCGGGGTGAGACGGAGGAAAATCACTGAGTGAGTGAGTGGGGGGGTGAGACGGAGGACAATCACTGTGAGTGGGGGGGTGAGATGGAGGAAAATCACTGAGTGAGTGGGGGGGTGAGACGGAGGAAAATCACTGTGTGAGAGTTGGGGGGCTGAGACGGAGGAAAATCACTGTGAGTGAGTGAGGGGGTGAGGCGAAGGAAAATCACTGAGTGGGTGTGAGACGGAGGAAAATCACTGCGAGTGGGGGGGTGAGACGGAGGAAAATTACTGTGAGTGGGGGTGAGACGGAGGAAAATCACTGTGAGTGGGGGGGTGAGATGGAGGATAATCACTGTGTGAGTGAGGGAGGTGAGACGGAGGAAAATCACTGACTGAGTGCGGGGGGGTGAGACGGAGGAAAATCACTGAATGAGTGGGGGGGTGAGATGGAGGAAAATCACTGTGAGTGAGTGCAAGGGGGGAGGAAATTACTGTGTGTGAGTGTGGGGGGTGGGTTGAGACGGTGGAAAATCACTGAGTGAGTGGGGGGGTGAGATGGAGGAAAATCACTGTGTGAGTCCGGGGGTGAGAGAGGAAAATCACTGAGTGCGTGCGGGGGTGAGACAGAGGAAAATCACTGAGTGAGTGGGGGGGTGAGATGGAGGAAAATCACTGTGAGTGAGTGGGGGTGGTGAGACGCAGGAAAATCACTGAGTGCGGGGGGGGTGAGACAGAGGAAAATCACTGAGTGAGTGAGTGGGTGAGACGGAGGAAAATCACTGTGATGGGGGGTGAGACAGAGGAAAATCACTGAGTGGGTGGGTGAGATGGAGGAAAATCACCGTGTGAGTGGGGGGGTGAGAGGGAGGAAAATTACTGTGTGTGGGTGGAGAGGGTGAGACGGAGGAAAATCACTGTGTGTGAATGGGGGGTGAGACGGAGGAAAATCACTGAGTGAGTGAGTGGGGGGGTGAGACGGAGGACAATCACTGTGAGTGGGGGGGTGAGATGGAGGAAAATCACTGAGTGAGTGGGGGGGTGAGACGGAGGAAAATCACTGTGTGAGAGTTGGGGGGCTGAGACGGAGGAAAATCACTGAGTGAGTGAGGGGGTGAGGCGAAGGAAAATCACTGAGTGGGTGTGAGACGGAGGAAAATTACTGCGAGTGGGGGGGTGAGACGGAGGAAAATTACTGTGAGTGGGGGTGAGACGGAGGAAAATCACTGTGAGTGGGGGGGTGAGATGGAGGATAATCACTGTGTGAGTGAGGGAGGTGAGACGGAGGAAAATCACTGACTGAGTGCAGGGGGGTGAGACGGAGGAAAATCACTGAATGAGTGGGGGAGTGAGATGGAGGAAAATCACTGTGAGTGAGTGCAAGGGGGGAGGAAATTACTGTGTGTGAGTGTGGGGGGGGTTGAGACGGTGGAAAATCACTGAGTGAGTGGGGGGGTGAGATGGAGGAAAATCACTGTGTGAGTCCGGGGGTGAGAGAGGAAAATCACTGAGTGCGTGCGGGGGTGAGACAGAGGAAAATCACTGAGTGAGTGGGGGGGTGAGATGGAGGAAAATCACTGTGAGTGAGTGGGGGTGGTGAGACGCAGGAAAATCACTGAGTGCGGGGGGGGTGAGATGGAGGAAAATCACTGTGTGAGTGAGTGGGGGTGGTGAGATGGAGGAAAATCACTGAGTGAGTGCGGGGGTGAGACGGAGGAAAATTACTGAGTGAGTGGGTGAGACGGAGGAAAATCACTGTGATGGGGGGTGAGACAGAGGAAAATCACTGAGTGGGGGGTGAGACGCAGGAAAATCACTGACTGAGTGCGGGGGGGTGAGATGGAGGAAAATCAGTGTGAGTGGGGGTGTGAAACGGAGGAAAATCACTGACTGCGTGGGGGGTGAGACGGAGGAAAATCACTGAGTGAGTGGGGGGGGGTGAGATGACGGAAAATCACTGAGTGAGTGGGGGTGGTGAGATGGAGGAAAATCACTGAGTGAATGCAGTGGGGTGAGACGGAGGATAATCACTGAGTGAGTGGGGGGGGTGAGACGGAGGAAAATCACTGAGTGGGGGTGAGACGCAGGAAAATCACTGAGTGAGGGGATGAGATGGAGGATAATCACTGTGTGAGTGGGGGGGGGTGAGACGGAGGAAAATCACTGACTGAGTGCGGGGGAGTGAGACGGAGGAAAATCACTGAGTGAGTGGAGGGGTGAGATGGAGGAAAATCACTGTGTGAGTGAGTGGGGGTGGTGAGATGGAGGAAAATCACTGAGTGAGTGCAGGGGGGGTGAGACGGAGGAAATCACTGTGTATGAGTGAGGGGGTGAGACGGAGGAAAATCACTGTGTGAGAGTTGGGGTGGTGAGATGGAGGAAAATCACTGTGAGTAGGGGGTTGAGACAGAGGAAAATCACTGTTGGGGGGGGTGAGATGGAGGAAAATCACTGAGTGGGGGGGGTGAGACGGAGGAAAATCACTGAGTGGGGGGGTGAGACGGAGGAAAATCACTGAGTGAGTGGGGGGGGGTGAGACAGAGGAAAATCACTGTGTGAGTGTGGGGGAGAGATGGAGGAAAATCACAGTGAGTGGGTGAGACGGAGGAAAATCACTGTGTGTGGGGGGTGTGAGACGGTGGAAAATTACTGTGAGTGGGGGTGAGATGGAGGAAAACCACTGTGAGTGAGTGGGGGGGTGAGACGGAGGAAAATCACAGTGAGTGGGGGGGTGACATGGAGGAAAATCACTGTGAGTGAGTGGGGGTGGTGAGATGGAGGAAAATCACTGTGAGTGAGTGCGAGTGGTGAGATGGAGGAAAATCACTGTGAGTGGGGGGTTAGACAGAGGAAAATCACTGAGTGGGGGGGGGTGAGATGCAGGAAAATCACCGTGTGAGTGGGGGGGGTGAGATGGAGGAAAATCACTGTGTATGAGTGAGAGGGTGAGACGGAGGAAAATCACTGTGTGAGAGTTGGGGTGGTGAGATGGAGGAAAATCACTGTGAGTAGGGGGTTGAGACAGAGGAAAATCACTGTTGGGGGGGTGAGATGGAGGAAAATCACTGTGAGTGAGTGGGGGGGATGAGATGGAGGAAAATCACTGAGTGGGGGGTGAGACAGAGGAAAATCACTGTGTGAGTGTGGGGGAGAGATGGAGGAAAATCACAGTGAGTGGGTGAGACGGAGGAAAATCACTGTGTGTGGGGGGTGTGAGACGGGGAAAATTACTGTGAGTGGGGGTGAGACGGAGGAAAACCACTGAGTGAGTGGGGGGGTGAGACGGAGGAAAATCACAGTGAGTGGGGAGGCGAGATGGAGGAAAATCACTGAGTGAGTGCGGGTGGTGAGACGGAGGAAAATCACTGTGTGAGTGGGTGGGGTGAGACGGTGGAAAATTACTGTGAGTGGGGGTGAGACGGAGGAAAATCACTGTGAGTGGGGGGGTGAGATGGAGGATAATCACTGTGTGAGTGAGGGAGGTGAGACGGAGGAAAATCACTGAGTGCGGGGGGGTGAGACGGAGGAAAATCACTGACTGAGTGCGGGGGGGTGAGACGGAGGAAAATCACTGAATGAGTGGGGGGGTGAGATGGAGGAAAATCACTGTGAGTGAGTGCAAGGGGGGAGGAAATTACTGTGTGTGAGTGTGGGGGGGGTTGAGACGGTGGAAAATCACTGAGTGAGTGGGGGGGTGAGATGGAGGAAAATCACTGTGTGAGTGCGGGGGTGAGAGAGGAAAATCACTGAGTGCGTGCGGGGGTGAGACAGAGGAAAATCACTGAGTGAGTGAGGGGGTGAGATGGAGGAAAATCACTGTGAGTGAGTGGGGGTGGTGAGACGCAGGAAAATCACTGAGTGCGGGGGGGGTGAGATGGAGGAAAATCACTGTGTGAGTGAGTGGGGGTGGTGAGATGGAGGAAAATCACTGAGTGAGTGCAGGGGGAATGAGACGGAGGAAATCACTGTGTGTGAGTGGGGGGGGTTAGACAGAGGAAAATCACTGAGTGCGGGGGTGAGATGGAGGAAATTCACTGAGTGAGTGCGGGTGGTGAGATGGAGGAAAATCAGTGTGAGTGGGGGTGTGAAACGGAGGAAAATCACTGAGTGCGTGGGGGGTGAGACGGAGGAAAATCACTGAGTGAGTGGGGGGGGGTGAGATGACGGAAAATCACTGAGTGAGTGGGGGTGGTGAGATGGAGGAAAATCACTGAGTGAGTGCAGTGGGGTGAGACGGAGGATAATCACTGAGTGAGTGGGGGGGTGAGATGGAGGAAAATCACTGAGTGAGTACGGGTGGTGAGATGGAGGAAAATCACTGTGTGAGTGCGGGGGTGAGACGGAGGAAAATCACTGAGTGGGGGTGAGATGCAGGAAAATCACTGAGTGAGGGGATGAGATGGAGGATAATCACTGTGTGAGTGGGGGGGGTGAGACGGAGGAAAATCACTGACTGAGTGCGGGGGAGTGAGACGGAGGAAAATCACTGAGTGAGTGGGGGGGTGAGATGGAGGAAAATCACTGTGAGTGAGTGGGGGTGGTGAGATGGAGGAAAATCACTGAGTGAGTGCAGGGGGGGTGAGACGGAGGAAATCACTGTGTGTGAGTGCAGGGGGTGAGACGGAGGATAATCACTGAGTGAGTGGGTGGGTGAGATGGAGGAAAATCACCGTGTGAGTGGGGGGGTGAGAGGGAGGAAAATTACTGTGTGTGGGTGGAGAGGGTGAGACGGAGGAAAATCACTGTGTGTGAATGGCGGGGTGAGACGGAGGAAAATCACTGAGTGAGTGAGTGGGGGGGTGAGACGGAGGACAATCACTGTGAGTGGGGGGGTGAGATGGAGGAAAATCACTGAGTGAGTGGGGGGGTGAGACGGAGGAAAATCACTGTGTGAGAGTTGGGGGGCTGAGACGGAGGAAAATCACTGTGAGTGAGTGAGGGGGTGAGGCGAAGGAAAATCACTGAGTGGGTGTGAGACGGAGGAAAATCACTGCGAGTGGGGGGGTGAGACGGAGGAAAATTACTGTGAGTGGGGGTGAGACGGAGGAAAATCACTGTGAGTGGGGGGGTGAGATGGAGGATAATCACTGTGTGAGTGAGGGAGGTGAGACGGAGGAAAATCACTGACTGAGTGCGGGGGGGTGAGACGGAGGAAAATCACTGAATGAGTGGGGGGGTGAGATGGAGGAAAATCACTGTGAGTGAGTGCAAGGGGGGAGGAAATTACTGTGTGTGAGTGTGGGGGGTGGGTTGAGACGGTGGAAAATCACTGAGTGAGTGGGGGGGTGAGATGGAGGAAAATCACTGTGTGAGTCCGGGGGTGAGAGAGGAAAATCACTGAGTGCGTGCGGGGGTGAGACAGAGGAAAATCACTGAGTGAGTGGGGGGGTGAGATGGAGGAAAATCACTGTGAGTGAGTGGGGGTGGTGAGACGCAGGAAAATCACTGAGTGCGGGGGGGGTGAGACAGAGGAAAATCACTGAGTGAGTGAGTGGGTGAGACGGAGGAAAATCACTGTGATGGGGGGTGAGACAGAGGAAAATCACTGAGTGGGTGGGTGAGATGGAGGAAAATCACCGTGTGAGTGGGGGGGTGAGAGGGAGGAAAATTACTGTGTGTGGGTGGAGAGGGTGAGACGGAGGAAAATCACTGTGTGTGAATGGGGGGTGAGACGGAGGAAAATCACTGAGTGAGTGAGTGGGGGGGTGAGACGGAGGACAATCACTGTGAGTGGGGGGGTGAGATGGAGGAAAATCACTGAGTGAGTGGGGGGGTGAGACGGAGGAAAATCACTGTGTGAGAGTTGGGGGGCTGAGACGGAGGAAAATCACTGAGTGAGTGAGGGGGTGAGGCGAAGGAAAATCACTGAGTGGGTGTGAGACGGAGGAAAATTACTGCGAGTGGGGGGGTGAGACGGAGGAAAATTACTGTGAGTGGGGGTGAGACGGAGGAAAATCACTGTGAGTGGGGGGGTGAGATGGAGGATAATCACTGTGTGAGTGAGGGAGGTGAGACGGAGGAAAATCACTGACTGAGTGCAGGGGGGTGAGACGGAGGAAAATCACTGAATGAGTGGGGGAGTGAGATGGAGGAAAATCACTGTGAGTGAGTGCAAGGGGGGAGGAAATTACTGTGTGTGAGTGTGGGGGGGGTTGAGACGGTGGAAAATCACTGAGTGAGTGGGGGGGTGAGATGGAGGAAAATCACTGTGTGAGTCCGGGGGTGAGAGAGGAAAATCACTGAGTGCGTGCGGGGGTGAGACAGAGGAAAATCACTGAGTGAGTGGGGGGGTGAGATGGAGGAAAATCACTGTGAGTGAGTGGGGGTGGTGAGACGCAGGAAAATCACTGAGTGCGGGGGGGGTGAGATGGAGGAAAATCACTGTGTGAGTGAGTGGGGGTGGTGAGATGGAGGAAAATCACTGAGTGAGTGCGGGGGTGAGACGGAGGAAAATTACTGAGTGAGTGGGTGAGACGGAGGAAAATCACTGTGATGGGGGGTGAGACAGAGGAAAATCACTGAGTGGGGGGTGAGACGCAGGAAAATCACTGACTGAGTGCGGGGGGGTGAGATGGAGGAAAATCAGTGTGAGTGGGGGTGTGAAACGGAGGAAAATCACTGACTGCGTGGGGGGTGAGACGGAGGAAAATCACTGAGTGAGTGGGGGGGGGTGAGATGACGGAAAATCACTGAGTGAGTGGGGGTGGTGAGATGGAGGAAAATCACTGAGTGAATGCAGTGGGGTGAGACGGAGGATAATCACTGAGTGAGTGGGGGGGGTGAGACGGAGGAAAATCACTGAGTGGGGGTGAGACGCAGGAAAATCACTGAGTGAGGGGATGAGATGGAGGATAATCACTGTGTGAGTGGGGGGGGGTGAGACGGAGGAAAATCACTGACTGAGTGCGGGGGAGTGAGACGGAGGAAAATCACTGAGTGAGTGGAGGGGTGAGATGGAGGAAAATCACTGTGTGAGTGAGTGGGGGTGGTGAGATGGAGGAAAATCACTGAGTGAGTGCAGGGGGGGTGAGACGGAGGAAATCACTGTGTGTGAGTGCAGGGGGTGAGACGGAGGATAATCACTGAGTGAGTGGGTGGGTGAGATGGAGGAAAATCACCGTGTGAGTGGGGGGGTGAGAGGGAGGAAAATTACTGTGTGTGGGTGGAGAGGGTGAGACGGAGGAAAATCACTGTGTGTGAATGGGGGGGTGAGACGGAGGAAAATCACTGAGTGAGTGAGTGGGGGGGTGAGACGGAGGAAAATCACTGAGTGAGTGGGGGGGTGAGACGGAGGAAAATCACTGTGTGAGAGTTGGGGGGCTGAGACGGAGGAAAATCACTGTGAGTGAGTGAGGGGGTGAGGCGTAGGAAAATCACTGAGTGAGTGTGAGACGGAGGAAAATCACTGCGAGTGGGGGGGTGAGACGGAGGAAAATCACTGTGTGTGGGGGGGTGAGACAGAGGAAAATCACTGTGTGTGGGGGTGTGAGATGGAGGAAAATCACTGTGAGTGCGGGGGTGAGATGGAGGAAAATCACAGTGAATGGGTGAGATGGAGGAAAATCACTGTGTGTGGGGGCGTGAGACAGAGGAAAATCACTGAGTGGGGGGGTGAGATGGAGGAAAATCACTGTGTGAGTGGGTGGGGTGAGACAGTGGAAAATTACTATGAGTGGGGGTGAGACGGAGGAAAATCACTGTGAGTGGCGGGGTGAGATGGAGGAAAATCGCTGTGTGAGTGAGGGGGGTGAGATGGAGGAAAATCACTGTGAGTGAGTGGGGGTGTGAGATGGAGGAAAATCACTGAGTGAATGGGGAGGCGAGATGGAGGAAAATCACTGTGAGTGGGGATGAGATGGAGGAAAATCACTGTGTGTGAGTGGGAGGGGTGAGACGGAGGAAAATCACTGAGTGGGGGGGTGAGACGGAGGAAAATCACTGTGTGTGAGTGGGGGGTTAGACAGAGGAAAATCACTGTGAGTGGGGGGGTGAGATGGAGGAAAATCACTGTGTGTGAGTGGGGGGTTTGACAGAGGAAAATCACTGAGTGGGGGGGTGAGATGGAGGAAAATCACTGTGTGAGTGAGTGCGGGGGGCTGAGATGGAGGAAAATCACCGTGTGTGGGGGGGGTGAGATGGAGGAAAATCACTGTGTGAGTGGGGGGGTTAGACAGAGGAAAATCACTGTGAAGGGGTTGAGACAGAGGAAAATCATTGAGTGGGGGGTGAGGCGCAGGAAAATCACTGAGTGGGTGGTGAGACGGAGGAAAATCACTGAGTGGGGGGTGAGACGCAGGAAAATCACTGAGTGGGGGTGAGACGGAGGAAAATCACTGAGTGGGGGGTGAGATGGAGGAAAATCACTGTGTGAGTGCGGGGGTGAGACGGAGGAAAATCACTGTGACTGAGTGGGTGAGACGGAGGAAAATCACTATGTGTGGGGGGGTGAGACAGAGGAAAATCACTGTGAGTGGGGGTGAGATGAAAGAAAATCACTGTGTGTGAGTGGGAGGGGTGAGAGGGAGGAAAATCACTGTGTGAGTGAGTGGTGGGGTGAGACGGAGGAAAATCACTGTGAGTGAGGAGGTGGGACGGAGGAAAATCACTGATGGGGGGGTGAGATGGAGGAAAATCACTGAGTGGGGGGTTGAGACGGAGGAAAATCACTGTGTGAGTGAGTGGGTGAGACGGAGGAAAATCACTGAGTGGGTGGGGGGGTGAGATGGAGGAAAATCACTGTGAGTGAGTGGGGGTGGTGAGATGGAGGAAAATCACTGTGAGTGAGTGCGGGTGGTGAGATGGAGGAAAATCACTGTGATTGGGGGTGTGAGATGGAGGAAAATCACTGAGTGAGTGCGGGGGGTGAGACGGAGGAAATCACTGTGTGTGAGTGGGGGGGGGGTGAGACGGAGGAAAGCTGCTTGCTTTGCCATTGTTGTTGCTGAAGAGCATTGTGGACACGCTATGTTGGTGCTGGAATGTGTGGTGACACTTGTGGGCTGACCCCAGCACATGATTGGGTTGTGTTGGTCATTGATGCAAATAACGTTTCATGTTATGTCTCGATGTGGTTGTGATAAATAAATGAACCTGAATCTGATTTGGAAATAAGGGTGGAGAATGGCTGAGAGAGCTCAGTGAAAACCAAAAATGATGGAAACACTCAGCTGGTCAGGCAGCATTAGATGGGGGAGGGGAAGGACGGTGGGGAGAATTGGTACTTGCTTTGTTTTGATAAAATATATTTATGGGAACCAGGGGAGTGAGCTTCCTTTGGAAATGAGCTCTACAGTTGGCCTCAGAGCTGCACGATAGCATTGCTCTACAGCAGCAGCTGGAAGGTTGGGCTTCGATTACCGCCACTGCCTGTAAGGAGTTTATCTGTTCTCTCCATGATCATTTGGGTTTGATCTGGCTGTTGCAGTTCCCTCTGAACATTCCAAAGACGCACGGGTTAGGGTTATTGAGATGTGGACACGCTGTGTTGGTGCCAGAAGTGCCCAGCACAATCCTGGCTGGCTTGCTTTGATGCACGCAATACATTTCACTGTATGTCTTGGTGTACGTGTGGCAAATGTCAAGGGGATGTGGGAGTGGTATTAAAGCTGGTCCCTTTAATCCCCTCACCACAGTTTGTACTTCCTACCAGACACATGAATCTTGACAACACCCAGTACCAGATACTGCAGCCATTTGCATGTCATCTCCACTGCGCTGGGTCATTTCCCTCCACCGCTCACTGTGGCATCTGTATGTACCTCTTTCAAAGTACACTGCAGCGGTCACAGTTACTCAGCTGCAGTTCGTGTGCTCACAGACAGATCATTCCATACAACAGATCATTCCATACACAAGTACAACAAATAAAACACTGCAGCGTAAAATGTTCAGTTACAGAGAAAGTACAGTGCAGGAAGGCAATAAGGTGCAAGCACCACGACAGGGAGATTGGGAGGTCGAGAGTTCATCTCTTTGTCTACACAAGGCCTGTTCAAGAGTCTAACAGTGGGATAGAAGCTGTCCTTGAACCAGGTGGTACGTGCCTTCAGGCCTTTGAACCTTCTGCCTGATCGGGGGGGGGGGGGGAATAGCGTGAAGAGAGAATGACTCACATTGGAAGGGTCCAAGGTATCGGGAAGGGGAGACAGAGTCCATGGAGGGAAGGCAAGTTTGTGTGATGGACTGGGCTGTGTCCATAACTCTGCCTTTTCTTGTGGTCTTGTGAATATCAAGCTGTGATGCATCTGGTTAGGATGCTTTCTATGGTGTATCTGTGCAAATTGGTGAGGAATGTGCTGAATTTTCTAACTTCTGAGGAAGTAGAAGTGTTTGAGTTTCCTTGGCCATAGCTTTAATGTGTCTGGACCTGTAATGATCTTTTCGGACCTGTGCGGGGTGCCAGAGAGCATTGGGCTCTGAGGTTTTTAGAACACCTGCATTGGTTAATTGTTGTTTATCGAGAGTTGTTAATCATTTAGTGTTCCTTGTGTTTTTCTCAAGCAACCCACTCTTTGTAGTGCAGTCTCCCGGTGCTTCCTCCTGGTGTCACAAGCCTGAACCACCGGTGTTCCTGTAGAATTATTATGAATGAACTCTCATCACCGTCTCTATTTCGGTGTCTGTCTTTCCTCAGTGCACATAGTGACAGGACCAGGATGATTTGTTGGTGATATTTAACACCTAGGAACTTGAAACACTCAACCATCTCCAGCTCAGTGCCATTGATACAGTCGGCGTTGGGCGATGGTGTACTCCACTCTGCCTCTCCAACAGTTCATTACTCTATACCTCAATAACAAGACACCAGGTGTGTGAGAACATCAACCCCTGCAGGACCCTCTCTTGCCTGTGAAAAATATTACTGATCCTTCACTGATTCAGATTCATTTATTTATCACACATTTCAGAGCAATGTAGTGTGCTCACTCTGTTCAGCGGAATAACAGAACGTCAAAACAAAATTAAAACAACCCCTTTCCTCCCAACACATGTAGTTAGTCCTCCACCCCCAGAACAGGCCTCCAGCCTCCAGTTGGCTCAGGGACAATGGGCCTCTGACTTCCCTAGTGCAGTGGTCCCCAATCTCTGGGCCGCGAAGAATGCAGCAGTACAGCAGTAGCCGGAATGCACCTAGCACATCTTTAAGAAAAAAGCAGAAATAAACAAGCTAATTAATTAGGTGCCGCCCGGCACGTAAATGTCGGCCCAGATCAGAGGCGATTGCCGATTGTGTCACCTCTGATCTGGGCCGACATTTACGTGCCGGGCGGCACCCAATTAATAAGCTTGTTTATTTTGAATTTTTTCTTAAAGATGTGCTGGGTGCGTCCTGGCTACCGCTGAACTGCTGTATTCTTCGCGGCCCGGAAGTTGGGGACCACTGGTCTAGTGGACTCACAGACCCAGGATTTTGGCCATCGGCCTTCAACTTCCAGACTTCCGATTGAGCTTCGGTCTTTGATCCTTGGTATGGACCCCAGGACTCGCTGATGAAAGGACCTCGAACTCCAAGTTTTGAACACTGGGACTCAACAATGCCAGGAACCTGAACTCCAATCCTTGAACATGGGATTCGCCGACTCGCGTACCCGGGGTGTCAGTATAATTGAACCTCCTCTGCAACACCATAGTGGGAACACCTTCCCAGGAAGACAGCAGCAGTGACTCCTTCCCAACTCAACTGGATATGGGGACTGGCCATACCAATGAGATACACATCTATTGTTAATAAAAAGTTCGTCCCTAGAAATCTTACCATCTAGTTGTGTTAAACCTGTAGGCATTTTAAAGCAACTCAGTTTAAAAATTAGATGGGACGGAAATCTTCTAGAGGATATCTTATCAGTATATCTAGTGAATTTAGATTGAGCAAGCTAGGGCTTTTCTCTTTGGAATGAAGGAGGGTAACATGCAGCTTGATTAGAGGTGTACAAGATGATAAGACCATAAGATATAGAAGTAGAATTAGGCCATTTGGCCAATTGAGTTGGCTCTGAAGCATAGATCAAGTGGATAGCCAGCACCTTTTTCCCAGGGCAGAATTGGCTAATATGAGGGGCATAGCTTAAAGGTGATTGGAGGAAAGTATGGTGGGGGGGAACATCAGAGATATTTTTACGCAGAGTTGTGGATTCATGGAACACACCGCCAGGGGTAGTGTTAGAGGCAGATACGTTAGGGACGTTTAACAGACTCCTAGACAGACACGTGGATGATAGAAAAATGGAGGGCTATGTAGGAGGGAAGGATTAGATTGATCTTGGGGTAGGTTAAAGGTCGGCGTAACATTGTGAGCTTAAGAGCCTATATTGTGCTCTATGTTCTTGAGGGCTGACACTGGGCTTTCTATTTTTGTGATGTATGTTCTGGTAGACTTTCACCATTGAACTTGGATGGAATATTGAATGGAAGTGTCTGAATGGCTTTATAGAGTTTGATACTGAAAACCATTGTCCCTCTGTGAAATTGTCACTGAGGCCCCCGCCCCCCCGTCCAACTTCTGTGGATTTTGCCTGCTGCTTGTTTTAAGATGAAGTCTTAAGTCTTGACTTCTGTCTCCCAATCGGAATGCTTCTGTATGTATCCACACTTTGAATCCCTGTCTTGCTTAACATGTGTTGTGAATTAACTGTTTTGATTTGTGTACTGATGAAAACCAGAATGTATTAATAACTGGGAAGTATTTCCGCCCTCCCTAGTGGTGCAGACTGGAAATCATTCTAGTATCTCATCTGTACTGAACAGCATTTTTGAGTAAATATAAGCTTCCATCCACAGCAGAACTCTGTTGAAAGCAATCGGGTTTTCAAGTCTGAGTCAACGTTTCCTAGTTCCCGATACTTACAGCTTTGCTTCTCAGGATTGCCTGGGATGGAGAGCTCAGCAAGGTTCACAGTCAGTTATCTGTCATGTGTACATTGAAACATACAGTGAAATGAGTCATTTGCGTTAACAACCACCACAACCTTAGGGATGTGCTGGGAGCATTCCAGAAGTGTTGCCACACATTCCGCCGCCAATATCGCATGCCCACAATGCTCAGCAGAACAACACAGAACACAGCAGTAAATCAAGCCCATTTCCCCCCTTCCAAGCTTTTCACTGTATCTTGGTACGTTACAATAAAAAAACAGTGCTAATCCCAATTATCCTCCCCCAGTTTAGGTAGATCGAACATATTTACGAAGTATGTGGACAGCTGTATGGATGACAGAGTTCAGAGGGATATGGGCAGCGAGCTGGGGAATGATATTAGTTTGAATTCCTATCCTGAGCAGCATGAACACGTGTAGGCTGTGGGGCCTTTCTCCATGCTGTACAAATCACTAAAATATTATCTAGTCATGAAACATCAATGTCTCTAATTTCTGGTAATTTCTCCCCCCTCCCCTTCTCTCTTCCATTCCCCGTTCCAGCTCTCCTCTTACCTCAACTTCTCACCTGCCTCTCACTTCCACCTGGTGCCCTTCCTCCTTCTCTTTCTCCCGTGGTCCTCTCTCCTATCAGATTCGTTCTTCTTCAGGCCTTTAGCTCTTCCACCTATCACCTCTCAGCTTCTTGCTTCATAGCCCAGCTCTCCACCTACCTTCCCCCTCACCTGGTTTCACCAATCACTTGCCAGCTTGTAGGCCTCCCCCTTTCTCACTTTCTTATTCTGGCTTCTTTTCAGCTCTGATGAAGGGTTTCAGCATAAAATGTTGACCGTTTTTTTCCCCACCATAGATGCTGCCTGACCTGCTGAGTTCCTCCATCATTTTGTGTGTGTTAATCTGGTGTTTGCTAGTTGTTGGGACTGCGCTTCTACAGTGTAACATGGGGGCTGATGTGTTTCTTGGTCCTGGACAGTGCTGTAGAAGTGAAAGGCCTTGGATGGTGGGCTGGATTATTGTTTTCCATACCAAGGTCAGGAACTCCATCCATGGTAAGGTCTCATTTTCCAGCATTGCCAATGAGACCATGGTCTCCTCCACACACTCTGTGCTCTGATACTCCTGAGTAAGCAATAGTTTTCTCTGGACTCACATCAATGTCATCAGCCCTTCAATGCCTTTTGTACTGGCCTGGCAAGGAGAGATTGGACAAAATATTGGGTTAAAATTGCGAGCAGCAGATGGGATGCACAGTGAAACCTGTATCAAGGAACACAGGAGGTGTATTCGTTTGGCTTATCTGGAGAAGTCGGCAGTAGCAGAACACTGCATTTGCAGTGGAAATAGGGTTGACTTCAGTGGCACAAAACTACTGTGCCATGCCAATGGCTTTTGGGACCGCCTGGTGAAGAAAGCTATTGAAATAAAACCAGAGGAAAAGAATTTTAACAAAGATAAAGATCTCGCTCTAAGAAAGAACTGGAATTCAATTATAAACAAGGTGGGAGAGTGGAAACCTGATTGGATGAGGATTAACCAATTAGGAGGGATGGGCTACAGGGGTATAAATATCACTGGACTAGACATGCCCAGGCATCATCCCTGATAAAGGTAGCAGAGTTTGTCATCAAAACGTCGGTTATAATCGCTACCTGTACCCGGTTGGAAACCCAAGAAGGGTTTATTTGTCATATAAACCGAGAAAGTACTAGGTCCCTTTTTCAAAAAATTGGGTTGTTTCCTCTGGAATGTCAGAGACTAAGGGGGAGACCTAATAGAGATGTGTAAATCTACGACAGGCATAGATAAGGTATCTTTTTCTTAGGGTAGATAAGTTATATCCTAAAAAAAGGATTAGCTTTATTTGATGCATGTATATTAAAACATTGAAACATTTAGATTTACAAGGATGTTGCCTGGATTGGGGAGCATCCCATGAGAATCAGTTGAGTGAACTCGGCCTTTTCTCCTTGGAATGACAGAGGATGAGAGGTGACCTGATAGAGGTGTATAAGGTGATGAAAGGCATTTATTGTGTGGATAGTCAGGGGCTTTTTCCCAGGGCTGAAATGGCTAACACGAGAGGGCACAGTTTTAAGGTGCTTGGAAGTAGGCTCAGAGGAGATGTCAGGGGTAAGTTTTTTACGCAGAGAGTGGTGGGTGCGTGGAATGGGCTGCTGGCAACTGTGGTGGATGTGGATGCAATAGGGTCTTTTAAGAGACTGCTGGATAGGTACATGGATCTCAGAAAAATAGAGGGCTATGGGTAACCCTAGGTAATTTCAAAGGTAAGGACATGTTCGGCCCAGCTTTGTGGGCCGAAGGGCCTGTATTGTGCTGTAGGTTTTCTATGTTTCTATATGTCGTTTTGTGCTGAGGACCATCATAGTCTGAGGATGTGCTTGGGGGGGGGGGGGCAGCCTGCAAATGTCGCTATGATTACAGTGGCAACATAGCATGCCCACAATTTAGTAATCCTAACCCTGTACGCCTTTGGAATGCGGGAGGAACCTGGATTACCCGGAGGAAACACACGCAATCTCGGGGAGAATTCACAAACTCCTTACAGGCAATGGTGGATTTGAACTCAGGTCACTGTTGCTGTAAAGGGTTACACTAATCGCTACGCCACCGTGCCGCCCTCATGCATTTAAGGTGAGAGGAAGGAAGTTTAAAGAAGATTTTTTGGCAAGTTTTGTCTTAACAGAGAGTTGTAGGTGCCTGAAATGAGCTGTCTGGGGTGATGGTGGAAGCAGATACAGTTGTGACATCTAAGTGTCTGTATGATGGAGAGAGATATGGATGATGTGCAGGCAGAAGAGATTTGATATAATTTAGCCTTGTGTGCTGAAGGGTCTGTTCCTGTGCTATACTCTTCCAGAGCTGGTGACAACTGTACACCCTTTTGTTAGTGCAAGTATCTCATCAGCCAATCGTCTGGCTACAATTCAGTGCATAAAAGCATGCAGACATGGTCAAGAGGTTCAGTTGTTGTCAGACCATCCATCAGAACGGGGAAGAAATGTGACCTAATTGATTTTGACCGTAGAATGATCGTGGGTGCCAGACAGACTGGCTCGAGCATCTCGGAAACTTCTCATCTTCTGGGATTTTCGTGCACACCGTCTCTAGAATTTGCAGAGAATGTGCAAAAAAAACAACAGAAAAAAATGTAAAGGAATGACATTTCTGTGGGCAAGAATGCCTTGTTAATGAGAGAGGTCAGAGAACAATGGCCAGATTGGCTTAAGCTGACGGGAAGGCGACAGTAACTCAAATAACCACGTGTTACAACTGTGGTGTACAAAGGAGCATCTCTGAATGTACAACATGTCAAACCTTGAAGTGGATGGGCTACAGTCGTAGACGACCAGGCCGGCTGCATCCAGTAAAGTGGCCACTGAGTTCCATGGCTCAGGGATTGGGATGGTCAATAAATACTGGCCTTGCCAGCAATGGATTATTAAAAACCTACAGTACATTTAATCGTGTGCACCACAAGCATTCCTCATGTAATGTTTTCTGTTGAGTTCCCCGTTCCAGTTGAAATGAAAGAAATTTATTCCACCCTGCTCTAATGAAATCCAGGGATAAGTAGCTGGTTCCTAATATGGAAATGAACAGGCAGTAGAATTTCGACTTGCTTCCAAGAAAATAATTCCATCAATTACATAAAACATGTTCTTCTGGGAACATTGCTTGCGGTTCCGTAACTGATTATCATGTACTCTGTAGCCTCCAGATGTTTCACAACCAGTAGATTAGTTTTTGATACACCAGTATGTCAATGATATTAATATCCAGATGTGCTGTCCGTGCCAGAGGTTGGTGGGCAGATATCCACCAGTATACAGTCAAACACGCAAAATGCTGAAGGAGTTCAGTGGGTCGGGGGCATCTATGAAAATGAATAAACAGTCGTCGTGCTGGGCTGAGACCCTACATCAGGACCACATGGGGTAAGTTCTATTTTATAGAGATCAGTGGGTGCACTCTGCACAGTGACAACTTCTTTTCCCTTCTTCAGGTGGGACTTTGTCTTCACAGGTGGGAGACTTCAGGGAGGAGAGCTTCAAGATCCAAATTCCACAGTACCAGGATGGTACAGTAGCATAGCTGTTAGCATTTGTAGTCTGAAGCAGAAGATCGGGGTTCAGTTCCTTTCACTGTCTGTAAGCAGTTAGTGTACATTCTCCCCATGACCACATGAGCTTCCTCCAAGTGATCCAGTTTCCTCCCGCATTCCAAAGGCATGTGGTTTAGGGTTAATAAGTTGTGGGCATACTATGTTGGCACTGGAAGCATGGTGGCACTTGCAGACTGCCCCCAGCGCATCCTTAGTCTATGTTGGTCATTATTGCAAATAATGCATTTCACTGTATGTTTCAATGTTCTGATGCACATATGACAAATAATGTTAATCTTTCATCACTTCAGTGAAAATCCAAACAAAAAACACACATAATGGAAATCTGAGATAAAATGCAGGAAACACTTAGCAGGTTGGGCAGCGTCAGAAACAGGAACAAGAAACAGTTATTTTAAGTCAAACTGGGGAAAAAGGTGATTTTCCATTGGAGAAAAGTTCAAAGTTCAATGCACATTTAGGTTTCAATAGGTACATTTAATGTCAGAGAAATGTATACAATATACATCCTGAAATTCTTTTTCTTCGCAAACATCCACAAAAACAGATGCCTCAAAGAAAGAATGACAATTAAATGTTAGAAACCGAAAGCCCCCCCCCAGCTCCCTCTCTCATGCATAAGCAGCAGCAAAGCAATGAACCCCCTCCCCCACCAGCAAAAAAGCATCAGCACCCCCACCAAGCACTCAAGCATGCAGCAAAGCATCAATAAAGACACAGCCCCTAAAGACTACTTGTTCATGTGGTAATTTGACTTACCACAGGCTGTCTCTCTGTCTCCCTAATAAGGGAAAAAGAGATGTCCCTGTTTCACAGTGAGAGGGGAGACATAACAAAACAACTCGCTGATTTATGGTGTTAAAAGTCTGTTGCGAGCTTCTTCCGAACTCTGTGCCCAAAGATCTTGGGTCTCTGGGCACACAGCCAGCAGCCAGCTCACTGCTTTCAATCTTCCATGTACTCCCACGACACATCAGGCAGTGGCACCGACCTCGAGTCCGCTTGCCTCCAGAGCCATGAAAATCTGGTACCCTGAAGGCGCGTTAATCTTTCAGGCCGCGTCCTTGGTATATCGAAAAGCGGCCAGTTGTGAGGCTCTGAGAGTGGGTCCCATTCCTGCAAAGAACTGAAGTCAGCGTGTAACTCCAGGTCAGGGTCTTTAAAAGAACTCTGAATAGGAAAAAAAGAAATATTAAAGATGGAAATAGAGTTGTCTCCAAAGATGTAAGCAAAGGACTCACCATTAGGTGCCATCAACACTAAGCTCTGTCATCCGTCTCATTATCAAAGTATGTGTACTATATGCAACCTTGAGATTCGTCTCCTTACAGGCAGCCACAAAACCAAGAAACCCAATGGAACCTATTAAAAAAAAGACAGTCAAACACCTAATGTGCAGAAAAATAACAAATCATGCAAACAATAACAGTAAGCAAATAGCATTCAGAAAGTGAGTCCACATCCATGAAACCAGTCACAGCTGATCCAAGAGTCTGTTAGTGGCAGACCACAGTCTCAGTTCAGTGCAGAGATGAGTAAACTTCGCCAAGCAGCGAACTCAACACCAGCCCATCCCTGCCATACTCACCTTTTTAATCTAGTCCACTGCTTAAATCATCCAAACAGGTTGTTTTACTGCTCTCAGACCTAGGACCTGCTGTTTCAATATGCTCTTGGGCCTGGAACCCACCTCCTTGATTTGGACTGTATCCAACCTTTCCAATCTGGCCCAGTGCTTAACTCGATCAAACATTGGCTTGTTCCTCACTATCGGGACCAGGCGTCGGCCATCTCAACTCTGCCTCTCCTTGGTTCTGGCACTTCAAATTGCCTCTAAGTCTGCTCCAGTGGTCAAACATGTGTTTTTTCCTTGTTCTTTGGCCCGGTCCTTGCCGCCTTGATTCAGCCTGTGCATGTCACGTTGCAACTGTCCCGTACCTTCGAGACTTCAGTTCACACCGCAAAAATGCCAGATGGTATAGGTGGTTCAAAGGCTCAAAAGGAAAGTTCTGGAGGGGGATGGAGAATCAGATTTAGTATAACAACATGACGTGAAATTTGTTGTTTTGTAGCAGCAGTACGGTACAATACATAAAATATACTATAAATTATAGTAAAAGATATATATAAAAGATGAAATAAGTAGTGCAAAAATAGAGAGGTAGGGTTCACTGATGAGAAATCTGATGGTGAAAGGGAAGAAGTTGTTCCTAACGTGTTGAGTGTGTGTCTTCAAGCTTCTGTGCCTCCTCATTGATGGTAGCAATGAGCAGATGGCATGTTCTAGGTGGTGGGGGTCCATCCATACCAGACAGTGATTCAACCAGTTAGAATGCTCTCCATGGTACATGTGTAGAAATTTGCTGGAGTCTTTGGTGGCATACCCAAAGTGCTGGTGTGTTCTTTTTATAACTGCGTCAATATGTTGGGCCCAGGATAGATCGTCAGAGATGTTGAGACCCAGGAGCTGGAAACTTGAAACTGCTCACTCTTTCTGTTGCTGACCCCTTAACGAAGACTGGTGTGTGTTCTCTTGACTTCCTTTTCCTGATAACCACAATCAATTCCTTGGTCTTAGATTGTTGTGACACCACTCAACCAGCCAATCTATCTGACTCCTAAACACCACCTCATCACCATCTGAGATGCTGCTAACAGCAGCTGTGTTATTGGTGAATTCATAGATGGCCTTTGTGCTATTCCTAGCCACACAGTCATGAGTACAGAGTAGAGTAGGGCAGTGGGCTAAGCATGTATCCTTGAGGTGTGCCAGTGTTGATTATCAGAGAGGAGAAATGGTTGGCATAAAGAGAGGAAAGATGAGTTGAACAGAGAAATTTTCCCTGAGAGTGAGATACTGAGGGCAGTTCCCAGTACTTTAAGCTTCTATGTTATAAAATGTGGGCTAGACGATACACAAACAATAAAATAAACCCAAGCCAACATGATGACATTGCCTATACTGTAGCTCTTTCTCTCTCCACAGATGCTGCCTGACCTGCTGAGTATTTTCAGCACATTGTGTTTTTTGTCCATTGCCCATAACATTGAGCTTGGTGCATCTGGATGGATAAAAGTCCAAGGTTTTTGGAGTGGACCTTGAGCATGTGACCTACAGGCACAGGGAGATGAGGTGGTGGCCCAGCAAAGTTGATAATGCAGCTATTGCTCTGAGTACTTGGTGAAGAATGGGATTAAGTTCAAGAACAAAGGAATACTTGTGTTGGAAAGCTTAATGCCTGTATTGATCCTGTTCCCACAAGGTGTGTGTAGGCCCAGTTAACTACTGCCTTCAAAAGAGACAACATTGATTCTGTTATGGTTATTATTCTATAGATTTATTAAGTACATCCACAAGAAAATGAACCTCAAAGTTGTATATGGTGACATATACAGTGGCATGCAAAAGTTTGGGCACCCTTGATCAAAATTTCTGTCACTGTGGATATCTAAGCGAGTAAAAGATGAACCGATTTCCAAAAAGCATAAACTTAAAGATGACGCATTTCTTTAATATTTTAAGCAAGATTACTTTTTTATTTCCATCTTTTACAGTTTCAAAATAACAAAAAAGGAAAAGGGCCTGAAGCAAAAGTTTGGGCACCCTGCATGGTCAGTACTTAGTAACACCCACTTTGGCAAGTATCACAGCTTGTAAATGCTTTCTGTAGCCAGCTAAGAGTCTTTCAATTCTTGTTTGGGGGATTTTCGCCCATTCTTCCTTGCAAAAGCCTTCTAGTTCTGCGAGATTCTTGGGTCATCTTGCGTGCGCTGCTCTTTTGAGGTCTATCCACAGATTTTCGATGATGTTTAGGTCAGGGGACTGTGAGGGCCATGGCAAAACCTTCAGCTTGCACCTCTTGAGGTAGTCCATTATGGATTCTGAGGTGTGTTTAGGATCATTATCCTGTTGTAGAAGCCATCCTCTTTTCATCTTCAGCTTTTTTACAGACTGTGTGATGTTTGCTTCCAGAATTTGCTGGTATTTAATTGAATTCATTCTTCCCTCTACCAGTAAAATGTTCCCCATGCCACTGGCTGCAACACAAGCCCAAAGCATGATTGATCCACCCCCGTGCTTAACAGTTGGAGAGGTGTTCTTTTCATGAAATTCTGCACCCTTTTTTCTCCAAACGTACCTTTGCTCATTGCGGCTAAAAAGTTCTATTTTAACTTCATCAGTCCTCAGGACTTGTTTCCAAATTGCATCAGGCTTGTTTAGATGATCCTTTGCAAACTTCTGATGCTGAATTTTGTGGTGAGGACACAGGAAAGGTTTTCTTCTGATGACTCTTCCATGAAGGTCATATTTGTGAAAGTGTTACTGCACAGTAGAACAGTGCACCACCACTCCAGAGTCTGCTAAACCTTCCTGAAGGTTTTTTGCGGTCAAGCGAGGGTTTTGATTTGCTTTTCTAGCAATCTTACAAGCAGTTCTCTTGGAAAGTTTTCTTGGTCTTCCAGACTTTGACTTGACCTCCACCATTCCTGTTAACTGCCATTTCTTAATTACATTACGAACTGAGGAAACGGCTACTTGAGAAGGCTTTGCTATCTTCTTATAGCCTTCTCCTGCTTTGTGGGCATCATTTATTTTAATTTTCAGAGTGCTAGGTGGCTGCTGATTGTTGGGACAAGGTTTGAGGAGTCAGGGTATTTATGAAGCTTTGAAATTTGCATCACCTGGCCTTTCCTAACGATGATTGTGAGCAAGCCATAGCCCTAACAAGCTAATGAAGGTCTGAGACCTCGGTAAAAGTTATCTGAGAGCTCAAATCTCTTGAGGTGCCCAAACCTTTGCATGGTGCTCCATTCCTTTTTTCACTCTAAAATTGTACAAAACAAAAATAATACACTAATCTTGCTTGAAAAGTATGTTTCATTTTTAACTTTATGACGTTTGGAGATCAGTTCATCTTCTACTCACTTAGCTATTCACAGTGACAGAAATTTTGACCATGGGTGCCCAAACTTTTGCATGCCACTGTATATATATTACTGTAATTGATAGTATATTTTACATATTGTACTTGATCACTGCGGCACAACAGCACATTTTGCGACCTCTGCCAATGATATTAAACCTGATTCTGAGATGGGCTGAATGACCTGCAGTGCTCCATGACTCTGAGCTTCTTGATCAGTAAAGGTGTCAAAGGTTATGGGGAGAAGGCAGGAGAATGGGATTGAGTGAGATAATAAATCAGCTTTGATTGAATGGAGGAGCAGACTTGGTGATTTGAACAACCTAATTCGGCTCCTATGTTTTATGGTCTTCAGGCAGTCAAATGATTTTCAGATAGCAACTTAGTTATTAGTAATGGTCAGAGCCAATTTAGCTCAGCTCGGTGAAGCATTAAATGCACATCTGGTGGGAAATGTTTGCGTGACGGGTGATTGAGAGTTAACGTTGACCCAGACACGTGACCCCGTATCCTTGAGCTTTTGATTTTTTCCATCATCAGTGGATTATTTAAAGTTAAGAGATAAAGATTAGCTTTATTTGTCAAATGTACATTGAAATATACAGTGAAATGCGTCATATGCGTCAACAGCTAACACAGTCTGATGCAGGGACACGATGCAGGGTTTCGACCTGAAAAGTTGACATTTCCCTTCCCTCCCTCAGATGTTGCTCAACCCACTGAGTTCCCCCAGCAGGTTGTGTGATGCTCCAGATTCCAGTATCTGCCATCGTTTGCATCTCTCTTGGTTACCTGAAGGCCTGTTGCCCTGGTCTATGCCTCTGTGACTATAATATCAGCACCAGGTTTATCATCACTCTCATGTTTGACATGAAATTTGTTGTTGTGGCAGCAGCATGGTTTAAGATGCAATAAATAGAAAAGGAATAATGAGGTAGTGATCACAGATAATTCAGAAATCTGACCACAGAAGGAAAGGAGCAATTCCTGAACCACTGAGTGTGGTTCTTTAGGCTCCTGTACCTCCTCCCTGATGGTAGTAACGAGAAGGCATTTCCTGGATGGTGAAGGTCCTTGATGAAGGATGTCATCACCTTGAGGAACTGCCTCTTGAGGATAATCTCGATGGTGGGGAGGGTCATGTTCATGATGGGGCTGACAAGTCTACAACCCTGTTGTGATCCCCTGCTCTGGAGCCTCAATAACACATGTTTAAGGCAACCAGTCAGAGTGCTCTTCACTGTACATCTGTAGAAATTGGCAAGAGCCTTGGTGAGATACTAATTCTACCTTGTTGTTTCTAACTCTGTGGTTGAAGTCTATTCTCCCAATGTTTCTGGGCAGAGAGTTGTAGGTTCACACTGCCCCTACTGTCTTAGAAGTTTGCGCAGAATCGCCATGTCATGAAAAACTTCAATAGATGCATAGTAGAGAGTATCCTAACTAGTTGCATCATGGCTTAGTATGGAATGTGGCTTAGTGATGGATATGGTCCAGTCCATCACAGGTAAAATGTTCGCACCATTGAGCACATTGACGATTGAGCAGTGCCACAAGAAAGCAGCATCCATCATCAAAGACCCCCACCAACTACACCATGCTCACTTCTCACTACTACTATTGGGCAGAAGGTACAGGTCCTATACCACCAGGTTTTAGAACAGTTATTCCCCTACAACCATCAGGCTCCTGAACTGCCGTGGATAACTTCACTCAACTTAACACTGATCTGATTCCAGAACCTATGGACTCACATTCGAGGACCCCATAGCTCATGTTCTCAGTACGTATTATTTATTTATAGAGTCATAGAGAAGTACTGCACAGAAACAAACTCTTCGTCCCATCCAATCCATGCCGAACAGCCATTTAAACTGCCTACTCCCAACGACCCGCACTGGGACCATAGCTCTTCATATCCCTACTCTTCTCGTGGCTATCCAAACTTCTGGGCGTTGCAATCGAGCTCACATGGACCACTTGTGCTGGCAGCTCATTCCACACTCTCACAACCCTCTAACTGAAGGAGATTCCCTTCATGTTCCCCTTAAACTACTCACCTTTCACCCTTAACCCATGACCCCTCCCCACCCAACCTCTGTGGAAAAAGCCTGTTTGTATTTACTCTCTCTGTACCCCTCTACCCCCCTTATTTGCACACTTTTTCATTTGCACATTGGTTGTTTCTTAGTCTTTGTTTATAGTTCTAAAATATTCTATTGTATTTTTGATTTTCCTGTAAATTCCTACAAGAAAATGAATTTCGAAGTAGCATGTGGTAACATATATGGACTTTAATAATAAATTTTACTTTGACTTTGCCTCTGTTTGGAAAAAGATGCTTCCCAGTACCTTCTGGACTCAAGCACCATATCCTCGAGTGCTGAGATGAGCATTGTGGCTACTCTTTACCTAGTCCTCACCTGCTGCCTCGGGTGGGCATTGCAGCTTCTGAAGTGTGGCTCTGAAGAAGACTACTGTTCTCTCGTCCCTCACCTGGAGATGCTCTTGCCTGACTTTCTCCATGTGACCTTCACCAGTCCCACCCTTTCCACTGTCTCAGCAACACCCCCTGATCACTCCCCACCTGTCACCCGCTTCTCTGTTCTCTCTGCCACCCGCTCTTCTGTCCCCTCTTATCATGCGCGAAAGGGCGTCATGTTGGCACCAGAGTCACGGTGACACTTGCAGTCTGCCCCCAGCACACCCTCGTACTATGTTGGTTTTAGATACAAAATGATGCATTTCACTATGTTTTGATGTTTATGTTACAAATAAAGCAAATCTTTTAAAAGAGGGGAATCAGATTAAAAGAGGTAAGCACAGACTCAGTGGGCTGAAGGGCCCTTACTCTATTTGAATGATTTATTGATGCTTTTTTATATCCATTCCCCTCTTTTTTCTCTCTCCCTTTTTCTTTTGCCCTTGCCCTCCCTCGACTTCCCCACCTCCCCACCTCCGCCTACCCTCTCCCTCGCTGAGTGTATAACTTGCACCTGAATCCTGTCTCCATCACTGGTGCACTGTCCCCACACAGTACATCTGTCATCGTGGATTCTTCTGAAACTACGACCCCCTCAGTCTAGACAGAGCCTCCTACCTTGTTTCTGTGAAACCAGAAGCCATCATCGTCGCTACCTTTCACTAGTTTTGCCAATCTCATGTTTACATAAGTAGTACAGGGCAGTACAGGCCTTTCGGCCCACGACGTTGTGCCGACCTGTTATAGATCCACTCCAGGATCAATCTACCCCTCCCTCTTACACAGCCCATAACCCTCCATTTTTCTTTCATCCAGGTGCCTATTTAAGAGTATCTTCAATGGGAGGGAGGGAGGAATGGAGCTTGCTTTGCTGTTGTTGTTTTTTGTTTTATTGTATGTTGTGTACTGCATTGTATATTGTGTCCTGTGTTGTGTGTTGTGTTCTGTTTTGTTCTGCTGAGCATTGTGGGCTTGCTATGTCTGCACTTGACTGTGTGGTGACACTTGCGGCTTTGCCCCCATTTTATCCATATAGGTTGTGCTAATTGTTAATGCAAATGTTTCAATGCACATCTGATAAATAAATGAATCTGAATCTTAAATGTCCCTATTATATCAGCCTCTGTCATCACCTTTGGCAGTGCATTCCAGGGAACCCCCCCCCCCCACCCATTCTCTGTAAAAACCTACATCTATTATCTCCCCTAAATTTTCCTCTATTTGCCTTAAAAGAAAATCCTCTGGTAATGGCCATTGCTGCCCTGGCTGTCCACTCTATCTACGCCTCTTATCAATTTTATCATCTTGTGCAGCTCTCGTAAATTGTTGCTCATTCTCTGTCATTCCAAAGAGAAAGGGCCTAGCTTGCTCAATCTTTCTTCTTGAGAGATGCTTTCTAATCCAGGCAGCATCTTGGTAAGTCTCCTCTGCACCCTCTTTAAAGCTTCCAATTATTCCTGTAATGCGGTGACCAGGAATGAGCACAATGCTCCAAGTGTAGTCAAAATGGTTTATAGAGCTGCAACATTAACTCGTGGCTCTTGAACTCAATCCCCTGACTAATGAAGGCCAGCGCACCATATGGCTTTTTAACTTTCTTGGCAACACAGAGCATTTTCTGACCTTTTCTTGTAAAACATTATTGGCTTCACACGACGCTCCTCCAGATGTTTTTGTTTAGGAGGTTAAGGGTTCGAATCTCATGTGAGATGTTTTGCACACTGAGTAATAGATATCAGGGGTCTTAAAATACTTGTAATCTGATCCACAGTTTTATACATTTGTATAAATTGGGAAGGAACTTCAATTAGAGTTCAATCCTTCAAATCTCAGATCAGTTACACCCTGAGTTTTTCTTGGTTATCCATTGTGGGTATTGTTTTAAAATAAGACCATAAGATGTAGGAGCAGACTTAAGCCATTTGGTCCATCAAGTCTGCTCTGCCATTCAATCATGACTGATTTTCTAACATCTGCATCTTCTTCTCTACTACTGAGCAATTGTTTTACGGTGCCAGTCTCAGCCTGTGTTTGGCCCCATAATGGCAGTAGTGGAGGCCGTGGACAGACATGTTGATTGCTATTTATTGTCAAAGGCATAAGTGCCCAGCGAATAAATGCCATGAAAGTTGCCTCTTTTGTAGCAGCAGCGCAGTATATTACAAGACAATGTTCAAAGTAAATTTATTATCAGAAGTACATGTATGTCACCATTATACAACCCTGAGATTCATTTTGTTGCGGACATTTACAGTAAGTACAAAAAAACACAACACTCACAAGACAGGTAACCAATGTGGAAAAAGCAACAAACTGCAAATACAAAAAGGAAAAATAGTAAATAACTAAGCAGTAAATATCGAGAACCTGAGATGAAGTGTCCTTGAAAGTGAGTCCATAGATTGTGGAACCAGTTCAGTGTTGGGGTGAGTGAAGTTGAGTGAAATTTTCCCTCTGGTTGAGGAGCCATAATGTCCCTGAGCCTGGTGGTGTGGGTCCTGAGGCTCCTGTACCTCCCTCCCGATGGAGCGTCAAGGAAAGAGAATGGCCTGTGTGGTGAGGATCCTTGATGATGGATGCTCCTTTCCTGTGACAGCACTCCTTGTAGATGTGCTCAGTCAAACAAACTTATATAAGTTAACATAAATTATATGTAACTAATAAGTGAAAAAAATAAAATAACAAAATAAACATAGCAACTGTCTCAATCTGAGAGACAGGAAATAAAATTATAGTCCGATGTATTGTTCAGGTTTTCGAGGTGGGTTCAAGAACCTGATGGCAGTGGGGAAGAAGGTGTTGTTGAACCTTGAGGTGTGGACTCTCCAGTTGCCTGGTCCTCCTGCCCGATGACAGCATCAAAAAGAAAGCATAGCATGGATGGTGGGGGGCTGATCGTGGGTGTCATCTTCCTGAGATGGTGGGAAGGTTGTACCTATGATGGAAATGCTGTAGTACTGATCAAGTAATTCAAGCCTTTGGGTGGGTAGTGAGTGTAAAGTGTCTGAGATAATTAAGTAACTCTTACCTTTTGTTTCTCGTTTTAGGAAACTTCCAGAACTACAAGTCGATGGAAAAGGTAAGGAATATTGTTTTTCTGATCTACCAGTTGTGTTGGCTAATTCGGGCCTTAATCAAGGTGTGCTGCAGTATCAAACCTTTAACATAGTTGACTGAATAGTTTGACCATTCCTGGCCCTCCACCCTTTTCTTACACAGTTCCCAGTGTCTCCATCTTCCTCCCACCTGTTCCTGGGTCCTTGCACCTCCCTTTGTTCCCTTCCCTTCCCTCCCAGCCATTTCCAGGTCCTTGGATCTTCATTCCCTTTCCATCCCTATCTCCCAGAGCCTCCACCTTTCATCCTGACCATTCCGGGGTCCTTGGATCTTCCTTGCCTCTCCACTCCTGCTCATTCCCAGGTTCTTGTTTCTTCATTTGTCCTCTTCTCTCGAGGCTATTCCGAGATCCTTTGATCTTCATTCCCTATCCTCTTCACCCGCCCCCAGAGTCCACTCTTGTCTTTCTGGAATCATTGCATCCTCCTTACTCCACTGCCTCCAACCTCCTGCCCATTCTTAAATCCTTGGATTATTGTTTCCACTCCCCCGCCCCCATTTCCGGGATCTTCGTTCCCTCTCCACCTTCCCCCCTGACTTATTCCAGGGCTTTTGGATCTTCCTGACCTCCCCCACCCATTTCTAGGTCCTAGGATTTTCATTCCTCCCTGACCCCCCCCCCCCATCTCCAGGAGTCTCACCCTCCCACTAGGACATTCCCAGAACCTTCTCCTCCTAGGGTCTCCGGACTGAATCTCATCTAACCCTAGGGCTGTTCACTGTTTTCTCAGCAGACTCCATAAACCAAACCAGTAATCTCCTCAGAGTGAAGCAGTCAACACAGTGCACAAAGCAATGGGTAATTAAAAATAAATTGAATCATTTAGTTGGCCGAACAAAATGGCTTTGAAACAGAATAAAGTATTTGATGTTGTGGTGTTCTTCGCGCTTGGCAGTTAGCTTGCAGACGTTTCATCACCAGTCGAAGTGGCATCCTCAATGTGCAGATGTTGGTGTTTCTCTTTGGGAGTGCTCACGTTTATGTAGGCCCGATTTGCTTGCCTCGTCCTGATTGGTTACCCCTTCAGTTGACCTTTGAATTCTATTGGTTCATGTTTCTTCGGCTCTTAGGGGTTCTATTTCAGTATGTGTGTTTATAGAGTTATTGGAAGAAAACCACGCTTCTAAAAATTCTCGTACCTGCTTCATGTTTGCCTGTGCCAGAGATTCCGTGGTGTCCCAGTTAAAGTGGTGTTCATGTACCGAGATCAGCGACAGTGAATCATGTCTCTGTACTGTCCATTTGTGTTCTCAGGAACACAATGACAACGTCAAACGCATCAACCCGAGCTACCAATATTCACCACCATTCTAGAATAAACATGTTCATGTAATTTAGAAGACGAAGGAACACATACCAATCCTTATATAGAGGGATCAGAAGTGGAGAGAGTGAGCAGCTTCAAGTTCCTGGGTGTCAAGATCTCTGAGGATCTAACCTGGTCCCAACATATTGATGTAGTCATAAAGAAGGCAAGACAGCGGCTATACTTTATTAGGAGTTTGAAGCAATTTGTCATGTTAACAAATACACTCAAAAACTTTTATAGTTGTACTGTGGAGAGCATTCTGACAGGCTGCATCACTGGTATGGAGGGGCTACTGCACAGGACTGAAAGAAGCTGCAGAAGGTTGTAAATCTAGTCAGCTTCGTCTTGGACACTAGCCTACAAAGTATCCAGGACATCTTCAGGGAGCGGTGTCCCAGAAAGGCAGCGTCCATTATTAAAGACCTCCAGCAACCAGGGCATGCCCTTTTCTCACTGTTACCATCAAGCAGGAGATACAGAAGCCTGAAGGCACACACTCAGCGATTCGGGAACAGCTTCTTCCCCTCTGCCATCCAATTCCTGAATGAACTTTGAAGCTTTGGACACTAGCTCACTTTTTAAAAAATATACAGTATTTCTGTTTTTGCACATTTTTTAATAATCTATTCAATATACATAATTGATTTACTTGTTTATTTATTGTTTTATTTTTTTTTCTATCTGCTAGATTATGTATTACATTGAACTGCTGTTGCTAAGTTAACAAATTTCACGTCACATGCCGGTGATAATAAACCTGGTTCTGATTCTGAGCATTACCATAACTAATCAAAATTAGTATTATTTTTCTGTAACTTTGTCCGTCTCGTCCACAATTTAACAGCAACTGCCTTTGCTGTTACAGAGCAGAGGAATGAAGGGTTCTGGGGAAAAGGCAGGTAGGTGGAACTGAGTTCACGGCCAAGTCAGCCATGATCTTATTGAATCTGTACAGGCCAGATGGCCGTCTCCTGCTCTTAGTTCTCATGTTGTTAGGTCAAACATTGTAAATTCAGTTTGACCCACACTGCTGATATTTTTTATATATCAGCGTGTTTCCCATACCAAAGGTCAGCTCCCACCCTGATCAAAGTCTCACCCTTTTTCTCCTTGATTCTCCTATGCTCTTGGTCCAACCATCAGTTCAGTATGGAGATAGAGAGTCATACAGCATGGAAACTGGCCCTCCAGCCCAACCATGCTGACCAGTACATTCCATCAAGGCTAGTTCCATTTGCCAGGATTTGGCTCATAACCTTCCAAACCTTACCAATCCGTGTACCTGCCTGCATTTTAAACATCCTTTGTGTAAAAATCTGCTCCTCGAGTTTCTCTTAAATCTCTCCCCTCACCTTTAAACCTACGCCCTCTAGTTCTTCATTGCCCATCCCTGGGGAAAAGACTGTGCTTTCACCCTATCTACGCCCTCATAATTTTATACACCTCAATAAGTCTCTTACGCTCTATGGAATAACGTTCTAGCTTGTCTAAACTCTCGCTGCAACTCCTGGCAACATCCTTGTAATTCTTTCCTATAACAGAGTGACCAACACTGAACACAGTACTCCAAGTATGACCTCACCATTGACCTGTACAACTGCACCATGAGCTCCCAACTTTTATACTCGGTGCCCTTCCTGATGAAGGTCAGCGTGCAAAATGCCTTCTTCGCCAACCTGTCTACTACCTCTGTCCCCACTTTCTGCCCAATTACACCCATGTGACCAATTAATCTACTTGCCCAAATAATAAGGGATGAAACCAGAGCACCCAGAGGAAACCCATGTGGTCATGGAGAGAACATACAAACTTCCTGCAGACAGCGGCAGAAACCGAACTCGAGTTGCTTGCGCTGTGATAGCGTTTTGATAACCGCTACACTCATCCATGATCTGGGATTATAATTATAATCTTTAAAAACACGCTTGAACAGATACATGGACAGTAAAATGCCCGCCAGTGGTGCAGTGGCATCCACACAGGGCTTTGAGGCAAGTGGTCCCGGGTTCGAATCCTGCCAGCTCCTTGCAGCCTTTCCATCCGTGCTGGGTTGACCATCAAGCTGACAACTCGGCCTCGTAAAAAACAGACAAGAATGCCAAAGAAATAGCGAGGTTGCTGCCTGATGTGGCACAAGGTGTGGAAAGGAACAACAACATAGATAGTAAAAGCCTCGGGGGACATTGGCCAAGCACAGGCTAAAAGATAGGCATCTTTGTTGGCATGGACAAGTTGGACCAAGGCTTCTGTTTCCATGCTGAATAACTCTGAGACGTTCATCAGCATCTTTTTAAGAATACAGAGTCTGTTCTGTAATCCTGAAGGAGATCATTTCTGGTTTATTTTCTGGTGTAACTACAGTCATGGGTTAAGGGTGAAAGGTGGAAAATTTAAGGGGAACATGAGGGTGTACTATTTCAACTCAGGGTGGTGGGAATCTGAAATGAGCTGCCAGCCAAAGTGGTGGATGTGGGTTCAATTTTAACATCTAGAAGTTTGGATACGTACATGGATGGGAAGGTGTACGGAGGCCCAGGTGCATGTTGATGGGACTAGGCAGATTCATCTCTGGATTGCTACCTGTGCCACACATCAGTGAAGGTAAGAATAGGCACAAATTAGCGGTGTACCAGTCTGTGACTATGAGAATACCAGCACAGCGAAAGCCAGTCGTTGTTCCCCTTGCTGATTTTTGCCTCATGCTAGAAAATGAGGAGGTGATAGATAGGAGTTACAGGGAGGTAATCATCCCCTAGGTTGCAGGAGGCAGGTACATGGGTGACTGTCAGGAGAGGGAAAGAAATTGGGCTGCCAGCGCAGAATACCCCTGTGACCATTCCCCTCAAAAATAAGTATACCACTTTGGATACTGCTGAAGGGGATGAACCACCGGGGGGAGATGCAGTGCCCAGGTTGTTACACCCAGGATACAGGAAGAGAGTAGGAGGATGACGATGAGCAAGGAAAGGATGCTTGAAGTACAGGAGACCCTGGGAGATGTGCCTCTCGTAAACAGGTTCTCCCTCTTGGAAGCTGTCGGGACAGAAGACAGTGCCAGTCTGAGAGGCGGACGGGTCTGCAAGTCAACAATTGGCGCTGAGGCAAAGCTGAGGAGACAGATGTCAGGCAGAGCTGTGGTAGTAGGGGACTCCATAGTGAGAGGTACAGAAAGGGGTTTTTGTGGCAACAGGCGAGATTTAAGGATGGTGTGCTGCCTCCCTGGTGCCGGGATCCAGGATGTCACAGACCGATTGCAGGGAATCCTCAAGAGTGAACGTGAACATCCGGAAGTGGTGGTGCATGTCGGCACAAATGACGTGGGGAAGAAGAGGAAAGACATTCTACAGCGTGACTTCAGAGAACTCGGAAGAAGGCTGAAAAGCAGGACTTCCAGGGTGGTTACCTCCGGTTTGCTTCCAGTTCCCCGTGCTGGAGTGGTCAAGAACAGGGAGATAATGGATCTGAATGTCTGCCTGAGGAACTGGTGCAGGAATCAAGGATTTACATTCTTGAACCACTGGGGTATGTTTCGGGGTAAGGATGAATTGTACAAAAGGGACGGGTTGCACCTTAATAAGCGGGGCACCAGCATTCTGGCAACCAGGTTTGCCTCTGCAACATGGGTGTGTTTAAACTAAGTAGTGGGGGGAGGGGACAAACTGGAAACATAAGGATGGAGATAAAGGGAAAGTGAGAATAAGAAAAGTTAAGAATGACAGCAGAACCAACAGAGCAGAAAGCTCAAGAAGGGATCGTACAGTATGGCCAAGTGGCTAACATCTGCCGGACGATGCTGAGGATGTTCTACGAGTCTGTGGTGGCCAGTGCTATCATGTTTGCTGTTGTGTGCTGGGGCAGCAGGCTGAGGGTAGCAGACACCAACAGAATCAACAAACTCATTCGTAAGGTTAGTGATGTTGTGGGGATGGAACTGGACTCTCTCACGGTGGCGTCTGAAAAGAGGATACTGTCTAAGTTGCATGCCATCTTGGTCAATGTTTCCCATCCACTACATAGTGTACTGGGTGGGCTCAGGAGTACATTCAGCCAGAGACTCATTCCACCGAGATGCAGCACAGAGCGTCATAGGAAGTCATTCCTGCTTGTGGCCATCAAACTTTACAACTCCTCCCTTGGAGGGTCAGACACCCTGAGTCAATAAGCTGGTCCTGGACTTATTTCATAATTTACTGGCATAATTTACATATTACTATTTAACTATTTATGGTTCTATTACTATTTATTATTTATGGTGCAACTGTAACGAAAACCAATTTCCCCCGGGATCAATAAAGTATGACTATGACTATGAAATACGAATTGATATGGGAGGTGAGGGGAGTAATGAATTAAAAGTATTATATATGAATGCACGGAGTATAAGAAATAAAGTGGATGAGCTTGAGGCACAGTTGGAAATTGGTAAGTATGATGTTGTGGGAATAACAGAGACATGGCTTCAAGTGGACAGGGCCTGGGAAATGAATATTCAAGGGCATACATCCTATCGAAAGGACAGACTGATGGGCAGAGTGGGTGGGGTGGCTCTGTTGGTGAGGAATGATATTCAGTCCCTTGCGAAGGGGGACATAGAATCAGGAGACGTAGAGTCAGTATAGATAGAACTGAAAAATTCTAAGGGTAGAAAGACCCTAATGGGAGTTATCTACAGGCCCCCAAGCAGTAGTCTGGATGTAGGGTGTAAGTTGAATCAAGAGTTAAAATTGGCATGTTGCAAAGGTAGTGCTACAGTTGTTATGGGGGACTTCAACATGCAGGTAGACTGGAGGAATCAGGTTGGTACTGGACCCCAAGAAAGGGAGTTTGTGGAGTCCCTCCGAGATGGATTCTTAGAACAGCTTGTACTGGAGCCTACCAGAGAGAACACAATTCTAGATTTAGTGTTGTGCAATGAACTGGATTTGATCAGGGACCTCGAGATAAAGGAGCCATTAGATGGTAGTGACCATAATATGATGTTTTAATCTACAATTTGAGAGGGAGAAGGGAAACTCGGAAGTGTCAGTATTATAGTTGAACAAAGGGAACTATGGTGCTATGAAGGAGGAGCTGGCCAAAGTTCAATGGAACAATACCCTAGCAGGGATGACAGTAGAACAGCAATGGCAAGTGTTTCTGGGAATAATGCAGAAGGTGCAGGATCAGTTCATTCCAAAGAGGAAGAAAGATCCTAAGGGGAGTAAGAGGAGGCCGTGGCTGACAAGGGAAGTAATGGACAGTATAAAAATAAAAGAAAAGAAGTATAACATAGCAAAGCCGAGTGGGAAGCCGGAGGATTGGGAAACTTTTAAAGAGCAACAGAAGGTAACTAAAAAGGCAATACGTGGAGAAAAAATGAGGTATGAAGGTAAACTAGCCAAGAATATAAAGGAGGATAGTAAAAGCTTCTTTAGGTATGTGAAAAGGGAAAAAAATAGTTAAGACCAAAATTGGGCCCTTGAAGACAGAAGCGGGTGAATTTATTATGGGGAACAAGGAAATGGCAGACGAGTTGAACAGGTACTTTGGATCTGTCTTCACTAGGGAAGACACAAACAGTCTCCCAGATGTAATAGTGGCCAAAGGACCTAGGGTAATGGATGAATTGAAGGAAATTTATATTAGGCAGGAAATGGTGTTAGATAGGCTGTTGGGTCTGAAGGCTGGTAAGTCCCCGAGACCTGATGGTCTGCATCCCAGGGTACTTAAGGAGGTGGCTTTAGAAATCGTGGACGCATTGGCAATCATTTTCCAATGTTCTATGGATTCAGGATCAGTTCCTGTGGACTGGAGGGTGCCTAATGTTGTCCCTCTCTTCAAGAAGGGAGGAAGAGAGAAAACAGGGAATTATAGACCGGGTTAGCCTGATGTTGGTAGTGGGAAAGATGCTGGAGTCAGTTATAAAAGATGAAATTACGACACATCTGAATAGTAGTAACAGGATTGGTCCGGGTCAGCATGGATTTACGAAGGGGAAATCGTGCTTGACTAATCTTCTGGAATTTTTTGAGGATGTAACTATGAAAATGGACAAGGGAGAGCCAGTGGATGTAGTGTACCTGGACCTTCAGAAAGCCTTTGATAAAGTCCCACATAGGAGATTAGTGGGCAAAATTAGGGCACATGGTATTGGGGACAGAGTACTGACATGGATTGAAAATTGGCTGGCTGACAGAAAACAAAGAGTAGTGATTAACGGGTCCCTTTCGGAATGGCAGGCAGTGACCAGTGGGGTACCGCAGGGTTCAGTGCTGGGACCGCAGCTATTTACAATATATATTAATGATATAGTTGAGGGAATTAAAAGTAACATTAGAAAATTTGCCGGTGACACAAAGCTGGGTGGCAGTGTGAAATGTGAGGAGGATGTTATGAGAATGCAGGGTGACTTGGACAGGCTGGGTGAGTGGGCAGATGCAGTTTAATGTGGATAAATGTGAGGTTATCCACTTTGGTGGTAAGAATGGGAAGGCAGATTATTATCTAAATGGAGTCAAGTTCGGAAAAGGGGAAGCACAACGAGATCTAGGTGTTCTTGTACATCAGTCACTGAAAGCAAGCATGCAAGTACAGCAGGCAGTGAAGAAAGCTAATGGCATGCTGTCCTTCATAACAAGGGGAATTGAGTGTAAGAGCAAAGAGGTCCTTCTGCAGCTGTACAGGGCCCTGATGAGACCACACCTGGTGTACTGTGTGCAGTTTTGGTCTCCAAATATGAGGAAGGACATTCTTGCTATTGAGGGAGTGTAGTGTAGGTTCACAAGGTTAATTCCCGGGATGGCGGGACTGTCATATGTCGAAAGATTGGAGCGACTGGGCTTGTATACTCTGGAATTTAGAAGGCTGAGAGGGGATCTTATTGAAACATATAAGATTATTAAGGGATTGGACACGCTGCAGGCAGGAAGCATGTTCCTGCCGATGGGTGAGTCCAGAACCAGAGGCCACAGTTTAAGAATTAGGGGTAGGCCGTTTAGAACGGAGTTGAGGAAAAACTTTTTCACCCAGAGAGTGATGGATATATGGAATGCTCTGCCCCAGAAGGCTGTGGAGGCCAAGTCTCAGGATGCTTTCAAAAAAGAGATGGATAGAGCTCTTAAAGATAGCGGAATCAAAGGTTATGGGGATAAGGCGGGAACTGGATACTGACAGTGGATGATCAGCCATGATCACAGTGAATGGCGGTGCTGGCTCGAAGGGCCGAATGGCCTACTCCTGCACCTATTGTCTGTTGTCTCTGGCACTGAGTCTGGTGCTGTGGTTTGGAAGGGAAAGGGGAGGAGGGAAGGAGAGGACTGCAGTAGTGATAGGGGGTTCCATAGTTAGAAGTGTAGACACAAGGTTCTGTAGACATGAAAAAGACTCCTGATGCTATGTAGCCTTCCAGGTGCCGGGGTCAGGGACATCTTGGATCAGGTCCGTGGCATCTAATGGGGAGGGTGAGCAGCCAGAAGTCTTGGTACATTTTGGCACCAAAGGCATGGGAAGAAAAGGGAGGTGGTCCTGAAGAGAAAGTATAGGGAGTTATGTAGAAAGCTGAAAAGCAGGACCTCCAGGGTGGTAATCTCTGGATAGCTGCCTGTGCCACGCATCGGTGAGGGTAAGAATAGGATGATTTGTTGATGAATATGTGGCTGAGGAACTTGTGCAGGGGCAAGACTTCAGGTTTCTGGATCATTGGAATCTCTTCTGGAGAAGGTATGACCTATATAAAAGTGACGAGTCACACCTGAACCCGAGGGGGATCAATATCCTTGTGGGCAGGTTAGCTAAAGCTGTTGGGGAAGGTTTGAACAAAATTGGCGGGGGGATGAGAACTGGAGTGATGGGGCTGAGGATGGGGCAGTTGGTATACAAGCAGTTGTAGTTGTAGTGAGGCTTGTCAGGAAGGTCAGGAGGAATAGCAAGCTATTAAAAACAATTAGAAGGCAACTAAAAAAGCAATATGAAGGTAAGCTCGCCAATAATATCAAAGAGGATAGGACAAAATTGCAGTCAGTGGGATGAGTTGCAGTGTAACATAGGGACAAAATCAAAAAGGATGACAAATACAGGGCTGAAGGTGTTGTATTTGAATAAGGTAGATTTTGTAGCGCAGTTAGAGATTGATAGGTGTGACGTTGAGGGCATTGCTAACTTGTGGCTGAAAGAAGATTATAGTTGGGAGCTTAACATCCAAGGATACAGGTTGTATCTAAAAGTCAGGCAGGTAGGCAGATGGGTGGGGTGTCTCTGTTAGTAAGGACTGAACTCAAATCCTTAGAAAGAGGTGACATAGGATCGGAAGATGTAGAATCCGTGTGGGTGGAATTGAGAAACTGCAAGGGTAAAAAGACCCTGATGAGAGGTATGTATATAGGCCTCCAAAAATTAGCCAGAGTGTGGAGTATAAATTACAATGGCAGATAGAAAAGGCATGTCAAAAGGACAATTTTCGATAGTAATAGGGGATTTCCAGTAGATTGAGAAAATCAGGTTGGTGCTGAATCCCAACAGAGGGAATTTGTAGAATGCCTATGAGATGGCTTTTTAGAGCAGCTTGTGGTTGAACCCACCTGGGAGAAAGCTGTTTTGGATTGGGTGTTCTGTAATGAAATGGATTTGATTAGGGAGCTTAAGGTCAAAAAACTCTTAGGAGACAGTGATCATAATATGACAGAATTCACCCTGCAATTTGAAAGGGAGAAGCTAAGTCAGATGTATCAGTATAACAGTGGAGTAAAAGGAATTATAGAGGCATGAGCGAGTAGCTGGTCGATATTGATGGGAAGGGAACGCTAGCAGGGTTGACGACAGAACAGCAGTGGATTGAGTTTTTGAGAGCAATTCGGAAGGCATAGGATAGATACATCCCAAAAAGATGTAGTGCTCTAAAGTAGGCTGATGTGCTGATAAGGGAAGTCAAATACAACATAAAAGCAAAAGGGAGGGCATATAATAGAGCAAAATTAGTGAGAAGCTAGGGGAATAGCAAGCTTTTAAAAACAATTAGAAGGCAACTAAAAAAACAATAAGAAGGTAAGATATGAAGGTAAGCTAGCCAATAATATCAAAGAGGGTACTGAAAGTTCTTTTCAGATACATAGAGTGTAAAAGAGAGGCAAGAGTAGATATTGGACTGCTGAAAAATCACACTGCAGTGGTAGTAATGGGGGACAAGGAAATAGCGGACAAACTGAATAAGTATTTTGCATCAGTCTTCATTGTGGAAGACACAAGCAGTATGCTGGAAGTTTAAGAGCGTCAGGGGCCGATGTGAGATTCTGGCATGGTTCCAGAGGACTAAAAATTTTCAAATGTCTCTTCACTCTCCAAGACTTAAGGGAGGCAGAAGAAAGGCCTGTTAGCCTGACCTCAGTGGTTGGGAAATATAGGAGTCGATCATTAAAGCTGTGGTTTCAGGGTATTTAGAAGCACATATACCCCTCAACAATGATGTGGTAAGGTGAACAACTGGAGTGCCACGTGGGTGGCCATAAATATGGATATGTACAGACGAGAATGGAAACGTATGTAAAGGATGGAAAGTTATTGAATGGTTTAGTGTATATATTTATTTTTGAATAAAGTATATTTTGAAATTTAAAAAAATTTAGAAGCACATGATAAAATAGGTTGAAGTTAGCATTATCTGTTGTAATTCTTTGAGTAAATAATAAGCAGGATTGACGAAGGAGAGTTGGTGGATGTTGGGTACTTGATTTTTCAGAAGTGCTGCACATGAGGCTGCATCACAAGTTAAGAGCCCATGTTATTATAGGAAAGATACTAGCATGGATAGAGGATTGGTTTATTGGCAGGAGGCAAAGAGTGGGAACAAAGGGAGCCTTTTCTCGTGTTAGGACTGCTGCTTTTTATGTTATATGTTAATGATTTGGATGAAGGAATTGATGGCTTTGTCTTTGTAAGTCATGTTTATGGACAGTACAAAGGTTAGTGAAAAGACAGGTAGTGTGAAGGAAGCAGGGAGGCTTCAGAAAGACTAAGATTAGAAGTGGCAGATAGAATACACTGTTGGGAGGTGTCTGGTCATGCACTTTTTTAGAAGGAATAAAAGCGTAGACTATTTTCTAAATCTGGAGAAAATTAAGAAATCTGAGGTGCAAGGGGATTTGAGAGTCCTCGTACAGGATTTCCTAAAGGTTCACTTGCTGGTTGAGGTGATAGTGGTGAAGGCAATTGCAATGTTAGCATTCATTTTGAGTGGACTAGAATATAAAAGCAGGGTTGTAATGTTGGGCCTTTATAAACACTGGTCAGACTGCAATTCAAGTATTGTAAGCAATGTTGGGCCCCTTATCTAAGAAAGGATGTGCTGACATTGGAGAGGATTCAGAGGAGGCTTGTGAGAATGATTCTGGGAATGAAATGGTTATTGCTGGAATTTAGAAGAATGGAGGGGGGAGGGGGAGAGAGGGAATTCTCATTGAAACCTATCGAATGTTAAAAGGCCTAGATAGAGTGGATGTAGAGAGGATGTTTCCAGTAGTGGGAGAATCTAGGACCAGAGGGTACAGCTTCAGAATAGAGGAATGTTCATTTAGAACAGAGATAAGGAGGAATTTCTCTAGCCAGAGAGTGGTGAATCCGTGGATTTCATTGCCACAGGCGGCTGTGAAGGCCAGGTCATTGGGTATATTTAAAGCAGAGGCAGATAGGTTCTTAATTAGTCAGGGCATGAAAAATTACGGGGAGAAGGCAGGAGAAATGGGGTTGAGAGGATAAGTGGATCAGCCATGATGAAATAGAGCAGACTCAATGGGCTGAATGGTCTAATTTTGCTCCTATGTCTTATGGTTGTATGGCCCTTCCACATTGTGACAGACTTTGTTCATTTGAGAAGGTAGTCAAGAGCTAACGACTATTATATACCCTGGTAATTATATTTGTGTATGGTTTTACCAGTGAGTTAAAAGCCATGTCAAACACAGTCATTCTGCATTTAACATTCTTTGTTGGTGATGTCACCTAATCGTATAGTTTGTGTTACCAATGATATCAGGTAGAACTGACTGCAACAACTTGTGACTCTTCTAAAGTGCTGAGTCATAGCAAAGTCATGCATTACTCTTCTAACCTGAAAGTCCAGGCCACTCTGTGGCTGCAGGTTAATGTTCACATGACTGACGTTGGCTGTCAAAACAACTTTCCTGTTCAGTAAAACTCG